>NC_132840.1:45803001-47053001 GCF_048164855.1 Canis lupus baileyi
CTCTAAGTACCAATGAATTTTATATCTGCGTCTTCGCCCCTTTGTCTAATATCCAAATTAATTGTCATTCCTTAGTGCTAAGCCAATCTAAAGGCAGTAGACGGTTCTTCTTAAAATATCAACTTTAGGGCAGCCTGGGTGGCTCAGCAGTTTAGCACCGCATTCAGCTCAGGGCCTGATCCTGGAGACCCGGGATTGAGTCCCACATCGGGCTTCCTGCATGGGGCCTGCTTCTCCCTCTGCCTGTGTCTCTGCCTCGCCCTGTGTCTCATGAATAAATAAGCTCTTTATATATATATATATATATACACACACACACACACACACACACACATAAAGTCAATTTAAATTAATGTTTAAATGTAAATCCAGAAAACCTGCAAAGTCAATTATACATACTAATTGTTTGCTATTGCAAAACAGTATTATCAATTCATTAATTAGAAGCATTTAAGTTTCTAGGAAACAGAAGCAAAAAAGCCTAATTGATATACTACTGAAACACCTCAAAGGTTTTATTACAATAATATAGAGGAAGTTTAAATGTTGGTGAACATCCCTTTAAGACAGCTAGTAGGATAAATCTGCAAAGTTTTTTTTCTAGAGCAGTGAATGATAATCAGGAAATAAGAGCTTTGGCTTCAGCTCTGTCAATTAATACCCTAATTCAGTTATTCATAATCAATTTCACATTTTAATTTTAAAACTTTCTAATTATATATAACGGTTATTTCTGAGAAGCTCAATGTAAAAACATGATACCTAACCTGATGTCTACAAAATGCATGAAGAGACTTCAGAGTAATTAATGAATCAAGAAAAATGTATCAGTATTTTGTGTATGTGTCTTGTTTTGGAGAAGACCTCAAAAAAGTTACAAATTATGCCAAAGGTACCTTAAGTAAATCTTTTCCATATTAACCTAAGCAGTTTAATCATTTCTACAAATTAACAATCTCCCCAAGATGAATTTTCATTGTTTCTTTAATCAAGAATACTTTAACCCAGATACACAACTCTATCTGCAAGAATTATAAAAAAAATTTTTTTAAATAAGCAAAAGCATTCAAATGAAGCAAAACGTCTTTTCCGACACGACTTCGCACTTTACAACATATCCCTGTTTATATTATTTTATGGAGTCAATGTTGTTAAAAAATAATTTCTAAACCATAAGTGTCTCAACCTTTATTTTACAATGTTCCAAGTTTGTTTCACAGCTATTTGTTTAGAAAATGAAGACGCAATATCTCATTGAATCTTTTAATTACACTGCCTTAGTAACATTTCAATTTAACTTTATGATTAGCATCTCCTACTTGCATAAGCCTTAAATGATGTAGCAGTGGGACTTTCCTCTAATAACGTGCTCCAGGGATTGTTACCCAATCAAAAACCACGAACATACCTTTCTCAAGTATTTTCATTAGTAAATTACTTTGCTGGTTCTTATTAAGACATCAGTCCTCAATAAGTACAGCATCATTTATTAAAGAGTCTTGATCATTATAAATGACAGGCAGAGAGTTTGAAAAACTGAAAACTGAATACTGATGAAGCTACGGTCTTAGGTTAAACCATAAGAAAATGCAAACCTTTCAACAATTCAGTTAGGCAAGATTTTTAAAAATATTATCACAACTTTGAAAAGACCTACCTTATTTCTAAAACACTAGTAACTGTATGATAAACACCTGATTGCTTTCTAGAAAAAAACAACAAAACCACCACATTAAATACATTATTGACTGAAGGACTACCTTTCTTGAAATATATGGTAATGCAGTTTATTTCCTTTTTGAGCATCTTATCTACCCCAAATGATCCTATGTAAAGTTTTTATTCTTTATAAACAGATTAGCTATGTTTTGAAAAAGTATAAATACCATTCAATAAACATCTGCACATTTTCAGACATCACAAAATTTAATTTTTTACCTCTTCACTCTTTGATTTATGAAGAACAAATCCCTTCTTCCACTGCCCATCAGCACCTTCATTTGGTTTTCGGATATTAAATTCTACTTTTGCCCGATCCTTATTTTGAATAGCTTTCCACTCATCCAAAGTCATTTCTTTTGGACCCTCTTCCTTTACTTCTTCAACTTCGTTCTCCCTGCGAAAAAACATGTTTTATAGCGGTAATGGGCTGATAAAATCTTAACTTATGATCAAAAGGAAGAAGTTAATCTTGGCTTGATAATCTTTAAAAGATTATCCAAGAACAAGAGGATACCAGTCTTGTCACCCAATGGTTAACACATAACTTGGTGGAGGCTAGAAATTCAGTGCTTGTTGAATTGTGAAAGCATGGATTACTGAGGAATATACAATTCAACTTCATAAACTATGAAATGATCAACTATCAGTAATAAACAATCTTTGTCTTTATCCAAAATATACATTTCTTAAAATCACACTACTTTAAAACTGTATCCTTATGTGATAACAGATGACCTAACTTCTCCTAAAACACATGTAACAAAAATAAAGGCAATCATCTAGGACACTTGTGAACAACCAAAATCCGTATTTTAGAGTATGAAAGAACTGTTCCTCTAGCTTTTATCAACATTTAACAGCAAACAATTTTAAAAGCCAGGTCCCCACAAATCCAAAATCCTATGTTCTCCAAACTTTCAACCAACCTGTATATGGACAGGAGAGGCTGTGGTTTCACTGGTTTTGGAACCTTCCACAAAACACAGCAGTTTCAGTACTGAATACTAAATTAGTTATTTCCAAATACAAGTCCCAGGATATAACTATTATACACTATCCTTTTCCCTATTTATAAAAACAAAGCATGGGCCTAGGAATTCATTATTTTAGTCTAATCTCAACTTGCAATTGTCACCAAACAAGTTGTTTGCTATTTTGGGAGCTCTGATTCCTTCCAAAGATAGCAGGTGATTCAGTTAGCCTTAGAGCTCAAATATCTGCCTTCCACTCTACTCTTCACCATTTGACAAATTCTATCTTAAAACTTCCTATACCAAGTTTACATTTTACTAATGATATCTTGGGACTCCTGGGTGGCTCAGAGGTTTAGCATCTGCATTTGGCCCAGGGCATGATCCCGGGGTTCCAGGATCAAGTCCCGCATTGGGTTCCCCACAGGGAGCCTGCTTCTCCCTCTGCCTGTGTCTCTGTGTGTGTGTGTGTGTGGGTGTGTGTCTCTCATGAATAAATAAATAAAATCTTAAAAAAAAAAGATCTTGGCTATCAACATCAAGTCCAACTCTGTCACTTTACAAATGAGAAAACTAAAGATCAAGAAAAGGTCCTACTTACTCCCAAGTCATGACACAGCCAAGAATAGAACTTGGCATACCTTTACCACATCATGAAACCACAACACCTACCTTCAGAGGTTGTAAGGATCAAATGAAATAAAACAGAAGTCCTGGAAACTATATATAAGGGAGTTAATCAAAGTCATTCTGTGCTTCTTAAATCTATGTGCTCACATGCAAGATGCAACTCTATATTTGCATTCTCCCCTACCCTGGAGTAAGACTAGAGACTGCTCTAATATCACCTTGGTCTTTAGCTTAAAAACCCCTATTTCATTCCTGAAATGAATGAAGGATTTGTTTGTAATACACTGTCAATATATATCATTTCTTCTGATAAACAGTTATAATCTTTGCAAATCACTCTTAAGGCCATTAAACATGGGCTTTGTTAAAGGAACAGTTGTGTTGGGCATTGTTAAGTACTTATATTAAGGTTCATTTCAGTCACCTATCACAATTTCATTACCACTAAAAATTATGATTTCATACTGTTTTATATAAATGAATTTATATTACCCCAAGTTCAACATATACTTAATACCATATATTTTTATCTACTCTAATAGTAAATCAACTACTATTCCTTCTTCAACAAACTAACTGAATGGAATATGGAATGGAATATGATACTATTACCAGTAATGGTTCACTGTAGGAGTAATTCTTGGAGAAAAAGCAAAGAATCCCCTAATTTAAATATCCTCCAGTTAAGAGTTACAGGCCCTCAATAACTGGTAATTCAATACTTTAAACCATAATACTGTAAGAAATGACTGGCATAGAATTTCTGCCTGGGTTGATGGAAACTAGAGGAAGGCATTAAATCACTTCTACCAGAATAACTTGTATCATTACAATTCTTCCACCCTTGAATAGAAACTTCAAAACCAAATCTTATACCTAAAAACTCAGAAAATGAAAAGGATTGAGAAAAGAAAAGCCAGTGAATCGATAACATATTCTGGCCTTTTGCTCTCCCCATACATTTTAAAACAAGCCAATAATGCTATGTTCCAAATTCTATGTTGATGGAAAGAAAAAAAATTCCAGAGAAATTTTAAAAAGGTCACATCTTCTGGATTAAACTGTCTCAGAATAGAATTTATATAAAGTTCAAAGGACTTTGAACTATGTGTTCTAAATACTGTAATTTCTCTGGACGCCTGGCTCGTTAAGGGGATGCCTGGGTGGCTCAGCGGTTCGTGTCTGTCTTTGGCTCAGGGTGTGATCCTGGGGTCCTGGGAAAGAGCACTGCATTGGGCTCCAGTGCTGCACTGCATTGGGCTCCCCTGCGGGGAGCCTGCATCTCCCTCTGCCTATGTCTCTGCCCCCCCCCCACTCTCTCACATAAATACATACATACATACATAAATACATAAATAAATAAAACCTTAAAATAAATAAATACTATAATTTCTCTTATGTCAACCATTTGGTCACATTTTTAGAAATCCCTAACTTCAGCTTCTAGTTCCCACTTATTCAGAGTCTGGACAGCCATGGTCACCAGGATTATTCATTACAACTTCTCAACCAAGTAAAGTATATAGCTAAATAAAATGCAGGACAACTTATTCTTACTCCCAATTCTCAGGTTAAATAGTTAATTTTTGTTCTTATGGCAAACAGGTATCACACTTAAATATGTATTCCTTATCTTTTCAGAGATAACAATGGTATTTTCAAATAGAAATAACCATTCTATTTTTCAAACCGTTATATAGCCCAATAAATTGAATATGTAAAGCACTCCTCTAAATAGATACTATTTGAGGAATAGGGGTACAAGTCTCCTGTTAAAAGACAGCAAATAATAGCATTAAATCTATGTTATTTTCTTGGTAAAAACCCAAACTACTTCCAGTGCTATGGAGTAAAACCATACATAAAACCACTACCCATAAAACCACTTACTTATTTTCAGTGTCTGCAACTGGATGTTCTTCACCTTCAGGTGTTTCCTCAGTCACATTTGATTGATCCAAGTCACTGCAATTATAAGATATTTGTTTCTGAATGTATTTTGGGGACTCTCTAAGGAAAAAAGAGAGAGAAAAGCAGCTAGGTCCATTTACATGTAGCTTAAGGATTCTTTTTACATATTTAAAATCCTCACATTCCCTAAGACCCTTTTCTTACTAAACTTACTTCCCAGTAGACCTCTAAGAAAAAATAATTTAAAAATACATTCTGATCCAAACTATAGTTCAAGTATTTGATTTAGAAAGTAGCAGGACAGAGTAGCTTCCTCTAAAACAAAACTTCCCCAGCCTATCAAATTCTTCTAATGACCATAGGGCCAATTGCTACAATAGGAACTACTAAAAGCACACAGAGAATCAGAATACCCAAATAACTTAAATTGTAAGGTTTCAGGAAAAGCTATATAGCCATATGAAAAGAAAAATTCATGTGTATCATAATGTAGAAAAACTTGTCATATGATATATTGTACTCAAACATATCCAACAAGATATTATAAGGAAGTAGCTCTGAGATGAGAGCATTTGTTCTTGTCCCGGGGACAAGTAAAATATAAGAGTTATGGTTAAACTCTAATAAAGCATAGAATCAATCTTATTTAAGTTATTTATTCAGAAAAATCAGAATACCAACGTTAATTCGTCTTTGACAGTTCCCCAGTTGTGAGATCCGCTACCTCCACGTTTGTCCTCATGCTTCAGGCCACTGTAATGTGAAAAAGAACTAACAAAACTGAGTTAACATAATACTCTTTAATTCTAGAAACTCAAATTTTGTTTTATTAAAGAAGTAAATTCCAATGTAAAAACAATAAAAACCAATATAAGACTTACGATCTATCACTTCCACTATGCCTATCAAATTCACGTTTGCCACGAGAATCAAATCCATCTCCTCGGCCCATTCCACGTCCGCGGCCTCCTCGACCTCTTCCAAGACCACCACGGCCTCGAATAGGCCGGTCAATAATCGGTCTATAACAAATAAAAAATATATTTTTTTTATTTGGAAGGAAGGGTGGGGGGGAGAGCAAATGCATCCAAAGGCTCAAATGTAAAAACATATTTACTGGCTAATAATTAATAGTTAAACACATGTTTTAGAAAATTTAAAACAGGGGAGCCTGGGCGGTTCAGTCGGTTGAGCATCTGCCTTCAGCTCATGATCCCTTCAGCTCATGATCCCATGTCCTGGGATGGAACCCTGTGTTGGGTGGGCTCCCTGCTCAGCAGGAATCTGCTTCTCCTTCTCCCTGTGCCTCTCCCCTTGCTCATCTCTCTCAAAAAAGTAAAACTTAAAAGAAAAAGAAAACTCAAAACAATCTACTTCTAAACACATAAAAGAAATCAGGACCAGGAAGCTCCCCCCAAACAAGAACATTTTTGCTTTCTCTGAAACTTCACTACTAGTGCCCATAACTTTCCCATGATTATTCATGTTATAATCCAGTAAAACCACTACACCTCACTAATACACTTCAAAATTAAAATAAACACAACTAACATGCATAATATGAGTAATGTTTTGCTGTAAATAGATCCCCAACAGGAAGGGCTCTCCTGCTAGCATCTGGGGATGACAAGGAAAAGAAATTGTCCATTCATTCAACTGAAGTGTTTCATTACAAGAAATCCAAGACTGAACACAAAAAATCGATACTAAAACGTTCTTAGTAGAACAATGCATCCACTCAGATTATTTCTCTGAAAAACTGATAAATGTAACCAGCCACACTGCTACCTTGCTAATCATGCCCAATTTATAGCTTTGCGTTAAGGTATGACTCTATAAACTGACAAAACATGAAGAGATTAAAAAGATCTTGCCTATCAACTGAAAATTCTCCTCCTTCACCCTTTTCTTCAAGTGGCTTTTCAAATCGTCGTTCACGAGGTGGTCGCCTTTCTGGTCTCCTATCAATTATTTTCCCTTCACTCTGCAGCTGTTGATCAGGTCTTCTTCCAACACGTCTTATTCCTGAAATGATAAATAACCTGCATAAGCAAATTATTTTTGCAAAACAAAAAAACTAGGCAGACTACTAAAAGATGAAAAAACAAAAGCCATTCTTTTAATCCAGTAACGAGCACTTGCTGCTGAAAAAGGCAAAAACTGGGCATCTCTATAAAATATAACAAAGTACCTAAGAAATTCCTATTAAAGACAACAAACTTGTTTCAGACTTGTTTAGTTTGCCAAATCATGCCTCCCCTACCTGTAACTGACTTGAAAGTCATCAGGGTAGCCACTATTCCCCATCACAAGATGCCAGTGTCTTAATTTAAAATTCTGACTTTTAAGGAATTTTAGGTATATGATACATTTTGGCTTTAAAGATATTAAAAAAGATTAACACCACTGGCCATTCATTAGTAATACCCAAGGAAATCAACATACTCATCAGATAAGGACTCTCAGAAAAAGTGAAGGCCACACTATTTACAGGATTTGAAGGAAATAAACTACAGTAAAAAGTGCTAATTCTATGAAATTACAAAACTGAAAGGAAAACAAATAGCACTGAAGGTTAGATCTCCATAGTTTCAAATAACTAATGAACCAGAAACAAGTATTGTTTTCCTCTATTAGTTTTTATATATGTATTCACATGTTTCTACCCATATTCATACACACGCACTAAATAAAACATAATGCTATGCAACCACTAGAAAATAGTTCAGTTGTTTATTAGAGAGCTCTCTCTTTTTTTGCCCTAACAGGTAGGTTTCAAAAGAATCTTTAAAAGCCACACACACATATACACACACACGGACCCCCTTTAAAAACAGTATTTAAGCAATAGAAACTTGTGGCACTAAGTGATAGCTGATGCGTTTACTGATTTCCCCCTGTATCATTTTTTCCTGTTGGTATCTGAGGCCCACAAAGGCAACCAACATGCATTATCGTTGGCCTGAAGTAAATAAGTTCATGACTGTAAAATTTCAGGTATGTTCTAACTCCCAAACCATAATTTCTTACACAGTCAAAAAGCAGCTGAGGAATTGATTTTATAGCAAGATCTTAAGTTGACTCACTCTGATTCCTTCAAAGAAAGTAACCCATCATCAGTATATATCCCATCATACAGTTGCTTGTAACTAAAGTCAAATGGTAAATATCAAACTGTTAAATGAAATTTTAAGGTCCATTCCACATAAACTCTCAGGATAAACCATAAATATTAGATCTTAAGGCATCTTAAACAAATGTTGTCATAGGTATAGTGTATTGGGGTGGAGCTATGGAACCAGTCCTTACAATGATATCCAAGCCAAACACACCCAAATGAACAATGGCTTCCTTCCTCACCCAATTTCACTATTATGCTTACAGAACCTAAAAAATTTACTAAATAATTTCACCCTATGACTGACATTTAAAAATTCAAGCTTCTCTTAACCTACTTGTATGTACTTGCAAACTCACTGGATTTTCAGTCGATTCCAGGCTTCGGGAAAAAAAAAAAAAAAATTTAAAAACGCCTTGGTCTACATTTTTAGCGATGACATTCTGTGGTGTCAGTTCTCAAATTCTTCAAATGGACAAAAGACAAGTGACAAAACTCCTATCATGTTAGATACTGTATCTAAGGTATGTCTAGCATTTGCCAGGACCTATATTCAAAGGCAAAGATCACATAATCAGGTAGCAATTTTTCCCACTGCACGAAGTGGACTTTTTACAAGTCTATCCTTCTCCAATGCCCCTGAACATCAACTGACAGGTAGTAGGGTCTGAAAAAAAATCTTTTTCATTCAACATTTCCCTTTTATTTTTAAGACTATGTTTTATGCAATTTAAGAGCAAGACTGCTATGTATTGCTGATCTAAGG
Organism: Canis lupus baileyi; assembly: GCF_048164855.1. NCBI lineage: Eukaryota > Metazoa > Chordata > Mammalia > Carnivora > Canidae > Canis > Canis lupus. The sequence continues at coordinate 45,812,120 of NC_132840.1, forward strand.
AAGACGTTGATAGCTAATATGGAAGTTTTCCCAAGGAAAGAGTACTAAATGGTGAACTCCATTCTGGTTATAAACTCATATAATAATTCTCCACCTCTGTAATTTAAAATACTAGGTCCCAGGTTAAGCGCTTACCTCCTCCAAGATGGGCTTTATGATCAAAACAACTGAGGGGTTTAAACCAGGTTTCATGCTTTAAACATTCAAAATGGGTGAAACACATCTACCTGGTACACTTAAGATTTAAACATTAGGCTCAACGTTTTCAGGCACTTTTTTGGATTAATGAGATCAAGGAGGTAAACTTGAGCAAAAATAATAATTAACACAGGCCTGTGTCCCTTAACGCAGAAATTAAATAATTATTTAGCTGTGCTACAGGTTGCTTTAAAACTTAAGATGACTGAATAGATATTTGGTCTAAACGAAGTATACCCAGCTTTCCAACACTCCAAATTCTGCTTCTCCCCAACCTGTAATTTTGATACAAGAATTATTTTGTTTTATTCATCATAGATTCTTCATTCCAAGCATCACAGGAGTTCTGTATTAAAAAAAAAAAAAAAAAAAAAAAAAAAACCTTGAGCCAAAACCTAACACAATTGGTGATTCTGAAAATTAGTTGTATGCTACAAAATTCAAAACTAATGAGAAACAACTTCTTTCAGGAGCACGTGGCAGTAAAAGGTAATTTCAACTTTTAACATAAAAAGGCAACTTTTAAAGTTCCGGAGCTGATCGGGTACACGTTTTATCCTCCAACTGTTTTTGCTTTATTGTCCACACAGAAGGCAAACCAGCAATAAGAGAATGCAGAAATCAACCTCAAGACAACCCTGTGAAGTTTACAGTGACCTCTGGAAACAACTATTACCCGCCAATGAATCCCGACCATGCTTCACGCACACGTGGAGAAAAAAGCTACAGATTCAAAAGCGCTCTGCTGGGGCTAACGTTGTGACAGCCTCTGCACTCAATTCACCACGAGGCCCCGGCCGGGCCACCACACGAAATATTGAGTGAGGGGGTGGGGTGGGGTGTCGGGGAGAGAGGACGAGCTCAGGATTTCCTGCAATAACCAGTCTTCGTTCAGAATTCCCGCCTCTGCTTACCACAGTGTAAGCACATTTGTCTTCTCAAAAGCTTAATTCGCTCCAGCAAGTTAGTTGTTCTTACGAGTTGAAGGGAGGAGAGGGGACTACACGGCACATGGGGCACCTGAAGCCGTAGCTCACTCCACGGAACCCAGAAGTAGGTCAGGTGCACTCGGACCCCCGGCGTCTCGCTGGGGGGTACTCCGCGCCCTCGTGGGACAAGATGGCAGGAGAGGAGCCAAGCGCACCTCAAAGCAGCACGCCGAGGGCGAGCTCCGAGTGGGAAGGGGCCGTGGACCCCACGCCTGCCCGTAACTGCAAATGCTTCAGTCAGTGGCCAGCTCGCCCAGACCTCAGACCTCGGTCGCCGCGCCTGCCCGCCAAGGAATCCGGCGGGAAGGCAACAGCCTCCCAGGACAGCAGCGCGCTCGAGCAGCAGCAGCTTATCTCCGGGGCACGCTCCTCCGCTCAGAAACTGAGGCGGGAAGGGGGTGACTCCAGGAGCCTCGCAGGTGGCTTCAACTTGGGGCTACCACGCTCCCGGCACCTTCGCGGGACCTGGCTTTTGTAGCGTGAGGAGAAACGGGAGGCAATCGGCGGCCAAGCCTCCCGCGGGCCCTCGGAACTCCGAAAGCAAGTGGTAGCCGCAAGTCCCCCTCGCTCCTTCCCTCCATCCCGGTCTCCCCCACCTTCCACCACAGCTTTACCTTCTTTCTTAAGCGCCACGGGCGGCTGCGTCTCCTCTTTCTTGTCAACCACGCCAACGCTGGGGGGCAGCGGGTTCTTGCGGTCTTTCTGGGACTCTTTACGCAGCTGTTTGCCTGCCGCGTTGGAGTTGGTCTGGGCTGCGGCCTGAGCTGCGCTCTTGGCCCCAGGGCCCCCAACGCCGCCCCCGCCGGCTTCTTTTTTCTTGTTCTCTGCTGCCTTCAACACCTCAAAGGGGTCCGATTCGTCGTCAAATAACTGGTCGAATCGGTTGGTGACCACGCAGCCGAAGCCTTCCTGTAAGTGCCCAGGCATGATGGTGGCTCGGCGGCGCGTTCCTCCACGGATTGCAGCGGGCCGCGCCGAGCCAAGAGCGCCTGCTTCAGCTCTTCCCACAAGATGGCCGGGCCGAGAGAGGGGGGCCGGCTTCTCTTCCGGCGCCAGGCACACATCCGGGAGCGGCCAGCGCCGCACGGCACTATGGGGTATGTAGGCCAGAGTCGCTTCTCCTGAGGCGGCCCCCGGCGCCAAGACTACAATTCCCAGGATGCGTGGCGTGACAATTCTTCGCGCGCGCCTAAGAGGCGGGACCTCACGGAGGGAGTGGAGCGTGCTAGCAGAGGGAGTGGAAGCGCGGTGGTGGGCGGAGTCCTGCCACCTGCTCCAGCCACCCTTAAACTCTCTGGGTCTTGAGCTACACCGAAAACAGGAAAACGTGACGGCGTTTTTCGCTCGCGAAAGTTCTCTGTCTCTGGTTTTACTCACCCCGTCTCCAGTCCAGGACTAACTTTCCTCACCTCCGGGGGTGGGTCAAGGTGACTCCAGATTTTACAAACTTCTAGTGCTAGGGTGTTGCTGAGGTACCCCGCGGGCCTCGCGGAGGCAGGTCCCGATCCGTTCCAAGTCCCTAGCTGCCCAGGTGCTGGAGTCGCCCTCTTGCACCGCCAATAATGAATCGAGACTCTTCTGTTCAATGTGAGGAGGAATACGGTTTCTCTCGCGGGGACACGAACTGGGTTAGCGCAATTAATCAGAGACGAGTTGAACTGTCTCACAGGGCGGTGTTGCGCGCCTTTCCTGAGTGTTGCGATGGGTGCATTCATCGCAGCTAACTCCTAACAGTGCGGCACTAACTAGACAGAGGGCAAGCCTCGAAAAGCACTGTTTGTAGGAACACTTTCTGAAGTCAATCCAGTTGTCCATTAGCGTCCGGGAAGCCAAGGATTAGGTGTTAGTAAAATGTGCTCAAGAAACGTTTTAAAGCATCCGAGTGTGTAAGGGTGCCGAGGGATGCGATGAGGGTAGGGAAAATATGTCAGCAAATTAATTGCCATTACTAAAAGTATTGATATTAGTTGGGAATATTAAGGTCCAGTAAGGCAATAGATGATGTCAGTGCATATTCAAACATATTTGGTAAAACTCTTACTAACTTACCCATGTTACCACAAGCTAGGGAGTGGGGTAGGACTATCCTTAGCAATTTTTATCTTATGTATAGATCCCTGGTTTCCTCAAACAGATCTTTATGACTATCAAGTGTTATTACAATAAGAATACTTACAGATAAGCCCCATTTAGAGGAATTGTGTGGCTATGAGTTTCTGAGGTTTACTTGTGCTCCTCAGAGAATTTTACCTATTAATATAAAAATAAGAATGAGTTTTGGGGGAAAAGGGGAGAAATTTCTAAGTATTTTCAACTTCCTTCTCTCCCTTTCTTATCTCCTGGAATTTCGGTTAATCTGGGAAAGTTTTAAAGCCCACTTTTTTTTTTAAGCCCACTTTTAAAGTATACAAATAAAGCTCAAAATGGCAATTCTTTCACATTCACAGTTATTATTTTATAAGTAATTATTTTCACTCATGTTTCCTTCTTCTAAGAAGTTAAAATAGTCCTTAAAAAAAGAAGTTCCTGCTACTCTCCATAGCGAAAAATACCGACTGAGTAAACCTCAAGGGAGGAGGAAAGGAGACTTCTTGGGAGATTTGTTACTCAAAGGCTTGAGTTGTAAAGTGACAAGTGATAAGATACCACTGATTAGAAATGTAGCCTAAAATATCAGGTCTCTGTAGCAAATGCTTGAATCACATATTGTTCTCTGAAAAATATTCATGCAGCTTCACAGCTTTATCTTTAGCAAGCTCTCCAAAGAATTTTCTAGCAGTAAATGTTTAAAACTATTCAAAATCTTGATTAATGTTGAATAGTTACTAATTTTAACAAAACTGAGAGTAAGAATATTATACGTCCTTCCAGTCCTCATTTTTAGAATTGTAATACTCAATTCTCAACCGCATTACAACTTTTTACCCATTTCTTAATAATCTCAATCCCTTTTTGCTATTGCTAAATTAAAAATAATTGCTAACAATTCCTGCAATTTGAGCATTTACTATGTTCTTGACATCTTGTGCTAAGTTCCACATATGCGTTATTTCCTTTAATTCTCAGAACAACATTTTGAAGTAAATAGTATCATTTACAGATAGAGAAACTGAGGTTTGTGCCTCTCCCAAGTTCACCTTGTCTGAAACAATTCAAGCAGTCTGATCTCACAGTCTGAGCATCCAACTGTTATACTTGTGAGGGAAATGGCAGAGGGAACAAAGTCTTTCATCTTTATATTGCTATTACCTTTTAGCAAGGTAAAACTATTATTATAATACTTTGGGGACACTAGATATAGGCACCACATAAGTGTAAATAAAAGACTCTAATATTTAGTGTACTCTAAATACATTATGCATCTTTAAAACAAAAGCAATAGAGGTGATACTTGTGAAGAAAAGGGCAAGTCCTCTGTATCTGAGAATGCAATGCTAAGTATAAAATTGCAAGTCTACGCTCTTGCTAAAGTTAGAATATCAAAGCTAAAAATAGAAATATTACACTATTTTGCCAACTCAAACTTACTTTGAAGTTTGATCCTCTTAATTTTAAACTTCCTTTCCTTTTATTCTCCTGCACTGTACTCTTAAAAAGAGATTTATTGAGATATTATTCATATACCCTATATAACTCATCTATCTAAAGGGTACTATTCAAAGGTTTTTGGTATACTCACTGAGTTATGCAACTATCACCACTCGCTGATTTTAGGACATTTTTATCACCCCCAAAAGAAACCAATACCAATTAACAGTCATTCCCCATTCCCTCCACCCACAGCTCTAGGGAACCACTAATCCACTTTCTGTTTCATAGGTTTAACCTATTCTGGACATCTCATAAATAGAATTATATAACATGTTTTTTTGTGAGTGGCTTCTTTTACTTAGCATGTTTTCTGGATTCACTTATAGTAGTATCAGTACTTTATTTTGAATGAATAATATTCCATTACACAGATAGACTACATTTTAATTATCCATTTGCCAGTTGACAGACATTTGAGCTGTTTCTGCTTCTTGGCTATTATGAGTAATGCTGTTGAGAATATTTGTTTACAGGGCTTGTGTGGGCATGTTTTCATTTCTTTTGTATGTATATCTAGGAACGGAATTGCTGGGTTATATGGTAGCTCTACATTTAACATTTTGAAGAGCCAAACTGTTTTCCAAAGAGGCTGTACCATGTTACAATCCCACCAACAATTATGAGGGTTCTAATTTATCCACATCCTCACTACTGCTTGCTTTGTCTGTCTTTTTTATTATAGCCATCCTAGTGACTGAAGTGCTATCTACTGGAGCTTTGATTTGTATTTCCCTAATGGCTAGTGATATTGACCATCTTTTTATGTATTCATTGACCATTTTTGTATCTTTTTTGGAGAAAATCTATTCAGGTTCTAATTGGTATATTTATCTTTTTATAATCAAGTTGTAAGAATTCTCCAGATTTCAAGTGCCTTATCAGTTATTTGATTTGTAAATGTTTTATCCTATTTGTGGGCTGACTTTTCACTTTCTTAATAGTAACCTTTACAGCAGAAAAGCTTTTAATTTGTGATGAAGTCCAATTTTTCCATTCTTCTTTTGTCACTTGTATTTTTATTGTCATATCTAACAAGACTTTGCCTAAACCAAGATCACAAAGATTTACATCTATGCCTTCTTTTATCTATTTATTTAATGTCATCCATGCCTTCTTTTTTTTTAAGATTTTATTTATTTATTCATGAGACACAGAGAGAGAGAGAGAGAGAGAGAGAGAGGCAGAGACACAGGCAGAGGGAGAAGCAGGCTCCATGCAGGGAACCCGACATGGGACTCGATCCTGGGTCCCCAGGATCAGGCCCTGGGCTGATGGCAGGGCTAAACCACTGAGCCACTCGGGCTGCCCTAATGTCATCTATGTCTTCTTCCAAAACTTTTATATATATTTTTTTATAATTTTAGCTTTTACACTTAGGCCTATCATCCATGTATTTATTTTTTTAAAAGATTTTATTTATTTATTCATGAGAGACACAGGCAGAGAAAGAAGCAGGATCCCCGTAGGGAGTGTGACAGGGGACACACACGATCCCAGGTCTCCAGGATCACACCCTGGGCTGAAGGCAGGCGCCAAACCGCTGAGCCACCCAGGTGTTCCCTTATCATCCATTTAAAAATTATTTTTGTTTCATATATTTCCTACTTTTTTAATTCTTTTACTTTTCAATTTTTATGTAGGCTCCACACCCACCATGGAGCCCAATGTGGGGCTTTGAACTCACCACTCTAAGATCAAGACCTGAGTCAAGATCAAAAGTTGGACTCTTAACTGACTGAAACACCCAGGCGCCTCCTCCCTTCTTTTTAATTTAAATTAGTTTTGAATATGTCAAACCAAAATAAAGAACTTGAGAAGAAAAAAAAAGATACTGTTATTATTCATATTATTTAAAAATTTTTTTTATTTTGGACATTACAATAAATAGCAAGTTTTTAGGTTTAAACACATCCAATGAAGATCCAAATACATCTGTCTAAACCCCTTTGAAAATAGAAAACATGGTTTACACTTAATACTATCTAGTCATTCTAAGAATAGACATTTAATTCAACAATTATTTATTAAACATCCACCTGTGTGTCGGCACTATTCTGAGCCCTGAGGATTCTCTGGTGAACAAAACAGGCAAGGCTTCCATTTTCATGGGGTTTACACACTGGTGGAAAGAAATAAATTAAAAATAAGTAAATAGGGATGCCTGGGTGGCTCAGCGGTTGGGTATCTGCCTTCAGCTCAGGGCGTGATCCTGGAGTTTCGGGATTGAGTCCCTTATTGGCTTCCCTGCATAGAGCCTGCTTCTCCCTCTGCCTGTGTCTCTGTATCTCTCTTCTGTGTATCTCTCATGAATAATTAATAACATATATTTTTAAAACCAAGTAAATAGATACATCACTAAGATTATTTTCAGAGTGATAAGTCCTGTGCAAGTGTAAGGTGAAGAAGGGACAACTTTCTTGGATTACATGATCAGAAAGCCTTCTGAGCTGAGGTCTGAATCATGAGAAGAAACCAGCTTTGCAATGATTTGGGAAAAAACGAAAAGCAGAAAGAACAGCAAGCAAGAGACCGAGAGATAGGAAGGAGCTTATAGAATCCAAGATGAAAAAAGCAAAACCAAATATCTGAGTGTCTGTAGACAAATGAGCACAAGATTGGGATGGCGATCTGGAAGACAGTTCCTGAAGTGAATACAAACATAATTAAGACTGTGCGTGTTTCCAGTTTCCTATTTAAAGAGGAATCCTCAACTAACATGGTAATACAGTTTAAAATTTAAATGAGGAAAATAGTCTATAATCAAAATTAGCATTTGTTAATCTAAAGAGGCCAGATCAACACATTCTTGAGGAAGTTCTAACCTGATACCTTTGGCATTAAGAGGGCAAAGTCATTCCTACTTGATCCAATGGGAACTTAAGCATTGCTTTTTTTTTTTCTAAGAGAAAAGTCACCCCCTCCCCATACTCCAATTGTTGTTGGCTTCTGTGAAGTGGATTAGAGGCAACAACACCAAAGATTGTTGGCAGAAGCCTTCTTAGTGATATCATATTATTTATCAGGAGTTACCAAGAGCTGAGACAGAATATGTCCAGGTGTTCTCCCTAAAACTGAAAAATTAGGAGAGATAATTAATTATAAGCACAATGCTCAACCATAATAAGCACATAATAAATGGTAGCTATTATCTCAGTAGCTTTGGCTGATCTTCAATGATACTACTCTTGATTGCTGACAAATCTCTTAGGTTTCTGCTGCTCCCAAAGGAAACAAATGCTAAGGGTGAAGGAGATGGAGCCTCCATGGTTAACATTTCCAGGAGGAGATTATGTGTAGAAACTTTGGAGCAGATTTAGTGTGCAGAGATTTCAGATTAGGTACAGATACAGGTGTGAAAACTACGAGCTCTTGCTGCCCACCACCACCACCACCTCTGGGAGTTTCTTCTTTCTTCCAGTGCCAACTTTGTAGAAATTCTGTTTGAGTTTAGTATGAGTATTCCTTTAAAATTTTAATCTGGAGTCTCTGATTGCCAAGAAATTGCATGCAAAATTTTGCATATTCCCAGGGTAGAAGTTACTTTCATCAGCTCTTCTGAAGCATTTATGAGCAAATCTATAGAAATAGTAAGTAGATTAGTGGCTGCCTAGGGCTGTGGAGGAACCATAGAGAAGAATGGGCAGTGACTATTTAGGGTATGGAGTTTCTTTTAGGGGTGATGAAAATGTTCTAAAATTAGATTGTGATGATGGTTGTAGAAGTCTGTGAATATATGGGAAAACATTGAATCATAAACTTTAAATGGGTGGCTTGATGGTATGTGAATTTTATCTTAAACAATTTTTTTAATAGTAAGCATCTAAGATATTCAAAAGACTAAGAACTACTGCTATCTGGCATGAACCCCTGATCATGTCTTATTTTCTAATCCTACAACACTCACAACTGTCATGTACTGAGTGCTTACTATGTGCAAGGCACTGTACTAGGTGTTTTGCATGTATTATGTTAACATAATATTATCATATAATGAAATTATATAATGAAATTTGAGGTGGGATTATTATCCATACTAAACATGAAACCAACAAATGATAAAACTAGATTTGAATTCAATTCCACCCAGCTCCAAAAACTCATATTCTTTCTGTTATGCCATCAGTATTTCTCAATTTTTTCCAATTAAGTACCCATAAGAAGTAGAAGGATATCATCTTTGAAGGCAACATACAATATTACTGCTTTTCCATTCTGCTTTAATCAGTCATTACATTCTAACACTTTTTCCTGTTTTCTCCCAAACATCTGCACTTCTCCTTCCTCATAACCAGCACTCCAATGTGGAGTATCTAGGAGTATCACTATATCTGGTGACCCTGACTTCAGATTTCATCTGGTCTGGATTGCAGATCATATCATTCCTAGACTTGACAGCTCTTCCCCTATTACATATGGGATAAAGTCCAAAACCCTCAGCAAAGCACTGGAGGCCTTCAGTAATCTAGTACTACCTTCTTTCCAGCCTCCCACCCCATGTACCCTAGCCCTCAAACCCTGTGGGACCTGCTCACTCTGCCCCTTGTACACACACATGCTCCATATCCTTTATATACCTAACAGTTTACATCCTGTTCCAAGAATTCATGTGGCAAATTCCTTCTCAGCCACCAGGTCTTATCTTGGGTTCACTTCCTGTAAGAAGCCTCTTCTAATTCTTAAACATCATGTCTCCTGTCCTACATGTGCTCTAATATTACCCATTTCTACCCCATTGCACACTTACCACACTGCATTGTCATTGTCTATTTACCTCTTCCAGTGGTTTGTAAATCTTTGCAGGGGAGGGAGGTGTTTAGCTGTTATGCCCCCAGTGCTGGTGCTTAGCATATAAATCTCTCTATTGAAGAATATGCCCCCTATCTCCCACTACAATATAAACTCTTATTTCTAGTGCCTAGCATGCTTCTATATCCTAAATATCTCTTCAATGATACTTCATATTTATTGAGCGTTTACTATGTGCCAGGCACAGTTCTAAATATTTCATATGGATGAACTCATTTAAAACTCATAGTAACTGTGTGGGGTCAGTGATACCATTAACCCATTGTACATAAGGAACCAGAGGGACAGAAAGGTTCAATAAGTGGTGTGACCTTGAGTGTGAATAAATGGCAAAACCACAATTTAAACAAAGTACAGTTGACCCTTGAAGAAGACAGTTCTGTGCAAGTCCACTTACATGTGGATTTTTTTCGTTAAACACAATATAGTACTATGAATGTATTTTCTCTTAATGATTTTAATATTTTCTTTTCTCTAGCTTACTTTATTGTTAAGAATGCAGTATGTAATACATATGCAAAATATGTGCTAATCGACTTTTTGTGTTATCAGTAACTTCCTGTTAACAGCAAGCTATTAGTAAAGTTTTGGGGAAGCCAAAAATTATATGCCGATTTTTGACTGTGTGGGGTCTGGCGCCTCTGCTCCCCCCACCCCCACCGAGTTGTTCGAGGGTCACCTGTAGTCTGGTTCCAATATCTGCATTCTGACACTATGCCATGTGGCCTGTGTGTATCTGTCCAGTGAGGGACTGAATAAATAGAATCCTTTCCAACTTCTACAGGAATAAAAGCCCAAGAGTCCTGAGCCTATTTAAGGAGAGATTAAGGGGCCTTTATAAGGAGGCTCTTAATTTCTCATTGATTTCACTGGGAATGGTTGAAGTACTTGTGAGAACTTCAGGTACCTTACAGGCAGGCAATACACAAAACGGTGAGTTAGCAGAAGATCATGCTGGTTGTTGGCAGAGCCTGGGCTTGATCTCCAGGGCGTGTAAATTTGACTCTCACGATGGACTGCTGTGGAATTAAAAGCCCTCGCATCAGACCATCACCCCCACTTCATAGCCTTGTGTGTGGAGCTCAGGTCTTAACCTGTTTAGCATAAATTTCTTACCTGTTAAGTAGAGCTATCATTGTTAGGATCTCCTAGGATTGTGAAGACTCAGTGAGTTAAGATATGCAAAACACTTAGAGCAGAGCACGCAATTAAGTGCTCAAGGAAAGAGAAAGAAGGAGGAAAAAGCGTTTCCCCTTAGGGGGGGTCACTAACACTGAGTGGTCTAGTTAGTGGTTTGTAAATAGCTGCCAGCAACTTTTCTAAGAGTAGAGGTGGAAGAAAAAGGATCCACACTTAGGCAACTCTTCACTGCTTTCCATCTCTTTGAGACTTAAATGTTAGGAGACAGCCATTGTAAACTTTTGATAAAGGGAAATGTTGGGGACAAAACAAATAAATAGTTACCTGGGATTCTCCATTGCTCATCAAGAAGTGCCTGACCAATATATTTATACTTGGAGAGTACCTCTCTTCTAAGGAATTTAAGTGGCTTTTAAAATTAGAACCTTTCTAGCTCAAGGGGATTCTGAATTCTGTTAATCATTTAATGGCTATGTTTCCTCCTTTCCCTCAATCACCTTTTTCTTCCTTCTCCAGCTACACATTTCCCTCACAAACTGCTTTTTAAGATGCATTTCTACTGGTAAAACCCCTGAGTCCTTTTTTGTTTATTTTGAGAGAGAGGAAATGGTTAAGAATGAAAGTAAAAGAAAACAAATACTCAGGCCCCTTGGCTGCCTGCCAGGAAAAATGCCAAAATGTCAGAGGCCTTGCTGAAAGCGACCCAGCCACAAGCACCAGGGATTGGCCCACCACAAGATAATCTTCCAGCGGAATTTATACCAACAGCCTAAAAATTGGACAGCCTGAGGAACTTTTCCCCAAAATGGTCCTACAATCAGACTTGATAGTAAAATATCAGGGCTGTAAGCTCTCAAATCAGTCTCTAAACAAGAGCCTGGGATCTCAGGCTACATGCAAAGGATTTAGATATGTGAATACTTTAATCCATCTGACAGTCCATATAGTACAATGGTGAAGCACAGGCCCTGGTGCCAGAGAGACTTTTGTTTGGATCCTGGCCCACTACTTCCCACCGTGGCGATTTTTGAACAAATTGCTTATTCTCACCTAATTACTATGTCTTCATTTTTAATATTAAGAATAACACAAGATCCATCTGAGAGAGTTGTGGTAAGGATTAAATTAAACATCCTAACATGTTTAAGTACCTTGTTCAGTAAATGTTAATTACCACTACTAGTAGTTTTGCCAGCCCTCAACAATGACAGGAGAAAACTGACACCTCATACCAGGACTTCTAGGACAGAGGCTACGGGACCATGCCACTCTTGGTTGTTTTCATTATGTCTCTACATCAGTAAGTAACCCCAGAGGATTTGAGTGGTTCTAGTAACTGAACCATGAGTTTCCGGGGCAAAGGAAACCTAAAAGGGAGTAACTTGAATCAAGGACAAGTGATAGGCTGTCTTTTGTTTTTCATCTCTGCTACAAAATCTTGAGGCTGAGAGCTTCGAGATTTAGCAATGTAATCTGGAAAAGCTCAATATTTTTACTCAAATGAAGTGTAGCAAAAGCTCAAAAAGTAGTCTCCCAGGGGATCCCTGGGTGGCTCAGTGGTTTTGGTTTTTAGCGCCTGCCTTCGGCTCAGGGAATGATCCTGGAGTCCTGGGATTGAGTCCCGCATCAGGCTCCCTGCATGCAGCCTGCTTCTCCCCCTGTCTCTCTCTCTCTCTCTCTCTCTCATAAATAAAATCTTAAAAAAAAAGTAGTCTCCCAGCAGTCCCTTACCCAACTCAAGATCAGAATCTTCCTTAATGTCATACTTCTTATAGGCACATGCTTAGAAGAGATTCTGAGCAAGACCCACTTTAATGTTAGAAAGACACCAAAAGACAGGGCCAATACCCTTGATAGGCCAATACCTGTCTTGTCCATCCACACTCAGTAATGAATGCCTACCAGCAGGATAGAGCTTGCAGGGAAGACAGAGAGATGGAGCACCCAAGCAAAGAAATGATATGCTCCAAATAGAATAGCCCTGTGGCAGAATGTTGGGTTTTTTGTTTGTTTGTTGTTTTTTGGATTTTTTGTTTTTGTTTTTGTTTTTAAATAGGCTCCACGCTGAGTGTGGAACCCAACTTGGAGCTCGAACTCATGACCCTGAGATCAAGACCTGAGCTGAAATCAAGAATCCGATGCCTAACTGACCCAGCTACCCAAGTGTCCCAACAGAATGTATTTTTTTAGAGGTGAACACAACAATGTCTCATCACATGTGCTTTCTGCAATGTGATCTTGCAACTCCTTAATGAGAGGTGGAGTTTAAAGCATTTAAAGCCCCTGACTCTGGGCTGGTCTTGATGATTTGCTTGACACAATCTTGTCACTTGTGTTGCAAGTGGCAAAACACAAAAAAAGTCTTCCAAGGCTGTGTCATAAGAAGCATTTCAGCTTTGGCTTGGGTCTCTTGGACCACTCACTCTTAAAATACTCTCTCTGAGAAGCTCAGACCATACAGATAAGTCATGTGTGGGGACTCCAGGTGACAGACCCAGTGGATCTACCAGTCTAGAACCAGCATCAGCTGACAGCCTGTGAGTAAAGCATCTTGAACATCCCACCTAGTCAACTCTACAGATAATTGCAGCCTCAGCCAGGACCAGCACCGTAATTTGTAGGGCTCAATGCAAAATGAAAATCCTGGGCTTCCTGTTCAAAAGATGTTAAGAGATTCAAGACAGCAACAGCAGAGTGATGAACCAAGTGTGAGGCCCTTCTAAGCATGGGGCCCTGCATGACTGTGTAGGTCACATGCTATGAAATCTGCCCTCGCCATGTAGTAGACTCTGATTGCAACCATTTGAGGGACCCTAAGTGAGAACTTCCCAGCTGAACTTAGTCAACCCATATACCTATGAAACATAATGGGAAATTGTATTTTAATTGACTATGTCTTGGGGTGGTTTATTATGCAGCAAGGGAAAATTAGAACATTTTCACAAAACAGATGCAGGTAGTCCTAAACAGAAAAATGCTAAAGGCAGCAAGTCTGCCAAAGGACCCTCTGCTCAAATACAAATAGGTTGATTTTACACAATAAAACACAAATAATCCCAGCTCCAGGAGTAAGGCTTCCATGGGGTCAGAGATTTTTCTTATTTGAGCAGATCTTAGAAGAAGATGGCAGATATTATAGCTGCCTCAGAAATAGCTAAAAGAAGAGGCATTACCATTAAAAATAAAAGTCAAATATAAAGTTGTACTCTTCAATGAGATTTATTGGAGCAATGGAAGGAAATTAAAAGTGAGGAAGCAGAACCACTTTGGTTATCTCTTTAAGGTATGAGAGAGAATGAAAAATTTTCCTGGGGATGCATATAATAGCTTTATTTTCTAAAAAAAAAAAAAAAGTAAAAAAGCTGGATTCTGCAAACTACAGTTGGTTCCTTCATCCTCAGGTAGATTCTAGAATGCCATTTTAAAGGAATACTTTGTGAATTACTAAAAGAGGAAAAATTGAACACTAAAATCCCATACCAATTCTTTAGGAACAAATGATGGTAGACACAGAGCTTGACATATAGTAGGTAGCCAAAAAATATTTATCCCAGGAACTAATTTTATCTTTTTTGATGAAGTTATCACACACTTTGTAAAGAATTCAAGACATTTAGCAACACATTTCATGAATTCCTGGAAGCATAAAAGAGAGAAATGTGCGTCACAGGGTAGTGGAGTTAGGAGATTGTAATTGATTCAACAATCAATTACAAATGCTTTGTAAAAGTCAGAAGGAATAGACCACCTGGCCAATCTAGCGTAGGGGAAATAAAGCATGGACTTTGATGTCATTGTTCTGCCATTTGCTAGTGATAAGACCTTGGGCGAATTACATAACCTCACTCATTCTCAGTCTCCTTGCCTGACAACCTATGTGGGACAGGCATGAAGCAGTTAAACAGAAAACTCAAGTCAGTTGGCTACGTTCCGACCCCAGAGAACCAGAGCAGGTGGTTCCTCTGCCAGAGAGACAATTACAGTGAGAAGTGGGAAACAACCAAAGAGGAAAAGATTTTTGAGTAAGAGGAAAGTCTTCTGGGAGGTACTTGGCTCAGAAGACCGCCCTTTTATTCCAACAGACTTTAGATAAAGAGGTCCCTAACAGCCTGTCCTTCCACCATAGGTCTGAGAAGAGGCACTGACTGTCTAGCACATTTACAGGGATTTTTGACTTGAGAGAGTCATGGCTCCTGGTATTTGTGTCTGTTCTATAACTATTAGTTACAGAAACAAAACATATGAATAATATAAATTTAGCCACACAAATACATAATTCAGGGAAACACATATTTGAAAGACCCAATTTAGAACAGCTTGAGAGAGTAAAAGTTCTGTGCATATCAGCATTAAAAGATAAAAGCAAACAATCCAGGGATAGTCCAAGGGTCCTGACGCAAGGCCTGGGCCTCATGTTCAAATCTTTCCAGTGTAGACTTTCTATGTTATCTCCAAATAAAGTTATATATGTGGTTGTCCTGGAGATATACTTACATAATTGAAAGAAGGTCATGTTCATTATGCAATTTTGAACTTGTGTTTCATCACTAAACCATACCACCTATAGTGTGTGGTTAACTGACATTTTTAATAATATTAAGACATTTAGTATGACAATCTCCTAGTTTGTGCATGGCAAAAATATATTGTTTTTATCAAATGTTAACAAAACTGTTACTGAAAAACCACATGATGTAAGGATGATCACAATTTTTACAATCTTATTTTAGCATGTTTTATAAAACATGCCAAGATTCTCAAAAACCATGCATGACCTGTGGCTTTTTTCATTCTCATACCTCTACCAAGAGAAGGTAGAGGAAAGCCAGGTTCAGAATCATGACAGTGAAAGTAAATAATTCAGGCAGAACAGCATGGGCAGCACTCCTTGGCTGAATTTCTACAGAATCAGGGAGAGATGTCTTGGCAATGTTGGCCCTAGCTTTATGAGTTACCTACCATTTGTGTGTTTGGAGATGCTTTCTCTATGGATACTAGTTTTTACCCTTTAAAAAGAGGAAGATGGTGAACTTCATGTTCTCTAAGATATTTTCCTTCTTTAGCATCTTAATGCAGCTATTAACACCTGAGTCCAGAATGGTCATCCTCAATTCCTTATCTAAAACATTTGGAGCCAGAAGTTCTCAGAATTCAACATTTCAGATTTAAGAAACATAACATGTGCATATAAAGTATATTATATAACACTCTAGTGGATTACACAGCAGACCTCTAATCGTAATCAAACATTAATTCTGCAGCGAAATGTATGAATATTCATACTAAGTGGGAAATAAAGACTATAAATAGCCATATAACATGTGAGCTCAGTTCAGGTTTGCCACTAAATGAATTCGGGTCAGATTAGGTCTTGCCAGGAATGAGTTACAAAACAAAACAAAACACCAACTTTTGGCTTTTAGAACTTTTCAAAAGCTTTCAGAATTTTGCAGTTTCAAAGGATTTCTGAGTTACACAGTTAGTACCACTCTAGAGGTATGTCTGCATATCAAATGGAATTTATGCATATTTAAATATGTTTCAACAATATTTACCAAACTGCAAATTGTTCATGTAGAATATGCCTTGCCCTTTTCTTTTTCATCACTGCTTTTTTTTTTTTTATAAAATCCCAAGGTAAAAGAAGTCCTTGAAATATGGAAAAGGGAAAAAAAAGAAAAAAAATATGGAAAAGGGAAAGTAGTTGGCAATTGCAAAACTAGCTGGCAGTTGGAAAACTAAATTTCCATTTGCAAGGATACCACATTACTTTTAAATATCAAAACATCAGTGTATTTTTTGGTATATATTTTTTAAACCCGAAATTGAAGCATTTGTTTTTTGGGATAAGTCTAAAGAATTATACACTGCATTAAAATTCTAAGGCAAACAAAGGTGCATATTTTTTAAATGTTCTAATCACATCCCTCCCCTATTTAAAAACTCTTCAAAGGTTTATTAGCTTTGTTTTAAATTTCCATTTCTCAGGTTTTCAGACAGGTTGACACCTTATGTTTATTAGACATTTGTACTCCTCACACCACCAACCACAGCCATTTTTTTTCTTTTTTCTTTCTTTTTTTTTTTTTTCTGAGAGGGTCCTTTTAGAGTGTTGGGTGAGGACAGGGAAGGTGAGTGGTGAGTGGAGAGGGTTGTACAGAAAGTGTGTAGCTTGGGCAGCCCCAGTGGCGCAGCGGTTTAGCACCGCCTGCAGCCTAGGGTGTGATCCTGGAGACCCTGGATCGAGTCCCACGTCAGGCTCTCTGCATGGAGCCTGCTTCTCCCTCTGCCTGTGTCTCTGCCTCTCTTTCTCTCTCTGTGTCTCTATGAATAAATAAATAAATAAATAAATAAATAAATAAATAAATAAATAATCTTTAAAAAAAAAGTGTGTAGCTTAGTGGTCAGGGAGTGGAGGAAGCAGGCATTAGGAGATGTGCTGCAGGAGAAAGTAGAAAGTGCAGGAAGGTGTCAGGTTCAGTTCAGGTCCTTGCCCTAGAGCCTAACCACCTGCCTTTCCTTAGTTCTTTGTTTATTTATTTATTTATTTATTTATTTATTTATTTATTTATTTGAGACACACAGAGAGAAGCAGAGACATAGGCAGAGGGAGAAGCAGGCTCCCGGCAGGGAGCCCTACCCTAGGATCATGACCTGAGCCAAGGCAGATGCTCAACCACTGAACTACCCAGGTACCCCCCTTTCCTTAGCTCTGCCTTCCCTTTTGTCTTCCAGAATAAGATCTATTTTCTCATAGCATGACTCTATAACACTCTTAGGACTTTATTTTAATCAGGCTTTTTTCTCCTACACATAAGCATTTTACCTTGAAAGAGTAAAGGCTGAAGGGTAGAGAATGCCTAGTTCTGGACCCTGGTCTTTCCACATGGAAGAACACCTGGGGACCAAATGTAGAAAGATAGTGAGGACCATATCTCAACCTAGTACAGAGATACCAATCTCATTTTACTCTGGTGTTGCAATCCCCACAATTTTGAATATTCATCATACTCAAGAACTGGAATTCATCATCGATCTCCTAGAAGAACCAGAAGAGATTCTACTAGGAAAATCCCAGTGGACTCCAGTCTCTTCCTGTCTTTACTAATCAACACAGATAAAAGAGCATGAGCTCTGAAATCAGACTAAGACACCTTGCAGTAGATATTTTTAGCCTCTTTGATCCTTAGTATATTTCCTCTATAAAATGCGGATTAAAAATACCTGCTCCCTATAAATTGGTATGTCGTAGAGATTAAGAATTCGCATACCTGATGCAGTAGTTATTCAAATTAAATGCTTAATAAATGCTATTTCCCTTTTTCTCTTTATAGGAACCTGTGGCCCCAGACAACTCATGGACAGGTTAGAGAAGGTAGACAAAGGATGGGAGAGATGTGGGCCCCTAGAATTCCAGGTCTTCTTGACCAGAACAGAAGAGAAAATTGATACATGTTGTTTGTTTGTTTTGTTTTTGTTTTGTTTTGTTTTGTTTTGTTTTAGATATGAACAGTGTTGAAAGAGGAGAAACGGACAATTTACTAGCATCTATTTCCCCCAGTTTACCTGGTACTTTACACATATCCCTTGCCTCTGTCTCATTGCTATTCTCTTCACAACTCTTCTGACAGAAACATACCACAGCAATAGTGTCATCTGTGTGATCTTTCCTGAAAGCAGGAGGGTATGACGTCAATGGTTAGCAACCATGTTAGAATCAGATAGACTTCTTCCCAGTCTCAGGTATGCCTTTTTTGTGTGTGTGGCCATGGGCAAATCTCAGTCTCCATTTCATCATTAGTAAAATAGTAGAATCTTACCTAACTCCTTCAGTCTTTAATTTGCTCACAAATATTTTTTTCTGAGCACCCATCATGTGCCAGGTACTGTATTAGATATTGAGCATAGACAGTTAACAAAATAAGATCCTATTCTTATAGACTTCGTATTCTAAGGAGAGACATGGAGAATATACCAAGAACTATAAATACATCAGATGGAGTCTAGTCAGAATGTGGCTATAAAGAAAAATAAAGCCAGGTAAAATGACACGAGAGTGAGGGAGCAGGTTACCCTTTTATACAGAATAGTCTGAAAAGCCTCTGTAAGAAGGCACCCTTTCAATAGAGTCAAGAAAGTGAGAAAATAAAGTGTGTTCTAGGCCATTGTGAGATTTAAATGAGATAATGCTGATAAACTTAGCACATTATCTGAAATCCACTGGGCAATGTATCAATATTAACTGCTTATGTTATTAAAGAAGGTATTTCAATACAGTAAAGGCTACAAGTAGGTGAAAATCTTTCTAGTTTCACCTAACACACTCCTGAGGGACCCTTAACCATTGTGAAAGAGAGGGGTGATGGTTCATGGGACTTAATACACACATTTTATTGCTGGTAGCAAAATGCCAATTTTGCAAACAAAAGTATTTCTCTGGGAGTGTGATACTTTAATCCAGCAAAAAAGAGAGTAGGGTAAGAGAAACTCTTTAGGGTAGTCGTTAGATTCACATTCTCTGTAACAAATATTCCCAACTCTGAAGTTTGCATGTGTGCAAAAGTCTTCCACCTCATCAACAATAATAATGGCAACGATGACATTAATTATGCCATTTATTGGTTTGTAAAAGCTATTCTTTCAAAGACCTTAAGTGTTTTATGTACATGACCTAATTCATCGTCACAGCTTCCCCAAAAACAGGTCTAGGCCCATTTAATAGATGAAGAAACTGAACTATAAAGAAGTTAAGTCACTTCTTCAAGGTTAAACAATTACCTAGGCAACTCTGATCTAGATCCCAGACTTAAATTTCAAGTTAGATCCCTTTCTGCCTGACTCTTCATCTGTCTGGATGTCAGACATGATAAGGTGGGTACAGTGAAAGGAAGCCACAATGTCAGATGTCAAAGTGCCCACTCCCTGCTTATCACATAGTCAGTGATCAGCAAATGCTGGCTTTTTAAGAAAGGGCTTCTTTAGTGCTACCAAAATATTAACTGTCTAGCATACCTCTCTGCTCTCTGATAGCCACTCTTGCTTATATGTCAAGATGGTATCCAAAAATACAAATTTTGGTTGATGAGAGAGGCCTAGTTTAGAAATACTTATACACTTAAACACAGATATTTGGCTTTCCTCTGTGAAAGTCAACAGGAACACAGCAAGAGAACTCATTTTTGTTGATCACCCTGGGCTAGGCCTTTTACGTATGTTATGTGCTGTTTAATCCTCATGACAAACTTTTGCAGGAACTATAATTGATCACACTTGACAAATTAGAAAACAAAGTATCCAAAAAGTTAAGTAATTTATCTAGTGTCACATAGCTTATATATTGCAAAGCTGGGATTCAACCTCACATCTATTTGACATCCGAGTCTTAATATCTTCTATAAAGCCAAACTGCCAATTCGTAATATCTCACTCAAAGTGCCTACAGTCTGATGATCCAGCATGAGTCATTTATGACCCATTTCTCCCTTTACATGAAATATTAGCAAAAGAGTAAAATCAGCAGGTAAAATTTGAATAATATAATTTTGCTATTTTTAAACTTTCCTCTTAAAAGTTTAACAGGTCAGTATATGCAGCTAAAATTTGGAATTTTGAAAGTTCTTCCTGGGGCATCCCCAGTGGCTCAGCAGTTTAGCGCCGCCTTCAGCCCAGGGTGTGATCTTGGAGATTGGGATCTTGGAGATTGGGATGGAGTCCCACGTCAGGTTCCCTGCATGGAGCCTGCTTCTCCCTCTGCCTGTGTCTCTGCCTCTCTCTCTCTCTCTCTCTCTGTATCTCTATGAATGAATAAATAAAATCTTAAAAAAAAAAAGACTGACTGAAAGTTCTTCCTGGATTTTAATTATCTAGTCTATCCCTCTGCTCATAAGCATGAACAATTGGTAGCTTTCTAAACATTTCAGTGCACCTCTTTTTACTATGTCAGAGATACT
The DNA here is from genome assembly GCF_048164855.1 of Canis lupus baileyi. NCBI lineage: Eukaryota > Metazoa > Chordata > Mammalia > Carnivora > Canidae > Canis > Canis lupus. The sequence goes on from NC_132840.1 coordinate 45,832,794, forward strand.
CTGGATTTCATACATCTCTGGAGTGTATGAGGAAGGACTGATATCTGGACTTCAGTAACATCGAGACCTTTTCAGGTGACAGAGGTGATATCTTGTGGTAAAATGCTACAGACTTGGGAAGGAATTTCACTTATAATCTAATCATCCAAATCATTCAAACAGGTAGAGTGATGGCACCAGCAGATAAATTAGGTATGTACAATCTCTTAAGCAACTGTCAAAAAAGATATACAAAGAAATAAACACTACAGATAAACACAAATGGAATTCTCAAAAATATTCAGGAAGGCATTAAAAATGAAACAGAGAAATAAGACGGAATAAGGAGGATACAAAAATAAAATGGCGGGGATCCCTGGGTAGCTCAGCAGTTTAGCGCCTGCCTTTGGCCCAGGGTGTGATCCTGGAGTCCTGGGATCGAGTCCCTGCATGGAGCCTGCTTCTCCCTCTGCCTGTGTCTCTGCCTCTCTCTCTCTCTCTGTCTCTTTCTCTCTGTCTCTTATGAATAAATAAATAAAATCTTTTTTAAAAATAAAAATAAATAAAATGGCATACTTAAGCCTTCACATACCAATAACTAAATATAAATGGTCTAAATATATCAACTAAATGACAGAAACTGGCAGAGTGAATTAAAAAGTTAATTCAGGGAAGCCTGGGTGGCTTAGTGGTTTAGAGCCTGCTTTCGGCCCAGGGCATGATCCTGGAGTCCCAGGATCAAGTCCCACATTGGGCTCCCTACATGGAGCCTGCTTCTCCCTCTGCCTGTGTCTCTGCCTCTCTCTCTGTCTCTCATGAATAAATAAATAAAATCTTTTTAAAAAAGTTAATTCAGATGTGTTGTCTGTAAGAAACTTATTTCAAATATAATGATATATATATATAATGATATAGGCAAGTTGAAAGTGAAAGAATAGAAGAAGATACATCATACAAACATTGATCAGAAGAAAGCATGATTGGCCATATTAACATCAGAAAAAAAGTAGATTCCAATAAGAGGAAAATTAGCAAAGACAAGGATAATATATAATGATAAAAGGGACACTACACCAAGAGGAAATAGCAATTTTAATTATTCATGCACCAAACAACACAGTTGCAAAATATGTGAAGTAAAAATGGGAAAAAATGAAAGGAAAAATAAATTCACAATTATAGTTGGAAATTTTAATACACTTCTCTCAATAATTGATCAAATACTTAGACAAAAAACTAGCAAGGATATAGGAGAACTAAGTAAGGTTATCAACCAATAGGATGTGATGAATATGTACAGAATATTCCATATCATGACAAAGGAATGCAGATGCTTAAGTGACCATGGATCACATACCAAGATAGACCATATCCTATGATGATTGCCATAAAACAAACCTCCACAAAATTAAAAGAACTGAAATCATACAGAGTGTGTTCTCTAACTACAATGAAATCAAGTTAGAATAACAGACTACAGAAAAATCTCCAAGCACTAGGAAACATAACAAAATCCGTCAAAATAATCTGTAGGTTAAAAAGGAAGACTCAAGAGAAATGAAAAATTACACTGAAATAAATGACAATGCAACATATCAAAATTTGTGGGACACCACTAAAGCAGTTCTTGGAGGTACTCCTGTCCTCTGATTCCCTCAGTACTCTGCATGTTTCTTTAGCAAAACACAAAACTCTCTGATTTAAAACCATTCCTTCTATATCTTTCTTCTTCCTTGGATTGTGAATGGACAATATCTTATATTTCTATGCCAACATCTGACTTAGTGCTAAGTAAAAGTTGCTTGAGCAAATGAATGACTGGACTTCTAGAACTTCTAGCTGAATGGAATTGAGGCCAAACAATCTCTGTATGGGATCAGTCAGAAAGCATATACATGGTTTGTGGGCCCTTACACAGTGCGGGCTGCTGCATCAACACAGTTCTGAGCAACTGCCTAGTTTGTCTACCAGGAAAGCCTCCTTGGATTTATAATTAACAAATGTGGCATTTGCCTATGAACAATGAAAGAAGAAAACATTCAACATACACAATTCCATATTTCTGCCCTCAGTAAAAGTAATTTTTTTATTAACTAAATCAGATTTGGCCCACTCTTTATCCCCCCACACTAACCACCCAACTTTCCTCACCTTTTCCTTTAATCTCTGTGAATAGAAGAACCATAAAGGTCATCTAGTCCAGCTTCCCTTTCCATGACTGAATACCCTGTAGTCAGTACAGGGGTGAGCTGCCAGTTTTTTTCACAATTGACTCAACTCAAATCTCTGAGAAGAACATCAGTGAGAACCAAAATGTAAGGCATAAGCTCTGTAACTGAGGAAATGACCTAAGAGAGAGTCTGTGAGAACCCTCCCCTTTCAAAACAAGTGTTTCAACTAAACACATAAAGACAGACTTATTCTGGAAAACCAGTTAAAGTCAAAAGTTGGGAAAATGTTCCAAAAGGTTGAGTGTACTAAAATCACTCAATAGTCTTACTGGTTCTCTTCCCAGAGAATTAACAATATGATACAATCCCTAACTATACATAGTCTTGATGAAAGAGTTCCAGGATTCTGTAGATAGGTGATGTGTTTAAATCTTTTTTTTTTCTTTGTCTTACAATTGACAATGAAGTCAATTAGTTGACATATCCTATATGTTGTGTGGTTATAGTTCTCAATGAGAAAGAGTAAAGGGCCTTCTAAATTTATATGTCTCTTGTGGAGTTTGGTTAGTCTCAGTGTTTGATCTTATCCTGGTGAACTTGTAATTCAATTTATGAGCCTTTAAATGGGAGAACCCTTCCTGGAAATCTGGTGACTCTACCTAATTAATGCCACCACCTGGTAAACTCTCTAGATAGTCAACTAGCTTACATGCCCACGTCACGTCTTCAACCCAGGCCTTTCCATTCAGATGACAAAATCTTTTTTTTTTTTTTCAAATTTAACCTGCATTTTATTTTTTTCTTTTTATTTATTTATTTTTTTAAATAATAAATTTATTTTTATTGGTGTTCAATTTGCCAACATACAGAATAACACCCAGTGCTCATCCCGTCAATTGCCCCCCTCAGTGCCCGTCACCCATTCACCCCCAACTCCTGCCCTCCTCCCCTTCCACCACCCCTAGATGAATGGATAAAGAAGATGTGGTCTATGTATACAATGGAATATTACTCAGCCATTAGAAATGACAAATACCCACCATTTGCTTCAACGTGGATGGAACTGGAGGGTATTATGCTGAGTGAAATAAGTCAATCGGAGAAGGACAAACATTATATGTTCTCATTCATTTGGGAAATATAAATAATAGTGAAACGGAATAGAAGGGAAGGGAGAATAAGTGGGTAGGAAATATCAGAAAGGGAGACAGAACAGATGACAAAATCTTAACAAAAGATCACAACTTGATTTCTGCTAGAGAGACAGGATTCAGTATTTATGGGTTGTTTTTTAATTTTTTTTTTTTTTTTTTTATGATAGGCACACAGTGAGAGAGAGAGGCAGAGACAGAAGCAGGCTCCACGCACCGGGAGCCTGACATGGGATTCGATTCCGGGTCTCCAGGATCGCGCCCTGGGCCAAAGGCAGGCGCTAAACCGCTGCGCCATCCAGGGATCCCTATGGGTTGTTTTTTAAGCCTTTGCTAGGTGCCTTTAGAAATGCTAAAACTTGCTTTCTTTTCCTTTTCTTCTCCTTGATCCCTGTTCTATCCCTTGAGGCTATGATGAGAAAATTCAAGTTGGTTTAGTTAAACAGACATTAAAAACCTAAAATGGCAAAGTAAAATTAGATAAAATAACCAGATGGCAACAATATTATCTTATTTTTCCTCTTGTGATAATTAAGAAGAAAGAAGTGCAGCAATCATCACCCCCATTGAAAACCTCTCCAGAGGGGCAGTCCCAGGGAATGGAGTAGGAGGAGCCTCCCAGGATGTAGAGCTGCAAGTCAGCAGCAATTAGCCTCCCACTCTGAAGTCAGCAGGGCTGAGAGCTGACTGTGCCCTCACAGGCCTCATTCAAGGTGTCTAAGACTGGCGTTAGCACAGCCTGCTTAATAGCACGTGCTATCGGTCAGGATACTGGATTAAGAAGGGTAAGACCAGTGGGACTTGTTTGTCAAGGTCCTAAAATGGGAATTTTCTTGGTTATACACACAACAATAAGTATGAGCAACATTAATAGTGGCAAGAGTGATGAAGTCAAAAGCTTGAGTCTTCGTGTGCTGTAATTACTAGATGATGTACCCCAGAGTTGGCTGGCAGAGTTCATGTTTTGAACTTAGAAAGAGTCTACACCTCACCTTAGCTTTAAGATGTATGTTTGGCTCAAGTTACATTTTGCTGAAGTTGATATTGCATTAATTACAGAATGTTTATATCCTGAGAAGGTTATGGGTAAATTTATAGAAAATATGGATTCCAGAGCTAATAAATATGTTCCAAGAAGCTGCTTGGAGGTGATGACTGAAAACTTCAGATCCCTCAAATCGATGAGAGTTTTCTACATTTCAATTTTCTCCCTCTCTCCCTCCCAGCCTTTAATTCCTGTTGAAATGCTGAGATAGACTGAGTTTGGAATACTCAACAGCACATCTGGGAGGCTAAGTGTGGCCTCTGAACATTTGTTAACTGTGGCTCCTGGTGTAATAAATGACACAAGATGACCACCAAGGCTTGGCAGACTAAGCATCTTCCCCAGCTCTCTTCCTCAGCTCTGGTGCCCTCTGTTAATTCCACGAGACACCGTCTTTTCATTCACCTGGCTGAAACACTGGCTAATTTTCTTCACCTTCCTTTTTTCCCACCCTCATAGTGATTTTTTGCTTTGGACTCATTTTGTATCTGTCCCCTCCTCTCCATACCTACTCTCAGCATGCTTTACCTTTCCCGTGAATCATTGCAAGAGCCTCCAAACTAAAGGAGACATCAACTGCTAACAGTCATTATCTCTGGGGTAGAGATTGGGAAGCACTTTTACATTTTTAGCTATATGTTTAGATAGTTTTAAGACTTTTGGCTGGGACAAACTGCTTTTGTAATCAGAAAAAAACCTTTCTTTTCATTATTAAAAAAGGACATGGGGGAAGGAAATAGTCCTCAGAGTCCTCAGAGAGGCCCCTTCAGTGTGATGGTACAAGAGTGGGATAGGAACACTGGAAAACAAAATTTCTGTAAGTTTATTTCATGTAACATAACCCGGAACCAAACTCCAGTTCCTGTAGTAGCTAAAGCAGCACAACTGTCTTCTATAAATAATCAGAAACGCTCAGTCTGGATTCCTATACAATATCATCTGACAGACAAGATGGAAAAGGCATGTTAGTCAGAACTGAGAGAAAGAGAGGGGAGCAAAGGACTGGGGAAAATGAAGTCCTAAACATCTTATAATATAGATTAACTCTTAGATGGACTCTTTAGTGTTAGACTTACGTAATAGGAACTATATTTTTTCCAAGAGTCATTGCTTAGACTCACTGGTTTATGATTCCTGAGGAGAGCCAGCTTGCTTTCCTGACCTACCTCCCCTTTCACATAGCACAGGTGCTATTTATGGAACTGCCTGTCCCAGGAGTGAGCTGCCTATCCCAGAGGTCCAGCCCCAAGGAGGGCCTGCGTAGTTTGTGACACGTTTTCCTGAGGGTGGACAATTTTCAAGACTAGCCAACAGCTGCTACTAGTTTTTACTAAGAAAGGCCATCATTACAATGGAGAGGACAACACAAAAGACTTCTGGGGAACCAGGGTCTTCTGGCTTCCTCACTTCTGGTCCAACCCAGGCTGGACTGTAGCACATCAGCGCCCCATGAACCCAGAGCCTAAAGTCTGTGGTGAGGTGGGACTGGGGGCGGGGGGGGGGGGGAGGAGTGGAGATGCAGGCTGGCTATGCATCAGTCTCCTCTTGGTACATCTTCCCTGCAATTAGTGCTTATGGGGACTCTGAAACTAGGCCACAAGCTCGTGTTTTTGAGGTATCAAGAAGGTTCTAGACGCCTTTACCATGCCTTCACTAATGAGTACTTGCCTCAGCAAGAGCACATGAATTATATGTACAATGAGCACTGAATTAAGAAAACAAGACAGTCAACAAATGTCTGTTGAATGACTAGTAAAACATGGTAGTCAAAAGCACAGGCTCTGGAGCTGGGCTACCTGGGATTTAAGTTCCACTTATTTCACTGCGGGACCATTGTAAAGTTGAAGCTCTGTAGGTAAGAATGCATGGTTTCTAGTCCAGACTTTAATAACTGAATGTGCTAGGTCAAGTCTTTTCAATTCTCCAGGCCTCAGTTCTGTCATCTAGAAAGTGGGATAATTATACCCGCCTTGTCTACCTTATAGGGTGTCAGTGGGATCAAATGAGATAATGTCATAAAAGCCCTTTGTAAATTAGAATATACTATACAAATGCAAGCTATTATTACATTTAATTCTAGTTACTTGTGAATAATAAACTGGTGGAACCAACAATCCCATTGTCACCAACCTGAATCTTAAAGAGCAATTTCCCAATTCCACCCACTCTACCTGCTAGGCACTTCCACCTACCTCCTCCCATGGCTTTAGTCAAAGAAGAGAAAGAGAGTACCATTGTAATTTCCCTAATTAACTTTCTCAATCAGAACCCTATAAAAACAAATCAAAAAGAAAAAGGGAATGCATAGCAGAGTGTGTACTGTTTCTTTTAGGTCAGTTCTTTATTTATCCAGGGTTTTTGGTTCTCTTTCTCTGTTTCAGTGCTCTGACCCTGAAGTTACTTTCACACTGTTATTTGGGTGTACATCAGCAGGCTAGGTAGGGTTCTGTTCTCCTTTCTGCCACAGTTGGCCAGGTGAACATGTACAAGTTACCTTCCCCTCAATTTCTCCTGTCTGTACATTTAGGAGTTAAAGTAGATGACTCATTGATCCCTTCCAGTCCTGAGGGTCTATAATTCATCAGCTTCCCTGACTCCTCCACCCACTCCAGACAGCTGTCTTCAAACTTTTTGGTATTGGGCATGTGTGATTTATGCTGGCATGAAATTAAGAGCAAAACAAAAGGTCACAAACACAGCTATCACAGGAGGTACTTGCCAAGCTTCTCTTCAAATCCTCTTCCCATCCTCTCTTGCAGCTCTTCGCTGGAATGAGTTTTTTAAAAGGCCCATTTTAAAGAGGTAGGAGCCAGAATGGGAGTGGATTTGGAATGAGAAACTGGGTCAGCTCCTCCATTCCATTTATATTTTCTGCAATTTGGGCAAGTGAATTAGCTCCAGTCTCAATTTCTTCATCTTTAAAATGGGGCTAACACTTGTCTTATTTACTTGATAGGCCTATCGTTAGGAATAAAAGAAACTACTTAAAGTCAAAGTGCTTTGTTGTTATTGTTTACAATACAACAGAGGTTGATTCTGGCATCAGAGGGCATAACAGGGCTCTTAGATACAGGCAGACTGAAAACCAAAAATAGAATCACAATTGTACAGAGCCTAGAATAAAAGCATTACTAGCTGCCTACCCATCTCTCCTTTCTCCACAGCAGATTCTTTCCAGGACCTTTGTGTTGAGTTAGTTGCCACATGTTCCAATTTTCAGATGATTCAGGCTTACTTTCTTTAAAATGTCTCTGATGTCTAACACATAACTACCACTGTATTTAGAAACTTCTAAGCAGAGCCATGGAATTTGGAACTGCTTCCCGCAGCTGAGCTCCATAGGTGAAGACACAACTGACAGCCACTTCTCATTGCAGATCAACTTGATCCAATTGCACTGCCAGGGATGGGCCAAATATAGGCCAACAGCAGGGGCTCACATCAGCTAGGATAAGCCTACTCACACATGTGAGGAGAACTAGCTGGGAAAATTCACGTCACCACTTAGCCTAATTGCCCATAATGGGTTTAGGGCTGTCTACCTGGAGGAAGAGAGCAACTTGCAAAGTTCCGTGGACCTATTTTTCTCTTCTCACTCCACAGTCTCTCCCCTGGGTGATCTCATCCATTCTCATCCTTTTCCAAAGACTTCTAAATTCAACTGAGATATTTTACCTGAAGACTAAGCTACCATCTTTTAGCCAGTCATCTCACTTCGATATCCCACTTGTGCCTTAAACTCAACAGGCTGCAGGTTGACATCCTTGCCCACACATCCACAAACCAGCTTCTCCTCCCCTGGTGCTTCCCCTCCAGTGAGCCCAGTCCCAGAGAATGACATTCCATCCATTCAACTGTCTAAACAAACGGATGGCCCTTGACTTCTCCCTCTCACAGCCCATCTTTGATCAGCCTTAGAAGTTCTACTTCCTAAATATCTCTGGAGTTCATCTGCTTCTCTCCATCCCTGTTGCCACTCACCTAATTTAGGCTGTGATTATCTTTTGCATCATGTATTGCAAGAGCCTCCCAACTGGTTTTTCTTACTTCCATTCCTACCCCCCTTCTAATCCATATTCCACAACACAGATGTTCTAAGGTCGGCAAGTCTGATCATGCCACTTGTTCCTTTAGTTAAATGTTTAAATAGCTTCCCAGTGCTCTGAGAAGAAAACTCAAGTTCCTTGACACAACCTTCCAGGCACTGCGTGATCTGGCCCACTTCACATCCCCAGCCTCACCTCTTACCACTCCCTCTCTTTCATCCCTTGTTCTGGTCCAGTGGTTCTCAACCCAGGCTGCACATTAAAATCACCTTCTTTAAAACATTCTCGAGCTTGTAAAACATAGAGAAGGCTGGGCTCTCTCCAAGATCAATTAAGTCAGAACCTCTGACAGTGGAGTCCTACTTGGCTGTTCCTCAGGTCTGCAGAGCATCATGCCCTCTCTCATTTTTCTTTTTTAAAGATTTATTTATTAATGAGAAACACACAGAGAGAGAACACGAGAGCAGCAGAGGGAGAAGCAGGCTCCGTGCAGGGATCCCGACATGGGACTCGATCCCGGGTCTCCAGGATCAGGCCCTGGGCTAAAGGCGGTGCTAAACCGCTGAGCCACCCGGGATGCCCCCCTCTCTTCATTTTTCATCTTGTGCACATGCTCTTGGCTTTGCCTGGAAACATTCCTTTAACCTTGCTTCCCTTCCTGCCACCTGGATGACTCATTCATCCTCCAAGCCTTACCCGGGGCATCATATTATCTTCCAAGAAGACCGCTCCAAGCCTGGTGCTTTGAGTGAAATGTCCTTACCCGTGTACTTCCAGATAGATCACCTAGTATGTTCCCTCTGGCAGTAGCACCTATCACACTGTATCATTCTCACTTGTACACTCCAACTTTAAGCTCCATAAAAGCGGAGACTAGGCCTGCTTTTCTCACCCTGTATCCCCAGGATCTGGCACAGTATCTGGCACATACCGTGTGCCCAGGGCATTTATGGAAATAATTGGTTCATGTTATAAAGTCACTCTGCTTATTCTAGACTTGCCAATCCCTTGTAGCAGGATGGTCAATTGTCATATCCATTTCTGCATTCCTTTATTTAGTCACTTATAAATTCTTCTAGCAAATATTTGACAATCTGGTATGTGATCAGCATCAGTCATCCTAAAATAAATTGGACTTCCTCAAATAAAAAATTCTCCAAAACTGGGGCCTGAGATCTATCTGTGGAGAAGCTAGGGAAGGGTCTCACAGTTTCAGATTGTCTGGGCCACAGCACCACAGCCAGGAGACCCAGGCAGCTTCCTCTGTTTGCACTCACTCCATCCCTCTTCCGTATAGGACAGGAATTACTCACAATTGTTTCCAAGGATTGCCTCTCTGGATTCCCGAGACCTTGAATGAGAAAGATGAAAACATTGACAGGATTATAGTAAACCCTGAACTGATGACCCCAAAGGATTGAAACTGGCTTTTTAAGCATCTAATAAATAAAAACACCGGTGAACATCAATCTAACCCACCCTGGCCCAGGGGCCTTGTTGCCTTCCTCTAATGGCTCTAGAGGCCCACCTGTGGACACCAGACAGCCAGAGCCTGAATCGCATCAGCTGCTGGTGTGCAAGGTACCCATGGAGCCTGGAAAGCACCCAGCTCTTCTTCAGTTTGCACTGAGCTGTTTCTGTCCAGTCAAAACTCTGCATCACCACCAAGAAGACCAGGCAAAGTCCTCACTTTACCTCATATACATGAACCAAGGAGAGTAAAACTAACCAAATAGGAGTGAAAGGGGGGGAAGAGAAGAAAGGGCAGGAGGCAGAGGCCAAGAAGAAACTTTCATTGTAATAGTGGAAGAAATGAGACAGGCTACTATTGCTTGAACACTTTTTTTTTTTTAAAGATTTTATTTATTTATTCATGAGAGACGCAGGGAGAGAGGCAGAGACACAGGCAGAGAGAGAAGCAGGCTCCATGCAGGGAGCCCGATGTGGGACTCGATCCCAGGACTCCAGGATCATGCCCTGGGCCGAAGGCAGGTGCTAAACTGCTTAGCCACCCAGGAATCCCATGCTTGAGCACTTTTAATGTGCCAGACATTGTGCTCGCCTAATCCTCACAAAAATTCTCAAATTTTGGTCACTAGTGTGACCACAACCTTATCTTCCCAGCCACAGTGACAAAAATCCACAGGGAGTCAAGTGAAGAGGTTGGGGATTTGGGAAGGGTTTGAGTAATTAGAATGCATGCTTTAGGGGAGGGAGGTAAAGGAAGCTTGGAAGATGTGGAGGCTCTCAAGACAACAGTGGTTCCAAGCAGGAAATGCTTGGGTAGGAGCCCTAGAACATGATGATGAAGGGCAGAGTATGGCTCTGCTGGTTTCTGGGTAGTGCAGAGAAGTGAGGAGAAGGAATCAGGTGTCATCCAGGTAGATGATAAAGTCACCAAGGATGGCAGCGAGGAAGAGAGAAGGGAGGTAAACAAACTTCAATTGCCCATTTATGAATAGATTTTGAGCTGAGCTCCGCTATGTGTCAGATAAGACTCTAGACTCTGTGGATACAATGGTGACCACGACAGCTAGGGCCTTGTATCATGGAGCTCATGTCTCTATAGGAGTGACAAACAACAACCAAGGAGCAAGTATACAAGAAAAATACCAGAAAGTGATTAAGTGCTGGCAAGTCATGATGTGGGTACAGATTTGGATTGGAATTGGGTAGTATAGGAAGGTCTCCTTGAGAAGGTGACATTTGAGAGGGATGTGAAAGGTAAGAAGGGGTCAGCCATGCAGAAATTAGGGGAAAGAGCATTTCAAACATGGAGAATAGCTGGCACGATGGCTCTAAGTGGGAATAAGCCTGGAGGAAGAAGAACAAGATCAGGGTAGCTGTTTGTTGTGGAATGAGGTCCCAGAGGTGGGTAAGTGCTGGATCATGTCCACAGTTTGCCATATAGATTTTAATCTAAGAACAGTGGGAAGGTGTGAAGGGTTTTGATTAGAAGGATGATCTAATGTGTGTGTGCGTGTGTATTTTAAAGTTAACTATGGAGCAGCAATGAAGTAGAGAGGGGAAATATGACCCCCAGCAGAAATAAATCATCTTTCACAGGAGGTTATTGGGTTGGATTTGGTTTCGTTTTCTCAGATCTTGAAGTAGAATGCATTTCTAAGGGTCAACTGCCAAGGTCAAGAGTAGTCTGAGAAGTCTGCTCCCTGTGGTTGTTTGTGAGGAAGTCAGAGAGGCACACCCCAAACCTCTTATTATAGAGGAGAGAGAGTGTACATTTTTCTATTCCACTGAAAAGCAGACAACAGAAGAAGAAATGCTATTATCTCTCCCTGCAGAGGATGTGCCACCCCCTGTCCTCTCTTGCAAGGTACCTGGAATCCCTTTCCCATATCTTTATCCTTCCAGTGGTTTAACAAAGTAAGCCCTGCCTAATTTCCTAAACTGATTTCAAGGGCTCTGGCTTGGGGAGTTCTCCTTCCTGTCATAGGAACCAGCTCACTGACTTGGTTTTCCTTTCCTGCCCCCCTGTCACTAAGGCCATGGAGCTAGGTGTCGCCTCCTTGGCAACTCCATGTTGCCCCTCCTTGGACTGCAAATTGTCTCTCTAAGGCTTCCGTTCCTCCTGCTGCTTTGGTGGTCCAAACTCCTCATTTTCACCAGCTGGGATGAAGGAGGGAGCCCCCACATTATCTTCACATCCCTGGAAGCATGCTGCCTTGGCTTCCAAAGCCTGGAGCAGTGGGCAGGCTATGCCTGTTCCCAGCCTGGATTCCATAGCTCACCTACCAAGAGGTTGTGGGCAGAGCCCCTATGAAGCTATGGATGAGTCAGTGAGGGAACTCACCTTTTCTGACTCTTCCAGCAGTTCTGGTTGCCATGACACTGCCCTGAAGGTCACCATACAAAAGTGGCTCATGCTGGGTAAGGACACACTATGTGCCTAGCTCTGCACTAAGATCTATACAGGCCCATCTCAAGAGATCCTCCTAATCTTCTGAAGAGATGTCTTCCTACATCTTTACCTCCATTTTTTTAGAGGAGGCTCTGAGGGGTTAAGGAACCAGCCTGTCAAAAGAAATTGAATGAGAATCTAACCCAGGAGTCAAGCTCCAAAGAAGCCTCAAGGGGCTTAACCATGACATGCTTACCACAGCCTTCACCTTTGATTCTTCCTCACCATTTCAATCTGAAGATACCCATCTGATGCAATTTACTTTCAGGTTCTCAATAACAAAAATCTCCCATCATAGACTCCACTATCCATTCTGAGATTCTTTCTCAACTTGGGCACTGGGAAGGGTGGAAGAGGTTCTAATTACTGATGTCAAATCCCAGGTTCCAAATTTCCCTCTAACAGCCTCATTTTCTTCCTTTTCTGTTTTTTATTTTTATTTTTACATTTTTTAAAATTTAAATTCAATTTGCCAACATATAGTATAACACGCAGTGCTCATCGCATCAAATGCCCTCCTCATTGGCCATCACCCAGTTACCCCATCCCCCACCCCCTCATTTTCTTATTCATTGCACTTTTAAGTGCACACATGAAAGTGTTACCAATGTTTGGAATTACAGATGTAATGTTGTCAGTACTTAATTGCTCTTTCCAGAATTTTTTTTTTGCATCAAACATGTATTTATTTTACTATCAGGAAGGAAGAAAAAAAGGAACGGTGGGAAATAATGATGAAATTGGAAAAAAAGGAAAAAAACTGTTGCAACTTTTGTTGTTTCTGACAATCCAGGCTATTAAATTCCCTGTGCAGAGGATTTCACTATAGGCATATAGACTATCCTTAGACTTGGGTTTTCACCCGGCTAAAGGCCACAACCTCATATCTGTAGTGCAAGGTCAGTGCCCTGGAACAGAGTTGGGGCTCAACAAAGATGGGTGGGTTGAATCAGATGTGGCCCACAATGCACATAGTATCAATACGTGGCTAGTTTGAGGTTAACAGTCCTATAGATTTATTCCCTATTGAGATGTGAGGTCGTTTTTAGTTAGACTCAGATTTTAGAGACTTGGGGAAAAAACTGATATCATAATTCAATGAGTTCCTGAAAAAATGCATAGAATTTTTTGGTCACATAGTCTTAGTTTTTTTGGTTCATTTGACATATTGCTATGCTAAATTTGAAAGCAAATGTCAAGCGTAATTATTATATATGTAGAAATTCACTTCCCAGGAATCTATATTCCTCATCTGGAAAATAAGGGGCTAAACCAGATGCTCCCTAAAGGGCTTTCTACTATTTGTGCTCTCTGGTTTATGTATTTCAGACATTATATATCCCTTTTTGTTTATTATAAACTGAAAAGAGTAAAAAATGATAATATCCAGCTTCCAGGTTCCCAATTATGTTATAGCTGATCTACAAATTAGATGGCTAAAGGATTATGTTACTTTGGACTAAATAAAAAGAATAGATTAACACTCTGAGAAGGTGCTTGGATTGTGGTCTTCTAGATAAATCCCATGTATAGGCATTAGCACAACTTCCCTGTGCTACAGGCAATAGGATTATTCCATGCCTTTTGAGCATATATATGAGAGAGAATTAAAATAAGGTATTAAACTGAAACCTACTATGGAATTCAAGTACTTCTAACTTTGTGTTTTTACCCAGAATGTGTGTGTAATTGTTTGGTTCTTTTTGTGTTTTCTTTTTCCTTTTTTTTTTTTTTTAATGAGTAATCTATAAATAACAATGACTTAGTCCTCTTTTATTTTTAAAGTCATGCAATATTGCAAATAAACTCTCCAATGCTCAAGTGTGTGTGAGGTGATATTTAGTGACAGAACCATGTAATGGTTAAGAGCAGAAGTTTTCAATCTCTGTTTTGCCACTTAATTAGCTGTACAACCTTGAGCAAGTTACTTAACCGCGTGGACTCCTCATCTATGAAATGAGGATATGAAGAATTCTTTCCTCCCTCCCTCCTTCTTTTCTTTTCTTCCTTTCTTCCTTTCTTCCTTTCTTCCTTCCTTCCTTCCTTCCTTCCTTCCTTCCTTCCTTCCTTCCTTTCTTTCTTTCTTTCTTTCTTTCTTTCTTTCTTTCTTCTTTCTTTCTTTCTTTCTTTCTTTCTTTCTTTCTTTCTTCTTCCTTTCTTCTTTCTTTCTTTTAACCAACAAATACTTTTTTGAGCACCTGCAATGTGCAACTCAAGGCTCTGGGAATAAATACAGCAGTGAGCAAGGACAAAGTCCCTTTTCTCATGTATGTAAGAGTTTAGTTGAATGAAACAAATAATAAATAAATATGGATGCCAGGTGGCAAATGCAATGAAACAAAGCAGAGTAAAGGATATGAAGGATGGAGGGAAGCTATTTAGAAGGGGTAGTCAAGGAAGGCTCCCCTGAGAAGGTAACACTTGAGCTGAAATATGAACTAAGTGGAGACAGCAGATTCCAGGTAGGGGAAACAGCAGATGTGACTACTCTAAGGAAGGTATGCTTTCAGTGAATGTTTGAGGAGGAGTAAGAAGATCAAGGTGGCTGGAACATGTAAAGCCTTTGGATTTTACTCTAAATGCATTGGGAAGCAGGGGGGTGGGGGCGGGGGGTGGCTTGTATAGAGCAGAAAAGAAATAGCATGATCTGGTCCATGTGGAAAAGGACCAACTTTCCAGATGTTTTAATATGTGGTTTGACTATGTGTCTAAAGATTTACTTCTCAAGCATGTGTTAAGATTGGCATGAGTTTATGAGGCAGCGGATATGAATTGCTTAGCGTCTGGAAGTGGACTGCACTTAAGAAGTAGCTCTTATTATTATGCTATTAGTCAAGTTGATAGACCATCACCAAGGTTCTGCACTGATGATGATAGAGCATCTGTCTGAGAGCCAAGGAAACAGGGAAAGAAAGCCATCATTTCCTAAGTACTTACTCTATGCTAGGCCTGTATGTATTTAGCTCAAGTACAATATAGAGCAAAGCAGCATGCTATAAGGGAGGGAAAAGAATGGCATCTGACCTTAAAACAGTTCCTCTAGTCTTTATGGTGCCCAGAACTAGTCATAACTCTGGGATAAGGTGACTATTAAAGTGTACATTTTAACTCGGAATGGTTACGTGGAGTGTTACCTGGAATGGTAACATTAGGTCCTATTCACCCCATTTTATCTTAATGTGATTTCATGGATCAGATTAACTTGCTAGCCACCCCAATGGCTCTGGAGTCTGAATGCCTGATCAAAATACAGCTCAATCACTTACAAGCTGTGTAACTTTGGGCAAGACACTTAACCCATCTGTGCCTCAGGTTTGCCATCTCAGAGACGATAGTGACAATTATGTCTCGGCATTTATGTGAGCTAAGAGAGATATTACATGCAAAAATGTTTTATCCAGTATAACTGTATTATTTGCACAGTTAAATTAATTAATGAGCCAATCAGAAGAGCTTCAAAGGGTGAACGCAAAGGACCAAAAATATTATGGTGCTGCCCTAAGAAGTTCTGCAGGATGAACATTTCCAGGGGAGGGAACAGCTAGTAAAAAGATGCTAAAACATTTAAGAACTCTGACTTAAATCTTTGTAAGTTCTCACTGTGGAGACAGAAGATTAAAATGATCCAGCAAGTTTTGATCAATAAGCTACAGGATGAAGGATGACAAAGAGCCAAATGATGAGTTGGGTCATATAAGGGGTTTTTTACAAAGCAGTAAGAAAAACAGATAAATATGGGAAAGGAATCAGAAAACTCATAGAGTAAGAAATGCAGCAGTGAGGAAAATGTCTATCAAATCAGCAAGGTTTAAAAAAAATAAAATGAATTCCATCGCAATTGAGGCAATAAAAAAGGGAGGCGCTTCCTCATATACTGCTGAAAGGAATGTAAATCACTAAAACCATTTGAGAAATCAATGTGGTGCATAGATCAAGCACTTTTAAAATGGCTATTCTCTTTGACTTAATTCTATTTCTAGATTGTTATATAACCATTTTTATAGTTTTCTAGGTTTCATTGATTTATTTGAAAAAAATTAATTTTAGAGGTGGGGTCTTCATAGAATTTATTATAGCAGACCCAAATTAGAAAGATGAAAATATCTTCAAAAAACGGCATATTTTTGAAACCATTAAAAAGATATTTATATCCACATGAGGAAGAATGAAGTTGGACTCTTCTCTCAAACCATACACAAAAATTAACTCAAAATGGATCACAGACTGAGATGTTCAAGAACTAAAACTATAAACCTCTTAGAGGAAAACATAGGAGTAACCATGACCTTGGGTTAGGCAAAGCCTTCTTAGATATGATATCAAAAGCACAAACATCAAGAGAAAAAAATAGACAAATTGGACTTTATCAAAATTAAAAACGTTTGTGCTTCAAAGAACACTGTCAAAACAGTCAAAAGACAACCTAAAGGAATGGGAGTAAATATTTGCAAACCATTTATCTGATTAGGGACTTGTATCCTTCTGGAATATATATTTAAAAATTACAACTCCAAAATAAAAAGACAAATAACCTAATTAAAACATGGGCAAAGGTTCTGAATGGATATTTCACCAAAGCAGGTGTAAGAATGTCCAATAAGCATATGAGAACATGCTCAACATCATTAGCCACTAGGGAAATGCAAATCAAAACCATGATGAGATACCATTTTACACCTGCTGTAGTTGGTTATACTAAAAAAGACAGATATTAACAAAAATATGGAGAAATTAGAACCTTCATAATGCTGCTGGTGGGAATGTAAAATGGAGCGGCCATTTTGGAAGACAGTATTGCAGTTCCACAAAAAAGTTCCCATGTGACCAGGAATTTCACATAGAATTCCACTCAGAAATAGAAACATATACTTGTACACAAATGGTTAAAGCAGCCTTATTCATAGTAGTTAAAAAATAGAACTGACACAAATGTCCATCAACTGACAAACAGATAAATAAAATGCCATGTATATAATGGAATATTATTTGGCAATAAAAAAGAATGAAGTATTGATACATGCTCTAACATGGTGAGCCTTGAAAAATTATGCTAAATGAAAGAAGCCAGTCATAAAAGACCTGTATTGTATAATTTGGTTTATATGAGATGTCTGAAATTGGCAAATGTATAGAGATAAGAGTAAATTAGTGGTTGCCTAGGGGTTGAGATAAGGTTGGGAATGGGGATTGACCACTAATGGACACAAGCTTGCTTTCTGGGATAACAAAAATGTTTTCAAGTTGATTATGGTGATGTTTGTACAGCTCTGTACACCAAAACCCATTGGATTGTATACTTTATTTTTTAATTTTTTAAAAATATTTTATGTATTTATTCATAGAGACAGAGAGAGAGAGAGAGAGGCAGAGACAGAGGCAGAGGGAGAAGCAGGCTCTATGCAGGGAGCCCAACATGGGACTCGATCCCGGGTCTCCAGGATCATGCCCTGGTCTGAAGGCAGTGCTAAACCGCTGAGCCACCTGGGCTGCCCAAATTGTATACTTTATTTTTTTAATGGGGAAAAGAAGAAAATTTTACTGAAATATAACATAGAAAAGTTAAGAAATCATGAGTGCATAGTTTGATAAATCTTCACAAACCAAGCATGCCATGTAATCAGCACCTAATCAAGAAACAAGAGTCTCCGTGCCCCCTTCCAATTATAACCTCCCCCAAAGCACAACTTCTAATATTATAGATCAATTTTTTCCTGTTTCTGTACATTGGATACATTGAATTAGAGAATATGTAGTCTTTGGGGGGATGGCTTCCTTTTTTTAATAATAAATTTATTTTTTATTGGTGTTCAATTTGCCAACATACAGAATAACACCCAGTGCTCATCCCGTCAATTGCCCCCCTCAGTACCTCTCACTCATTCACCTCCACCCCCCGCCCTCCTCCCCTTCCACCACCCCTAGTTCGTTTCCCAGAGTTAGGAGTCTTCATGTTCTGTCTCCCTTTCTGATATATCCTACCCATTTCTTCTCCCTTCCCTTCTCTTCCCTTTCACTATTATTTATATTCCCCAAATGAATGAGACCATATAATTTTTGTCCTTCTCCAATTGACTTATTTCACTCAGCATAATACCCTCCAGTTCCATCCACGTTGAAGAAAATGGTGGGTATTTGTCGTTTCTAATGGCTGAGGAATATTCCATTGTATACATAGACCACATCTTCTTTATCCATTCATCTTTCGATGGACACCGAGGCTCCTTCCACAGTTTGGCTATTGTGGACATTGCTGCTAGAAACATCGGGGTGCAGGTGTCCCGGCGTTTCATTGCATCTGTATCTTTGGGGTAAATCCCCAGCAGTGCAATTGCTGGGTTGTAGGACAGGTCTATTTTTAACTCTTTGAGGAACCTCCACACAGTTTTCTAGGGTGGCTGCACCATTTCACATTCCCACCAACAGTTTAAATGGGCAAATTATATGGTATGTGAATTGTGTCTTTATAAAGCTGTTAAAAATACATTTGTGTAAAGTATACACTAAGAGAAGAAATGTTCATAATATTAATGAATGATTTGGAACTGTGCATTGTGAATTATGAATATAATTATTTAGAAAGAAGATTAGAAGCTCTGACAAATTCTGGAAAGAGTGCCACTAAAGTGTTAATGAAGGCTGCTTTGGATGGTGAACTATGGTTGATGATTTTTTTCCCCTCTGATGAGCAGGCCTTTTATAATAGGGGAAGCTTTTTTAATAAAAGAAATGAGGAGGCCTTATTTCCCAGACAGTCCTTGGGTGTAATCCTTACTCATTCTTACTCTCTGATGAATAGAAAGCAACTGAAGAGAGCTTCAGCTGTCATTCTATAGAAAACAAAAAGTGTGTTTTCCGTGCTCTCTCCTACCTCCTGTTCTTCTACCCCACAGGCCCATAAAAGAAAATAATTCAGAAAATCCTGAACAAGTGAAACCCGGAAATGTCCTGGACTTATATCCGGCAGCCTCATGCCCTGGAGGTGAAGAGCAGACAACTGCTGTCCACGGCTTCTCACAGTGAGAGTGGAATGAGGGAGGCATGTGTTCCAGCTGGGGGCATGAGTTAGGGCCCATGCCAGGTACAAGGAGAAGTTCTGTTTTTCCTTGAGTGTACACTATATGCTTATCTCTACTGAGGAAACCAGCTTTTCCTTCTTACCTCCCAAGAGGAGGAGCCAGTGCTGGCTCACATCCCTGGACAGAGTTACACTTCCCAGCTGGCCCCTCTCCAGGCTAGCCAGTTGTCCATCTCTATCTTGGAGGAACAGCTTTAACAAAGTCCTTGGCCCTGTTTGGAAATCCCCTTCCCCTTGCTCTCCCAAACAAAATTAATTTGAAACGGTTGGGTTAATCTGAAACTTTTCCTCTGAGGAACATGTGTTCCTATGAGGGGGGAGAGTGTCCTGGAGACAGTCCTGGGGCTACTTGAAGTAGGTATCTACCTCCCCAATGCTGCAATCTGCAGTGCATTCAGGGACATGCTCCTGGGTTGGAGAGAGGTCTGGGGGCCAGTTTCTGAGGAGTGGTTGAAGAGCCGGGGGCTGCTTAGCTTGGAAAAGAGAAAACTCAGGGAGATCCTGAGATTGCCTCAATGAGCTGTTAGCATAAGAAAAGCTTATTTTGGAATAATATCTCAGAGAAAAATTGGAACCAATGTGGAGAAGTTGCAAGGAGGCAAATTGCCTTAATATTAGAAAGAACTAAAAAAAAAAAAAAAAAAAAAAGGGATCCCTGGGTGGCGCAGCGGTTTGGCGCCTGCCTTTGGCCCAGGGCGCGATCCTGGAGACCCAGGATCGAATCCCACATCAGGCTCCCGGTGCATGGAGCCTGCTTCTCCCTCTGCCTGTGTCTCTGCCTCTCTCTCTCTCTCTCTCTGTGACTATCATAAATAAATAAAAATTAAAAAAAAATATTAGAAAGAACTTTTTAATAATGAGAACTTTCCAACGTGCTATGGGCTCTGTAATTGAGGATGTGATTTTTATCTGAGGAAGTCTGTGTAACAACTCTCTTTCAGGCATCATCAACTCGAGAGTGTAAAACTTTTTTCCAGCAGTTATGTGGTACTCATCATGTGCCAAGCACTATTCTAAATACTTTACATATATAATTCTCAGAATACTTACAGCATCTTTCTAAAATAAGTGTATTATTATCTTCAATTTATAGATGAGGAAAAATAAGTCCTAGAGAGTGGTTCAGTAACTTGCCCAGGGCCATTCTGTGACTCAAACCCAAGTACTTTAGGTCAAACACTCATACTCTTATACTGAGGTTACATTTATATTAATACCCCCAAGATATGACCATATGCTCCTATATGTCAAAATATAGGATTTAGGCTCTCTCATCCAGAGGCACCCAGATCATTTCCAGGAGTTCTCATAGAGTGTCTACCTATATCTACAACCTAGTGGATAAGGTACATCACCTGTCATGCACTATGGTTTCCCTCTTGATGATGTCTCAGCTTCCAGTGCTATTCACACAGCCTTGCCAACTATACTAATTGTGAGACCACCAATTTCTATGCCAAGGGGGCTTCCTCACACTGTGCCTCAGTTCATAGGGCTCAAGGCCCATGTACTGCTGGGTTCTGAGAGCTATGGAGAATGGTCTTACATCTGTGCCTCAGTTTGTCATCTGAGTCCCCAAGAAACAATACTTTTGACTGGAGTCCTCTGTCTCGCAAACAAAATGTCCCTCTCAGCTACTGGCACTCATTTCCTTGGGTATAGAGTTTCAGAGACAGCCCAACAGTTGGAGTTGGGCCCTACAACTAACATTCATCTCTGTCACCTTTGCTTCTTTCTCAACTTTCTCCTGTCACCTGGACAGCCACAATAAATAAAACTCTCTTTTCCCCCAGCCGCAAAACACAGAGCCTCCATGCACCAGGTGAAGAAAGAGAACTTTGAAGAGATGTCACCTCACTTCTCTCCAGCCCTTGCTCAGCCAGAAAGGACCTGGGATACCTGAAAGCAGAAGCAGGAAGACTCTTCTCATGGGTGCTGAGGAAAAGGGTGCCAGATGAAGTTGGAGGCTGGAAAGAATGGTAAGATCCCATAAATTCTAAAATGTTACACTCCTAAGCCCCAAATAGTTTGAAAGAAATGGAATTGCTTCAGCTTGTTTCCTCAAATAGCTCCCCTTTGGGTTTGTTTAGGGAAGAATGAGTTGTGTTTCTAGGTAAAATTTTTACCAGTTTCTGGATTCTACTTCATGTAGGGAAGGTATAGAGTGAAGGAATTGGCTATTTAGTGTAGCTCATCTTTAGGCAAGAAAGGAAGCTGGGACATGGAGGTCTGGGGTCGATTTACTGAGGGGGAGCAATTAATGGTTCTGTCTGATAAGGTATCTCCTTGAGGGAGAATTTCAGAGATGAGCTTCCTGTGCTTGTACCCAGTCTCTCTCATGTTCTTCAGGAGAGTAAACATGTCTCCATATTATCCAAGAGGTCTTCTCATTGTCCTTTATGGTCAATGTGAATTATGTGGGATATTTAGATTCTTTGAAGTTTCCATGAGAACATTTGGCTGACAAAGAGAAGTTAATAACAAGAGTAAGGTACATCTTACCGTGGATATGAAGAAAGGGTGTGATAGCCAGCCTCAAAATGGCCTCCTGGCAAGTATTCCTTGCCTCCCGGTGTTTATGTCTTGCATGGTGTCTCTCCCTGCATTGAATCCATGTTTGCCTGTACAACCAATAAAATATGGCAAAAGTGAGTGTGTGAATGTCTAGGCTGGGTCATGGCTTCCAGCTTGGTCTCCTGGATCGTTTGCTCTGGGAGAAGCCAGCTGTCCTTCATGTTGTGAAGGACACTGAAATAGCCATGTGGAGCAGCCTATACGGGAAGGAACTGAGGCCTCCTGCCAAAGCCAGCACCCACTTGTCAGTCAAGTGAGTGAACTACCCTGCAAGATTCTCTAGCCCCAGTAGAGCTCTCAGATAACTGCAGACCCTGTTGACATCTTGACTATAACCTCATAAGAGATCCTGAACCAGAACTGCTCAAACTCCTCCTTACCTATAGAAACTGTGACAGGTATTGATGACTTAAGCCACTAAGTTTTGAGCTAATTTATAACACAGTAATTGATAACCCATGCAAAGAGCAAGTCTGATTATATATGAAGGGCTCTCTAGCATAAGCCCTGTGGGTTGGGCGTCTTTATGCATCATGTCCTTGGAAGGCTAGGGGATGGTTTCCTGGTCCTGTGGTAGGGGTTGGCAAACTAGGGCCCATGGGTCAAATCCATCCCTTCACAGGCCAAATCTGCCCACATGACTTGTCTACATATCATTTATGGCTGGTTTCTTGCTACAGTGACAGAAGTGAATGGTTGTGATACACTGGATGGTTCACAAAGCTGAAAATATTTACTACTTGGCTCTTCTTTAAAAAGATTTTTTATATACTAATTTGAGAGAGAGAGAGAGAGAGAGAGATACTGCACAAGCAGGGAGGAGGGTCAGAGGGACAGGGAGAGGCAGACTCCCAACGTGGGACTCAATCCCAGGACACTGGGATTGTGACCCAAGCCAAAGGCAGACACTTAACCATTTAACCAACTGAGCCACCCAGGTGCCCCTACTATTTAGCCCTTTATAGAAAAAACTTGCCGACCCCTGTCCTATAGGAACAGTGTGATGGTGAAATGTCTTTCTCACACACATACAGTTACACATACCCTCTCCACACAAGAGCCAGAAGGGCATACATGCTATTTCATCTGCCTGGAAATTAGCCTCTCTAATTTCCTCATCTGGCTAACTTCTACTCATCCTTCAAAACTTGGTTCAGATGCACCTCCTTGAATCCAACCTTGTGAAATGCCTCTCCTTTGAGATTGGCTTATATATCACTTCCTTCTCTCAATCCCCAAAACTAAACAAATTCTAACAGCAGTGTTTCCATATCTCTTTTAGAACTCTAATCATCGCATGATGGGGATTTGTGTAGTGTCTTTCTCCCCCACTGGACTATAAGTTCTTCAAGGGCAAAAACTATTTTTATGAGAAACATACCTTTATTTACATATTCATCACAAATACTTATCAGATGCTTATTATTTGTCAGATAATTTCCCTACATTGGGATACATGGAGAAAAAAGACTGAGTCCTTGTCTTGAGGTTACTCTAGAAGAGAAGTGGAAAAGCAAACTGGCATTAAGATATGAGGTAGTGGAGATGTGTGCAAACTTCATTGTGAGCATATTTGCTGTAGCCATATAAACATCTGCAAAAAGAAATGGGTTTTCAACACTTTCATAGCATTTACCATGTCAGACACTGTACTAAGCACTTACATACATTACAATTTATTTAATCTTTATACAAAATGGCACAAGTACTATAATTATTTCCATTCTACAGGACATAGAGACCAAGAGAGATCAGGTAACTTACCCAGGGTCATAGAGCTAAAAATGTTATGTGAATTTTGGAGCAATTATTTAGTTGAATAATCAATTCTAAATCTCAGAAACAATACAAGTGTAAGAAATTGGGATAATGCTGTTCTTTTCTCCTTGAATACTAAGTGGATGGTTTCTATCAAGGTGGAAATTCCAGATCCAGATGACTCCAACTATGTTTGGCATTTTATTTCCAGGAATTGCCTTCTAGGAGATTCTACACTTTTAATGATTGTGCAAGCCTGGTTTCCTCATTGAATTGCACCATTTGCCACTTTTTAAAGTCATCCCTAGTTATCAGTTTTACTTTCCTAGGGCTCTGTGGGGGAAGAACACATTCAACAGCCCCCAATAGTGTTCTTTTCTTGCTAAAGTCAGTAAGACCATGAATTGTCTACAGCTGAATGTGAGATAGAGCCCTGGTGCCTTCTCTCTGCCATGTCTCCAGCTGTGGTCTTAGTTGTGGATTAATTGGTTCAAACCTTGAGTGTCATTCAATGGATTGGTTTAGAGATTTTGTGGCTAATGGTGCTGGTTCTAGCTTAAAGAAGATGATCGCCCCCTGTAGTATGAATCATTTAATTGCATTCTATTTTCTTTTCTAGGAATGAAGACTCTGAAGCTTCAAAGCCCATCCCCTTTAAAAATAGATAATTAGGTATTCTGAGCCATTTGTCCACTCCATTCAGGCCAGTCATTTGTACTTGGTTCAGTCTTCCTGCACAAAGAGGTGGAGGCTTTGTGGTAAAGAGTGGAGATGGGGGAGTGGGAGAAATTCCACTGAGGGCAGTGACAGGTGCTGAAAACGGCTATGCCCTTACTCAATTGCTCGGCAATTCCCTTGAAAGAGAAAGGTACAAAGTGAAGTGGTGAGGAATGATGTCAAAGCAGAGGGGAGAGTGAAATGCCAGTGTGTCCACTCATGGTTTGCAGCATATTCACTCTCTTTCAACAAGTCCTAATGGAACCAATTATGTACCAGACCTTGTTTACAATCCGGTCCTGGATTGTAAATGGCAAATAAGACAGATGTGATTTCTGCCCTTCTGGAGCAGTAAGGAATATCAGAAAGACATTAACAGTAAAATATAGTAATGGCAAATTATGGTAAGTGATGGTAGAAAGAGTGGGCTGTTACAGTGAATAATCGAGAGTAGGGGATGGGACAGGACTATTTATTTTGAATGGAATAATCAATGAAGGCCTCTTTGAGGATGTGAAGGATTGCACTTGAAGGATAATGAACATGAAGCATAAAGAAGCAAGGGGAGAATTCCAGGCAGAGGGAATGGATTGTGCAAAGGCTCTAAAGCCAAGGCCAGAGCAAGAAAACTGAAATAGCCAAGTTGCTCTTGGTGGGGGCCTTCGGTGCTTTCCTTTGTTCCATCCAAACATGTTCCTGGTGATAGCTTGAGAACACACTTTTCCACGATCTACAAGAATCTACACGATCATCTGAGGTCTCAGTCTTCAGCTATGGCTCTGAGGCAGAGCAGCATTCATCAAGAAAAGGAGGCTGTTTATGGACATGGGGTCCTTTCTCTTCCATTTTAGAACAAGCAGACCTTGGTAAAGTTTAGTATTACAAATTACTTAGGTCCTCTGGGTTCAAATCTTGGCTCTGCCACTTGGAAACTGTAACAATAGCATGTTACTTAACTGCTCTGTGCCTCAGTGTCCTTATCTGTAAACTAACTGTGAAAAATATATGTACCTCATAGGATTGTTATGAGGATATAATTCGTTCATGTTAGCTAACTGCTTAGATCAGTACCTGGCACATAAACATTCAACAATCATGTTATTATTATTACCATACTTAAACTGTTGTACCCTGCTGACAGTTCAGATGGAAGTGAATGTGTGTTGTATATTCCCCAGAGGCTGGTCTCCCAAAAATCAACTTATAGCCTTCTTATATAATTCAGTTCAGAAATCATTTTTGTACCAGGCACTGTATTGGACAGTTGACTGCATCATTTCCTTTGAGCCTTCCAACAATCTTAAGAAGCAGGTATTACTACCCTTATGTTATAGATGCAGGAACTCATGTTTAAACAGGTTAACTGGAGGATCCCTAGGTGGCTCAGTGGTTTAATGCCTGCCTTCGGCCCAGGGCGTAATCCTGGAGTTCCGGGATCAAGTCCCACATTGTGTTCCCTGCATGGAGCTTGCTTCTTCCTTTGCCTGTGTCTCTGCCTCTCTCTCTCTCTCTCTCTCTCTCTCTCTCTCTCCCCCTCTCTCTGTGTCTCTCATGAATAAATAAATTAAATTATAAATAAATAAATAAGTTAACTGACTTACCTAATACCACAAGCTAGTAGGGTTCCTAGGTCCACCACTGAGATCTGACTCAGTAGGCCTGGGTAAGTCTTTGGAATCTACATTACAAGTACTTGCCCCAACTTTCCCAGTTCTGATGAGGGTGACCTCTTTACTGTACTTGGGAAAAGTATGGCCTCCATGATCCCTGGCTACAAAGTCCATGAAGATGGGAAAGTCCATACATGCCAAGTACACAGTTTAATGATGGAAGCAGTTTGGTGCTGTTGATGTTTATTATAACAGAATGAACTAAGTTCATGGCACTGGTTCTTTGCTATAGTTATTGTCCAACAGGCACATTGGGGCTTAAAAATGTCCCCATAGTGTTTTGCATCATGTAACTTCAGTTCACAATTTCTCATGTACAGTTCCAAAATAATATCAAATAAAAATGCTCTGAAAACCAAAAGTCTTTAGGGTGGGGAAACTCATTTTGCAGTCTAACATGACTGCAAGTTTATTTGTGGATGTTATTCAAAACACTTGCTGTGAATATTTAGATACTGTGCTGCAAAATTATCAGTATGCTTGATTATGGGGTTGTATCAATGATCTATTGTCTCATAACATATTAACCCAAAACTTAATTGCTTAAAACAACAAACATTCATTTTCTCACAGTTTCTGTGGGTCAGGAATTCAGAAGAGGCTCTGCTGGGTAGTTTTGACTCATGGTCTTTCATGCAGTTGTGGTTAAGATGTTCTGGGGCTGCAGTCATCTGAAGGCTTTCCCAGGGCTGAGGGTTCCCTTGCAAGACGGCTCATTAATTTGGCTATTGGCAAGAGAAAGCACAATGCTTTTTACAACCCTGTCTTTGAAATATCCCACTGTCACTTCTGTTTTGTCCTGCTTCTTAAAAGAAAATCACCAAGATTAGCCCACACACAGGAAAAGGAGATTTAGATGTCACTTCTTGAAGAAATGACTATCAAAAAATGTGTGGACATATTTTAAAACCACCAAAGTGTTACCCATGTCTTCCTGGAAGTGTTCTGTTATATATAAGATATGAAGCAGTATTATCCTACAAAAGATATAGTAAAGATTACTAAACAATTATGGATTGCATCTGGTACTAGGAGTTTTGGATAAAGGATTATGTGTCTGTAGTATCATGATAAGCTTGCACTATGGTTTTTACCACTTTAAATAAAGAAACAGAATGTTTTGGAATATTTTCAAGCCTCAAGGAACCTGATGGATTATCCAGTAACTAGATTCTAACCTCATCTCCTTCACTCTACAGATGAATAATGTGAGATTCAGGGAGAAAAAAAAAAAGCTAAGAACATACATACCGTGTTTCAGACACTGCTAAGTACCTTAGATGTATCATTTTATTAAATTTTCCCAGGTCGGGGGGTGGGGTTGAATGGGTGACGGGCACTGAGGGGGGCACTTGACGGGATGAGCACTGGGTGTTATTCTGTATGTTGGTAAATTGAACACCAATAAAAAATAAATTTATTATAAAAAAATAGATTTTCCCAGCCTTACTGAAGAAGAAAATAAGTATCAGAAAGGTGAGTAGAATGTCTCAGATCAGAGAGCTAGTGTATTTTGGAGACAGGCTAAAAATCCATGTCTCCCAGCTGTCAACCAGAGCCCTGAACATGTAACACCCCCTCTTATGACTTGCTGGGTGTGAGAGCAGAGCTTAGAAACCATATCCCTGGAGGATAAAGTTGAAAGGTCTTCTGTCCACACACTCAGGGTTCTCGCTAGTCTGAGGATCTCATCAGCCTTCTGCTTCCCTAGCTAGTGTCCAACCTGAGATTTTTCCCCTGGGAGCCAGAGAAGAACCCCAGAAGTTGCAGAAGCAATGGCTTTGCTGCTTGTTGCCTCATCTTCAAGGTGGGATTCTGAACTTCAAGCTAGGTGGGTGCTGCTGAGGTATGACCAGGCCTCATTCCCACTTTGAAATGCCTTCTGAGGGTATACATCTCAACTATACATCATGTTCACACTCTCATCTCTGAGATCTTCCCAAACAAAACCTCCTCCCTAGGGGCTATGGCTGGAGAAAGCCTTTCCAAGGGCTGTCAGCTTTAAACTCTACAAAGGATATGACATCATCAGGCATCTAAGGTCAAAAGTTGTAATGATAATGGGTTGTAGTAAGAAAATCAGTTAGGACTCTTAGTAACAGATGTCAGAGAATCCAACCTGAAATGACATAACCTAAGGGGAAATTAATTGAAAAGTTGAGATATAGCATTGATTTCAGGGGTGGTGTGATGCAGAAAATCAAATGCTCCGGAAGGACTGGTCTCTTTTTCAACCCACCCCACCCCACCCCACTCTGCCTACTCTGTTGTTGACCCCAATTGTCAGACTGTCTTTTGGGTCCTTGAGCCAATCACTATCCTAGGAGGATGACAGAGTTCTCATTGGCCAGACCTGGGTCACACTCCTGGATGGGTGACACTCCTGGATGGGAGAATTGGGAGAGTACAGACCAGCAAGTAAAAAAGTGGAGGCTCCACTGGAGGTAGAACAAAGGGATGTTGCGGGTAAATTTGAAAACACTTGAGCTCTTATGATGTGCCAGACTCTATGCTAAGCATCTCACATGCACAAATCTCATTTAATCTTTTTAAAAGATATTTGAGAAAGAGAGAAAGTGTGAGCAGAGGGAAGGAGCAGAGGTAGAGGGACAAGCAAACTCTCCACTGAGCAGAGGGTTCCATGCGGGGCTCCATCCCAGGACTCTGGGATCATGGCCTGAGCTGAAGGCAGATGCTTAGCTGACTATGCCACCCAGGTGTCCCTCATTTGATCTTTATAAACAACTCTGTAGGATATGTATTAATATTACCTCCATATAATAGTTGAAAAAACTGAGTAAGAAACATGCTTAAGGTCACATAGCCAGTAAGTGATGGGGCCGAGTTTGAACTAGTTCTGATTCAAAAGCCATTCTTGTTCCATTTCCATGAAGCTCCTGTGATATCAGCTTCCTCTAAGTCATTTAGGCAGGGAACAGCATCTCCTCTTTATCATCTGGATCAAATAGTCATAAAATCTAGTTGATCCTACCTCCACCAGCTTTGAGCTATCTGTTCCCATCTTCTATTCCTAGTGCTACTGCCCTAAGGACTTGTTCAGTTCTCTGATAATGGATAATGAGAGTAGCTTATCCTTTTCTTGGAGAACACACATGTGAGGTCTGAGGGCCATTTTAACTTACAAATGCATATTTAAAAGTTAGAATCACATAAAATCTATGTCCTATGGTATTCTTTGAAAAATGGAAAAATTTGGTAACACTGAACCTGCAATCTTCATGGCAATAATGACTGAAATTGAGCAGCACTCTCTGGAGACAATTAGAAGGCATCTGTAGTTCAATCGGCCAAGCTCCTGTTGCTTTTTACCTCCAGACTTCCTCATTCAGGTAAGCTCCTTACCTGCTCTGTGTAAACATCTGAGTTTGCAATCTTAGTCCCTAGTCTCTCCCCATTTTTACCCTTCTTCCTTTGAGCACTAGGTTTATCTTCTTAAACCATGATCTGATTATCCCACTGACATATTTGAAGACATTTAATAGTTCCACACTGCCTACAGGCCCACTACAAACTGGATCCCAAGTTACTTTTTTAGGCCTATGTCCTGTTGAACAAGTCTCCAAACACACACACACACACACACACACACACACACACACACACAATTTCTGCCACACCCTTCTGGAAGGCTCCACATTCCCTCTCCCACTTGCTCAGGCCTTGTTCTTTGGGTCCTAAGTCCATTCTTAGTTTTCACTGTTCCTCTTCACATCTTCTCTTTGAGTTCTCACACAACTTTTAATGACCAGGTCAATACCTACCTCCTCCCAAAAAGCTTTCATCAACACTAACGTGCTCCTACTCCATACACCATTAGTAAGTTATTTTTGAGCACCTATTGTGAATGACATTTATTAAAATAGTAAGTACTCTTTATAATCAATCAGCTAAGTTCAGATTTATGGAACACTACTATGTTCCAGGCATTTTTCTAAGTGTCTTATGCTCACAACAGCTTTTTGATGTACATGCTGATCTTATTACCATCGTGCACTGAGGAATCTGACACACAGAAAATTCCAGTCATTTGCCCAGTTTCAGACAGATGGGAAGCAGTAGAGTCCAGCAGTAGAGCTGGAATCCAGGTAGTCAGGACCCAGACCCTGGGCACATTATCACCATCTGCGATATGTATTCAGCACATATTTTAAAGAAACTGCCATGTGCTAGGCATTGTAGGAGATGTTGCAAATATATAGATGAATAGCAGCACACTTGCTGCCCTCAAAGAACTCACAAGCTAGTAGAAGGAGACTGAGGTGGCCCAATAGGAGGAATGAGTATCACAGGTGCCCCATAGAAGTGTAGAAGGAGAACAGGGACAACATAGAGTTGTCCATGAGAATTTGGAAATCATGCACAAAAGGGAAGCCATGGCCATCTGAAAAGGTCAGGGAAGACTTTGTAGAGGAACTTTGAGTTGAGTCTTAAGAGGTGAGTTACACAAAAAAAGCCACATATTGTATTATTCCATTTTTATGAAATATTCAGAATTGACAAAACCACAGAGACAAAAAGCAGATTTCCAGGGCTTGGAGGAATGGGAGACTGATTACTTAATGGGCACAGGATTTCTTTTGATGATGATAAGAATATTCTGGAATTAGACTGTGGTGATGGTTGTAGAAAATTGTGAATATAATGGGAGTGATTGAGTCATACAGTTTTATTTTATTTTGTTTTAAAGATGTTTCAGAGAGAGAGAGAGAATGCACAAGCAGAGGGAGGAGCAGAGGAAGAAGGAGAAGCACAATCCTCGATGAATAAAGAGCCCTACACAGGCTCAATCCCAGGACCCACGATCATGACCCAAACTGAAGGAACACATTTAACTGATGCAACCAACCAGGCACTCTGAGTCATAGTTTAAAATGATTAAAAAAGTAAAATTTATGTTATGTAATTTTATCTCCAAAAAGAAGAGTTGATATCTATGAGGTACACTTAGTAGACCATGGGGTGGGAGTCAGTAAAGCCTGCATTAGTAGATGCAGAGAAAACATTTGACAAAATACAGCATCCATTCCTGATCAAAACTCTTCAGAGTGTAGGGATGGGAACACATCTCAATATTTTAAAAGCCATCTACAAAAAGCCCACAGCAAATATCATTCTCAATGGGGAAACACTGGGAGCCTTTCCCCTAAGATCAAGAACATGACAGGATGTCCACTTTCACTACTGCTATTCAATATAGTACTAGAAGTCCTAGCCTCAGCAATCAGGCAACAAAAGAAATAAAAGGCATTCAAATTGTCCAAGAAAAAAATCAAACTCTCCCTCTTCGCAGATGACATGATACTGTATATAGAAAACCCAAAAGACTACACCTCAAGATTGCTAGAACTCATACAGCAATTTGGCAGTGTGGCAGGATACAAAATCAATGCACAGAAATCAGTGGCAATTCTATACACTGACAATGAGATTGAAGACAGAGAAATTAAGCAATCAATCCTTTTCCAATTGCACCCAAAACCTTAAGATACCTACGAATAAACCTAACCAAAAAGGCAAAGGATCTATACCCTAAAAACTACAGAACACTTCTGAAAGAAATTGAGGAAAACGTAACCTGATGGAAAACTTTCCATGCTCATGGATCTGAAAAATAACTAATGTGAAAATGTCTATCCTACCCAGGGCAATTTACACGTTCAATGCAATCCCTATCAAGATACTATGGACTTTCTTCATAGAGTTGGAACAAATAATCTTAAGATTTGTATGGAATCAAAAAAGACCCCAAATAGCCAGGAGAATATTAAAAAAGAAAACAAATCTCAGGGACATCACAATGCCAGATTTCAAGCCGTATTACAAAGCTGTGATAATCAAAACAGTATGGTACTGGCACAAAAACAGATGCATAGATCAATGGAATGGAATAGAGAACCCAGAAATGACCCCTCAACTCTATGGTCAACTTTCATCAACAAAGCAGGAAAGAATATCCACTGGAGAAAGGACAGTCTATTTAATAAATTGTGCTGGGAAAATTGGACAGCCGTGTGCAGAAGAATGAAACTGCATCATTCTCTTACACCATATACAAAGATAAACTCAAAATGGTTGAAAGATCTAAATGTGATACAAGAATCCAAAGAATCTTAGAGGAAGAGACTTCTTTTAGACCTAAAGTCACTTCCAGCCTGAAAATGAAGGGGTGGAGAACCATTTACCATTCAAATGGTCCTAAATAGAAAGCTGGGGTTGCAATCCTCATGTCAGATCAATTAAAACCTAAATTGTAGTAAGAGATGAAGAGGGACACTCTATCATACTTAAAGTGTCTATCCTACCATAAGATCTAACAATTATGAATATTTGTGCCCCTCATGGGGGAGCCACCAAGTATATCAAGCAATTAGTAACCAAAGTAAAGTCATACTTAGATAATAATACACTAATAGTAGGAGACTTCAACATAGCACTCTCAGCCAATAACAGTACTTCTAAGCAGAACATCACCAAAGAAACAAGGGCCTTGAATGATACATCAGACTAAATATATTTCACAGATATATACAGAACATTCCATTTGAATGCAACTGAATCCACATTCTTCTCAAGTGCATATGGAACTTTCTCCAGAATAGATCACATCCTTGGTCACAACTCAGGTCTCAACTCCTACCAAAAGATTAGGATTACCCCTTGTATATTTTCAGAGTGCAATGCTTTGAAATTACAACTCAGTCACAAGAAGAAATTTGGAAGAAACTCAAACACATGAAGGTTAAAGAGCATCCTACTAAAATGATGAATGGATCAACTAGGAAATTATAGAAGAATTTAAAGGATTCATGGAAACTAATGAAAATGAAGATACAATCATTCAAAATCTTTGGGATACAGCAAAAACAATCCTAAGAGGGAAATGCATCACATTACAAGCATGCCTCAAAAAATTGGGAAAAACCCAAATACTCGCACCTAAAGGAATGGAGAAAGATAACAAGTAAAACATACACCAGGCAGAAGAAGGGAGACAATAAAGACTAAAGCAGAAGTCAATGAAATAGAGACCAGAAGAACTGTAGAACAGATCAACAAAACCAGGAGTTGGTTCTCTGAAAGAGTTAATAAGATACATAAACCATTAGCCAGCCTTAGTAAAAAGAAAAAAAGAATCAAATTAATAAAATCACAAATGAAAAAGGAGATCACAACCAATACCAAGGAAATACAAACAATTTAAAAAACATATTATGAACAGCTATATGCCAACAAATTAGGCAATCTAGAAGAAATGGATGTATTTCTGGAAAACCACAAACTACCAAAACTGGAACAGGAATAGAAAACCTGAACAGGCCAATAACCAGGGAGGAAATTGAAGCAGTCATCAAAAACCTCCCAAGACACAAAAGTCCAGGGCCAGACGGCTTCCCAGGGGAATCTATCAAATGTTTAAAGAAGAAATAATACCTATCCTACTAAAGCTGTTCCACAGGATAGAAAGGGATGGAATACCCCAAACTCGTTTATAAGGCCAGCATCGCCTTAATTCCAAAACCAAAGACCCCACCAAAAAGGAGAATTATAGACCAATATCCCTGACTCGGATCCAAAAATTCTCAACAAGATACTGGCCAATATGATCCAATGGTACATTAAGAAGATTATTCACCATGACCAAGTGAGATTTATCCCCGGGATGCAAGGGTGGGTCAATACAGGTAAAACAATCAATGTGATAGATAACATGAAGAATAGAAAAAACATGAACCATATGATCCTCTCAATAGACACAGAGAAAGCATTTAACAAAATACAGCATCCATTTCTGATCAAAACTCTTCAGAGTGTAGGGATAGAAGGAACATTCCTAAGCATCTTAAAAGCCATCTATGGAAAGCCCACAGCAAATATCATTCTCAATGGGAAACACTGGGAACCTTTCCCCTAAGATCAAGAACATGACAGGGATGTCTACTCTCACCACTGCTATTCAACATAGTACTAGAAGTCCTAGCCTCAGCAATCAGGCAACAAAACGAAATAAAATGCATTCAAATTGGCAAAGAAGAAGTCAAACTCTCCCTCTTTGCAGATGACACGATACTGTATGTAGAACACCCAAAAGACTCCACCCCAAAATTGCTAGAACTCATACAGGAATTCAGCAGTGTGGCAGGATACAATGTCAATGCCCAGAAATCAGTGGCATTTCTATACACTAACAATGAGACTGAAGAAGAGAAGTGAAGGAGTCAATCCCATTTACAATTGCACTGAAAAGCATAAGATACCCAGGAATAAACCTAACCAAAGAGGTAAAGGCTCTATACCCTAAAAACTACAGAACACTTTTGAAAGAAATTGAGGAAGTCACAAAGACATGGAAAAACAGTCCATGCTCATGGATTAGAAGAATGAATATTGTGAAAATGTCTATGCTACCCAGGGCAATTGACACAGTTAATGTAATCCCTACCAAAATACCATGGCCTTTCTTCAGAGAGTTGGAACAAATAATCTTAAGATTTGCGTGGAATCAGAAAAGACCCCAAATAGCCAGGGGAATATTGAAAAAGAAAACCAGAGCCGGGGGCATCACAATGACGGATTTCAAGTTGTATTACAAAGCTGTGATCATCAAGACAGTGTGGTATTGGCATAAATTAGACACATAGATCAATGAAACAGAATAAAGAACTCAGAAATGGGCCCTCAACTCTATGGTCAACTAATATTTGACAAAGCAGGAAAGAATATCCACTGGAAAAAGGACAGTCTATTTAATAAATGGTGCTGGGAAAATTGGACAGCCACGTGCAGAGGAATGAAACTGCACCATTCTCTTACATCAGACACAAAGATAAACTCAAAATAGATGAAAGATTTAAATGTGAGATAAGAATCCTTCAAAATCCTAGAGGAGAGCACAGGCAACTGTGCTTTTTGAACTTGGCCACAGCAACTTCTTGCAAGATACATCTATGAAGGCAAGAGGAAACAAAAGCAAAAATGAACTATTGGGGCTTCATCAAGATAAAAAGCTTTTGCACAGCAAAAGGAGCAGTCAACAAAACTAAAAGACAACCTACAGAATGGGAGAAGACATTTGCAAATGACATAAAGATAGGGCTAGTATCCAAGATCTATAAAGAACTTATCAAATTCAACAGCAAAGAAACAAACAATCCAATCATGAAATGAGCAAAAGACATGAACAGAAATTTCACCAAAGAAGACATAGAGATGGCCAACAAGCACGTGAGAAAATGCTCCGCAACACTTGCCATCAGGGAGATACAAATCAAAATCACAATGAGATACCGCTCACATCAGTAAGAATGGTGAAAATTAACCAGACAAGAAATAACAAATGGTTGGAGAGGATGTGGAGAAGGGGTTACTCTCTTGCACTGCTGGTGGGAATGTGAACTGGTACAGCCACTCTGGAAAACAGTGTGGAGGTTCCTTAAAGAGTTAAAAATAGAGCTAGCCTATGGCCTAGTATTGCACTACTGGGTACTTACCCCAAGTTACAGATGTAGTGAAAAGCAGAGACACCTGCACCCCAATGTTATAGCAGCAATATCCACAATAGCCAAACTGTGGAAGGAGCCTTGGGGTCCACTGAAAGAAGAATGGATAAAGGAGATATGGTCTATATATACAATGGAATATTTTCAGTCACCAAAAAGGATGAATATCCACCATTTGCTTCAATGTGGATGGAACTGGAGGGTATTATGCTGAGTGAAGTAAGTCAATCAGAGGACAATCATCATATAGTTTCACTCATGGGGAATATAGAAATAGTGAAAGGGATTATAAGGGAAAGGAAGGAAAATAAGTGGAAAAAATTAGGGTGACAAAGCATGAGAGACTCCTAACTCTGGGGAATGAACAAACTGTAGTGGAAGGGGAGTCGGGAGGGGGGATGGAGTAACTGGGTGACAGGCACTGAAGAGGGCACTTGACAAGATGTCCACTATGTGTTCTACCATATGTTGGCAAATCGAACTTCAATTTAAAAAATGAAAATAAATAATTAAATATATAATAAATAAAATTTAATTTTTAAAAGTCATAAATAAATAAATAAAATTTTAAAAGCTTCCCCCACCCTTAAGTCTCATGTAATTGTGGGAAGTGGTTTAGTATCTTCTGCGATGTTTACATTTTATTTATTTATTTATGACAGTCACACAGAGAGAGAGAGAGAGAGAGGCAGAGACACAGGCAGAGGGAGAAGCAGGCTCCATGCACCGGGAGCCCGACGTGGGATTCGATCCTGGGTCTCCAGGATCGTGCCCTGGGCCAAAGGCAGGCGCCAAACCGCTGCGCCACCCAGGGATCCCTGATGTTTACATTTTAAAGACATGGGAAGACTTACATCTTGAAGAGATAGAGAAAGAATGTATGCTTCCTCTCTAATGTATGCTTTCCTCTCTAATTGGTATATTTGTCTATCGGAAATCGAAGGTAATTACTATTTTAAAATTTCCTACCTGTTTTTTTTTTTTTTTAAGTGCAGGACAATTATGTTTTAAATGCACTGATTTTTCACCATATCTGTAAGCATCTTAAGATGTATAATGAAAATTTTGGGCTTGGCAAAAAGATAGATAAACTGTAAAATGTTTCTGGAACCACACCTCAGGTCCTATGATAACTTGATTTGTTAAATAGGGACAGCTGTTGCTAATTTCTCAAATAATTGGGTTGTAGCTTGAATATCAAATGAGTCGCCATCCAACTACATTTTCCTTAATTTTCTTCTTTATTTCAGGAAGAATATTAGCAATGAAAATGGAAATTAAAAGATGTCTACATTCTAGAGTTTAATGCAGAATGCTTTTGCAAAATTTTATACAGTGTTTAACAAAGACCTTCAAACACTATCTTTTCTGAATATACAATCAATCTTGGACCAATTTTTCTCAGGGAGAAAACCTTTATTACCACTTCTCTCAGTCCATGAAACATTAACCTCCGTCTTACCCATTTCCTAATCATTTATAGGAGCTCCTAGAAGAAATTCTGGTCATTTGTTTCCTCTGGAGGGTTTTTTGTTTTTTTTTTTTTTCTTTTTTACTGCCCCCTGGTGGACATCTGGCTTGTCTGATAACTAATCATGGGAAGGATGGATACTACTTAGCAGCTGTTAAAAGTGACAATAGGCTCCAATTGAAATCTTTTATGCTGAACCCCACAAAATCATACCAAGACTTAATTATAGTTTGGCTGTCTCAGAAAAAAAAATTGGAAACTAGTCAGTCAGGAACCACCTGGTCAGATTACTTAGGTAATCTGCCTGAAGGACCCCTGGTATCCCCTGAAGGAAAGTAACCTTGCAATAACCAACCCACTTTTTAGCCAGCATAACTTCTTTCTTCCTGTTCTCTTCTGCCTATAAAAGTCTTTAATTTTGGACAGCTCCTTTGGAGTTCCTTTCTATCTGCTAGATTGGTTGCTGCTCAATTCAAATTAATTTTTGTTCAAATAAACTCTTAAAATGTTTAATATGCCCCAGTTTATCTCTTAACACAGCCAATCAAGATATTTTTGAGTGGGGTTGTAATTCATTTCTAATTTAATTTCTCTTAAATTTGGTAAGATTTTTGGAAAGTAGAAATAGAAGGGCTTTACAATTTTAAAGATCTGTTGCTATCCAGGAGACAGATAAATTCTTTGTGGTGATGGGTACAGGATATATCCTAAAGGACATTGCATAAGAAGACCTGAAGCTTACAGAGCCTGATTATAGAGTCCTGGAAAATAAGGTAAATTGTAAGGGACAAAATGAGCCTGACTGTCCTTCTCAGGTGATTCTGCTAAATTCAATCCTTGGCTTTGAGCATTTGCATGTCATCTATAGTTTGGCCCTAGAGATCAGACTGTGGTGCTCTCTGTAAATCTTTTAGGGAAAGGGAAATTTAAAAGGTGTCTTGGAAATATTGGCGGTGCGGGGGAGATGGAAGAATTTTTTTAAATTTTTATTTATTTATGATAGTCACACACATAGAGAGAGAGAGAGAGGCAGAGACACAGGCAGAGGGAGAAGCAGGCTCCATGCACCGGGAGCCCGACGTGGGATTCGATCCCAGGTCTCCAGGATCGCACCCTGGGCCAAAGGTAGGTGCTAAACTGCTGCGCCACCCAGGTATCCCTGAATTTTAGTAACTAAGGGAAGTTGCTGAGGAATTGGGGCCAGATATTAAGAAGGGGAATTTGTGTCGGATATGGATTTCAGTATTTAATATGTTTATTTTCCATTCTTTCACCTTGTTAAGAGCATTCCTAGAGCTAGTGGTTATACTCTTTTGTATATACTTTTAAATTTTCTCTTTCCATAGGTACCAGTCGTTATACTCCTTTGTACATACTTTTAAATTTGGTCTTTCCATAGGTACCAGTCTTTCCATAGGTTTCCATTGTTTAGGATGAGAGCTCTCTATTTTTTTTTCAAATATAGATTTTCCAATTCAAAAGGTCAATCATTTGGCCATTGACAAATAGGATCTTATATTAATCTCAATGTTGACTCAAACCAAAATACCTTTTTTTTTACGGCTTAACCATGGACACAAGAGGCATCCCAAAAGAGGGTGCAAAAGATACAGTCCTCATAAGATACAGAAAGTTCACTCTCAGCCTAAGAAAGTGAAGACTTTTGTTGTCACAGGTGGTAAGAATTGTGTAGGAAGAATAGTGTCTACTGTTTTCTATGAGATCATAAGACACTTGTAGTCACAGACCCACTAATCTGTGATGCCAGGCAGGCATTACTAGAATGGAACATTTTCAGCACTGACAATACTATGAAGGTTGAGATGACAAAGACCCCTCATGGCAAATTCCACTGTGAACTGGCACAATTAGACAAAAAAAATGGTGCTTGTGACTCCACGTCTCAAAATCCCAGGCTATTTGACCACCAGATGCACAACAGTGCATGCGCCTCCTGGCTAGTGGAGGTCAGAGAAAATATTCTCACTTGTCACAAAGCTAGGCTGTCAGGATGTAGAACAAGGTAAAAGGAAACCCCATCTGTTTTGTTTTTGTTTTGTTTGGTATACTTTCTTATTGGAGTTCGATTTGTCAATATATAGTATAACTTCCATTGCTCATCCCATCAAGTGCTCCCCTCAGTGCCCATCACCCAGTCACCCCAAATCCTCACCCACCTCCCCTTCCACTACCCCTTGTTCATTTCCCAGATGTAGGAGTCTCATGTTTTGTCACCCTCTCTGATATTTCTCACTCATTTTCTCTCCTTACCCCTTTATTCTCCTTCACTATTTCTTATATTCCCCATATGAATGAAACCATATGTTTGTCCTTCTCTGATTGACTTACTTCACTCAGCATAATACCCTCCAGTTGAAGCAAATGGTGACTATTCGCTGTTTCTAATGGCTGAGTAATATTCCATTGTATACATAGACCACATCTTCTTTTTTTTTTAATATTTTTTTTCAATTTTTATTTATTTATGATAGTCACAGAGAGAGAGAGAGAGGCAGAGGTATAGCCCGAGGGAGAAGCAGGCTCCATGCACCGGGAGCCCGATGTGGGATTCGATCCCGGGTCTCCAGGATCGCACCCTGGGCCAAAGGCAGGCGCCAAACCGCTCTTCCACCCAGGGATCCCCCCACATCTTCTTTATCCATTCATCTTTCATGGACACCGAGGCTCCTTCCACAGTTTGGCTATTGTGGACATTGCTGCTAGAAACATCGGGGTGCAGGTGTCCTGGTGTTTCACTGCTTCTGTATCTTTTGGGTAAATCTCCAGCAGTGCAATTGCTTGGTCGTAGGGCAGATCTATTTTTAACTTTTTGAGGAACCTCCACACAGTTTTCCAGAGTGGCTGCACCAGTTCCCATTTCCACCAAAAGTGCAAGAGGGTTCCCCTTTCTCCACATCCTCTCCAACATTTGTTGTTTCCTGCCTTGTTAATTTTCCCCATCCTCACTGGTGTGAGGTGGTATCTCATTGTGGTTTTGATTTGTATCTCCCTGATGGCAAGTGATGCGGAGCATTTTCTCATGTGCTTGTTGGCCATGTCATGTCTTCCTCTGTGAGATTTCTGTTCATGTCTTTTGCCCATTTCATGACTGGATTGTTTGCTTCTTTGCTGTTGAGTTTAATAAGTTCTTTATAGATCTTGGATACTAGCCCTGTCTCTGACATGTCATTTGCAAATGTCTTCTCCTATTCTGCAGGTTGTCTTTTAGTTTTGTTGACTGCTCCTTTTGCTGTGCAAAAGCTTTTTATCTTGATGAAGCCCCAATAGTTCATTTTTGCTTTTGCTTCCCTTGCCTTCATAGATGTATCTTGCAAGAAGTTGCTGTGGCCAAGTTCAAAAAGAATGTTGTCTATGTTCTCCTCGAGGATTTTCATGGATTCTTGTTTCACATTTAGATTTTTCATCCATTTTGAGTTTATCTTTCTCTCTGGTGTAAGAAAATGGTGCAGTTTCATTCCTCTGCATGTGGCTGTCCAATTTTCCCAGCACCATTTATTAAATAGACTGTCCTTTTTCCAGTGAATTGTCTTTCCGGCTCTGCCGAATATTAGTTGACCATAGAGTTGAGGGCCCATTTCTGGGTTCTCTATTCTGTTCCATGGATTTCTGTATCTGTTTTAGTGCCTGTACCACACTGTCTTGATGATCACAGCTTTGTAGTACAACTTGAAATCCGGCATTGTGATGCCCCCGGCTCTGGTTTTATTTTTCAATATTCCCCTGGCTGGCTATTCAGGGTCTTTTTTGATTCCACACAAATCTTAAGATTATTTGTTCTAACTCTCTGAAGAAAGGCCATGGTATTTTGATAAGGATTGCATTAACTGTGTAAATTGCCCTGGGTAACATAGACATTTTCACAATATTCATTCTTCTAATCCATGAGCATGGGCTATTTTTCTTCCTCTATTTCTTTCAAAAGTGTTCTGTAGTTTTTAGGGTATAGAGCCTTTACCTCTTTGGTTAGGTTTATTCCTAAGCCCATCTGGTTTTTACATAGCAGATTCAGAGCTAAGTTTGCCTATATGGACACTGTTTTGGTGACAAGCATGAATTCACCAGCATGTGGCCAGCTCAAACAAAATCTTATTATATATAGGAGTTATGCCTTCTAGCCTATAGTTTTCCTTCTTATGACAAAATGACACAAAAGACAGGGACAAAAAAATTACCATCTTTGGGAGAAAGAAGATCAATAGAAATCAAGGGTATTTATAGTAAATCTTAACCAGAGTTGCTGTATACAAGGAACTAATATCTTCATACAAATATTTTCTCCTTCTAATTAAAATTTAGAAAAAGAAAATGAATTTCACCACTCTTGCTTCCATCAGACTCTTCAGACAGAGATCCAACATACTGACATGGTAAAAAATCTTACCTTTTGCCAGTTTCTGCCAGAGGTCCCAGGATCTTTCAGCTGTAGTGGCCCCATAATAAGCAATATTTATCCAGTGGAGACCCCCACTTTGATTATCAAAATCTTAGGAGCATAAAACTTTTCTTCCTTTCTAGGTTTTTGTGACTAGTCTAATAATTAAATTGACATGACATATTAATAGAAAATAGTTAGTTTGATATGCACAGAAGGCCCATTAAAAGAGAGAGAGAAAGACTCAAAGGAGTAGCCAAAGAAGGCAGCTTTTTGACCTTTTAGACAAGAAAATAATAAACTTATGAAAAAATGACAAGGCAAAAAAGTTTGGCCTCGATGTAATAAATTTGTGGTGAAGTAACAAGCTTTGTTTATACAGCCTTCTGGGCCCTAGATTCCTTCTTTCTGATAATAAGGATGACTTTTACCTTTGTGACACAGGGGAGACAGAGCAGTGCCTGGACTTGGGTCCCTTCAGCCTTACAAACCCAGCATTCCTTGATAACTAAAATCTGTGCCTCTTGAATAGCATTTCCTGCAGGAATGTGGAAGCAGGATGCTTACCCAAAGGAGTTACTCAACTATGCAGACTGGTGAAGACCAACCAAACCAGTGTGTGCCAAGGTGAGCCCCAGTGTTGGCCTTTCATTGACTTTTTCCCTGTTGTAATACTAAAAATCACACTGTGTAGGGAGATTTAACATGCTACTGAGACATGTGATTCATGAAAAATAATATTCTGTGCCTGCATTCCCAACTTCTTGTATCTTTCTGCCCTTACATACTTGGAGGTCACTCCTTTCCCACCTTAGCCTCTTTAAAAACTCTCCCTGACCTTTGTTCAGGCACCCAACCTAAAGGACTTTTCCGTTGTGCTGTTTCCCTTGTGCTCAAGCATAAGCCTTGCCTGGAACACCCATTTGGCCCCTAAGAAATTTCTATTGCTTGGAGAGCCCAAAGATCTAAGTTAACACAGGGAAGGTTCCTTTTACATGGGAGATTTATTTCCTGCTTTCAAGGGGACAAAGGAGAGTCAACATGTATTTATTTCACTGTTTCTTAAGTAACTTTAATTTAAAATAATCAGTTTGCCAAAAAGGTATATTTTGGGGAGGCATAGTCTGATCCCTCTCAGGATAGAGGTTGCTGCTTACCGTTCTGGTTTTTGTGGCTCACAGAGGGCTAGACTCTGTGAAGCCATCTGGAAACTAAGCTAAGCAGGTCACAGACTCAGATATTATGACTACTCAAGGCAAAGTACTTAGATATTTAGAAATCCCAAATATGCATAGAGGTCTGAAGTGTCCCTTTTTCATACAGACAATGGTATCTATGTTACTATAGTAGATGAACACACTGCCATGAAAAGTCCAGGCTCTGCCTTTGGAAGATACAATTGCATTCCTGCCCCTCTCCCTCATTTCTAACAGAATTGGAAAGATACCTTCTTGTATATTGATAATATCTAAATAATAGTTCAGTAGCTAAGAGTGCCTTGGAGCACATGGTGACTTGCTCTAATACTGACTGACAAAATTCCTGCCTAAGAATGCTCTAGAAGCATCATGCAGGAGAATTTGGAAACGTAGGATTAAAGAAAAGGCAACTAACATTTACTGAAAGCCCTAATGTGTTGGGCACATGACTTATCACTTTAACATAGGTAGTCCATTGTCTCATAACAATGATTTCTGAACAGAGTTAACACACAAAAGACAGATGGTCAGAAAGGCAGAGTCAGTGTGAAAATGTAGGCTGCCTAGCTCCAAACCCTGTATTGGCTGGGACAGTCTGATTGATATTATAACACCACAAACAACATTGAAAACAGCTATGCCATCATTCATTGATTACTTACTTACACATTCATGTGCTTCCCTGAAAAACAATATAAGCAAAAAGAGTTAGGGGTCCCCCCCAAAAAAGATGAAACATAACTTTTGTGACACAAGAGAAGTCACTTCAGGCCCCCAGCTATTTCTTGTGATTTCTTCCCTAGTTGTCCAAGCACACTTCTTGCAGAACTTCCTAGGAGGCATCAGCATTACAAATAAATGCAAAAGCCTCAATAGTTAGATTTTTAAGGGAAAAAGGGAAATGCAAAAACTAACAATCTCTAGCCTCACCATATCAGAGATAAAAAATCAGTGCTTAAAAACTCCCACTGCAGTTTCAAAAGTAAACAAGGCCCTTCAT
Source organism: Canis lupus baileyi (assembly GCF_048164855.1). Taxonomy (NCBI): domain Eukaryota; kingdom Metazoa; phylum Chordata; class Mammalia; order Carnivora; family Canidae; genus Canis; species Canis lupus. The sequence continues at coordinate 45,876,480 of NC_132840.1, forward strand.
TCCTTACTCAGAATAATGAGCCCAAGATCCCATCCAGTTTATACCAGTGTTCAGAGCATGCCCCTAGTCCCTTCCTTGTTGAACAGTTACCTCTCCTTCATTATAATGTTATAGTCTCTGTCCTAGAAGGAATACATGCTTCATTAACATAACATAGAATGCATCTATAGGCATGTTTTCCAAATGTGTTTGTTCAACCTTAGGCTTGACTTTGCAAGTGATGATAAATCTCTTTCTGAATATTTATCCTAACTCTAAATAAAAGAAACTGGGGGTCCCTGGGTGGCTCAGTGGTTTAGTGCCTGCCTTCAGCCCAGGGTGTGATCCTGGAGTCCCAGGATCGAGTCCCAGGATCGAGTCCCACATTGGGCTCCCTGCATGGAGCCTGCTTCTCCCTCTGCCTGTGTCTCTGCCTCTCTTTCTCTGTGTGTCTCTCATGAATAAATGAATAAAATCTTTAGAAATAACTAACTAACTAACTAACTAACTAACTAAATAAATAAATAAATCGATCTCACTAACCCCTGCACAGGCAGTCATGGCTTTGGAAGTTATTTCCCTCTCTCATGGTTTTTGCCCACCTTCCTAGTCTCATTGATTTCAGAAAGGCATTTTCTACCCTCAGGCACTGACAGGAGTGAACTCAGCTTTCAAGGATGTCTGCTCACAGGGCTAGATGGGCAATTGACCACAGTGACATGTTGGCCAGGGCAAGGAAAAATAAAAGCAGAAAAAAATTAAGATAAATCAATCATAACTGATAGTGACTGAAAAAACATGAACTGCTTCTAAGGAAGGGACATTTCAAAGAGGGATCTGTCAGATACTTTTCAAACATAAAGGAGGTTCCAGAGGAGAGTTCGCTATTCAACTTGCTGATTACTGGCTGGAATCCGAAATGTTACTGGGGCAAGTTTGTCTGTAGGTGAATTAGATGTCCAGAGTAGTCATAGTCATTTAATAGAATGTACTTATGAGTAGAGAGAGTAACATTTGATAACCAGAAAGGTGGTCTCAGGTCCCCTGGCATATTTTTTTTAAGGATTTTATTTATTTATTCATGAGAGACGCACACACACAGAGAGGCAGAGACATAGGCAGAGGGAGAAGCAGGCTCCATGCAGTGAACCCCATGCGGGACTCGATCCTGGGACTCCAGGATCATGCCCTGGGCCAAAGGCAGGCACTAAACCATTGAGCCACCCAGGCATCCCTCCCCGGCATATTCTAAAAACCTAGGAAGAAAGAAATATGCCAATGACTCAGGATGCTACTATAAAAACCACACAGTGCAGGACAACTAAGATTTTGCCTCCAAAAAGCAGTGACTTTCTGCTGAAAATCAACTATGCACCAAGGTCTGTGCAAGAAGGAACATGAAGGAGAGTGGCCACCTGAGCCGTCCCTGGATTTTGACAGCTCTGGGACACTAGCCAGCTGTGTGACTGAGGAAGACACTGGGAAAAATTACATTGCATTATGAAGACATCTGGTAATGCAGAAGGCAGGAGGGTAGATCTTTGTGGCTGCAGCATTCTCCTTACTAAGGAGTGAATAGTCACATCATCTCAGCTCTGTACCTCCATGGTCCAGTCTCCCTTTGTGCAGCACTCATTATACTAAGGACAAGTTTCCCCTGGCTGGACAGTGGCCCATTCAGTCAAGTGAGCAAACTGAAGATGAAGGATAATTTTTTCTTTAAAGGTATTTTACAAAGCAGAGTGAAGGGCATCATCCCAGCCTTTCTAGGGGATATGGGGACCTTCAGCCTTCCTTGGACAGCTTTCCTTCTAGAAGCAACATATTTTTCTAAGCTGCCTTTCTTCTGAAATTCTGTTGGGAGGGAATTACAGTACTGCTGGCTCCTTGATGCTGAACTGAGCTTTATTTCCCTGTTCATCTTAAATTCTTTATAGATTGAAGGCAGAGATTTGATCCTTTTCCCATAAGTTAACTCTCACAAAGAAAGAGTAGATAGGACAGCCCAAAGCCAGCTCATGATTAAATCAATAGGTTAAACAGCATCTCTATTCAAATCCTATCAGGTTTTATGTCATGGGTATATGTATAAGTTGATTCAAAGATAAACTCAAAATGGATGAGAGTTCTAAATGTGAGATAAGAATCCATCAAAATCCTGGAGGAGAACACAGGCAACACCCTTTTTCTTTTTTAAGATTCTATTTATTTATGAGCGACATGGGTGGGGGGGGTGCGGAGACACACAGAGGGAGAAGCAGGCTCCACGCAGGGAGCCTGACATGGGTCTCTATCCTGGGTCTCCAGGATCACACCCTGGGCTGCAGGCGGCGCCAAACCGCTGCGCCACCAGGGCTACCCAGGCAACACCCTTTTTGAACTTGGCCACAGCAACTTCTTGCAAGATACATCTATGAAGGCAAGAGAAACAAAAGCAAACATGAATTATTGGGACTTCATCAGATTAAAAGCTTCTGCACAGCAAAAGAAACAGTCAACAAAACTACAAAGACAACCTACAGAACGGGAGAAGATATTTGCAAATAACATGTCAGAGATAGGGCTAGTATCCAAGATCTATAAAGAACTTATTATTTTTTAAAAAGATTTATTTATTTATGTTAGACATAGAGAGAGAGAGAGAGAGAGAGAGAGAGGCAGAGACACAGGAGGAGGGAGAAGCAGGCTCCATGCCGGGAGCCTGATGTGGGACTCGATCCCGAGACTCCAGGATCACGCCCTGGACCAAAGGCAGACGCTAAACCACTGAGCCACCCAGGGATCCCCTATAAAGAACTTATTAAACTCAACAGCAAAGAAACAAACAATCCAATCATGAAATGGGCAAAGACATGAACATAAATTTCACTAAAGAAGACATCGACATGGCCAACAAGCACATGAGAAAATGCCTCGCATCACTGGCCATCAGGGAAATACAAATCAAAACCACAATGAGATACCACCTCACACCAGTGAGAATGGGGAAAATTAACAAGACAGGAAACAACAAATATGGGAGAAGATGTGGAGAAAGGGGAACCGTCCTGCACTGTTGGTGGGAAATGGGAACTGGTGCAGCCACTCTGGAAAACTGTGTGGAGGTTCCTCAAAGAGTTAAAAGTACATCTGCCCTACGACCCAGCCATTGCACTGCTGGGGATTTACTCCAAAGATATTGATGCAGTGAAACAGCAGGGCACCTGCACCCCGATGTTTATAGTGGCAATGTCCACAATAGCCAAACTATGGAAGGAGCCTTGGTGTCCATCGAAAGATGAATGGATGAAGGAGATGTGGTCTATGTATACCCTGGAATATCTCAGCCTTTAGAAACGACGAATACCATTTGCTTCAACGTGGATGGAACTGGAGGGTATTATGCTGAGTGAAATAAGTCAATAGGAGGAGGACAAACATTATGTGGTCTCATTCATTTGGGGAACATAAAACATAGTGAAAGGGATTAAAGGGGAAAGGAGAGAAAATGAGTGGGAAATATCAGTGAGGGCGACAGAACACGAGAGACACCTAACTCTGGGAAATGAACAAGGGGTAGTGGAAAGGGAGGTGGGTGGGGGTTTGGGGTGACTGGGTGACGGGCACTTGACAGGATGAGCACTGGGTGTTATAGTACATGTTGGCAAATCAAACTCCAATAAAAAAATACAAAACAACAACAACAACAGCAACAAAAAGAGAAACAAATAGCACCTCTATGAGGGCAGAAGATTTTGCCCCATAGCAGGTGTTCAATAAATAGTTGTTGAATTGAAAAAAATTCTTATGAAAATGCAAAAAGATAAGAATAGCTTTTTTAAAAAGAGAAACATAGCTGAAAGGCTAATATAATCAAATATCAAGACCTATTACAAAGCTACTAATTAAGGTAGTGTGGTATTAAGGCAAAAAAAAAAGAAATAGTTAAGAATAGAGTCCAGAGATGGATCCAAACATATAGGATTTCTGGATCTGCATCTAAAGTGACACTGCAATGTCATATCCCGTGAAGCATGTCCTTTTTAATAAGTGACCCTTGGCCATGTGGACATGCAAATGGAAGAAAATGTGCTTGTGTGGAAGTATAAAGTAAAACAATTTTTTAAAGGGGCTTGCATGCAGACTGTGTAAACCAGCAACTCCTTTCCCAAATATATGATCAAGGGAAATGCAAACACACACTTTCCCACTGATTCTCAACATACTACTGGGTTTGTCTGTAGTCATCTTTCTCTTTGGAGCAATCCTGACAACCTTCGAGATCCCCAACCATATGGCTACCCCTTAAAATCCTTCCAAATTCCTTTATCTGTAACTTTGCCTTTATGTAGGATTCTTATTTTACTGAGCTTCTCCAAAGGCCTTTAGCTTACTCTGCCTTGTGTGGCAGTTACTTGAGATGTATGGATAAAGTACAGTTTTCTCATGGTGAATTTGATGGTGTCAACATTAAAAATGAAATAGCCACTTATTTCACAAGCAAAATGAGGTTATTCTAGAACAGAAGGGGAATTGCAATTTGAGATAAGCAAACTAACAAATTACAGGCAAATGTAAAGAGACAAAAAGGAAGGTCAGTTTTTATGAGGTTTTAGTAGGAAACTGGGAGGGTTGTTTTGAACAAAAGTTCATTGGGGGAAGAACAAGAGTTTGAAGTTGTGATGGTTTCTCATTGGTTTTAAGTGGTGATTAGTGCATTGTTGCTGGGGCATGGAGACATCTTTCTTCTTTTTCTTAAAAGCAGGAGATAGAAATTCTTGTATGAAAAATATCTTCCTTTGTTAAGATAATTCTTATCTTCCTTATTTCTACTGGTTATGCAGGCTGCAACAGTGGTACATGAATGACAGCTCATTTTTCAGAGCTTTTTTACCTCATTCAAATGGAGTCGTGTCACAGTGGGTGTTGGCATGGCTGGCCTGGCCATCCGGTTTATAGACAGGTGTTCATATTCCTTTTCACCTATAAGGTGCAAATGATTCTTCTACTACAACAATTCTTCTACTATAATATGGATGCTATTTCTGTAGTGGTCCTGGCCACCAACTGGACTCCTCAAGGATGGGAACTGTGGTTGACCAGCTTCTCTCCTCAGAGCTCCAAGCCACAGAGTGAGAGCTCACTATATGTTTATTGGGTAGCTATGAAATATGGGTTAGGAAAAAGAAAAGAAATATGGGTCAGAACTCCTATTCCTTTCTACCAATGGAGTATAGAGATTTGCCCCAAAGGACAATTACTAATGATAATTAAAAATTACTGCAGGATCAACTTAATAAGAAATAAAAATGTCACTGTCATGGGCAATTGCATGCATTTATACATTTGTGAGTGGGAAGTGAAAGATATACTAGATAACATTTGGCTAAAGATAAAGGAAGAGAATAACTGAATTGGAATCAAAGGGAGCAGAATTTGCCACTTCAAAATAGGCCTCTTTGGCAATAAGGATTATTTTAGGCCAAATATTTTTAAGGAACAGCAGACATAAGAAAAGCTCTGAGAACTGAGTAGACTTACCCTACTGTAACATGTCTTTAAGAGCCATTTACATTTATAAGGAAAATATCCATTTATAAGAGTATCTCCTTTTCTGTGCCAGAAAGAAAAAGATTAAAACTTTAGAAATTATCAATGGAGAAGGCAATAACGTAAATCTGCATGACAAACTGACCGTTGTTTACTGGATTTTGGTGATAGCCCTCCATGACTGGACTCTTCTCCTCCCCAACATCCTATTTTGTCTTTAGCTAGAGGTGTTATTTAAGATGATGGCTTGGGCCATTTGGGGGAGTAACTCAGTTTTCCTGAGTATCTCCCATGTACATAGGAGGTATACATGATATTAAACTTCTGTTTGTTTTTCTCCTGTGAATGTGCTTTAAATTTTTTAATTTATTTACTTTTAATTTTAATTTCAGTTTAGTTAACAGTTTCAGGTGTAAATATCACTAATCAACAATTCCATACATTACTCAGTGCTCACCAAGATAAGTATATTCTGAATCCCCATCACCTATTTCACCCATACCCCACCCACCCACCACCCTCTAGTGACCATCTAGAATTAAGAGTCAATTTTAGGGCACCTGTGTGGCTTATTCAGTTAAGCAGCTGACTCCTGGTTTGGGCTCAGATTATGATCTCAGGGTCCTGGGATTGAGACCTGTGTTGGGCTCTGCACTCAGTAGAGAGTCTGCTTGTGGATTCTCTCTCTCTACCTATCCCTCTGTCCCTCACCCAGCATGTGATCACTCTCTATCTCTCATTAAAAGAAGAAAGAAAGAAAGAAAGAAAGAAAGAAAGAAAGAAAGAAAGAAAGAAAGAAAGAAAGAAAGAAAGTAAGTTTTGGTTTATTTCTAAAAAAAGAGACAGGATAAAATTGTTTGTTTCCTAAATTCCACATATGAGTGAAATCATATAGTATTTATCTTTCTCTAATTGACTTGTTTCACTTAGCAATATACTCCCTGTATCCATCCATGTTGTTACAGATGACAAGATTTCATTCTTTTTTATGGCTAGATAATAATCCATTGAATATATATATAACAAATCTTCTTTATCCATTCATCTATTGATGGACACTTAGGCTGCTTATATAATTTGATTATTGTAAATAATGCTGCAATAAACATAAGGGTGCATATATTTTTTCAAATTAATGTTTTCATAATCTTTGGGTAAATACCCAGTAGCTAAATTACTGGATCATAGTGTAGTTCTCTTTTAAATTTTTTGAGGAAATTCTATACTGTTTTGCAGTGGCTGCAGCAGTGTGCATTTCCAACAACAGTTCAAGAGGGTTCCTTTTTTTCCACATCCATACCAACACTTACTGTTTTTATTTTTTATTTTAGCCATTATGAGAGGTGAGGGATGATATCTCGTTGGGGTTTTGATTTGCATTTCTCTGATGATTAGTGATGTTGAACAACCTTTGATGTGTATGTTGGCCACCTATCTGCATATCTTCTTTGAATAAATGGCTGTTAATCTCTTCTGCTCATTTTTTAATTGGATTATTTGGAGTTTTTGTGTTCACATGAATAAGTTCTTTATATATTTTGAATACTAACCCTTTATTGAATATACGATTTACAAATATCTCCTCCTATCCAGTAGGTTATATTTTAGTTTTGTTGATTGTTTCTGTTGCTTTGCAGAGGCTTTCTGTTTTGATGTAGTTTCAATAATTTATTTTTGCTTTTGTTTCCCTTGCTTCAGGAGGCATATCTAGAAAACAATTGCTATGGCTGAAGTCAGAGGAATTACTGTCTGTGCTCTAATCTAGGCTTTGCAAGGATTTAGGTCCTTAATCCATTTGGAGTTCACTTTTGTGTATGCTCTAAGAAAATAGTGCAGTCTTATTCTTGCATGCTATCCAGTTATCCCAACAACATTTGCTGAAGAGACTGTCTTTTTCCCATTATATATTCTAGCCTCCTTTGTCAAAGAATAATTGGCCATATAATCGTCAGTTTTTTTTCTGGACAGTCTATTCTGTTCCACTGACTGTGTGTCATTTTTGTGTCAGCACATATCATGTTGATTATTATAGCTTTGTAGTAAATCTTCTAATCTAGGACTGTGACACCTCCAGTTTTGTTTTGTTTTGTTTTTCGAGATTGCTTTGGCTTGTCAACGTCTTTTGTGGTTTCATTCAGGGTCCTTTGTAGTTCCATATAAATTATAGTATTGTTTGTTCTTTAAAAAAAATGCTATTGGTAGGGATTGCATTAAATTGTAGATTACAATCGCATTAAATGTGTAGATTATTTTGCGTAGTATGAAAACTTTAAACGATATTTGTTTTTTCCATGAGCGTGGAATTTCTTTCCATTTGTTTGTGTTGTCTTCAACTTCCTTCATCAGTGGTTTATGGCATTCAGAGTACAAGTGTTTCACCTTCTTAGTTAAATTTATTTCCAGGTAATTTTTTATTGTTATTCCTAAGCTTTTTAATATTTGTGGTGCAATTGTGAATGGGATTGTTTTCTTAATTTCTCTTTCTGCTACTTCATTATTAGTGTATATAAATGTAACGGATTTCTGTATATTGATTCAGAATCCTGCAAATCTACTGAACTCGTTTATCAGTCCTAGTAGTTGGTTTTTATTTTTTTATTTGTGTGTGGGTGTGGAATCTTTAGGGTTTTCTATATATAGTCTCATGTCATCTCCAAATAGTGAAAGTTTTACTTCTCTCTTACCAATTTGGATGTCATTTGTTTCTTTTACTTGTCATATTGTTATAGCTAGGACTTCCAGTGTTATGTTGAATAAGAAAGGTGAATGGACTTCCTTGTCTTCTTTCTGATTCTAGGGGAAAGAAAAGCTTCCAGTTTTTCACCACTGAGTAAAATGTTAGCTATGCGGTTTTCATAGGTGGCCTTTATTATGTTGAGGTACATTCCCTCTAAATCTAATTTGTTGAGTGCTTTTATTATGAATGGATGTTAAACTTTGTCAAATGCTTTTTCTGCATTAACTGAAATGATCATGTAGTTTTTATCCTTTCTTTTTTTGATATCACAAATCAATATCACATTGATTGATCTGTGAATATTTAACTAGGCTTGCAACCCAGGAATAAATTCCACTTGATCATGCTGAATGATTTTTTTTTAAGACAATTTTTTTAAAATTTATTTTTTATTGGTGTTCAATTTACCAACATACAGAATAAACCCCAGTGCCCATCACCCATTCACTCCCACTCCCCACCCTCCTCCCCTTCTACCACCCCTAGTTCGTTTCCCAGAGTTAGGAGTCTTTATGTTCTGTCTCCCTTTCTGATATTTCCCACACATTTCTTCTCCCTTCCCTTATATTCCCTTTCACTATTATTTATATTCCCCACATGAATGAGAACATAAAATGTTTGTCCTTCTCCGACTGACTTACTTCACTCAGCATAATACCCTCCAGTTCCATCCACGTTGAAGCAAATGGTGGGTATTTGTCATTTCTAATAGCTGAGTAATATTCCATTGTATACATAAACCACATCTTCTTTATCCACTCATCTTTCGATGGACACCGAGGCTCCTTCCACAGTTTGGCTATTGTGGCCATTGCTGCTAGAAACATCGGGGTGCAGGTGTCCCGGCGTTTCATTACATCTGTATCTTTGGGGTAAATCCCCAACAGTGCAATTGCTGGGTCGTAGGGCAGGTCTATTTTTAACTCTTTGAGGAACCTCCACACAGTTTTCCAGAGTGGCTGCACCAGTTCACATTCCCACCAACAGTGTAAGAGGGTTCCCTTTTTTCCGCATCCTCTCCAACATTTGTTGTTTCCTGCCTTGTTAATTTGTCCCATTCTCACTGGTGTGAGGTGGTATCTCATTGTGGTTTTGATTTGTATTTCCCTGATGGCAAGTGATGCAGAGCATTTTCTCATGTGCGTGTTAGCCATGTCGATGTCTTCCTCTGTGAGATTTCTCTTCATGTCTTTTGCCCATTTCATGATTGGATTGTTTGTTTCTTTGCTGTTGAGTTTAATAAGTTCTTTATAGATCTTGGAAACTAGCCCTTTATCTGATATGCTGGGAAAATTGGACATCCACATGTAGAAGAATGAAACTAGACCACTCTCTTTCACCATACACAAAGATAAACTCAAAATGGATGAAAGATCTAAATGTGAGACAAGATTCCATCAAAATCCTAAAGGAGAACACAGGCAACACCCTTTTTGAACTCGGCCACAGTAACTTCTTGCAAGATACATCCACGAAGGCAAAAGAAACAAAAGCAAAAATGAACTATTGGGACTTCATCAAGGTGAGAAGCTTTTGCACAGCAAAGGATACAGTCAACAAAACTAAAAGACAACCTACAGAATGGGAGAAGATATTTGCAAGTGAATGATTTTTTTAACGTATTGTTGAATTCAGGGGCAGCCTGGGTGGCTCAGCGGTTTAGCGCCACCTTCCGCCCAGGGCCTGATCCTGGAGATCTGGGATAGAGTCCCATCCCACAGTTGGGCTCCCTGCGTGGACATGGAGCCTGCTTCTCCCTCTGCCTGTGTTTCTGCCTCTCTCCACCCCCCCCCACCCCATCTCTCTATCGGTGTCTCTCATGAATAAATAAATAATGTCTTTTAAAAAATGTATTGTTGGATTCAGTTTGTTACATTTTTTTTTTTTTAGTTTGTTACTATTTTATTGAGGATTTTTGCATCTATGTTCATCAGAGATATTGCCAAGTAGTTCTCTTTTTACTGTCTTTACCTGGTTTTGATATGCTGGCCTCAGATAATGAATTTCAAAGCTTTCCTTCCTCTTCTATTTTTTTTATACTTTGAGTAGAATAGGTAGTAACTCTTCTTTAAACATTTGGTAGAATTTACCTATGAAGCCATTTGGTTCTGGACTTTTGTTTTTTGGGAATTTTTTATTACTGATTCAACTTTATTTCTGATAGTCTGTTCAAATTTTTTTCTTCCTGATTCAGTTTTGTGAGGTCATATTTTCTATGATTTTTTCCATTTCTTCTAGATTGTCCAGTTTGTTGGCATATAATTTTTCATAGTAGTATAGTATAATACATTGGATTTCTGTGGTGTGAGTTGTTATCTCTCATCTTTCATTTCTGATTTTATTTAATTCCTTTCTCCTTTTCTTTCTTTTTTTATGGGTCTGGCAAAAGCTTTATCAATTTTGTTGATCTTTTCACAGAATCAGCTCCTGGTTTCATTGATCTATTCTATTGCATTTTGGGTTTCGTTGTTGTTATTTTGTTTTTTAGGTTTCTACTTCATTTATTTCTGCTCTAATCTTTACTTTTTTTAAAGATTTTATTTATTCATTTATGAGAGACACACAGAGAGAGGCAGGAAGAGGGAGAAACGGCTCCATGCAGGGAGCCTGACATGGGACTTGATCACCGGTCTCCAGGATCATACCCTGAGCCAGAGGCAGATGCTCAACCACTGAGCCACCCAGGCGTCCCTCTAATCTTTATCATTTCCTTCCTTCTACAGATTTTTTGTTTTGTTTATTTTCTTTCCTTTTTTAAATTAAGATTTTTTCTTTCTTTCTTTCAATTAAAATTGATTAGAGGAGAGAGAGGCAAAATGGCAGAAGAGTTGAGGTCCTTTTTTTGTCAGGTATCCTTAATTTAGCTAGACAACTATCAAACCATTCTGAAAACCTCTGAATTCAAGCTGAGATATAAGGAAAGAAAGGCTGGAACTTGAAAAATAGAAAGGTAACCACTTTCCAGAAGGTGGGAGTATGGAGAGGAGAGACAGAGTGGGTGTATCAGAGCATAAGTGGTGGGGGAGGGAAACTGTGTAAGTTGACTGTGGTGGGGAAAGTGCTACAACGCTGGAACTCAAAAGTGAGACCTTTAGAAATCTGCTCCTGGGAGCGACCTCCCTGCCTGAGAGGTGCTCAGTGGTGAAGCCAGGCAGAAATGGAGATGGGACAGTAAGATCTCGATGTTCCTGAGGCACGGAAAGAACAGGGGTGCATGTCTTCGCAGAATTTCCAAGCACTAAAATCGGGAAATGGGTTTAGGTCAGCAAGGCTGGGAGGAGGTGCTCAGCTTATTTTGCCATAAACCAGTAACCAAGGACCGCTCTCCATGTTGGATCCCTGCAAAGGGCTGGAACACGGCCATTCTCTGCCTTCCCCCAGGAGAGGCAGAACCGGTGCCTACTCGACCAGGTGGACACTCTCCCTGCCATGGCGCTGCAGCGCACAGAACCGGGGCTACCCTCCACTTCCTCCGGGGAGGGCAGAGTGGGTCATGCAGGCGCAGGCAAAGGCTCCCCCTGCTGGGACCTACGAATTGCACAACTCAGAGTTGCTCTGCCTTCCTCCTGGGAGGAGCTGAGTGAGTAGGCAACATGGGAGTCTGCAGTTTGGGACAAACTGTGATCCCTCAGCTTTGGGGCTGGAGATCCTGTAGGGCCATTTTTTTTTTTTTTTTTTTTTTTTGCCCTTTAGACCAATTTATTTTATATCCACTTAAAATATCATCCAACAAAGGACAATGAAGTTTACAGCTGGGACAGGTATACATACCTCGAGGCATTTGCAGTCCATCGTGCCCACTGAATAACAACTTTGCTGCTGAAATTTCTTAAAACTTACCAAACTAAAACAAAAGGCTGAATGATACAAAAGGAGGAGCATTTCGGTGTAGTCTGTTCTGTCAATTGGCTTTTTAAAAAGAGGAGACACATCCTGTTTCCCCCAGACCAGTAAATAAGCAAGAGCTACATGCAGCAGTGTGAGTATTAAGACATTTCTCAAGTCTTCTCAAATGAGTCCAAAGTGGGGATGGGATAGGGGAGAAAATTGATAGAAAAACATTGCTATAGACACCATAACAAACAATAAATTTAGATAATTTAAAATTTAAAAAAAGGCAAGAGGCAGCATTTCAGCAGCAAAGTGCTCAATAAAAAGTATATTGTAGAGGGTAATACACGAAAGTTGGGGTATGAAGAAGGAAGAAAAATGGGTCAGCAGGATGGGCGAAGGCCTCAAAGAAAATACGGCGTCGTCGTTCTGGGAGGAATAACACGTTCTGAATCTGGAACTGCCCGGACTAACTTTGGTTCTCTTGTATTTACATCTTTGAAGACCATGATCGAAGCGATATTTCCACAACGATAGCAGTAATTAGGAGCAGACCATACTGTTACCAGCTTCTCATCAAACATAAATTTATAGCCTTCGTGCACTAGTTGGTGTGCTCTGCAGATGAGTTTTAAGTTGTTGATATGAACAAACTCATTTGTGACCTTTGCGCCAAAAAGCCAACCTGCTCCTCGGGGACTGATTGCCCAAGTATCCACGTCTTCAGGATCTGACCAAACCAGATCACAAAAGGCTCCTTTATGAGGAATTTCCTGATTCCGTTCAATGGTTCGAATTTGATCCAGTGTTTTGATATCAGGAGATAAACCACCATGAACACACAAAATCTGCTCATCTATTAAAGCTGCTACTGTGAGCATGTCAAAAACTTTGGTACAGTATCTCCAGGCATTAGCATTTCCATATTTGGTTTGGCACTCATCATAAAATCCATACACCTGTGTTATCTGTCTACTTTCATGATTTCCTCGCAAAAGTGTGATACGATCAGGCCATTTAGCCTTTAGTGCAAGAAGGTAAGTGAAGGTCTCCAAACTATAGTAACCTCTGTCTACAAAATCACCCATAAATATGTAGTTTGTGTCAGGAACCTGACCTCCAGTTCTGAATAGTTCGCAAAGGTCATAAAACTGTCCGTGTATGTCTCCACACACTGTTACTGGTGTCGATACTGGCTGGACGTTTGACTCTTCTAAGAGGAGGTCACAAACATAGTCACGTAGCCGCTTCAGGTCGTTCTCCGGTAGGTACTTGCACAACCGCGCTATCTCCACATACTTGTCCAAGTCTAGGGGCGCCATTTTAGAAATAACAAGCCCCGACGGCGGCAGCGGCAGCGGCTGAGGCTCTAGTAGCCTGTAGGGCCATTTTTATTTTCACCTTCTAGAGCTGCGTGGGAAACCTTCAGGGAACAAAGCCTCACACAGAGAACATCTTATACTGAGCATGGCCCCCTGGAAAGGGGCAGTACAACACCACCCAGGCGCAGACACCTGAGAATCAGTGTAACAGGCCCCCTCCCCCAGGAGACCAGCTGGAAGAACAGGCGAACAGCAACTTTACTGATGAAACGGGACTGGAAAACTGGCAAGGGGAAAATAGCATATAGACCTTAAGGTTTTTTTCTTATGAATTATCTTTCAGTTTAAATTTTTCCATTTTTTTTCCTGTTTCAACTAGTTTCTTATTTTATCAACTCTTTGTTTTTAAATCTTTTCTTTAAATCTCATATTTTACAGTTACATGTCATAGATATATTCTTTATCTTCAGCTTCCTTTCGCTGTTTTCAATTTTATTTTTGTACATATAACATATAAGAGTTTTGCTTTCCTTTCCTTTCTTTTTTTTTTTTTTTTGCTTTCTTTATAATTTTGGAATTTAGTGTCTTCTAACACATACACCAAAATTCACTCAAGATCAAGTGGATCACCCTATTTTGTCAGCTTTGTGAGATTATATTCTCTGTCTCCCCAACTCCCCCCTTTTTTTGCTTTTTTTTTTCTTTGATTTTCTGATTCCTGTCCTCTTTCGATTTGTCTAGTGTGTATTTTGCTTGGGTTGTGGTTGATATTTTTGACTCTGCTCACTTGTACAGCCATTCTGCACTGGAAAAATGACTAGAAGGAAGAATTCATAACGAAAGAAAGAACCAGAGGTAGGACTCTGCCACAGATGCAATGGATATGGATTTAAGTAAAATATCAGAGATGGAATTCAGGATAACAATTATAAAGTTACTAGATAGTCTTGAAAAAAGCATAAAAGACTCTAGAGAATCTCAGTTCAGAAATGACATCTAATGAGACCAAAATTAAAAATAATTTAACTGAGACCCAGTCTAAACTGGATGCTCTAACAGCTAGGGTAAGTGAAACAGAAGAGGGAATAAGTGACATAGAAGGCAAATTGATGCAAATGAAGGGAAACTGAGGAAAATAGAGAAAAATAACTAATAGCATGTGAGGAGAGGCTCCAAGAGGTAAGTAGTGGTTTGAAAGACACATCAGAATTATTGGAATTCCTGAAGACGACAGAGAGACAGAGACAGAGATAGAGAGACAGAGGGAGAGAGAGAGAAGGTATATTTGAGAACATCATAGGTGACAACTTCCCTAATGTGGGGAAGGAAACAGGCAATTGTATCCAAGAAGCAGAGAGGATATCTTCCAAAATCAATAAAAATAGGTCAAAACCCTAAGATATAATAGTGAAACTTGCAAATTTCAGAGCTAAAGAGAAACCTGAAAGTAGCTTGAGACAAGAGATTCTTCATATACAGAGGGAGAAATATTAGATTAACAGCAGACCTCTCCACAGAGACCTGAAGGCCAGAAAGGGCTGGCAGGATATATTCAGGGTCCTAAGTGAAAAAATATGCAGCCAAGAATACTTTATCCAGGAAGGCTGTCATTCAGAATGGAAAGAGAGATCAGGAGCTTCCAAGATAGGCAGAAACTGAAAGAATATGTGACCACCAAGCCAGCCCTGCAAGATATATTAAGGGAGGTACTGTAGGTAAATAGGGAGCCCATAGAAAGAGACAATCTGCAGAAACGAGGACTTACAGGTAATACAATGACACTAAATTCATATCTTTTAATAGTTATTCTGAACATGAATAGGCTAAATGCTCCAGTCAAAAGACACAGGGCATCAGATTCAATAAGAAAGCAAGTCCCAACTATATTCTGCCTACAAGAGACTCATTTTAGACCTACAAACACCTTTAGGCTGAAAATGAGGGGGTAGAGAACCACTTATCATGCTACTGGACCTCAAAAGAAAGCTGGTGTAGCAATCCTCATATCAGGTAAATTAGGTTTTAAACAAAGACTAGGGCAGCCCTGGTGGCTCAGTGGTTTAGTGCCACCTGCAGCCCAGGCCGTGATCCTGGGGACTCGGGATCAAGTCCCACGATGGGCTCCCTGCATGGAGCCTGCTTCTCCCTTTGCCTGTGTCTCTGCTTCTCCTCTGTGTCTCTCATGAATAAGTAAATAAAATCTTAAAAAAAAAAAAGACTATAGTAAGGGATGTAGAGGGACACTGATTATACTTAAAGGATCTATCCAACAAGAAGATCTAAAATCATAAATATTTATGCTAATTTGAGTAGCTGATTATATCAAGCAATTAGTAACCAAAGTAAAGAAGCACATAGATAATAATACATTAATATTAAGAAACTTCAAAACCCTACTAAACAGCAATGGAAAGATCATCTAATCAGAAGATCAACAAAGAAACAAGGGCTTTGAATGACACACTGGACTGTTGGATTTCACAGATATATATACAGAACATTCCATCCATCCTAATGCAACAGAATACACATTCTTCTCAACTGCACCTGGAAATTTCTCCAGAATAGACCACATATTGGGTTACAAACCAGGTCTCAACTGATAGCAATAATTGGGATTATTGCCTGCATATTTTCAGACCACAATGCTTTGAAATTTGAACTCAATCACAAGCAAAAATTCGGAAGGAATGTAAACACTTGGAAATTAAAGGGCATCATACTAAAGAATGAATGGGTCAACTAGGATATTAGAGAAGAATTGAAAAGATTCATACAAACTAAGGAAAATGAAAGCACAACTGTTCAAAACTTTTTGGAATACAGCAAAGGCAGTCCTAAGAGGGAAATATATTTCAATATACGCCTCTTTCAAAAAATTAGAGAAACCTCAAATACACAAGCTAACCTTATATCTAAACAATCTGGAGAAAGAACAGCAAATAAAGCCTACACCAAGCAGAAGAAGATAAATGACAAAGATTAGAGCAGAACTCAATGAAATAGAGACCAGAAGAACTGTAGAACAGATCAACAAAACCAGGAGCTGGTTCTTTGAAAGATTTAATAAGATAGATAAAACCCCAGCCAGACTTACCAGAAAGAAAAAGACCCAAAATAATAAAATCACGAATGAAAGAGGAGACATCATGACCAACACCAAAGAAATACAAACAATTTTAAGAATGTATTATGAGCAACTATATGTCAACAAATTAGGTGATCTGGAAGAAATGGATGCATTTCTGGAAACTTATAAACTACCAAAACAGAAACAGGAAGAAATAGAAAATCTGAATAGACCAATTACCAGTGAAAAAGTTGAGGCAGTCATCAAAAACCTCCAGAGAAACTAGAGTCCAGGACCAAATGGCTTCCCAGGGGAATTCTACCAGACATTTAAAGAAGAAATAATACCTAGTCTACAGAGGCTATTTCAAAAGATAGAA
The DNA here is from genome assembly GCF_048164855.1 of Canis lupus baileyi. Classification (NCBI taxonomy): domain Eukaryota; kingdom Metazoa; phylum Chordata; class Mammalia; order Carnivora; family Canidae; genus Canis; species Canis lupus. The sequence goes on from NC_132840.1 coordinate 45,893,327, forward strand.
AGGAATGGAAAACTTTCAAACTCATTTTATGAGGCCAGCATTAATCCCTAAACCAGACAAAGATCCCATCAAAAAGGAGAATTATAGACCAATATCCCTGATGAACATGGATGTCAAAATCCAACTGTGTATTAAAAGGATTATTCACTATGACTAAGTGGGATTTATTCCTGGGATGCAAAGGTGGTTCAATATTTGCAAGTCAATTAATGTGATAGATCACATTAATAAAAGAAAATACAAGAACCATAATATGATCTTTTCACTAGAGGTAGAAAAAGCATTTGAAAGCATACAAATTTGACCAAATATAAATTTGACAAAATACAAAATTCCTTGATTAAAACTCTTCAAAGGGTAGGGATGAGAGAATATACCTCAATATCATAAAAGCCATCTATGAAAAGCTCATAGCAAATATCACTTTCAATGGGGAAACACGGAGAGCCTTTCCCCTAAGATCAGAAACACGACAGGGATGTCCACTCTCACCACTGTTATTCAACATAGTCCTAGAAGTCCTAGCCTCAGCAATCAGACAACAAAAAGAAATAAAGGGCATTCAAATTGGCCAAGAGGGACTTCTGGGTGGCTCAGTAGTTGAGTGTCTGCTTTCAGCTTAGGACCTGATTCCAAGGTCCAGGATTGAGTCCTGCATCAGGGTCCTTGCGGGGAGCCTGCCTCTCTCTCTCTCTCTCTTTCTCTTTCTGTGTCTCTCATGAATAAATTAATAAAATCTTAAAAATAAATAAATAAATAAATTGGCCAAGAAGAAATCAAACCCTCATTCTTTGCATGTGGAAAACCCAAAAGATTCCACCTCAAGATTCCTAGAACTCATACAGCAATTCAGCGATGTGTGGCAGGATACAAAATCAACACACAGAAATAAGTTACATTTCTACACATTAACAAAAAGAAGACATAGAAATTGAGGAGTTGATACCATTTACAATTGCACCAGAAACCATAAGGATAGCTGGGAATAAACCTAACCAAGGAGGTAAAGGATCTGTCTTAAAAACTAGAGTACTTATGAAAGAAATAGAGGGAGCACAAAGAGATGGAAAAACATGCTCATGGATTGGAAGAAGAAATATTATGAAAATATCTCTGCTACCCAGACCAATATGTGCATTCAATGGAATCCCTTTCAAAATTTTTCACAGAGTTGGAACCAATAATTCTAAGATTTGTATGGAACCCGAAAAGTCCCTGAATAGCCCAAAGAATGTTGAGGAAAAAAGCAAAAAACAACCAATGCTGCGGTCATCACAATGTCTGACTTCAAGCTATATTACAACGCTATGATCAACATGACAGCATGTGACTGGAGCAAAAACAGATCAATGGAACAGAATAGAAAACCCAGAAATTGACCTTCAACTCTGTGGTCAACAAATCTTCAACAAAGTAGGAAAGAATATCCAGTGGAAAATAGACAGTCTCTTCAACAAGTGGTGTTGAGAAACTCAGACGGCCACATGCAGAAGAATGAAACTGGACATTCTTTTACACCATACGTAAAAATAAATTCAAAATGGATGACTTAAATATGAGACAGAAATCCATCAAAATTCTAAAGAAAAACACAACAACATTTTTTAACTTGGCCACAGCAACTTCTTGCAAGGCAAGTCTCTAAAGGCAAGGGAAACAAAAGCAAAAATGACTTATTGGGACTTCATCAAGATTAAAAGCTTCTGCATACAAAGGAAACAGTTAACGAAACTAAGAGACAACCTACAGAATGGGAGAAGATATTTACAAATGACATGTCAGATAAAGGCTAGTATCCAAGATCTATAAAGAACTTAACAAACTCAACAGCAAAGAAACAAACAACCCAGTAAAGAAATGGGCAGAAGACATGAAAGACATTTCTCCAGAGAAGACCTACAAATGGCCAACAAGCAAATGAAAAAATGCTCCATATTTCTTACCATCAGGGAAATACAAATCAAAACCACAATGAGATACCACCTCACACCAGTAAAGAAATGGGCAGAAGACATGAAAGACGTTTCTCCAGAGAAGACCTACAAATGGCCAACAAGCAAATGAAAAAATGCTCCATATTTCTTACCATCAGGGAAATACAAATCAAAACCACAATGAGATACCACCTCACACCAGTTAGAATGGCTAAAATTAACAAGACAGGAAACAACAAATGTTGGTGAAGATGTGGAGAAAAGAGAACCTTCTTTCACTGTTGGAAGGAATACAAGCTGGTACAGCCAATCTGGAAAACAGCATGGTGGTTCCTCAAAAAGTTAAAAATAGATCTGCCCTATGACCCAGCAATTGCACTACTGGAGATTTACCCCATAAAAACAGATGTAGTGAAACAAAGGGGCACCTGCACCCCAATGTTCATAGCAGCAATGTCCACAATAGCTCAACTCTGCATGGCTATTAGACTTAGTTCAGCTTTTTTTCAGTATTTCTGTGGACCCCAACATCCAATATCTACCTACTTTTACTTGGAACAATAAACAATATACCTGGATATTCATACTTCATTGGTTCACTGAGGTATTTCTTATTCTCCCTTCATATTTCTCCCAAGTACTCCATCAAGATTTAATTACTCTCCAGTTCCCAGGGAAATTGACCCTTTTACAATATATAGATGATCTGTTGTCATGCTTCAATTACCAAAGAGTTATCCATAAAAGATTTCATTTATTTGCTACAACAGTTAGCTGGAAAAGGGCATAAAGTCTGTAAGGAAAAACTATAAGGCCTTAAAATACATTTTATTGCCTAGGTCATAATCTAAGTACTGAAGGAATTCAGCTATCTCCTAAAAGAATTAAGCTAACCTATGAGTTTTCTAGACTCATAACTAAGCTATAACTTCATGAATTTCTAGGCACGCCTGGTTACAGTAGAGTATGGGTTTCTAATTTTTCTCTATTAGCTTCCTCACTCTATGAATTTATTAAAATGGTAGTCCCTGAAAACTTTCCTTAGAAAGATAAACATAAGAAGGCTTTTATAAATCCTGAAACAAGTGCCCCCAAGAACTGCCTTTCTGAGGGCTCCCTGACTATTTCAAAACTTTTTCTTTATTTGTGCCTGAAAGAGATAACCCAGCCCAGGGAATGATCAAGAACATGCTAAGCATAGTAATATTATATATTATAAGACACAACTTGATTTAGTTGTTCATGCCTATCTGAGTTGTCCTATGGCTTTAAATTAAATGAATGATCAGGGATTTGGGAAATTCAAGATAGCTACTCAATTCTTCCTGTCTCCCTGGTCAAACTCTCGTTTTGGTTTTTACATCCCCTTGCCCACTGAGGTGCATTGATGATGACTAAAATTATAAATAGACACTGGTGAGGAAATACAATTACAAAAGTAGCTTACTACCAATATCTAACTTATCAAGCCCATACTCTTGGAAAACTATTTTTATTCCCAGAGGCCTCGGATTTCCTCCTTCTGAACCCTCTGAACACCTGCCACTTGACTTCAACTGCCACTTAGTATAGGTTATCAATGTGTTATTGTTATTGTATTATGTTTTCCAGATGGGTTGAAGCCTTTCCCACAAGGGTGATGCCCTCAACAGCAAAGAAACTGTTAAAAAATGTGCTTCCCCCTTGAGGCATACTTTGCCAATCTCCAGTGATCACTTTACTGGGCAAATCCTATGAGTCTTAACAAAAGTCTTGCAAACTTCTTGGAATTATCACTTTCCCTCTCATCTTCAATCATTAGGCAAGTTCAAAAGAACTAATGGGTTCCTTACACTTAAAACCTCTAAACTATTGGATTTCTCTGGCCTAAAGCATTGCCTTAGGTCTTGCTAACTGTTCACGGTACTCACTTTGGGAGACATAAACTTACTCCACAGAAGACAGCCACCAATAGACCAATGCCTATTGATATACAACTTTCTGTTGATCCCTTGTTATCCACATTAGTATGACTAGCTACTGTAAGTCTTTAATGACTGGTGCTCAAGCATATAATCAATAGGTTAAAGAAAATTTCCTGGATCCCAATTCAAAGGATCCTCTTGGTCACAGTTAAGAGCTTAGTGATTGTGTATTCTGGAAATATCTTCAAAAGAAAACAGCCCTTGGGATCCCTGGGTGGCGCAGTGGTTTGGTGCCTGCCTTTGGCCCAGGGCATGATCCTGGAGACCCGGGATCAAATCCCACGTCAGGCTCCCAGTGCATGGAGCCTGCTTCTCCCTCTGCCTATGTCTCTGCCTCTCTCTCTCTCTCTGTGTGTGTGACTATCATAAAAAAAAAAAAAAATAAAATCTTAAAAAAAAAAAAAAAAAGAAAACAGCCCTTAAGCTCCATTGGAATGGATTTTACCAAGTGCTCCTGACCATGACACTGATGCAAAACTAGAAGGCATTGAACCTTGGGTACACTTGCACAGCAAAAGAAGGCTCCATCTGGCAGCTGATTCTGTGCAGACACTGGAAACTTTCTAATCAAATAGATGAGGAAGAGAAGCAGCTGACATTAGGTAACTGCTTGTGCACTAGGTAATGTATTAAGATTTAATATTTCAACTAAACATAAATCCCTTTTCCCTTCTTCTCCCCCACTCCTTCCTTCTCTCTTCATCCTCCTTCTCCTCTCCTCCTCCTCCTCCTCCTCTTTCTTCTTCCCCTTATTTCTTTACTCTGGAATTGGCCTGGAAAGACAATGCTGTCATCCATATCTCCCAGGCTAAGGGGATAACCCTTCATATTCATGTTTTTGAATCATCAAAGATTCTAATTTATCTATGATCCTAGAGACATTCTGATCCTCCTTTTGACCAATTTCTCTTCTATTTCTAATATCATCATAAACTACAATTAACCCCCCTTAGAAGTCTCTTATTAAGTTCAGCTTTTATGGTCAGAACATCTAGTGCTTTGTTTTTACAGTTCTCTGATTATAACTCTACATATCTAATTAAAAACAATTATCTACATAATCTTAGTACATTTGCACCCCCACAGTCCCATGATTATCTGTATCAGATTTGGCCTCACTCATCAAGAGATCTCTCCGGCAGCACCCAAATTTGAAAGGCATTTAAAATAATTCTTTATTTCAAGCTTTAATATTCTTTTCCCATATGCCCTTTACTCTGACTGACCATGACTTGAATGGGTATATACAATTCCTGTGAATGAATTTATTAACAATATCACCCTAATAATGGGAATGGTCTATGCCCTATAGAGTTTATCTTTGTAGCGGTAATTATCATTTTCCTTCATTCTATGAATACCTACATAGCTGGTGCACATATGGACAATACTTCTTAGGCTATTTAACTGTGCCCCTAATTTTCCACAAATGAACTAAGACATCCCATTGGTTGATACTCTCAATTTACATTGTTGAATTAGAAAGGACCTACCACCAGACTTTGCTTTGTTCTTCAAGACAATCAGTCTTTTTTGTCTGCAGAGGATTGTTAAAAGAGAGAAGTATCTGTAGACAGAGGTGGTGACTTCAGGCATATTGGACCTCTAACCTGCCTCTGTCTGGTCTATGTCTTTAAAGCCACAACGGTTAATTTCAGAGATGTAAGTTAATTACTCATCCCATAGAAAAGCAGCCATGGGAAATGAATTAAGGACAATGAGCTCAATGTTGTGTCAGAAACAATTTTTGACACACTATAACAGGCAAGTCCAGTTAGCATCTTCTTTCCAAATACTACAATTACCTACCAAGAGGGAAAAGCCTTGCCACAGAATAAATCGCCTCCTGGAAAACAATTTCACACTAGAATAAACAGAGGATAGATAAAATAATAAATGCTTTGCATTGTTTAGTTTTTAACCCAGAAGGCGATATATTAAAAAATAACAAATTAATTTCAGCAATGACTGAAACATATCCTCTTTAGCAAAATCAGAAGAAAAGGTCTAGAAATGAAAGAAATTCCAAAATGATAAATATCTAATGTCAGGCTTTCATTCAACCACAGGCTTTTGACAAATATTGCCAACTTTGTTACATCTGAGTGAACAGTGGAAAGAGAAAAGATACAGAGGAACACTAGGAAAAAAAAAGGTAGCTACAGTAGGAGATTATAAAACAAAGAAGCAAAATATACAAATGTACAGATATTTTCAATGAATAATTTTTCTGAAAGATTGTTAGGTCCTGGTTTTAACATCAAGGTGTTAAGGTTTCAGTGAGAAATAAAAACAAAAGGCAGGAAGTCATTCTCATTTTGCAAGACAAACCTGGGTTATTTTCCTCATGGTATGCTCAGTGGATGGGCTTACTAAACAATACTGATATTAATGGGTTCAGGTATCTGTAGGGAAAATACTTCCACTCTAAGGAAATTGGACGTTAATGCTTTTAGACCCACATTGCAAAGGGGGAAATACTAAGGTCTTTGACTTCTGAAATTCTGAGACCAAATCTGTATTTGATAGACTTGCTCCTGGGCACTGAGGAGTTGTGACAACAAAATAAGGTATAGTGTGAAGTGCCAAATCATATTCTGGACAATGGAGGTTTCATAATAAACCAGAATGGCTTTGCTCTCTGTTGAAGATAACAGATAAGATGTTTACTGAAGTAGATAGAACACCTGATCTAGGATCCCCCCCCCTTTTTTTTTAAAGATTTAATTTATTTATTCATGAGAGACAGAGAGACAGAGAGGCAGAGACACAGGCAGAGGGAGAAGCAGGCTCCACGCAGGGAGCCGGACACGGACACGGGACCCAATCCAGGGACCCCAGGACCACACTCCAGGCCAAAGGCAGGCGTTAAACTACTGAGCCATCCAGGAATCCCCCTGGGTTGTTTAATGCCTTAAATTCTGTGTTTGCATGGAAAAAAGCAACAAAGGGCCATATTCCACTTAGATGTTGTATAGCAAACCAAATCTAATACTTAATAGCCTCCCTCAAACAACAATCATTTTACTGCTCATATTTTTGTGTCAGGAACTGGAACATGGCACAGCAGAGATAGCATGACTCTCCTCTGTGACGCCTGGGGCAACAGGTAAAATGGTTGAAAAAGCTGGTAATGCCTGGGGCAACTTAACTGGCACCATCTGATCCTAGCTGCTGGCTTGTCTTGTTTCTTGATTAGGAAACAAGTGGGATTGGAATGTGCAAAAAGGCTTCTCCACTCATCTGTTTTTCCAGCTAGCTGAGCTGTTACGGGAGGTAAATACTTTACTCTTCTGTGTACTGTTGGATGATCTATTACTTAAACTGACATGAAACAGATTGACAGGAAAAAATAGTAATTTCATATGTATATGGGAGCCATATATAGACATGGGAGGTTCAAAGTGAGTCATGTAATTGAGGCTCATATGTCATCTTGTGCTAAGGAGAAGGAGGTAGGGAAAAAAGAGAAAAAAGACAATCTATAGAAAGATGGAAAGAGCAAATGTTTGGTAAACAAATGTTTGTCCTGATATACAGAGACAATGGTATAGGGAGGAAGTTGAACAAAAAGATCTTGCCAAGCTCCATCCAGCTTACCATACCATAGGGCAGGCAGCTCCAAGATGGCCAACTTTGACATTAATGTTAATTTAAGTTTAAAGAACTCTGAACCCTGTAGATTTGATGTGGGAAACAAAGGCAGAAGAAAAATTATTGAATTTCCTTACTACTTATGGCCCATTGACAAGTCCTTGAAATGGGCAGAGTGACATTCCTCCAGGAACTCAACTGCCTCAATATTAATACTTTGCTAAGGGCAAAAGGCAATCCTAGCCACCACCACCCATCCGGTGAGTCTACTTTAACATATAAACATTCCTTTAGAAATTTCCTTTATCTCTAAACCCCCCAAGATAAATGTTGGCAATCATCACCCCTGCATATGGCCCACCAGTATGCATCTGAAGGGTCTCATGACTCAGGTTTTATTAGATGGTAATAAATGACCTTTCCCAACAACAGCTGGCCCCCTCAAGGTCCTGGAAACCTTGCTTCCAAAATTCCTTAAAGACTTACATATCCCTAACCCCCTCCCAACTTGAAAGTATATAGTGGGCCACTCCTCACGACTCCAGTGCAGCTCTTTCTGCCCAGGGGTCCTTTCCCCATGCTTTAATAAAACCACATTTTTGCACCAAAGACACGTCGAGAATTCTTCCTTGGCCATTGATTTCAAACCCTAATGTCTTTCCTACATCAGATTCATTTAAAGCACTTTATCTCCCCATCAACAGCCTGATTGTAAGGAAGAGAGCTATTAATAGAATTTCCACTTTACCTAGGAAAGTTATCTACATAATAGGGCAAACTTTGTTTTCCAAGCATCTCCTTTAAGCTTCCTGCTAGTGGTGTTTCTTTCATTTGTATCATCAGAGCCGTTCTCCTTAGTTCAAACAATCATCATGTTGCTTATATCTGGAATTCCTGTGTCTGTATGGTTGTCCATATGTATGTGATTAAGTTTGATTTTCTCCTATTAACTTGTCTTACATCAATTTGATTCCTAGTCTAGCTAAAAGGACCTTGAAAGGTAGAGGAATTCTTCCCCAACAATATACTCCATAATCTGTAGTTATTTCCATTGATAGCTCTCTTTCTAGACCTAGCCTCTATCTAAATTCTTTTAGGCGGTTAAGTGGGAGATAAAAACAAAACAAAAACCCTCTTCCTGAGTCTTTTGGTACTTAATTGCCTTCAGCTCAAAATAATCTGTATGCCAAAGTGGCACAATTTTGGGACACTTGCTCTGAACTCCTTTAGCTGAAACAGATAGGACTTGCCAGGCATCATTCTCTCTCTACAGGTATCCCCATGTACCTATGCTGGGCTTCTTAATAGGTGTGTCAGGGCAGTTCAGCAAGCATTCTAACAGGAAGTAGAAGTTGCCATTCTTTTAAGGCTTATGGCTGGAAACTTGCCCAGAGCAATGTCTACCACATTGTATTGGGCTAACTAGTCAAACAGTCCGCTCAGATTCAAGGGAAGAAGAATAAGATTTCATCTCTTAGTTGGAGAAGTAGCAAAGAATTTGTAGCTATCTTTCATCTGCCACAGGTCACAAGATATTGGTGAGGAAATCAGAGGACTAGGTTGGGCATCTTCCTGATTTTGCCAACAATATAACTGTCCAAACGAGTTTACTGACAATTGTCACAAAACAGCACAGTGCATTTTTCTCAGGTGATAAGTGAAGAGAGAGAGAACGCACTTCCTTGGCTGATTTTCAAGGAGGCAAGAATCAGAGGAACAGCCGCTGTGTTGAGAATCCAGAGCCTCTGAGATGGAGCAGAATATAAGACCAAGTAGCCCAGTCTGTTTTTCTGAAGAAACGCTCACCAGTTACCCTCACCTAATTATTCTCCACCACCATCCTTAGAAAGGAAAATTGTACAAGCAGCTAAATTTAGGACAATTGACAATAAAATTACTTTAAACTTATATACCTTTTATAGTCCTTAAAATAATAAATTCACTTGTATTTATGCAGTTAATGAGGATATTTCACATTTAAGGAAACTGAAACTCCAAGATAATGAAAGTCTTGTTCATATCAGAGACTAAAGTTTGCCCTCCCAGCCAAGATGAGAATTCTGGCTCAGACAGAGAGAGAACCCAGTGTTCTTCTGTGTCAGAGCCCTCTATAAACTCAACGTTCCTATCCTTCTTCTCAACTCTGTCCTAATCTAGGTCTGTGCTAGTTCCAGTGTGTTAGTACAGTGTCCCCTTTGCAGCCTGCAATTTGCCAGTTTCTGAATTAGTTCCAGGGGTTTTGCTTCACTCATATTCTTTCCTCTTTTGAGACAGTCCTTTCTATCAATCTGACCCGGTAGTCACTAAGAGCAGGAGAACCATTTATAATTTTAATTGTCTCTCTTTATGATTTTAAGGTATTTGAGTAAAGTCAGTGTTCTTCAGTTGCCCCTACGTTATCAGTGATTTTGGATAAGAGACTCAAGAAATTATTACTGTCAGGTTTAATCGGATCCGTATTGAAATGGAATAGAGAGGCCAGGCAAAAGCTGGTCGAAACAGGCTTTTAATGGGACGCGCCCTCGGGCGAGGTTCCGCGGCCCGCAGGGGAGGGAGATAGCGGGGAAGTCGCGGGCCAGGGAAGTCGTGCCCAGGCAAACCGTGGGGGGTCTATAAAGAGTTTTCTGGCGGATCCCTGGGTGGCTCCGCGGTTTAGTGCCTGCTTTTGGCCCAGGGCGTGGTCCTAGAGTCCTGGGATCGAGTCCCACATCGGGCTCCCGGCATGGAGCCTGCTTCTCCCTCTGCCTGTGTCCCTGCCTCTGTGTGTGTGTGTGTGTGTGTGTGTGTGTGTGTGTGTGTGTGTGTATCCCATGAATAAATAAATAAATAATATTAAAAAAAAGTTTTTGGCGGGAAGATGGGGGCAGGGCAGCATTCCGATTAGGGCAAGGATTATAGGTCTTTGTAAGCTAAGTTCGAGTAGGGCAGCAAGGCGGCGTTATTGGGAGGTTGCTGGCCTGGGGTCGGCTCTTTTGAGCTCCCCAGTCCCACCAGCCCAATAATTACTTCCTGCAATTGACTGTGTTCGTGGGACTTATGTACCCATCAACTTGACGATAAGTATTTTATGTTACTTTCTTTAGTATAGCTCTATCTACACCTCTATCCAGAAATCAATAATTTTTTATGGATTTCAAGGTAAATTTTAGACATCAGTAGGCTTTTTTCCCCAAACTTCTATTTATATATCATTAATATTCGTTCAATGTTTTACTTTTTATTTTTACATCTTTAGAACATACAATAAAATATAAAATCTTTAGTGTACAATTAAATAAGTTTTAACAAATGCATGCATCACTGTAATCCAAGTCTTTATCAAGATATAGACTATCCAGGGGCACCTGCGTGGCTCAATGGTTGGGCATCTGCCTTTGGCTCAGGTCATGGTCCCGGGGTTCCAGGATCAAGTCCCGCATCCGGCTCCCAGGAGGGAGCCTGCTTCTCCCTCTGCCTATGAGTCTCTCTGTCTCTCATGAATAAATAAATAAAATTTTGTTTTTTATAGATTTTACTTATTTATTCATGAGAGACACAGAGAGAAGGCAGAGACTCATAGGCAGAGGGAGAAGCAGGCTCCCTGCTGGGAGCCCAATGTGGGACTTGTGTGTGCCTGCACATGCACCTATGTCTCCAAGTTTCTCTCTTCTTATAAGGATACCAGACACCACGCGTTGCATTTGCCACCCCCCCACCCCCGGTATGGAAGAAAACTTGATTAAATCTACAAAGACCCTATTTTCAAATAAGATTACATTCACAGGGCAGCCCTGGTGGCTCAGCGATTTAGTGCTGCCTTCAGCCCAGGGCCTGATCCTGGAGTCCTGGGATCGAGTCCCACGTCGGGCTCCCTGCATGGAGCCTGCTTCTCCCTCTGCCTGTGTCTCTGCCTCTCTCTCTGTCCCTCTGTGTGTGTGTGTGTGTGTCTTCATTAATTAATAAATAAATAAATCTTAAAAAAAAAGACTACATTCACAGTTACCTTATGTTAGGACTTCAACGTGTTTTGGGGGAACACAGTTCAACTCAGTACACCCTAGAAAGGTACTTGGTGTGCCTTTTCAGTCAATTCCCACACCCTTACCTCAGAGGAAATCACTATTTTGATTAATTCGCTATTAATTGTGATTGTTTCTAGAATTTCATGTAAGTGAAATATAATACATTCACTTTTATGTAAAGATTCTTTCAGTCAGATGGTTTTTGAATCTCATTCATTATACTATGTGCCTCATTGGTTCATTCTATTTTTACTGCTAAATATTATTCCATTGTATAGATTTACCACAATGAGTTCATCCATTATTTTTTTTTTTTTTTTTTGGTGAATACCTAGGTTGTTTCTACTTTAGAGTGTCTTATGAATAAAGCTGCTATGAACTCTGCTCAAGTCTCTTGGTATTTATATATATATATATATATATATATATAATTTCTTTTGAATAAATAAAGGAAAAATTAATGTCAATTATCTCTCCTCCAAATATATTATTTCCTTTATTTTGTCACATTTCTCACTATGTTCTGAAGATATCACATTATTTTTCTCCTACATTCTGTTGATATAATGAATTATAACATTTACTTTTTAATTGTTAAATCAACTTTGTATTGCCACTTGCTAAGTAGAATAAACATTACTTAGCCATAATGTATGATACTTCTGGTGTATTGTTAGATTTGATTTCTTAATATTTTGTTAAGAGTTTTTCATGCATGTTTTTTTTCATGCATGTTTTAAGAAATGTTAGTAATAACTTTCTTCTTTCCCCTTTTTCCTCTTTCTCCTCCTCTTCATCTCCTCCCCTCTTCCTCCTCTTCTTCCTTCTCCTCCTTTCTTCCCTTCTTGTTTCCCTTTTCTTCTTCCTCCTCCTCCCTCTTCTTTCTCTTTTTTTTCTTTTGGTCTTTGTCAAGTTTTATTATTATGTTTATGATAATCCCCTAAAATGAGTTTAATAGTTTTCTACTTTCTCTATGATTTTAAGGTATTTGGGTAAAGTCAGTGCTATTTGTTTCTTGCACGTGTTGGTCACCATTATATGCATTTAGTTCTTATAGATATGCTGTAATGTAAATGTCTTATAGTGAGGAATCTGAAGCTTTCTTTATTTATTTTAAAAGATTTTCTTTATTTGTTCATGAAAGACACACAGAGAGAGGCAGAGACATAGGCAGAGGGAGAAGCAGACTCCCTGTGGGGAGCCCTACATGGGACTTGATCCCAGGACCCTGGGATCATGCCCTGAGCTGAAGGCAGATGCTTAACTGCTGAGCCACCCTGGTGTCCCAGAATCTGAACCTTTCAAGTCCTGGAAATTGTGTCTAGTGTCCTAAGACACTTGTGTCAGAATGAACTTTGAGGCCTGTATGACTCAAAGCCCTAGTCTTTTTATTTTGTGTCCCCACTAGAACATGGTGGACTCTTCAGTCTCGTTGACTGCCTGAGGCCAAGTCTAGTCAAGTATATCCCTTCCTTGGCTGAGGGTATAAACCACTAGATTCTTTTCTGATAGGCCTAAGTGTTTCTTTATAAATAGGGAAATGATCTCTTGTCAGAACCAAAAGGATCTTATTGTCTAGGGAGAATCTTATAGAAACAAATAGATCTATTTTATTAATAGTGAAATGCATGAAGCCTCTTACATAGGAAGAGCAAATAGTTCTGCTTGTTCATGTACTTCTCCCAGCCTCTAGGTGGGAAACTGTTTTGGTGCCCTCTCTGGTGGGTTCCTCGGGGAAGGAGACTGTTGTTGAGTCTTGGAAAAGGGGCCCCGAGGAGACCAGTTGAAAACATCAGCCTCACAGCTCCACTTGAGGATCTGAGAGGATACATATTTCCTTACATCATGAGCTGGGCTGAGACCACCTAGGCACTATCAGGTGAAGTTTCATCACAGAGGAAAAGTGGTGAAGCATCCTATGCTCTGAGCATCCCACCAGCTTCCATCAGTCAATTATGCCACTTCCACCTCAGTTTTATGTAAGTAATTTTAAACTCAAAACAATAGATTTAGAATATGCTAATTTGTAATTTTTTTAAAAAGATTTTATGTATTTATTCATGAGAGACCGAGAGAGAGAGAGAGAGAGAGGCAAAGACACAGACAGAGGAGAAGCAGGCTCCATGCAGGGAGCCTGACATGGGACTCAATCCTGGGTCTCCAGGATCAAGCCCTGGGCTGAAGGCAGGCTCAAACCACTGAGCTACCCAGGAATCCCCACTAATTTGTAATTTATGTTCTTTTGTATACTATGTTTACCTCTCCACTATGTAGGAGATAAGTATTTTACATTGTAAATGAAGAGAACAAGATTTCAATAGGAATTTTACAATTGTTTACGAGAATAGACGTTTCATCCTGTTACCTAGTCACCTTTAGAAGTATATATGCATCCATTTCAGGATGGATTCAGGTGTCCCTCAGTGTATAGTGGGAAGGAGAGAAATCAGAGCCTGGAGCTCAATGAGGGCACAGTGTCCAAGTACTTATATTTGGCTTTGGAAGGAGCAAGACAACTTCTTCCTAGCAGATTAGCTTTCCTGCAGTGATTTACTAATTCAAATATTAGAAGGAGCATCTACCAACCTTGTGAGGATAGGAAGAAATGGGCTACACCTAGATTATTTAAGAATTTCTCCAAAATAAAAACTTAAAAAAAAACATTCCCTGGAAGTGTAGAAATACATAGATAATTTTCTACAAATAGGAAGTGGCTGAGACTTTTTAGACAAATTTTGGATTTTACTGTTTTCTACCTGCTTCCAAGGATTCAGAATGTAAGATGAGAGATTTCTCCTTTGCCAGAGCCAGAAGAATATTAGCTCCTGAAGAAAGACAAGGGAAATTGGCAATATGTCTCTGGAGAGCCATTCCAACTTAGACTGTGTCAAGTGAGATATACTTATATGGACACCTGTTCTGGGCTTCGCTGGACTCACCATAAACTCTTAAGGCTTACCAGGTCTTGTTCTAATTTGCTTATACAGGAAGTAGGTGGAGACAGAATCTGTGGTATGTGTTTACTCAGGAGGCAAACTGTCAAACCATGTAGTTTTGACTTTTGAATTAAAAAAAACCTGTACTCGGAGGAGGGGCAAGATGGCGGAAGAGTAGGGTCCCCAAGTCACCTGTCCCCACCAAATTACCTAGATAACCTTCAAATCATCCTGAAAATCTACGAATTCGGCCTGAGATTTAAAGAGAGAACAGCTGGAATGCTACAGTGAGAAGAGTTCGCGCTTCTATCTAGGTAGGAAGATGGGAAAAAAGAAATAAAGAAACAAAAGGCCTCCAAGGGGGAGGGGCCCCGCGAGGAGCCGGGCTGAGGCCGGGGCGAGTGTCCCCAGGACAGGAGAGCCCCGACCCGGAGAAGCAGGAGCTGCACCGACCTTCCCGGGCGGAAAGTCCTCGCAGGGAGCTGGAGCAGGACTCCAGGAGGGCGGGGGTGCCCTCAGGCTCCCTGGGACAGTAACAGAGCAACTGTGCACCCAGGAGAGTGCGCCGAGCTCCCTAAGGGCTGCAGCGCGGGCGGCGGGACCCGGAGCAGCTCGGAGGGGCTCGGGCGGCTCCGTGGAGGGGACTGCGGGGCGGGAGCAGCTCAGCGGCAGCTCTGGCAGAGGAAGAGGCTCCGTGCGGAGGGGGCTGCGCCACCGGGAGCGCAAATCCAACAGCGCAGGCCCGGGAGTACTGGGTGCCGGGGACACAGCCCAGGATCCGGCCTCCACCCAGGACAGGCAGAGGCCGGAAGGGCCCAGGACAGCAAGGACGCTCCTGCTCCAAGCTGAGCAGATCACCGGCCCCGCCCCCCGGAGCATCCAGGCCCTGCAGACGGAGAGCTCTGTAGTTATTGCAGGAGCTGACTCCAGGGCTCCAGAGCTGGCCGCCGCCACTGGGGTTGTTCCTCCTGGGGCCTCACAGGATAAACAACCCCCATTGAGCCTCACAGTGGCCTCACAGGATAAACAGCTTAAATATCTTTCACTGAGCCCTGCACCAGCAGGGAGCTGAGCAGCTCCCCCAAGTGCTAACACCTGAAAATCAGCACAACAGGCCCCTCCCCAGAAGACCAGCTAGACGGACAAGTTCCAGGGGAAGTCAAGGGACTTAAAGTATACAGAATCAGAAGATACTCCCCCGTGTTTTCTTTTTTTTCCTTTTTTTTCTTTTTGATTTCTGTTTCCTTCCCCCACCCTTTTTTCCCTTTCTTTCTTTTTCTTTTTCTTTTTCTTCTCCTCTTTTTCTTTTTTTACCCCTTTTTTCTTTTTCTCTTTTCTTTCCTTCTTTCTCTCCTCTCTTTTTCTCCTTTTCCCAATACAAACAAGCATAAAGAACTCAAGAGACTTCATGACAGCAGAATGTAGATATAATCAGGCAGAAATTAAAAATCAATCGAATGAGATGCAATCCAAACTAGAAGTCCTAACGACGAGGGTTAATGACGTGGAAGAACGAGTGAGTGACATAGAAGACAAGTTGACGGCAAAGAGGGAAACTGAGGAAAAAAGGGACAAAAAATTAAAAGACCATGAAGATACATTAAGGGAAATAAACGACAGTCTGAGGAAGAAAACCTACGTTTAATTGGGGTTCCCAAGGGTGCCGAAAGGGCCAGAGGGCCAGAATATGTATATGAACAAATCATAGCTGAAAACTTTCCTAATCTGGGAAAGGAAACAGGCATTCAGATCCAGGAAATAGAGAGATCCCCCCCTAAAATCAATAAAAACCTTTCAACACCTCGACATCTAATAGTTAAGCTTGCAAATTCCAAAGATAAAGAGAAGATCCTTAAAGCAGCAAGAGACAAGAAATCCCTGACTTTTATGGGGAGGAGTATTAGGGTAACAGCAGACCTCTCCACAGAGACCTGGCAGGCCAGAAAGGGCTGGCAGGATATATTCAGGGTCCTAAATGAGAAGAACATGCAACCAAGAATACTTTATCCAGCAAGGCTCTCATTCAAAATGGAAGGAGAGATAAAGAGCTTCCAAGACAGGCAGGAACGGAAATAATATGTGACCTCCAAACCAGCTCTGCAAGAAATTTTAAGGGGGACTCTTAAAATTCCCCTTTAAGAAGAAGTCCAGTGGGACAATCCACAAAAACAAGGACTGAATAGATATCATGATGACACTAAACTCATATCTTTCAATAGTAACTCTGAAAGTGAACGGGCTTAATGACCCCATCAAAAGGCGCAGGGTTTCAGACTGGATAAAAAAGCAGGACCCATCTATTTACTGTCTACAAGAGACTCATTTTAGACAGAAGGACACCTACAGCCTGAAAATAAAAGGTTGGAGAACCATTTACCATTCAAATGGCCATCAAAAGAAAGCAGGGGTAGCCATCCTTATATCAGATAAACTAAAATTTACCCTGAAGACTGTAGTGAGAGATGAAGAGGGACACAATATCATACTTAAAGGATCTATCCAACAAGAGGACTTAACAATCCTCAATATATATGCCCCGAATGTGGGAGCTGCCAAATATATCAATCAATTAATAACCAAAGTGAAGACATACTTAGATAATAATACACTTATACTTGGTGACTTCAATCTAGCTCTTTCTATACTCAATAGGTCTTCTAAGCACAACATCTCCAAAGAAACGAGAGCCTTAAATGATACACTGGACCAGATGGATTTCACAGATATCTACAGAACTTTACATCCAAACTCAACTGAATACACATTCTTCTCGAGTGCACATGGAACTTTCTCCAGAATAGACCACATACTGGGTCACAAATCGGGTCTGAACCAATACAAAAAGATTGGGATCGTCCCCTGCATATTCTCAGACCATAATGCCTTGAAATTAGAACTAAATCACAACAAGAAGTTTGGAAGTTTTCAAACACGTGGAGGTTAAGGACCATCCTGCTAAAAGATGAAAGGGTCAACCAGGAAATTAAGGAAGAATTAAAAAGATTCATGGAAACTAATGAGAATGAAGATGCAACCGTTCAAAATCTTTGGGATGCAGCAAAAGCAGTCCTAAGGGGAAAATACATTGCCATACAAGCATCCATTCAAAAACTGGAAAGAACTCAAATACAAAAGCTAACCTTACACATAAAGGAGCTAGAGAAAAAACAGCAGATAGATCCTACGCCCAGCAGAAGAAGAGAGTTTATAAAGATTCGAGCAGAACTCAACGAAATCGAGACCAGAAGAACTGTGGAACAGATCAACAAAACCAGGAGTTGATTCTTTGAAAGAATTAATAAGATAGATAAACCATTAGCCAACCTTATTCAAAAGAAGAGAGAGAAGACTGAAATTAATAAAATCATGAATGAGAAAGGAGAGATCACCACCAACACCAAGGAAATACAAACGACTTTAAAAACATATTATGAACAGCTATACGCCAATAAATTAGGCAATCTAGAAGTAATGGATGCATTCTTGGAAAGCCACAAACTACCAAAACTGGAACAGGAAGAAATAGAAAACGTGAACAGGCAATAACCAGGGAGGAAATTGAAGCAGTCATCAAAAACCTCCCAAGACACAAGAGTCCAGGGCCAGATGGCTTCTCAGGGGAATTCTATCAAACGTTTAAAGAAGAAACCATACCTATTCTACTAAAGCTGTTTGGAAAGATAGAAAGAGATGGAGTACTTCCAAATTCGTTCTATGAGGCCAGCATCACCTTAATTCCAAAACCAGACAAAGACCCCACCAAAATGGAGAATTACAGACCAATATCCCTGATGAACATGGATGTAAAAATTCTCAACAAGATAATAGCCAATAGGATCCAACAGTACCTTAAGAAAATTACTCACCATGACCAAGTAGGATTTATCCCCGGGACACAAGGCTGGTTCAACACTCGTAAAACAATCAATATGATTCATCATATCAGCAAGAGAAAAACCAAGAACCATATGATCCTCTCATTAGATGCAGAGAAAACATTTGACAAAATACAGCATCCATTCCTGATCAAAACTCTTCAGAGCGTAGGGATAGAGGGAACATTCCTCAACATCTTAAAAGCCATCTACGAAAAGCCCACAGCAGATATCGTTCTCAGTGGGGAAGCACTGGGAGCCTTTCCCCTAAGATCAGGAACAAGACAGGGATGTCCACCTCACCACTGCTATTCAACATAGTACTGGAAGACCTAGCATCAGCAATCAGACAACAAAAAGACATTAAAGGCATTCAATTTGGCAAAGAAGAAGTCAAACTCTCCCTCTTCGCCGATGACATGATACTCTACATAGAAAACCCAAAAGCCTCTACCCCAAGATTGCTAGAACTCATACAGCAATTTGGCAGCATGGCAGAATACAAAATCAATGCCCAGAAATCAGTGGCATTTCTATACACTAACAATGAGACTGAAGAAAGAGAAATTTGGAGTCAATCCTATTTACAATTGCACCCAAAAGCATAAGATACCTAGGAATAAACCTAACCAAAGAGGTAAATGATCTATATCCTAAAAATTATAGAACACTTCTGAAAGAAATTGAGGAAGACACAAAGAGATGGAAAAATATTCCATGCTCATGGATTGGCAGAATTAATATTGTGAAAAATCAATGTTACCCAGGGCAATTTACATGTTTAATTCAATCCCTATCAAAATACCATGGACTTTCTTCAGAGAGTTAGAACAAATTATTTTAAGATTTGTGTGGAATCAGAAAAGACCCCGAATAGCCAGGGCAATTTTAAAAAAGAAAACCATATCTGGGGGCATCACAATGCCAGATTTCAGGTTGTACTACAAAGCTGTGGTCATCAAGACAGTGTGGTACTGGCACAAAAACAGACACATAGATCAATGGAACAGAATAGAGAACCCAGAAGTGGACCCTGAACTTTATGGTCAACTAATATTCGATAAAGGAGGAAAGACTATCCATTGGAAGGAAGACAGTCTCTTCAATAAATGGTGCTGGGAAAAGTGGACATCCACATGCAGAAGAATGAAACTAGACCATTCTCTTACACCAGACACAAAGATAAACTCAAAATGGATGAAAGATCTAAATGTGAGACAAGATTCCATGAAAATCCTAGAGGAGAACACAGGCAACACCCTTTTTGAACTCAGCCACAGTAACTTCTTGCAAGATACATCCACAAAGGCAAAAGAAACAAAAGCAAAAATGAATTATTGGGACTTCATCCAGATAAGAAGCTTTTGCACAGCAAAGGATACAGTCAACAAAACTAAAAGACAACCTACAGAATGGGAGAAGATATTTGCAAATGACGTATCAGATAAAGGGCTAGTATCCAAGATCTATAAAGAACTTATTAAACTCAACACCAAAGAAACAAACAATCCAATCATGAAATGGGCAAAAGACAAGAACAGAAATCTCCCAGAGGAAGACATCGACATGGCCAACACGCACATGAGAAAATGCTCTGCATCACTTGCCATCAGGGAAATACAAATCAAAACCACAATGAGATACCACCTCACACCAGTGAGAATGGGGAAAATTAACAAGGCAGGAAACCACAAATGTTGGAGAGGATGTGGAGAAAAGGGAACCCTCTTGCACTGTTGGTGGGAATGTGAACTGGTGCAGCCACTCTGGAAAACTGTGTGCAGGTTCCTCAAAGAGTTAAAAATAGACCTGCCCTACGACCCAGCAATTGTACTGTTTGGGATTTACCCCAAAGATACGGATGCAATGAAACGCCGGGACACCTGCACCCCGATGTTTCTAGCAGCAATGTCCACAATAGCCAAACTGTGGAAGGAGCCTCGGTGTCCATCGAAAGATGAATGGATAAAGAAGATGTGGTTTATGTATACAATGGAATATTCCTCAGCCATTAGAACTGATAAATACCCACCATTTGCTTCAACGTGGATGGAACTGGAGGGTATTATGCTGAGTTAAATAAGTCAATTGGAGAAGGACAAACCTTATATGGTCTCATTCATTTGGGGAATATAAATAATAGTGAAAGAGAATATAAGGGAAGGGAGAAGAAATGTGTGGGAAATATCAGAAAGGGAGACGGAACATGAAGACTCCTAACTCTGGGAAATGAACGAGGGGTGGTGGAAGGGGAGGAGGGCGGGGGGTGGGGGTGGGGGTGAATGGGTGATGGGCACTGAGGGGGGCACTTGACGGATGAGCACTGGGTGTTATTCTGTATGTTGGCAAATTGAGCACCAATAAAAAATAAATATATTATTAAAAAAATCAAATAAATAAAATAAACCTGTACTCTTGTAGCAGGATTGGAGAAAGCTTGTTTTTGAGAAGGGAGATTTAAGTCATTTCCCTGTTTTCATATAAATGTCTAACCAGAGTCATAGGAGGTGTCCTTGTTTTAGTTTTTTTTTTTTTTTTTTTAATTTTATACAAAAATTCACCATGGGATGTAACTCAGAACAAACACATCATTATCAGGGGGTAGATCTTAAGAAACTTGTGGTGTTTTGTGCTCAATATTCATCCTTTTCTAAACAAATGAGATCTAATTTTGCATCTAAATCAGTCATTATCAGCTTCTCTGGTACTCCTACTACTTGGCTAAATTAAAACACAGCTTTCCTCAGACCTCAGTGTCCTGCAGACTCTCCGGGAAGGTGTGTGAGGGAAGACTTCATTTAGACAGAATAAAATGCACCCGAGCTCCCTACCAAGACTGCTGGCTGATATTAGTTAAATTAGACTGCATGTTGTAGTCTTGATGTGTGTGCGTGTGTGTGTGTGTGTGTGTGTGTGAGAGAGAGAGAGAGAGAGAGAGAATATGACATTTCTGTCCTTTGATTCTAGGTTAGAAATGGAAACGTGTTCAGTTTTCACCAAGGTTTGGTGGCCCCCTGTGGAGACCAGGCTTTTGGACTCAGCCCATAGACCTGCCTCCTTCCTTCCATTTTCTGCTTCTTCTTTGGTTATTTATTACCTTCTCTGAGCTTTTCCTGTCAGCTTTTAAGTATATTTTACCATTTTATATGAGATTATGAGATTCTAAGGCTGAAATTTTTCTCTTTACCTCTCCACAAATAACATATCTTATCCACCTCTGTCTGTACCCAACATTCATTTACATTTTATTCTCCCCATTTTGCACCTTCACCATTGAGTTTGTATGGGCACAGCATAACACCTCAGTATAGAACTGGACTGATGCATCTACAATGTCAGAATTAGAAGGAGGAACTCAGATATAATAGTGCACTCCATGCCATAGATCTCTTTGCCAAAATAATGTCTGTAATACTGTCTTTCCCAAGATCCAAGATTTTATACCTTATTCGGTATAAAATAAGGTGTAAAATTCATATGGTATGTATGTATGTATGGGGACTTACATATATATGTATATATATTTTTTTGTTCCCAGTTCCTGTCACTGACTTCCTGAACACTTGGAATCTCCAAAGTGATAATAATGTATTTTGTGTGCCGATGAGATGGGGGTTTGTAGTTAAGAGGGAGGGAGCAGATAGCTTTTGTTTGGAGGCTATTTGCCAGGAGGGGAGAGAAGCTGGAGACTGGGTCAATCATTAAATGGCCAATGATCTAATAAATCATGCTTATGTAACAAAACATTAATAAAAACCCCAAACATCAGTGTTTGGAGAACCCTGGGCTGGTGAGAGGTTGGAATGCCTGGAGAGGGTGTGGAATTTTGATGGCCCCTTCTCCCACCCCATACCTTACCTTGTGTATTTCTTCCATTTGGCTGTTTCTGAGTCATATCCTTTATAATATACTAGGAAATGTAAGTAAATGTTTCCTTGAGTTCTCCAAATTATTATAACAAATGATTAAACCTGAGAGGGGTAGTAGGAACTCCTAATTTCTTAGCCAAGTCAGACAGAAATGTAGGTGACCTGAACATCCCATTTGTGGCTGGCATCTGAAATGAAGGCAGTCTAATGAGACTTTGCCCTTAAACCTGTAAATGTAGTGCTAACCTTGGTTAGTCTGTGTCAGATAAAGATTGAACTGCGGGACACTCAGTTGGTATCAGAGAACTGATTGGCATGTAAAAATTATACATTTTGTGTAAGAACTGGTATCAGTAAAAAGACCATCACAGTGAGGTAGGGCTAGTGCTAGAACCAGGGTTTCTGGGGTTTTCTCTCCATCTCTTCCCTCTTCAGAAGCACTCCTTTTCAGGTAATAGAGTGGTAGGAGAAAGCAGGAGGACCACACTATCTGTTCAGGATCAGGGCTGATAGGAAGCCTAAGACAGAGAAGAACAGCCATTCCATTGACCAAGTTACTTAAAGGAGACAACAGGGTGGAACTCACAATGGACTCACACATAGATATGCTGCCTTCTTGTACCTCCTCTCACACAAACCTTTACTTTTCTGGATGATAAAATAAAACCCATCTGCTCTGATAGTATCTGAGAAATAATAGAAAAGAAGTTTATCCACCATTGATAGATTAGTCACTTGGAGTACTCAGATTTGAAATGCTCTAATTTCTATTTTATCTAAGAATAGCTTTTAACAAACCTCTCCTTGAGTTTTCTTAAAATGAGTGTACTGAGAGGTTATAGCCAACCTCCCCAGACTCCAGGAGGCCAAGAATAAACACTTTGTACTTTTGCTGATTAAGGGCTTCAGGTCCATCCTTCTGAAGAGCTCTTACTCTGCCCAGGTGCGAAGATTTTACCTCACATTTTTTTCTTTAGCCCATTTCATCCTCTGGATTGCCCCAGTGTAGTGCTCAATATGTTTCCTGCTGGATGGCTTTTTGGCATGACCGTACTCTCTCTCTTTAGTACCCTTCTGACCTTGTCTCCTTCAAATACTCCAGTCTATGCACATTTGTTTTGCTTCTGTTGTTACTATCTCAGAGAGATGCCAGCCTGCTCCAGTTCTAGCTTGAGAACTCTAAACCTGTGACAGTATCAGGTGCCGGCATCACTCTTTGGTGGCCTTAGCAGCACTAAATCTGGGATGTCTTTATCTTATGGGAAGGAAAAATGGATGGGCCAGAGCCCAGGAGAAAGGACACATCAAAGGCAATGGGAAAAAAATGTGCTGAGACTCTCAAATCATGTTGATGCAGATCCTTCCCTATCTCTTATAGCCTCTTTCATTCAGCCTTCCCAAGCCCTGAAAAAATGATGTACAGCAGAGAAGAACTACTCTCTCAGTTCTCAATTACCCTGGGTTTAATTCCAGGAGTCACCCAGTTCATAAATCCAATCATTTTGCCAGAGCAACAAGTACTATCACATGAGGTCAACATCCCTGCTTACATATCCATTTATTTGCTTTCTATAATTGAATTTAAAAATTTATTAATTCCCTCTCTATCTCCCTAGGATTCACAAGACCAGCTTGAGACGATAGTGGTTGGTTTTCCCATCTATTAGGGTATCTCTGTCTCTTGGGACCCTGACGTGAGAAAGGCATTTGCATCAATGTCTATTGTGAGTCCAGCATCTCCCCAAGGGGCAGAGGTAATGAGGAGAGCATTTGGAGGAGAGAGGCAATGTCCAGACTCAGTGTAAAGAAGTACTGCCAACATGCAACTTCCATTAATTTTAAGGAATGCAGTTATATAATTGCCTCAGCAAATGCTCCCTGGGTTGGAGGTGTTTTAGCATACTGTGCTCTCTGCCTGGGCTCATGGACACAGTTCAGTGAGGCTAGAGTCAGAGAAGAGATTTCTCTTTACTTATTTGGTGGCCTCCAGAGAAAGCTGCTGCTGTCCCCAGGAATTCCATTTTCTTTTGTAGCTGCTAAAATCCACTTTAGTCCTAATGATAATTCAATCTTTTTTTTTTAAGATTTTATTTATTTATTCATGAGAGACACAGAAAGAGAGAGAGGCAGAGACACAGGCAGAGGGAGAAGCAGGCTCCACGCAGGGAGCCCGATGTGGGACTCAGTCCTGGGACTCCAGAATCAGGCTCTGAGCCAAAGGCAGAGAGGCAGAGGCTTAACTGCTGAGCCACCCAGACGTCCCTCAATCTTGAAAATACACAGGAAGTGTTTTATGATCTGCCAGTGAGTAACTTTTGTTAATACAATGCATTCGTTAAAGAAAACAAATGAATAAAGGAACTAATAAACACACTAGAAACTCTCCATTTATCTCATTTAATCATCATAATATGTCTATGATGTATACATCATAAATCCTCACTTCACACTCTAAAATAGAGGTTTCTGCAGAAATATTCAGAGAGGTTAAATAATTTACTTGCAATCACACAGCTAATGGTAAAACAGTGCTAAGATTTGAACTCATATATTTTTAACTCTGACAGTTATTTTTCTTTCCACACTCTGGCATGTATGATTACTTACATATGCAGCTGAATGGTATATTAATTTTGTATCGTTACCTTCATATGATTATTTCTGCACTCTCACCCCTTATTTGAAGGATAATGAGGCCCTGTCATGTTTATGATCCCATGGCCTGGGATTTGTCTTAAAGACCAAAAGCAGTCTAAGGTTAGGAATCATTTCTATCAGTGGTTAGAGCCCATGTCCATCACAGAGAAGATGCTAAATGTTCAGGAGAAGAAATGGGGGGAGGAGTTGGAAGAGTAAAGAGAGAAGAGGAGATATGTGCCAGGACTGAGGCTGGAAAGAGGGATGTGAAGGAGTGATGGCCTCATTCCCGACTTTCTGGCAGTACCCAGCAGTTGACAAGATATGTAAGGAAAGTAAGGAAAGGGCAATCTCGTGTCTTTCTGCATCAGGGTTCCTACCCAGTCTGACAAAGAACCCAGGTTCTTTGTCACATGACAAAGGCACATGAATCACAGACCTGAGGAAGCCACAAGGTCTGAAAAGTCAGCAATCTCTGCAGAGACCTATGAAAACTGATGACTGGCACATGAGCTACTGAATATCCTATGAGCCTAGTGGGAGGAAGCTCATAGTCAAAATTAGGGTGTTTGGTGGAAACAAAGCAATAAAGAAACTCTTGCCCAGCTGAGTACATACTTTATCACTACCATATTGATTCAACACTGGCACTCTGTATTAGCCTAGCATCACACTGCATTGTTCACAGAGCACTTTGACATTACTCTAATTGATCTCCTTTATTAGACCTCAAAGATTAAGGGGCTTGCCTAATTTGGGACTCTGATGTTCTTTTTCCACATCTAGTGCCTTTTATAGTATTCTGGATGAATGGGGACACCACTGTCTGTGTTTTTTCTAATGAGGAGATGTGTCTAGATCAGAGAGGCAGTGTGAGCCAGCAGTAGTATATGGATTTTACACCTTTCAGGATGTGATTATGTGACTGACAGATAATGGATATCTGGCTGTGTTCACTGTTCATCTAAACCCTGCAAAGGGATTTCTGGAAAACTAGAAATCACATTTACTATGGTGTAAATGAAATTGGCATGCCATATGGTTATTTGCAAAGATGAAGCATTGCAATCTCTATACACAGATGTATTTTCCAGAAGCTATAGGAAGCATAAAAATGACTGACTTTGTTCTACAGGGACTATAGTGTCTATTAATTTTTTCAGTGTAAAATAATATTAAATGAATTAATATATTACAGTGCTTAGCACTGTACCTGACACATTGTAAACACTGAATAAATATTGGTTATGATTTTTACTGTCCTACTCTCCAACCCTGAGTTCTCTCTATGCTTTCTTATCCATGCCTAGCCCCTAGAGCATCCTTCTTAGAGTTCTCTAGCTGACAAAACCTACTTATATAAAAATAAATATAATATCTAGGATTTACAGAATGTCTACCATATCCCAGGTACTATTTAATTGTCTTAGAAAATCAACTTATTATTGCAATTGTTATCCTTAATTTACAGATGAACAAATTGAATAACAACAAGGTAAAATCACTGTCTCTAGTCTATATAGTAGAGAAACACCTAGGAGGTGTTACTTTCTTTCTTTCTTTCTTTCTTTTTTTTTTTTAAGATTATTTGAGAGAAAGAGAGTGCATAGACATGCTTGGAAGTGGAGAGAGAGGGAGAAGGAAAAAGAGAATCTCAAGCAGACTCCCCACTGAGTGTGGTGCCTGATGCCAGGGCTCGGTCACACCACTCTGAGATCCTGACCTGAGCTGAAACCAGGAGTCAGATGCTTAACCAACTGAGCCATCCAGGCACCTGAGATGTTACTTTCTACATATTACTTTCCAAACCCATGTTAGTTATTCTTTCTTTAAATTTCTGAGATACAGTAGTTTGAAATTATTAGTAGTTTTATATTTTACATATTTAACCCAAAGCATCCTCTTTTCTCACTATTATAGCACATGAGTATATAATGCAAATGATTTATTGATTATCTCCTCCCTCCAAGGGGCAAGCACCAATGGCTGCCTTAACAATATCTCCCTTGCACCTGGCATAGTGTTTTTCCTTTAAGAATAAATATATAAAACATTTACAGGGTAAGGTCTCTGGATTTTCAATAAATTTCCCCAGAGGATTTGGATCTACACCAAAAGTTGAGACATTAATAATTTGCCCCCAAGTCACAATTCTTTTGACTGGAAGATATGAAAATTGAACCAGATCTTTCTCTCTCTAAATCTTCTAATATTCTCATTAAAACACAGAGTCTCTCATGGCACCTTCCCAAGGGATTTATAGTTGGTTGAAAGATAAATACAAATCAACCCTTTGCTAGATCTTTAGTCCCAAAGGCTGCAGCTGGCTGTCATTTTGCTTGACAAAAGTTTTAATCTGTAAAGCTTATCTTGGAATACTACACATGAGCTGCACATTAGGTACACCTGTCTTCCTAACCCACAAGTTAGCTTTCCTACAAAGACTTCATTGAGTGATATTAACAAATGATCTTTTGGGCTGCAGTTTTCCCACATGCAAAATGAAATGATTGACCAGGTGATATTGCAGCTCTGATGGGCTATATAATGTTTACTGCAGGACACTCAATTCTTGGAAACTCAAGAAGGTGATGGAATGGCACTGCAGTCTCTGTTATAGAGTTAAGTCTCTGGAAGCTTTGGTTGCTTGTATTTGCCACTCTATGCCCCAGGTTACATCACTTTTGTATTGCTTAAT
The DNA here is from genome assembly GCF_048164855.1 of Canis lupus baileyi. Classification (NCBI taxonomy): domain Eukaryota; kingdom Metazoa; phylum Chordata; class Mammalia; order Carnivora; family Canidae; genus Canis; species Canis lupus. Next base: position 45,920,835 of record NC_132840.1, read on the forward strand.
ATTTGTGGATTTTTGTTTTCGGCTGAATCAAGGGCATCATTGTTGGAAACATCTTGATTATCATGTATCTGTTATTACTAGTGTTCAAAAATAATTGCAATTGACAATAATTAAGGAAAAATAATAGCCATGAGAAATGTTGAAAATTCAGATTCCTGAAAAGTAGGAAAATTCAATAAAGATATTTAAATTCTGTGGGATAGTATCCTCAGATTAACCATCAAGGATTTTCTAGAGACAAGAACTTTATATCATTGAAGATGCACTCTTTGCACTCTTCTACAAATATAAACAAAGGACACCATCCCTATAAAGACCATATCCAATATCTAAGGCAAGGGTAGGACTTATAAATGCAAAAAACACAAATATCATGAGGAAAAATGATTGGCTGTTGAATTGGGCTTGCCAGTGTATTGGTTGAAGTGGAGTTTATTGCTGATTCAACCTCAGTTCGTTTCTGGTTTTCTAGGAATTGTGTTGACTATCAGGTCCGTTAAGATGACTAAAAATAGCACAGATTGCAAAGTGTTTCAAAATTTTATTCAAGCTGTTATCTTACTAATTTTTGTCACTTTTCTGAAAAGTATTCAAATTCCTTTGTTTGGAGTTCTTACCTCTTATTATCTTAAAAATTCTCATACACTCCAGGTGAGCAAGCATGTATGAATTTTCTAAAAGACCAGGAAAAAATGCTTACATTGACAAGTCAGACATAACTTGTTATAATAATGATAACAATTGGAAGGGAGCTCAGAAATGACTCATTTGTGGGAGAGGGTTTTCACATATGATGCCTTCAGAGCCCATACTCTCAGTCAACATGTACATTTTAGCCTTCCCTTGATTTCAAGGGTTGCAACTTTCTCCGCTCAAAGTGATGTTGACTGACACAGTATTTGCTTCAATTTCATAGATTGCCTAAAGGCTAGAAGAACAAAATTGAGGATTTTATAGAGAACCCCACTGATTTTTAGCAAGCAAAAACAACAACAACAACAAAACTCATCTTCCTTCTTGCTCCCCTTCCAAGAAGAAGAGGAAAAAAGGGTAATGGCTGCTCCATGTGGGATGCGTTTAGATATCAAAACTTGCCCTCTTTGGGTGCAGGAAAGAAGTCATTGCCAGAGGTGAGATTCTCCATATCCCTTTTAAATTTAAATAAGGGAACATTTTAGCATTTTAAATAGTAAGCATTTTAGGGAAAAAATAAATACATTGCCAAGACTTAGCCCCAGGAGAGATTAGGGATTTGGATCTTCAGGGCCACTCTCATAGTCATTAGAACTCTGTCCTCAGTCACTTCCCAAATAGATTATAAAACATTCAGTAGGCATGGGCTTTATTCTAGTCTCTGCCACTAACTTACCAAATAATTGGGATGTGTTCTTATTTGTGAAATGGAGTGACTGTTATATGGCAGTTTTCATATGTCCTAGAAAGAGATGTGGATTAACTCGCCTCTACTCGAATTTGTGCAGGCTTATGACTACTTTAAGCAACAAAATGTGGTAAAAATGATGCTATTAAAAAAAAGAAAAATGATGCTATATAACTTCTGAGCCTAGGTCAGAAGAGATCATGATGTTTATACCTAATTTTCTTTTTTAAAAAATATTTTGTTTATTCATGAGACAGAGAGAGAGAGAGAGAGGCAGAGACATAGGCAGAGGGAGAAGCAGGCTCCATGCAGGGAGCCTGATGCGGGACTTGATCCCAGGACCTCGGGATCACACACTGGACTTAAGGCAGGAGCTAAACCGCTGAGCCACCCTGGTGTCTCTATACCTAATTTTCTTTAGTTACCAGCTATCATGTAAGAATTTAGACTACAAAAAATTTACAGTGTTGAATAGGTCACATGCAAGTGCTCTGGTTAACAGCTCAAGCCCACCTCCCAGCCAAAAACTTCCATTAACAGCCAGCCATGTGAGGGAGACCTCTTGTAACTACAGCCAAGTTGAATCTTAAAATGATTGTAGCACCAGATGACATTTAATATCAGCTGTATGAGAGACCTAAAACAGTAACAGCTCAGCCGAGCTCTCCAAATTTCTGACCCACAAAACTGTGAGCAGAGTAACATGGTTGTTTTAAACTGATGATGTATAGGGTAATTGTAATGCAACAATATTAACTGGAAAAAAGTTAGTAACGGTAGCAAAAGTGGGTATCTGGAGTTAGAGGGCTGCCATATCTGAAACTGAAGATATGTGGTTTTAGCCCAGGCAGTGGATGAAATGTTAGAAGGATTTAACAGAAGCCTATAGACTTTGACAAAGATGCTGGTGAGGGCTTCAGAAATATAAACTAAATAAAAATGTTATTGAAACTACAGGAAAGGGGAATCTCGTTGTGTAGTAGTGGAAAGTTTAACAAATATGCCTGTGGTAATGTGGAAAGTAAAAATGTACTTAATAAGCTATTGGATCTAGACAAAAAAATTGCCAGGAAGAATTCAAAAATAGTAAATTGATTAGCTATACACGATAAAGCACAGATAGAGAGATATGAGCTATGAAGTACAATATGAAGGAATAATTCATTTAAAACAAAATTTAGAGGAAATCTAGGAACCAGGATTAGTTGAAAATCCTGGTTAGTAGTAGAAATTAGTAGAAAATAAAATATCCCATTCTCAGTTAGTTGCAACAAAAGATTTCAAAGTAAGAAAGGTCCTAAAGGGCAAAGACCTAATCCAGACTGTACTAGGGAAATATCTGGGGGTAAAGATGAAGCTAGGTATTTTACAGAAAATGTAATGGAAGAGGAAAGATGCCTCTGTTCTTTTTACTGCCACAGTGAAGAATTACAGGAGAAATGAAAGTAAGGCAGAGCAGTTTTCATTTTAAAGATTTTATTTATTTATGCATGTGTGTGTCTCACATGCAGACACACACAGAGAGAGACAGAGACACAGGCAGAAGGAGAAGCAGGCTCCATGCAGGGAGCCCAACACGGGACTCGATCCTGAGTCTCCAGGATCACACCCTGGGCTGAAGGCAGCACTAAACTGTTGAGCCACCTGGGCTGCCCAAAACAGAGCAGTTTTATTAAAGTGTACACCAAGGGAGGAGCAGGCCAGTGAAGCGAGACAAAGGCCCTGGAAACTCAAGGTTTATATTAATTTTTTTCTTTTGGGTGGGTCCTAGGGTTACAACATTTGAGTGACAGGCCTGAATTACATAATAATTAGCCAACTGTGCATATCCTTTCCCAAGATGTATCCAAAATACCTGCAGGGGATATGAAACCACAACATTATTTCTGTTCTAGACATACAGGTCAAATAAGAACAAGTTGATGCTTTCTGCGCAAGTGCAACAAGTGCAACAAACTTAACTCTTCCCCTGCCCGGATATATTGTAACTACAGACCTACTGCTAGATAAGAGGGATGGGGTGGTCCCTTGGCAGCCCTAGGTTGGGGTTCACCCTTAGGACTTCTGAGGTCCATCTTCCTGTCACTCACGCCCAGCTTCCCGCCTAATAGGTAAGTGACTGTAAAACCCTTTAAGATTTGACTTATTTTAAGTTGTGGCTTTATAAATCCGTCACACAAATGAAAGACCTTTTAGAATCTTAAAAATACTGTCTCATAGCAGCTTCACAAGGGACCCAAGGCAGATAAGGGCTGATCTCAAATATGGTTGAATGTTGATTTTGTTTAGTGGAGTATAATATACTTGATACTTAGGAATTCACAAACTTTAAAAAACATTGTATCAGCTTGTCCTGAAAGGAACAAATACAGGAAGTTTTATTCTTGGCTAATATTCAGGCATGATGAAGACGAAAAGAAAGGAAAATTTTAGTCAGTCTTAAGCAGCACTTAGGACATTGCAATCAATGTCTTGTGAGACTAAAGAGAAGAGAATAAGGGGTTGTGACTCTGGTTGCAGCTGTCACTCCCTGGGTCCAACCGGGGGTGCTTTTTTCTAAATTATAATTTGTGAACAAACAGACTCTTTTTTTTTTAAAGAGTTTATTTATTTATTCATGAGAGACACACACAGAGAGAGGCAGAGACATGGGCAGAGGGAGAAGCAGGCTCCATGCAGGGAGCCCGATGTGGGACTCAATCCCAGGACTCCAGGATGATGCCCTGAGCTGAAGGCAGGCATTTTAACTGCCCAGCCACCAGGCATCCCCAAACAGACTCTTTTATCCCTAGTTTCAGAAGTATTCCAGTTAAGGTTAGCCAGCTATTGCTTTTTCATCAGCACACTGTGTCAATTCTTGAGATGAGTATTCTAATGATCAACTTGAGTATGGATTTGTCAATTTCTACTTCTAATTTATTCAATTTTTGATTCAGATATTTTAAAACTATCTTATTGGGACAGCCTTGGTGGCTCAGCGGTTTAGCGCCACCGTCAGCCCAGGGCGTGATCCTGGAGACCCGGGATCCAGTCCCAAGTCCGGCTCCCTGCATGGAGCCTGCTTCTCCCTCTGCCTGAGTCTCTGCCTCTCTCTCTGTGTGTGTCTCTCATGAATAAATAATTAAAATCTTTAAAAAAAATAAAACTATCTTATTGGTTTCTACGTATTTTCGATTGCTATTTCTTCCTGATAAATTAATAATTTTATCATTCTGAAGTATCCCTCTGCATTTCTGGTGAAACATTTTATCTTGAAAACTACTTTGCTATCAGTGAAGTTCTAATAATTTATTTATTTTTATGATTGGTGTCTTATTGTATATTTTCCTTTTTTATGTCAGTTTATGTGCTTATATTTAAAGAGTAGCTAGTATGCTGTTGTTGTTTCTGCTATTAACCCACTCTAACAATCTGTCTTTTGAGTAGAGTGGTTAAGCCCATTTTTTCAATATGATCACAAAAAATGTTGAATGCAACACTAATGCCTTGCTATTTATTTTATATTTGGACGGTTTCTTTTTTTTTTTATAAATTTATTTTTTATTAGTGTTCAATTTGCCAACATACAGAATAACACTCAGTGCTCATCCCGTCGAGTGCTCCCCTCAGTGCCCATCACCCAGTCACCCCCACCCCCCGCCCTCCTCCCCTTCCACCACCCCTAGTTCATTTACCAGAGTTAGGAGTCTTCATGTTCCGTCTCCCTTTCTGATATTTCCCACACATTTCTTCTCCCTTCCCTTCTATTCCCTTTCACTATTATTTATATTCCCCAAATGAATGAGAACATACAATGTTTGTCCTTCTCCGATTGACTTACTTCACTCAGCATAATACCCTCCAGTTCCATCCACGTTGAAGCAAATGGTGGGTATTTGTCGTTTCTAATGGCTGAGGAATATTCCATTGTATACATAGACCACATCTTCTTTATCCATTCATCTTTCGATGGACACCGAGGCTCCTTCCACAGTTTGGCTATTGTGGACTTTGCTGCTATAAACATTGGGGTGCAGGTGTCCCGGCGTTTCACTGCATCTGTATCTTTGGGGTAAATCCCCAACAGTGCAATTGCTGGGTCATAGGGTAGGTCTATTTTTAACTCTTTGAGGAACCTCCAGTTTTCCAGAGTGGCTGCACCACTTCACATTCCCACCAACAGTGCAAGAGGGTTCCCTTTTCTCCGCATCCTCTCCAATATTTGTGGTTTCCTGCCTTGTGAATAATTTTCCCCATTCTCACTGGTGTGAGGTGGTATCTCATTGTGGTTTTGATTTGTATCTCCCTGATGGCAAGTGATGCAGAGCATTTTCTCATGTGCGTGTTGGCCATGTCGATGTCTTCCTCTGTGAGATTTCTGTTCATGTCTTTTGCCCATTTCATGATTGGATTGTTTGTTTCTTTGCTGTTGAGTTTAATAAGTTCTTTATAGATCTTGGAAACTAGCCCTTTATCTGACACATCATTTGCAAATATCTTCTCCCATTCTGTAGGTTGTCTTTTAGTTTTGTTGACTGTATCCCTTGCTGTGCAGAAGCTTCTTATCTTGATGAAGTCCCAATAGTTCATTTTTGCTTTTGTTTCTTTTGCCTTTGTGGATGTATCTTGCAAGAAGTTACTGTGGCTGAGTTCAAAAAGGGTGTTGCCTGTGTTCTCCTCTAGGATTTTGATGGAATCTTGTCTCACATTTAGATCTTTCATCCATTTTGAGTTTATCTTTGTGTGTGGTGAAAGAGAGTGGTCTAGTTTCATTCTGCATGTGGATGATTTGGACGGTTTCTTATTCCCCTTTTCACGTTCTCTGTCTTTTGGATTCATTAATTGCTTTTATTCCCTCTATTTACACTTTAGCTGTATTAGCTCTTTCAGCAGCTATACGAATTTCAATGTATATCATTAACTAGTTACAGTCCACTCCAATTAATGCTACACCAGTTCACATGTATCATAATTGCACTGCAATAGTATAATTTCATTCACCACCTTCTGTGCTTGATGCTATTATTGCCTTATATTTTATTTCCTCGTATACTAAAAATCCTACGTTATAATTGCTTTCAACAAAGATTTTAATTTATAAGATTGATTTTACATTTCTTTACATATTTACTCTTTCTTATGCTTATCAATTCTGTTTAAAATTTGGGGCTTCCATTTGGGATAATTTCCCTTTACTATTTCTTTTAGTGATGGTCCATTGAAATTTGTTCCATTTTTGTTATATGACAATATTTTTATTTTGCCTTTATTTGTAAAGAATTTTTTGAGTATAGAATTCTAGATTAACAAATTTATTTTTTTTTCAGTACTTCGAAGATATTTTATTGTCTTTGGGCATGTGATATTTCTTTCTTTTTTTTTTTTTTTTGGCATGTGATATTTCTAATTAGAAGTCAGTCATCATTCTTATTGTTATGCTACTTAACAGAAAGTCTTTTTCCCCCAGCTATCAATATATTATCTTCAGCAAATCAGCTATGCTGTGTCTACATGTGACTTTCTTTGCTTGAAGTTTCCTGAGTTTGTTGTATCTTTTCAAACATTTCTTAACTCTATCTCTCCCCTTCTTCTGGGACTTTAATTACACATGATGGGCCCATTTGATGTTTTTCCTTGAGGCATTGTTCTTTTATAATTATTTTTTATTCCTCCAGGCATTTCAATTTAGACAATTTATATTGGAAGGTTTAAGCTTACTGATCCTTTCTTTTGTTTGTCAAGTTTGCTGTTAAGCTCTCCTAGTTAATTACTAATTTTGACACAGTGTTTTTAAGTTTTAGAACTTCAATGAGGAAGAAGTTGTACTTCTGAGTGGTACTTGGAAGATGCAAGGCTCTTTCCACACTCCATTAAAAGTCTATTTCTGCTATCAGAAAGATTGCAGTTTAGCTGACTAGAAAAAAACTTAGAGAAAAATAAAATTAATACTGTTTTAAAAGCCAAAAGCTAGTTAAAAACACAACAAAATGAAACAGAAAACTCAGCAGCTTATTTGAAACAAATGATTCAAAACCATTCAATTCAGCATTTATGTGGAGGTGGCATATAACAAGCCCTGCCCTCACTTACCCTTGAGACTGTAAGTGAAATTTAACTTCAGAAATGAGGATTTCACTGAGATTTGATGTGTCCTGGAGGAGCAGAATCTTAACTTCTGAACATACCCATGCACACAAATGTCTCATTCCTCACTGGTGACAGGAAAAGCCATCCATGATGTAGCTCATGATCTTTACAATCTAACCCCCACCTGCTCCAGACTATTGGCTTTACACACTCCCATATCAGTATGGGTGGGATTTAAAGGCAGAGATAGAAGTATAGAGATGAAAGGACACAAGCTTTGTCTGTCTGCTTTCCATGTTTATGACCTGCCCTTCTCATAGAGTGGAACCATTACCCTTCAAGGCTTCTCTTCAAAGGCCAATTTGGTTAGGAGAGAAGGATCATTTCAAAGCATGGCAAACATAGAGGTCTGCTGCTAGAGCCCATCTTTGCAGAAGGGTTTGCTGCTGTATTGTGTAGGAGTGGAAATCTTCTTTCCTGCTAGGTAGGTTCTTTGGATGGCCTAATAATTAAATGGACAGCAAAGGGAGAAAAAAATTAATTTCATACCAATTAAACATATGAGACTCAAAGAAGTACCCAAAGCAGACAATTTTTATACCTTCTAGACAAGAAATAAATTTTTAAAGAATTGAAAAGCCAAAGGGGCTTGGGCTTGGGGTAATAAATTGGTAAAGAAGCAACAAGCTTTATTTATACAGACTTCTTGGCTCTAAAGTCCCTATCTCTGGTGGCAAGGATACTGGCATAGGAATGGTATCTTTCAGAGTAGAAATTTATTTCCTGATTTCAGGGGGACAAAAGAGGGTACCAATATCTTTCTTGAACCAGACCGTTTTGTAAGCAATTTTAATTCAAAATGATCAACATACCAAAGTGGTATATTTTGGGATGGCATATTTTGTTCTACTTTTACAGCCGTGAGTACTTCCGGCTGCCAGTAACAGCAAACCCAGCCATCTGTGACCGAAACAGCAAAGGCACTTGTGATATCAAATAATAATCAGAATTTTGAAAGCAGAGTAGTTCCTAATTTGATCAGCAACTAAATTTTGACATTTACAGTTTCTTGCAGTGAGTTTAATCAGTAGACAGTCTCCAGATGTTAGCCCCTTCAGTGTCTCCATCATTTTCAGATAGATACCTTGTCTGATGGCAGGACCTTCCCAGACAGCTGTGTCTGGTGACTGAGTGAGGGGAAGGGATAAAAGTTGGGTCATTTTAGATTAATAATGGAAACTCTGATGAACAATACCTACTCCAGAGATCTAGATTTGTTAGGGCTTTGTTGTACGTCTATTGCAGTTCAACGTCTTCCTTTTTCTTTTCCTACTTCATGTCCCTTTCCTTCCCTGAAGCTGATTTCCAATAAACACATTGTATCTCAAAATCCATCTCAGAATATGTTTCTATAAATTTCTTTTTTTTTTTTATATATCTGGATCACTCATCATCCTGTTAGCAACAGAGACCCCATACAGCAGATTAACACAACTTTAGGCGTATTTGATTTATGTTTCATTTTTTAATCTTTTTTTTTTAAGATTTTATTTATTCATGATAGAGAGAGAGAGAGAGACAGAGACACAGGCAGAGGGAGAAGCAGGCTCCATGCAGAGAGCCTGACGCGGCACTCGATCCCGGGACTCCAGCATCGCGCCCTGGGCCAAAGGCAGGCGCCAAACCACTGAGCCACCCAGGGATTCCCCCATTTTCTAATCTAATCAGAAGAAAAAAGATAAACACTTTGTATTCACATGAGGTCAACAATGATACACATTTATAGTTTTGTGTCAGGGCTCTCTTGCCTCGTGTGAAAAAATCTGGACGATATAGACATTCTGTATCTGAAGCATGCACTTTATAGGGTGGGAGATAAGCCCTATAGAAATTCGGGAGCATCTGCTATTCCTGTAGGGATCAAGAAATCAGGATCATTCCAGGATACACTCTCTAAAGTAAAAGACAAATTATTGCATTGTGCACATTCTACAAAGAATAAGGAAGCACAACAGCTAGTGTGTCTCTTCTGGAAGTAGCATACTCTGCACCTAACCATATTTTCCTGGCCTATATACAGATGACACAAAAAGCTGACAGCTTCAAGTCTGCACTCAAAGTCTGCCTTCAAGTTCAAGGGCAGAAATAGGCTTTGTTCCAGGTCCAAGCTTTAGTGCAAACTGTCTAACCATTTGCACATAGGTAATCTGGCAGATCCTATGTTATCAGAGATATCACAGGTGAGAAAATATGCTTTATGGAGTCTACAGGAACCTTCAGTGAGAATCTCACAATAAAGTGAGTCTTGGGACTCTGTAACAAGGCCGTGTCATCTGTAGTAGAGAATTAATGCTATTGGAAAACAACTCCCATACTGCTAGATTCTGGTAGATATGGAACTCATAACATGGAACACCCTCATGTCTCCTCTTTATAGGAATTCAGGAAGGAGGGACAGAGGGCAGTGTCAGAGGAGAGGGGCTTTCGTGTGTGTCAAAGACATCCTTCCCCCACCTTACTATGTTGCCACGGGCCAACTTAAGCTTTCAGTGATTTGCCTCTACTGTTCTGACTACCCTCTTCTTTCACCTCTGTGCCCTTTCCCAAGCTTGCAGCTCACGTGTTCTTGGGCACTGCTTGTGAAAAGTGTGTGCTGAGAACAGTTAATGTGTGAATAGTTACAGCAACACTATCCTGTAACTCTTCCACAGGTGGCCCTGGGAAAGAATACCAGGCTGGCTCTTTGGGAACACATCTATGAAGTGATATAACTCCTTCTCCTGGGTGCCTCCTTCCACACTTCCTTCCGTAGCTCAGTTGTCTCAGTTGTCTCTGGGTGGTCTGCCTGAGAACCAGCTCTTGCCATCTCTTTCTCAGTCTCTCTCTCTCTGGGGAATCTGAGGTCCATCAGGACCTCAGGATGTGACTTCCTCCCATGGCCATGTTTGCTCTGTCATCACCACTGCATTCATGACAGAAGCTTCCTGCTAAGGCACACTTGCTCCCTTTATGCACACAGTTAATAAGCAGTGTTGGAGAGCAAGGAGCTACCTGAAGAGGTCCTTCTCTGAGAAGGTGTGTTCCAGCAAGGAGAAGGAGTCATCCAAGGCTTTTGTGGATACATGGAGGGCAATGGCTTGTGGAGCTTGCATAATATGTCAGCAGACAAACCAGAGGAAAGCTATCTAGCTTTTTCAGGATCATGTGGTCATAGTAATCATAAACAAATATAAAGTGTTGAAAACTTGCTTTTTTCCAGGCTTTTTGCAAATACTATCTCAGTATTCCTCTAGAAAATCTCCCAGGGACTCCAAATCCAGATAAAGGCCCCTTCTGTGATCCCTAAGCCTTCTGGACTTCCTCTGACACATGTACTGTAGGATTCAAATTATCTGTATACTTGTCTATATCCTCTCTCTGGACTCAAAATTATGAAGGTAGAAGCAGGATCTGTTTTTTGCTTTGTCATGTTTCCAAGCCTCCAGAAAAATGCCTGTTACACAGCACTGCCAGTTAATAATTATTTTATGTTGAATCTCACAACGTTATGACATAGGTAGTATTTAGATCTAGTACATAGATGTATTTGTGTTGAGGTGAAATTCATACAACATAGGATCAGTAATTTTATTCCTTTTATTTGTTATTTTGCTTTTATTGAAGTTTGATTTGCCAACAAATAGTACAACACCCAGTGCACAGCCCATCAAGTGCCCTCTTCAGTGCCCATCATCCAGTTACCCCAACTCTCCAGCCACCTCCCCTTCCGCAACCCTTTGTTCTGTTCCCAAAGTTAGGAGTCTCATGTTTTGTCACCCTCTCTAATTATTCACACTCATTTTCTCTCCTTTCCCTTATAATCCCTTTCACTATTTCTTCTATTCCTTGATGAATGAAACCATATGATGATTATTGTCCTTCTCTGATTGACTTACTTCATTCAGCATAATACCCCCCATTTCCATCCATGGCAGAGCAAATGGTGGGTATTCGTAATTTCAAATATTCAAATGGAGTAATATTCCATTGTATATATAGACCACCTCTTCTTTATCCATTCATCTGTCAAAGAACATCAAGGCTCCTCCCACAGATTGGCTATTGTGGACATTGCTGCTATAAATATTGGGGTGCAAGTGTCTTGGTCTTTCACTGCATCTGTGTCTTTGGGGTAAATCCCAAGCAGTGCAATTGCTGGATCATAGGGTAGCTCTAATTTTAACTCTTTGAGGAGCCTCCACACAGTTTTCCAGAGTAGCTGCACCAGTTCCCATTCCCACCAACAGTGCAAGACAGTTCCCCTTTTTCCACATCCTCTGCAACATTTGTTGTTTCCTGTCTTGTTAATTTTCACCATTTTCACGGGTCTGAGATGATATCTCATTGTGGTTTTGATTTGTGTTTCCCTACTTATTTTTTTATTTGCCATTTGTATGGCAAATGATGTGGAGCATTTTCTCCTGTGTTTATTGGTCATATGTATGTCTTCTTTGGTGAAATTTCTGTTCATGTCTTTGCCCATTTCTTTTTTTTTTAAATTTCTTTTTATTGGAGTTCAATTTGCCAACATATAGCATAACACCCAGTGCTCATCCCATCAAGTGCCCCCCTCAGTGCCCGTCACTCAGTCAACCCAACCCCCGCCCACCTCCCTTTCCACCACCTCTTGTTTGTTTCCCAGAGTTAGGAGTCTCATTTTCTGTCACCCTCTCTGATATTTCCCACTCATTTTCTCTCCATTTCTTTTTTTTTTAAGATTTTATTTATTTATTCATGAGAGAGAGGCAGAGACATAGGCAGAGCAAGAAGCAGGCTCCCTGCAGGAAGCCCAATGTGGGACTCGATCCGGGGACTCCAGGATCACGCCCTGAGCCAAAGGCAGACATTCAACTGCTGAGCCACCCAGGCATCCCTCTTTTGCCCATTTCTGATTGGATTGTTCATTTCATTGCTGTTGAGTTTAATAAGTTCTTTATAGATCTTGGATACTAGTCCTTTATCTGATATGTCATTTGCAAATATCCTCTCCCATTCTGTAGGTTGTCTTTTAGTTTTGCTGACTGTTTCTTTTGCTGTGCAGAAGCTTCTTATCTTGATGAAGTTCCAATAGTTAATTTTTGCTTTTGTTTCCCTTGCCTTCATAGATGTATCTTGCAAGAAGTTGCTGTGGCCAAGTTCAAAAAGGGTGTTGCCTGTGTTCTCCTCTAGGATTTTGATGGAATCTTGTCTCACATCTGGATCTTTCATCCATTTTGAGTTTCTCTTTGTGTCTGGTGTGAGAGAATGGTCAAGTTTCATTCCTCTGCACGTGTCTGTCCAATTTTCCCAGCACCATTTATTGAAGAGACTGTCCTTTTTCCAGTGGATAGTCTTTCCTGCTTTGTGGAATATTAGTTGACCATACAGTAGAGCCCATTTCTGGGTTCTCTGTTCTGTTCCATTGATCTATGTGTCTGTTTTTGTTCCAGTACCACACTGTCTTGATGATCACAGCTTTGTAGTACAACTTGAAATCCAGGATTGGGGATCCCTGGGTGGCGCAGCGGTTTGGCGCCTGCCTTTGGCCCAGGGCGCGATCCTGGAGACCCGGGATCGAATCCCACATCAGGGTCCCAGTGCATGGAGCCTGCTTCTCCCTTTGCCCGTGTCTCTGCCTCTCTCTCTCTCTCTCTCTCTCTCTCTCTCTCTCTGTGACTATCATAAATAAATAAAAGTTAAAAAAAAAAAAGAAATCCAGGATTGTGATGCCCCTGACTCTGGTTTTCTTTTTAACATTCCGCTGGCTATTCGAGGTCTTTACTAATTCCATACAAATCTTAAGATAATTTGTTCCAACTCTGTGAAGAAAGTCCATGGTATTTTGATAGGGATTGCACTGAATGTGTAAATTGCCCTGGGTAACATTGACATTTTCACAATATTAATTCTTCCAATCCATGAGCATGGAATACTTTTCCATCTCTTTGTGTCTTCCTCAATTTCTTTCAGAAGTGTTCTGTAGTTTTTAGGGTATAGATCCTTTACCTCTTTGGTTAGGTTTATTCCTAGGTATCTTATGCTTTTGGGTGCAATTGTAAATGGGATTGACTCCTTAATTTCTCTTTCTTCAGTCTCATTGTTAGTGTATAGAAATGCCACTGACTTCTGGGCATTGATTTTGTATCCTGCCACATTGTCGAATTGCTGTATGAGTTCTAGCAATCGGGGTGGAGTCTTTAGGTTTTCTACGTACAGTATCATGTCATCTGCAAAGAGGAAGAGTTTGACTTCTTCTTTGCCAATTTGAATGCCTTTTATTTCTTTTTGTTGTCTGATTACTGAGGCTAGACAACAACCTAGTATTATGTTGAATAGCAGTGGTGAGGTGGACATCCCTGTCCTGTTACTGATCTTAGGGGAGAGGCTCTCAGTGTTTCCCCATTGAGAATGATATTTGCTGTGGGCTTTTCATGGGTGGCTTTTAAGATATTGAGGAAAGTTCCCCTATCCCTACACTCTGAAGAGTTTTGATCAGGAATGGATGCTGTATTTTGTCAAATGTTTTCTCTCCATCTATTGAGAGGATCCTATGGTTCTTGTTTTTTCTCTTGTTGATATGATCTATCACTTTGATTGTTTTATGAGTGTTGAACCAGCCTTGCATCCCCGGGATAAATCTCACTTGGTCATGATGAATAATCTTCGTAATGTCCTGTTGGATCCTATTGGCTAGTATCTTGTTGAGAATTTTTGCATCTGTGTTCATCAGGAATATTGGTCTATAATTCTTTTTGGTGGGGTCTTTGTCTGGTTTTGGAATTAAGGTGGTGCTGGCCCCATAAAACAAGTTTGGAAGTATTCCATCTCTTTCTATCCTTCAGACAGCTGTAGTAGAATAGGTATTACTTCTTCTTTAAACTTTTGATAGAATTCCCCTGGGAACCCACCTGGCCATGGACTTTTGTGTCTTGGGAGGTTTTTGATGACTGCTTCAATTTCTTCCCTGGTTATTGGTCTGTTCAGGTTTCCTATTTCTTCTGGTTCCAGTTTTGGTAGTTTGTGGTTTTCTAGAAATGCATCCATTATGCTGCTCATAATACATTTTTAAAATCGTTTGTATTTCCTTGGTATTGGTTGTGATCTCTCCTCTTTCATTCATGATTTTATTAATTTTAGTCTTTTCTGTTTTCTTTTTAATAAGGTGGGCTAATGGTTTATCTATCTTATTAATTCTTTCAAAGAACTAACTCCTGGTTTTGTTTATCTGTTGTACAGTTCTTCTGGTCACTATTTCACTGAGTTCTGCTCGAATCTTTATTATCTCTCTTCTTCTGCTTGGTGTAGGTTTTATTTGCTGGACTTTCTCCAGCTCCTTTAGGTGCAAGGTTAGCTTGTATATTTGAGGGTTTTTTCCCAATTTTTTGAGGGAGTCTTGTATTGCAATGTATTTCCCTCTTAGCACTGCTTTTGCTGTATCCCAAAGACTTTGAACAGTTGTAGCTTCATTTTCATTAGTTTCCATGAATCGTTTTAATTCTTTTCTAATTTCCTGGTTGACCCATTCATCTTTTAGTAGGATGCTCTTTAACCTCCACGTGTTTGAGTTTCTTCCCAATACCTTCTTATGATTGAGTGCTAGTTTCAAAGCATTATGGTCTGAAACTATGCAGGGGACAATACCAATCTTTTGGCATTGGTTGAGGCCTGCTTTGTGAACCAGTATGTGGTCTATTCTGGAGAAAGTTCCATATGTACTTGAGAAGAATGTGTATTCAGTTGCGTTTGGATGGAAAGTTCTGTAAATATCTGTTAAATCCATCTGGTCCAGTGTATCCTTTAAAACCCTTATTTCTTTGGAGATGTTGTGCTTAGAAGTTTTGTCATTTGTAGAAAGTGCTGTGTAGAGCAGCCCGGGTGGCTCAGTGGTTTAGCACCGCCTTCAGCCCAGGGCCTGATCCTGGAGACCTGGAATGGAGATCCACGTCGGGCTCCTTGCATGGAGCCTGCTTCTCCCTCTGCCTGTGTCTCTGCCTCTCTTTTTCTGTGTCTCTCATGAATAAATAAATAATCTTAAAAAAAAGAGAAAGTGCCGTGTAGAAGTGTCCTACTATTAATGTATTATTATCTAAGTATGATTTTACTTTTGTTATTAATTGATTGATATACTTGGCACCTCCCACATTAGGTCCATAAATATTCATGATTGTTAGGTCTTCTTATTGGAAACACCCTTTAAGTATGATATAGTGTTCCTCTTCTTCTCTTACTACAGTCTTTGGGATAAACTTTAATTTATCTGATATGAGGATTGCTACCCCAGCTTTCTGTTGAGGACTATTTGAATGGTAAATGGTTCTCCACCCTTTCATTTTCAGGCTGGAAGCGTCCTTAGCTCTAAAATGAGTCTCTTGTAGACAGTATATAGATGGGTCTTGGTTTTTTGTCCAGTCCAAAACCCTGCGTCTTTTGATGGGATCATTTAACCCATTCACATTCAGAGTAAGTTTTGAAATACACCAATTTAGTGTCATCGTAATACCTATTCAATCCCTGTTTTTGTGGATTATTTCTTTGGGCTTCCTCTTTCTTTTACAGGGTCCCTCTTAAAATTTCTTGCAGAGCTGGTTTGGTGGTTACATATTCTTTCATTTTCTGCCTATCTTGAAAGTTCTTTATCTCTCCTTCTATTCTGAATGACAGCCTTGCTGGATAAAGTATTCTTAGCTGCATGTTCTTCTCATTTAGGACCCTGAATATATCCTGCCAGCTCTTCTGGCCTGCCACGTCTCTGTAGAGATGTCTTCTGTTAATCTAATATTTCTCCCTATAACTTAAGAATCTTGTCTCTCGCTGCTTTAAGAGTTTTCTGTTTATCTTTGGAATTTGCAAGTTTCACTATTAAATGTCAAGGTGTGGAATGGTTTTTATTGATTGGGTGGGGGGACCCTCCCTATCTTCTAGATCTGAATGCCTGTTTCCCTCCTCAAATTAGGGAAGTTCTACAGTTCTACAGAGCTATGATTAGTTCAAATATTTTTTATGGCCCTCTGTCCCTCTCAGGGCTCTCTGGAATCCCAATATCCGTAGATTCTTCCTTCTGAGTCTATCATTTATTTCCCTTAACCTTTCTCACGGTCTTTTGTTCTTTTCTTTTTTCCTCATCTTTCTTCCTTGCCATCAACTTGTCTTCTATGTCACTCACTCTATCTTCCACCTCATTAACTCTTGTCATTAGGACCTCCAGTTTGGATTGCATCTCATTTAATTGATTTTTAATTTTGGCCTTTTTAGATCTAAATTTTGCAGTCATGAAGTCTCTTGAATCTTGTTGATAAGGATTTCTAAAGATTTAGTTATCCATTTCTTCCTGTTACAGAGAGGAAGAAACCCTTACAAATGGTGGTTTACCTCATAAATATAAATATCTTTTACAAAAAAGTAACTTCTACTCAGTTTTCTACTCAGTAGCTTCTTCTGTTTCTGCTCTTTCTTGAAAATAATCAGTTCAGGATAATCCTTATATCAGAGAGACATGGTGCCAGTGGAGCATGTGACTCTTAATGTTGGTTTCCTGAGTTTGATCCTCATGTTGGGTGTGGAGCCTATGAAAGAAAGAAAGAACGAAGTAAAGAGAAGAAAAGAAAAAGAAAAAGAAAAAGAAAAAGAAAAAGAAAAAGAAAAAGAGGCATGTTTTGAGGTGGCATTTTCTGGCTCCCCTTCAATTGTATCAAAGATTCATATCAATCTAACACAAACTCCCAAAAAAATAGCACAGGAAAGAACACTGACCAATATTACCTTGAGACTTATAAAAATAAACACAAATCAAGGAAAGAAAGAACACACTTCAAAAAAGAAATAAGTGAAATTAGAAACTATTTTGAGCTAAAGAAAAATGAAAATCATCAAACTTGTGAGATTGAGCTAAAACAGTATTTACAGAGAAATTGATAGCACTAAAGAACTACATTAGAAAAAAAAGAAAGGACTAAAATCAATGACCTTAATTTTTGATTTAAGAAAATATCTTAAAATATTTTAAAAGAACAAGTTAAACACAAAGTTTAAAAGAAATAACTCAATGTTTCATGATGGTTCACAAAAGACTCAAGTTATTTTAGCCACGTAAAATTATAATAATGAGATCATACTTAAAGTAGACAAGAAAATTTGGAAATCTGAACAATTTTCAAACTCCTTTTGTTTTTAATTGTAAATTCATTCCATTTATTGTTACATGTGACAGCATTTTACTTTCCTATTTGAAAGGATAAGGAATATTTACAAGTAAAATACATAGATTTAATTATTTTAGAAATAATAAATGAATAATCTGTGGTAATCCCATTTGGTTGAACTCACTAGAGTAAAGAGAAAGAAGAAAAACTATAGATGGAATTACCCACAAGGCAGGGTCAGTCTAATATTAGCCTTTCCTTATAGATTAGCCATCTTTAGAGTTATTCATTTGAGGTTTCATCCTCTAGATAATGGTTTATAAATGGAAAATTTGAGTATCTTCATTTTTGTTTTAAAAATTGGTGGGAGGGCATATTTTCCTTCTAGGTATTTATACATAAATATTGAGGCTGGCTAAATTAAAGTTCAATTATCTAATTGGATACAGATGTTAAAAATAAAGAAGTATGTATTTACATGGGAAGTTATCTCTAAGCTATTTTTCCAAGTATAAAAAGAAAGATGCAAATCAATGTCTATAACATGTTTTATTTTTAAACAAGGGGCATATATTTGTATATATAGACTATTTCTGAAAGGGCATATGAGAAATTGCTAACAGTAGTTTGTCAATTTTTTCATTTTCCCTTTCTCTGGTATTTCCACAAGAATGAGTTATTACAATAAAATGTAGTTAAAAATAAACATAGCTGTCTATAGAGAGAGAAAAGGGAAATGTAATGAGATTCTAACATTGGGGAATCTTTATAGGCACAAGTTGCCTTCTATAATTCTTGCAAATTTTCAGTAATTTGAAATTATTTCAAAATAAAAAGATAACAAAAAAACAACTAATTCCATAAATAGTTCTTTTAAATTCCAAATTTGGCCTATACAATTCTATACACCCAGCCTAATTCATGTACATGACCCATGTACTAGCTGGTACAATGACATAATTGCTCTGAGCCTTGGTTTCCTCACTCCAAAAATCAGAATGATTTTTATAGGGTTGTGTTTTATACATACTGAACATCAGTATATATTATTATATCCTCTCTTCTCTATTTCTTTCAACATGCCCTTATTTAGATAAAATAGTATGAGAAGGCAAAGAAGCCAATGCATTTTGTGGTTCTATAAACAGGGGGCAAGAAATATAGTTGAAGCAGAGGTTGTCATTTTTGGCATTACAAACATAAAGACTATCTCTGTATTCAGTCACTTCCTTCTTCTTGTACTTCAAGACTTTAAAAACATACCTTTTTCTGTCAAGAAGCAGTTTCACATATTATAAAAAAAATTCTTGGCTCTGAAAATTTTAAACCTAGGTTTAGAAATAATAATTCTGAGGTAACTTATCTTCTTTAAATGTATACAAATTTTAATGTCATGAGTTTTGTTTTGTTTTGTTTGTCTTTAACAGGTTGTCCAGCTCTAGTGAGAAGTAAACCAAAGGACAAGAATTTGCCCTGCAGTAGATTCAACTTCAACCACACAAATGTGGACTTTAGGAGTTTGGTAGAGATTAAGTTTAGATTTAAGAATTAACAAATGGGTGAAACAAGTCACCAACTATGGTTAATGTTATGTGTCAACTTGACTGGGTCATGGGGTGTCCAGATATTTAGTTAAACATTATTTTTATGTGAGTTTGTGAAAGTGTTTCTAGATGAGATTAGCATTAGAATCAGTAGACTGAGTAAGGCAGATTTCCTTCCACAATGTGGCTAGGTATCCTCTATTTCATTGAAGTCCTGAATGAAATAAAAGGTATAAGAAGAGAGAATTCAGTCTCTGCCTAATTGGATGAGCTGGAACATCAGTCTTCTCATGTGTTAGGACTGAAACTGAAACGATTGGCCCTCCTGATCCTCAGGCCATAGTGTTCACACTGGAATTACATCACCAGCAATCCTAGGTCTCCAGATGACACATGGCAGATCATGAGACTTCTCAGCCTACACAAATGCATGAGCCAATTGCTTATCAATATTCTCTTTATATCTATCTACCTATCTTTAAGTATCTAAGCATCTGTCTGTCTTATTATTTCTTTTCTCTGGTGAACTCTAATATATCATGTTCTGTCAAATTTTATGGTAAATGATTAATTTTGTCCAATTCACTTTATTGAACACAATCATTTTTTATAAATTTATTTTTTATTGGTGTTCAATTTGCCAACATATAGAATAACACCCAGTGCTCATCCCATCAAGTGCCCCCCTCAGTGCCTATCACCCAGTCACCCCCACCCCCCACCCACCTCCCTTTCTACCACCCCTAGTTTGTTTCCCAGAGTTAGGAGTCTCTCGTGTTCTGTCTCCCTTTATTGAACACGATCTTTTCCAATTTGGACCATTCGTCATTTCTTGCCAGAGTTATTATAACACCCTCTTAGATGTCTCCTGACTTTGGTTTCACCTCCCTCAACTCCTTCTTTCACCACAACTACCATTATAATCTTCATAAAATAAAATTATTTCTCTGATTGAAGAAAACAAAACAATAAAACAAATTACAAAAGCAATTTGATCTATGTATTGAGCTTTTTCTTGGCTCCCCAGTGCCTTGAGAATCACTTTGAAAATTCTGAGAGCATGCAGAGCTTTCAAAACCTAGGCTATTTCTATTCCTTCATCCCTAGGTTTTCCACCCAACATTGCTTCTTTCACTTTTATCACTCTCTTCCTTATTTTACACTTACTCTTCATTTATCTTCAAATCAAAGTCACCTCTCACTTTTTCTTCCCCCTGCCTGAAATGCCTTCCTTCATTCTCCACCAAGTGAATTCCAACTCATCTTGAAGATGAGCTCAACTGTTCCTCTTGCATGAAGCTTTCCCTAACATCCCTGCAGATGTCCCATCCATGTTCCTAAAGAGTAATTTTTATCCCTCTTTCAAATCACTTATTGCAGGGCTGGACAATGTATTGTTTATGGGACTATCTTTCCCACTGAACTTCAAAAGCCTCAGTGACAGGTTGAATTAATCTGTGCTCCTGGCCTACACTACTACATCCTTGGTTTCTTCTTTTCTTTTTCAAAATTTTATTTATTTATTTATTTATTTATTTATTTATTTATTTATTTATTTAAGAGAGAGAGAGAGAGAGAGAGCATGAGGAGGGGAGGGGCAGAGGGAAAAGCAGACTCCCCGTTGTGCAGGGAGCCAGATGTGGGACTGGATCCCAGGACCACAAGATCATGAGCTAAGCTGAAAGGAGACAACTGACTGAATCACCCAGGTGCTTTTTCTTTACTGGGTACCTGCCATGTACAGAGTCCTGGGTTCTGGGGACACAGGTTTGACTATGACAGCAAAGATCTTTCCCTCATGGAATTCACTAACTGGAGGAAAGCAATACCATCAAACAACAATGTGTGTGTGTGTGTGTGGGGGGGGCAGTGACAGAAGGAGAGAGAGAGAGAATTTCAAGGAGTGGTAATTGTAATGTTTATAGCAGCAATCTCCACAACAGCCAAACTGTGGAAGAAGCCTCAATGTCCATCAACAGATGAATGGTTAAAGAAGATATGGTCTATATATACACTGGAATATTACTCAGCCATCAGAAAGGATGAATAGCCACCATTTGCTTCAATGTGGATGGAACTGGAGGATATTAGGCTGAGTGAAGTAAGTCAATCGGAGAAGGAGAATCATTATATGGTTTCACTCATACAGGGAATATAAGAAATAGTGAAAGGGATAATAGGGGAAAGGAGGGAAAATGAGTGGGAAAATTAGAGAGGGTGACAAAACATGAGAGACTCCTATATCTGGGAAATGAACAAGGGGTATGGAAGGGAAGAAAAGTGAGGGGATGAGAAGACTGGTGACGGGCACTGAGGGAGGCACTTGACAGGATGAGCACTGGGTGTTATATGTTGGCAAATCGAAATTCAGTAAAAAGATATATATATATATATATATATATATATATATATATATATATATATATAATAAAATAAAAACAAACTAAAACATTGTGGTGGCATAAAAAACTTGTGTCTGGGGCTATAATCAAGAGGAAACCTCTGAGGATGTGACACTGAGCACAGACATGAGTGAGGCAAAGGAGCCAGCCAGGTGAAGACCTAGGGAAGCAAAACTTTAGGCAGAGTGAACCTCAAGTAAAAAGGCACTGTTTAAGAGAATCACTTTCCTCATAAGGTAAAGGGAAACAATCATACAACGCTATGTCAGCTGTGTTGTTGTTTTTAATCCTAATCCTAGATCAACTGCCATAAAAGTATTCTGAGTAAAAGGCTGACATGATTAAATTAGTTTTTTGAAAAAGATCTCTTTGCCTAAGATGAGGACAGTGAAACCAGCATGTGCCAGTTTCCATCCTGGGCTTCTCAAACACCAAAGTGAGGCCAGCACCAAACTTCCAACTTTAATGAATCACGACTAGATTAGCACAAAATTATCAAAGCACTCAAAGCAAATGCTATTGTGCAATGGAGCTTCTATGGAGATTTGTAAGGACAAGCGAGACTGGCAGCGACTGGGACTCTGCTGAGGAGGGAGCCCTCTAGTGGGTAGAAGTGATAGTGCAGTTTTGCTGAGGCAGCAGGGTGGGGCAGGAGGACTTGGGCTTGTAGCTGCTAGATGATGTGCCTGGGGTCCCACTTTCTCATCTTTGTCATAAAGAGTGTATGCTGAATCAGTGTGATTCCCAAATAGGTGTCCATGGACAGGGGCTGATCCAGGGATATAGAGTCATCTGGGGAGTTACTGGCAAATACAGACTTGCTTACCCTACTCCAGAAGATGAGGATTTAGTAGAGAGGCACCGGTCCAGGAATCTGCATTTACATGAACATTCCTGAAGATTTTCTGTAAGGTTAAATTTTGGGAGCACTGCACTAGGAGACTCTAAGGTCCCTTCATGCTCTAATAGCCTGACATAGAGTTGTCTTCAGAGATAACGTGGGGTGATTTCTGAGTGTGCTTCATCCAAAATGGCAGCCCAACATTAACTTTTAGGATGGAGGGATTGATTCCTGGAGGAGTTCTAGTTTTCAGATGAGGCAAACAGGCCCAGAGAAGAAACATGATTTGCCCAAGATTACACACCAGGAAGTAACAATTTTAGAAATAGTACCAGTTTCCTGACCTCCTGGTATTTAAGACATTGCAGGTAGAATATCCATTCCTGTTCCTGACATCTAGCAAATTCCCACTTCTTGGTCGTCATCTTCCCCCCAATTCCTACTCTGGCCTACTCTTTCTTTCACATGGAGACCCATTAGGTTTTGGACACTATACTTTGTTTTAAGAAGACTCAACTTTGACTCCATTAATATGAAGTTGAGCCATCCCTCCCAGTACATACAGAGAGGAGGGTAAGGTCAGGGGAGGCTGTAGGAAGGACCTCAGTGCTTCTTGAGTGTTGAAGATAAAATAAATGGCAGGCCATGAAGAGTGTGGCTGACTGGCTCATAGCACACTCATATCCATGCCTCAAGGAGAAGCAGAACCCAGAATTCCTCATTCCACACTGTCCCTCCTGCCCCCTCTCCAAATACCCAACTTTCTTACAGGGATGATATCATATTGTCGGAGAAGACCAGGACCTGAAATCATTTTGACAGGGGCAGGGAGTGGGGTGGAGGAAGGAAGGAGTAGATGCACTAATTTAACTAAAAGCCTCAAGGGAGTCTCTGTTTCAGGTTCCTCCCACCTCATCCACCATCCACCTACTGACCTTCTTCCTTCACCATCCACGCTTCTTTGCTCTTCCAGGGCTTTTGGGATCATCTAGTGCATATTTTCTTCAGAGCAGACCTCACTGACATAGTACAAGCCTTGGTCACTTGATCTTTGCTGGGCTCAGCCTCTTAGGGCTGCTTGCCCTACTCTAGGCCTGGGATGAAGTTTGGAGTCCGCCTTGAGGTCTACTCGAAATCCCCATGGCTGCAGCTCAGGACAGTGGCCTCTGGTTCTGGCTTAGGGTGGTAGAAAGCAGCAAGCTCCCCTGCCTGGTCACTGCTTTGATGAATATTTAGTTCAGGGCCTACCCTGGGACCTCAGTCCAATCTCACCATACACCCTGCACCCCAGTCCTGGAAACTCCCAGGCTCTCCCTCTTCCAACCACCAGAGGCCGTTAGGCTAAAAGACTCCACTTTTCTCAACTTCACCACCACTCCAGATCCTCCCTGGACAGCTCAGAGGAAAGATCGCTTCATAAACTCTTAAAAACATTTTGGAAACTAGCAGCTTAATCATTATATTATTCAATCAGAAGTGTTTTGGGAAAGAAAAAATGAAGTATATCTTCATTTTAAGTACATCTGTTGTTTTCAGACGCTATTATTTGTCAGTGAATCATCAATTTTATTTTTTTGTGTGGCTAAGACTATTTGTTCTAACTAAGGATCATGCATGCAGCTAAACTAATGTGCCTTTTGTGTAAAATGGAAATTTCAGTCCTGCTAAGTGTCATGATCCTAAGTGTGGTGGGTGAGTAATCTCCCCAGATGTTATGAGATACATCTGGGGGGAGTAGGATTGTGAGACAGTGGGATCAGAGCTGTCCTTGCAGGAACACTATAGCCCACAAGGGCAACCAAGGCATTATATGCATAAGTCCAGCCATCCCATGTGTAAATCCTCCCGTTCTGCCCAGTGCCACATTGATTGACCACCAGAGCAGACTAACTGCAGACAGAGAACCCTGGCAGCTCATGGTCCTACTGCTCCTGGCTCAGGCTGGCCCAAAGAAAATGTAGGACCACTGTGACAGGTTCGTCAGATGCTGGCCCAGGTGGGAAGCCTGAGTTGTGGGAAACAAGGGCCAGGAAAGAGACAGTTCCTAAAACTGGGATTCCTCCCTGAGGCCTATTTCCCCAGAGAGATCTCTCCTCAATCAGTGGGCTCACCTCCCAGGTTCCAAGGCACAAACAGAGGGGTGGGGTGGGCTTAAGGGGGCAGGAAGGAAAGGGGAGTTACCAGCATTTCTTAAAAGCCACCACTTTGGGAGATAAGTAATGAGACAGAATCACATCAGATGAATTGAGAGAGAAGGTGAGTTGCCAACTGAGGGTTTATGGCTTTGTGGCTACATCAAGTACAAATGGGGAGGAAATAAAAACTGAAATAGATTTGTCCTTTACACAAGGTTACTATGAAACTTAATTTTTCATATAAATGGACTGGCCCTGGTCTGTCCCCTCTCGAACTCAAGGTTTCTTTATGACTTTTACAGTTCCTTTTCCCTAAGTGACTGCCTACTTCTCAGGGCTGTGAGCTGACACCTACCCACCCCATCCCTTTCAAACCCCCTCCAAGCCATTTCCTCCTCTTTGGAATTCATCCTAAGGCCCTTACTCTTTAATCTTAGTGTAAGCAGCCTTGTTAATCAAATATTTTTTTACTTGCTAATTACTCACCCTTTTCAGACAGTCCAGGACATTCACTGGCACAAGAGTTCAGTAAAGTAAGGAACCTGTTAGAGCAAAAGGCAAGTTCTAAAATTTGCAGTGATTTGGCAAAGGTTTATATTTTAGTTCAAAAGAATTTCCACCATTTGCAAAGGTGTGTGTGTGTATGTGTGTGTGTGTGCGTGAGAGAGAGAGAGAGAGAAAGAGAGAGGGAGAGAAAAAGAGAATGAGAGAGAGAGAGAGAGAGAGGACAGAAACAGAGATTCTATCCTTGGGTAATAAAAGCCCAAGTGGCATCACCCTGAGCAAATAGCTCATTCATACAGTGGAAATATTGAGAGTAATACTATTCTCATAGGGTTGTTATGAAGATGGCAGTAAACAAGTAAACATTGTGTGTACAATTTCTAACCGAATGCCTTGCACTTAATTTTGCATATTTTTTCTTTTTCTGTTTTTTTTTTTTTGTTTTTTTTTTTTTTTCAGAGCTGGGAGTTGGGGGAACTTGTTAGGGACATAAAATAAGTCTGAGTTAAGATTGTGCAGTTCTAACTGCTTATCTGTAGTCTAGTTGTAAACAAGGTACAGAAGATATGGTAAGTGTCAACCAATAGCTACTCAGTTTTTTATCCATCCTCCAGGTCCAAGGGAAGGGGGTGAGATGAGCTGTCATTATGTGGGGCTAGGCCAACTGGGTGCTGTGTAAGGGAGAGCTGGCATGGACTCTGAAAGCCTGAATATCCAGGAAGGAGAGATAGATAGAACAGGCTCAGCTCCAGGAGGAGCTAGTGCTGCTGAAACAAAACATGTCTGAGAGCAGTGGAGTGTGCTGAAGGTGGAAAGCAAGCTTTTGGTTTCTAGAGGAGGCACTGAAAGCCATGCTGGGGACTTCAGGCAGAAACAAGATTGTGGGCTGTAGGAGCTGAGTGCAGTGTTGAGCCTGGGCATACTCTTCATTAGACACCATCATCTTGCAGTCAGTGCAGACTCCACTCATTCCTTCCATGCTCCCCTCATCAGACAGGACTGGTCTCTCAGAAGTCCTGGACTTATATTGACCCATTCCCCTAGAGGAAAGCTTTAAAAGAAAATTATATTACTACTGTGGTTTCCCTCATTTTTTAGTTAAATGTTTCTGAGCAAAACTCAAGATTAGCAAAGCAAACACCTTTGTCTTCTTGGCATCTTTGGGAAGAAATGCACTTTATTTTGGCTGCTGTTCTAAGTTATTGCTGTATTTTAGGGTTCTTCTGGATCCCTGACCATAGAAGTGACTTAATCTGGGCAGAACAGCCCCTTCCTCACTGGCTGCTGAGAAGCCTCCGTGGCTGGAATTCCAATTAATCCGTGGCTAGGGCTGCAGTTGACAGGGATTCATGTTCATTGTGCTGTGACATAAGCTAAACATGGCCCTCTTAGCCTCCCTGCCAGGCCTGTAATGCCCTGTGTTACCTCTACCCTCCTAATGTCCTCATACTCTCCTGCCCTGAGTGAATCTCTACACCTATGCTTGGAGGGGGCCTTCGTAAATATTTGAGGAATCTGAAAACACAATTTTGTATGCCCAGAATAGGAGTAAGTGGGTAACTCACTTTCTCTGTTCCTTCAAGGGTCTGGTATGAATGTGTGCATGTTTGTATGTGTACACAGGTATGTTTCTCTGTGTAAATGTATATGCGTGTGTGAATATGTGTCTATGTGCATGCATATGTGTTTATGCATATGTGAATGTGTGTATGTCCATGCATCACTTCTTCTAGACTATTTATTTATTTATTTATTTATCCTCTTTAAATGTCGCCGTGATTTGATCCTATTTGGTCCACCCACCTTCCATCCAGTCCCCACCCCTGAAATGACACAGGGATGAGACTACTGAAGTTCACATTCTCACAGATTTTTCAGTGTACATGCCCTTGTATCTTATCCAGTTTTTACTCTTGTGTACGGATCTTACCCAAGATTAACCAAGCTTCATTCTGAGTGGACAGTCCCCAGAAGACTACTTATACTTCTGACATGAATTGCAAGTTTTGAGAGGTTCCCAAAACCACCTTTAATTTCGATAATTTGCTAGAAGGACTCATGGAACTCAGTGAAAATGGCTATACTCACAGACTCAGTTTAATATTTTTAAAGATTTATTAATTTTTTAAAAATAGTATTTATTTGTGATAAACAGAGAGAGAGAGAGGCAGAGGGAGAAGCAGGCTCCATGCAGGGAGCCCGATGTGGGACTCAATCCCGGGACTCCAGGATCATGCCCTGGGCCGAAGGCAGGCACTGAACCGCTAAGCCACTCAGGGATCCCCCCATTTTTTTTATTTTAAAGAGGAGGAAAGGGAAAAGGGAGAGGGAGAGAGAAAATCTTAAGCAGACTCCTTGCTGAGTGTGGGGCATGATGCAGGGCTTGTTCTTACAACTCTGAGATCATGACCTTAGCCAAAACCAAGAGTTAGATGCTTAACTGACTGAGCCACTCAGGCATCCCTTTCAGACACAATTTATTGCAGGGTTAGGGTTTAAATTAGACGTAACCAAGGGAAGAGCCATATAAGGTATGTATAGGAGTAGTTCCAGTCTTTTTCTCTCCCTGTGGAATCTTGGCTAGCAAGCCAAGCCTTGTATGGCCAAGATGCATAACAACATGCACAGTATGGTGATGACCAGGAAAATTCACCAGAGCCTTTATGTTCAGGGTTTTGTTGGGGATCAGCCACATGCTGCCTAAGTGGACGACTTTTAGGCTTTTGTCCTCCCAGAGGTCAGGTTGACACCATTAGTCTTTAGTTCCTCTGAATGGGGACACAAATACCATGTGCCCAAATCATAATCATGCTGTGTGAACAGTCCCATCACAAATCACATTGCTAGACTGTCAGTGGCCAAAGCTCTCAGATAAACACAATGTCCTATCAAGCAGGACAATCCAGGGACCTGAGATCACCTCCCACTGGCTGAGAACAAAGGCCAGACTTCTCTTTGGGTAAAGTTAATTCTCTACACATACCCCTGCCAACAGTCCCTGTCTTTGAAATTTGAGGATTGGGAGGAGTAAACAGCATCTCTTCAAACCGCTGGGTGACTGAATGTTGTCCTTAGGGCTGAGTGGTCCCTCCTAGCCAACCAGGAGGACTCTGGTCCTCTCTGCATGGAATTTATGCTATGACATAACAATCTTGGTTCTAAAAAGAGCCCTGGACATCTCAATACTTGCTTGTTTGGGGACCACAGAATTATCAAGCATGAAGCAGCTTACCCCCTAAGAACCTTCTGCTACCTCCAAGAAATAGATATGCAGGACAAGGGAAGATAGTGGCAGCCTAGGAGGACTGCAGGCTTACCTTGACTCATGTATACAACTAGATAACTATCAAATCATCCTAAATACCTCAGAAATAGACCTGAAGACTAGCAGAACAAACTCCACAACTAAAAGGTAGAGAAGAGGCCACATTGAAGAAGGTATGAAGGGGGGAGACATCATTTAGGAGAGAAAAGGATCATGACTGTTGCAGTGGAGTGGGAGCTGTGGTCACAGAAAGGGTAGAGAGGCAGACTAGCACAGAGGGAGGAAGATGAATCCTCATAGCAATTATCTTGGAAAGCAAGAGGGGCCCAATTTTGAGAGTTCTTGTAACCAGCAGGATTTAAAGCCTAGAGTTTTAAAGGTCAATGGATTTGGCTCCAGGAGACTGCAGAGGCATTGGTGCTAATCTTGGAAAGAAGGCAAGGCAAACTGTTTGCAGACATATAGTGTGGAAATAGCAATCAAAAGAATGCCTAGGGCACACAGTAGGGAGGTTATTTGCTCTTCTTGAAGCATGTCCCAGAGAGGTAGCATTCACAGAGAAACCCTTCCAGGAACAAAGGAACTTACCAGAACCTTTTCCCTCACCTGCCCTTTAGTATTAACACAGAGCCACCTGTGGCAACCAGCACAGTGCCAAAACTACTACCTAATTTTCTTACACTAAGTCCCACCCTACCAGGCTCTGGGGGAATCGTCCTTCCTAGTGACATTCTCCTCAGTCCCAGGACAGTGGGTACCTCTTTCAGAAGACTAGGCCTAACCCTTGACAGCAACACATCTCCAACCTTGGAGTTCTTGTTCATGAAGTTATTTCCCTAAGAATATAAGTAGCTGACTTTCCTAACACACAGAAGCAGGCATAGACTTAGACAAAATGAGAAGAAAGCGGAATTTGTCCCAAATGAAAGAACAGAACAAGTCCATAGCCAGAGAACTAAATGAAACAGATATAAGTACGATGCCTGATAGATAATTTAAAGTAATGATCATAAAGATTCTCACTGGTCTTAAAAGAGTAAAGTACATGAATGAGACTCTTAACAGGGGGATAAGGAATAACATAGCAGAGATACAGAGCTTAACAAACAACAGAAGAAATATGCTTGATGGATTACATAGCAGGCTGGAAGAAGCAGAGGAACAAATTAATGACTTGGAAAACTGAATAATGGAAAGCAATCAAATTGAACAAAAGAAACAAAGAAAATTATGCAAAACAAGGATAGACTTAGGGACTCAGTAATTCCACCAAACATAATAACATTCACATTATAGAAGTTCCAGAAGAAGAGAGAGAAAAGGGAGCAGAAAATTTATTTGAAGAACTAATAGCTAAAAGTTTTCCTTATCTGGAGAAGGAAACAGATATCTAGATCCAAGAAGCACAGAGGACTACCAACAAAATGAATAAAAGCAGATCCACACCAAGACACATTACAATAAAAATGGCAAAATATAGTGATTAAAGAAAAAAATTCAAAAGCGGGAAGACAAGACGGTAACATAAGGCTATCAGGGGATTTTTTTTTTTTTCAGAAACGTTTCAAGTCAGAAGGAGTGGCATGATATATTTTAAAGTGCTGAATGGGAAAGGTCTGCAGCCAAAATTACTATCCAGCAAAACTACTATTCAGAATAGGAGAGATAAAGTGTTTCCCAGAACAAAAATCAAAGGACTTCATGACTCCTAAACCAGTCATGCAAGAAATATTAAAGAGAACTCTGGGTGGAAAAGAAAGAACAAAAACGACAGTATGAAGATCTGAAACACAGAAGCAGTAAAAATGAATATTTTTGTAAAATATCAGCTGAGGAACTCACAAAATAAAAGGATGTAAAATATGACAAGATATAACTAAAACATGGAGAGGAGTAAAGAATTGGTTGATGACCATCAATTTTTTAAAAAGATTTTATTTATTTATTTATTTATTTATTTATTTATTTGGGACAGAAAGAGAGAGAATGTGCATGAATGGGGAGAGGGGCAGAGAGAGGGAGAAGCAGACTGCCTGATGAGCAGAGAACCTTATGAAGGGCTCAATCCCAGGATCCTGAGATCATGACCTGAGCTGAAGGCAGGCAGACGTTTAACCAACTGAGCCACCCAGGTGCCCCTGATGATCATCAATTTAATATCCACTGCTATATTTAGTTGTTAAATACAAACCTAATGGTAATCATAAATCAAAAGAGAGTAATAGATATGCAAAAAATAATGAGAAAGAAACCCAAGTAAAGAAAGCCAGAAAAATGGAAGTAGATCAAAAGAAGAAAGGATTAGAGAACAATAAAACAATTATGAAACAACTAAGTGGAAATAAATACATTTCTATCAATAATTGCTTTGAATATAAGTGGGTTAGATGCTCCACTCACAAGACATAAGGTGACAGAATGGGTTTAAAAAAAAACAAGATCCATCTATATGCTGCCTACAAGACTCATTTTAGACCAAAAGACACTTGCAGATTGAAAGTGAGGGGATGGAGAAATATCTATCATGCAAATTGGTGTCAAAAGAAAGCCAGAGTACCACTACTTATATTAGACAAAATAGACTTTATAACAAAGTCTATAATAGGAAACAAAGAAGAGCACTATATAATAATAAAGGGGACAATCCAACCAGAAGATATAACAGTTATAAATGTATATGCATCCCAAATGAGAGCACCCAAATACATAAAACAATTCATAACAAACATAAAGAAATAAATTGGCAATAATATAGTAATAGGGAATTATATCACCTCATTTACATGGATGGACAGATCATTTAAACAGTAAGTCAACAAACTTACAATGATCTATAGAGACAACTGGAACAAATGGATTTAACTAACTCAGAATATTCCATCCTAAGACAACAGAATACATTCTTTTTAAGAGTACACAGATCAACCTCCAGAATAGATCAGATATTAGGCCACAAAGCCAGCTCTAAGAAATTCAAGAAGCTCAAAGTCACATTATGCATCTTTTCTGACCACAGTGCTATATGAAACTAGAAGTCAACCACATGAAAAATTCTGCACAAGACAACGAATACCTGGAGGTTAAATAAGATGCTACTAAACAGTGAATGGGTCAACCAGAAAATAAAAGAAGAAATTTATAAAGTACTAGAAACAAGTGAAAATGAAAACATTACAGTCCAAAACCTTTGGGATGCAGCAAAAGTGCTCCTAAGAGGGACAAAGATAGCAATACAAGCCTCCATCAGAAAGCAAGAAGAATTTCAAGTGAATAACCTAACCTTTCATTTAAGAGACCTGGGAAAAGAGCAATAAATGAAAACTAAAACAAGCAGAAGGAAGGAAATAATAAAGAGTATAGCAGAAATAAATGGTATAAAAACTAAAACAAAATAACAAAGCCCAAAACAAAGCACACAGAACACACACATACACACAATAGAACAGATCAATGAAACCAGCAGCTTATTCATTGAAAAAATTAATATAATTGATAAACCTCTAGCTGGATTTATCAAGAATAAATAAAGGACTCATATAACTAAAACTACAAATGAGAGAGGAGGAATAACAACTAACACCATAGAAATATAAAGGATTATAAGAGAACATTATGAAAAACTATATGCCAATAGGACAACCAAGAAGAAATGGATAACATGACACTATATATTGAAAACCCAGAAAACTCCAAAAATGAACAAACAAAAAACGTTAGAACTATTAAATGAATTCAGTAAAGTCACAGGATACATAATTGATGCATAGAATTCTGTTGCACTTCTGTACATCAGTAATAAAGCAACAGAAAGAGAAACTAAGAAATTAATAACAAAATTTAGAATTAAACAAAAAATAAGATACTTAATAATAAACCTAAGTAAACAGCTGTAAGACCTGTACTCTGAAAACAATGATGAAAGAAATTGAAGATGACACAAAGAAATGGAAAGATATTCCATGCTCATGGATTGGAAGAATATTAGGTGTCTTTACTAGTCAAAGCAACCTACACATTTAATATAATCCTATCAAAATGCCACCAGCATTTCTCACAAAGCTAAAACAAACAATCCTAAACTTTGTATGGAACCACAAAAGACCCCAAATAGCCAAAGCAACCTTGAAAAAGAAAAGCAAAGTAGGAAGCTTCCCATTTCTAGATTTCAAGTTATATTACAAAACTGTTGTGATGAAAACGCTATGGTACTGGCAGGAAAATAGACACATAGATCAATAGAACAAAATAGACATCCCAGAAATGAACCCACAACTATATGGTCAATCTTTGACAAAGCAGGAAAGAATATCCAGTGGGAAAAAGATAGTCTCTTCAGTAAATGGTGTTGGGAAAACTGGATAGACACATGCCAAAGAATGAAATTTCTAGTTTTTCAATTTACTTTTGTGTATGGATAAATTCCTAGAAACATATAACCTGCCAAAACTGAAGCATAAAGAAATAGAAAATTTGAATAGAACAATTCCCAGCAAAGCTGTTGAGTTAGTAATAAAAAAATTCACAAAAAACAAAAACCCAGGACCAGATGGCTTCATGAGTGAATTCTACCAAACATTTAAAGAAGTGGTAAAGTCTAGAAAGAGTATTATGCTAAGCAAAATAAGTCAAAGAGAGACAAATACCATACGATTTCACTCATTTGTGTTAAGATATGAAAACAATGATCAAAGGGGAAAGAGAGAGAAAGAGTGACAGATGAGCTAAAAGGTGATGGGAATTAATCCTTGCATTAAGGAGTGCACTTGCGGTTGTATGGAAGTATGGAATCACTAAATTGTGCACTTGAAACTAATATTACACTATAAGTTAACTAAAATTAAAGTTAAACATCAAAAATTAAAAAAAAAAAAATAGGGGGCAAGATACCAGAAGAAGGGTCCTCAACTCATCTGGTCCCGCCAACTTACTTAGATAACTTCCAAACATCCAGAACACCTATGAATTTGACCTGAGATTTAAAGAGACAACAGCTGGAACGCTGCGTAGAGAAGGGTTTTGCTTCTAACGAGGTAGGAAGGCAGAAAAAATTAAAAAGAATCAAGTCGGGGAGGGGCCCCGCGAGGAGCTGGGCTAAGTCCGGGCGGCGAGAGCCTTGGGGACGGGAAAGCTCGGCCCGGCAGAAGCGGGACCTTTAAAAATCCACACTGGATTCTTCCCAACAGAAAAGTGCTCAGCGGGGAAACCGGCCAGGATCGCCGGAGGGACAGTGAAGCCTTCGGTCTCCTGGGGTCACTCGGAGGGAAGTGGGCCCCGGGCGAGAGTGCCCCTCCCCCACAGGCCGATCTCCGTAAAAGGCTAGAGCGCGGACTCGGCGGGGCCTGGGCGGAGCCGGGCGGATTCCAGCGGCGCAGGCCTGGATCCCAGGGCACCAGGGGACACAGCTCACAAGCCTGAGCTCCCTCCAGGACAGGCGGAGGCGGGGAGGACACAGGACAGCGAGAAATCTCCTGCCGCTGGGCGCCCCGGAGCTGTGCAGGCCAGCCACCAACCCCCCCAAGCCCAGGCGAGTGCGGACTGGGAGCTGCGCAGTTACTGCAGGAGCTGACGCCAGGGCTGGAGTGCTGGCCGACGCCAGTGTTGTTCCTCCTGGTGTCACTGTGAGCCTGGGAGCGGCGGGACCACCAGGGAACACGGGCCTCCAGGGGTAAGCAGCTCCCACTGAGTCGTGCACCTGGCGGGACCAGGGCAGCTCCCCCAGGTACACACACCTGAGAGTGAGCACAGCAGGCCCCTCCCGCAGAAGACCAGCTGGAAGACAGGGGAAGAGCAAGTTCTTGATCGAGCAGCGCTGGAAAGCTCCACGGGAAGTTGAGGGATTTATAGTATACAGAACTAAAGGGTTCCCCTCCTTTTTTTCACCCTTTTCCAGTACAACTTGTTTTTATAATAGACTAAAAATTTCCAATTTTTTTCTCTTTTCCCACCTTAACTACAATATTTTACTACCTCTTCATTTTTAAGTTTCTTCCTTTTTGACTTTCATATTTCTACAATTACATGTCTGAGATATATTTCCCACTTCTAGATTCCCTGCAACATACTAAATTTAATTTTGGGAGATATACGAGATATGTTTTTTTGTTTTGTCTTTTTTGTTTTCTCTGTCTCATTTTGTTCTACAATGGCAGAAGTTAATACCTTCTAAAACATGACCAGTGTGCACCCAGAAGCAAGTGGTATACCGTGCTGGTTCATTCTTTGAGATTATATTCTCTATTCCTTCCCATTCTGCCCCACTCGTTTATCTCATTTATGTTTTGGTGGTCAGTGTTGGGGCTCTCTAAAAGTATTGCTCATTAATGTAAATTTGGGAGTGAGCATCTTTTAACATACAGAACTTAATACACTCAGAACCAAGAGGATCACCCTCTAGGACCCCTCAGGTAGACTACATTCTCCCTCCACAATAGCTTCTTCACCACCACATTCTCCCAGTCCCCCACTTTTTTTCTTCTCTTTTTCTCCTCTTTGTTTTTATCTCTTCTTTTATTTTTTCTTCTTCTTTGGGATTCTTGGCCTTTTATTTTTTACTACTTTTTTTTTAAATTTGTTTTTCAAAAAACAAATTTTGTTTTATTTTCTTCTGATCTTTGTTTTCATTTTCTGGCCTCTGACCTCATCAGAATCATCTAGGGTGAAATTTACTTAGGTCGTGGTTGATATTCTTGACTCAGCCTGCTCATACAGCCACTCTGCACTGAGCAAAATGACTAGAAGGAAGAACTCACCACAATAGGAAGAATCAGAAACAGTACCCTCTGCCACAGAGTCATAGAATATGGATTACAATTCAATGTCAGAAAGCCAATTCAGAAGCACAATTATAAAGCTACTGGTGGCTCTGGAAAAAAAACAAAGGATCAGGAGACTTCCTTACTGCAGAATTTAGATCTAATCAGGCTGAAATTAAAATTCAATTAAATGAGATGCAGTCTAAACTGGATGTCCTAACAATGAGGGTTACTGAGATGGAAGAAAGAATGAGTGACATAGAAGACAAATTGATGGCAAGTAAGGAAGCTGAGGAAAGAAAGAGAAAAACAATGAAATGATCATGAGGAAAGGCTAAAGGAAATAAATGATAGCCTAGAAGGAAAAATCTACGGATAATTGGGGTTGCAGAAAATGCCGAGAGGGACAGAGAGCCATAAAGCATATTTGAACAAATCATAGCTTAGAACTTCCTTAACTGGGCAGGGGGGAGGAACAGGCATTCAGATCCAGGAGATAGAGAGGTCCCCCCTCAAAATCAATAAAAGCCGTTCAACACCTTGACATTTAATAGTGAAACTCACAAATTCCAAAGATAAAGAGAAAATTCTGAAAGCAGCAAGAGACAAGATTCTTAACTTACATGGGGAGAAATATCAGATTAACAGCAGACCTCTCCACAGAGACCTGGCAGGCCAGAAAGGGCTGGCAGGATATATTCAGGGTCTTAAATGAGAAGAACATGCAGCTAAGAATACTTTATCCAGCAAGGCTGCCACTCAGAGTAGAAGGAGAGATAAAGAGCTTCCAAGATAGGCAGAAACTGAAAGACTATATGACCACCAAACCAACTCTGCAAAAATTTTTAAGAGGGACCCTGTGAAAGAAAGAGGAAGCCCAAAGAAATAATCCACAAAAGCAGGGACTGAATAGGTATTACGATGACACTAAATTCATATATTTCTATAGTTACTCTGAATGTGAATGGGTTAAATGATCCCATCAAAAGATGCAGGTTTCAGACAGGATAAAAAAGCAAGACCCATCTATTTGCTGTCTACAAGAGACTCATTTTAGAGCTAAGGACACTTCCAGCCTGAAAATGAAAGGATGAAGAACCATTTACCATTCAAATGGTCCTCAAAAGAAAGCTGGGGTAGCAATCCTCATATCAGATAAATTAAAGTTTATCCCAAAGACTGCAGTAAGGGATGAAGAGGGACACTATATCATACTTAAAGGGCCTATCCAACAAGAAGACCTAACAATCATGAATATTTATGTCCCTAATGTGGGAGCTGCCAAGTATATCCAGAAAGAATAAGATAATATTACGGATTAATAAGAAAATCTGTAGCCTTATTAAAAGGAAAACTCTCAAATGAATAAAATCATGAATGAAAGAGAAGAGATCACAACCAATACCAAGGAAATACAATTTTAAAAATGTATTATGAGCAACGCTAAATAAGCAATAAATTAGGCAATCTAGAAGATATGGATGCATTTCTGGAAAATCACAAATTACTAAAACTGGAACAGGAAGAAATAGAAAATCTGAGTAGGCCAACATCCAGAGAGGAAATTGAAGTAGTCATCAAAAACCTTCCAAGACAAAAAGTCCATGGCCAGATGGCTTCCCAGGGGAATTCTATCAAACGTTTAAAGAAAAAATGACACCGAATCTACTAAAGCTGTTCCTAAAGATGAAAAGAGATGGAATACTTCCAAACTCATTTATGAGGCCAGCATCACCTTGAATCC
Organism: Canis lupus baileyi; assembly: GCF_048164855.1. NCBI lineage: Eukaryota > Metazoa > Chordata > Mammalia > Carnivora > Canidae > Canis > Canis lupus. The sequence continues at coordinate 45,957,626 of NC_132840.1, forward strand.
AAAACCAAAGACCCACCAAAGAGGAGAATTATAGACCAATATCCCTGATGAACACAGATGCAAAAATTCTCACCAAGATACTAGCCATAGGATCCAATAGTATATTAAGAAGATTATTCACCATGACCAAGTGGGATTTTTTTCCCTAGGATGCAAGGGTGGTTCAACACTTGTAAAATAATCAGTGTGATAGATCACATCAAGAAGAGAAAAAAACAAGAACAATATGACCCTCTCAATAGATGGAGAGAAAGCATTTGACAAAATACAGCAGCCATTCCTGATCAAAACTCTTAAGACTGTAGGGATAGAGGGAACATTCCTCAGCATCTTAAAAGCCATCCACAAAAAACCTACAGCAAATATCATTCTCAATCCGGATACACTGAGAGCCTTTCCCCTAAGATCAGTAACACGACAGGATGGCCACTCTCACCACTGTTTTTCAACAAAGTACTAGAAGTCCTAGTCTCAGCACTAAGACAACAAAAAGAAATAAAAGACATTCACATTGATCAAGAAAAACTCAAACTCTCCCTCTTTGCAGATGACATGATACTGTACATAGAAAACCCAATAGACTCCACCCCAGGATTGCTAGAACTCATACAGCAATTTGGCAAGGTGGCAGGATACAAAATCAGTGCCCAGAAATTAGTGACATTTCTATACACTAACAATGAGACTGAAGAAAGAGAAATTCAGGAGTCAGTCCCATTTACTACAGAACACTACAGAACACTTCTGAAAGAAATTGAGGAAGACACAAAGAGATGGAAAAATACTCCATGCTCATGGATTGGCAGAATTAATATTGTGAAAATGTCTATGCTACCCAGGGCAATTTACACATTCAATGCAATCCCTATCAAAATACCATGGACTTTCTTCAGAGACTTGGAACAAATCATCTTAAGATTTGTATGCAATCAGAAAAGGCCCTGAATAGCCAGGGGAATATTGAAAAAGAAAACCAGAGTCAGGGGCATCACAATGCCGGATTTCAAGTTGGACTACAAAGCTGTGATCATCAAGACCGTGTGGTACTGGCACAAAAACAGACACAGAGATCAATGGAACAGAATAGAGAACCCAGAATGGGCCCTAAACTCTATGATCAACTAATATTCAACAAAGCAGAAAAGACTGTCCACTGAAAAAAGGACAGTCTCTGCAATAAATTGTGCTGCAATAAATTGTGCAATAAATTCTGCCGCATGCAGAAGTATGAAACTGGACCATTCTCTTACACCAGACACAAAAATATACTCAAAATGCTTGAAAGATCTAAATGTGAGATGAGAATCAACCAAGATCCTAGAGGAGAACACAGATCACACCCTCTTTGAACTTGGCCACAGGAACTTCTTGCAAGATACATCTATGAAGGCAAGGGAAACAAAAGCAAAAATGAACTATTGGGACTTAATCAAGATAAAAAGCTTGTGCATAGCAAAAGAAACAGTCAAAAAAACTTAAGACAACCTCCAGAATGGGAGAAGATATTTGCTAATGACTTATCAGATAAAGTACTAGTATCCAAGATCTATAAAGAAGTTATTAAACTCAACACCCAAGAAACAAACAATATAATCATTTAATGGGCAGAAGACAGGAACAGAAATTTCTACATAGAAGACATACACATGGCCAAAAAGCACATGAGAATATCCTCCGTATCACTGGCCATCAGGGAAATACAAATCAGAACCACAATGAGATGCTACCTCACACCAGTGAGAATGGTGAAAATTAACAAGACAGGAAATAACAAATGTTGGCAAGGACATGGAGAAAGGGGAACCCTCTTGCATTGTTGGTGGGAATGTGAACTGGTACAGAAACTCTGGATAATAGTGTGGAAGTTCCTCAAAGAGTTAAAAATAGAACTACCCTATGACCCAGCAAATTGCTCTACTGGGGATTTACCCCAAAGATACAGATGCAGTCAAAAGCCGATACACCTGCACCCCAATGTTTATAGCGGCAATGTCCATAATAGCCAAACTGTGGAAGGAGCCTCAGTGTCCATCGACAGATGAATGGATAAAGAAGATGTGGTCTATGTAGACAATGGAATATTCCTCAGCCATTAGAAACAACAAATACCCACCATTTGCTTCGACGTAGATGGAACTGGAGGGTATTATGCTGAGTGAAGTAAGTCAATCGGAGGAGGACAGTCATCATATGGGGAATTTAAGAAATAGTGAAAGAGATTATAAGGGAAAGGAGGGAAAATGAGTGGGAAAAATTAGAGAGGATGACAGAACACGACAGACTCCTAACTCTGAGAATTGAACAAGGGGTAGTGGAAGGGGAGGTTGTTGGGGGGATGGGGTCACTGGGTGACAGGCACTGAGGGTGGCACTTGACGGGATGAGCACTGGGAGTTATACTATATGTTGACAAATTGAACTTCAATTTAAAAAATGAAAGAAAAAAAATAAATTCAATGCCTCTTCCCTATTTAACAGCAGCCCCAAAACAGATCAGGGAATGCCTAAAGAAACTTCTGACTTTGTTTCCCGATAAAAATCACAAGCTGAAAAATAGACCTCTATTGTTTCTTAGAACAATAATACCCAGTTAATGAAATAAGAACTGCCATTTGACCAATTTCAGTTGGACTTGTTTTATGTTTTCAAATTTTGCTGCTTGTTACTAGCCAGAGAGTATCCATTGCAACTGCCTAGTTCTCACATCTTTGTGTGTATAATATTTATATACACACATATGTATATATAAATATAAGCACACACATTTTCTAACAATTATAGGAATAAGTTTGAGAAAGGTGAATGGAAGGTACACAGATTCTCTAACCCTCAGAATTTTACTGGTCCCCTCCTTTCACACAGTCATGTAGCTCCAGTTTGGCCAATGAAAGTACTCCTTCCCCAAGGACACAGTGAAAGGCTCAGTATGGACATGTGAACCAAGTAAGGAAGTCTCTTATGAGATTGATTATAGGACATAGGAAAACATAAGTCTTTCTTCTACTGACTTGAAATATGAATTTTAAGGGCCCACATGAGCCTGATACTGCTTGCTTTTCTGTCTCAGGAAGAATAAAGTCAAGAGTACAGCAGAACAAAAGATATAGAGCAATAAGGGGGATGATCTTGATTATTCTTTGGACAAAATATGCTTAGTTAACTTTATCTCTGGGATTTTTAGTCTTAAGCCAATAAAAATCCATTTTTTCTTACTTTAAGTAAAGTGGAGTCCTGAAAAATGATCTAGTTTTGTCACACCATTGATAGTACAATTTTCTAGCATTACGCCATGCTATCTGTTAATGTTTGATATTTATCTTTCCAGATTTTTCCTAGAAATATACAAATATAGGCATCAAATTAAATACAGGCATAAAATCAAATATAGATATAGATATAGATATAGATGATGATATAGATATAGATGATGATATAGATATAGATATAGATATAGATATAGAAACAAATGTAGTCTTTTTTCAGCAGTAAATGTCGTGGGACCGATCCATACTACTTCATTGAGATCCATACCATGAAGTCAGAGATGTGATTAAGAGGGCATACTTTGCCAGCTTGCCTAGATTTATATCTAGTCTACCTTCCGGTAGGACTTTAAGTAAAACATTTACCTTTCTGATCCTCAGTTTCTTCACCTTTAAATGAAAACCATGGTGGTACCTACTTCTCAGGATTGTGTGAGCATCAAATGAGATTATGCAAGAAAAAAATCCCTATCTTCTAGTGAGCATTGCCTATTTTTCCTAGTTATTATAACTATAGGGATTTTTTTTTATTCACAGAGCAGTATCAAAGATTAGAGAAATCATTTGACTGAGGCATTACTGGTAGGTTAGAAGTGGCAAGAAATGGAAGCAATGGCATTGCTGTTCTCTACTAGGTAAGTACCTGTACCCAGGACCTCTCCTGGGGAGGAGTAGAGGGATCAGTGGAATTGGAAGGTGACCATGACCAGGGAATGCAGGTGTCTCATGGTCAGACCAGGTACCACTGAGAAAGGAGTCATGCAAACTACTCTTCAGGAATATGGGAGTATTCTGACGGTGAAGAGAGAAAAGGAAGTTAGCAAATGTTGTCCAGAAGGGAGAGGGCTGTGTGCCATGGGACAAAAGAAGAGTTTCAAGCTAAAATACGGTAGACATAAAGGGACAGAGAAAGCAGATGGTCTTGAAAGGCCCCCTTCCACTGAGGACTTCATTACAATGTGAGATTCACTCAAGTTTGGGGATCGCTTCAGTTATTTCAGGAGGAAACATAGACTTCCTTATCTCCTTTAATACAGACTTCCTTATCTCCTTTAATAGGGGAATCCATTAACTCCCTGTTCTTTATTTTTTAAGATTTATTTATTTATTTGTTTGTTTGTTTGTTTATTCAGAGAGAGAGAGAGAGGCAGAGACACAGGCAGAGGGAGAAGCAGGCTCCATGCAGGGAGCCCGACGTGGGACTCGATCCCAGGTCTCCAGGATCACACCCCAGGCTGCAGGCGGCACTGAACCACTGCACCACCGGGCTGCCCTCCCTGTTCTAAGCTGAGGTCAGACTTTTTATAAAATTCAGTGCCTGATGCACATTATGTTCTCAGCCAAACCCAATTCTTTTTTATTGCCTTATAAAGGACCAGAATGAAGATACTGATCAAAACAGGACCCCAAAAGATCCTTTCAATATTGGAGGGATCAACTAGATGCAATAAACTGATTCCTTGGAGGCAGTGTAGAGTAAAAAAGTTTGAGAAATAAACTTGTCAGAACTGGGATGGGCTCACTGCTAAGAGATAGACCTGAATCCTCTCTGAATCAAACAAGTCACATGCCTCCGGAAACTGCTTTCTCTTCCCAAGCAGGACTGTCCCTAAGCCAACAGGCCCAGGAAAGGGCACCGCGGGTGTCATTGTGTCTTTATTTTTCTTAAATTCTCTTACAAATCTTTAGTTGGCTTTTTATCACCCTTAAATGTAGACCAGGAAGATGATCAGTTTTCAGCTTTGTAGGGCTAGGCTCCAGCCATAGCTTCTTCATTTTGAAGTCAGACAATTACATACAAATCCTGGTGCTGACACTTTGACTGGCTGTATCTGTGAGCAGATTTGTTAACTTCAGCCTATCTCAATAATCTGTATTTCTAAAGTAAGGACAACTGTAATACCTACCTTAGAAGATTATATTGTAGATTAACGATGAATACAGTTAAATGCTTTAACAATGCCTTTCACAAATAGTCAAATAATTTTATCTACTATTATAATTACACCTGAGATGCAAAGATTAAAGGGCAGTCACTATCCATTTCCTTCTGGGAGCTTGCAGATTAGTGCTATATAGCGGTGCATAAAAGCAGAATATGGCACTCAAGCAAGAGCTTTAATTGAATGTGGTTGTTTATTTTCAGACTACATATATTATATGACCAGGGGCTAGTCCACAATATATTTTCAGACTATATATATTAGACCATGACCAGGAGCTAGTGAGATAGTGCCAATGTAGCTGTAAAACAGCGATCATGAGAATTGTACGTGGGTTTCTAAAAACTTTTGCAGCTGGAACACATTTTCCTTGACTGACTTTGCAAACTGCACACTTGAACTCATGTGTTATAAGGAACACCAGGGTCTTTAAAATATCACCACCATTTCTTCTACTTTAAAAGAATTTTGAGGCTAAACTCTGGAGGGAAGGGGCAAGATGGTGGAAGAGTAGGGTCCCCAAATCACCTGTCCCCACCAAATTACCTAGATAGCCTTCAAATCATCCTGAAAATCTACGAATTCGGCCTGAGATTTAAAGAGAGAACAGCTGGAATGCTACAGTGAGAAGAGTTCGCGCTTCTATCAAGGTAGGAAGACGGGGAAAAAGAAGTAAAGAAACAAAGGCCTCCAAGGGGGAGGGGCCCCGCGAGGAGCCGGGCTGAGGCCGGGGCGAGTGTCCCCAGGACAGGAGAGCCCCGTCCCGGAGGAGCAGGAGCTGCACCATCTCCCCCGGCGGAAAGGGGCTCGCAGGGAGTTGGAGCAGGACCCAGGAGGGCGGGGATGCCCTCGGGCTCCCTGGGACAGTAACAGACACCTGCGCCCCGGGAGAGTGCGCCGAGCTCCCTAAGGGCTGCAGCGCGCACGGGGGGACCCGGAGCAGCTCGGAGGGGCTCGGGGGCGGCTCCGCGGAGGGGGCTGCGGGGCGGGAGCAGCTCGGAGGGGCTCGGGCAGAGGAAGAGGCTCTTCAGAGCGTAGGGATAGAGGGAACATTCCTCAACATCTTAAAAGCCATCTACGAAAAGCCCACAGCAGATATCGTTCTCAGTGCGGAAGCACTGGGAGCCTTTCCCCTAAGATCAGGAACAAGACAGGGATGTCCACTCTCACCACTGCTATTCAACATAGTACTGGAAGACCTAGCATCAGCAATCAGACAACAAAAAGACATTAAAGGCATTCAAATTGGCAAAGAAGAAGTCAAACTCTCCCTCTTCACCGATGACATGATACTCTACATAGAAAACCCAAAAGCCTCTACCCCAAGATTGCTAGAACTCATACAGCAATTTGGCAGCGTGGCAGAATACAAAATCAATGCCCAGAAATCAGTGGCATTTCTATACACTAACAATGAGACTGAAGAAAGAGAAATTTGGAGTCAATCCTATTTACAATTGCACCCAGAAGCATAAGATACCTAGGAATAAACCTAACCAAAGAGGTATGATCTATATCCTAAAAATTATAGAACACTTCTGAAAGAAATTGAGGAAGACACAAAGAGATGGAAAAATATTCCATACTCATGGGTTGGCAGAATTAATATTGTGAAAAATCAATGTTACCCAGGGCAATTTACACATTCAGTGCAATCCCTATCAAAATACCATGGACTTTCTTCAGAGAGTTAGAACAAATTATTTTAAGATTTGTGTGGAATCAGAAAAGACCCCGAATAGCCAGGGCAATTTTAAAAAAGAAAACCATATCTGGGGGCATCACAATGCCAGATTTCAGGTTGTACTACAAAGCTGTGGTCATCAAGACAGTGTGGTACTGGCTCAAAAACAGACACATAGATCAATGGAACAGAATAGAGAACCCAGAAGTGGACCCTGAACTTTATGGTCAACTAATATTCGATAAAGGAGGAAAGACTATCCATTGGAAGGAAGACAGTCTCTTCAATAAATGGTGCTGGGAAAAGTGGACATCCACATGCAGAAGAATGAAACTAGACCACTCTCTTTCACCATACACAAAGATAAACTCAAAATAGATGAAAGATCTAAATGTGAAACAAGATTCCATCAAAATCCTAGAGGAGAACACAGGCAACACCCGTTTTGAACTTGGCCACAGTAACTTCTTGCAAAATACATCCACGAAGGCAAAAGAAACTAACACAAAAATGAACTACTGGGACTTCATCCAGATAAGAAGCTTTTGCACAGCAAAGGATACAGTCAACAAAACCAAAAGACAACCTACAGAATGGGAGAAGATATTTGCAAATGACGTATCAGATAAAGGGCTAGTATCCAAGATCTATAAAGAACTTATTAAACTCAACACCAAAGAAACAAACAATCCAATCATGAAATGGGAAAAGACATGAACAGAAATCTCACAGAGGAAGACACAGACATGGCCAACAAGCACATGAGAAAATGCTCCGCATCACTTGCCATCAGGGAAATACAAATCAAAACCACAATGAGATACCACCTCACACCAGTGAGAATGAGGAAAATTAACAAGACAGGAAACAACAAATGTTGGAGAGGATGCGGAGAAAAGGGAACCCTCTTGCACTGTTGGTGGGAATGTGAACTGGTGCAGCCACTCTGGAAAACTGTGTGGAAGTTCCTCAAAGAGTTAAAAATAAATCTGTCCTCCGACCCAGCAATTGCACTGTTGGGGATCTACCCCAAAGATACAGATGCAATGAAACGCTGGGACACCTGCACCCCGATGTTTCTAGCAGCAATGGCCACAATAGCCAAACTGTGGAAGGAGCCTCGGTGTCCATCGAAAGATGAATGGATAAAGAAGATGTGGTTTTTGTATACAATGGAATATTCCTCAGCCATTAGAAACGACAAATATCTTCCATTTGCTTCGATGTGGAGGGACCTGGAGGGTATTATGCTGAGTGAAATAAGTCAATCGGAGACGGACCAACATTATATGGTCTCATTCATTTGGGGAATATAAAAAAATAGTGAAAGGGAATAAAGGGGAAAGGAGAAAAAAATGAGTGGGAAATATCTGAAGGGGAGACAGAACATGAGAGACTCCTAACTCTGGGAAACGAACAAGGGATGGTGGAAAGAGAGGTGGACCGGGGGTGGGGGTGACTGGGTGAGGGGCACTGAGGGGGGCACTTGATAGGATGAGCACTGGGTGTTATGCTATTTGTTGGCAAATTGAACTCCAATTAAAAAAAAAAAAAGAAAAGAAAAAAGAAATAGGCCCATAAATACAGAGAACAAACTGATGGTAACCAGAGAGGAGGGGGCAGAGGGATGGGCAAAATGGATGAAGGTGATAGGAGATACAGGCTTCCGGTTAAGGAATAAGTTAAGTCCACAGGGATAAAAGTTATAGCATAGAAATATAGTCGATAATATTATAATAGCATTGTATGGTGATAGATGGTAGCTACACTTGTGGTGAGCACAGCATAATTTTGTCAAATCACTACGTTGTACACCTGAAACTAATTTAACATTGTCAACTATACTTCAATAAAAAAGAAAATGCCGTAAAAATAAAATAAAATAAAAATAAAATAAATTTTAGATTTACTTTTAATGACTTGATGTATATCTTCCTCACTGGACTGAAATCCCTACAAGGACAGTGTCCAGATTACTTACAAACAACAAACATTTATTTCTCACAGTTTTGAAGGCTGGAAATCTGAGATAAGAGTTCCAACATGGGGCAGCCCCGGTGGCGCAGTGGTTTAGCGCCGCCTGCAGCCCAGGGCATGATCCTGGAGTCCTGGGATCGAGTCCCACGCCAGGCTCTCTGCATGGAGCCTGCTTCTCCCTCTGCCTGTGTCTCTGCCTCACTCTCTCTCTCTCTGCATCTCTATGAATGAATAAATAAATAAAATCCTTTAAAAAATTTAAAAAAAAAGAGTTCCAACATGGTCAGATGAGGGTCACATACTTCTCGTTATATCCTCACATGGTAGAAAAGGCAAGGGAGCTCTCAGGCTTCTTTTGAAAGGACATTAAACTCATTCATGAGGGCTTCATTTTCATGACTCCATCGCCTGCTAGAGAACACATCTCTTCATATCATCTGTTGGGCATTAGGATCATAATATACACATTTTGAGGATACACAAACATTCAGACCACAGCAGGCAGGATCAAATCTGTTTTGCATTTGTTTTTTGTTTGTTTTTGTTTTGTTTTGTTTAATTTTCCATTACATATCTAGCCCTTAGCATGATGTTTGGCACATAGCAAATACCTGTGGAACAAATAAAGACCTCAATAAATATCTGTAGAAAAATAAGATAAAAATGAGAGAAGAAAGAACAAAGAATGTGAGAAAATCCATTAGAGAAGAAAAGAGAACATCCCCTTTTTACATGTCCAATGACCCTGCAAACTCTATTAAACATTCCCTGGTCAGTAATCTTGTCTTTGACCAATCAGATCAGCATCTCTTCCTCTTAGAAAAGTTCAAGGAGAATAAAAGGGCAGAGAAATTATTTTCACCTTCAAACAGATCAGACAGCAGGATGGAGACTTAGTCAGAACCAGGTTTAGTTATAACAGTGTAGTTGTAACAGTGTAAGAACAAGAAGGCAGGAGAGGACAGCATCATGACGTCAGCCGCAAGATACAGTCTCAGGCAAAGAACAGAACAGGGAAACAAGGAGAGAATTAGGACCTAGAATATGAAGTGTCAGCGGTAATGATGTTAACATGCATTAACATTCCTTTTTCACTTATTCTTCATTTTTAAATTAAGAATTTTATTTTTGTTTTGTACCAGATAGGCAGTGGGAGATAGAATGATCAAGAAGTCATCAAGAACAACTTTATGCTAAACTAAAGCAACTGATCTAGGGCAAGATGTAACTTCAGGATACTGGTGCCCTGATACATATACTCCCCATGGTATTCTTTTTTAAAAAAAAATTTTGTATGTTTTTTATTAGAGTTCAATTTGCCAACATATACAATGCTCATCCTGTCAAGTGCTCCCCTCAGTGCCTGTCACCCAGTCACCCCATCTCCCCATCCACCTCCCCTTCCAGTATCCCTTGTTCGTTTCCCAGAGTTAGGAGTCTCTCATGTTCTATCACCCTCTCTGATATTTCCCACTCATTTTCTCTCCATGGTTTTCTTGCCTAAATTACCTAGTGTCCCCAGGCTTGACATTGCCAGCTTTGCATCCTCATTCAGAAGAGACTTATCCTATAGGCTGAATTTTCTGACCCCTATTTGTTCTAGCTATCACTGCTATACCTGCACACCTACCTGATTTCTCACTTGATATTTCCCCTCGATCTGTTGATCCAATGCATGCTTAATTTACTGCCTACCTGCCAGGATGAGTGCCACTTCACCTAACACCCCTAATCTGGGTTCACTCAACTCTTCAGGGCCCAGTTGACTCATACATCTTTATATTCCACCAGAAACAGACCAAACTTTACTATGCTGTTGTCAGAAGGAAAAGAAGACTACACTGCTTTCTTCCACATTCAGTGAATATTATTAAATTCTCAACTAAAAATAATTTAGGAAAGCCCCTATTTAGTCAGTAGCTCCAAAAATGGTCTCCCATTCCCATCTAGCTCTCTCATTTTGTTACAAAGATAATTGAGGAGGAAAGTGCTAAGGACAGCACAAATCCATCTGTAGTTCAGAAACACAAGATTAAAAAAGTATTACTCAGGGAAAAACTCTTTGTGGTCACACAAGTTCCCTCAAAAACTTGGGGCATAGAAATAAGAGTGATAAGAAAGAAATATTTCATTTCACCATATCTGTTCAGTGAAAAGAATTATTATTTCTTTGTTCACAGGGGTTTCCACAACCTTTCAAAGCCTAAAAGATACAAAGATTATATTTTAAATAGTCCATTAAGAATAAAAGACTTAGAATAATGGGTATTCATTGAAAATCCCAAGCCGCCTCATAATCTACAAATCCAGCCCTTCTCCCTGAGCCTGAGGTCACAATCATTCTAGGAGCCAAGAGAGGAATTAAATGTCCCCCCTTGTCTTGCCCATACACCTTCTAAACTGCTACTGATCAAAGTGGTGATCAGAGCAGTTCAGGGATATTAGAGGAAGAAAAACAGGGAGCTTCAATGACTGATGGACTAAAATTAGAAACACCCCCAGAGGTCAGAAATTCTGTCCCTTCATTTCAACATCAAGGAAACAAGTCCACAGGATTGCCTGTGGTTCCAGCCGTGGTCCTTGTTATCTTCATCAGGCTCCCTGATGTGCCTTTAATTCAATTTTTTTCTGAAATAAGCTGTGCTTCCTAGAGTATGAAACCAGACTTGTTACATATGAAGGGAGATGCTTATTTGTGAACTCCTGTTTTTTGTTGTAACTGTCGTTGCTATATACTGAAAAATTAGTTTCCTCTGATTAAGGTTAATAACCTATCTCAAAGACTGGGACATTTGTCTTCCACCCACTCTGAATACAGTCTGCATTACCTGATGGAGACACTGAAACCCTGAGAAGGATTTAGGCCCTTCTATAGTCGTTAGGATCCATTTTCACAGAGTCAGAGAGAATACTTTTGCTCAGAATCTTTATTGAAACTGGAAAACCTAGTTCACCTCCCATCCCTACCAGGAGAGATCAGGTGTTGAAGGCAAAGGGATAAATTCACCAAATCCTGAAAGCCATTTCATATCTGGTATCTGAAGGGATAGCCACTGAAGAAAGCTAGAGGTTCTGCTCTGGGAAATGCAGCAGTGTGTTGATACTCATCTCTGCAGCTGCACACAGATGTCTCTCTCCTTTTTCCCTCTGATCTCCACCCTCAGCACCTGCCAATCACACGTCTCCAGAGACCAGGTGATCACAAAGCAGAAATTGATTTCCAATGAAAGGTTTATGGTCTTGTTTAGCCAGCTGCTCTCTGACCATGTGCATTATTTCTTCCTAGACCTGTGATAAGGGCATCTAATTATTCTCGTTCCCTCTGCCCTGATGTCAGGCCACAAATCTGGGTGGGCTCATTAAAGTGTCTACACATTGAGAAGCATTTTGTTAGGGGGATTCATTGGTAGTCGGGCCTCTCTGCTGTCCCCACTGGGGAGGTGACTAACACAGTAGACGAGTTATTGTCTCCAGCCCACTTAGTTGCCATCCTCAGAAAATTCTAGAGGCAGAGCATGTCAGGGACTTGATCTGGCTCTGACAGTTTGAAGGGTGGGAGAGGCAGAGGGGAAAGAGAGGGAGAGAGGAATGCAAGGACATTCCAAACCAAGATCCTGTCTGTGTTTTTTCACACATACCACTCTTGGGCTGCTGTTCAAGCCCAAACCAAGCTCTTAGAAATGTTGCGGTAGCTAAGGACATTCTTCTGTTGACTACACATGGATCTGAATATGATTGTATTGGACCGGAGGAAGAGACATTGTTTATTTGCCCTGAGAACTGGGATGTTCAGAGGGGAAAACAGGGGTAACTAAGGAGTAACTAAGGTTGGATTTTTTTGCCATGACCTTTAGCCTTTCTGAGCCTAGGTTTCTTTATAACTAAAACAACAAAAATGTATATATTTACTTGCTTCTCAAGGCTGCTGTGATATGAAGTGAAAAATGTACAAGGAAGCTTTAGAAAAGATCTTTAAATTTTTCATCTGTGCACAAGAAATATTAATGCCTGGAAAAACTTTAGCATTGACATTCTCTTTTTTTTCCATTAAAGTTTGCCAACATATACTATAACACCCAGTGCCCATCCCATCAAGTGCCGTCCTCAGTACCCATCATCCAGTTACCCCAACCTCCTGCCTGCCTCCCCTTCCACTACCCTTTGTTCATTTCCCAGAGTTAGGAGTCTCTCATGTTTTGATACCCTCTCTAATTTTTCCCATTCATTTTCCCTCCTTTCCCCTATAATCCCTTTCACTATTTCTTACATTCCCTGTATGAGTGAAACTGTATGACGACTGTCCTTCTCGATGGACTTATTTCACTGAGCATAATACCATCCAGTTCCATCCACGTTGAAGCAAATGGTGGGTATTCATCCTTTCTGATGGCTGAGTAATATTCTATTGTATATATAGACCACATCTTCTCTCTCTCTCTCTTTACATATATATCTTAACTGTTTTATTTTTTATATTTTTTGTATATTTTTTATTGATGTTTGACTTGTCAACACATAGTATAACACCCAATGCTCATCCCATCAAATGCCCCCCTCAGTGCTCATCACCCAGTGCCCCCATCCATCAGCCCACCTCCCCTTCCACTATCCCTTGTTCAATTCTCAGAGTTAGGAGGGTCTCATGTTCTGTCACCTTCTCTGATTTTTCCCACTCATTTTCTCTACTTTCCCCTATAATCCTTTTCATATTTTTAATATTCCCCATATGAGTGACCCCATGTAATGATTGTCCTTCTCCAATTGACTTACTTCACTCACCATAATACCCTCTAGTTCCATCAACATTGAAGCAAATGGTGGGTATTTGTCATTTCTAATGGCGGAGTAATATTCCATTGTATACATAGACCACATCTTCTTTATCCATTTTTCTGTCAATGGACACCAAGGCCCTTCCACAGTTTGGCTATTGTGGACATTGCCGCTATAAGCATTGGGGTGCAGATGTATCGGTCTTTCACTGCATCTGTATATTTGGGGTAAATCCCGAGTACTACAATTGCTGGGTCTTAGGGTAATTCTATTTTTAACTCTTTGAGAAAGGTCCACACAGTTTTCTAGAGTGGCTGTACCAGTTCACATTCCCACCAACAGTGCAAGAGGGTAAGTAACCCCTTCTCTACATTGATTCCAACATTTGTTGTTTCCTGTCTTGTTAATTTTCACCATTCTCACTGGTGTGAGGTGGTATCTCATTGTGGTTTTGATTTGTATTTCCTTGATGGCAAGGGATGAGTATTTTCTCAAGTGCTTTTGACCATGTGTATGTCTTCTTTGGTGAAATTTCTGTTCATGTCTTTTTCCCACTTCATGATTGGATTGTTTGTTCCATGGGTGTTGAGCTTCATAAGTTCTTTATAGATCTTGGATACTAGCCCTCTATCTGACATATCATTTGGAAATATCTTCTCCCATTCTGTAGCTTGTCTTTTAGTTTTGTTGACTGTTTCTTTGCTGTGCAAAAGCTTATCTTGATGAAGTCCCAATAGTTCATTTTTGCTTTTGTTTCCCTTGCCTTCAGAGATGTATCTTGCAAGAAGTTGCTGTGGCCAAGTTCAAAAAGGGTGTTGCCTGTGTTCTCCTCTAGGATTTTGATGGACTCTTGTCTCACATTTAGATCTTTCATCCATTTTGAGTTTATCTTTGTGTCTGGTGTAAGAGAATGGTCTAGTTTCATTCTTCTGCACGTAGCTGTCCAATTTTCCCAGCACCGTTTATTGAAGAAACTATCATTTTTCCAGTGGATAGTCTTTCCTGCTTTGTCCAATATTAGTTGACCATAGATCTGAGGGCCCTTTTCTGGGTTCTCTGTTCTGTTCCATTGATCTATGTGTCTATTTTTGTGCCAGTACCACACTGTCTTGTTGATCATAGCTTTGTAGTACAACTTGAAATCTGGCATTGTGATGCCCCTGACTCTGGTTTTCTTTTTCAATATTCCTCTGGCTATTTGAGATCTTTTCTGATTCCACACAAATCTTAAGATGATTTGTTCCAACTCTGTGAAGAAAGACCATGGTATTTTGATAGGGATTGCACTGAATGTGTAAATTGCCCTGGGTAGCATAGACATTTTCACAATATTAATTCTTCCAATCCATGAGCATGGAATATTTTTCCATCTCTTTGTGTCTTCCTCAATTTCTTTCAGAAGTGTTCTGTAGTGTTTAGGGTATAGATCCTTTACCTCTTTGGTTAGGTTTATTCCTAGGTACCTTATGCTTTGGAGTGCAATTGTAAATGGGATTGGCTCCTTAATTTCTCTTTCTTCATTCTCATTGTTAGTGTATAGAAATGCTACTGATTTCTGGACATTGATTATGTATCCTGGCACATGGCTGAATTGCTGTATGAGTTCTAGCAATCCTGGGGTGGAGTCTTTTGAGTGTTCTATATACAGTATCATGTCCTCTGCGAAGAGGGAGAGTTTGAGTTTTTCTTGGTCAATGTGAATGCATTTTATTTCTTTTTGTTGCCTGATTGCTGAGGCTAGGACTTCTAGTACTATATTGAATAGCAATGGTAAGAGTGGACATCCCTGTCTTGTTCCTGATCTTAGGGGAAAGGCTCTCAGGTTTCCCTGTTGAGAATGATGTTTTCTGTGGGCTTTTTGTAGATTGCTTTGACGATGCTGAGGAATGTTCCCTCTATCCCTACATTCTGAAGAGTTTTGATCAGGAATGGATGCTGTATTTTGTCAAATTTTTCTCTGCATCTATTGAGAGGATCATGTGGTTTTGTTTTTTCTTTTCTTCATGTGATCTATCACATTGATTGTTTTATGAGTGTTGAACCAACCTTGCATCCTGGGGAAAAATCCCAGGATGGGATTGGTCATGGTGAATAATTTTCTTAATGTATTGTTGCATCCTATTGGCTAGTATCTTGTTGAGAATTTTCACATCCGAATTCATCAGGGATATTGGTCTATAATTCTCCTTGTTTGGTGGGTCTTTGGTTTTGGATTCAAGGTGATGCTGGCCTCATAAAACGAGTTTGGAAGTATTCCATCTCTTTCTATCCTGCAGAACAGCTTTAGTAGAATAGGTGTTATTTCTTCTTTAAATGTTTGATAAATTCTCCTGAGAAGCCATCTGGCCTTGGGCTTTGTGTCTTGGGAGGTTTTTGATGACTGCCTCAATTTCCTCCCTGGGTATTGGCCTGTTCATGGTTTCTGTTTTGTCCTATTCCATTTTTGATAATTTGTTGTACTTCAGAAATGCATCCATTTCTTCTAAATTGCCTAATTTGTTGGCATATGGATGCTCATAATACTTTTCTAAAATCAGTTGTATTTTCTTGGTATACATTGTGATCTCTCCTCTTTCATTTGTGATTTTATTCGAGTCTTTTTCTTTTTTATTTTATGATAGTCACAGAGAGAGAGAGAGAGAGAGAGAGAGGCAGAGACATAGGCAAAGGGAGAAGCAGGCTCCATGCACCGGGAGCTCGACGTGGGACTCGATCCTGGGTCTCCAGGATCGCGCCCTGGGCCAAAGGCAGGCGCTAAACTGCTGCGCCACCCAGGGATCCCTCTTTTTCTTTTTAATAAGATTGGCTAATGGTTTATCTGTGTTATTAATTCTTTTTTAAAAAATATTTTATTTATTTATTATGAGAGAGAGAGAGAGAGGCAGAGACACAGGCAGAGGGAGATGTAGGCTCCACACAGGGAGCCCGTATGTTATTAATTTTTTCAAAGAACCAACTCCTGGTTTTGTTGATCTGTCTACAGTTCTTCTGATCTCTATTTCATTGAGTTATGTTCTAATATTTATTATCTCCCTCTTCTGCCTGGTGTAGGTTTTACTTGCTGCTCTTTCTCCAATACCTTTAGGTGTGAGGTTAGCTTGTATTTTGAGTTTTTCCAGTTTCTTTTGAGGGAGGCTTATACTGAGAAGTATTCCTTCTTAACACCACTTTTGCTGTATCCCAAAGATTTTGAACCGATGTATCTTCATGTTCATTAGTTTCCATAAATCTTTTTAATTCTTCTCTAATTTCCTGGTTGACCCATTCATCTTTTAGTAGGATGCTCTTTAACCTCCTTGTGTTTGAGTTTCTTCCAAATTTCTTCTTGTTATTGAGTTCTACTTTCAAAGAACTGTGGTCTAAAAATATGCAGGGGACAATCTCAATCTTTTGGTATCAGTTGAGACCTGATTTGTGACCCAGTATGTGGTCTATTCTGGAGAAAGGTTCATGTGCACTTTGTGTACACATGAAGAATGTGTATTCACTTGCGTTCAGATGGAAAGTTCTGTAAATATCTGTGAAGTCCATCTGGTCCAGTGTGTCATTTAAGGCCCTTGTTTCTTTGGTGATGTTCTTAGCAGATCTGTCATTTGCAGAAAGTGCCATGTTGAAGTCTCCTACTATTAGTGTATTTTTATTGAAGTATGTCTTTGGTTGTTAATTGATTGATATACTTGCAGCTCCCACATTAGGGGCATAAATATTCATGATTGTTAGGTCTTATTGTTGGATAGGCCCTTTAAGTATGATATACTTGATGAAGTGTCCCTCTTCATCTCTTACTGCAGTCTTTGGGATAAACTTTAATTTATCTGATATGAGGATTGCTACCGCACCCAGCTTTCTTTTGAGGACCATTTGAATGATAAATTGTTCTTCACCCTTTCATTTTCAGGCTGCAAGTGTCCTTAGCTCTAAAATAAGTCTCTTGTAGACAGTACATAGATGGATCTTGCTTTTTTTTTAATCCAGTCGAAACCTGCATCTTTTGATGGGATCATTTAGCCCATTCACATTCAGAGTAACTATTGAAAGATATGGATTTAGTGTCATCGTAAAATCTATTCAGTCCCAGTTTTTGTGGATTATTTCCTGGGGCTTCCTCTTTCTTTTACAGGGTCCCCCTTAATATTTCTTGGAGAGTTGGTTTGGTGGTCACATATTCTTTCAGTTTCTGCCTATCTTGGAAGCTCTTTATCTCTCCTCCTATTCTGAATGAGAGCCTTGCTGGATATAGTATTCTTGGCTGAATGTTGTTCTCTTTAGTACCCTGAATATGTTCTGCCAGCCCTTTCTGGCCTGCCAGGTCTCTGTGGAGAGGTCTGCTGTTAGTCTGATATTTCTCCCCATATAAGTGAAGAATCTCTTGTCTCTTGCTGCTTTAAGGATTTTCTCTTTATGTTTGGAATTTGCAAGTGTCATCTTTAAATATCAAGGTATTAAATGGTGTTTATTAATTTTGGGGTGGGGGAGGACCTTTTTAACACCTGGATCTGAATGTCTGTTTTTCTCCCCAAATTAGGGAAATTCTTCACTATGATTGGTTCAAATATACTTTGTGTCTCCCTCTCTCCCTCTCAGCCTCTTCTGCAACCCCAGTTATACAAAGATTCTTCCTTCTCTGGCTATCATTTATTTCCCTTTGCCTTTCCCCATGGTCTCTTAATTGTTTTCCTCAGCTTCCTTACTTACAATTAACTTGTCTTCTATGTCACTCACACACTTTTCCACCCTATTAACCCTAGCAGTTACGACATCCAGTTTGGATTGCATCTCATTTAATTTATTTTTGTTTTCAACCTGATATGATCTCAATTCTGCAGTAACGAAGTCTCTAGAGTCCTTTATGCTTTTTCCCAGAGTCACCAGTAGCTTTATAACTGTGCTTCTGAATTGGCTTTCTGACATCAAATTAAAAATCATATTCTGTAACTGTGGCAGAATACTCTTTCCAGTTCTTTCTTTTGTGGTGAGTTATTCCTTTTAGTCATTTTGTTCAGTGCAGAGTGGCTATAGGAGCGAGCAGAGTCAAAAACATGAACCACGACCCAAGTAAAATCCACCCCTAGATGTTTCTGATGAGGTCTGAGACCAGAAAATGAAACAAAGGTCAGAACAAAATAAAACAAAAGGACCAGTAAAGTGAAAAACAAGTTTTAAAACCAAGTAGTAAATGATAAAAGGCTTAAAGCCCCAAACAAGAAGAAAAAAGAAAAAAAGTAGAGGAAAAAGAGAAAAAAATGAAAAAAAAAAAAAGGGTGGCTTGGGGATGGTGTTGGTAAAGACATGGTAGTGGAGAGAGAATATAGTCTACCTCAGGGGTCCTGAAGGGTGATCCTCTTGGTTCTGAGTATATTTTGTTATGTATATTAGAAGATGCTCAATCTCAAATTTATATAAACCAGCAATATTTATTTATTTATTTTTAAAGATTTAATTTATTTATTCATTAGAGACACACACACAGAGAGACAGACAGAGGCACAGACACAGGCAGAGGGAGAAGCAGGCTCCATTCCATGATCCACAGGCAGAGGGAGAGCCTGATGTGGGACTCAATCCCTGGCCCCCAGGACCACCCCCTTGGCTGAAGGCAGCGCTAAACCACTGAGCCACCCAGGCTGCCCTAAACCAGCAATATTTAGAGAAAGCCCCAAAATTGACAATCAAAACATGAAAAATATAAACGAGGGGGACAGAATGGGAAGGAAGAGAGAATATATTCTCACAGATGAACCAGCATGGTATTCCACTTGGTTCTGGATGTATGCTGGCCATTTTTTAGAAGGTATTAACTTCTGCCATTGTAGACCAAAATGAGGCAGAGAAAACAAAAGAAGAAGAAGGAAGAAGAAGAAGAAGAAGAAGAAGAAGAAGAAGAAGAAGAAGAAGAAGAACCCATATCTCATATATCTTCCAAAATTAAATTGAAAACGTTGAAGGGAATCAAGAAGTGAAAAATATATCTAAGACATATAATTGTAAAAATATAAAAGTCAAAAAGGAAGAAACTTAAAAATGAAGAGCTGGTAATATATTGTAGTTAAAGTAGGAAAAGAGAAAAAATTGGAAATTTTTAGTCTGATATAAAAAATGAGTTGTAATGGAAAAAGGAAAAAATAAAAAGGGGGAACCTTTTCCCTTGATACTATTTTCCCTCAATTTTCCCTCTGTCCTGGAGCCTTCCAGCGCTGCTTGGTCAGTAAACTTGCTCTTTCATTGTGCTTCCAGCAGTTCTTCCCAGGAGAGGGGTTTGCTGTCCTGATTCTCAGGAGTCTGTTCCTGGGCAGATATGTTCCACCCTCTGCTGGCTACCCGGCTTTGTGTGAGCTGTTTACCCTGTGAGGCTTTTGTTTTCTGGCAACACTTCCCTTCCCAGGCACAAGGTGAAACAAGGAGGAAAAACAACAAAATGGTGGTGGCCAGATTTCCAACTCTGGAGTTGAGCTCCCCATGAGTAACTAACCACAGCTCCCAGTCCACATTGGCCTAGATGCTCCTGGGGCAAGTGTGGGTGGACTGATCTGCACAGCTTGGGGGTGCCCAGTGGCAGGAGAGTTCTTGCCGTCCTGTGCCCTCCCTGCTTCTGCCTGTCCCAGGGGGAAGGCAGCATCATTGGCTTTGTCCAATTGGGTGCCCTGGTATCTGAGGAGCTGTGCTGCTGGACCCATGCTTTGGGGGCTGTGTGTCCTGCAGGGAACAGGGTACAGCCACCTGTCCAGAGCTGGCCCACCTAACTGATTGGCTTCTCCCAAATGCCTGGAAGGCTGCAGTGCTCCAGCCCTTTACCTATATTGGCCTGAGGTTTGCGGTGAGCTTTCCCCCCGGGTGTACTTCCTCTATTAGTGACTCTGGGAATCTTGAGGCTTCACTGTGGCTCTTGAGATGTTCCTCGGTTTACCTCCTAAACACTTTTCTGTTGGGAAAAATCCAGGGTGTATTTTTAAAGTTCCCACTTCTGCAGGGCTGGGCTTTCCTTCTGTTCTGCCCTGCTACTCGTGGTGCCCCTCCCCTATTATTTATTTATTTATTTATTTATTTTTCTGCCTTCCTATCTTGTGAGAAGTGAAATTATTTTTTCTCTGTAGCATTCCAGCTTTTCTCTCTTTAAATGTCAGGTTGAATTCATAGGTGTTCAGGATGTTTTGAAAGTTATCTAGGTAAGTTGGTGGGGCCAGGTAAGTTGAGGACCCCTACTCTTCTGCCATCTTGCCCCTCCTCCCCTAGCACTGACATTCTCTTATTTTATTTGCTTTGACAGCATGAAGGTTGGATGAGTCAATGCAGAGCAGACACTGGAAAAAGGAGTCAGAACCAGTGGTGAGCCAGAATATTCTCCAATCTACAGATGGTTTAGCATCCATCACTTCCTACTCATAAGAAAGGTGTCTGTAAAATTCAGGGACAGCAGACTGATGAAGGAGGGGGGAAAACAGGAGGAGCAGGAAATGGAGGAGGAGGAGAAGAGAGAGGATTTTTTCTACATTCTAAGTCCTAACATCAGCAATTCTCAAGTCTTCATAATACAGCTAGTCTGACATTTGTACTGAGGGGATAAAATCAAAGCTGGAGACAACCCTTGGTCCCATGCTCTGGATCAAGATAGTGGTCCCACAGTATAGTCATGGTACTCGTCAGTGCCACATATGCACAATAACAACAAAACAGAACCCAGAATATGAAACAAGCTAATTGGGCAGCCTGAGTAGCTCAGTGGTTTAGTGCCGCCTTCAGCCCTGGGTCTGATCCTGGAGACCCCAGATCGAGTCCCACGTCGGGCTTGTGCATGAAGCCTGCTTCTCCCTCTGCCTGTGCCTCTGCATGGAGCCTGCTTCTCTCTCTGCCTGTGCCTCTGCCTCTCTCTCTGTCTCTCATGAATAAATAAATAAAATCTTTTAAAAAATAAAATATAATAAAATAAGCCAGTTATCCTCTAAGATGTCCTTGATGAAGCAGTAAAAATTATAAATTATAAATGTTACTAAATTTCATTCCTTGAGTGATTATCTTTCCATGTTCTGTAAAGTAAAATGGGGAATATACCTTAAACACTTCTGATGTGTGTCGAAGCATAATAGTTATATTGAGGAAAACCACACACACAATTACTTGGTTGGCAAGCTGGCCAAGTGATTTTTCTTTTCATGGGATAGGATATTTTCTAAACATTAATGAAACTTCAAGGAAAGCAGCTGATGTTGTGTATTGTTGATAAATCTAAGCTTTTAAGTGAAAATTTAAAATTTGGAAAACTTGGATCTCCCAACAGAGCTTGCTGTCAAGTTTTTCTGTACTTAATCTACAAAGCTTTTTTCTTATCCTTTATATGTCTAACTCCTACTCATCTTCCAAACTCAGCTCCTTCCTTTTGTTCTCTCAGAATGATTTCCCCAATCTGTCCTTCTTTCCCCAGGTTTGTGTGTGTGCATTTGTGTTTCTATATATGTCTATATATCTACATCTGTATCTGTCTTTCTCTATTACCTATCTATCATTTATCTATAGGCCTATCTATCTGTATTTAAACGTTCATTCTACTGAGAGGGATGATTTTTTTTATTCACTCTTCAGTATGACACTGACATTGACCAGAAACACAAAAACTATGTGTTTTCCCATATAAGTTCATTATTTCTTTTTTTACTTATAAAAATAGTTCAGGAATGTGAGTTTTTAACTACTTCTCAGTCAGTCTTCCCTATTTTACACTTAATTGAGGACCAAAATAACCTTTGAATTTATTTGAATTAATTTTATGGAAAATACTGAAATACTGAAGGCAAGAAGGAAAACACACTAAGCACTTAGTATATCCCGAATACTTAATAAAAACTCTTATTATATTTATGACCATCCCCTATTAATTTACTTTTGTAGATTACTATCAAATGGCCCTCCATACTACCATCAGATTAAAAGTCTGATGTAACTCTCTTAAAAAATATTTTATTTACTTGAAAGACAGAGAGAAAGCAGGAGAGGAAGAGGGAGAGGGAGAGAGAATCTTAAGCAGGCTCTCCACTCAGCATGGAGCCTGACACAAGACTTGATATTGTGATCTTGACATCATGACCTGGCCAAAACCAAGAGTTGGATGCTCAACCAACTAAGGTACCCAGGTGCCCCATGATATAACTCTTTTTTTTTATCACATTATCTCCAGAATACCAAAATTCCTATGATTTTTCATGATCTAGACTAAAAAATAAAATTTTTGCTTCTGGTAACAATAAATAAGTATCAGCAGAACATTCTATCAAAGATGACTAGAAAAGCTTGTCAAAATGTGTGTGTGGGGGGGAATTGAAAGCATTAGAGAGCTCAAAATAAGGAAAGAATTGAGGGATCAAGATCTTAAAAAGAGATTCAGAGACAACATTTAGTACTGATTTTATCTGAACATTTGCCACTCCCTAAATGGTTACTGAATGCCCATAAAAATAAGCAGACACATGGAAAATAAGAAGCTTAGAAGACAAGTAGAGATTCTGGAAGTCTAATGGAGATAGGGAAACAAAATGGGAGTTCAAAGCTTACTAAGGACAAAAGGCCACCAAGCAGCCCATATGTTACACTGGGACCCACAGAGGGTTATGCACTCAGAGTTAAGATGAAGTAGAGACAAAAAAAACCCTTAAAATGTCTGAAGTTCTGTTTGAAATGACCCTACTTTCTGACTAAATTAAGGTTATTTTTTTATCCTAATTATCTGTTAGAGGCAGGTATAATCTCATTCTGGAGAAAGATACTATCAGCCAGAATTTGAATGATCTTTACAATTTTTCATACACACATTTGATAGTCAATGAATGCTTGCCTGCTTGCCAGTAATACTAGGAGAAAAGATTATGTGACTGAAAAAGAAGTAAACAGAAAGCCCACCAACATGGGAAGTAGACCCATAAGATGAATAGATGCTAGTGGGTATCAGACATGGAGTTTATTTATTTATTTTATTTATTTATTTTTATTTTTATTTTTTAAATTTTTTATTGGAGTTCAATTTGCCAACATATAGCGTAACACCCAGTGCTCATCCCACCAAGTGCCCCCCTCATTGCCCATCAACCAGTCACCCCAACCCCCTGCCCACTTCCCCTTCAGACATGGAGTTTAAAACAAATATAATGAATATATTTTAAAAATTAGATAACAAGGTACAGATTTTTACCTGAGAAGTAGAATTTATAAAAGAGACAAATTATAAAGGTAAAGACAATAAATAGAATTAAGAAATTCAAACTAAATTAGTTTCATAGCAGATTAAGCATAATTGAAGAAGGTATTAATGATATATCTTGATTTAAACATAGATAAAACATATAAATATAGAAACTAGCTTAGGAGATATATGGGAAATGGTGAATGTATATGCCTACATATATATGCATATGTGTACAACATGCATGTATGTATATGCATGTATGTGTACCTGTATGTGTACAAAAAAAGACAGAATGGGGAAAATATTATATGAGGAAATAATCGTTCGAAATTGAAGTTTGAATTGCCAACATATAGTATAACACCCAGTGCTCATCCTGTCAGGTGCCCCCCTCAGTGCCCGTCACCCTGTCACCCCATCCCCCCACCTGCCTCCCCCTTCCACTACCCCTTGTTCATTTCCCAGAGTTAGGAGTCTCTCATGTTCTGTCACCCTCTCTGATAATTCCCACTCTGAGACACCTGCACCCCAATGTTTATAGCAGCAATGTCCACAATAGCCAAACTGTGGAAGGAGCCTCGGTGTCCATCGACAAATGAATGGATAAAAAAGATGTGGTCTACGTATACAATGGAATATTACTCAGTCATCAGAAAAGATGAATACCCACCATTTGCTTCAACATGGATAGAACTGGAGGGTATTATGCTGAGTGAAGTAAGTCAATTGGAGAAAGACAAACATTATATGGTTTCATTCATTTGGAGAATATAAAGAATAGTGAAAGAACTTCAAGAATTAAAAGACACAAAGATACATCAAACCTGAATTGCTAAAAACTAAAATAAAATATTTTTTAAAGAATCTGTTTATTTATTTTGAGAGAGAATGAGTGAGTGGGGAGTAGGGCAGAGGGAAAGAGAGAATCTCAAGCAGACCCCAAGCTGAGTGTGGAGCCTAACATGGGACTTGATCTCATGACCCTGAGATTATGACCTGAGCCAAAATCAAGGGTCAGGTGCTTAACCAACTGAGCCACCCAAATGCCCCTAAAGGAAAACATACTTATAAGCAGGAGAAAAGGGAAATTTTCCTCCAGAAGGAATGAACAAAAATAACACTATCAGCTAATGTTTCAATAGAAACAATAGCAACTGGAAGACACTAGGATGGCAACTTTGAAATATTAAGAGAAAACCACTTCTAATGCTTCAGATATGAAGATGAAAGTAAAACATTTTAGATATAGATAAATGTAAGTATTTATTACTAGAAGATCCATGGATACTTAAGGAGATTTTCAGCAGAAAGAAAATGCCCCCAACTAGAAACACAAAGGTTCCAGAAGAAATGAAGAACAATGGAAAGAATGTATCTGCATAATATATATTAGAATAAAAGCCTTGATGTAGCCAAATAGATTGAAAATTTTCGGAGGTCTCCTTATGTAGGAGATGGTAAAAGTTCTAGTTTTTCTTTCCTTTTATTTTTTTAAGATTTTATTTATTTATTTATTTATTTATTTAAGAGAGAGTGAGAACACAAGTAGAGGGGAGGAGCAGAGGGAGAGGGAGAAGGAGAAGCCGACTCCCTGCTAAACAAGAAACCCAATGTGGGGCTTGATCCCAAGACCCTGAGATCAGGATCTGAGCTAAAGGCAGACATTTAACTGACTGAGACATCCAGAAGCCCCAAAGTTCTAGTTTCTAATAAACCCTAATAACACACACCCTGAGCTGAGTCTCTAGTACTAGTCTTTACATTAATAAAACTAACATTTATTGAGTGGTTACTATGTGCCTGGTACAGTCCTAAGTGTTTAAATGCAAACCTTAGGAAATATTAAATGTAAAAGCAGAAATTGGTGAAAGAGAAGCAAATGTTTAGTAAATCTGGTCAAGAAAGTCAAAAGTTGTTTTTTAAAAAAACAGATTCATAAAGTAAATAAGTCCTACAGAGACTGATTTTAAAAAAAGAATAAAGAATTTCATACTACCAGGATTGAAAAAGATGACATTAGTAGAGACAATAAAACTCTAATAAAATAATATTTGAATAACGCTATGCTAGTAAATTTGAATAATTAGATGGTATGGACAGATTCCTAGAAAAATATAACTTGAAACACACACAAAATAATGAGAAAAGTCAGATTACTTCTAATAAGTATTAAAGAAGTTAAATACATGATTTAAAACCTATACACATACACGTTTAGGACTACATGTCTTTACCAGTGAGCCCTTCCAGTCACTGAAGGAAAATGTAACATGAAATTTACACAAATGCTCCCAAAAATAGACCAGAGGAAAAAAGTGAAAATTATGCCCTAAATACTGAAGCAGAAATCATGATCCAGCTCTCGAAGGCCTTACGTTGAGGTGCCACTATCATACACATGCACACCTCAGTTACAGAACATTAAAATGCAGTCTGTAGTTAAATTCCAAGTTGTTGGTCATGGAAAAGTGTGTTGGGGTGGGCTAAACTGTGAACACTAGCAGACTCTAATGAAATGGCTGAACAGAAATTCATTTCTAGCTTAGGTAAGAGTGAAAAGCAGGCATTCCAGGTAGTGAGAAGTTTTCTTTCCAAACCCTGGAAAGCTGCCCATGGTTCAGCTACATTAGTAGTCTAAATTCAAAGGAGCAGTAAGAACAATCAGATCTTCACTGTGGGAAACAGGTACCTCAATTACTCTTCTAAACCATCCCAACACCTTTTGAGCAGACCAACACAGTTTCATGAATATATTTCCACTTGTTTATATGCAACACTTTTCAGAGAAGGTGTCTGGTCCTCAGGGAACTCCATTTCAAATCTAATTGAGAACAATCTTTCTGAATTTGTTTAGGTGTCACCTTCCCCAAGGAAGTGACTGTGCAAAAATTAGTGTACTTTCCTATTACAGCATCCTGACATAATGCTGCATTACTGATGAGCACACAATTTCTTATTAGCATGTGCTCAAAATGTTTCCAGTAAAAGGCTATATGTGAATTTGGATAACTATGGCACCCTTACATTTCTATAACTCTTCCAAAAAACTTGCCTTACTAAAATCCAGTGTCACAGTGATACAAACACAGTCATTAAGATCTATTTGGTTTTAATTCTGAACAGAAAAAAAGCCTCTTCTCCCTTCTTACACTTACAGTGGCATATAGTTTGGCTACCAGTGCAGACGGGAACTCAGGGGGAAAAGAGTGTATTTGTCCTCATAGGAAGGAGAGAGAGGTGAGGTAAACTTCATGGAAGATGTGGAAAACTAACCCCAGCCTTGAAGAATGGTGATATAGAAGAGTTATTGAGGCAAAAAGTGAAGGAGCAAAGAGCCTTTCCACTGGAGAAAAGTATTCTTTTCCTCTATAAACATACCCTATGCATCCACTATGGGTCTTCAGGCTTGGCACTAGGGATGAAATGTCAATAAGACATGGTCCATGACTGAGGAAGTCACTATATCCCAGGAAGATAAATACACAAATAATGGCTGTAAGCTATGGGAATGTTAGGATGGAAGGAGCACAAAACACACAGAATGAAAACCAGAGTAGGAGTCAGGGAAGATTTCTATGAGGAAGTGACAGCTGAATGGACACTATGTGTCTGAGAAGTTGATCTGGTAAACAATTCACAGACTAAGCAGCACAAGGCTAAGACATGGGAGCAAAGAATTTGGGAATGTTGTCAAAAGTGCAACTGTTCAGCCTGAACAAGGAAAAGGGTGCACAAGTGAGAATGGCCCGAAATGAGGAATTTCTTATGAATAGGAGTAGAAAGTAATAGAAGGTATTTAAAGAAGATAAGCCACTGCCTGAGTTTCACTCTTATTTAGAAAATAACAGCTAGCGGCTGTTGAGCCTTTGTTTTGTGTAAGGCTTGAGACCAAGTGCTTTGATATCTATCTGTCTCCAGGGTAAAGAATCCACTGGAAGGGCAGGAGAGAATCTGAGAGACAGTGGAGAGGCAAGGAGGGAAGTGGCATGAATGGGACCTTACCATCAGTGCTGTGAATCCCTGCCACCTCATTTTCCATGAGTGCCAATTTATAGACCTTCCCCTGATAGATCCCAGAAGACTTTATTCCTGCGTGGCAGTCTTTCTTTTTCTTTAAGAGTATTTATTTATTTATTTATTTAAGACACACACACAGAGAGGCAAAGACATAGGCAGAGGGAGAAGCAGGCTCCATGCAGGGAGCCCGATGTGGGACTCGATCCCAAGACCTCAGGATCATGACCTAAGCTGAAGGCAGATGCTCAACCACTGAGCCACTCAGGCGTCCCTGTATGGCAGTTTTTATCATACTTCTCTGCCATGGAGCAAAATGAAGACTAAGACTTGAGTTGTGGTTTATTCTCTGTGACATTCACTTACATATCCCACACTCTCTCAGTTGTAGCTTAGGAATCTTATATGGCATCTCTCAGCCTTATTTCCTCATCTATAAAAATGGAAATAACAATACTGATTTATACTTATATGAATATTAAAGTACTTGCAAAGCATATTAGAAATCTAATAAATAACTTTTCCCTCCTCCTATCCATGAGATCATAAGAGATAAGCTCTTCTGATCATCGTCTCTTCCCCTATTGTTGTCAGCCTCCTTCCTGATCTGAAGGAGACTAACACATGTTGATGAGTTCTAGGGCAGGGACTTGACTCAAGCAGAAGAGAGGCCCATCTTTCCATAGCAGAACAGGTCATCCCGGATCCTCAAGCATCATCCCAGAAGACAAAAATGGTCTCTGCTAGAGCTGAAAGTTGAGTTAAAATAGGTAAAAACCATCATGGAGTTGGGGAGATGTGTCAGGTTGGGATGGTCAGGATGTCACCTGATCTGGACAAAGGTCAACACTCAATGCTCAGTTCAACACCTGGTAGCTACCTGGCAGGGCACACACAGTCCTTGACTGACTCATACTGACCCCCACTCTTCCCCTAGTGAGCACATACACTGTGATTTCAAATAATTCTTGGACACTCACTGATCCTGCCATCCTGTTTCAAGATCTATGCATTCATACACAATTTTCTCTCTATGTAGAATACCCTTTCTATGTGAGCCTTAGGGGGATAATGACAGCAACAAAAATAACAACAGCACTGACATTTGTGTGGATGTGTTACAGTTTACAAAACAGTTTTCACATCCAGTCTTTCATTTTACCTTTCAATTGTGCAAGCAAATGTTTATGCCTACCCTACAGATGAGGAAACTGAGGCATAGAAGCCTTTAGATGAATTTGAGTGGGTCTCACAATCTATAAATCCAAGCACGATCATCTTTCTACTGTCTTTAATGCCTAATACATTGTGCCTCCAAGGGGATAAGTTATACTAAGAAAACAGATATTTGTCTGCTAGGGCTATGTGGGATATGTAAGTGAATGTCACAGAGAATAAACCATTAAAGAGGTTTAATCTTTATAAACATACATATATATACATATATATGTATGTATATTTAAGTAAAGGGGTAAATACTCTTCTATCTGAGGAAAAATAGTTTCTTTAAACTAGGCTGGGTAATATGTCCTCCCAAACTTTCTTTGTCTTGGAATTACTATGACAATTGTGGGTTTGGCTATGGATCTAGTTTGTCTACCAGCCATGTCTAGAGTAGCCATCAGCAGAGAGGGAAGGGATACTGAACTGAATCATCTCAGCATGCCCTGATACCCTCGCATCCTGGAGATTTATACTAGAAAGCCATTATCAATTTTATGAGGTTCTTTTTCTCTCTGAGTCTTTTAATTCTTTATGTTTATGTCTGTGCAATTAACACAAATATATTTCATCCTGAAGGAGACAGCCTCCCTTTCTCTAACATGGTATTACTCAGTTTAGAAACTATCAAAGCAATCAACTTAGCCACCTGCATTCGGCTTTTATAGCTACATAAACTGATTTTCCCAGTGCTCAGTTCAAAGTTTGGACCGATAATTTTCTAAAGTGATTCCCAGCTGAGCAGTTTAAGTACCTCTTCCAACTCGAGTTATTACCTCTCCCTCCCAAATGCTGCTTCTTGGATCTTCATTCTAAGAGCTAGGGATCCTCCTCCTAGCTCTTCATTCCTTTTTGTGGTTTACTGAGCCTATCCACAGGATAATGCTAGATCAGTCTTTCTGGAGCACAGCTCTGGCATAATCGCATTCCATTCAGAAACCTCTTGTAATTACCCATTGCCTATAGGATAGGTCCTGTCATTCAAGACACTCCACAATATAACCCAGGTCTATCCCCAGAGTATGGCAGAGGCTAAGGAGCAGACTCTGGAGCAAAACTACCAAAAGTTGAATCTCAGATCTACCAAATCTATTGCTTATCAGGCATTCATCTTTGTGCATGATATTTATTGCTCCATTGCTTAATTTCCCCATCCATATTACAGAAGTAATTATAGTACCTATCTCACAGAGTCATAAGAATTGAGGTATCTGGTGCTTATTATATAACAAGTACAAAATGAATGCTATTTATCTATTATCAGTATTATTATTATTCTATTCTTCTCAGGCTTCCTTATAGCTGAGGCTTTGCTGCTTGACCCTCCACTCTTGTTCCCTCCACCTGAAATGCCTTTTAGCCACATCTAACTAAAAGGAGGTAAATTAGTTTAGTTTTATCTCCCAGTACCAATTGGCTGGTGGTGGTCAGCTGGGGATTGAGTGGAGAAACATTCAGTGTTTCTGTTTCAACTCAGGGTAGATGGGTGGGGTAGAGTGGGAAAGAGACTATAGTCAGTTGTTAATAGGGAAGAAGAAGCATGAGAGTTTTTGCTATTCCAGATCTAAAAGCTCTCATTGTCAAAGTATCCTTCAAATACAGTACCTCATGTTTTCTCAACTCAAGTCCCTTAATCATAATCATAGATGTAAAGTCTCCTCACCATAAGTAAGATAGTCATGGATCCAGGGATTAGAACATGGAATGCCCTTAAATTACATAAATTAATTAATCTTCTGAATATATCCAATAAAGTAGATACTATTATCATCACTCCTCTCATAATTGATAACAATAAGGCACAAGTAGTTTAAGTAACTTGCCCAGAGTGCAGCAGTAAATGCAAGAGCCAGGTTTGGAGGTAGGTATTCCTGAGCCCATGTTTTTACCTACTATGTTAAATGGCTTATTAAACAACTTAATATTTGCTGATCTGAAACTTTGACAGCAAAATTATTTCTAGGGGACTTGAAATTCACATGAGCTCCTTGCTATCTTTGATATCTCTCCTCAATATTCACATGCATCTACACAACCTCCACACATACAGTTATATATTGCATCAGAGCCTGGTTTATTTTAGGTCTCTGAGCTATGTTTTATTTATGTCTGGGAATCTTTCTGATTTTTATGATTGGAGTCTTTTCATGTATGTCAGTTTTTAAGGATCCATTTCTACAATTAAGCAGAAACCATGCTTTACATACTTTATGTAGTACTGCTTAAAGGGTCAGATGCCCAAGATCAAAAACCTCTGATATCCTTTGAGTATAGGCCAATTAAGATAAGAGTCCTATGTCCCAAATGTTTTCTATTGGCCTTCATGCTGAAATTGTCATTGAGGGTCATGCAGGACTCAATGCATTTGAATCTGTATGGGGCTCCAACTTTACTTCTACCTGCTTCACACGGAAACATGAAATATTTTTTGCTTTATCCTCAGGTTAATGTAAGCATTGAAGAATTTTTAACAATGTAAGCAAAGTCCTTTTATTTAGTTTTGAACTGGTCACTTTTGCTGCAGGTGGGAATGTTGGACATTAGACCAAATAGAGGCCATTTTAGCAATTCAAGCAGAAAGTAATTATAGCTTGTACTAAAACTGTATTTGATACATAGAGGAATGGATATTTTGAAGAAGTGTTTAATTAGTAAATGTCTTGGTAATGAATTAGGTATAGGGGCTAAAGGAGAAGAAGGCTTCAGGTTCATGACACCGGATGAAAAATATTTGTATTTAATCTGTTAGGTCACAGTGGATGATGACTAGTTGAGAGAATTTGGTGAAGGTCATGAATATAGTTTTTACATGATAAATTTGGTGTGCTTCAGAAACATTCAAGGAGAGAAATCAGGAAGGCATTTGACTATATATGTCTAGAGCTCAGAGATAAATTGTGTCCTGAAAAAAAAAATGTCTCTGTGTCACTTACATATATTTATAATGGTATATAATGACTTGAATGATATCCTCAATAAAAGTGATATCCTCAATAAAAAGTGAGAAAAAAAAGGAGCCTAGTGTTCAGCTTTGAAGATCTCAATCATTAAAGTTTAAGTAGGAAAGAATGAGTTTGCAAAGTCAGAGTGACCCTATCTTCAGTTGGTGAGTTACTTAGTGTCCCATTTCTTCCAGTTCATCCAACATCAACACTGTGAACACAAAAAAACTAAGCTTCTGTGATTGCAATGGAGAAATGGGCAAACAAAGCAGAAAATCCCATTTAGGGTGGCCTGACATTAAAAGCAACTATCTTCATTAGATTTGTCTCTGAAAAATCCTTACACTATCATAATAGATTTTTTTTGGCTTGGTCTTAGAGTTTCCAAGAAAGTACACCTTACCTTCTCCTCTCCTACTGGGAATAGGTCCCTCTTTCATCACTCCAACACTGTGGTTTCCAAAAGAGATGCCATATTTTTATTGATCCAGCTTCCCTGGACGTAGTCATGGCTCTAAAAGTAGACCCAGACCCTTGACCTAAGCTAGATAGGTTAGAGATTTTTTTTAAAAAAATTATTATTATTATTATTATTATTATTATTATTATTGATACTTTAGCTTGAAGCATAAGAGAACAAGCCTCAGTACCTCACTGGTGATAAAGTTTTTGTCACACCTAATGGCACATATCCAGGGGCCAGGTTGAATTCAGCCATGTAGAAGATGTCTATCTGAGGGACAGAAGCCAATCTGCAAGGAGCATACATGAAAGATTAAATAGTCCTGGTGCCTGGCAATATCTGAGATTTAGTTACTCATGAGGCACAGCTGCATCCTAGCCCTTATTGTAGTTTGCATCCCTAAGACAATAAATTACATTTTTTGCAAAGGTAATATATAATTATTGGATAGGCACTTGACATGCAGCTATGCACTGAGTTCTCCCTCACATGCTATGGCTGAAAGAGCAGTCATCCCTGCTGATGATTAAGAAAGGAGAAGGTAGAGGGCTGAGAAGGGAGGCTCACTGCACCCCTGAGCTGAAAGGCTCTCTCTGAAGCACTGCAGAAAGGTGGCAGAAAATCAGCTCAGGAAGGGGGTGGATGTATTTGGTTTATTCATGAATGATGTGCTATAGTTTTGTAATTGCCCTCTGGGATCTGGAGTTGCCATTATCTCTTACAAGGTAATGAAGTTGTGGGATGACATTACTTTTCTTAATCTGTTGAATTCTATTAATTCAATTTTAGTCACGCAAGTGGAGGGGGAGTGGGAGAATGAACGCTTCTACCATTACAGGGGAAGCAGCCTTATGACCAAGGGCCTCTTCTTGACCACAAAGTTTACTTAGGATCTGCCTGGGGAATGTTGGGATACAGAGTATGAGGAAATACCCGGGCGGGGGGGTGGGGTGGGCAGAGGGAAGGGTACATATAAATTCAGCATAATCCAAAACAGCACTTATGAAAGAATTGTTTCTTCCTCATTGAGCTAACTGAAATGTGGTTTTCATGAATTTTTGTTTAGATCATCAGATTCTTTTTTTTTAATTTTTTTAAATTTTTATTTATTTATGATAGTTACAGAGAGAGAGAGAGAGGCAGAGACACAGGCAGAGGGAGAAGCATGCTCCATGCACCGGGAGCCCGATGTGGGATTCGATCCCGGGTCTCCAGGATCGCGCCCTGGGCCAAAGGCAGGCGCCAAACCGCTGCGCCACCCAGGGATCCCTCATCAGATTCTTTAAAGACAGTAATGATAAAGCTTTTATATATTGTCACCAATTATATACTGGAAGGGTGTTGACATTGGCCCTGTGTTGCCCTTAATTTCCACAATGCATCATCATGCCACTTTACAGGTGAAAAAACTGAGGCTCAGAGAGATTGAGGTTTTTTTTTTTTTTTTATTCATGATAGACATAGAGAGAGGCAGAGACACAGGCAGAGGGAGATGCAGGCTCCACGCAGGGAGCCCCATGCGGGACTCGATCCCTGGACCCCAGGACCGCGCCCTGGGCCAAAGGCAGGCGCTAAACCGCTGAGCCACCCAGGGAACCCTAAAGATTGAGTTTTTAATAAAAGATATCCCACTGGTTAAAGGAAGGACTTTAACTCAAATGTTGGTTTTCTAATGACAAATCCAGAGAGGACTGACTTCTAAGTTTCCCCTAATATTCAGATCTCTGTAGTTATAACCAAGATTATTTCATTGGACAAAAGGGCTTGGTGAGCATGCAATAGAGTGGGATGGTAGCTCCAGCCTTCCCACTTCATCTCCCTGAGTTGTGTTTGCCTGTCCTTCCCAGTCCACGGGTGTGGGGTCCAGTTGGAGGCAGTTGACTGGATCTGATGACCTTTGGAAACCCTGACCCCAGCCTGAGGATCTCCTTTTTCAGAGAGGGGCTGGTCCTTATCACTTTGTATTATCAGACTGTAGTTCTCTTCAAGAAGCACAATACCAATGAGATGATACTGTGGTGAGTTTTCAAGCAGGAATTTTCATGCCTGTCTGAGTTGATAATCAGGACCATGCCTTCTTATTCATGAGCTTTTCTGCTAATACACCATGATTAATGCTGAGTTCCATGGCTTTGTAGATCTGGACCTGCTAGTGTGCAGGAGTTCAGAATACATTGTCTTATAAGCATCATGGTCCCTCCAGATCCTCTCCTAAGACTTCTGTCCCTACCATGGGCCCTGGCTCTAAGAACAACATTAATGTTGCAGCCAACTTTTTCCTACAATGCTAAGCACTTAGCCCCAAAAGGCAGGCTAGGAGAGGAAACCAAAGTGAACCTCCTCTTGGAAGAGGTTTACTTCTAACCCTGCATGCCCAGGCTCAGAGCCTCAGCCCCCAAAGAGGGCACTGTCATCTAAACAAGGTAGTCACAATTCAATTTCATGAAGGGATTAACTTTTTTTTAATAAAAAAAAAATTTAAGCATATGCTAGATATGCATCAAAGTTGGAAAAACAATCTCTCGAATTGTTAATCACACTGCAGTCTGGCCACCAGCATGAAGTAGAGGCATTTCCATTATTTTCACCTCACCATCTAACTCATCAGCTTGGGGTTGTAAC
The DNA here is from genome assembly GCF_048164855.1 of Canis lupus baileyi. NCBI lineage: Eukaryota > Metazoa > Chordata > Mammalia > Carnivora > Canidae > Canis > Canis lupus. Next base: position 45,992,695 of record NC_132840.1, read on the forward strand.
ATGGGATAAACGTCCAGGACATCAGAGGAAAGAGAAGACCCCAGTTTTCTCTGGACCAGCCAACATCCCTCCATCCCTGCCCATGGAGAGCTTTCTCTTGTGCTAGCTGTTTTTCTTCTACTTAGCTCTCAGGTATGACTCCCTTCCTCTTTGTCTTTATAATCACTTCTCCCCCGCCCCCCCCCTTTTTAAAAGATTTTATTTATTTATGAGAGACACACACAGAGAAAGAGGCAGAGACAAAGGCAGAGGGAGAAGCAGGCTCCATGCAGGGATCTGACATGGGACTCGATCCCGGGACTCCAGGATCAGGCCCTGGGGTGAAGGCGGCGCTAAACCGCTGAGCCACCTGGGCTGCCCAACTTCTCTCTCTTTTGAAGGCTTTCACTTGCACTCTGTTTTCTCCCTCTCGCTTCTCTCACTGGAACACACTTTGTATCACCTTTCTCTCCCTAATTCCCTTCCAATCCCTCTATACATATATGCTTTTTAATTTTTTCCTTTTATTTTCACTTCTACTTATTGCCTCCCCCTTTCTCAGCTTCATCTTTTATTTCACCGTCTTCATCACCTCATATCCTGTCTTTATCTCATATCCTCCTGATTTCATCCTTGTCTGTCTGCCTCTCTCCTTCCTCTCCTCCTCCTCTCACATCAGCCCATGCCTGTAACTTCCAATCAGGTGTCCATCTTGAATAGCAGGTTCCTCAGAAAGTCTTAAAAAAAAGACAGAAAAGCAAAAACACAAACAAAAACTGTGCTGGGATGGAAATTCATTCACATTCCAAATATCAGCTATTTTATTCACTCAAATCCTTGCCCTCACCCATTCCACTCGGTTTCTTAGAAGAGACTTAGTTTCTTGCCATGAATAAAATCAACAGGGTTGGAACCCATTGAACAAATGCTCCCTGAGTCATAAGTTTAGGGCAGCCCTGGTGGCTCAGCAGTTTAGCGCCACCTCTCTCTCTTTCTCTCTGTCTCTCATAAATAAATAAATAAAATCTTAAAAAAAAAAACCCACCCAGAATTTTAGCAGTGTATGAAAGTGCTCCAGTAATTGTATAGCAAAGGTCACTGCTAGGATGTCTGTAAACAGAGAAAACATTTTCCCCCTCAATAGAGATTCCTGCTGGAGGCCTTGCGGACTCACAGATTTATTTAATCTTTACTTAAAGCTATCACAAAATCATCTTTTGCCCACTCTTGGAAACGAGTATGTGTCTTAAATCCTGTAGGAAACGTGGCCAGCTTTTCCTCATTAGCTTATTTTGCTGGGTAGATGCCTAAGGAGTAGTGTGAAAATAGAAGACTTTTCATTTCAAGACCTAGTGATTCACAGATATTCTGGCACTTAAAAAAAATCTCAGCACTTAATGTTGAAGATTTGGGGGTGGAGTGAAAGTCTATAGGAATAATTCTTTTCCCCAGGTCTGGTTTAAGAATGTAGCCACAGTTAGAAGATGGTGATGACACTATCTCAGCCATCTTTCCCAGAGTTCTTTTTGGACCTGGAACTTTGAGCACCATGTTTTCATCACTATTTGTGCTGCTTCAAGATAGATGTCTACTTTTTTAAGACACTCTGTGAGTTGTTAGGAGTCCAATAAAATGAAGTGTTTCAAATAGGGAGCTATTTCATCCCAAAGGCACAGTTCCGTATCAGGAATGTTATTGCTAGATCCAGAATTAAAATAGTAAATGACATAAAGTCTTACAAAAATGAAAGTCCTGCCCAAGCTGCTTTCACAGGGAACTAAGCCTTTTTCTGTGTGGACTTGGTTAAACTGTGGTATCCCAGAACCCCCATCCTACATGTGTGAGGCAATATCTCATTGTGGGTTTGACTTGTGTTCTTCTAACAATTAGTGATATTGAGCATTCTGTGTCTGTTGATCACCTCTCTGTCTTCTTTGAAAAAAAGTACATTCAAGTCCTCAGCCCAGTTTTTAATCAGATTATTTGTTTTCTTGTTTTTGGTATTAAGCTGTACGAGTTCTTTGTATATTTTAGATATTAGTTCCTTATCAGATATATTATTTGCAAACACCCTCTCCCATCCAGTAGGTTGCCTTTTTTGTTTTGTTGACAGTTTCCTTTGCTGTGCAAAAACCTATTCAGTTTGATATAGTTCCAACAGTTTATTTTTGCCTTTTTTTTTTTTTTTTTTTTTTTTTTTGTCCCTTACCTGAGGAGTCATATTCAGAAAAAGGTTGCTAAGGCCAATGTCCAAGAGATTACTGGCTAGGTTTTCTTTTAGGAATTTTATGGTTTCAGATCTTATATTTAGGTCTTTAAATATATTCAGTTTTTACATGTCCCTCTGCCACATAGTTTATAAGAGTCTCTAGGGCCAAGACTTGATAAAAAGAACCTCATCAGAACTTTGCACATAGCACAGGTGAAAAATCTTCCTGATTTTTATACTGCAAAATATCAGAAATAATAATTCTGTTCTCTTTACTCTAGGATCCATAAACTACCAGCTTTGCCAAAGATGAAAGAACAGACCACACTGTAGCCAGTTTATGTGTCCCCTATATCCTGAGGCTTCTCTCTACTATTCTCTCAAGAAGCAGGAACCAGCCATCCTGGGCCTTGCAATCACCACTGTTTTATAGCTGGTCTCAGTACTCTCTGTCACATCAGAGGTAATGACTATGAGTTATGGGTGTCTAGAGTAAAAATGTAGTAACAGGAGTCATAGAGAAGAGCTGGAAAGATATTTATCGTGTGCTCAGATCTGATGGGTGGATACCAGGTCTTCCCTATTGTTTTGTAACTTCTATGACTGGGACTCTGGCCTTGTTTCCATGAGGAACATAAACTGCACCTCCTATGGCTGAATAAAAGAAACAGAGAGCCCTGTACATCTGAATTGGACAAGACTATGTCCTGTCTGGGTGGTAAGTCTGTTTGATGTCCTCAGGCATGGCAATTTCATCAAAAGACCACGGATAGAAAAAAATCAGTGCTTACCAACACCTAGACAAAGCAGAGATGACTTTTTTTAATATCCTCTTCTCCCAGGAAGAAATCATAGTTCTTGAAAATTTCACACCCCATTAGTCCCTCTGGTGTGGTATTCGAAAGCCCACTTAGCACTTCTGTTATCTGGAAGCCACAGCTCCTAAACTACCCTACATCTTCAGAAATATCTTCCATCTGGCTAGGGCTGAGCCAGAGCCAGAAAAAAAGGCTGAGTTAGATCAGGGCCAGTGACTGAGAATCCAGAGCCCTTACATGGAGCTTCTGGCTGGGGGAAACTATGCCTCCATGCACTTCTGAATTTAGGTTGAGTGGTTCAGCTTTAGCTGACCTAAGTGAATTGTTCTCCCAGGGGCTATCAATCAATGTATTAGGTAGGTGCTGGAGAGATTTGCTTAAGCAATTTATTTAGCAAGGCTTTCACCAGCATGAGTATATGATAGATCTATGGTATGAACCCCACAACCTGCCCCCAGCCTTGAGTAGACTCTTGACAGTTAACAAGACTTTAATCAACATCTTCCTATCCTCACTCATTTATTCCTAGATCCATTCATTCATCTGAACATCTACCAGAAGAATGGATTGTGCAATGCCCAGAGTCAATAAAGTATAGTTTATTGACTTGGGTTCTACTCTTAACTATTGTATTGATTGTGAAAGACTTTGGTTAAATTGCACAATCAATCTGAACAGAAGCTTCTTTATAAGAAAGGGCCTAATAACACTACTCTCATACTTAAGGTTCCTATGAGAATTAGATGAGCTAATTATCTAGAATGGTTATACAGTGCATGCTATGCACACAAAAAAATGACAGCTATCATGACTCTTAAGGTACAGTGTCTAGATCCAGAGAGCTCACATCCTCTGGGGTCTCTGGTGAAAAGGAACAAATAAATGATAGGAACCAAGTCCCAGATTCCCAGGAATGCATATCTCTTGGCTCTTCCACAGAACTTGTATGGAATAGAGCTTATTTCCTAAATTCGTGCTCCTATCCAAACCATGACTCAGATGCTCATAGGCTAAATTAGCAGTGGGGAGAGGTCACATGGGATTCAAGGTACTATTTCATTTTTTTCTCAGTTCAGAACAAGCTATTTTTGCAAAGCATGATAAATCATTTCTATGGAGACCATTTCATCATGTGGGACTCATCTCACTGATAACACAGTGGAACTTTGTTATTGATGTCTTCTGAAAAAAAACCTGATAATTGGGTGTGCATAGACACTTGTGTTCAGCCCGAACACACATACACACAATCTTTCCAATGCCTTTTTTTTTTCCTTAGAACTTTTGCACTTGATGGGATGAGCACTGGGTGTTATGCTATATGTTGGCAAATTGAACTCCAATAAAAAATAAATAAATATTTTTTAAAAAAGAACTTTTACAAAGCAGATTCATTTTTACTCCAGAAATCATGGCATTGCTGGGCATCAGCAAAGCTTCTATTGTATTGAAGGGTTGGTTTGCATGCAAGCAGGTGATAAGAAAAGAGGTGGATCCAGTGGTGAGTTAAAGATAGAAATGGCAGACAGGGTGACAAAACATGAGAGAATCCTATATCTGGGAAAGGAACAAGGGGCAGTGGAAGGGGAGGTGGGTGGGGGGATGGGGGGACTGGTGACTGGCACTGAGGAGGGCATTTGATGGGATGAGCACTGGGTGTTATACTATATGTTGGCAAATCAAACTCCAATAAAAAATATACAAAATAAATAAATAAAAATAAAAAATAAAGATAGAAATGGCCAGAGGGTGGCAGATAGTCACCATCAATGAGGAAATTCAAGATATTTTTGTTTTTGTACTTTTTAAAACAAGTTTAGGGGAACCAGCTATGCCAGTTTCAACTGTCAATGCCCAATTTGGGGAAAATAATGACACTGTGTTATCTGAAACATCTCTAAGCTTACAAGCCCCGCCCCCTCCGATCACCCCAGGTTGCTGTAGATGTTTTTCCCTGTTCACCCTACACACACACACACACACACACACACACACACACACACGCACATTCTACTTAGCATAAACTTTATTCAAATCTTGAGTGTTCGTTGATCTTCTACTATGATCCAAGCACTGTGAGAAGTCCTGTGGATTGTAAAAAAAATGGGAAAGGTAAGGCACATGCTCATAAAACCAATAGTAAAGGAAGAGTTTGGTATACAAATACTGGGTATGCAAGCCCAAGTAAAATTTCATAGAAAGGTGGTTTGTTAAGATGATAACCATACAGCCTTAGTCAACTCACTTAGCCTTCAATATTTTAATTTCTTCATTTGTAAATTGGTGGTAAGAATATATAAAATGGCTTCAAGGAGTGAATAAAATTTTTCTCTAATGGGCTATGTAAATATTAGGGAAAAGTAGAAATACACTCTGTAGGAGGAATTAGAAAAGCCTAATTGTTGAAGGATGTAGATGAGACAGCTTCTGGATTCTAACAGTCATATTTCAGTAAACAAAGCATTGAGAGAATATTTCAAGCAAAAAGGATGACATAAGCAGAATCAGATGACAAAGTGCTGCCTACTTGGAGGAATAGTCAACAGCAGAGTTCAACAGGAATATTGGAGGATACATAGAAGCAGAGGGAAGAAAAAACTGGGAAGGTAGGCTGGGGTCAACCATTGAAGACATTGTGTGCCCAGATTCCAGATAAATATGGGTACTTCCATAAAGCTAGGTAGAAGATATTCCAGACATTTGAACACAGTCATGATATAAAACAGTAGGAGCACAAAATCACAGACCTCAGGATGAGCAGATGTTTTGCTCAAGAAAGTGTTTTATTATCATTTAAAAATTAACTTATTCTCTGTAGGTAGGGCATGCTCATCACAAGTTTGCTATAGGAATTACCCACCCTATTGTTTTATGACCACAAATTTATACATTTATGTTACTTCTCTTTCCCAGGAAACACATGGAGTTTTAATATCTGATTATGTGAAGCTCTGAGAAAAATTAATCTGGTGCCAGGATGAAGGATGGAATACAGACCAGAAGAGGAGGAACAAGTTAGGAGGGACAGATTTCATACACTTATACATAGATTTCCCAGCACCATTCTTCTAGATCGAACATGTGCTATGGTGTTACAGCCCTGAGGCTAGAAGATTCCAGTGTGAGAGGTTCAAAGCCTGAAATACTGGTACACCAACCATTCATTTGTCTAACAAACCCCAGTTTCTTGGCTTCTTTAAAATGAATGCCAAACACTGGCAGACAAGTATCCAGATATTTTGACTACTAAAGGCAAAAACATCGAGCTATTTGGAAATATCCATGTAGCTGTTGAAAGTCTTACTTTTTGAACTAGACTTTGTCACTCTATCAATCTCAGGTCAGGTTCCTAGAGCTTGAGATAGGAATTCTTGTGGAAGTAACTCATTGAGAGACTACCCTGAGGAAATACCTGTGAGAGAGTAAGGGAAACAGGGTAAGAGAGAGAAAATAAGTGAGGTATACACACACAAAAAAGGTACTTTTGAAAGTCTGACCTAATGAGATACTGCTACACACCTATTAGAAAAGTCAAAATCGGACACAAATTATATGGTCTCATTCATTTGGGGAATATAAAAAATAGTGAAAGGGAATAAAATGGAAAGGAGAAAAAATAAGTGGGAAATATCAGAAAGGGAGACAGAACATGAAAGACTCCTAACTCTGGGAAACGAACTAGGGGTGATGGAAGGGGAGGTGGGCGGGGTGGGGGTGACTGGGTGGCGGGCACTGAGGTGGGTACTTGACGGGATGAGCACTGGGTATTATTCTGTATGTTGACAAATTGAACACCAATAAAAAATAAATTTATTTAAAAAAAGAAAAGTCAAAATCTGGAACACTGACAAGATGAAATGCTGGCAAAGGTGTGGAACTTTCATGCATCACTAATGGGAATGCAAAATGGTACAGCTACTTTGGAAAACAGTCTCGTGGTTCATTACCAAACTAAACACATTTTTGCCATATGATCCTGTACTTGTGTTCCTTGGTATTTACCCAAAAGAATTGAAAAATAATCCACAAAGATCCTGCACCCAAATGCAACCTTATTTTTATAGCAGCTTTATTTTATAGGAGCTTTATTCATAGGTGCTAGAAACCTGAAAGCAACTAAGATGTTCTTCAGTACTCAATTGGATAAACAAATTGTCATACATCTAGAGAATGGACTATTTCCCAGAACTAAAAAGAAACTAGACATCAAGAAATTAGTCATTACTAAGCAAAAGAAGCCAATCAGGAAAGGTTACTGTATGATTGTATACATATGTATATAATATTGTATTATTCCAACTATATGATATTTGGAAAAGGCAAAACTATGGAGACAATTAAAAAGATCAGTGGTTGTCAGGGGTTGGCTGGTGGGGAAGGGATGAATAAACGGAACACATGATTTTTAGGGTAGTGAAAATATTTTATATGACACTGTGATGATAAACACATATCTTTTTACATTTGTCCAAAGGCACAGAATGTATAACACCAAGAATGAGCCCCAAGGTGAACTATGGACTTTGAGTGATTATAATGTATTAATATAGGTTTATTATTGGTTTAAAAAATGTACCACTTTGATGAGTGATATTGATAATGAGGGGGAGTTCTTTGCATGTGTAGAGACAGGGCTATATGAGAAATCTTAGTACCTTCCTCTCGATTGTGTTGTTAAACTAAAACTGCTCTAAAAAATAAGTTCTTAGAAAAAAGTCTAACCTCAGTCCAATCCCAAAATGAGCTAGAGTATAATTGTATCATGAAGCCTGTCCATCTGAAGACAGGTGGTGGAAGTTTATGCTTTAGCACTAGTTAGTGGCTTCAAATAGCATCACACAGCATCTCCTGGTGTTTGTTAAAGTTACTTCACCTGCTGTTTTGGCTCTTTCAGAAACCCATATGTGCCATCATGAAAGACCAGGCCTTTGTTTGTGAGGAGGTATGAATGCATCCCTCTCATCATTGCTTCCAGAATCAGAAGTACATTTCAGGAACAGAGAGAGGCATAGGACACACTGGTTTCTCCTGACACTGATTACTAACAGGTATATACTTATACCCCCTGACAATGCTACAAAAGAAAAATGGATGGGTTGTTTCCAAGGGGATTTTGGAAGGCTAATATATATTAACTGACTATAATGTATCAGAGGCCTTGCTAGTCACTTAGTATAAGTTAATTTGTTAAGTCAAATGCTGATCTGGAGAAATAGTTACTTCTGAAGCCAGTTTTTAGATTAAAAAAAAAAACAGGTTTATAGCATCAAAACTTGGATTGTAACCTGATTGTCTAATTCCCACCTCTGGTTGGCATGTTCGATGTGTGGACAATGACATGTTTATCATCATTATCCCATGCAGCCTTGTTGGTCACTGTCCTTGTGCTTTCCTACTAGGTACAAGGGACCTTTTGTGGGTTGTGCTGACTCTCTGGCCACCTCTGTATCCTCTTCAGTACTATGGAGGCCTCCAATAATCTTAAAAGTGGTGGTGTCTGACCAGGAGCTTCCTACTTTTCTATGCTGGCTGGGACAGAGATCGCCAAATGAGTACCATCACAATGTCACCACAATAAGACAAAAACAGCAAAGAAAAACTGAAGAGGAATCAATACTATATTGTTGCAAAGTACCCAAAAGATGCAGGCAGATTTCCTTCAAAGGGAAGCAAACATTGCTTTTCTTTAAAATTGACTGGAGATTACACAGTTCTCTTTAATAAGAGTCTCTGGAGAAGAAACCCAGCTATTATAAATAGCTCTATTTACTTTGCTATTTCTGGTAGTCTCACATTAACAACACCCCTTTTAGGTTACTCTTTATTTCTTTTCATTATTGTGAATAATATTTAGTGTTTTTTCATGCATAGTATTTTTTCATTGGATTGCAGACATTGTGAATTTTATATTTGAGAGTGTTAGTTTTCTATTCCAAACATATTTTTGAGCTTTGTTCTGGATCACAATTAAGTTACTTGAAAATATTTTTTTAAGATTTTATTTATTTATTCATGAGAGACACAGAGACAGAGAGACAGAGAAAGAGAGAGAGAGGCAGAGACATAGGCAGAGGGAGAAGCAGGCTCCATGCAGGGAGCATGACTTGGGACTCGATCCCAGGTCTCCAGGATCAGGCCCTGGGCTGAAGGTGGCGCTAAACCGCTGAGCCACCTGGCCTGCCCACTTGAAAATATTTTATTATTTCTGGGCCTTGCTTTATAAAGTTTGCTGGGTGAGAGAACACAATTTCTGGGCATAGGACGGAGTATTCCCAACCATAGAGGCAAGACCCTTCTGTGTACCCAATGCCGTATGAATGAATAGTGAGGTTTTCTAGTAGGACTGGTAAGACTAGTTCATATTCCTCACTTTTTGTGAGTTCTGGGCACTTTTAACTTTAAGGTGTTTTGTTTTGCTTAATGAGGGGGGGATCTTTTTGTGATCTTGAATAGTTTTCTCACCTGTATATACTGAGTAGTATTCAGCCAAGTCCCCAAGGGGAACCCTTTGCAGATCTGTGGGAGTTTCATCTCTGGACATCTGTCTCCTTTCTAGCACTCAATTCTGTGAACTCTGTTTGGATCTCTCCAGACTGTCAGCTCCATCTCTGCAATGCAGAGTCTTAGCCAGTCTCAGTCTGGTTTCTGTCATTTTGCATTGCAGCCTGGAAACATCCTTGGGTTAGTAACCTAGGTCTACTGTAGGGCTCATCTCCTTGTTTTATATATCCTAGAGATCATTATTCCATGCTGCCTTCCAGAGTGCCTTAAAAATATTTCATGTTTGGGGATCCCTGGGTGGCTCAGCGACTGAGCGCCTGCCTTTGGGCCAAGGTGTGATCCTGAAGACCTGGGATCAAGCCCCACATCAGGCTCCCTGCATGGAGCCTGCTTCTCCCTCTGCCTGTGTCTCTGCCTCTCTCCCTCTCTCTCTGTGCCTCTTGTGAATAAATAAATAAAATCATTAAAAATATTTCATGTTTGTCCACTTTTTCATTGTTTTAGTCAATCCCTGCTACTTTATTTTGCCAGAAAGGCGTTTCCTTAATGTCTATTATTAGTTTTGTAAAGCAACAACAGGCTAATTTGATAGGTGGGTAGAATGTGAAGATAGATGGATAGATATGTGGTACAACATAGAATGTTAATGATAGAATCTGAGTTTATGTGATAACTCATTATGCAAGTATTTCAACTTCTAATGCTTGAAAAAAATTTAAAGTTGGAGGTAAAATATTATGCCCTACATTCAGATAGATCTTGCCCACGCACTGTGTACCCTGCAGAGATTACTTGTGCAAATTTTCATTGTGAGGATGTTCTGCAGGCAGGAAGAGTGGAGGGCAAATGTGATTGCTGAAGCATTTTGCTGCCTCTCTTTCAAGGGCAAAGACCTTAGGGGTAAAAGTGTGTAACTACTGGGTCCTCCTCCATCTCCATTCCCATTAACTCCTGTTTGTTTGGCCTGCGTGATGTTCCAAATGCATTTTTGTGGCCAGGCAATCTGCCAGTCTAGCAAGGGAAAAGTAACAATCTGGGAAAGTATAGAGCATAGCTCAGAAGATCATTTGCAAGGAAGGGTATGTATGCTCTGTTAAGTTTCTTTCTGCTACCTCTCTTAAAGATAACTGTAATATGTCTTGCTCCTTGATGCTTGGGCTGACCTTTTTTTCTGTTTTTACCATGAACTGCTTTTAAATGGTTTGAAGGCAACGGCAACAATGAAATATTTCCAATAGGGATTCTGAAATGGCTTTGGGGGGCCTGCTCTGGGGTTCAAATTCAGAGTTCTCATTGAAGCAATACAATCTCCAAATCCCCCTAATGGTTTGGCAAATGAAGAAAATAAAAGAACAAAAGTAAAAAGCCAGCAGGCAGGGTCTTGGACAGCCATGTACAGTCAGCACAAGCTGTTTATAAAGCCACATGGTTTTTTTGTCTGCTTATCTTAATGAGCTCACAGTCCTGGTGTACTAATGGGCCTATAAACAAATATGTGCAGTGCCTCTGCTTTAAACTGTCTTTTCTAAAGGTTTGTTTATATGAAACAGGGCAGCACGAAAGCAGGGCCATCATTCCATATTAATCTACAGATTCAAAACAATACCAATCAAACTCCCGGAAGGTTGTAAAACTGACAAGTCTAAAATTCATATAGAAATATAAAGGACAAAGAATAATCAAGGTAATTTTGAAGAGCAAAACCAAATAATTCTTGTAGATATCAAGGTCTATTGTAAAGCAATACTTGTTTAGCAGTAAATTGGTGGTATGAGGATAGATATTCTGACCAACGGAACAAAATAGAACCAAGAATTAGATATGTGAGTATATTATCACTTAATTTATGATATAAGCATCACTCAGTACAGTGGGAAAATTAATATTCTTTTAATATATGTTGCTGAGACAGTCAGACATCTATGTGGAGACTATGGACCTGCAAGTCAGAGACATTTCCATACTGTCAGGCAAGTCTGATCCTTACCTTCACCATAAACCATAACAAAAAAATGGCCATACTGGGTGGATTGCAGACTCAATCTTAAAACCAGTGAATAAAGCACTTAAGAGGCATACACAGAAGAACATTTTCATGATCTTAAAATAGAGAAAGATTTCCCAAAGACTTATGCAAGATTTTTAAAAAGGAAAACAAGCAAAAAAGATGTTAAATTATAATTAAGAACTTCTGTGTGTTTATCAAAAAATACTCCATTAAGAGTGAAATATAACCCAGATGTGCAATACACATATCTAAAAAGAGCTTATATCTAGAATGCTAATTAGAGGAAACACAGATGACCCTTAAAAATGGGCAAAAATCATGAAGAGATTCTTCATAAGAGAATACTATTGCTGATAGACATAAGAACATATCATACTCATTAGCCATCAGAGAAAACTATATGAAATACCACCACACACCTACCGTAATGGTTGAGATGGGGAAAAAAAGCTCCACATGAGTAAGAAAGTAATTTTATCTGGGACAGACTTGTTCCAGTGGCTTGACTAATTTTCCCCAGAAGGACGCCCTCTCTCATCAGTCTGGTGAGTGGTCACAATGGACAATCAGTCATTCAACCTAGCATAACTCAACATGTACACACCAAACACTGCCTAATCATAATCACTCTGCTAAGAGGTATGTGTATGGGAAGAGGAAGGATTGCTGAAGGATAGCATATCCTACCTGCCCTAAAGAACTGGTAGTCTAGAGAATGAAACTAAATTAATTAATCCCTGAAATATCTAAATAATCTAAATCAGACTATAATTTATATAAAAATAAACTGTTTATAGAAAAAAACAATATAGGAATTCAAAGAAAGATGGAATCAATGAATAGCCATGACTAACTTCCTGAGCTCAGCCTTGAAGCGTGGGTAAGATTTCAACAGTGAAAATCTGGTCAGTGTTGGGGTTACAGCATCTTAATCTCTGGAGAACCTTTTTCCAACATATTCTTGCTCAGAAGTAACTGTGCTTCTTTACTAATAAAGGAAAATGCTGAGTGGTGAATAATGGACCACAGCATTGTTCTACAGGAACCTACCTGCGCATTCCAAAAGAATGTTGTATTCAATTACACCCTGCCTCCACTGGTCCTGTGCAGGGTTGCAGTGGGTAAGCCTTTGCTAGAATTTGCTGGCAGCATGGTAGGGTAGATTCGTCAGTCCTACCTCATTTGTTCTGAGATCCTGTCTGGTTTAGTGTGAACAGCTAATGCAGTGAAGAAAGAGGACCAGGACACACTCATCCAGTATCTCTATCATCCTTGACTTTGTCCTAGGTCTAAGTTCTCAGGAGAACAATGCCACTTAGCATGCAGATCCCATGGAATGTCCTGCTGATGGGGAGATCTCACAGTGGAAGCAGACCTTGGTACCCATCAGGTTTTAATGCTCTTTTTAAAGACAGTTAAAATCATATTCCACATCCATAATAGAGCTAGAACTACAATTCAAGACTGGATTCTTATAAAACAGACTTCATTCCTAAAATGCAACTAAATTTTTCCTAGTGAAAAGAAAGAACAAATTTGAGATCAGCCTGGATTTGTGGCCAAAGAAAAGGCGTTCACCAACTGAAATACCTAGGCACTAGATATACATCTCTAAGAACTTAGGATTCAAGGTAATTACACTTTCCTGTGCATACAAATGTGGAAGAAATGACCTCGAAAGTATATCCAGAGGGGTTGGATATGAGTTAGTTGCAAATTAGGAGAAGTATAAAAATGTGTTTGGGAGAATTATGGTGCAGGAAAATGGGTTTGGAGCAATGCCTGTTCCTTTGTCAGAGGCTTGCAGGGGTTCCATGTCTTGACTTGAGGTAAGGTCAGGAAGGGAGATGACCTGCATGGTAGCAGGCCCATCAGAGATACTGAGCAGTGATTTATTGCAAGAAGCATTGGGTAGTATCAAGCCTCTGGAACCAAGTACTAGTTGGCTTACCTTTCTGGCGATGGCTTTGGAACAATCTTGTGCAAGCAACTAATGCCTAAGAGCTGGGGCCAAGAGGAAGCAGCAGAGAGGACAGTGGGTGATGCTTGTTAGGCTAATTGCAATTAGCCCCTCTGACAGATCAGATCTTTATTTCCACATATCATGTAGGGATATAGGATGTTAATAGGAACTAATACTGAGGAGGATAAAACAGGACATCGATAAGTAGAAAAACTGTATATAGGCTCAGAGAGACAGCATTTATTTTCTTTTTTTTTAAATAACTGAACTGAGATATGAGTAATTAGAAGAAAAATACACCAGTACTTTTCTACTTTGCTATTACCAAAGAGCCTCTTTTAAACTCCCAATTATATGGAATCTCCTCAGAATTACTGATAAATGATAATTTCTCATGTAGTTTACAATGTCCCTTAGTCTCCTGTAGTTGGCAGGAGATAGCTCAGACATCTACTAAGAGAATGTGGAATTGGTGGCAAGATTGCCAGGATTAGATTTTTTATGGACTTTTAATCTCAACACCACGAATATAGAAACATAAATAACACTTCCCATTTTGGAGACAGTGAAGGGTTTGTGCAAGGCATGACCTAGTAACCTAGATGTCTTCACGAGGTCACCAAGTACTTTTAATAATCAAGTAAAAATCCTTCCATCCTCTATCTTAATTATTGTGCAAAGTCCAATGCTCAGCTCTCAACATTTTGGTGAATTCCCATGATTTCCCCCCCTTCTGGTTTCTGTTCTTTCAGAATACTTCCTCTGCAGTTTATCTATCGTTTTAATTTCTTTGCCTCCCTCTGCCCTCTGACATACCGACCATGGAATTTAATATCCTTAAGTGACATTTAACATGCTTTTTCCAAAACACTAATACATACGCCAATTAAATGTAGAGACATTTACTGAGGATTTGAGAGTCACAGAGGAGGTTACAACTTAGTCAATCTAACAAACTAAATTAATTATTTAATAAATAATGTATTAGACATTCTTGTACTTAATAGTCCTGTAGTCATTTCTTCCACCAAGAATTTCACATCAGAAACAAACTTGTTTCCTTCCACATTCTTGAACCTTCTAAAATTCTTCATTTTAAGTAAAAGATGGAACATGAATAACTTACCTTTCTAATTAAAAATATAGGAAAATAACAAAAAAGTAATTCTTACGTAAGTAAAAGGGAAGAGGGGATCCCTGAGTGGCTCAGCAGTTTGGCGCCTATCTTTGGCCCAGGGTGCGATCCTGGAGTCCCAGGATCGAGTCCCACATCGGGCTCCCTGCATGGAGCCTGCTTCTCTCTCTGCCTGTGTCTCTGCCATTCTCTCTCTCTATGTCTATCATAAATAAATAAATAAATCTTTAAAAAAAAAAGTAAAAGGGAAGAGGTTTGAACACACAATCAGAAACTAATTATGTTTTTAAAGGAGAAAGAAATCACCTCTAATTAATACATTAACAAATAAATAAACCATTAACATTGAGAAAGAATAGAAGCATGTGTGTATAAAACAACTGACAGAGGAAATCTTAAAATTGACTACCATTACTAAAGAAAAAGTGAAATAGATAATTTATCAGGAAATTAAAGTTTAAATAGATAAATTTTTAAAAAGATTTCATTTATTTATTTGAGAGAGAGCAGAAGTGTTTCCCTTTATTTGAGGGAAAGGGAGAAGCAGACTCCCCCGAACCAGGAACACAGCACAGGATCATGACCTGAGCCAAAGGCAGACACTCAACCAACTGAGCCACCCAGGTGCCCAAAATAGATTAATTTTAATAAAACAAATATAGAAAATCATCCAGATTCTACACCCCAACACACACACACACACACACACACACACACACACACACACACACAAAGCTTCAGGCCTCAATGCTTTCATAGGTGAGTTCCACCAAATCTTCAAAGAACAGATAATTCTAACGCTAAATAAATTGTTCTAACCTATGAACACAAATATTTAAATTATTTATGAAGCAAATATAACATTGATATAAATCTGATAACCATAGAAAAGGAGTATTACAGACTAATTATAGGCTAATATCACAAATACTGATTCAAAAATCTGAAATAAAATATTAAAGAATCCAAAACAAGCACTTGCTTCAAGATCCAAAGTAAAAGATTCATTTGCTATAGGATTAGATTAAGTATATGAATTTTATTATTTTTAAAATAAACTTTGTTAATGTATGTATCCATAAATGATTTCGACTATAACATATATCTAAAGATGGCATGATATAGACAGATTTTTTTGCCCAGTTCTCTTGTTTTTCTTTTATATATATATATATTATTTAAATTGAATTTGCAAATATATAGTATAACACCCAGTGCTCGTCTCATCATGTGCCCTCCTTAATGCCTGTTAACATGTCCCCCAATCCACCTCTCCTTCTGCAACCCTTTGTTTCCCAGAGTTAAAGATCTCTCGTGGTTTTTCTTCCTCTCTAATTTTTCCCCACTCAGCTTCCCTCCTTTCTCTTATGGTCTTTTTCACTATTTCTTATTATATTCCACATATGAGTGAAGCTGTATGATAATTGTCTTTCTCTGATTAACTTATTTCACTCAGCATAATACCCTCCAGTTCCATTCATGTCAAAGTAAATGGTAGGTATCCATCCTGATAGCTGAATAATAATCCATTGTGTATAGAGATCACATCTTCTTTATCCATTCATCGGTTGAAGTACATCATGGCTCCTTCCACAGTTTAGCTATTGTGGACATTGCTGCTATAGACATTGGGATGCAGGTGTCCCAGTGTTTCACTGCAACTGTATCTTTGGGGTAAATACCCAGTAGTGCAATTGCTGGGTCAATAGTTATATTTTTAACTCTTTGAGGAACTTCCACACTGTTTTCAAGATTTGCTGTACCAGTTCACATTCCCACCAACAGTGCAAGATGGTTCCCTGTTCTCCACATCCTCTCCAACACTTGTTGTTTCCCGTCAATTTTCCCCATTCTCACTGGTGTGAGGTGGTATCTCATTGTGGTTTTGATTTGTATTTCCCTGATGGCAAGCGATGCGAAGCATTTTCTCATGTGCTTGTTAGCCATGTCTATGTCTTCCTCTGTGAGATTTCTGTTCATGTCTTTTGCCCATTTCATGATTGGACTGTTTGTTTCTTGGGTGTTTGATAAGTTTCTTATAGCTCTTGGATATTAGCCCTTTATCTGATATATCATTTGCAAATATCTTCTCCCATTTTGTAGGTTGCCTTTTAGTTTTGTTAACTGTTTCCTTTGCTATGCAGAAGGTTTTTATCTTGATGAAGTCCCAATAGTTCATTTTTGCTTTTGTTTTCCTTGCCTTCATAGGTGTATCTTGCAAGAAGTTACTAGGGCCAAGTTCAAGAAGGTTGTTGCCTGTGCTCTCCTCTAGGATTTTGACGGATTCTCATCTCCCATTAGATCTTCCAAGCATTTTGAGATTATCTTTCTGTATGATAAAAGAAAATGATCTAGTTTCACTTTTCTACATTTGGCTGTCCAATTTTCCCAACACCACTTATTGATGAGAGTGTCTTTTCTTCCAGGGGATATTCTTTCCTCCTTTATTGAATATTAGTTGACCATAGAGTTGAGGGTCCATTTCTGGATTCTCTATTCTGTTCCATTTATCTATGTGTCTGTTTGTGCCAGTACCATACTGTTTTGATGATCACAGCTTTGTAATATAGCTTGAAGTCAGGCATTGTGATGTCCCTAGCTTTAGTTTTCTTTTTCAACATTCCTCTGGCTATTCAGGATCTTTTCTGATTCCATACAAATCTTAGGATTATTTGTTCCAGCTCTGTGAAGGAAGTTCACGGTATTTTCATAGGATTGCATTGAATGTGTAAATTGCTCTGGGTAGAGTAGACATTTTCACAATATTTATTCTTTCAATCCATGAGCATGGAATCTTTGCCCATCTCTTTGTGTCTTCTTTGATTTTTTTTCATAAGTGTTCTATAGTTTTTAAGAGTACAGATCCTTTACCTCTTTGGTTAGGTTTATTCCAAGGTACCTTATGCTTTTGGGTGCAATTGTAAATGGGATTGACTCCTTAATTTCTCTTTCTTCAGTCTCATTGTCAGTGTATAGAAAAGCCTCTGATTTCTGTGCATTGATTTTGTATCCTGCCACATTGCTGAACTGCTGTAGAGTTCTAGCAATCTTGAGGTGGAGCCTTTTGTGAAGCAGGAGGATTTGACTTCTTCTTTGCCAATTTGAATGCCTTTTATTTCTTTTTGTTTTCTGATTGCTGAGGCTAGGACTTTTAGTACTATGCTGAACAAAAGTGGTGGGAGTGGGCATCCCTGTTGTGTTCCTGACCTTAGGGAAAGCTCTCAGTTTTACCTTCGTGATAATGATGTTCATTGTGGGCTTTTCATAAGTGGTTTTTATGATACTGAGGAATGTTCCCTCTATCC
Source organism: Canis lupus baileyi (assembly GCF_048164855.1). Lineage (NCBI taxonomy): Eukaryota > Metazoa > Chordata > Mammalia > Carnivora > Canidae > Canis > Canis lupus. Next base: position 46,010,613 of record NC_132840.1, read on the forward strand.
CTACACTTTGAAGAGTTTTAATCAGGAATGGATGCTGTATTTTGTCAAATGCTTTCTCTGCATCTCTTCACAGGATCATATGGTTCTTGTCTTTTCATTTATTGACGTGATCTATCACATTGATTGTTTTACGAGTGTTGAACCACCCTTGCATCCCAGGGATAAATCCCACTTGGTTGTGGTGATTAATCCTCTTAATGTACTGTTGGATCCCATTGGCTAGTATCTTGGTGAGAATTTTTACATCTGCCTTCATGAGGGATACTGTTCCGTAATTCTATTTGATTGGGTCTTTGTTGGTTTTGGGGTTAAGGTAATGCTGGCCTCATCAAATGAGTTTGGAAGTATTCCCTCCCTTTCTATCCTTCAAAACAGCTTTAGTAGAATAGGTATTATTTCTTCTTAAGTGTTTCGTATAATTACCTTTGGAAGCCATCTGGCCCTGGACTTGTGAATCTTGGGAGTTTTTGTGATGACTGCTTCGATTTCCTCATTGGTTATTGATCAGTTCAGGTTTCCTATTTCTTCCTCTTTCAGTTTTGGTAATTTGTAGGTTTGGAGGAATGCATCCATTTCTTCTAGATTGCCTAGTTTGTTGGCATATAGTTGCTCATAGCACTTTTTTAAGGTCATTTGTATTTCATTAGTATCGATTGTAATCTCCCCTCTTTCTTTCATGATTTTATTAATTTGAGTCTTTTCTCTTTTCTTCTTAATAAATCTGGCTGAGGGTTTAACTATCTTATTAATTCTTTCAAGGAACCAGATCCTGGTTTTGTTGATCTGTCCTATGGTTCTTCTGGTCTGTATTTCATTGAGTTCTGCTTTAATCTTTATTATTTCTCTTCTGCTTGCTTTAGGCTTTATTTGCTCTTTTTTCTCAAGTTCCTTTGGGTGCAAGGTTAGCTTGTGTATTTGAGATTTTTCCAATTTTTTTGAGGGAGGCTTGTATTGAGATGTATTTCCCTTTTATGACCACCTTTGCTGTATCCCAAAGATTTTGAACAGTTGTGCTTTCATTTTCGTTAGTTTCCGTGAATCTTTTTAATTCTTCTTTAATTTCCTGGTTGACTCATTCATCTTTTAGTAGTATGCTCTTAACCCCCAAGTGTTTGAGTTCCTCCCAAATTTTTTCTTGTGATTGAGTTCTAGTTTGAAATCATTGCAGTCTGAAAATATGCAGGGAATAATCCCACTCTTTTAGTATCAGTTGAGACCTGATTTGTGATCCTGTAAGTGGTCTATTTTGGAGAAAGTTCCATGTACACTTGAGATGAATGTGTATTCTGTTGTATTAAGTTGGAATGTTCTATATATATCTGTGAAATCCATTTGGTCCAGTGTGTCTTTCAAAGTCCTTGTTTCTTTGGTGATCTTCTGCTTAGGTGATATGTCCTTTGCTGAGAGTGTTGTGTTGAAGTTTCCTACTCATAATTATATTATCACCAAATGTCTCTCTATTTTGGTTATTAATTGGTTGATATAATTGGCTGCTCCCACATTAGGAGCATAAATATTTATAATTGTTAGATCTTCTTGTTGGATAGACCCTTTAAGTATGATATAGTATCCCTCTTCATTTCTTACTACAGTTTTTGGTTTAAAATCTAATTTATCTGATATGAAGATTATTACTTCAGCTTTCTTTTTGAGGAAAGAAAAGAGTTTTACCATTGCATGGTAAATGGGTCTCTACCCCTTTATTTTAAGTCCATGAGTGTCCTTAAGTCTAAAATTAGTCTTCTGTACACAGTATATAGATGGGTCTTGCTTTTTTATACAGTCTGATACCCTGTGTCTTTTTACTGGATAATTTAGCCCATTCACGTTCAGAGTAACTTTGAAAGATATGGATTTAGTGTCATAGTATTACCTATACAGTCCCTGTTTCTGCATATTGTTTCTTTGGGCTCCCTCCTTCTCTTACAGGGTCCCTCTTAATATTTCTTGCAGAGCTGCTTTGGGGGATACATATTATTTCAGTTTCTGTCTATCCTGGAAGATCTTTATGTCTCTTTGTATTCTGAACTACAGCTTTGTTGGATAAAATATTCTTGGCTGCATGTTTTTCTTGTTTACTACCCTAAATATATCATGCCAGCTCGTTCTGGCCTGCCAGGTTTCTATGGAGAGGTTGTGTCTGATATTCTCTCCATGTAAGCTAGGAATCTCTTGTCTCAAGCTGTTTTAGGATTTTCTTTTTTATCTCCGAAATTTGCAAGCTTCACTCTTACATGTCAGAGTGTTGATTGCTTTTTGTAGATGGGGGGAGGGGGTCCTCTCTATCTCTTGGATCTGTGTGCCTATTTCCTTCCCCAGATTAGGGAACTTCTCAGCTATGATTTGTTCAAACATACCTTCTGGTCCTCTGTATCCACACCCTCTGCATCCCAATAAGACGAACATTATTCTTTCTCAAATTACCTCTTAATTCCCAGAGCCTCTCCTAATGGGCTCTTAGATGTTTTTCTGTCTTTTCCTCAGCTTCCTTCCCCATCAATTTGTCTTCTATGTCACTCTCTCTTCTGCCTCATTAACCCTAGCTGTTAGAGCATCCAGTTTAGACTACATCTCAGTTAAAGTATTTTTTACTTTAGGCCGGATTAGATCTCATTTCTACAGTAAGAGAATCTCTAAGAGTCCTTTATGGTTTTTTCTAGAGCCACCAGTAATTTTATAACTGTACTTCTAAATTGTATCTCTGACATGGTACTTAAATCCATATCCATTAGGTCTGTGGCAGAGAGTATTGCTTCTGGTTCTTTCTTTTGTGGTGAATTCTTCCTTCTAGTCATTTTTGTCCAGTGCAGAATGGCTTGAGAAAGGACCACTTTTTCTCTCCATAGCATTCCAATTATTTTTTGTACATCTCAGGTTGAATTCATAGGTGTTCAGGGTGGTTTGAAAGTCATCTAGCTAAATTTGGGGGACCAGATGAAATAAGGACTCATACTCTTCCTCCATCTTGCCTCCTCCTTCAAGATAGACTTAAATATAACAAATCAAATGTATCCTCTCCTGTTCTCTAAGTTTTTGTCATGGAAGACAGCTTATCACTGTGGTTAACAATATGGCCTCTGGGTTCCTAATCTCAGTCCTACTATTTACTATCTCTGTGGACCTAGAAATTTTACTTGCCCTCCATAAGACTTAATTTTCTCATCTGCTAAAATGGTGCCAATTATAGATAAACCTCCTGGAGTAGTTGTGATAAGCCAATGGATAATGGATATAAAGAACACAGAACAGAGCTTGCCAGGTAATAAGAACTCAATAAACTCTTGTTATTAGTCTGTCAGTCATCACTTAATATATTCCAAAGCTTTAAGATCAGGCTTTGGCTACCGTGCTCCCCTGTCCAATCTTCCTTCCTCCACATTTTTCTTAAAATTTGTCATAAAGTCTATCAAGGTAGTAAATGCCTCCTGCAACTTCAGTTCCATGGTTTCAGAAGAACTTGGCTTAGAAACTTTAAATTTCCAGGCTCCGAGCAGTGTTGCTTGAGGAATTTCTTCTTGTTGCTGTGACTGCCTGTCAGACCCTGCTCTCTCCAAGCTTTGATTCTTATAAGTTCTAATGACTTTTCTTCCACATGATGAAGGAGAAAAAAATCTATGTACGGCATACTTAAACTGATAATTAAATCTTTATTATTAAAGAAGAGAGAAATTGATATCCTCAAAAAGAGTGTATTGAATATTTAAATACAATCTGCCTCTCCCTTCAGCAATGGCTGGAACTTCCCAATTTGTCTCTGCCTAAATATTTTTTTTAAAAAACCAAGCCTTAATGAAACAGAGCATTTTGCATAACAATATTCAATATGATATTCTAGTGTGAATTTAAGTTTATTTCATAATTTATTGTTAGGAATCCAAAGGTCTTTATTTTTAGAACCAAAACAAAGGAAGGGATTTCTTGCCTCTCATTTTTCTACTATTAACCTTGCTTTCTGGTTCTTTCTTCCCTGGCCTTTGAAATTGTCTCCCTTTTTTGCACATTTCTTATCTTTGAAGTTCTCTGGACCTAATGTGCATCAGATCATCCCCCATAATCTCTCTGATGTGTTGTAAAACCTAAAAGGAAAGAATGATCTCTATCCCAAGGACAGGGTGTATACCACTGGCTTAGTATACAAAATACTGGCACCCCAGAGCATCTGTTTGCACATCTGTGGCTCCTGCAGTGCTTCATCTTTTCCACTGTCCTTCCAGGAGCCAGGAGTCCTAGGGAGAAGAACTGCCTTGTTCTCTCTATCTTTCTCTTTTCCTCAGTACCTCCCCTACCAAGGCTTTCAACCTGAAGAGCTTGAGTCTTTTCTGTGATGTCCACAGAGCTCACAACCACACACACCTACACACATGCGCATGTACACACACACACACACACACACACACACACCCTCTTCCTCCTTTCAATTGCTCTAATACCAAGAATGAGTGATGTCCCCAAATGGGCTCTTATCTTTGACAACAGTATGCACTTCATGGGGAATTTTAACCCGCTTTGTTTTATTTGACTCAGAAAAACACTGAGTGGGTAGACAGGAAAGATTACCCCCATTTAACAGATGAGCAAAGTGATACTTAGGAAAGTTAATGTGAATGGCTTCAGGCTATTAGACTATTGAACTGAAACCAAGACACTAGGTCTTTCTTCTAACTTAAAATATAAATAATATCATTCTGGATCTTAACACTCAAAAGTCTGAGATGTCTTTTAGGCTTCCTGAACTTGCAAAAGAAATGGAGGTGATTCCCACACACACAATTTGCAGAAGCCTGAAGTGGGCACTGGATATTGCCCTCTTCTGGGAAAGGAGAGAATACTGTTTGAGGTGCTAGATGGTCTTCTTCTAGCATGCTGGTGTCCTGACCAGCACAACATACACAGATTTGCCTGGAACTATTATCTCAGGCAAAAATTTCATAGGTCCCCCTCTGATTCTTAGAATTTACCCAGTTTGAACATGGATACTTGACTGATGACCAATATCATATGAATATTTTTAAACCAGTCTATGAGACCTCTTGGCTAAAGCTTCCTTTGGACCAAATACAACTGGAAATAGTCCTAGAACTTATCTTCTTGCTTCTGACCCACTTCCTGATGGAATCTGTATTTGAGAATCCAGTCTTGTCCATGTTCTACCAAACAAATGACTTGTGCCCCAGAGTCACATTCAGAAGCTCTGGCTATGGAGTCTCTGGTGCTGACTCCCTGAGCAGCTGGCTGCCAACTTGTTCCAACAGAACTGACAGAGATGTGGAAACATCCTAATCATCACCTGTGTTCATGCTTACTATAAGTGAATTTAAAAATGTCGGGTATACGTGGATGGAACTGGAGGGTATATGCTGAGTGAAATAAGTCAATAGGAGAAGGAAAATCATTATATGGTCTCATTCATATGGGGAATATAAAAAATATAAAAAATAGTGAAAATTAGAAAATATAGTTTGGGCTAGCAGAAATGAAAGACAACATTAAACTCAAACTCAAAATAAGTTGAAAACAGAACTTGATGCTCTGATTTCAGAGGGAGAGAACACGGAAGCTCTGTATTCAAGACCTTCTTACTCTGTATCTTTTTATTTGACTAGTCCTAATCTACATGCTTTATAGTAAAGCAGTACTCATAATAGCAGTTTTCCTGAATTGTATGTGTCATTCTCATGAATTACTGAACTTGAGGAAGGTTGTGGGGACCTTCTGGATTTGTAGCCAGTTGGTCTAAGTGCAGGTGGCCTAAAGACCCCAAAGTTTGGCTGGCATCTTAAGTGAGGGCAGCCTTGTGGAGGACATAGCCATTAACTTAGTAGTGATTAGTGTAAGATTACATTAGAAAATCAAAAAATGTAACTCATCATATTAACAATCTAAAATAGAGAAACCATGTGATCATCTCAGCTGATAAAAAAAAGTTGACAAAAATCTAACATCCATTCATAATGACAACTCTTAAGCTATCACCCTGGTAAAAGGAATCAATGGAAAACCTCTAGTTAAACATCATACTTAAAAGTGAAGATTAAATACTTTCCTAAAACTTTCCTCAGTAATAAAAAGACATATCCTTATTTACAACATATTTTAGAACCTCTAAGACTTAAAGAAGAAAGAAAATTAAATAAAAGACATCCAGATTGAAGAGAAATAAGTAAAACTATCTTTCTTCACAGATAATACACTTAGGTTAAAAAAGAAAGTATAGGCAGCCCAGGTGGCTCAGCGGTTTAGGGCTGCCTTCAGCCCACGGCCTGATCCTGGAGACCCAGGATCGAGTCCCACGTGGGGCTCCCTGCATGGAGCCTGCTTCTCTCGCTGCCTGTCTCTCTCTCTCTCTCTCTCTCTCTGTGTGTGTGTGTGTCTGTCACGAATAAATAAATAAAATCTTTTTTAAAAAAATAAGAATAAAAATCAATTATACCGAGACCCAGCTGAGTTGGCCATGCCCGAGAACGTGGCTCCACTGGAGGGGAGCCCCACTGCAGCCACTGGCGGCCACAACAAAACCACCTACCAGGACCATGACAAGCCGGCCCAGATCCGCTTCAGCAACATTCCGCAGCCAAAGCTGTTGCTATTAGAACAAGCCTTGGACCAAAAGGAATGGATAAAATGATTCAAGATGGAAAAGGCGATGTGACCATTCATTACAAATGATGGTGCCACCATTCTTAAACAAATGCAAGTGTCACATCCAGCAGCCAGAATGCTGGTGGAGCTGTCTAAGGCACAAGATATAGAAGCAGGAGATGACACCACATCAGTGGTCATCATTGCTGGCTCTTAGATTCCTGTACCAAGCTTCTTCAGAAAGGGATTCATCCAACCATCATTTCTGAGTCATTCCAGAAGGCTTTAGAAAAGGGTATAGAAATCTTTTTTTTAATTTTTTTATTTTTTAAGATTTATTTATTTTAGGGAGAGTGTGCATGCACACACATGTGAGCAGGGAGGGGGCAGAGGGAGAGAGAATCTTCAAGTAGACTCTCCATCGGGTGCGGATCCTGACTCAGGGCTCGATCCCACAACCCTGAGATCATGATCTGAGCTCAAACCAAGAGCTCAACACTCAACCGACTGAGCCACCCAGAGGCCCCTCTATACTAGGAAATTTTAAATAAGCTACGAACATGGCGCCTGGCTGGCTCAGTTGGTGGAGTATACAATATTTTTAAGATTTTCTTTATTTTAATTATTTATTCATGAGAGACACAGAGAAAGGCAGAGACACAGGCAGAGGGAGAAGCAGGATCCTTGCAGGGAGCCCGATGCGGGACTAGATCCCAGGACCCCAAGATCATGCCCTGAGCCGAAGGCAGAGGCTCAACCACTGAGCCACCCAGGCATCCTGGAATATACAACTCTTGATCTCAGGGTCATGAGTTCAAGCCCCACCTTGGGCGTAGAGATTACTTAAAATAATAACAGCAGATTGAAAACAAAAGCCTTTACAATATATATACATATTTCAAGTATAGGATTGGAAAAAAAGACTCTGATAATAAACAGATTCCAGGTGAATACAGGCATCTTAAATCTATGAATATTTAATTCCAAGTATTAACGCCCTGAGCTACTCTTCTACATAAAGGAGAAACTCGAAATCCCGTTCTTTTGGAAGACATGGAAAGTAAGCAACACCGTAGGAGCAGCTACTGATATTCTGCTCTTTTTCTGGGTGATATAACACTTCCATGGATTAATTTCAGAAGAAAATATTAGATTCCACTAAATCCAAGTATGAGGCAGCTAAAATTTCGCACTGTGGGTACTAAATATTTGATGCGTAGGAGTATGAATAAGTAAGTTAAAAATATTAGGGACAAGGCAAAACTAAAGTATGGGAGGAAAATGACATAAATACCTAGTGGTCAGTTCAGATACTTTGCTCCCGGCTGTTCTAGGCTTGCCCCTCCACTCCAGTCACACTTGCCTCTTCTGTGTCCATGGTCTTCCCAACCAGGCTCCCACAGAGCAAACAGCTCCACATCTCCAACACCATGATCACAGAAAGCATTTATTTTAGGAACGAAAACAACTTCTCTCCTCTTTACTAAGGATCACACGGGTGGTGTTTCTCTATTTGCTTCTTCCTATCGGTTAACTTGTTGTGTAAGGCAATTCGTGGACGAGAGCAGGCCACGGGTGGTGCCAGCACCCATCCGGCCATGCAGTCGCTGGTTCCTAACGAAGCCGCCCACTTAACCTTTTTCTCATTTGATCGCATCCAAAGAATAAGTTAGAAGGATCAAGGTTACAAGGAGCCCCTGATCAAGGGACTGCTTTTACAGATCTCTCTGACCAGCCCAGGAGGGCTCTGCTGCTGCAGTCCTGGTGCCCGGTGACATGCTGCTGGACCAGGAACCCTTTCCCACCTGTGAGAGGTCTCTAGGGAACATGGGCTCAAAGGATTAGTTCAGGGTAGTGTAGATGCCCTAGCAGAGTGTGGCCAGACAGAGGGAAGTGCGGAGTACAAGAAAGAGCCAATAAATGAAATCCCGTAAGAAAATTCAGTTCACCAGAATATCATTCACATCAATCCCTTCCTATTCTACTTTCTGACGGGTTCCTGTCACTACTTAGAAATTACAGTATTTTCATTCTCTTGCCTTCCCGTTCCATAGTGTCCCTAATAGTCTGTAGTTTTCTGGAGTTCTGGACCAGGAACACCAGGCTTTCCCTGAAATCACTAGTCCCGTGATCTTGGCCAGCATTTTCGAGTTCATCAAACAAAACCAGAGTCTGCTTAAGTTGGGCCTGCATAATTTTTTGTTCCTCTAATTCTGCGAGAAGGGCCTGCTTAGCGCCTAATTCGGTCTTATACTTCTCCTGTAACTGTTCAATTTCCTCCTGGAGGAGCCGGAACTCTTCCTCACTACAAGGATGCAGCTCCTGGGGTTTGTCTTCTGGAAGCAAAATGTTTGGGGGAATGCACAGAATCAACTGTAAAAACAGCTGCTCCATTTTGCCAAAAAGGTTATCAAAACGTCCCTTCATGAAGCCGAGGAACTTCTCTGTGCATTTACGAACCTGGACAGGGTTGATCTCACAGCCTGGGAGGTCACCTAGCTTTTTCAGAATGACCTGTTCGACGGCCTGCATCACTTCAAATAGGTAGTCTTGAAATGCAATGTAGATTCTCAGCATGCAAGTTTGCACTGTGAAGCGGAAGAACTGGGCCTCATAGGTCATCAGGTCCACGGACATCTTGGCTTATTTTGTTTGGTTAATTCTGACTATGAAAAATCCGAGCGGGCGCGAGGGCGACGACACCAACCGCGCACGGGCTTCCTGCCACCGCCTTTAAACCAGCGCCTGCAGCTGCGGAGAGGCGGGGCCGCTGGCTTCCCGGATGCCGACCAGGGTATAGAAATCTTGACTGACATGTCTCGACCTGTGGAACTGAGTGACAGAGAAACTTTATTAAATAGTGCTACCACTTCCTTGAACTCAAAGGTTGTGTCTCAGTATTCAGTCTGCTTTCTCCAATGAGTGTAAATGCAGTGATGAAAGTGATTGACCCAGCCACCGCCACTAGTGTAGATCTTAGAGACATTAAAATAGTTAAGAAACTTGGTGGGACAATTGATGACTGTGAGCTGGTGGAAGGGCTGGTACTTACTCAGAAGGTGGCAAATTCTGGCATAACCAGAGTTGAAAAGGCTAAGATTGGGCTTATTCAGTTTTGCTTATCTGCTCCCAAAACGGATATGGATAATCAAATTGTAGTTTCTGACTACGTCCAGATGGATCAAGTGCTTCGGGAGGAGAGAGCTTATATTCTCAATTTAGTGAAGCAAATTAAAAAACAGGTTGTAATGTCCTCCTCATACAGAAATCTATCCTGAGAGATGCTCTTAGTGATCTTGCATTACATTTCCTGAACAAGATGAAGATTATGGTGGTTAAGGATATTGAAAGATAAGACACTGAATTCATTTTTATGACAATTGGAACCAAGCCAGTTGCTCTCATATTGACCAATTCACTGCTGACATGCTGGGATCAGCTGAGTTAGCTGAGGAGGTCAATTTAAATGATTCTGGCAAACTGCTTAAGATTACAGGCTGTACAAGCCCAGGGAAAAACAGAATTGTTGTTGGTGGATCTAACAAATTGGTGATTAAAGAAGCTGAGCACTCTATTCATGATGCCCTATGTGTTATTCGCTGTTTAGTGAAAAAGAGAGCTCTTATTGCAGGAGGTGGTACTCCAGGGATAGAATTGGCCCTGCGGTTAACTGAATATTCACGAACATTGAGTGGGATGGAATCCTACTGCGTTCGTGCTTTTGGAGATTCTATGGAAGTCATTCCATCTACACTAGCTGAAAATGCTGGTCTGAATCCCATTTCTACAGTAACAGAACTAAGAAACTGACATGCCCAAGGAGAAAAAATGCCTGGCATTAATGTCCGAAAGGGTGGTATTTCCAACATTTTGGAGGAACTGGTTGTCCAGCCTTTGTTGGTTTCAGTCAGTGCACTGACTCTAGCAACTGAAACCGTCTGGAGCATTCTGAAAATTGATGATGTGGTAAACACTCAGTAATCGGATTAACACTGGTCAACTGGTGCTGCTGTGGCCACTAACAATGAGTCTGGAGTAGAAGATCACCTTGGTGTTCTTGCTCTTTGGAAGATTTGTTTCCTTTACGAATCCCTAGGCCTGGTCTTCCAGTTGGCACTTGCTTGAAAAATTGTATTGATACAACTTGATTAAAATATTAAATGTTTGATTTCAAAAGAAAATCAATTATACCTATTGTTCATATTTTGGCTTCTAATATCATTCTCCAGTAAAAGGAACCAGGACTCCCTGGAGAAATGGTTAATTCTAAGACTGGACAAGAAATAGACCAGAGATTCCTGGAGCACCTTATAAATACCAGAAAGTAAGAAAGTGCTAACAAGAGCAACAAATCCACATTGATGAAGGCATGTCAAAGAGATGTGTGTACCCAATGGCTAAAACTAAAAGTTGAGCAATAAAATAAATAAAATAGTATGGATTATAACCCAGTTAAGCATAAAATAAATATTCATGAGTGTACATTGATATAAATAAATGATTGAATAAACAAATACACTGGGAAGATGAGACAACTCGTCATGCAAAAGAATCCAAAAACTTATGTAGATACTCTTCCTTCAAGTAGGGATAGCATAACTCTCTAGTCCTTAAGGGTGGGCTGCACACTGTGATTTCCTTCTAAAAAGTCCAATATGGGGAAGGGGGGGGGAAGAGTAACTTTGCAGTGGAGAAACTTGATAAAGTTTGCCCTAGCCAGGTGATGAAGGGAACAATAATAATGATAGCTCATGTTGATAGGCTCAACCCTTGGTATGACGTGATGAGAATGGCACTTTACTCTGTGATTGTCTATCTTCCAAAAACTCAGTAAACTCAGTCTCATCATGAGAAAAACATCAGGGAAAATCCAACTGAATTCCAAGAACATTCTACAAAATATTTGACCAATATTCTTCAAAACTGTTGAATTCATCTGAAACAAGGAAAGTCTGGGAAACTGTTAGAACCAGGAAAAGATAAAAAAGACATGACAAAATGCGATGTGGTTTTCTGGATGGAACCCTTGAACAGGAAAAGGACATTGGGGAAAAACAAACAAACAAAACTAAGGAAATTTGAATAAACTATGGACTACAGTATATAATAATGCCTCAGTATAGATCCATTAATTGTGACAAATGTACCATACTAACACAAGTTATTTGCAGTGATGGAAATTGGGTGCAGATATATGTGAATTCTCTGTGCTCTCTTCTCAACTTTCTTGTAAATCTAAAGCTGTTCTAAAAAATAAAATCTACTTAGAAATATATATTCATGACAAAAAATGAATTGCATTTTGTAATAATAACAAAGAATATTTTAGGGTTTTAAAATACTATTTGGAATAAGATAAAAAATATGAAATATTTAGCACTAAATCAGGCAAGAGATGTGTGACACTGAAAAGTACAAAACATTGTCAAGAGAAAAAGACCTGCATAAAGGAGGAACTATGCCTGGCTAGAGGTCATGAGTCAACATCTCACCAATTTTCCCCAAATTGATCTATATATTCAATGCCCTTACAAAGTCCAAGCAATATTGTCTTAAAATTAACAAAATAATTTAAAAATGCATAAGGATATGCAATGGCCAAATCTGAAGGCTTAGCACTACCTGATTCAAGACAGAGTGTGAGCAAAGCAGTCATTTTCTTGTTCTCTGAAAATAACACCTACGGTTGAAGGAGGTGGTTCATGTCCTTTCACTGTTTTAAATAGTTGCCAAGAGTGAATAGCTCAGGGTGAATGCACTGTTAGCAGGGAGCACAGCTGCAGAATCTTTGATGTGTTTATGCTTCAGGCTTGTTCCTTCCTAAGCAATAATAATTCTTTTATAGATCTTATTTATTTGAGAGAGAAAGAGTTAGTGCAAATGAGCAGGGGGAGTAGCAGAGGCAGAGGGAGACAGAGAATCTCAAGCAGACTCCACACTGAGTGGCTGAGCGCCCCAGCTGAGGCTCAATCTCACAACCCCAAGATCATGACCTGAGCCAAAATCAAGAGTTCGACATTTAACTGACTGAGGGAGATGTAACAAGATGGAAAAACATTCCATGCTCATAGATTGGAAGAATAAACCTGTGAAAATGTCTATGCTTCCCAGGGCAATTTACACATTCAATGCAATCTGTATCAAAAGACCTTGGACTTTCTTCACAGAATTGGAACAAATCATTTTAAGATTTGTATGGTATCATAAAAGACCCTGAATAGCCAGAGGAACATTGGAAAAGAAAACCAATGCTGGGGTCAACATAATGCTGGATTTCAAGCTGTATTACAAAGCTGTGATCATCAAGACAGTATGGTACTGCCCCAAAACAGATCAATGGGACAGAATAGAGAACCCAGAAATGGGCCCTCAACTCTATGATCAACTAATATTCAACAAAGCAGGAAAGACTATCCACTGGAAAAAGGACAGTCTCTTCAATAAATGTTGCTGAGAAAATTGGACAGCCACGTGCAGAAGAATGAAACTAGACCACTCTCTTACACCAGACACAAAGATAAACTCAAAATGGATGAAAGACTTAAGAACAAACATTATATGGTCTCATTCATTTGGGGAATATAAAAAATAGTGAAAGGGAATAAAGGGGAAAGGAGAAAAAAATAAGTGGGAAATATCAGAAAAGGAGACAGAACATGAAAGACTCCTAACTCTGGGAAACGAACTAGGGGTGGTGGAAGGGGAGGTGGGCGAGAGGTGGGGGTGAGTAGGTGATGGGCACTGAGGTGGGCACTTGACAGGATGAGCACTGGGTGTTATTCTATATGTTGACAAATTGAACACCAATAAAAATTAAATTTATTTTAAAGATGGATGAAAGATTTAAATGTGAGACAAGAATGCATCAAAATCCTAGAGGAGAACACAGGCAACAACCTTTATGAACTTGGCCATAGCAACTTCTTGTAAGATACATCTATGAAGGCAAGGGAAACAAAAGCAAAACTGAACTATTGGGACTTCATCGAAATAAAAAGCTTCTGCACAGCTAAAGAAACAGCCAACAAAACTAAAAGACAACCTACAGAATGGGATAAGATATTTGCAAATGACATATCAGATAAAGGGCTAGTATCCAAGATGTATAAAGAACTTATCAAACTCAACACACAAGAAACAAACAATCCAATCATGAAATGGGCAAAAGACATGAACAGAAATTTCACAGAGGAAGACATAGACATGGCCAAGAAACACTTGAGAAAATGCTCTGCATCACTTGCCATCAGGGAAATACAAATCAAAACCACAGTGAGATACCATCTCTCACCAGTGAGAGTGGTGAAAATTAACAAGACGGGAAATATGAAATGTTGGAGAGGATGTGGAGAAAGGGGAACCCTTTTGCACTGTTGGTGGGAATGTGAACTGGTACAGCCACTCTGGAATATAGTGTGGAGGTTCTTCAAGAAGTTAAAAATAGAGCTACCCTACAACCCAGCAATTGCATTACTGGGTATTTACCCCATAGACACTGATGTAGTGAAATGCTGGGACACCTGCACCCCAGTGTTCATAGCAGCAATGTCCACAATAGCCAAATTGTGGAAGGAGCCACGATGTCCTTCACCAGGAATGGATAAAGATGTGGTCTACATATAAAATGGAATATTACTCAACCATCAGAAAAGAATACCCACCATTTGCTTCAATGTTGATGGAACTGGGATTATTATGCTGAGTGAAATAAGTCAATTGGAGAAGGATAATAATCATATAAGTTCACTCATACGTGTAATATAAGATATAGAGAAAGGGACCAAAAGGGAAAGGAGCATAACTGAGTGGGAAAAATTAGAGAGGAAGACAAACCATGAGAGACTCCTAACTCTGGGAAACAAACAAAGGGCTGAGGAAAGGAAGGTGAGTAGGGGGATGGGGTAACTGGGTGATGTTCATTGAGGAGGGCACTTGATGGGATGGATGAGCACTGGGTGTTATACTATATGTTGGCAAATTGAATTTAAAAAAAGAAATGTAATCAAAATAATAAATAATAATAAAGACTGCTGATAAGCTCAGTATTAGAGCTGACCCTTGAACTACATGAATCTGAACTGCAAAGGTCTACTTACACACAGATTTTTCTTTTTCATATAGTATTATTTTCTCTCCCTCATGATTTTCTTAACTTCTTCTCTCTAGCTTACCCTACTGTAAGAATATAATATATGATACATGTAGCATACAAAATCAGTGTTAATTGACTGTTTACCAGAAGCCTTAAGCAATAACATAAACAATAAACTGTCAGTTAACATTTTGGGGAGTCAAAAGTTACAACATATTTTGAAATACACAGGGAGTATCCCTTAACCCCCCACACTGTTCAAGGTTCAAATGTATACTCCAAAAGTGATTTGGTGTGGCTAGCCAATATATACAGAGTCATCTCATAATACCATCAAAAGCAACGAAAAATGGCACAACAGTGTGGTTATCAATACACTTATAAACAGATATGAATTCTTCATTCATCTTGTTAGCTACAGACATATTTAAAACTTGCTCTGTATTAAAAAATGTGTAATATGCCAAGTCAGTGACCCATCTGTCCTCTTCATTTTGATAGACCACACTCGGTGATGGAGCCATTTCTAAAAAATTCCAAAAATATCCAATGACACATGAAACAAAATTATATAATAGTCTTAAATAATTTTACTTAGTTGACTTATCTTAGATATCAGCAGAACTAAAATCTGCCCAAAACTAATTAGAAAAAAGAAAATCCATTCCCACAAAAGAAAAGTTCCCTCATGGTGGGGAAGCCAGCCATAACCCAGTAAAAAATCCATTATAGAGAACCAGGGAAAAATGGAAAAGAAAACTAAGATTTAGAGTAGTACATTTCCACTAGATCTGTGAATAAAGATACAATTTCTAATCCATAAAACATTTACTGTTTTAATACAAAAGATTAGGCATGTTCCACTTGAAAATATATTCTATCCAAAATGTATACACATTTTATACATTTTCTTACTTTTATTTTTTTAAAAAAACCTACTTACGTTCTTCACTTTTATCAGTGGACTTGTAACATTCATATGTTTTTGCCTTTTAATAGTTGGTGACCAAAGACTATCAGAGGAATTAATTCCATTGCCACCAACAGGCTTCAAAGATGCTTTGTCCACATATTTTTGAATGGATCACTTTAGGAGTTTCAGTGTCTAAACGTTTATCCACAGGCAAAACTGTTTCTGAATTAGATGCCAAATGCTTATCTTGATGAAGAGACTCAGCATCCACTTCAAAAGGCCCAGTAAGTCAAAATGACCTTTATTGGCATTTGTGTCATGAACATAAACAGGGTTAAGTTTTGCATTAGCAGCCTGGATAGTCTTCACAGGAATTTCTTCTCTTCAGATTTCCTTTAAAAATGAGTAACAGAGGAGCCATAAGTTTTGCCTTTCATAACTTATTCCAAAACTTTATGGGAAATAATTATGTAGTAGATATAAATGATTATATGAACCATCAGACTATAAAGTACTCACTGTACTCTTTTAAACTATATATGAACCAATTTTAAGCAATATACCAAAACCAAAATTTATACTGTGCTCATTACAGACATTTATCAACAGATTCAGATACCAAAAGGGGTCCAACATGAGGTAAATGATTTGTACTCTGAAAACTATAGAACACTTATGAAAGAAATTGAAGAGGACACAATGAAACGGAATGGCATTCCATGCTCCTGGGCTGGAAGAACAAACATTGTTAAAATGTCTACATTACTCAATGCAATCCCTATCAAAATATCCCCAGCATTTTTCACAGAGCTAGAACAATCAATCCTAAAATTTATATGGAATCACAAAAGACCCAAATAGCCAAAGCACTCCTGAAAAAGAAAAGCAAATCTGGAAGCATCACAGTAGCAAACTTCAAGCTCTATTACAAAGCTGGAGTCATCAAGTATAATACTGGCACAAAAACAGACACATAGATCAATACTTAACAGAAAACCCAGAAATTGACCCACAACCATCTGCTCGACTCATCTTTGACAAAGCAGGAAAGAAGATCCAATGGAAAAAAGATGGTCTCTTCAACAAATGATACTGGGAAAAATGGGGCAGCCACATGCAAAAGAATGGAACCAGACCACTTTTTTTACACCATTCCTAAAAATACATTCAAGATGGATGAAACACCTAAATGTGAGACAGGAATCCATCAAAATCCTAGAAGAGAACACAGGCAGCAACATATCTGACCCCAGCTGTAGCAACTACTCACTAGACACATCATCAGAAGCAAGAGAACAGCAAAAATGAACTATTGGACTTCATCCAGGTAAGCAGCTTCTGCACAGGGAAGGAAACAACAGAACTCAGAGCAACCTACAGAATAGGCTTCGGTTGTCCACAAATGAAGGCAGCCTCTTGATCATTCAACCAATTACTGAGTACCAACCAGGTGCCAGGCACTCAGGATACAATAAATGAAACAAAGAGAAACACTTTCCCTCCTGGAGCTATTGTTCTAGAGGCAGCCAGCAAGGGGTGAAGTAGGGCAAAGGTGAAGTCCTGATGACACATGAAGCCCTGGACTGGGACTACTCACATCCTGGTTACTTGAAGCAGTTAACTTGGATTTCTGCTTTTAAAGTACAAGACTTCTAATATTACTACTGTTTAACACTTGCACATGTGAAATAGAAACTTGCACTCTCTCAATAACACTCCAGAAATTGATAACATATGAAAGATTACCTTGTTCTCATTATTTATCCAGGATTGTAAACAAACATCAATAGGTGAGTCTGCTTGAGAAAACAAAAATCATTGAGACCAAACTATTTTATCAACTAAATACCCAAGAATCCCTAAAAATAGCAAATAAATGAACTAACCATATTTTTCCATTAAGTAGAATACAGCATTTCTAAATAATGGTATAGGAACTTATCACTGGTCAGTTAAAAAAAAAAAACTGTCAGGGTCGGGAAGTATGAGAAATTACACACATGCCCAAAAACCCTTGACTATTAATCTAATCAAGGCTTTAAAACCTACTTTATTTATTTTTTAAAGATTTTATTTTTTTTAAATTTATTCATGAGAGACACAGAGAGAGAAGTAGAGACACAGGCAGAGGGAGAGGCAGGCTCCATGCAGGAAGCCTGATGCAGGACTCGATCCCGTATATGTCTCTGATGTCTAAAGATGTTGAACATCATTTCGTGTTTATTGGTCATTTTACAACTTCTTTAGACAAATGTTTATTGAAATTCTTTGCCCATTTTACAGTATTGATTTTTTGTTTTATTGAATTGTAACACATGTATTCTGGATGCCAGTCCCTTATCATAAATGTGGTTTGCAAATATTCTCTTCCATCTTTGTGTTGCCTCTTCACTGTCTTTATAAGTCTTTCAAGGCACAAATGCTTTCAATTTCAAGAAGTCCAATTTACCATTTTTTTCCTTTATTGCTTCTAAGTGTGGGGAGTTAATACCATTCTCACTATTTTCATACATATTTGACACTTTTCATCAAGAGAAATACAAACATCCATTAAGATTTTTTAACATAAACATACAAAAGTACTTTCACTCTTCAATTCTATAACATGGGCTTAAGTATTGAACCACATAGTTTGGAATGACATGCTATCTTCACTACAGAAAAATACAATATATAGTTTAAAATACCTAGCTTTAATTTCTCTGACAAAGAGAACATAGAGTACTTAGAAGCAATCAGAAAGCACAAGTGTAAGTTATTTATTTTTTACAATTTCCCCTCATTTTTGTAGCACGCTGAACCGCATCGTCGTCGTGTCCCAGGACATGGGCATCGGCAGGAACGGGGACCTGCCCTGGGCCCCGCTCAGGAATGAATTCAAGTATTTCCAAAGAATGACCACGAACTCCTCTGTGGAAGGTAAACAGAATTTGGCGATTATGGGTTGGAAGACATGGTTCTCTATTCCTGAGAAGAATCGACTTTTAAAGGACAGAATTAATATAGTTCTCAGCAGAGACCTCAAGGAACCTCCACAAGGAGCTCATTTTCTTGCCAAAATCTGGATGATGCTTTAAAACTTACTGAGCAACCAGAATTAGCAAATAAAGTGGACATGGATTGGATAGTGGGAGGCAGTTCTGTTTATAAGGAAGCCATGAACAAACCAGGCCATCTTAGACTATTTGTGACAAGGATTATGCATGAATTTGAAAGTGACACATTTTTCCCAGAAATTGATTTGGAGAAATATAAACTTCCGCCAGAATACCCAGGTGTTCTTTCTGATGTCCAGGAGGAGAAAGGCATTAAGTACAAATTTGAAGTATATGAGAAGAAAGATTAATGTGAAGATATTTTTTGATTTATTTCAAGTTAGTCCCCCCCGCCCGCCAAACAATTCTATCTGTATTTTAATATTAGAAAAAAAAAAAACTTTTGTTGAATCTAAGTCAATGGATAATTCTAAGCAGTGTGAATTTATTAATCTTAACTAGACCATATCAGACATCATTTGTGAAACATTTCTTGCTATAACTGTGTGTTGCCCATCAAGGACCAGCACCTGCCAAGGGTAACATATCTACCAAGAGCCAAAGAGAGACAATCCCTGATAGCATGAGTTGAAACCAGGACTTAAAAAGATAGGACTAGACAGATTTGTTCAAAACTCAGAAATGGGTTAAAAACAGAAAAGCTAGGGCTCAAATATTAAAAGAAAATTAGATCAAAATAGGAACTTTGATTTCTCTATATCACACTTCTGAAAAAGTTCTGATTTCCTGAGTAGGAAATCAGTAAGTTGAGAACTCTAATAATTCCATAGGGACAGTAAAGAGGCAGGTAGGACACTACCTTTCTAAAGGTTAAAAAGAAATGTCTGAGACCTCTAAAAACTGTTTTAGATCTTCAGTGAGATTCCATGGGATGTTATGATGTAAGAAGAATAGGCAGTTCCTTATAAAAAAGAGTAATAACAGCACATGGCTAAATTAAGAAGGTGGGCAGCCCGAGTGGCACAGCGGTTTAGCGCCGCCTGCAGCCCAGGGTGTGATCCTGGAGATCGGGATCAAGTCCCACATCGGACTCCCTGCATGGAGCCTGCTTCTCCCTCTGCCTGTGTCTCTGCCTCTCTCTCTCCTGCTCTGTATCTCTCATGATTAAATAAAATAAAATATTAAAAAAAAGAAATTAAGAAGGTAATGAAAATAGATAATGCTAGAAACCAAAATTATGAAGATGGAAACTAAATTAAACTTCGCTGAATTAAAAAATGAAAATTAAAACACATTTTACCCATCATGTTAGCAAAGATGTGGATTGTTAGGTATCCAAAGAAATAGCATTTTTTTTTTGCCTTGTAAATTAACATAACCTTTTTAGAGTTTAAGTTAGCAATATCAATTAAAATTCACAATATTCTGGGTTTGGACCCAGGGCTTCCACTTCTAGAAATTAATCCTAAATAAAGAGATGGACCCAGGGCACCTTGGTGGCTCAGTGGCTGAACACCTGCCTTCGGCCCAGGGCATGATCCTGGAGTCCTGGGATCGAGTCCCTACATGGAGCCTGGTTCTCCCTCTGCCTATGTCTCTGCCTCTCTCTCTGTGTCTCTCATGAATAAATAAATAAAATCTTTAAAAAATAAATAAGTAAATAAATAAATAAATAAATAAAAGCTGGTGGGGAGGCAAGATGGTGACATGAAATAAACAAGTCATGACATTTAGGTTTATATTATATTTAAAGCACCCCCATTCCAAGAAGAGCATGTGCACCTGACCCCTGAACAAGATGGGGGTTAGGGACACTGACCTCCTGCATAATTAGAAATCCATGTCTAACTTCTGACTCCCCCAAAACTTAACTACTGAATTCAACTGCTGTTACCTGGAAGCCTTACATGTAACATATACGGTCAAGTAACACACACTTTGTGTATGTATTATATACCATATTCTTACAATAAACTAAAGGAAAAAAAATGTATTAAGAAAATCATAAGGAAGAGAAAATGCATTTACAGTACTATATATTTATTGAAACAGATCGGCATATAAGTGGACCCATGCAGTTCAAGGGTCAACTGTAGTTCTGACCATTAGAACATTATGATGAACAGAGCCAGTTAAATTAACCACTTCCCCCTAAATCCAATTCCTCAAAACTGTACATAGCTATCACTTACTTTTATTAGCCCATCGAAGTTCTTCAAATTAAGTCATATGTTAAGTAAAATCAGCTTCAAGTAAAAGTGGCAAGAGTAACTTCTAGGAGTGCATGAAAATGACAGTAAGGACATCTAACAAAGCGAAGCAATCTGGATGCGAGCCACCAGTCCTAGCTCAAGCTTACCTCAGATTCTAGAATCTGAAAAGCAGATGGGGTATGTAGAAGAAATGAAAGCTGTGGCCCAAAACAAGAACAAAAGGGCCTGGAAGCAGAAAACAAATTTGCCAGGAAGAACTGCAGAAATGTTTCCTGACTACAGTAGGAAGGCAAGGCAGGAGGGAGTCCAGAGGGAGGGGTTGAGTGAAAGTCTGTCAGATGCCCATGCCGGGCAGTACTCCACTCCTGCTCCCCAACCCTTACAAACAAAACAGCAGAGTCAACATGATGCTGCACACCTAGGAAGGCTCTTCTCCAGAAAAGTCATATGAAATGGCCATGCAGAGTGGAGCTATGGTGGTGACACCAGCGTTAAACACCTGGCATGAATGTAAGGCTCCTCAGCCTGCTTGCCCTTTTGAATGAAGCCATCCAGAAGAACCGCCCAGCTCACATGAGGACCTAACAGAAATGAGACCTGGATACCCACGAGCCCACACAAGCAACCTAAAAGACAGCCATAAATCAAATGCAGGAGAAGGAGCAGCTTGAGAGATAAAAATAAAGATGAACAAAGTAAACAACACTCGAGACAAGGATAATTTCTAGAACTTCGAAAAATATCTCAATTAGAATTCTCAGAAAACATTGAAGTAGCTATTACATCCACAAAAAGGAGCCATTATAAAAGAAATGAAAGACCAGAAAAAAAGAGCTCTGAAAATTATGACTGCCAAATGATTTAATAGAAGAGTAGGAAAAAACTTGGAAACTTTATCTAGAACATTGTCTGTTTGCACTGAAACAAAAGAAAAACAAACAAACAAAAAAAGGAAAAATACTGGAAATAGACCAACCCAGGCAATCCAAAACAGTAGTCTCAGAAAGAAAAATAGAAAATTACCAAAGTAATAATCATCACCTAGAATGAAAGCACACAAATCTCTGGATTGATGCCAATTAGAATTTAGTTCAGGGGAGGGGGGACACTCACCACAGACTCAGGAAAGATTCTAAGAGTTTCCAGGGAGAAAAAAGTTCAGTTACAAATGGTCAGGTACCAAAATGACATCAGGGTTCTCACACTATGTAATAATGCCTTCAAAATTTTGTGAAAGTTATTTTCATCTTTAAATCCTATCTTCAGATAAAATATTCATTAATTCCAAAGTTAGAATAAGGATATTTTTAAAACATAAATTCTACCCTCTCCCCGAAGGAGCCACAGAAGCCATCCTTCACATATGGACTAAGAACATGCCTCTGCAGGCTGTGCACCCACCATCACAGCAGCCACAGGAAGTCTTGGCTCTCAGGCTAACAATCTCCATCTTCAGACTACTCAGTGGAGGCAAGGAACAGCCCCAAAGCACTCACCTCTACCCAATGAAATTCTAGAGCGAGACCAGTACAGCGCATCTAGGACACCACCTTAGTGGGTCTCCTATCTTCCATTAACAGTGAGAGACAAGACCGAGTCCCAGACCTCCTGGCCCACGTCAAAGAGTCAAGAGGTTACTTCCAATATTCTCTTCCCCGCACCCCCGCCCCCATGTCTCCTGTCTCATTGCCAACATCAGTTGTTCACTGGGACCAACTTCACGATGCCCTTCACCAAGCCCAGGACTCCTTACTGCTGACATTTGAAGATCCACCAGCACAGCCCCCCTACCCAGCCCAACAAACTCTGGATCAGCACCATTTTGCTCTTTGTGAGGCCCCCAGTGAACATCCCATTCACCTCAGCACTCCAGGGAAAACTGGGATGTCCTATGAAGACGCTGCCCCCCTTAAACACTGTCAAATGGGGACTGTCTGTCTCTCCCACAGCCTTGGAATCACTTGACGTGGAGATGGAATGTGTGTCTCCATCAGCATGTCCCCTCAGTGCAACTTCCAGATCACCTTTACTAAAGCCTCCTAGCTTGGAGTCACCTATGACCCCTCATGTCATCTGCCTTCATACCTCAACTCTGTAATCCTTTGATGCAACCCAAGCCCCCAATCCACTCCTACCACCACATCTCACACTCTCTTGCCCTTCTGCTATCCTCGCCTCTTCCTCAACCTAAATCCCACAGCCAATCACACACCCTCAACTTCCTCATCCCTCACTGCTCACATCAAACCACAAGCCTACTTAAAGCCAACTCTTCCCTGGTACCTTGCCAGCACCCCTACAGCTGAATGGGTCTGGAGAAAACATCACAATCACACTAGATCCACGACACAACCCGAAGACCCCTGATGCTGTCTGACATGCCACTATTTCCCTCTCCGTTCACTCTCCCACACCCCAAGACTGTCTACACCCCCCTACTCCTCCTCTACCCTGAGTGGATGTCACGGCTCCTACTGCACTGAGAGACCCTGAGCCCTAAAAGACAAGTTCCCCAGCTTTTTACCACCACATGTACCCACACATTCTGCCTTCCTACCTGCTAACAAAGAGGGATTATCCACGGTCCTCCCTCTCCAGTCATTTCCTTCCACAGCACATTGGGTCCCGGCTTCTCCTATTTTTGTAAAGGCATTGCTCCGCCAATTCCCTTCTTTTACAGAATCAGATTTTCCTTTTCCAGATCATTCCTATGACCACGTAAATATGCAGTAACTTCTCCCACCACCAAAGCCCCACTACATTCCGCAGCAAACTCACCATCTCGAATACTCACCCCTCATTCACTCCTGAACCCGCTCTCCTAGGCTACTGTGCCTCCTCCTTCTTTCACCAAAACCACTTGTCAGGGTTCCCAACGACCTAGCCTGTGCTAATTCCAATGGTCACTTCTAGACCTCATTTCATTGGACACATTGGATCCCTCTCTCTTCTTTTACAGAAGTTCTTTCTGTGGCTTCTGAGACTCTGTTTTCTTCCTGGCCGCAGCCGCAGCGAATCCTTAGTCTCCACTCCCATCCCTGCTCTCCCAAGCAAACATGGAAGTGCCCCCAACATGAGGCCCTGGTGCTCCTCTCCACCTATCCCACCCCTTTGATAATCCAGCCTCCTAAATCGTCTTCCTGCTTCCAGACTTGCCTCCCGTCAGTCTATTCACTCCACCGTAACCAGAGTGAACCTTTGAAGACATAACTCTCTAACGGTTTCCACCTCCCAAAGTCCTTGCTCACCCCGCGGCGGCCTCCTTCCTGCTGTTTGAACACAGGTATGCGCCTACCTTAGCGCAGCCTGCACCTAAAATCCTCTTCCTACTAACGTCTATGTGGTTAGCCGCCTCCTTCAAGTGCTTCCTTTTTAAGATTGTATTCATTTGAGAGAGAGGGAGAGAGGAAGCGAGGGAGCCTACAAGCGAAGCAGGTGGAACAGCAGGGACAGGCGCCCCCGCCCACGGTGCGCCTCTCGCTGCGCTCGCCCCCTGCGCCCGGCCCAGGGCCCAGCGCCTCCCGCCCACGCCCGCGCCTCCTGCACCCCCCCCCGGGCGCGCGCCACCCCGCCGCGCTGGCCTCAGCCTCCCACCCTCTACCTCCCGCCCGGCGCCCCGGGCCATCCCACGAGGAGGGGTGCGTGGCTGGGGAGACCCTACCCTCCGCGCCGAAGAGCGGGGCTCTGCAGAGCTGGCCCCTGCCGCAGCGCCTCCGGGGGCGGCGTTGCGCTGCGGCCGCACCAGACCCCGAGCGAACTCTCCGGCGGCTTCGGCCTGGGGGTGGCTGCGGCGGCGGGCGCCGGACCCCAGCCCATTCCTCGTCCGGGGGCTGGTGCCTTCGGGCCGGGAGCGGCCGAGCCCCAGCGGGGAGCGGGTGAGGAGCCCGGGAGGGGCCGGGGAGGGCCTGGGCTTGAGGAGCCGCGCCTCCGGCTCAGCGCCGAGGAGGGGGCGGCGGATGGCGGGCGCGGACCTGGCTCCAAGTCGCGCCCCGGGGCAGCCCGGGTGGCTCAGCGGGTCAGCGCCGCCTGCAGCCCAGGGCCTGCTCCTGGAGACCCGGGATCGAGTCCCGCGTCGGGCTCCCTGCATGGAGCCTGCTTCTCCCTCTGCCTGTGTCTCTGCCTCTCTCTCTCTCTCTCTCTCTCTCTCTCATGAATAAATAAATAAAATCTTAAAAAACAATCGCGCCCCGCTCCAGGCGTCCTTCCTGGGTGTTGCCCGGGATGGGGTGGATGTGTGGCTGAGCCCTGTTGCTGGGAGCTTTGGTCTCATTGATTTGCAGTTCTTTCCGGTAACGGTCCTGTCGTTAGAAGGACACAGATTAAACCGGCCGGGGTCCAGAGCGGCTCCGGAGGGCACGACTGGAGTGCAGGGGGGGGGAGGAGGGACTGTCTTTTTCTCTTCGGAGAGCCACTTACTGACGCTGTGTGACCAGCATTAACCCAGCCCTGGGCTGCCCACCCTGAAACCTTGGCATCCCCGAGCCTCTCCGCTTAAGGAAAGGGAGGGTGGGCTTTTCTCCACGCAAATGGGTGGAAATGGACCTGTCTACCCCTCCCAGACCCGGATCGTCGTCAGTAACCGCGGTCACCTCCTGAAATAACTCAAATGTTCTGTAATCTTTTATTTTGATTTTTCAATCTTTGCCGTTCTTGTGTCTCATTTCATCTGCTCTAATATGACCTCAAAAAGTTTCGACGTTTACGCTACATTTTGAAGAGATTCAACTGTTTAGTGACTCTACGTTGGGCATGGATTTTGAATTTAAACTTAACTTTGCAAATCCTTGGTGTCACTCGTTGTCTCATCTATTTAGAGTGGATTGTCAGTCACATTAAGCACTGACTCAGGAAAATGCGACAATAAATATAGATGCTAGGTCTTTCTGGTTTTAAAACCCTCATTACTCTCAAAACGTTGGGCACAAAGCAGACCCCAACAAATTATAACTGTTTACGTACAAACAATGGTGTGTTCTACAGCTGCCATGGGTGATAACCAATTAATGTCCACAAAACTTCCTGCTTATACACCTGGTTGCCTGAAGTTTAGCCTGGGAAATCCTTTTTTTAAAAAAAAATATTTTATTTATTTGAGAATAAGGGAGAGAGCCAGCAAAAATACATGCAAAGCAGGGGGAGCAGCAGGGGAAGAGGGAGAAGCAGGCCCCCGGTGGAGCAGGGAGCCGTGCAGGATTCATCCCAGGACACTGGGATCATGACCAAAGCCAAAGGCAGAGGCTTAACCAACTAAGCCACCCAGGTGCCCTATGCCTCCTTCAAGTCTTTGCTCATATTTTACACTCCTTGATGAGGCCCACGCTGACGACTCCCTCAGCTCATCCAATTATCCTCCTTATGTTCTATTTTGTCCTAGCACTTTTCCCTTCAAATATACTATAATACTGGTACATTTTAAAAAAACTGGTACATTTTTAATGTCTTTTTGTTTAATGTCTGTTTGGCATTTCCCAATACTTAGAGAAGTACCCGGCACACAGACACTCGGTGCAAAATACACATGGGAAAAAAATACACATGGAATGAGTGAGTATTCAAAGAGTTAACATCTTTAGTGTATAGAAAGCACTTATATCCGCATATTAGCAAGAAGCAAATTCGCAACAAAAATATAAGTAGTGAATAATTCTGTAAATACTCCATTAATTCAAGCACAGGAAGCTTTAAGAATGCTGTAATACCACTATCAAGAGGTAACTACCATATACCTTTTGGTTTATAGCCTTCCAGATTTTCTTCTAGGCATGTATGCATGTGTACAAATTTTTTTACTTCTAAACTCAAAGATTAAAAATACCACCAAATGTTAGAGACGGCTCAGAGAAGTAGGTGTTCTCATGTACATCTTCTAGTGGGACTGTAAAGTGGTACAAATATTCTAAAGAGCAACGGGGTGATATGTCACAGTCTTTAAATATTAGCTCAGCAATTTAATCCTAGGAATTTATCTGACTAGAGTAATCTGCTAGGTGTCCAAATGTATAAATAAAATTCAGTAAATTTATAATAGCAAAATTCCAATAATCTAAAGTGCCTAATGTAGTTCAGCCATTAACATGACATATACCTACATTATTATAATTGAAAAATGAACATAATATACTAATTTTTAAAAGCTAGAAATAGTATATACAATTCAATCCCATATTTGCAAAAAATTAATATATACATGTATAGGTGTTTAGAAAGCAGTCTGAAGTGGTGCCTGGGTGGTTCAGTCGGTTAAGGTCTAACTTTGCCTCAGGTCATGATCCCAGGGACCTGAGATCGAGCCCTACGTCAGGCTTGGCACTGAGCAGAGAGTCTGCTTCTTGTCCCTCTGCCCCTCCCCTGCTTCTGTTCGTGTTCTCTCTCTCTCAAATAAAATCTAAAAAAGAAAAGAAAAAAGAGAGCAATCTGGAAAACTATAAATAGATCATCAATGACTATTCTCTTATCTTTTTAAAGATCTCATATCTAAGTACTCTCTACACCCAACCTGGGGCTCAAAACCCTGAGATTGAGAGTTGCATGCTCTATGGACTAAGCCAGCCAGGTGCCCGAAAACTCTTCTCTAGTTAGTAAGATTACAGGCTTATGTTCTTCCTTATAATTCTAGGTATATTCTACTTTTTTAAAAGAGGCTTTTTATCTTGATGATAGTTGACTTTTGCCTTTGTTTCCCTTGCCTTTCGAGATATATCTAGGAAAAAGTTGCAGTGGCCAAGATCATAGAATTGCTGCCTGCATTTTCTAGTGTTTTGGTGGATTCCATCTCTCATCGATTTTGAGTCTATTTTTGTGTACCATGGAAGAAAGTGGCCAGTGTCATTCTTCTGCATGTGGCCTCCCAATTTTGCCAACACCATTTGTTGAAGAGACCATCTTTTTTTCCATTAGATATTTTTTGCTGCTTTGCCGAAGATGAATTGACCATAGAGTTGAGGGTCCATTTCTGGGTTCTCTGTTCTGTTCCATTAATCCTTGTGTCTGTTGTGCCAGTGCCATACTGTCTCGATGATCACAGCTTTGTAATACAGCTTGAAGTCTGGAATTGTGATACCCCCAGCATTGGTTTTCTTTTGCAATGTTACTTTGACTATTTGGGGTCTTTTCTATTGCCATACTAATTTTAGGATTGTTTGTTCCAGCTTTGTGAAAAAAGTTGATGGTAATTGTAGGGATTGCATTGAATCTATAGATTGCTCTAAGTAGCATAGACATTTTAACAATCTTTGTTCTCCATTCCATGAGCACAGAATGTTTCTGCCATTTCTTTGTGTCTTCCTCAATGTCTTTCATGAGTGTTCTGTAGTTTCCTGTGTACAGGTGCTTTGCTTCTTTGGTTAGGTTTATTCCTAGGTATCTTATGGTTTTGGGTGCAATTGTAAATGGGATCAACTCTTTAATTTCTCTTTCTTCTGTCTCATTGTTAGTGTATAGAAATGCAACTGATTTCTGTGCATTGATTTGCTATCCTGCCACTGTGCTGAATTCCTGTATGAATTCGAGTAATTTGGGGGTGGAGTCTTTTGGGTTTTCATGCAAAAGAATATTTTGTCATCTGCAAAGAGTGAGAGTTTGACTTCTTTGCCAATTCAGGTGCCTTTTATTTCTTTTTGTTGTCTGATTGCTGAGGCTAGGATGACCAGTACTGTGTTGAACAACAGTGGTGAGAGTGGACATCTCTGTCATGTTCCTGATCTTAGGGGAAAGGCTGCATTGAGAATGATACTCGCTGTGGGCTTTTTGAATATGGCCTTTATGATGTGGAGGTATGTTCCCTCAATCGCTACGCTGTGGAGTTTTAATCAGGAAAGGATGTTGTACTCTGTCACATGCTTTTTCTGCATTTGTGAGAGGATGACATGGTTCTTGTCCTTTCTTTTATTAAGGTGACGTATCACATTGATTTGTGGATGTTGGACCATTGCTGCGGCCCAGGGATAAATCCCACTTGGCTGTGGTGATTAATCCTCTCACTGTACTGTTGGATCCTATTGGCTAGTATCTTGATGAGAATTTTTGCATCCATGTTCATCAGGGATAGTGGTCTGTAATTCTCCTTTTTAGGGGGTCTTTGTCTGGTTTTGGGATCAAGGTAATGCTGGCCTCATAGAAAGAGTTCGGAACTTTTCCTTCCATTTCTGTTTTTTGAAACAGATTCAGAAGAATTGGTATTATTTCTTTTTTAGATGTTTGGTAGAATTCCCCATGGGAAGCCATCTGGCCCTGGACTCTAGTCTGTTGGTTGATTTTTGATGACTGCTTCAATTTCTTTGCTGGTTATGGGTCTGTTCAGGTGTTCTCTTTCTTTCTGTTTCAGTTTTGGTAGCTTAGGTTTCTAGAAATGCATCCATAACCTCCAGATTGCCTACTTTGCTTGCATATAGTTGCTCATAGTGTGTTCTGAGAATTGTTTGTATATCTTTTTTTTAAAGATTTATTTATTTATTTATTTATTTATTTATTTATTTATTTATTTATTTATGAGAGAGAGAGAAGAGAGAGAGAGAGAGGCAGAGACACAGGAGGAGGGAGAAGCAGGCTCCATGCCGGGAGCCTGACGTGGGACTCGATCCCGGGGCTCCAGGATCGCGCCCTGGGCCAAAGGCAGAGGCTAAACTGCTGAGCCACCCAGGGATCCCCTGTTTGTATATCTTTGTTGTATGTGACTTTTCCTCTCCTTCGTAATTTTACTTATTTGGGTCTTTTTTCTTTGTGATAAGTCTGGCCAGGGAGTTATCAATCTTATCTTATCAATCAATCTTATTAATTTTTTTCAAGCTCCCAGTCTTGCGATCTCTTTTGCCATTCTTTTGCTTTCTGTTTCATTGATTTCTGCTCTAATCTTTATTACTTTCTACTGCTGGGTTTAGGCTTTATTTGCTGTTCTTTCTCCACCTCCCTTAAGTGTAAGATTAGGTTGTGTATTTGAGACCTTTCTTGTTTCTTGAGAAAGGCTTGTATTGCTGTATACTTCCTTCTTAGGGCTGTCTTTGCTGCATCCCAAAGGTATTGAACGGTTGTGTTGTCATTTTCATTTGCTTCCATGAATTCTTTAAATTCTTTAATTTCCTGGTTGACACATTTGCTCTTTAGCTTCCAGGTATTTCAGTTCTTTCCAAATCTCCTCTTCTGATTGAGTTGTTTCAAACATTGTGGTCTGAAAATATGCAGGGATTGATCCCAATCTTTTGGCACTGATTGAGACCTGATTTTGACCCAGTATGTGATCTATTCTGGAGAATGTTCTATGTGCACTTACAAAGAATGTGTATTCTGTTACTTTATGATAGAATGCTCTGACTATATCTGTGAAGTCCATCTGGTCCAGTGTGTCATTCAAAGCCCTTGTTTATCTTCTTAGGTGATCTGTCCATTAAAGTCAGTGGGGTGTTAAAGTCCCCTACTCTTGTATTATTATCAATGTGTTTAATTTTGTTATTAATTGGTTTATGTAATTGACTGCTCCCATGTTAGGGGCATAAATATTTACAATTGTTGGATCTTCTTGTTGGATCTTCTTGTTAGATCTTCTTGTTTAATCAGATATTTTGTTGATTGTTCTTTTGCTGTTCAGAAGCTTTTTATTTTGATGTAGTCCCAATAGTTTATTTTTGCTTTTGTTTCCCTTGCCTCAGGAGACATTCCTACAAAAATGTTACAGCCGATATCAGAGAAATTACTGCCTTTGTTCTCTTCTAGGATTTTTATGATTTCAGGTCTCCCATTTAGGTCTTTAATCTATTTTGAGTTTATTTTTGTGTTTGGTGTAAGAAAGTGGTTCAGTTTCATTCTTTTGCATGTTGCTATCCAGTTTTCACAACACCATTTGGTGAAGAGATCTTTTCCATTGCATATTCTTAGCTCGTATGTTGAAGATTATTTGACCATATAATTGTGGGTTTGTTTCTGAGCTTTCTATTCTGTTCTCTTGGTCTGTGTGTTTATTTTTGTGCCAGTATCATATAATTTTGATTACTACAGCTTTGTTGAATCCTTGAATCCTGTATATATATCCTGTATATCTTGAATCCTGGTTGTGATACCTCTGGTTTTGTTATTCTTTTTCAAGATTGCTTTGGCCATTGGGGGGCTTTTGTGGTTCCTTACAAATTTTAGGATTGTTTGTCCTTACCTCTGTGACAAACACTGTTGGTATATTGATTTTAGTAGGGACTGCATTAAATCTACATGTTGCTTTTGCTCATATGCACATGTTAAGAATGTTCTTCCAGTCAATGAGCATGAATATTTTTCCATTTGCTTGTTTTGTCTTCAGTTTCCTTCATCATGTCTTACAGTTGTCAGAGTACAAGTCATTTACCTCCTTGGCTGAGTTATTCCCTGGTATTTTATTATTTTTGGTGCAATTATAAATGCGTTTTTTAATTTTTCTTTCTGCTACTTCATTATTAGTGTATAGATATGCAGTGGATTTCTGTATATCGATTTTGTATTCTGTAGCCTTACCGAATTTATTGATCAATTCTAATACTTTGTGTGTTTCTTT
Organism: Canis lupus baileyi; assembly: GCF_048164855.1. Classification (NCBI taxonomy): domain Eukaryota; kingdom Metazoa; phylum Chordata; class Mammalia; order Carnivora; family Canidae; genus Canis; species Canis lupus. The sequence goes on from NC_132840.1 coordinate 46,041,919, forward strand.
TTTTTTTTTTTTTTTTTGTAGAGTCGGATAGTCTACATAAGGTATCATGTCATCTTCAAATAGTAAAAGTTTTACTTCTTCCTTACCAATTTGGGTTCCTTTTTTTTCTTTTGTTTTCTGATTGCAGTGACTAGGACGTTTAGTACTATGTTGAATAGAAGTGGTGAGAGTAGACGTTTTGTCTTGTTCCTGACCTTGGGGGAGAGCTTTTATTAGTTTTCCCCCATTGAGTGTGATGCTTGCTATGGGCTTTTCATATACGCCCTTTGTTATGTTAACATAGGTTCTCTCTAAACCTACTTTGTGGAGGGTTTTTACCGTTAATGGATGCTGTACTTTGTCAAGTGCTTTTTCTGTATCCATTGAAGTGTTTATATGGTTTTTATCCTTTTACTTGTTAACGTGATGTTTCATGTTGTTTGACTTGTGAATTTCAACCCATTCTTGCATCCCAGGAATAAACCCCACTTGATTCTGATGAGTAATTTTTAAAAACTGTATTGTTGGATTGAGTCTGCTCATATTTTGTGGAGGATGTTTGCATCTCTGTTCATCAGACATATTGGCCTGTAGTTCTTTTTTTGTAGTGTTTTTATCTGATTTTGGTGTCAGGGTTATGTTTGAATGAATTTGGATGCTTTCTTTCCTATTTTAGTTTTTTAAATAGTTTGAGAAGAACAGATACTAACTTTTCTTTAAGTGTTTGGTAGAATGCGCCTGTGAATCTGTCAGGTCCTAGATTTCATTGGGTGTTTTTTGATTACAGATTCAATTTCTTTTTCTTTTTTTTTAAGATTTTATTTATTTTTCATGAGAGACACAGAGAGAGACAGAGAGAAGCAGAGAGGAGGCAGAGACACAGGCAGAGGGAGAAGCAGGCTCCATGCAGGGAGCCTGACGTGGGACTCAGTCCCGGGTCTCCAGGATCACGCCCTGGGCTGAAGGTGGCGCTAAACCCCTGAGCCACCCAGGCTGCCCCAGATTCAGTTTCTTTGCTGGTAATCAGCTCTTTTCAGTTTTCCTGTTCTTTTCTGATTCACTTTTGGGAGGTTTTATGTTTCTAAGTATTTGTACATTTCTTCTGGGTTGTCCCAGTTGGTTGGCATGTAATTTTTCATGATAGTCTCTTATAATCCTTTGTATTTCTTTGGTGTCACTTTTTTTCTCTCTGTTTTATTCCTGATTTTGAGTCCCCCACCCCCCTCTCTTTTAAATGAGTACTGCTAGGGATGCCTGGGTGGCTAATGGGTTGAGCCTCTGCCTTTGGTTCAGGGATCAAGTCCCACATCAAGCTCCCTGCATGGAGCCTGGCTTCTCCTCCCTCTATGTTTTTGCCTATGTGTGTGTATGTGTCTTTCATGAATAAATACATAAAATCATAAAAGTAAATAAATAAATTAGTACTGCTAAAGATTTATCAATTTTGCTGATCTTTTCAAAGAACCAGCTTCTGGTTTCATTTATCTGCTCTGTTGTTTTTTTAGTTTCTATTTCATTTATTCCTACTCTAGTATTCCCTTCCTTGTACTGGTCTTGGGTTTTGTTTGTTCTTCTTTATCTAGATCCTTAATTTGTAAGGTTAGGTTATTTATTTGAGATTTTTCTCACTTCTTGAGGTAGGTCTGTGTTGTTATCAAGTTCTTCCTTAGAACAGCTTTTGCTTCATCCCAAAGATTTTGGAGTGTTGTATTTTCATTTTCAATTGTTCATGTATTTTTTAATATGCTCTTCGATTACTTGGTTGATTCATTTATTGCTTAGTATCATGTCAGTTAACTTCCGTGTATTTGTGTTCTTTGCAAATAGTTTCTTGTGTTTGAGTTCTAGTTTCACAGCATTGTGGTCAGAAAAAATGTATTGTGTGGCATCAGTCTTTTTTTTCCCTTAAATTCAATTTGCCAACATATGGTATAACACCGAGTGCTCATCCCATCAAGTGCCCTCCTTAGTGCCCATCACTCAGCTGTCCCATTCCCCCACCTACCTCCTCTTCCGCAACCCTTTGTTTGTTTCTCAGAATTAGGAGTCTCTCATGGTTTGTCTCCCTCTCTAATTTTTCCCACTCAGTTCCCTCCTTTCCCTTATAATCTCTTTCAATATTTCTTATATTTCAGGTATGAGTGACTTCAGTCTTTTTGAATTTGTTAAGACATGTTTTGTGGTCTAATATGTAACGTATTCTGGAGAATATTTCTTGTGCGCTTGCAAAGTATTCCGTTGTTTGAAGCTGAAATGTTCTAAATATATCTGTAGGTCCATCTGGTCCAGTGTGTCATTCAAAGTAACTGCTGATTTTCTGTTTGGATGATCTGCCCATTGCTGTAAGTGGGGTGTTCAAATCCCTCATTATTATTGTGTTAGTGTTGATTACATTTTGCATATTTATCAGGTGCTTAATATACTTGGGTCCTCCTATTGTGGGTGCATATATTTTTATAATTGGTATATCTTCTTGTTGGATTATCCCCTTTATGTTTGTATAGTGTCCTTCTTTGTGTCTGGTTACAGTCTTTGTTTTATTGTCTATTTTGTCCGATATAAGTATTGCTGCCCTGGCTTTCTTTTCACTTCCAAAGAAGCATTGATAAATTCATTTTCAATCTGTTTCTTTACAACATTAGACATTCAGACCATGTTTCTTTAAGTCTGAAATAAGTCTTTGATTGGGCAGCATATAGATGGCTCTTGCTTTTTCATCCACTCTATCCACATGTGTCTTTTGATCAGAGTGTTTAGTCCATTTACGTTCAAAGTCATTATTGAGAAGTATGTATTTCCATTTTGTTACTTGTTTTATGCCTGTTTATGTACTTTTTCTCTGTTACTTTCTTCTTTTGCTCTCTCATGGTTTGCTGACATTCTTTAGTGATGTACTTGGATTCCTTTTTTCTTTATTATTTCCATATCTATTACTGATTTTTGATTTGTGATTATCATTAGGTTTGTATGACATCTTCTGGATATAGCAGTCCATTAATTGGATGGTCCCTTACGTTTCAACACATTCTTTCCTTCTCTCCCTTCTCTGTTTTAGGTATATCTGTGTTTTAGGTAAGTATCATGTTTAACATCCTTTTATTTTGTGGATATCTTGACTATTCTTATAGATACACTTATTTATGCTGCTTTGTGCTTCCTACTTTTCTTACTCCTACTTATGATCTTTCCTCTTGAAGAATTGCCTTTTAATGATTCTTTATAGTTTAATGGTCTTGAAGTCCTTTAATTTTTGTTTGTCTGGAAAAATTTATCTCTTTCTATTCTGAATGATAGTCTTGCTGGATAGAGTATTATTGCCTGCATGTTTTTTTCCCTTTCAGCACATTGAATATATTTTCATGCCAGTTAATTTGGCCTGCAAAATTCTGCTGAAAAATCTGCTAATACCTTTATGGGGTTTCTCATGTATGTAACTGTTTTCTTTTTTCTTGATGCCTTTATTTTTTTAATTTTTAATTTATCTTATTTTTTATCTATTTAAGGCATGGAGCCCAACAGGAGGCTTAAACTCCTGACCCTGAAATTGAGACCTAAGCTGAGATATGAGATCAGGAGTCACATGCTTACATGACTGAGTGACTCAGACACCCCAACACTCTTGCTGCTTTTAGAATTCTCTCTTTATCACTTTTTTTTTTTTTTTTTGCCATTTTAATTGCTGTGTGTCCTGGTGTGGACCTCCTTGGGTTGATTTTGGTGGGGGCTGTCTGTGCCTTCTGGATCTGGATTTCTGTTTCCTTCCCCAGATTTGGGATGTTTTCAGCTATCATGTCTTCAGATAAATTTTCTGCCCCCTTTTCTCTCTTTTTCACTTTTGGGATTACTATAATGTGAATGTTAATGCATTTGATGGTATCGCTGAGTTCTCTAAGTCTATTTTCACTATTTCTTTAAGATTTTATTTATTTATTTGGGAGAGAGAGAGAGAGTGCGCATGAGCGGATGTGGGGGGGGTAACAGATGGAGGGGGGAAGCAGGGGCTGGATCCTGGGACTCTGGGATCATGAGATGAGCTGAAGACAGACGTTTAACCAAATGAGCCACCCAGCCATCCCTATTTTCCCATTTGTATTATTATTTTTTCATTCTTATGTTCATCTTGATTGTTTTCTATTACTCTGTCTTCCAGGTTGCTAATCCATTCCTCTGCTTTATCTCATCTGTTTATTCCATCCATTCATTCTATGTATTTTCAATTTTAGTCCTTAAATTGTTTATCTTTGGTTCTTTTATGTTTTCTATATCCTTGTTAAGTGTTTTGCTGGTGTCCTCTGCTCTTTTCTCTAGTCTAGTGCATATGTTTATAACCATTACTTTAAATTGTCCATAAGAATATGACTTAGGTCTATTCTTTGAGTTTGTTCTATTCTTTCATTTGGGTCATATTCCTCTGTCTCCTAATTTTGTCTGACTCTGTCTGTTTCTAAGTGGTTCTACAATCAGCGACATGTCCTGCTTTTAAAGTAGTGGCCTTATTAAGAAGAGGTTTTGAACTGCCTTCAGTGCAGTTTCCCTGTTTTCCAGACCCTGGTGCTTAAGTGGTATCTCTTGTGTGTGTTGTGTGTGGCTGAGCTGCTTTTGCCTCCACTGCAGCCATCTGAAGTTTCTCTTTTTCTGTTGTGGACAGGATGTGTTCCCTGTAATGTGGCAGTCTGGGGATGCTTTGGGCTTAAGTTGATTCACACCACATGTTTGCCAGAGTGATGGTAGGCACTTTCCCCATGTTGTCCCCTTAGCTTTCACTGATGGGTGGGATCTGCAGTCAAATCAGCTCTCTGTCCTCAGCCTACTGCTGGAACCACAGTGTTGATATGTGTGTGGTGATCTTTCTTCCTCTGTGGAGCAGAGGTCACTTTGGAGTAGTGGTGGACCTTGTCAGGACAGTTTGCATAGTGCTAAGCTTGTGGCACTACTTTGGATTGGCTCTGGCCAGGAGCATATCAGAAAGAGTGTGTCTGCAGAAGAACGTGTGGCAGTGTGCACTGTTAGCAGGTTACATACTGAGTGTCTTTGCCCCACTGGTTCCCAGAAGTGTTTGTGTATTTAGGATGGGGAGTAGGAAAGGGAAGTAGTGCCTGCCAGCTCCTTTGTTCCTGATGCCTCCCAGAGATTCCTGCTTCTCTAGCACATGCCCCCAAATTAGTCAACAAATCTCCCTCCCACATACCTTAGGTGGTTTTCAAATTGTTGCTTCTATATTGTATCTCTGCAGGGTTGTTTGTTGTGTTGTCTCTTTAAAGGCAAGGACTCCTTTTCCTCTTGCCCTTTCAGCTCTGCCAGAGCCAAGCCCACTGATTTTTTTTAATGGAGTTTGATTTGCCAACATATAGCATAAAACCCAGTGCTCATTCCGTCAACTGCTCCCCTCAGTGCCTGTCACCCAGTCACCCCATCCCCCAGCCCACCTCCCTTTCCACTACCCCTTGTTCATTTCCCAGAGTTAGGTGTCTCTCATGTTTTGTCACCCTCTCTGATATTTCCCACTCATTTTCTCTCATTTCCCCTTTATTCCCTTTCACTAATTTTTATATTCCCCAATGAATGAGACCATATAATGTTTGCCCTTCTCTGACTTTTTTCACTCAGCATAATACCCCCCAGTTCCATCCACGTTGAAGCAAATGGTGGGTATGTATACAATGGAATATTACTCAGCCATTAGAAATTACAAAGCCCACTGATTTTGAAAGCTACAGGTGTTATGGCCCAGTGATTGTAAGAACTTGTGAAATTTGGCCCCTCTGGTTTTCAAAGCCAAATGTCATGGGGGGGGGGTTGTCTTCCTTGTGCCTGGGATGCCTGGTATGAGGGTCTGTTTCTCTCCCCCCTTGTCATCCTTGGAGTCCCTCCCTTTTGCATACCTATAGGTTCATTTAGTGATCCATGTCAGGTATGTCCCAATTTTATGGTTTTTCAGAAAATGTCAAAGTAGCTGGATGAAATATCAAAATACCTGCAAATTCCTCTTAAATGATACAGGAAAAAAGTATTCATGGAGGAACAAAGAAAACATAAAAATGGTCTGATGTTAACAACTGGTTAGTCTGGATGAGGGGCATACACATGTTCACTGTGATATTCAATTTTTCTGCAGAGGAAGGAAAAGTAAGTAAAAATAATATTTCGATTATTAGGAATACTGTAGTGTGTATTGCTTGCATTCCTTATTACAAATGGCTGTGTTTTATTCAGACATTTGAGAATTAAAAATTAATTCTCTGTGTGGTCGAAGTTTGTCACATTTACTGTTGCCTGTTACTGTTACTTTTTCTTATATGCAAATTGCTGTATTTGCCATATGATTGCTAAGTACTAGGTTTTCATAAAAACTGAGTGGCAAGAAGCAGTTATTATATTACTGAGACTTTGGCATTCCTCTATTACTTGTTTTCTTGTTCAGGTAATTTCATAGATACTGGAGATAGTAGAAGGCACATAAGTGGTGTATTATCATTTTCTTCTAGTACTCTGGGAATTGACCAAGAGAAGGAAGAGAGTTTGTAGGGTATTGTCCCACATCATGGCAGAATAAGTTTATATGTATTTTCTTCAAATTTTCTATGAAAACGATAAAAAGTCTTTTGTATCGTATCAGTTTTTTTCAAAGCAACAATTGCTGATTTCTGGAAAATGTATAAATAGTATTAGCTATTAGCTATAGGGAAACATTGTTCTAAGTGTGTGTATGTATCTTTGAGATCACTAAGATTATATTAAATATACAATGATATACAGTTTCTTAAATTTAAATGTTTATGGACTTGCATTTATGTCATTCATTTGAAAAGTTCTTCAGCTTGGCATCAGAACATTAAGTAAAAAGGCCAACTGTTGGGAAGCCCAGGTGGCTCAGCAGTTGAGCATCTACCTTTGGCTCAGGGCATGATCGTGGGGTCCTGGAATTGAGTCCCACATCAAGCTCCCTGCATGGAGCCTGCTTCTCCCTCTGCCTGTGTCTTGGTACAGTGGCTTTTACTGTATACAATACATATAAATATTCTCTATGCCTCAGTGTTTCAAGTTAATAATCCTTAAAATGCTTTATAATTTGGCCCCATATTAATCTGTTTTTCTCTTGTATGTTGCTTCTACAAGTCCCTGTTCCTATTTTGTTTTCTTTTTTCCCCAATCCAGATTTTGATCATCTTTCCAATTTTTCATGAAGTCCTTGATTACTTTTCAGGAACTTTGGACTACATTTGTTTTTCTGAATTCTTATTATGCAGATTGTGTCCTACAGCATAGTACTTTATTATATATAGGAATATATTACTTATCCTGAAGTTGCCTAGGCATCACTTTCAAAAATTTCTTACTAATCCAAAGAACCAGTTATGTGCAAATACAGTACAAAGCCTCTTGCCTCAGGTAACTGGAACAAGTGTTTTGAGTCAATGGATTATTTTTTTTCTTCTAGGACAGTGCTATGGGTGCTTGGTCATATGTATAGTCATCTGACAGTATGGAGTCATAATTCTAATATACCTAGTTAATAGTCCAGCCCTCAGCTGATTAGAGGTAGACAATGAGAATGATTTGTTAATCTTGATTTTGTCAAAACTGTGATATTTGGTAAATTTTATAAATCTGTCTATCCATGGTCATTTAACTTTAGGCTAAGGACCTTGTTCTGTTATAATTATTTTTCTAGTTAGCAATTATTTCTCATTAAAAACAATATTTTAGTTGAATACTCACAAATTGCTTAGCATCTTGGTCAGGCCATTTTAACAAAAAGAATCATTGGTACCTTCTTGGTGAAAGGTATGGAACTCGGTATTGTCGGTCATACAAAGATAATCTTCCTTCATGAAACATAGTAGGGAAATAAAGGAAATACTTGGATGAGTATAAAGTAAGGCGGAATTCTGGTTGGTGAATCTCCTTATACCTACTGAGGGAAGTCCCCAAATTCTGACTGAGTTACATTCTAAAAGTTTCTTGAAGTTTTGAAGTCTAAGTAAAAACAGTTTCTGGTGATTCATTTCTGGTCCACCTTCTAAAAGAGGATTTAATCATAAGATAGCCAGATTCTGGAGGAGCATTCAGGCCCCACAAACACAAATCCCTGAAGCCTTCAGCTGTGCTTGAAGGAGGGCATCGAGCATGGAGGGATGGTGAGAGCTGGCCTCTGTCTGCTGAGGCTCCAGACAGTGTGCAATGAGCACTTCCATTAAAGCTTTGCTGCTTGGATGGGGGGAAATTCCTACCTGTGGGTCAGCCGTACAGTATGTTCCATTATTTCATTAGTGGTCTAATTTTTCCCATTTCATAAGATCATGCAGTTTGTGTTACCATGAGGTGACAACATTCTGTCCTCTTTTTGGCAAGACTATCCTTAATGATATCTAAGGAACTCAGAAATTATAATCCCCTACTTCTGAGTTCCAGGAATTTAACTACTAATAGCCTACTATTTTTTAAAGATTTATTTATTTATTCATAGACACACACACACACACACACACACATTCACACACACCCGGGGGGGAGGGGGGAGAGACACAGGCAGAGGGAGAAGCAGGCTCCATGAAGGGAGCCTGATGTGGGACTGGATCCCGGGTCTCCCGGATCAAGCCCCGGGCTGCCCCTTAATAGCCTACACTATTGACTGGAAGCCTAACTGATAAAATGAGGAGGGATAAAAAAAATTATATGTTATATATGTCATATACTGTATTTTTACAATAAATAAAGCTTAAAATGTTAAGAGAATCATAAGAGAAATACACTTACAACTCTGTATTGTATCAAAACAAAGATCCACATGTAAGTGGAAAATATACCTCCCTAGGTTTTGTTTATCTAGGAAAATCTTAATTCCCCCCCCCCTTTTTTTTAGAGAGAGAGATTGTACACATGTGCATGTGCCAGTGAAGGAGAGGGAGAGAGAGAATTTGAAGGAGGCTTCATGCCCAAACCAACATGGAGCCCAACACAGGGCTCGATCTCACAACCCTGAGATCATGACCTGAGCCAAAATCAAGAGTCAGATGCTGTACCAACTGAGCCACCTGGGTGCCCCCTTTCTCTCATTGTTTAAAAAAAAAAAAAGTTTAACCAAATATAAGATTCTTGATTGCTAAGTATTTTTCCCCTCTCAGCACTCTGAATGTACCAGTCCATTGCTGTATCTTTATCCTGCTTGTGCATGTCTGTTTTTGAACCCCTCTTGTGCATTTTTCACTTCAGTTATTTTACCTTTCAGCTCCAGAATTTCTTTTTGGCTCTTTTAAAAAATTATCTCTTTATTGTTACACATTCCATGTATTGTTCATTTTCTTGCTCGTCCACATTATCTGTTAGCTCTTTGAGCATCTTTAACACTGTTGTTTTCAAAGTCTTTATTTCATAAGTCTGATATACAGGTTTCCTCATGTATGTTCTCTGTTGATTTATTTTTTTTTTCCTTTGAATGGAGGATGTTTTCTTGTTTCTTTGTGTGCCTTGTGATTTTTTGTTGTTGTTGCAAACTGGACATTCCAATCTCCTGTGATAACTCTGGAAATCACTATCTCCCTTTTCTCTAGGGTTTGCTCTGTAATTTTTACAGAGTATGTCTATGCAGGGATGAGCATATGGTGAAAGTTAAGGTTTTACAGGTCTTTTCTTAGCCTATATATTTTCCTGGGCATGTGCAGCAGTTCTCTTAACTTCCTCTATACATGGTTATTCTTGAATGTTTAAAGAAATAGGTGTGACCCTTTAAATATGGTAGAGGGCACTTTAGCTGATGGGGCTTGAATCCCTGTTGACCAGGCTCCGTGCCTGAAGCTCTGCAATCAGAAGCAGCAGTCTGTAGTCAAGTCAGAAACTTGGTAATTGGAGACATAAATCCTTTCTGCTTCTCTGGCTCCAGCAAACCATACTAAAAACAGGTGTTGTCCTCCACACAGTCATCTCCTTGGGGTTCAGGTAGCCGTGATCCTTCTGAATCCTAAGTGACGGACATTATTTGCAATTTGCAAATAATTTGCAATTTGCAAGTTGTAAATATTTGCAATTTGAAAAGCCAAGCTTTTCTCTGGTAGCTGTAATTGTTCAAATAGATTCCAGAGTTCCAAAATAGTTACTTCAGAAATTTTTGCCAGGGCATTACAGTGCTTGTCTAGGTGGAAAGAGAAATTCTTGGTGCTTTCTCCTCTGTCATCTTTTCTGACGTTACTTCTTTTTAATGTCTAACCTTATAGGCTTATCATCGTGTTTGGTATGAAAAATCCAACCCTTCTAAACATTTTGGGTAAAAGTATATTTATGTGTGTTTCAGGGACATAAAAATGAACACAAAATGTGCTCTTTGGAGGAATGTTTAGTTTTAAGAAGCTATTAGGATATGTAGTACTTTATTCAATACTTCTATGATCACTTTTATTTATTTTTTCAAGATTTTATTTACTCAACACAGAGAGAGATTACACAAGCAGGGGAAGAGGTAGAGGGAAAGGGAGAAGCAAGGACTCCACTGAGTAGGGAGCCTGACACAGGGCTCAATCTGGGGGTCATGACCTGATCCAAACCCAAGCCTTGGCTGCTTGATCAACTGAGCCACCCAGGTATCTCATATGATCTCTTTTATTTTTCTGTACTAGGTGTATCAATTGCAGGAAAGATAAGCCAAAGTTTCCAACTTTTTAAAGATTTTTTTTAAACTTAATTATTCATGATAGACACAGAGGGAGAGGCAGGCTCCGTGTGGGGAGCCTGATGTGGGACTTGATCGAGGTCCCTGGAATCATGACCTGAGCCAAAGGCAGGTGCTCAACGACTGAGACACTCAGGTAGCCCTCAAAGTCTCCAGTTTTAATTGAATTTTTACCAAGTTATCTTTGCACTTCTGATGTTTCTCTTTAGGTACATCTCTGCTCTATTTACTGCATATAAGTTTATAAAAGTATAACCTCATTAATGAGAGTACTTTATTAGTAATACTGCCTTTTTAAAATCCTGTTTAGCAGCTTCTAACCTTAAATACTTCTTTGTATGTTAGTATTGATACCCTTGGTCTTTTGTATTTTGTGTACACTTGTTACCTTCTTTTCCATCCCATTTACATTTTTCTTTATCATTTGCTTAGAGGGTTTCTAATAAATAGTATGTAGCTAGGTTTTACTTTTTTGAAAGATTTTATCAATTTGAAGGAGAGTGTGTGCCAGCCCACACAAGTGGTGGTGGTGGTGGTGGAGGTTGGGGAGGAGCAGAGGGGGAGGGAGAGGGACAAGCTGACTCCATTCTGAGCTCGGATCCTGATGTGGGGCTTGATCTCATGACTGAGTTCATGACCTGAGCCAAAATCAAGAGTTGGGACACTCAATGCACTAAGCCACTCAGGGGTGGGTAGATTTTACTTTTTAATGTAATCTGGTAATCTGCCATTTGGATGAACTAGTTAATCCTTTAACACTTAACGTAATGGCTAATATTCTTGGTTTCTAAAATATTTACTTCATTTAATATTTACATAGTTTTTATCATTTTCAAAAATTGCTTAAAAGATTTTATTTCTTTGAAAGAGAGGGAGATGATAGTGCCAGAGAGAGCACACAAGTGGAGAGGAGGGCTAGAGGCTGAAGCAGGCTCCCAACTAAGCAAGCAACCTCATGCTGGCCTTGATCCCAAGACCCTGGGATTGTGACCTGAACCGAAAGCAGATTCTTAACCGACTAAGCCACCCAGGCACCCCTTCAACATTGTTATTGTACTATTTATCCCTGCTCTTCCCTTCTCCCTTCCATCTTCCCTCCTTAAGCATTTGGAATTTCTTTGATTTAAAAAAAAATTATTATAAGATGCACATTTTTCATATTTTAACACTTCTGAAGTCAATATGTGTCATATAGTTACTATATGTCATAGTTTAATGTTCTCTTTCTTCGTGGCACATACAATAATGGCATTTTAAAATCAGTGTTTAGATTCTATGAGGGATGCCAGTTTTCTGTTATTTGGAGGGCATTTTTTCTCTTCCTTAATTCATTCTCAGATGTTTTTCAGCCATTATTTGAGATGACATCAGCATGTTCCCACCAGGGCACTTTGTTGCCTTTTTGTTTCTCTTAGGTGCCAATAAGATGGGGCTTTCAAATGATTCTTTAAATTTTCAAATATTTATTAAGAGAGCACATGATAGGGAGAGAGAGAGAGAGAAAGCATGAGAGAGAAATAGCACAGAGGAGAGCTGCAGAGGGAGGAGGAGAAGCAGTCTCTCTGCTGACCAGGAAGCTTGATATGGGGCTCAGTTCCAGGACCCCGGGATCATGACCTAAGCCAAAGGTGGATGCTTAACCGAGCCACCCAGGTCTCCTCAAATAATTTCATTATCTCCTTTCGAAACCCCCTCCTAAGAGAACTTTGGGTTGCTTTTCCTTTTTCTTTCTCCTCCCATTTTCTAACTCAAGTGTTGCTGGGAGAGTTACACTGTCAGAATATAAACAAAAACCTATTTTGTATTTAGGTTAAAAAACTCTCAAACAGTTGCATTTGTCTTTGTATTATTGATTATGATTGATTGGATCAAAATCAGGAAGGTCCTCTGCTGTGGAGGGAACCCCAGCTCAGAAGCGGGTCAGCTATCTAAGGGTTTAGTACCAGGTTTCCCAGCAACAGTGCATGTGTGTGGCTTTGGTGGGCTGGCTGTTGAGGCTTCATGTCACCACGTTATCATTCAGCCTGGGTGGGATTCTGACATAGATGCTTGCAGTCATAATCCCACAGATGCTAGCTTGGTCCCATTGCATCCTCAGCCAAGCACATAAATGGTTCATGTGCATTCCATCAGTAAACGCAGGGATTCTGGAGACTATCACCAGGCTGCATTGTTAACTCAAGACTGTTTTAAGTAGCTTTACTGTGGAGATAGCTAGCTGGCAACATTCTGACAATTTTTATTTTTAAATTGAAATAGACATACAAGATTATATGGATTTCAGGGGTACGATGTAGTGATTAAACAATTATATGTCATGATATGCTCACCTTGATAAGTGTAGTTACCCTCTGTCGCTGTACAAAGCTAGTACGATAGTACTGTATACTCTGTATAGTACTTTTTATCCCTGTGACTTACCCATTTTATACCTGGAAGTCTGAACCTCTTAAACCTCTTCATCTGCTTTACCCAACATCCCTTTACCCTCTTCCCATCTCTTGATTACCAGTTTGTTCTCTGTATTTATGAGTCTGTTTCTATTTTATTCATTTGTTTTGTTTTTTAGATTCCACAAAGAAGTGAAATCATATGGTATTTGTCTTTTTCTGTCTGACTTATTTTACTTAGAACAGTGCCCTCTGGGTCCAACCATATTGTCACAAATGGCAAAATCTTTCTTCTCTACTGCTGAGTGATAATCTTCTATATGTAAGTGTGTACACCACATCTTCATTATCCTTTCGTCTATTGATGGACACTTGAGTTGGTCCCATACCTTGGCTATTGTGAATAATTCTGCGGTAAACATGGAGGGTGCATATATCTTTTTTGAATTAGTATTTTCTTTTTCTTTGGATAAATACCCAGCATTGGAATGGCTGAATCATATGGTATTTCTAGTTTTAGTTTTTTGAAAAACTTTCATACTATTTTCCATAGGGCCTGCACCACTGTACATTCCAAGCAGTGCACAAGGGTTTCCTTTTCTCCACGTCCTCACCAACACTTGTGTATTGTGTTTTTTATTTTAGCCATTCTTAGTATGAGGTGATGCCTCATTGTGGTTTTGATTTGTATTTCCCTAATGATGATTGATGTTGAGCATCTTTTCATGTGTCTGTTGGCCATCTGGATGTCGTCTTTGGAGAAATGTCTGTTCATGCCTTCTTCCCTGTTTTTAATTGTTTGAGATTTTTTTCACTGTTGAGTTTTATGAGTTCTTTTTATATTTTAGATATTAACACCTTTAGGATATATGACTTATTTCTATCTTCACTTGTTTAGTAACGAATAAGTGTTGATGTTTTCCTTCACTGTGCAAAATCCATTTAGTTTCATGTACTCCCAACTGTTTACCTTTGCTTTGGTTTTCTTTGCCTTAGGAGACAGATCCAGAAGAATACTGCTAAGGTTGAAGTCTAAGAGATTATTACTTATATTTCCTTCTAGGAGTTTTATGCTTTCAGGACTTATATTTAGGTCTTTGTTTTGAGTTCATTTTTGTATATGGTGAAAGCAAGTTGTTCAGTTTCATTCTTCTGCATGCAGCCATCCAGTTTTTTCTAACACTGTTTACTGAAGAAATTGTTTTTTCCCATTGTATATTCTTGCCTCTTTTGTCATAGATTAATTGACCATATAAGTGCGGGTTTGTTTCTGGACTTTATATCCTGTTCCATTGATCTCCATGTCTATTTTTGGGCCAGTGTCATAACCATTCTTTTTTTTTTTTTAAGATTTCCTTTTTAAATATTCTTGACACATAATGTGGGGCTTGAACTCACGACCCAGAGATCCAAGCTCTCATGCTCTACTTGAGCTAGCTGGGTGGTTACTATGCTTTGTAGCATAGTTTGAAATCTGGTATGGTGATACTTCCAGCATTGTTCTTTTTATTTACTTTTTAAATTTAAATTAATTAACATATAATGTATTATTCATTTCAGAGGTAGAGTTCAGTGACTTATCGTCTTTTTTTTTGTCTTATCAGTCTTATACCCTGTGCTCGTTACATCATGCACCCTCCTTAATGTCCAGTGATATATGATAATTATGTCTCTACTTATTTCACTCAGCATGATACCCTCTAGTTCCATCCACGTCTTTGCAAATGACAACATTTTCTTTCTTTTTTTTTGGGGGGGATGGCTGAGTAGGATTCCATTGTGTATATACACATATATTCCTTATCCACCTTATGGATAACTTATGTCATCTGTTAATGGACATCTGGGCTCTTTCCATAGTTTAGCATTTGTGGACATTGCTGTTATAAACATTGGGATACAGGCCCCTTCGGATGATTTATCTTTGGGTAAATACCTAATAGTGCCATAGTGGGGTCATAGGGTAGCTCTTTCCAACTTCTTGAGGAACCTCAACACTGCTTTCCAGAGTGGCTCCACTAGTTTGTGTTCCCACCAACAGTGTAAGAGGGTTCCCCTTTCTCACATCCCTGCTAACCTCTGTCATTTCCTGACTTGATCATTTTAACCATTCTGACTGGTCTATGAGGTGGTATCTCATTGGGGTTTTGATTTGCATTTGATATGATTGTATTTGATATGATACAAATATCATATCAATATCATATACATATCAAATATAATGATATTGATACTGAGTGATGTTGACCATTTTTTCATGTTGTCTGTTGGCCATATGTCATTCTGCTTTGGAGAAATGTCTGTTCATGTCTTCTACCCATTTCTCATTGGATTATTTATTCTTTGGGTGTTGAGTTTGGTAAGTTTTTTATAGGTTTTGGAAACTAGTCCTTTATCTGATAAGACATTTGCAAGTATCTTCTTCCATTCTGCTGGTTGTCTTTTGGTTTTGTTGACTGTTTCTTAATAGTGAAACTTGCAAGTTCCAAAGATAAAAAGAAAATCCTTAAAGCAACAAGACACAAGAGGTCCCTAACTTATATGGGGAGAAATATTAGATTAACAGCAGACCTCTCCACAGAGACCTGGCAGGCCAGAAAGGGCTGGCAGGATATATTCAGGGTCCAAAATTAGAAGAACATGCAGCCATGTTCTTCTAGAGGGGGCAAGACCCCTCTATTTGCTGTCTACAAGAGACTCATTATAGACCTAAGAACACCTCCAGCCTGAAAAGAAAAGGTGAAGAATAATTTACCATTCAAATGGTCCTCAAAAGAAAGCTGGGGTAGCAATCCTCATATCAGATAAATTAAAGTATATCCCAAAGACTGTAGTAAGAGAAGAAGAGGGACACTATATCATAATTAAAAGGTCTATGCAACAAGAAGACCTAAAAATTATGAATATTTATGGCCCTAATGTGGGAGCTGCCAAGTATATCAATCAATAAACAAAGTTAAGACATGCTTAGATAATAATACACATATACTGGGAGACTTGAACATGGCACTTCCTGCAATTGGTAGATATTTAAGCACAACACCTCCAAAGAAACAAGAGCTTTAAATGATATACTGGACCACATGGATTTCACAGATACAGAACGTGACATCCAAACACAACTGAATACACATTCTTCTCAAGTGCACATGGAACTTTCTCCAGAATAGACCACATACTGGGGTCACAAATCAGATCTCAACCGACACCAAAAGATTCGTATTGTCCCCTGCATATTTTCAGACCACAATGCTTTGAAACTGGAACTCAATCACAAGAAGAAATTTGGAAGAAACTCAAGCACATGGGGGCTAAAGAGCATCCTGCTGAAAGATGAAAGGGTCAACCAGTAAATAAGGGAAGTATTTAAAAGATTCATGGAAACTAATGAAAATGAGGATACAACTATTCAAAATCTTTGGGATAAACAAAAGCTGTCCTAAGAGGGAAATACATTGCAATGCAAACCTCCCTCAAAAAAAGCTGGAAAAACTCAAATACACAAGGTAACATCACACCTAAAGAAACTGGAGAAAGAACAGCAAATAAAACCTACACCAAGGGCAGTCTGGGTGCCTCAGCAGTTTAGTGCCGCCTTCAGCCAAGGGTGAGAGCCTGGAGACCTGGGATCGAGTCCCACATCAGGCTCCCTGCATGAAGCCTGCTTCTCCCTCTGCTTGTGTCTCTGCCTCTCTCTGTGTGTCTCTCATGAATAAGTAAATAAAATCCTTAAAAAAGAAAAACCTACACCAGGGAGAAGAATAGAGTTAATAAAGATTCAAGCAGAACTCAATGAAATAGAGACCAGAAGAACTGTAGAACAGACCAACAAAACCAGGCATTGGTTCCTTGAAAGAATTCATAAGATAGAAAAACCATTAGCCAGCCCTATTAAAAACAAAAGAGAAAGTACTCAAATTAATAAAATCATGAATAAAAAGGAGAAATGACAACAAATACCAAGGAAATATAAACAATTTTAAAAACATATGATGGGGGGATCCCTGGGTGGCTCAGTGGTTTGGCCCTGCCTTTGGCCCAGGACGTGAGCCTGGAGTCCTGGGATCGACTCCCACATCAGGCATCCTGCATGAAGCCTGATTCTCCTCTGTATGTGTCTCTGCCTCTCTCTCTCTCTCTCTCTCTTTCTCTCGCTCTCTCATTCTCTCTGTGTGTCTCTCATGAATAAATAAAATCTTAAAAAAACATATGATGAGAAACTATACGCCAATAAATTAGGCAATCCAGAAGAAATGGACGCATTTCTGGAAAACCAAAACTACCAAAACTGGAACAGGAAGAAATAGAAAACCTGAACTTGCCAATAAACAGGGAGGAAATTGAAGCAGTCATCAAAAACCTCCCAAGACACAAAATTCCAGGGCCACATGTTTTCCCAGGGGAATTCTATCAAATTTTTTTTTCTTTCTTTCTTTCTAACAAACATTTTAAAAAGAAACAATAGGGATCCCTGGGTGGCGCAGCAGTTTAGCGCCTGCCTTTGGCCCAGCGCACGATCCTGGAGACCCGGGATCGAATCCCATGTCGGGCTCCCGGTGCATGGAGTCTGCTTCTCCCTCTGCCTATGTCTCTGCCTCTCTCTCTCTCTCTCTCTCTCTGTGGCTATCATAAAGAAAGAAAGAAAGAATACCTAGTCTACTAAAGCTGTTCTGAAAGATAGAAATGGATGGAATATTTCAAACTCATTTTATGAGGCCAGCATCACCTTAATTCCAAAACCAGGACCCCACCAAAAAAGGAGAATTATACACCAATATCCCTGATGAACACAGATGCAAAAATTCTCAATAAGATACTAGCCAATAGGATCCAACAGTGAAGTAAAAAGATTATTCACCATAACCAAATGGGTTTTATCCCCCATGAAGCAAGGCTGGTTCAATATGGGTAAAGCAATCAACATGATAAATCATATCAACAAGAGGAAAATCATAAATCCTATCAAGAGGAAAAGCAAGGAAAATCTTATCAAAAGATACAGACAAAGCATTTGACAAAATACAGCATCCATTCCTGATCAAATCTTCAGAGTGTAGGGATACAGGGCACATTCCTCAGCAATGTAAAAGCCATCTATGAAAAGCCCACAGCAAATAGCATTGCCAATGGGAAAACACTGGGAGCCGTTCCCCTAGGATCAGGAACAAGACAGGGATGTCCACTCTCACCACTGCTATTCAACATAGTACTAGAAGTCCTAGCCTCAGCAATCAGGCAACAAAAGGAAATAAAAGGCATTCAAATTGGCAAAGAAGTCAACAAACTCTCCTTCTTTGCAGATGACATGATACATAGAAAACCCAAAAGACTCCGCCCCAAGCTTGCTACAACTCATACAGCAATTCGACAGTGTGGCAGGATACAAAATCAATGCTCAAAAATCAGGGGCATTTCTATACACTAACAATGAGACTGAAGAAAGAGAAATTCAGGAGTCAGTCCTATTTACAACTGCACCCAAAAGCAGAAGACACCTAGGAATAAACCTAACCAAAGAGGTAAAGGATCTATACCCTGAACACTACAGAACACTTCTTTTTTTTTTTAAAGATTTATTTATTTATTCATTCATTCAGAGAGAGCGAGAGAGAGGCAGAGACACAGGCAGAGGGAGAAGCAGGCCCCATGCAGGAAGCCCGATGTGGGACTCAATCCCGGGTCTCCAGGATCACACCCCAGGCTGCATGCGGCACTAAACCGCTGCGCCACTGGGGCTGCCCCTACAGAACACTGAACTCAGTTTCTGAAAGAAACTGAGCAAGACACATAAAGGCACGGAAAAATATTCCATGCTCATCGATTGCAAGAATTAATATTGTGAAAATGTCAATGCTACCCAGGGCAAATTTCACTTTCAGGGAAATCCCTATCAAAAGCCCATGGACGTCCTTCAGAGAGTTGGAACAAATCACCTTAAGATTTGTGTGGAATCAGAAAAGACCCCGAATAGCCAGGGGAATATTGGAAAAGAAAACCAGAGTTGGGGGCATCACAATGCCGGATTTCAGGTTGTACTGCAAAGCTGTGGCCCTCTAGACGGTGTGGTACTGGCACAAAAACAGACACAGAGATCAACGGAACAGAATAGAGAGAACCCAGAAACGGGCCCTCAACTCTATGGTCCACTAGTATTCGACAAAGCAGGAAAGACTACCCACTGGGAAAAGGACAGTCTCTTCAATAAACGGTGCTGGGAACATTGGACAGCCACGTGCAGAAGAATGAAACTAGACCACTCTCTGACTCCAGACACAAAGAGAAACTCAAAATGGAAGAAAGATCTAGATGTGAGACAAGAATCCACCAAAATCCTAGAGGAGAGCACAGGCAACTGTGCTTTTTGAACTTGGCCACAGCAACTTCTTGCAAGACACATCTCTGAAGGCAAGGGAAGCAAAAGCAAAAATGAACTCTTGGGACTTCATCAAGATAGAAAGCTTCCGTATAGCCAAAGAAACCATCAACAGCACTAAAAGACAACCTACAGAATGGGAGAAGACATTTGCAAATGACCTATCAGATCAAGGGGCTGGTATCCAAGACCTATAAAGAACTGATTAAACTCAACAGCAAAGAAACAAACAATCCAATCATGAAATTGGCAAAAGACAGGAATAGAAATTTCCAAAAGGAAGACACAGACGTGGCCAACAAGCACATGAGAAAATGCTCCGCATCACTTGCCACCAGGAAGATACAAATCCAAACCACAAGGAGATACCACCTCACACCAGTGAGGATGTTGGAAATGAACAAGAGAGGAAACAACACATGTTGGAGAAGCTGTGGAGAAAGGGGAACCCTCTTGCACTGTTGGTGGGAATGGGAACTCGTATGGCCACTCTGGAAAACTATGTGGACGTTCCTCAAAGAGTTAAAAAAAAAAAAAAAAAAAAAACTACCCTACGACCCAGCAATTGCACTGCCTGGGACTTACCCCAAAGATACTGATGCAGTGAAACGGCAGGACACCTGCACCCCGATGTTTCTAGCGGCAATGTCCACAAGACCAAACTGTGGAAGGAGCCTCGGTGTCCATCGAAAGATGAATGGGTACAGATGTGGTCTAATATACACTGGAATATTACTCCGCCATTTCACTCGACGAATACCCACCATTTGCTTCAACATGGATAGAATTGGAGCGAATTATGCTGAGTGAGTAAGTCAACTGGAGAAAGACAGACATATGGTCTCATTCCTTTGGGGAACATAAAAAAAAAAAGAAAGAAACAGTGAAAGGGAATAAGGGGAAAGGAGAGAAAATGAATTGGAAATATCAGTGAGGGTGACAAAACATGAAAGTCTCCTAATTCTTGGCAATGATCAAGGGGTAGCAAAAAGGGAAGTGTGCTGGGGGTTGGGGTGACTGGTCGATGGGCCCTGTGGGGAGCAGTTGATGGGATGACCACTGGGTGTTATGCTATATGTTGGCAAATCGAACTCTAATAAAAAATGTAGCAAAAAATCAATCAAATAAAAGCTTTGAAAAATATACAAAAGTGTCCAGAGAGTCAGGAGAAACAATAACTATCAAAGATATACACCTGGGAGAATTAAGCAGTCATAGGACAACATAAACAGCAGTGGCAGATGGTAGGACCCTGGAGGTGACAAAGCTGTATCCTGTCTAGGTGCTACAGCACTTTAATGCTTTCTGGGACATGTAGGGATCTTTCTTAAACTTCACCCTTTGATCCAGACAGGAGAGGGCAGGAGCCGCTCCAGCAAGAATTCTTCTGATGAAAGGGAACTCTTATCACGTGAGAGGTACCAATTGACCATGGTTTTTAAGGGCTTCATTTCGAGCCTCTCATTTGGCCTTCTTCTCACCTCTATGAATCCCTGATCCCACTTCACAATATCCACCTGCCCTGGGATGAAAACTGTTACCTGTACATCCACAACCTGAGAACTATGAACGCTACTGATGAGACACCCAGAAGAGAGAAATCAAGGAAGTCATGTGACTCAGAAGGCTGGACAGACGTCTGGTGGGTGGAAAGCATTGACCGAACGTCAGACTCTTGAAAAGACAGGTTTTCTTTCCAGGGAATCCTTCCTCAGCTCGCTAAACTACGTGCATCACTGGTATTTCCTCCACTTGGAGGGCAGCTGAGCAGAAGGCCGCTCAGCAGGAGGAAGGTCACAGGTGAAGCCCTCACATTTGTTTTTCAAGGACACGTATTTTAGGGAACCTGGCTTTGGCTGGGTTGGAGGAGCATGTGCCTCTACCCAGGATCGGCAGGTCCGGAGGGCCAGCACCACGTCGGATGGGTGTGGAGATGAACTCCACAAGCCAGACAGGCAAAAGATTCTGAGACGCAATGGCCCTCTGCTCTCCCCTCCTCTGGGTCCCCCGGGACTGATCCCCGGGAGTGGGATTGCTGGGTCCTCCAGTAAGAGCCTGTGAAGCTCACAAAGGCATCGCCCTATCCAGGGTATTTCCTGAGATGGTGGCTGAAAGCTACTTTTTAAAAGCGTCTATAGTTCAAAACAGTGTTCTGGTTTCCTTTATTTTTTTTTAATTTTTATTTATTTATGATAGTCACAGAGAGAGAGAGAGAGAGAGAGGCAGAGACATAGGCAGAGGGAGAAGCAGGCTCCATGCACCGGGAGCCTGATGTGGGATTCGATCCCGGGTCTCCAGGATCGCGCCCTGGGCCAAAGGCAGGCGCCAAACCGCTGCGCCACCCAGGGATCCCTGGTTTCCTTTATATCCAAGTCTTATCTCAGACTTGACTTTTGACAGGAGGAGGGAGGGCGGGCCACGTTTTCTTCTGCCACGGTGTAGAAGGATAAGACAGGTGCAGACGTGTGCATATTCTTTTCTGTCGTGGAGGTGAGCCGAGGATTCGGATTCAGCTCTTGCGCAATGGGATCTAATTTCTCCGTGAACAATCGGGCAAAATAACAGGTGCACAGAGGGTGAGTGAAGGTTAGAAAAACAGATTGACTATAGATGCTGCAGTTTCCAGAGCAATGATTTCATCAGAGGCATGTGAATGTCAAAGACTTCTGGGGACCATGTTTACGGACGCCTTGGAGTGTAGGTACTTCCAAATTGACAGTGCTACAATCCGGTCACTTTAGCATATTGTCTCCAGCTCCCAGGAGCAGTGTGGTCCTGCAATGATAATATGGGCCTAATGGGGGATGGAATTGTGCCAGAGAAAGGGACACAGCATCAAGTCATTCAGCCTAAGGCATGTCTAAGACAGTGACTCTCTAAAGTAGATTGAGGCAGAAGGAGGCCAGCTGGATTTTTGTTTTGTGGCCATGGGTGAGTGTGGGTGGCTATTGTTTGTTTTCTGGATGAGGTGAAAGAACTCTTGGAATGGAAGAATTTGTACAAGGGGTCTGGCTGGATGGGAGGGTGTGGGTCAGTCCATTCACCGAGAAAACAGGAGAATCAGGCTTTTAAAGAACTAGACAGGGATCCCTGGGTGGCGCAGCGGTTTAGCGCCTGCCTTTAGCCCAGGGCGCAATCCTGGAGACCCAGGATCGAATCCCACGTCGGGCTCCTGGTGCATGGAGCCTGCTTCTTCCTCTGCCTGTGTCTCTGCCTCTCTCTTTCTCTCTCTCTCTGTGACTATCATAAATAAAAAAAAATAAAAATAAAAAAATAAAGAACAGGACAACTAGAAGAGTTTAGCTTGGCTAAACATGGCAGCACCTGGCAACTCAGCAGAAACAACACAACATTCCCAGACTGAACTGAGTTGCAAGAGCCAGCCTAAGCATGCCCTACCACCCTCAGCTGGGGAGTATCTGAAAACGCAGGCACACACCTGCCTTCCTTTCCCAAATCCACCAGAGGACTCGGGGTGAGGGTGGGTGGGGATGGAGGGTGGCCTAAGGCTGAAGGGAGGTTCAGAGTCATCCATTCCAATAGGCCTCATTCAATCATGTCATTCAAAAGCACTAGACCCTCTGTTAAAGTCAGAGCCTGGGACTTCTCTCCATTGAATGGCTTTCTTCACCTCCAAACTGGGGGAGGAGAGAGAAGGAGAGGGGAGGGGAGAGTTAAGGTTAGAGAAGGGGAAGGGGAAAGGGAAGGGGAAAGAGGATGTCTGAAGAACTCACCCCATTTTGGCAGCCTAAAGAGTCCCCTCCTGGTTTCCTAACCCAGGAAACCCCATTACACCCTTTGGGAATCAATCCTGGATGTGGAGGTTGGCATCTCACTCTAATGCCTTCCAGGGGTGGGGTCCATCTGGGAGAGTCTGCTGAGTCTGAGGGGGACTTAAACACATGATTGTGATATCTTAGGGTTCAGAGACCAAACTAAGGCATGGAGTGATAAGGGTGAAGGACTAAGGGAGGCCTGGCCCGGGATAGTTCTGACTCATCCACCCTGGGTGAGGGCCCAGCAAGCACACTCTTTCCTCTAAAGCAACACCAACACGTTCCTGGTTCTCCCTTGACCTGTCCTCCCTCTCGCACCCACTTCCCAAGGGAAATCCTCAGTCTCATTTGATACAGTCACCAGCTGTTTCACAAGACACCTTCTGTCTAGTAAAAGGAGGAAGGAAGATGGACAAACATGAACTAGCCCGACAGATGGCACCTCCACATGGAGGGGTGGGGGGCGGACAAATGGTGACTCTGAGCCACCTTCCTAGGGTTCTTGAAAAAATGAAATGGCAGGAGCACCTGGCCGGCTCAATCAGAACAGCACTCAACTCTTGATCTCACTCAGGGTCGTGAGTTCAAGCCCTACGTTGGGTCTAGAGATAATGAAAAAATGAATGAACTTTTAAAAAATTAAGAATGTATGGGACACCTGGGTGGCTCAGGGGTTCAGTGTCTTCTTTTGGCTCCAGGCATCATCCCAGGGTCCTGGGATCGAGTCCCGAATCCGGTTCCCTGCGGGGAGCCTGCTTCTCCCTCTGCCGGTGTCTCTGCCTCTCTGTCTCTCATGAATAAATACATTTTTAAATGTATTTAAAATTTAAAAGTTTTAAATTTAAAAAATGGAATGGAAGTTAGTGTGGCGAGGAGGATGTGAACGTACCTAATACTGCTGAACTCTAGGCTTAGAAACGGCTAAAATGCTCCATTGTAGGTCATGTCTATTTTTCACCACAACTTAAAACAACAAGACCCCCTGGCCTTGGCTCAGAGTAAGGGAGTTCCTGGGTCAGGTTGGAGGGTATGTCCTGTCATCTGCAGTGTGAAAAACCAGGCTTCAGCAATCTGGAATATTTTCTTCCTCTCCAGGTAGACAGACGTGGTCACTGATGTCATCCCTGTAAAGGCAAGGCAAGAAGGAAGAACTTCAGCATTTCAAAGCACCTTTTAGGGGCACCTGGGAGGCTCAGTCCGGGTAAGCAGCTGACTCTTGGTTTCACCTGCCAGGAGGTGGCACTCTTGACTCACCTGGTAAGGCTGTGGGGACCTCTGTAAGGAAGGTGTCAGGCCAACAGTTTCCAAGGGGCTTGACTGGCTCCAGAGAGTTGATCTGAGTTTCTCAAAGCTGTCTGATCCTATCTGAGTCTATGCCTGTGTCTTAAGGGATGACATTCCAGGGGCACCTGGCCTGCTCAGTTAGTAGAGAGCATGACTCTTGACCTCAAGGTTGTGAGTTCGAGCCCCATATTGGGAGTAGAGATTACTTTGAAAAACAAAATGGGGGTGGGGGGGAGAGGGGTGGGGAAGGAAGAAAAAGAAAAACAGATGCCATCCTACTCAAGGAAGGCCTTGGTAACACAACCAATCCTTCTAACGGTGTCTGGTTACAATGAGAGCAGATTCCCATGGAACTTACACAGATGATTTACAATTGCCATAAGAGAAAGAATACTCACTGAGTTTCTGAACTCTGGAGGGTCACAGGGAGGGAGGAAAGATAACTATCTTAATTTGTTCACAAAACATTTTCCTAAAATTTCTGTAAGTTATAGATACCTCTAGAGACAACGTTTCCTTCAAACTGGAAGAGCACAAGAGGGGATCAACAATATTTGGAACAAGAGTCATTAAAAACCGGTCATCATTGTCCTTTGCTCATTCAGTTCCATGTTGTTCCTTTCTGTTCTGTTTAAATGCAGCTTCTTCATTAGTTCTGGCAATTCATACTGGAGTTTTAATGATCTCAGGGTGACCAGAAACCGGTATTTGTCAAAAGTCCTTTCCGTGAATCCTCTGGAGGTGGACCATATTTTTTGTTGTTGTTGTTGCTTTTTTTTTTCTTTTAATAATACATTTATTTTTTATTGGTGCTCAATTTGCCAACATACAGAATAACACCCAGTGATCATCCTGTCAAGTGTCCCCCTAAGTGCCTGCCACCCAGTCACCCCCACCCCCTGCCCTCTTCCCCTTCCACCACTTCTTTTCCCAGAGTTAGGAGTCTCTCATGTTCTGTCTCCCTTTCTGATATTTCCTACCCATTTCTTCTCCCTTCCCCTCTATTCCCTTTCACTACTATTTATATTCCCCAAATGAATGAGACCATATAATATTTGTCCTTCTCCGATTGACTTATTTCACTCAGCATAATACCCTCCAGTTCCATCCACGTTGAAGCAAATGGTGGGTATTTGTCATTTCTAATGGCTGAGGAATATTCCATTGTATACATAAACCACATCTTCTGTATCCATTCATCTTTCGATGGACACCGAGGCTCCTTCCACAGTTTGGCTATTGTGGACATTGCTGCTAGAAACATTGGGGTGCAGGTGTCCCGGGGTTTCATTGCATCTGTATCTTTGGGGTAAATCCCCAGCAGTGCAATGGCTGGGTCGTAGGGCAGGTCTATTTTTAACCCTTTGAGGAACCTGCACACAGTTTTCCAGAGTGGCTGTACCACTTCACATTCCCACCAACAGTGCAAGAGGGTTCCCTTTTCTCCGCATCCTCTCCAACATTTGAGGTTTCCTGCCTTGCTAATTTTCCTCATTCTCACTGTTGTGAGGTGGTATCTCATTGTGGTTTTGATTTGTATTTCCCTGATGGCAAGTGATGCAGAGCATTTTCTCATGTGCGTGTTGGCCATGTCGATGTCTTCCTCTGTGAGATTTCTCTTCATGTCTTTTGCCCATTTCATGATTGGATTGTTTGTTTCTTTGGTGTTGAGTTTAATAAGTTCTTTATAGATCTTGGATACTAGCCCTTTATCTGATACGTCATTTGCAACTATCTTCTCCCATTCTGGAGGTTGTCTTTTAGTTTTGTTGACTGTATCCTTTGCTGTGCAAAAGCTTCTTATCTTGATGAAGTCCCAATAGTTCATTTTTGCTCTTGTTTCTTTTGCCTTCATGGATGTATCTTGCAAGAAGTTACTGTGGCCAAGTTCAAAAAGGGTGTTGCCTGTGTTCTCCTCTAGGATTTTGATGGAATCTTGTCTCACAATGGATCTTTCATCCATTTTGAATTTATCTTTGTGTATGGTGAAAGAGAGTGGTCTAGTTTCATTCTTCTGCATGTGGATGTCCAATTTTCCCAGCACCATTTACTGAAGAGACTGTCTTCCTTCCAATGGATAGTCTTTCCTCCTTTATCGAATATTAGTTGACCATAAAGTTGAGGGTAGACTTCTGGGTTCTCTATTCTGTTCCATTGATCTCTGTGTCTGTTTTTGTGCCAGTACCACACTGTCTTGATGACCACAGCTTTGTAGTACAACCTGAAATCTTGCATTGTGATGCCCCCAGCTATGGTTTTCTTTTTTAAAATTGCCCTGGCTATTCGGGGTCTTTTCTGATTCCACACAAACCTAAGATTATTTGTACCAACTCTCTGAAGAAAGTCCATGGTATTTTGATAGTGATTGCATTAAATGTGTATATTGCCCTGGGTAACATTGACATTTTCACAATATTCATTCTGCCAATCCATGAGCATGGAATATTTTTCCATCTCTTTGTGTCTTCCTCAATTTCTTTCAGAAGTGTTCTGTAGTTTTTAGGGTATAGATCCTTTACCTCTTTGGTTAGGTTTATTCATAGGTATCTTATGCTTTTGGGTGCAATTGTAAATGGGATTGACTCCTTAATTTCTCTTTCTTCAGTCTCATTGTTAGTGTATAGAAATGCCACTGACTTCTGGGCATTGATTTTGTATCCTGGCACACTGCCGAATTGCTGTATGAGTTCTAGCAATCTTAGGGGGGAGGGTTTTGGGTTTTCTATGTAGAGTTTCATGTCATCAGCGAAGAGGGAGAGTTTGACTTCTTTGCCAATTCTAATGCCTTTAATGTCTTTTTGTTGTCTGATTGCTGAGGCTGGGACTTCCAGTACTATGTTGAATAGCAGTGGTGAGAGTGGACATCCCTATCTTGTTCCTGATCTTAGGGGAAAGGCTCCCAGTGCTTCCCCATTGAGAATGATATTTGCGTGGGCTTTTCGTAGATGGCTTTTAAGATGTTGAGGAACATTCCCTCTATCCCTACACTCTGAAGAGTTTTGATCAGGAATGGATGCTGTATTTTGTCAAATGCTTTCTCTGCATCTAATGAGAGGATCATATGGTTCTTGGTTTTTCTCTTGCTGATACAATGAATCACACTGTTTGTTTTTCGAGTGTTGAACCAGCCTTGTGTCCCAGGAATATATACCACTTGGTCCTGGTGAATAATTTTCTTAATGTGCTGTTGGATCCTATTGGCTAGTATCTTGTTGAGAATTTTTGCATCCATGTTCATCAGGGATATTGGTCTGTAATTCTCCTTTTTGGTGGGGTCTTTGTCTGGTTTTGGAATTAAGGTGATGCTGGCCTCATAGAACGAATTTGGAAGTACTCCATCTCTTTCTATCTTTCCAAACAGCTTTAGTAGAATAGGTATGGTTTCTTCTTAAAACGTTTCATAGAATTCCCCAGGGAAGCCATCTGGCCCTGGACTTTTGTGTCTTAGGAGGTTTTTGATGACTGCTTCAATTTCCTCCCTGGTTATTGGCCTGTTCAGGTTTTCTATTTCTTCCTGTTCCAGTTTTGATAGTTTGTGGCTTTCCAGAAATGCGTTCATTTCTTCTAGATTGCCTAATTTATTGGCGTATAGCTGCTCATAATATGTTTTTAAAATCGTTTGTATTTCCTTGGTGTTGGTAGTGATCTCTCCTTTCTCATTCATGATTTTATTAATTTGAGTCTTCTCTCCCTTCTTTTTAATAAGGCTGGCTAATGGTTTATCTATCTTATTAATTCTTTCAAAGAACCAACTCCTGGTTCTATTGATCTGTTCCACAGTTCTTCTGGTATCGATTTCGTTGAGTTCTGCTCATATCTTTATTAAGTCTCTTCTGCTGGGTGTAGGATCTATTTGCTGTTTTTTCTCTAGCTCCTTTATGTGTCAGGTTAGCTTTTGTATTTGAGTTCTTTCCAGTTTTTGAATGGATGCTTGTATTGCGATGTATTTCCCCCTCCAGACTGCTTTTGCTGCATCCCAAAGATTTTGAACGGTTGTCTCTTCACTCTCATTAGTTTCCATGAATCTTTTAATTCTTCCTTAATTTCCTGGTTGACCCTTTCATTCTTTTAGCAGGATGGTCCTTAACCTCCACGTGTTTGAGGTCCTTCCAAACTTCTTGTTGTGATTTAGTTCCAATTTCAAGGCATTATTATCTGACAATATGCAGGGGACGATCCCAATCTTTTGGCATCGGTTCAGACCTGATTTGTGACCCAGTATGTGGTCTATTCTGGAGAAAGTTCCATGTGCACTTGAGAAGAATGTGTATTCAGTTGAGTTTCGATGTAAAGTTCTGTAGATATCTGTGAAATCCATCTGGTCCAGTGTATCATTTAAAGCTCTCGTTTCTTTGGAGATGTTGTGTTTAGAAGACCTATCGAGTGTAGAAAGCACTAGATTGAAGTCACCAAGTGTAAGTGTATTATTATCTAAGTGTGTCTTAGCTTTGGTTATTAATTGATTGATATATTTGGCAGCTCCCACATTCGGGGCATATATATTGAGGATTGTTAAGTCCTCTTGTTGGATAGATTCTTTAAGTATGATATAGTGTCCCTCTTCATCTCTCACTACAGTCTTCGGGGTAAATTTTAGTTTATCTGATATAAGGATGGCTACCCCTGCTTTCTTTTGAGGGCCATTTGAATGGTAAATGGTTCTCCAAACTTTTATTTTCAGGCTGTAGGTGTCCTTCTGTCTAAAATGAGTCTCTTGTAGACAGTAAATAGATGGGTCCTGCTTTTTTATCCAGTCTGAAACCCTGCGCCTTTTGATGGGGTCATTAAGCCCGTTCACGTTCAGAGTTACTATTGAAAGATATGAGTTTAGTGTCATCATGATATCTATTCAGTCCTTGTTTTTGTGGATTGTTCCACTGAACTTCTTCTTAAAGGGGAATTTTGAGAGTCCCCCTTAAAATTTCTTGCAGAGCTGGTTTGGAGATCACATATTCTTTCAGTTGCTGCCTGTCTTGGAAGCTCTTTATCTCTCCTTCCATTTTGAATGAGAGCCTTGCTGGATAAAGTATTCTTGGTTGCATGTTCTTCTCATTTAGGACCCTGAATATATCCTGCCAGCCCTTTCTGGCCTGCCAGGTCTCTGTGGAGAGGTCTGCTGTTACCCTAATACTCCTCCCCATAAAAGTCAGGGATTTCTTGTCTCTTGCTGCTTTAAGGATCTTCTCTTTATCTTTGGCATTTGCAAGCTTCACTATTAAATGTCCAGGTGTTGAACGGTCTTTATTGATTTTTAGGGGTGGGGGGATCTCTCTATTTCCTGGATCTGAATGCCTGTTTCCCTTCCTAGATTAGGAAAGTTTTCAGCTATGATTTGTTCAAATACATATTCTGGCCTTCTGGCCCTTTTGGCGCCCTCGGGAACCGCAATTAAACGTAGATTTTTCTTCCTTAGGCTGTCACTTATTTCCCTTAATCTATCCTCATGATCTTTTGTTTGTCTCTATTTTCCTCAGTTTCCCTCTTTGCCATCACCTTGTCTTCTATGTCACTCACTCGTTCTTCCACCTCGTTAACCCTCGTTGTTTGGACTTCTAGTTTGGATTGCATCTCATTCCATTGATTTTAAATTTCTGCCTGATTAGATCTAAATTCTGCAGTCATGAAGTCTCTTGAGTCCTTTATGCTTTTTTCTAGAGCCACCAGTAGCTTTATAATTGTGTTTCTGAATTGGCTTTCTGACATTGAATTGTAATCCAAATTTTTTAACTCAGTGGGTGAGAGGACTGTTTCTGATTCTTTCTTTTGAGGTGAGGTTTTCCTTCTAGTCATTTTGCTCAGTGCAGAGTGGCCAAAAACAAGTTGTACTGGGAAAAGGAGAAAAAGAAAGAAGAGAAAGAAGGAAAGAAAAAGAAAAAAGGAAGAAAAAAGTGAAAAAGAAAAGAATAAAGAAGACAATGAGAAAAAAAAGAAAAAAAAACGGGGGGAAGCAAACGGAAAGCAAAAAGCAAAAAACAAAACAAAACAACAAAACAAAACAAAAAAACAAGGGGGAGTATCTTCTGATTCTGTATACTGTAAGTCCCTTGACTTCCCCTGGAACTTTCTGGTGCTGCTTGGTCAATAATTTGTTTTTCCCTTGTCCGTCTAGCTGGTCTTCTGGGGGAGGGGCCTGCTGTGCTGATTTTCAGGTGTTAGCACTTGGGGGAGCTGCTCAGCCTCCTGCCTGGTGCAGGGCTCCGTGGGGTTTGTTTACCCCTTGAGGCCGCAGGAGGAACAGCCCCAGTGGCGGGGCCAGCTCTGGAAACCTGGATTCAGCCCCCGCAGGAACTCCGGAGCTCTCCGTCTGTAGGGCCTGGAGGCTCCGGGGCGGGGCCGCTGATCTGCTCAGCTCGTGGCAGGAGCGTCCTCGCTGTTGGGCCCTCGGCCTCTGCCTGTCCCGGGGTAGGCCGGATCCTGGGCTGTGTCCCGGCGCCCTGTGCTCCGGAGCCTGCGCTGTTGGATTCGCGCTCCTGCCCCGCAGCCCCCTCCGCGGAGCCGCCGCCCGAGCCCCCCGAGCTGCTCCTGGAACCGCGCAGCCCCCTCCGCACGGAGCCTCTTCCTCTGCCCGAGCCCCTCCGAGCTGCTCCGGGTCCCGCCGTGCGCGCTGCAGCCCTTAGGGAGCTCGGCCGCGGAGTGTGGGGCTCTCCCCGGGGCGCAGGTGTCTGTTAGTGTCCCCGGGAGCCCGAGGGCATCTGCTCCCTCCTGGGTCCTGCTCCAACCCCCCGCGAGCCCCTTTCCGCCCGGGAAGGTCGGTGCAGCTCCTGCTCCTCCGGGACGGGGCTCTCCTGTCCTGGGGACACTCGCCCCGGCCTCAGCCCGGGCCTCGCGGGGCCCCTCCCCCTTGGAGGCCTTTGTTTCTTTATTCCTTTTTTCCCCGTCTTCCTACCTTGATAGAAGCGCGAACTCTTCTGACTGTAGCATTCCAGCTGTTCTCTTTATTTATTTTTTTAATTTTATTTTTTATTTATTCATGAGAGACACAGAGCGAGAGAGAGAGGCAGAGACACAGGCAGAGGGAGAGGGAGAAGCAGGCTCCATGCGGGGAGCCCGATGTGGGGCTACATCCAGGGTCTCCAGGATCACACCCCGGCCTGCAGGCGGCGCTAAACCGCTGGGCCACCAGGGCTGCCGTCTTTAAATCTCAGGCCGAATTTGTAGATTTTCAGGATGGTTTGAAGGTTATCTAGGTAATTTGGTGGGGACAGGTGACTTGGGGACCCTACTCTTCCGCCATATTGCCCCTCCCTCTCAGGTGGACCATATTTTTGCAAGAACATCAGAACCACACCTGTAAAGGACAGGGCGGTCAACAATGGACATGGTGAATGACCCGATGAGAGTTCATTATAATGCAGTTGAGAAGAAAATTTGATCATTTTCTATCACACACAGCATTTTAACAATTCGAACGTCGAGCAATGGCACTGTACCAGGACATGTTACAATTTTAGGAATTTCATTTTGCTTTTGGAACACTGACCGCATTCACACACCCAGTAGAATCAAAGAGGGCTTATTATTATCTGTTTGACAATGCTTCTCATGTGACTTCACATAGCAGGTAAACTATATATATATTAGTCAAGAGACTCTATTTAGGGTCTGACTTTTGGGAATCTGTTGAAAATCAATGAATGAATGAACAAACAAGCAAACAGCCAGCCACACAGTCAGCCACCCAGCCGGTCAAACCAACCAACATCTCAGAATTTTCAAGGCAGGTGCCTACAAAGAATCACGGATCATTACAAAACTGAAAACTTCAGTATCTGTTTCGCCAAGGTGGCCCTAGGAGATTCTACAGCAGGTTATAGAGTTTCCCCAAAATGCAGCTCCTTTACTTTTGAGAAGTTTTCATTCTGTTACGTAGGTAAAGACCAGATAAAAACGAATCTTAAAAGCTTGCTGTTCTGGACGAGTAAACAAACTAACAAACCTAGTCTTTATTTCTCTGTTCACAATCTTTTCTCAAGAGTAGACTACCAATGCAAGAAAACCTAGTCATGTTGACAGAGAGAAGAGCCAAATCTCGATGTTATGCCAGTGTCCTTGTAAAACTCACTTCTCCCAATCTCAGTCTGTCCTGACCATGCATACAATCAATTCCTTTTCAAGAGCTCTCCTTCAGGGATGCCTGGGTGGCTCAGCCTTTGAGCGTCCGCCTTCTGCTCAGGGTGTGATCCCAGGGTCCTGGGATCGAGTCCCACATCGGAGCTCTCCTGTGCAGCCTGCTTCTCCCTCTGCCTGTGTCTCTGCCTCTCCCTCTCTCGGTGTAAAAAAGACATAAACAAAGTCTTTTTTTAAATCTCAAAAAGAGGGCTTCAGAAACACCTTCTACGATGTCCTATTCCATTCAGAGTCAGTCTTGAGCTTTCTTTCTCTAAATGGCCAGGTTCTAGGATGCCTGGGGGCCTCAGCGGTTGACCGTCTGTCTGCCTTCAGACCAGGGTATGATCCTGGAGTCCCGGGATCGAGTCCCATATCGGGCTCCTTGCATGGAGCCTGCTTCTCCTATTTTGCCTCTCTCTTTGCCTCTCTCTGTGTCTCTCATGAATAAGTAAATAAAAGCTTAAAACATATATAAAAAAAATAGCCAGGCTCCTTTTGGGACAGGATTACTTTCTTTTCCCTCAACAAAAAATGTATTCTCATGCCTTGTACCTCTTCTACACATCTCCTACCTTCTCACACACGAAGTTCCTTTCCTTATCATTTTCCAGGAGTCTTGATTCCATGTGGCAGACTTCTTTTAAATTGTACTTATTTACTTTTTTTTAGAGAGAGCACTGTGTGAGGGGGAAAGGAGGAGAGAGAGGGAGGAGAAGGGAGAGGAGGGGAGGGAGAGAGACAGAGACAGAGAGGCAGAGACATAGGCAGAAGTAGGCTCCCCAAAAGGAGCCAAATGCAGGAATGAATCCGGAACTCCGTGATCAGGCCCTGAGCCCAAGGCATATGCTCAACCGCTGAGCCACCCAGGCGTCTCATGTGGCAGACTGTTAACTCCTAGAAACCTCAGTCTCTGGTGAAAAGTCAGTAAGAACCAGCAGTACACTGTCTATCTTACCAGAATTCTTTAGCTTGGCAAATGTATGACTTCATGTCATAGTTTTTAGAAACACAGTGTGTGTGTGTATGTGTTTATAACACAATTTTTAAGAAAGCATGAGACATGCTTACTAACATACCCAGGTATCTCCAGTTTTCCTGAATAAAACAAAAAGAAAAATTGGTGGGGGGGGAGAGAAAAGAAAAGGGTAGGGGGGAAGGAAAACAGAAGGAAACAAAACCAAAAACCACCTTCGGTGTCTTAGGGACTTATGCTTTAGTATTTTACCTTCTGTTGAAAAGACAGACATAGGTATCCGATGAATTTAACCCAAGTTATCAATTAACCTAGCACACCTTCAAAGTTTCAGGTCACCAAAGATTTTGGAAACTCCTGTAAAGGTTTAACCTATAAACCATTTTTTAAAACCTATTTGCTCTTAACAATGAAAAGTATACGAGACAGACAAAATCGACCATTTTAAGTAGTTTCAGTGGACAAATCATAACAGGCACAATTTAACTAATCCATTGAGGTGTTACAGCAAAGTTGAGTAGGGCTGTCCCTTGGGCCTAGACCCTCCAGCATCCAGGTCAGTCTGGGTGGAACAAGGGCATAAGTAGTTCTCATCTTTTCTCTGCCTGTTTTCTAGTAAGACAGCAAATGTGGTTTCTTTGTCTAATGGTGATGGAGGGGTCTATTTTGACCGCCCCATTACAGGCTCACAAACTGTGACGGGAGCATAGCATATCCCACTGCCCACCCCAACGGTGGGGTGGCGGTGGGGGAGATAAAGCTGGTTATCTGTATGATATGTGACCTTGATAGCTCCAAGGACATGTCTTTGAAAAATCAACCAACAACCTTGAATTGGCTTGAAAGCTGTATAATGTCCTCTAATGCCCCTATGTCCTCTAAAAAGTCAATCGATGTTCCTTCCCCACTCCCACTGTCAGGCTCCCGTGGGAAAATCTGAAGCGGGTAGTTGAAGTCCAAGGGAGCCCTCGGGCCTCCTTCCTGCCTACTGATTTGGGAGGTACTGCAACGTGAACCTCAGAAGAAGGTGGCCCAATGGCTTAGGGTGATTATTGCTCCTTGCCTAAAGTGGGGAGGTGGGGGTGTGATGGCAGTGGAGGCACCAGAGATGGCAGAGGAGTTGACCACTCCAGCCACTGTAGTGCTGTAGAAACTGGGGGGAAGGGGGGGAAGAGAGGGGAGGGGGAGGAGGAGCCTGGGGGATGGTGGGGCTCAGGCAGAGGCCGCAGGGGAGCTGCCCACAAGGCCCAAGGCAGAGTTAAACTTTGTGTTCTTTGATTTTTAAAGATTTCTTTATTTATTCATGAGAGACACAGAGAGAGGCTGAGACACAGGGAGAGGGAGAAGCAGGATCCCCACAGGGACCCGATGTGGGACTCAACCCCAGGACCCCAGCATCACACCTTGAGCCTGAGGCAGACGCTCAACCACGGAGTGACCCAGGTGCCCCTCTTTTCCTTTTTCTTATCCATCACCTTCCACCCTTCTGCCCCCACGTCTGCCTGCTCCTGTCTTTTCCTCCTGCAAACAGCTTCATCTGTGGTTGCCTTTCAGCCTCTGAAAGAGGTGGAAGAGCTGGCAGTGGGTTGAGCATTGGTTTTGGCGCTTGTGCTTGGAGAGGAGAAGTGGATTTTGAATTTCTGGTGGCCACCTGGCCTGCTTTCCCCTTCTTCATGATTTTGACTATTGGGAAGTGGGGGGTTGGGTCAGGTGTGTAAAATTTTGGTCCATCCTTATTTCTCTGGACTACCTCTTGGGTCTTGTCCTACAAGGCATCTTTCTGATCAGGTGACCTACAAGTCCAAATGTAGGGAATTTCTTTTTTTTTTTCTCAGATTTTATTTTTGAGAGAGAGAGAGAGAGAGGCAGAGACCTAGGCAGATATCTAGGCAGAGGGAGAAGCAGGCTCCATGCAAGGAGCTCAATGTGGGGCTGGATCCCGGATCATGGGATCACACCCTGAGCCAAAGACATACACTCAACCGCTGAGCCATCCAGGAGTCTCGAATTTCATCCCGGATCATGGATTTATTTATTCATGAGAAACAGGCAGTGACAAAGGGAGAGGGAGAAGCAGGCTCCCCGCTGGAAGCCCGATGTTGGAGCCCAGGCCCCAGGACCCCAGGATCACGACGTGACTCCAAGGCAGATGCTCAACACGGAGCCACCCGGGCTCCCTGCTTCTTTAGTGTCAAGGGAAGCAGACAGGCAACCTGTGTTCAAAGGGACAGAAATAGAGCCCTCGTGCTGAGGTTTTCCGAGGCCTTTGGACCTGGGTCGGTGTGAAAGCCGAGGGAGCAGGGCCCAGAAACGTTCAAGGCTGAGAATTTCCTTCCTGACATTCATTTCACAGATGCTTGATTGAACGTGGTATCGTATGGCAAGCGTCCTTCTATGTTTGGGTTCTAGCAAGACCCAGAGAGCCGAAGCTTCCAACCTCACAGACTTAAAGTTGCAAGTTGGATGCAGAGATAGGCAGGCAGCAGGCAGGGCCGGAAACCGGCACCCCCGTGAGTCGTGTGTGAGGAATATGGGACCGCAGGGCGGCTGCAATGCAGCCTGCTCCGGATCCACCTGGGTCAGTAGCGTTTCCCGACTCAGGACGGGCGCCAAACAGGGGCCTTGGGAATGTTTTTCTCCTCTTCCGTGGGACGAGGATATCTGCCCCTTAGGGGACACCCGCTCGCCCCCCCTCCCCCCCACAGCGCTTTTGGAACCACCCAGGCTGCACCGGTTCCGGTTCAGGTTCCAGCCAGGCAAGGGCACACTGGAAATCTCATCCGAGGCGTCCTGCCGCCCACACCCCCAAACACCCGGGTCACTGACTGGTGGGAGACGTTCCTGATCAGATGTACAAATGTCTGCAAACTGAAACCGGTCCTTTCCTTCCTGCGTCATCTCCCCATGACCTGGCACCGTTTGTGGACAGAGAGCCTTCGTGTCGCCACCACCACCACAGCAAACAAGGACGGTCCTCAGTACCAGAACTGTCAAATGAGAATCTGTCCTGTCTTAGCCTATTTCCTAGACGGGTATGGTCGGGTGTGTCTAGAGATAGAAGTAGAGCATGTGGTTGTGTGTGGGAAGCAGAGGAACACGCAAGACCGTGGGTGGCAATGGGGAGCAAGGTGTGGACTGGGGACGCCTGGGGTGGCTCTGAGGTTGAGCGTCCACCTTTGGCTCAGGGTGAGATCCCGGATCCTGGGATCAAGTCCCACATCAGGCTCCCTGCATGGAGCCTGCTTCTCCCTGCCCCCCATGTACCTGCAGCTCTCTCTGTCCCTCATGAATAATTTCACGTTTAAAAAAAATACATGTAAGGACGCCTGGGTGGCTTGGCATTTGATCGCCTCCCTTCAGCCCCAGGCATGGTCTTGGAGTCCCAGGATCAAGTCCCGCAAGGAGCCTGCTTCTTTCTCTGCCTGTGTCTCTTCCTCTCTCTCTCTCTGATGAATAAATAAAATCTTTAAATAAGTAAAAAAAAAAAAAAAAAAAAAAAAAGAAACAAAGAAAGAAACAAAGAGCACAAGGTTGTGGGTGGGAAGCAGAGGAACATGAAAGACCATGGGTGGCAATGGGGTGTAGGAGGGGTGGACTAGAGATGCCTGGGTGGCTCAGCGGTTGGGCATCTACCTTCAGCTGGGATTGTCATCCCGGTTCTGGGTTCGGTCCCGCATCGGGCTCCGTGCGAGGAGCCTATTTCTCCCTGTGACTAGGGTTCTGCCTCTCTCCATGTCTCTCACCAAGAAATACATAAAATGTTGGGAAGAGAAAAAAATATCTGGGGATGGGTTAAGCATGATCAGGGTCAGCTGAGGGGTGAGTCAGTGGGTCCGTGTTACAGGCGATCCGACACTGGTCGCAACGGAAAAAGTACACAAGACATGAGTGTGAGAACATCGGGGGGCAGCAAGGATAGGGCTGCTGGTCGACCCATGGATGGAAAAGAGACTCAGAGATAGGTGGAGATCGTTTAGGCCACGAGACTTCTAATCATTGGCTTTACCGGGTAAAACTGCATGAGTTCGCAAGTGAGCACCAGCTATCCTGAGGGAAACTTTGGAGGCAACAAGCTACTAGATAGTTGGATGACCCTTATGCCCCTATATCGAGGGCGGAGGACCAATTTGCACATCAGGACCCTAAAAACCTCCCCCAGAGTTTCCTCTGGCTGTCATTGATCTCTGTGTCTCTTTCTGTGCCAGTACCACACCGTCTAGAGGGCCACAGCTTTGCAGTACAACCTGAAATCCAGCATGTGATGCCCCCGACTCTGGTTTTCTTTTCCAATATTCCCCTGGCTATTCGGGGTCTTTTCTGATTCCACACAAATCTTAAGGCCATTTGTTCCAACTCTCTGAAGGACGTCCATGGGATTTTGATAGGGATTGCCCTGAATGTGAA
The DNA here is from genome assembly GCF_048164855.1 of Canis lupus baileyi. Lineage (NCBI taxonomy): Eukaryota > Metazoa > Chordata > Mammalia > Carnivora > Canidae > Canis > Canis lupus. The sequence continues at coordinate 46,079,870 of NC_132840.1, forward strand.
AATTGCCCTGGGTAGCATTGACATTTTCAAAATATTCATTCTTGCGATCCATGAGCATGGAATATTTTTCCGTGCCTTTATGTGTCTTGCTCAGTTTCTTTCAGAAGAGTTCTGTAGTGTTCAAGGTATAGATCCTTTACCTCTTTGGTGAGGCTTATTCCTAGGTGTCTTCTGCTTTTGGGTGCAGTTAAAAATGGGACTGACTCCTGAATTTCTCTTCCTTCAGTCTCATTGTTAGTGTATAGGATGGCCACTGATTTGGGGGCTTTGATTTTGTATGCCGCCACACTGTCGAATTGCTGTATGATTTCTCGCAAGCTTGGGGCGTTGTCTTTTGGGTTTTCTCCATACAGTGTCACGTCATCTGCAAAGAGCGAGAGTCTGTTGACGTCTTTTTTGTCAATTTGAATGCCTTTTGTTTCCTTTTGTTGCCTGATAGCTGAGGCTAGGACTTCTAGTACTAAGCGCGGGGTCTCTGATCCACCCGTCTCCCCAGTTTCTGTGGTGACAGGGGGCCCCAGGACCTCCTTCCCTGATGGATCAGAGAACTGGTGCTGTTCAGCAGTTCAGCTTTCCTCTGCTGATGGCAGGAGTGAGGATCTCTAAAGTCCATCCATGTCGGGCCACAACCTGCAATTCTTTTCATCTTTTATAATGACAGTGAATGGATTTTAGCCTGTTCCGATGCCAAGAGGGCCCTCTCACCCCAATGTCTGGCAAAGGGAAGAGATGGATTGAGGAAGTCCTTGTGCTGCGGTGAAACGGGATGTCACCCGTCGCTCAGGGATATGTCCATCGTCAAGGTAAAGCTGCCCTGGTTTGCCGTCGCCCACAATCCTTGATACCACCCCATCCCTCCCCGGGGAGATGGGAAGAGGGGGATTTTCCCAGGACTTCCAAGAGAAAAGGGGCAAAAGAAAAAAAAAAAAGACTAAAAAGAAATGACTACCTGGGAAAAAGATGTAACACGTAGAGTGTGGACACCTGGTGTCCACTCGGGATGATGCAGCCTGGTCCAGGCCAGAGAAGTGGGTGAGAAGCAGCCATTCCCATAGGCGAGGCTGAGTCCCCCTGTTTATCCCTCCCCCGGGCCGCTGCTGTATACCAGGCTGCGTCACTGAAACTGAACACACTGTTCCTCCTCAGTAGTCAGCCCTACCAGCCCTTCTGCCCCCACTCCCCACATTCCAGGACCCCCCGCACCCCCCGCCACACATACACACACACACACACACACACACACACACACACATCCCCGCCCCACCACCCCCAGCCAGGCCAATAGAACCTGGAAACTGTGCGATCTGGCTCCCCATGCCCGCATCCATCCAGGCTGGAGCTTTTCCCCCCGTGACCCCCAGAGCACAGACTCAGGAGATGTATGCAAACAAAGTGGAACGAGGCTTTATTTTCAGCTATGGAGGAAACTCGTAGAACATGGGAAGGACATGGGGAGGGCAGGAATCCAGTGTGGGTCGAGGAGGAGTCCTGTGCGCTGCAGGACTGGAGGCAGATGGGACACGGGCCTCCGCGCACCGTCCTGGGGCCTGTAGCCACTGGGATCTGACACAGCCTCGAGCCACCCACCTTTGGGCAAAACTGCGGGGCAAGGCTTGGGAGTGTTCTGTTTGCTGGCTTTCGGGATGCCCAGTGTCCCTCCAGGATCACAGAAGTCAGGGCTAGATTAGGGTTTCCCATGGACATGAGATGTAGCCTAGAGGGAAGGGGCACGCTGGCGACTTGCCAGGAAGCTACGGACTCAGGCCCGCATTTTCGTCCTAGACCCCAAAAGAGTGGATTGCGAGGTGTCGGGAAATGACTTGTGGCCCGGCGCAGCTCTTTTGCGACTCCCCGAGCCCGGGGCAGCTGACGAGGGGCTCGGCCCGGCAGGGCTGCTCCTGGCTGTGCTCAGCACAGAGGCAGCGCCACGAGGAGTAGGGCCCAGGAGCCCCGCGACCCTGCAGGTGGCCTCGCTGGCAGTGCTGCTGGGCTCTGGGCTGGGCCTCGGGGGCCTCTGAGCGGCTAGGTCCCTCGGGCTGGGACTAACAGGAGGGGCGTTCGGGCCTCCAGACACAGGGTTGTGTTTGGTGCTGGCTCGGGCGGTGGTGTTGGGGGTGCTGCCGCGAGGGTGGCCCCGGGTGTTCAGGCCCAAGCTGTCCCCGGAGCGTGTGTGCTGCTCGGGGCCCCGCTGGTTTGTGGTGTAACGCTGTGAGCGCCAAAGCTGCGCCTCTGATCCGGGGCAGCCTGTCGCCTCCCCAGGCCTGCGGGGGCTGCCGCAACCCCGAAGGTCAAGGGGGCTGAGCTTGTGGCGCCCGCTATTGGGCAGGGCTGCCAGCTGCCGGGCCCAGCATTGGTCACAGAGCCAGGGGCGGTGGCCGTGCCAGGGGGCACGACAGCTGGGGTGGCAGCACAGCCTGGCTGGGTGCCAGCATGGGTCCCTGAGGTGCAGGACGTGGGCGAGGAAACCCCCAAAGCCTCCTGTGTGGCGCTGCCCAAGGAGAGCTGGCCTAGAGCAGAGGTCAGGGCCCGGGCCGTGGTTGAGGCTCGAGCTGCCCGTGGTCCGTAGGGGACAGGGCTGCAAAGGGTGGTGGCTCCCTGACACTGCCCATCCGTGGCCCCGAGTGTGGACTGAGCTGGGGTTCCTGGGTTCCCACAGGGACGGTTCACAGGTGTGCTGGGGCTCCAGAGCCCCAGTGCGTGCAGGCCAGTGCTGGCTGTGACTGAGCCCATGCTGTCCCTGGAGGGCATCGGAAGGGCCTGGGCAGGTGGATAGAAGCTCCCACTTGAGCCACGGGGAGAGCCCAGGAGCAGAGGCATGCAAGGGGGAGTGCAGTCCATGGGGGTGACCTGGACGTCAGAGGCTGGCTGGGGAGCCAAGCCTACGGATGTGCTGCTCGAGGGGCTGGAAGGGACGGCGCAAGTGACCGGCAGGCTCCTGGAAGGGGGGACACGAGAACCCACGGTGGGAGGGGAGCTCTGGGAGCTGAACGCTGGACAGTCGACATACATGGGGCTAGGGCAGTCTGTTTTGGAGCAGTCCGTGCTGGTAGCAGTGGGGAAGGCACAGCTGGCAGCTGTGAAACCACTGACCCAGTGCTTGGTTGGCAGAGATCCCCCTCCCTCGCCTCCCATCGCAGGGGAGTCCGCGCCGGGCTTCACCCTGGAGGGGGGCAGGGACTCTGCCGCAGCTGCGGGAATGGGCCGGCCAGGAGCTGGGCTGCTCAGTGCACACGCCAGGCCTGATGCAGAGCAGGGAGCAGGCCTGGACGGGTCCCGGCCCTCGGCTGACAGGTCAGCCCTGCCCGATCCCGGGCAGGACGCAGAGGCCAGCAAGGTGCGTGGGGCTGGGGGCAGGGACTGTGACAGGGAGGAGGGGGCACCAGGGGACCTGGGCTCCCCCTGAGACAGAGGCGGCACAGAGACAGCCCCTCCACCAGGCGGCAGGACAGCCAGGGGACGCGGGGAGTCCTGCTCCGCCCGCTGTGCACTTAGGCCAGGGGCTGGGGGGACAGCTGGCAGTACAACAGCCCGTGCAGCAGGCCAGGGCAAGGCACTGCAAGGGCACGTGAGGCCGCCCCTCGAGATGCCCTCCATGTCCCCTCGTCGCAAAGCACGGTCGATGCGCTGGAGGGCGGCTCTCTTCTCCGCGTCTAGGTCCTGGGCGGTGACTCGAAAGCCGAGCACAGGGGCTGGCGGCAGCCGCACAGGATCCCCTGGCCTGTGTGGCAGCAGAGGCATCTTGCGTCTTCGGGGCCTGGAGCAGTGAGACGTGGGTGAGCGGTTCCTGCAGGTTTCTTTCTGCCCGGTGGTGGCACCCGCCTCCTCCTGGCGCTGGTTCTCCATCTGGCAAGGCACAGAAGGCGCCGCGGGACGCCAGGGGCTGTGTGGGCTGACTTTGTCTGGGGGCGTGGGGGGCGGCCAGCCCTGTCTTGTGGCTGGAGCCCTCCTCCTCTGCGCTGACGGGACCTCCCTGGTGGAGCTGTAGGAGCTGCTGATGGCATTTCGGTGGCGGCAGGAGCTCCTGCCGGCCGGGTGGGACTCCTTGTCAGCTGCGTCGTCTGATCCCTGTGCGGGGAGGCTTCTGTGCAGAGGCCCAGGCCTGGGCACAAAGGAACGGGGGCTTGTGTCCACCCTGAAGGGCCCGAATGCCGGCTGTGCTGCCCCGGAGCCTTTAGCGCACCTTCTCCGGGCGTCTGGGGGCCCCGTGAGTGCGGGGTCCTCCTGCTCCTCCCGGGCCCTCCACGCCGTCTTCCCTGCGGAGACATCTTGGGCACAGCTGGGTGCTGACGTTGGCCCCGGGGTGACAAGCCGCAGCTGCGGACATAGGCAGGGAGTCTGCCCGGGACGGACGCGCAGGTGAGGGACGCCTGGGCCTGGGGGGCTGACAGCTTCGCCCTGTGCAGGCCGCCGCGCCTGCGGACCCAGGCGATGAGCCCCAGAAGAGAGCGCAGGGTCCACAGGATCACGGAGTGCCCTGCGGCGGCAGCCAGGGACGAGCGCCCAGACCGGGTCGCGGGACGCTTGGAGGATGGCCTCGGGGTTGACGCCGGCGCGGGGACCGCCGGGCCCCCCTGCGGGCCGAGGCTGGTCGGGGGGCGCCGGGCGCGGGCTGCAGGCGGCCGAGCCCTGCTGCCAGGGGCCGACCCCGCGGGGCCGGGCCGTGCCTGAGGGGCGCAGCCTGCCCGGGGAGGTGCCCATCGAGCGCTTGGCTCCGGGCGGAGGCCGTGGGTGCAGAGCTGGGCTCCCGGCGCTCTCCTTCAGGTGCCAACGTGGCGGCCCAAGGCCCAGAGCAGCGTTTGGCCCGTCGCCAGGATACGGCTTTGGAACCCGGGGCGCCTCAGAGTGGGGCGCGGGCACGAGGCCCCGGGGGCGCAGGGATTCTGCGGGAGGGCCCCCGAGCCCTGGGACCGCGTGGCAATGATCCTGCTGACGTGTGGCCGCCCCGCGACCGCCACCCTCAGCTTTTCCCAGATCTCCTGCGGTGATGCTTGAGCTGAGGCACGGGAATCGCCCGGCGGTCAGGGGTCCTTGTCCCTCGGCAGGGCCCCGGGGACCCTCCCTGAGGGTCTCTGCCGTGATCCCCGCACACCTGCTAAGCCTTCAGGTGGCCTTTGCAGGGCTGGAGGCACTGTCTTTGCCTTCAGAAGTGCTCCCCTTTGCTTCTTCCTTGGGTGTTGTGCTGTGTGTGCCTTTGGATGCGACCCAAATCCGTCGGTTGCGTGGGCCGTCGTCTGAATGGTGCTGCGAGACTGTGGCCCCTCTTAGCGAGCTCTGAGGAACGTTTCTCTTTCTCTTTCTGTTGTTTTATTAATCAAGCAACACATGTGTTCAGCTCAGGGTGCACGTCCTGTGTCTCCTTTTGTCCGCGACACATTCCCAGCACCTTGTCCTGCCCTTGCTGTGCTTTTTGTGTCCACCTGGCCCCATGACCACTCAGGGGTTCATCTGAGGGTTGGCTCTCCCGTCTAGCCACCCACACCCCCACCCCGGTAGATACAATGCAAAAGATACTATTGACAAAACTCTCCTTAGTTTCTGAGGGTACCCGGGGATCATCACCCAAAGCACCCGCTGAAACCCAAACAGGAAATAGTTTCTTTCTAACACCCTGTGACAGAGACACCCAGGGGTCCTCTGGTTTGCGTGGGTCCCCACAGAAACGGGTAGGAAACCCCAGCTTGTCAGCTGCACGTGTGGTCCTGGGTGGCCCTGGCCTTTACCTCCTGACGATGATGACGATGATGGGCCCTCACTCTCTGGTTGTGCCAGGCACTGCGCCACGTTGTTCACGTATGTTAATCTGTATCCAGTCCTCGCAACCACGTTAAGAAGCAGGTAGCCTTATCTCCCGTGTTGTGCAAATGGGGAAGCTGAGACCTGCAGAGGATGAACCGCCTACACCAGGTCACCCAGCTGGGAGGCTGTTGCCCCCTTGAGTCCTTGTTCTGAGCGGGTCACACGGGCTTTAAGGCCTGGGTAGAACTCAGGGCCTGATCGGCCCTCAGTGGTGTAGACCTTAGAGCTGAGTGGAGAAGGGTGGTGAGGGGGAGAGCATGCTGGGCAGCCTCCGCATTGGGCCTGGGTGCAGGAGCCTTTCGTCTTCTCTGAGCCGTGGCAGTGACCTGTGTCATCCCATTTAGAGTGTGGCCGATGGGGAGAGCTGGACCCCCGATCCCCATGGGACCTGCTCCTGCCCTTCTCCCAGGAAGTAGGACTTGGGGTTTAGGGACGGTGGCCTCAGTGTGCAGGAAAGGTGCACTGGGGTGTGTACACTCAGGGGCTGAGAGATGATAGTTTCTGCCCTGGACACAGTGGCAGGTGGTTGGGAAGGATGGGGCAGCAAGCAGACACAGAAGCAGAGAAGGGAGAGCTGTGCAGGGGAAGGGGTGGCACAGCCGGGGAGTTGAGAGGAAGACAATCACACACACACACACACACACACACACACACACACACACCCCAGAGGTAGGAAGGAGGGAAGAAGAGAGCCCCAGGGATGCAGTGACGCCATCTAGACCCTGCCCTTTCCGGCTAGCTGCTCATCCCCATCAGCAGGTCACACGTGTTCCACCAGAGTCAGTCCCCTCTGGACCTGCATATTAGTCTGGGGGATTCTCCGCTCCTTCTTTGGAGAAGTGGCTAGCATCTACTGTCCCCTGCGCCCAGGGGTGGTGGCACAGGTGGGGGCCAGAGATCAGCTCTTTCAGGGACTCAGGGCCCAGCCCACACCAGGGCCATGCACAGGAACTACAGGCAGTGGTTGCTGCCAAAGAAGCTGTTGGGGGCTGAGGATGGTGCAAACGTGGCCTGGGAATAGAATTTCTTTCACCGGTGGTTTGCTCCTAAAATAATTCCTCCGACCCAGGTCGGTAGCGAACCGTCCCCTTGCTGGCTTGTCTGTCAACGTTGTCTCAGGCTTTCCAGATTGCATTTCGGAAGGTCCTTGTGACACTGTCAGTCTTGCTTCTACCCTGCTGTGGGCTGCTTGCTCTACCTCCATCTAATACAACCATCATCTGATTCCTGGGATCCTAGCGTGGATGAGGCAGACAAGTGATCTGGGCAGACCTCATATGCCTGAAGGTGACAAAGACTGGAGGGTTTAGCAGGGCTCCTTGACAACATTAACGCCAATGGCTCGAACTGGTCAGGCACTCACCATGTGCCCATCTCTATTCTGATCAGCTGCTTAATCCCCACAGGACCCTATGATAGAAGTTCCCATCCTACATGGGAAGAAATGGAGTCTCTGGGAGATGGTGTGACTTGTGCACAGTCACTTAGCCCAGGACAGGACAGGCTGTTCTTGGAACCTAGTTTCCCAGATTCCAAATGCAGACACTTGACCACTACATTGTCTTCCTTCCCAAGGCAGGTGCTACTTATTGAGCTCCCGCTTTGTGCTGGGCCCTGGGCAAGGGTTGGAGGATACAGAGATGAAGAAGACAGACCCATTCTCAGGGTGATTTCCTGCACGTGCTCTCTCCTGGGAGCCTTGAGGATCGAGCTGATGTGACCCCAGCACAAGGACAGAGCTTGGCACTGAGTAGGGCCTCTCGATTCATGTTAACTCAGTACATGTTGAACTTCTGCAAGTTATACAAAATAAGCATGTCCTCCCTCTGATTTATTTTTCTTTGAGTCCATAAAAGGAAAGAAAGACCTCATGCTCTGGTGACCTCATGCTTGTGCCATCAAGGCGTTGATCAAAGGTCCTCATGCTTGGGTTGTTGTCTCAGCCACCCTCAGCAACACAGGGCTGTGCTCTCTCAGGTAGTGGCTGAGGGACTGTCTTTCTAGGGATTCTGCCTGGAGATTTGCTGCCTCCCTTACACATATATTTCTCAGTATCTCTGGAGTGTGTTTCCTTTGATCCTGTATTTCCAGCACCTAGCACCATGCCTGGGAGCAGTTCCTCATCCAGGCATTGAAACCAGAAGAACCCACTCTCAGCACCTCTTGACTGGGTGCTGGGCACAGCCACAGAAGCCTCCACGCCGCGATGTGCTCAGTGAAGATAGTAAGTGTATATGCTTCAGAGACTCAGGAATCCTGCCCCAGTGAACTTTGGTGAGGCAGGACCAGCCCCACACAGGTGCTCAGGAATGAGGGGGCATTGCACGAGCAACATTGTTATCCTTAACATGTCTCTAAAAGCACTTTAGAAGCAACACATGGAATGCCAGGACTGACCCAGCTGGTGAAATCAGCAGAAGCTCGGCTCAGAGGTGATGTAAGAAAGCGATCTTAAAGTACACACACAATGACCAGGAACGCTTTTCAGATAAATCACAGCGTAGAGACCCGTGAGAAGCACGAAACAAGGCACGAGGCAGACAGCTCGAAGGTTTTGAACAGGGCATGTCACTCTCAAACAGGAGTAGGCTGATCTGGAGAGCCACGGGAGAAGGACACTCTACAGCGCACCATGGGCTCAGGGAAAGGACCCAGGGATGGACAGACTGGCAGGGGCTCCCTCCCCAGGGATGGGCTTGGGAGAGGAACGGGTGTGTCATCTGCTGGCTGAGCCACCCAATGTTGGGACCAAACAGATGGTCCTGCCCAGTCAGGACTCCGTGCAACAGAGGGATAATCACCAGGAACCAGCTGACCTCAGCTAGATCCATCCTCCGACATCTCTGGGTACCACCCGTGGAGTGTGAACTTGTCTGTCACACCCAAATCTTCTCGATTCTCGCTTCCATCGCAGCCATCCAGAACCACATGTTCAAATGTCCCTCAAATTGCTTGCTGCTTTCTCATCTCTCCTTCAGAATCAGATAAAGGATCAAAGATTTTCTGTGAAGCCACTTGTTCCTCTTTCTATGGTTCTCATGTGACTTCAAGACAAAGCTGTATTACAGAGAGATCCATTAGAAGCCTTCATCTGGGGATTCGGAAACGTGCACACAGATCTAAACATCTTTATTTTTTTATTTTTATTTTTAAAATTTTTTTTATTTATTTATGATAGTCATGAGAGAGAGAGAGAGAGAGGGAGAGAGAGGCAGAGACATAGGCAGAGGGAGAAGAAGCAGGCTCCATGCAGGGAGCCCTACCTGGGACTCGATCCCGGGTCTCCAGGATCACACCCCGGGCTGCAGGTGGCCCTAAACCGCTGCGCCACTGGGGCTGCCCTCTTTTTCTTTTTTTAAGATTTTATTTATTCATTCACAAGAGACACAGAGCAGCAGAGACATAGGCAGAGGGAAAGGCAGGCTCCCTGCAAGCAGCCTGAAGCCAAACTTGAGCCCGGGAGCCTGGGATCTCGCCCTGAGCCGAAGGCAGGTGCTCAACCACTTAGCCACCTGGGGTTCCCCAAAATTTTCCAGATTCCACAGAACTTTCTGCTTCCATAATACCTCCTGAGTAGGCCAAGCTAGTTGAACAAGTTATCTAGAGGGAGCGATTGGCTCACCCTGGTGTTTTCATGTTCACTTTCAAGGGAGAACGGTGGGGGAGCAGTCTCCTCACCACCCCACTGCCCTTCACTTCTCCCCACAGAGGGAGGAACCCGTGGTTGGGGGGCGAGGCTGAAGGCCACTGCTGAGGCTCTTGAGGGGCTCCAGCTGTTGGCTCTCTGCCTCGATCTGTGTGTTATGCCCTCTCATTGTCTTCCCTGCTCTGTCAGTTTATCTTGGAGGCCTTAGCAGCCCACAGTCTTCCAGGTAGCCCAGGAAGGGAACGGGGGTGTCTGCTCCAACCAGGAGACACAGTGAGTGCTGATCACACTGAATCAAACACAGGTCATGTCCAGGGAATTCGCTGGAACACGGGGACTCTAATTCATCTCTTTTCAGCACCTGGAGTTGAAGCTTAAATGTAGTCATAGAAGACTATCCCAGCTGGAATGAACTAGTTTTTTTTTTTTTTTAACATTTATTTATTTATAAGAGAGAGAGAGAGCACGTACATTGGGGAGTGCGGAGGGAGAGAAATTCAACCAGATGCCATGCTGAGGGAAGAGCCCAACATGGGTTTCCAGTCAGGACCCTGAGATGATCTATGCCACAATCAGGAGTCAGAAGCTTGGGGGGAAAAAAAAAGTCAGAAGCTAGAGAGACTGAAACATCAAGGCTCTCCAGAAATGGATTAGCTTTTAAGTGTAGGTTACCAAATGGACTTCCCTAGAACTTCATATACACAAAATAGGAATTTTGGCCATAAATGTATTCACAGAGATTCAGTATAATATACAAATCATAACGAGAGAGAGTCAGAAAGTATCTATTATCTGTATGGAGAACAAGCCGAAAACTGAGGCACAGAAACGATGGCCTAAGAAAGGAAAGGGGACCACAATGAATAGTCGAGTTTTTCGTCCAGGCACTGTGTAGACCCAGGGAGAAGTCCTGCCCTTGAGATATTCACATAAATGTTTCCATCTTGATTATATGCAATTCAACTGAGTTCTCTTACTGTAACCAATAACCACTGTTCAAGAGAAGCAGAACGTCAAATGCTTAATTGCACACACGGGACACTTGTCATCCCCACAGATTCCAGGGAAAAGCCCACCCCGCCATGCAGAAGACACTGTAAGATTCTCCTCTCTGCCTTAGGATCTGATTCAAAAATCAGTGGGCTCCCTTTCTTCAGCCCACCCTGCAGTCCTCTCTCCCTGTGTCTCAGTCTTCTGTGGCAATCGTGCACAGGCGTACTAAGCTAGGGAAACAAGCTAGTCTCCGCTGAGGCCACAGACCCAGTCTGTGCGGTCCCCTCAACTCCGTCTCTCCACTGGTCCCTCTGACAATCCAGCTTGGAATCTCAGGGAAGGAGGCCCTCCTCAGCAGAAGGCAGCCCAGATACTACCTGAGAGCAAAGATCATAAAAGATTGGCCAAATAAGCAATCCAGATGAGTGTGGTCATCTCCAGCAGAGGTTTCTCACAGCTTAGCTCTGCCTGCTAAGACAGGAGCACCACTGTATCTCCTCTTGATTTTCATCAAAGTTCTTCTCTCCTGGGAGTGAAATGGAGCAGAGGACAGGGATCCTTTAACTTCCCTTATGGTTGAGATGGTGCCACTGACATTGGCCTACTGGGAAGAAGTCTGTGAATTCTATGTAAGAAGATCCAGTGTGTGGTTAAAATCGGATCATTCCATTTACTTAAAACAAGCAGGCGAAAGATCCCCAAAGGAAAGCATATAAGCCCCCCCCTTCCCCACACATATGGAAGCTTACAAAGCATAGAACACAGTTCGACATCCATGTGAGACTTAGGCCCAGAGTCCCGGATGACCTGAGTGTCAGGTGGGATTGCAGGGAATTTGTGGGCTGAATTCTGATACTGATGACATATAAACACCATGAAGGAGGATTCCCTCCTAGAAACAGTGGGGTCCGCTCAGAGTGGGAAGCAGTGAGAAGAGCACGGGCGATGGGAGAGTAAGACTGAAAGGGCTCAGAAAGGGCTGTGGAGTGGGTGTAGCAGAGCATCTGTGGCCAGCACCAATGGTAAGGAGGCAGTGAGGCTGTAGAAGGGAGCAGGTGATCTTTGGATGCTTGTGGGAAAAGCAAAGGATACCACAGAAGTTGCGACTGGTGGAGCCCAAGACCAAGTGACAAGGATCCGGAAGACAGCAGGAAGAGAAGGGGTGCCAGGAATGAAGAAGCTCTCCTCCACTGTGGCAGCTCTAACAGGCGCTACATCGATAAGAATCCAGAGACCACGCTAATGCCCCTGGACACCTCCTCCCTTACGAGGTCACAGGTACGTGGGTGGATGGGACTGGATTTCACATCCAAGTGGATACGGTTCACATAGCAGGGATCCAAGTGGCCAATACATGCTTTGGGAAGAGCCCCAAACCAGCTGGGTCCTTTTTCTAGATCTGCCAAGAAACAGTTATAACTTCTGGGTGATGTTGACCTTGGACTCAGCTCTCGTGACCAGTCACCCTTCTACAAAGTGCATTCGTACTCTCTCTCAAGGCAGCCATACTAAAAATGTAAGCCACTCATATGTCCTCAGAGGTCCATGGAACTGGAACAAGTCAACACACATGGTCATTCACCGCATAGTTCCCTTGCCTGCGTTGATCACGACCACTACACGAGTCACACATGACCCATTTCATCAGCCTTACTCTGCAAATATGGGGTGGAAGTCCCGTTTTGAGACACCCAGGCATCCCGAATGTTCTCTCTGTGAGGGTGGATGAGGAGAAATGGATCCTTTACTATTATTTACTGATATTCTTCAAACCCTGAAGGATATTACCTGTGCACCTTGGTTTGGATAATATATTTCTTCTCAAAAATCATGCCATACATCCATATACATTCCAAGTGGGATTAAATATAAACTTCAATATCATAAACTTCAAGGAGAAATCAGAAACACACCTGTGACCCTGAGATGGGGAAGACTTTCAGACCTGTTATGGATTGAATTGGGTCCCCCCAGATTCCTATGTTGAATACCCAATCCCTACAACCTTACTGCTATGTGACTATTGTGCAGATAGGGCCTTTACGTATGTCACAAAATTCAAGTAAGGCTGTTCAGCTGTGCTCTCACTCAGGATGATTCCCACCCCAATAAGAAGAGGAAACTTGGACACAGAAACAAAAACTAGAGACACCCGCACAGGATGAAGGCTGTGAGGACACAGGGAGAAGACGGCCATCTGCACAGCACGGAGAGAGACCTCCTGAGAAACCAGCCGTGACCACACCTTGATCTTTGCTTCCAGGCTCCGTGGATGGGAGAAGACACATTTCTATTTCTGAAGCAATCTGTGGCAATTTCTCTTCCTCCTCCTCCTCCTCCTCCTCCTCCTCCTCTTCCTCCTACTCCTCCTCCTCCCTCCTCATTTTTCTTTACTTTAAAGATTTTATTTATTTATTCATGAGAGACACACACACAGAGAGGCAGAGACATAGGCAGAGGGAGAAGTAGGCTCCGATGCGGGAGCCCGATGTGGGACTCGATCCCAGGATCACGACCCAAGCCGAAAGCAGACGCTCAACCTCTGAGCCACCCAGGCGCCCTCATGCAATTTCTTGAGGCAGCCCTGACCATCTAATATGGAAGCCTGACCCTGAAGGCCAAACTACAGAGAAAAACGTTAGTGGGCTTTGCTACACAACATTGTTAAAGGTGTATGCACGAAAGCATAAAGGGGAACTACAAAACAGAATGGCTATTTGTAACCTGCTTCACAGAGTCTGGTGTTCCTAATCCGTACGACCTACAAACCTATGATAAAGTACACAAGTCCGCAGGAGAGTTGGCCCACTGCGTACCGACAAAGTACATATAAAGAAATACGAATGGCGGCTAGAAACTTAAGAACAAACATACGAGCTGCCAACTCTCTGAAAAACAGAAACTGAGATACTATTTTCTCTTCCAGAGACAAAAATCTTTTAACATAATAGGCTACACAGTTAACAGAGACTGGAGCGTTTGTCCACTGCAGATCTATATACTCTCCCTGCCTTCCCCGTAGCCCTTTGGTGGCACCAGTCACACCGGCTTAGACATGATTTCAGTTTCACCTAGACATGCAAATCCTCGATTCTGGACATTTGTACTAGAGGTATTACTATATTAAATATAAGAATGTTTACTCTGTTTGCCAACATACAGAACAACACCCAGTGCTCATCCCGTCAAGCGCCGAAAGCAAGGAAGTCTCCTTATTACTCTGCGCTAAGAATATGGATAAACAGGGACGCCTGTGTGGCAGAGGGGTTGAGCGTCTGCTTTTGCTCAGGGCGTGACCCCGGGTCCTGGGATCCAGTCCCACATCAGGGTCCCCGCGGGGAGCCTGTGTTTCCCTCTGCCTATGTCTCTGCGTCTCTCTCTGTCGCTCATAAATAAAGAGTCTTTAAAAAATGAGAATTAGGATAAACAAAGCCTCTAGTAGCTTTTATATCATGAAAATATTAAAACAGAAAGGAAACAACAAAATATGAGCAAAGATCATGTCTGGCAGGTAGATGTTTCTGAGTTGTTGAACTACAGGTGACTTTAAATTTTTCCTTCCCACATACTGATAACTTCAAAGTTTGCTGCATTAAATACATAATACTTTGGTAACAAGAGAAATGTATCAAAGCAGGTGCAGTAGACCCAGGAATACGAGGGCCGGGTTCTGGGTCGAGGCAGGAGCTGAGCGCAGCCAGAGGTGAACTTCGTGTGGGCGTGAGGGCCCAGGAATCAGACCCACCTCAGGGTGACTCTTGGTCCGTCACTTCTTCCATCTGTGATGGGGCCACGTACTAAAAGCACCCTGTCTCAGATTTGTCATCGAAAAAGCAGGGACAGTGGGGGAGCAGGAGAAAGAGTAGAAACATGTCTATAGGATTGGTCCCAAAGGGGCAGTACTTAGTTCTGCTTTCCTGTTTTTGCATTTTATTGTTTCCTTAGGATAGAAGTGAACATTTTGAAAAAGTCAAACATTTACAAAACACTTCTTTTCATTCTGGTCCAAAGCACCCACTTGTCCCCTGTATACTTAACCTTTGCTCAGAAACAGGTAGGAATGTAGAGGAAGCATTATTTTGAATTAAGAGGGGACCATGTGAGGTGGAGTAAACTTGAGAACTTTGGAGCCATTTTTGAAGGACATTTTTGGAGAGACCAAACCCTCGAGACGCTTCTGTTACCCTGTGAGCAGGGAGACAGGATGGAGCTCTAAGACAGGCAAGAGTAAGTGAGGATGTGAAGTCGCAGAGAGGCTCGGAGGCAGAGAGAGACGTCATTTCCCAGGAAGGCCCTGGACGTCTCCAGTCCAGCGGACCCAGGAGACCCCGGCCTGTGCGGCTACACTGTCCGTCCTCACGCTTGGTGGTGAGCCCCTGATCCTGTTGAGGTGGGACACGCAGCACCTACCGACTCCCAGTTCTGCAGAAAGTCCGCTCAGTCATGCACAGTGGTGACCGCGCCTCAAGCTTCTCTGACATCTTAACGGATAACACCCCCGGGGCATTTATGTATTGTTTCTTTCGGTCTTTCTATATAAGAAGCACCTTGTCCAGTAGCTCACTTCATCACTCAACATCCTCAAGAGTTATCCGACCACTTCCCACACAAGAGTGGGGTTCGCAAGGGGTGATGCTTTGCCATAGTCCCAGCTGGGAAGGGGCCGACCCTGGACTTTGCGAGCCTTGTGGTTAGTTTGTAGGTTTAACTGACCTTGGAGGGAGAGCAGTTTCCTTACGAAGCCCCAAGCAAAACGTGTATCATTGCTGACCTGGGAGTCAGAATTAAGCTCCTGTTCTGCAGCGTCCAATTCGTCCAATTATTTCACACCACGCCTCAGGTGATCTTGTTCACACCGAAGTTACTGTATATTCAGAGCGCGTGTTTCTGTGATGCATCTGAAAGGCATGTGCCAAGGCAGCTCCGAGGCCCATGTGACTGCACCTCCAACACGATCTGAGCTTTGGGTACACACAGCTGCTTTCCACGGTGCCGACAGCCACCACCACCGCCGCCGGAGCTTGTTGGGGATGGCCCAAGCCAAGCCAGAGTGCCCACCAGGTTTTTAGGAATCCGTGACCTTCCAGGAGGTGGCGGTGGACCTCACCCGAGAAAAGTGGGTCCAGCCAGCCACATCCCAGAGGAAGCTGTACAGAGGCATGACGCTAGACCACATCGGTCATTAGGTCCACGCGTGAGTCTGTCAACATTTACTTATTTGACAAAAAGCTCTTCAGAGCAGCTTTCACTTTGCCCTCTACCCTGCCTCTTACACACTCACGGGCCATTTACAACTCCCTGAAGAGAGTCTGCTTCTGTACTCACTTCTGTCTACTTGGTCCTTGCGTGAGGACGTAGAGACCTGACCACAATATCTTTCTCGCTGCTCTGTCTCTCTCAGGCAGAGTGGTGCTGAGCACTCCCTGCATGCATCTGGCCGGGAAGTGAAGAGGTGTGCTCCAGAGTCTCGAAGCAGCTTTTCTGCACCGCAGCCACAGTGGATGGGGCACCACGGCAGGAGGCCTGGTAAACACTGTCCCTCTGAAACAGAGTGTTGGGGTCCTGACTGAGCACCAGCACACACCCGCCGAATGTCTCTAGCCCAGGAGAGGTGTTCCTCCAGCTTGGAGGAAGGAACCTCCGGACTTCCAGGGTTGAACATGTTCTTCCCGCGCTCAAACGTCCACCTTGTTCCTCCTCCTGCCCTGAAGTGGAAGATCATGCACAGGTCTCAGCACCGAACTCAGAATCCGTGGGCGCTGTTCTCCACAAGCAGGTTATCAGCTCTACAGGTCAGACGTGCTTCCCCGTCTGAAGCCAGGAGGAGACGTGTGCAGGGAAGGAGGAGCATTGCTCAGAGTCTTGAGTCCACGCGGGCTCCTGGCTTCTGGCGTCAGTGTGGAGAGGGGCCTGGCCAGTGAGAAGACCGGACCAGGGTGACGTCACGCATAGACTTCCTTGAGGGAATGGTTCTTCTGTCATCTGGTTGAGGCCCATGGGTATATCCCATCCTCCCACTAGTGTCAAAAGTCTTTGACCACTTGAGCCTCTTGGTCTAACTTCCTGTATGGTCCTGAGCCTCATGGCAACCTTGAAAGGGAGGGACTGAATGGGAAGTGCTATGTGCAATAAGAGTAATGATCCTGACCAAAAAATTATGTGTAGGACAGTTACCTGCAAAAAGAGTACAAGTAGTTGAGAGATACACAGATGTTAAAATTTATTTAAATACATGTAAGTCAATCTGTAGGGCCCAAAGTACACTAAACAAGAACAAAAATTTTAAGGGCCAGTTATTTAGCAAAAACTTGGGGCTGTGAGATGTCAAAGAATCCTTCTGCAGAAACTAAAAGTTCGTTCTAAAAGAAGGGCATTTACTTACCATACACACATTACAACAGCTACCTAAATTGTTTCCATTACCTGATTCTGCTCTTGTATGTGCATGTGGCACTGTGGAGACTCCACAAATTATACGTACAAATCTCTCCTTTTACTCTGGAAATTAATTCAAAATACAGGTCATGCTGGTATACCTTATTTATGAAAGAGAATAACTGAAGAGCTTATACATTCAATGAGAGCTTTTACTTTTCAATGTAAAACCTGTTTATACATACCACGAGGCATAATAAATCTGCATTTAAAATAAAACACTAAAATATAGTTTTGGTTTTCTATCACTAAGTTTATTTTAAAAAAAGTTCTAGGCTTTGGGATAATAAAGGATTGAAGTCATTTTCAGGTCTCCCCAGTATATTTTGGGCATATGAATTTTTTGTAAAGAAACTTATGAACGTGTTTGTACACTTTATCTAATAAAAACCAAAAGCAGATAATAAACTCTGCTAGGAAGACCAGAAATGGGAATATTTTGGCTGTAACACTGCCCTTAGTGTTTTGTAGCCCCAACCCCGTTATACACCCCAAGTAACGTTTTGTGATTCAGGTCTCCGCCTACCCTCCCAGTCATTTACTTCAAGCCACTCCTTGTTACTATCATACTAGGAAGATGTCTAACATGCATATTTGAAGTGGCATGCATAAATGGCAAAAACTAAACTAAACTAAACTGAAACTAAAAAATTGGTCTGTTCGGCTTTATACTTTTTGTTGAAAAATACCCCATCGCTCCCAACTGATGAAAACAGGAAGATCTATTCATAAATATGAAATTCTCTGCCTATGATATGTAATCATCCTAATAAGAAAATGAGTTCTATACATGCATGTCCAAAGGGAGAAAAAAGGAGATAGTTTCCCAAAGATGTTTCCAATTTTCCTCTGAATCAGAATTACCAAATCGAGACAACTAACATACTCTGTCTGTGTGCATTATTCCTTACTACACACAGCATTTTGTCCTGTATTTCAAAGCTCCCATTATAAACAAAAACTACAGCTTCTGTTAACCCACTGCATTCTGACCTTATAAAGTCAGTAACATTGAAAATCTAAGTTATTACATAAGAATTTCACTTTATAGATGTTTAAGTTTTGCTATCAAAGGCGCTGTTAATGTTAACATCCAAATAAATTATTTAAAGAATTATGTAAAATAAATTAATTCCCTTGAAAATTAAAAATTACAAGCATGAAAAATACCCCTAAGATTCATCCATAAAGTGTATCACAATTCTTCCCATTCTTTTGTACCAGATCCTCAAACTGGTCATGAGATAAACATGTACATAATACAAAAGATACTATTACATTCAATCTTTACTGTAGGAGCCAGCATCTAATATTGATCATACGTTAACTAGACAGACATGATTTAGTATTTGTAAAGGAATCTCCAGACTAACACTTTCATGACAGCCAATTACAGTCAAGCCCAGCAAGCAGTTTGCAACCAGAACTTAAGGTAAACTTTTTACAATGAGTTACAGATTCACAAGTTTAAGAAGACAAGAAGAAGAAAAACAGAAGTTTAAGAAGACAAGAAAAGAAAAACAAATCACTGAGCAAATATGAAGCAGACCCCAGAATGTGATACAATCCAAAGATGTAAATTACTGTAAGTCATCACTGTTGTTTAGAATTTCACACAGCCTCTTGAGTCAATTTGTTCTTTTCTACAGACACAATAATGAACTAAATAAAAGGAGGCAAAAAGAAAAAAAAAAAAACGGGGGTCAGGGAATAGAAAGGAAAACCTTGACTGCAGAGTTCTGCTCTACAAATGCTTAACCTTACAGGAGTGTGGGCTCCTTCAGTATTTGTATTCTATCCAAATCCTCATGAGTCACAAAAATAAAAAAGTTATATCCTTCTGGATGCCAGGAAGGGCCTTACCACAAGCCTTTTGTCAGAGACAGAGACAGTGAGAGAGAGAGAGAGCAAGAGCAAGGGGGAAAGCCACAGTGGTAGGTCGTCCCACTTTGAGTACTGTGAGGTCACAAACCACATGATTCTGTCTCTCCAGTAACAGCGCTTGCAAAAAAAAAAAAAAAAAGAGCTTTGAAGCTTTTGCTTTTTTCGCCTCACAAACAACCACAGAACCACAAGTGTAGTGCAAACTTTCTCCAGGAGGACAGCAAGAAGTCTCTGGTTTTTAAATGGTTCATCTCCGCAGGTCACTACCAGCCACTGAGACCAACAGTCAGGGAGTGCTCTCTAACCACAGTCTATGCAGTAATAGTAGGCCCTACACACATTTGCTCATTCTCTTTTTGTTTTGTTTCCTTGCTTTTCACATGTTGCCAGCTACACAATTTCTTGACAGAAAAAAACAAATATAAAGTCTATGTACTCCAGGCATACTGTAAAACTAAAACAAGGTTTGGGTATAGTTTGTATTTTCAGTTTAAGGCTGCAAGCAGAATTTACAACAGGGTACAAGTTCTATCTGGAAAAACAGGAGGAACTATGGGATCAAATAGCCTCTTCAGCACGGTGACACCATGTCAGCAAAACTTCTTTTGGGGTAAGTGTTATCCTATTCTAAAATCTTAAGAGAGGGGCAGCCTGGGTGGCTCAGTGGCTCAGCGCCCCCTTCAGTCCAGGGCGTGATCCTGGGGACCCAGGATGGAGTCCCAAGTCAGGCTCCCTGCATGGAGCTTGCTTCTCCCTCTGCCTGTGTCTCTGCCTCTCTCTCTCTCTCTCTCTCTCTCTCATGAATAAATAAATAATTTTTAAAAATCCTAAGAGAGATGAACCTGTTGAACAAAAAGGTATGTTTCTTGGATAAACTGCTAGCTTTTCAGGCTAACATTGTATGATGCTAAAGATTATGATAATACTGCTATTTTGTTGCACTGAAAACTGAAAAATGAAATCGCTGTACATATTTGCATTTGGCATCTGTAACTTAGCTACTTCTCGGAGTCATGACTTGAAATAGAAAAAATTACATTATCTCACATTAGTCAAAATGTTTTCTAGAGCTGTAGAAACCAGGCAGTTAAAGAACAGTAAAGGAAAGTTTAATATTCTCATTTAACCCTCACTGCAGTAAAATGAGACACTAAATTAATCAAAGCATTATGACGTATTCACCCTCGCAGCTCCCTATATTTGAGCAAACTTGCAAAAGGAAGCAATTTTACAAAATAACAGACCACACAATTATCTCAACATTAGGCTCTCCCATTATGCTCTACTGCAGAAATAAACCTGCAGCACAGTTAACGTTTTACCCAGCTCAACTAAAAGAAATCTCTTTGTAATTTTAAACTGCATCATAAGAGAAGTGCACAAGTTTGTTTCTAAACGACTTTATATAAGTCAAGCATAGATTCATATGTAAAACTGTAAGCATGTAAAAGCAGTTTTTAAAAGCACTTTATACTTACTCAGGACATCCATGATATGAAGAAGTTCACAGAAGGCTCTAAAAACTTAAACACAATTACATTTTTCTATATAATTTTAATTTTACATCTACACATTATTATCCACACAGAAAACTTGTTATAAACACACGGCCAACGTTGAAATGTCTAGGATTCTTTCCATCATATTCTTGGACCTTCCAAAATGAATACCATTTAATATCATGAAAATAAAACTCCGTAAGGATACCCTGCATGGTTTTAAAAAGCCATATATATTAAATCATGCTGAACTTGTTTTTTTTTAATTTTTATTTATTTATGATAGTCACACAGAGAGAGAGAGAGAGAGGCAGAGACATAGGCAGAGGGAGAAGCAGGCTCCATGCACCGGGAGCCCGACGTGGCATTCGATCCCGGGTCTCCAGGATCGCGCCCTGGGCCAAAGGCAGGTGCTAAACCGCTGCACCACCCAGGGATCCCTCATGCTGAATTTTGAAAGAAAACAGGCAATAAAATAGGCCCTTAATATTCAATTTCAAATTAGTGTTGATACACAAAAGTAAACTACTTCGATATTCATCAGCTGACGTAGTATTATATAGTAAAATACCTAAACATTTACGAGATTTTCTTTATGATGTCCAACATGTCCCCAAAACAAGGCAAGTTTATAAAAGCCAATCAACTCAGCATTTTTTTTTTTTTAAGATTTTACTTATTTTTTCATGAGAGACACACAGAGAGAGGTACAGACACAGGCAGAGGGAGAAGCAGGCTCCATGCAGGGAGCCTGACATGGGACTCGGTCCGGGTCTCCAGGATCACGCCCTGGGCCAAAGGCAGGCGCTCAACTGCTGAGCCACCCAGACTGCCTGGCGTTTGATTGTAAAACCTGTGAAAAACCTCTGTTTCAGAACATCTACGAATCAACATGTCATGGGTAAGCCTCATAGCTGGTCTCAAAAACTATAGTGGTTTATTTAGGAGGTAGAAATAAATATATTCTCTGGGGAAAGACGTGAATTAAGAACTGTAGAGGAAAGAACACTGGCCAAAGAAGCTTCTTTTTCTTCATTTGGGGGGTGGGGGGGAGGCTTTACTTTTTTTTTCTACTTTGGTGAAAGTTTACTTTTATAGTAGCACCATTCGAGATTGTCTCTTATAAAACTCCTATAAAGATTTGATAATGGAATCCATTTAATTTATTACAAGAATCTAAGTAACTTAACACCAGAGGTATACTTACAAAAATGAAAGATAATAGGGCTCTAAGTGCATTTTTTTTGCAATGTATTTTATTTAAATAAAACTGGAGGAACTTCTTCTAAAATGGAGTTGGAAGGGGGTAAGGAGAAACAGTGAAAAGGCCCAGATCCATTTTCACAGAGCAAATAAAAAAAAAAAAAAAAAAAAGGATGAATTTGGACCTGAGAGGCAACAAGTTGATAATGGCACACCAGGACAAGAAAGATGATCCTTAGGAAAAATAGTGACATACAGGAATGTGATTGAAGAGCAGATCTCACCCGCCCAAACAATAATTCAGGGGATTCATTTGAAGTCAAAAAAGATAAAAGAATCACTGTGTATAGAACTTGATCATGGCTAGGGGGTGAGAAGAAAGTACTTTCTGAATATGAAATCCTGAGGAGCAACACACTTGGGATGGTAACCTAAACCCAATCTCATCTAAGGACTGCATGTAATGGAACCAAGCTAGACACTTGCTTTTTTTTCTCCTCTATTTTTCCTACCATTCTAGTTTTGTTTTCAGTTTTTTACAGTGACAGAGAGAGAGAGAGAGAGTGAGGGAGAGAGTCTTAGGCAGGCTCCACACCCAGCGCAAAGTCCCATGCAGGGCTCATTCTCATCATGACCTGAACCGGAATCAAGAGTCAGACACTAAACCAACTGAGTCACACAGGTGCCCCTGCACCTCTCTAGTTTTTATTTATTTTTTTAAATTTATTTTTTAAAAGATTTTATTTATTTATTAATGAGACACACACAGAGAAAGAGAGAGAGAGGCAGAGACACAGGCAGAGGGAGAAGCAGGCTCCATGCAGGGAGCCCGATGCGGAACTTGATCCCGGGACCCCGGGACCATGACCTGAGCCAAAGGCAGGCGCTAAACCGCTGAGCCACCCAGGGACTCCACCCCCCACCCCGCCCCG
Source organism: Canis lupus baileyi (assembly GCF_048164855.1). Classification (NCBI taxonomy): domain Eukaryota; kingdom Metazoa; phylum Chordata; class Mammalia; order Carnivora; family Canidae; genus Canis; species Canis lupus. The sequence continues at coordinate 46,102,258 of NC_132840.1, forward strand.
TCTCTAGTGTTTAATTTGAATTTCTCACACTGTGAAAATGATTTTTATACTTTGTGAGATGGACTGGGAATATTATGATCTGCATTTCTCACCCTGATGGCAGGGCGTAGAAACGGGACAGATGGTTTAGGCCACCAACCCAGAGTCTAAAGTGAAATTTTAGGAACCCAGTAAGTGGGTATAGAATTGGACAACAATCTTCCTTCGTGCCTTGAAGGTAATATGCAAGCAGGTCCAAAAAGAATGGCTACATTCCTACGGAACGTTTAATTTTAGGGTGTTCTTAGATGTTTCATCACAGACGTCTATAAACTTTTACTACTTCTGCTACTGCCACAGAACAATTACTAACACCAAAATACCAAAAACTAGTTTTCTTTTTCTTGACTCTGGGATATAAATGAGACACCTTTTAGAAATTACATTGGTCTCTTTAAGTAAATAGGATGGCATTTAGTAGGTTGGTATTTTAGTCAAACACAAAGCATGTCACTTCAGTCAGTGACATTCCTGGAAAGCAATTAGACAGATGCTCCATAAATGTGTTTCGGAAAGATCATGGGGCGAGTGTCGGCCTTTTTATGACAATACCTGAGAATGACCTGTGGGAATGCTAACATTTCATCTGTTGTTACAGCCATGCAAAGCATTATAGGTCCACTGACAAAGGGAAAAATTCAGTGAGCTTAAAAAAGAATGGTGTAGAATTCATTTCTTTATTTATTTATAAAAATTTTATTTACTCATGAGAGACACACAAAAGAGAGGCAGAGACATAGGCAGAGGGAGAAGCATGCTCCCTGCAGGGAACCCAATGCAGGACTGGATCCCAGGACCCCGGGATCATGACCTGAGCCAAAGGCAGATGCTCAACTACTGAGCCACCCAGGTGTCCTGATCATGTAGAATTTAACAATAAAAAAATAAAATGGAAAAATATGTCTGAAAGCTTTGAGATAAATTATTGAGCTAACTTTCTTAAAAGTATATATGGCATTTGTGAAAATTCTTGGTAAGCTCACTTAGGTTTCTTGTGTAATCATCTGTAAAACAGATGGAATAAACCTAGTAAACTCTTCACCTATTGTTTCATGTTCACTTTACACGAAATTCCTTTGGTCTTTTCTCATCGATTCAGTTCATCTGCTCCCTCTCTGAAGGGGAATGGAAGATACTGGCATAAAGAGGTGTGTATGGCAGTGGTCCTTAAGGAGCTCATGGAAAAGCACTAACTCCTCTTTTTCTTTCTACATGCAAAATTATTAAGTGGAAAAAATTCGTCTAATTGATTAACATTTTACACAGAAAAGAATAAGTGAAAGAAATCAATTTTTCCTTAAAAAAAAAAAAAACAGAAAACCTGATGTGGGCCTTATACATGACTCCATCCCAATGCCTTCTTTAGTATCTATCCCCTGCTGCTGTCCCATATGACCAGGGTCCTGCACCCCTTCCATGTTAGGAATGGTGAACTTTTTCTGCAAAAACCCAGATATTAAATATTTTAGGTTTTGCAGGCCATACGGTTGTCGTCCCAACCACATAGTTCTGCTGTTTTAGGTGAAGGCAGCTATCGACAAATGCAAAATCAGATTAATATAGCTGTGTCCCAATACAACTTTATCTGTGAACACTGACACTTGGATTTCATATCATTTTCATGTAATATTCTTCTTCTTTTAGTTTTTCCAACTATTTAAAAATCCAAAAATTGTTCCTAACTTGTAGGTCATACAAAAATAGGCATCTGGCCAGATTTGGCTGTTGGGCTGTCTTAAGACAGTTCCTGGTCTAGTGCACTGCTGCTTCCTCAAGGGCTGGGTAGCGTTCACTGAATCACAGTCCAAAGGAAAAAGTCTCTAAAGATGGTTCTGTTTGTAAAGGCTTCCCAATGACACATTCAGAAGTTTATGGATTAACACTATGTCCATGATTTTTTTTAAAGAAGATTTTATTAACTTATTCAGGAGAGACCCACAGAGAGAGGCAGAGATACAGGCAGAGGGAGGAGCCCAGCAGGGAGCCCGGGGCGGGGTTCCATCCCAGGGCCCGGGTTAGAGCTCTCCCCTGGGACAGAAAAGAGAGTTAAACGTGGCAGGCTCAGGAAACAGTTGCTCCTTGCTCGCTGCGCATCCAGTGCGTCGCGATCAGTGGGGTTCTCTCGCGTCCCCTTGGCTCTGGGCCCTGAGGCCAGTAGGCCGGAGGGGGGGGGGCTAGGAGGAGGTCAGGGAGGGGGGAGTCATCGCCAGGGACCCTGCAGGTGGCACGCAGGTGGCAAGCGGCCCCTGGGAAGGCAGAGGAGGCGGGAGGGGCGCAGGGAGGAGGCTCACGTCGACGGGGGGTATTTTGGGGAGAGGCGGGAAGGTGGGGAGTAAACTGGGACAGCGGGAGACGCAGGAGGGAGGCCTGGAACAGGGAAGGGAGAAAGAGAAGGTACAGAGGAAGCCCCGAAGAGGAAGGACAGAGCAGTGTCCCCTGAACTCGCTAGTGACCCCGCGAGGGCTCAGGCCTAAGCGCCTCAGCCCCCAGCCGTCCGCCGAGCGGATGGAGGCCCCTCTGTCCCCCGCGCCTCCCCCAGAGCGCAAGCCTCAGTCCCCGCCACATCAGGACGGCCTCCCACGTTCCCCGTGCCTCGCCAGCACCTTCCCTCCTCCTCTCCTGAAGTTCCAGCGGAAGCTAAGGACAGTCAGTTCAGGGCGCGGCTCTCTGGCGTCTCAGCTTCAACCTCGGGCGACCAAGAGGGGGTTCGTCGTCCTGGGTCGGGGAGCAGCGACGGGGCGACCCGCGAGATTCCCCTCCGCCCGGGCCGCCTCTCCGGCTGCGGCAGCTGCGCGCTGCGCCCCGGCTCCTGCTCTGGCCCGCGGGCGGCGGCGGCGGCGGCGACTCGCAGGCTCCAGGGCCGCTGCCCGCGACTCCCGTCCTGGCACCTGGACCCGCGAGGCTCAGGGGCGCTGTGCGCTAGCAGGACGCAGTGGGTGCCAGGGGGCGGCCCTGAGAAGGCCGCAGAGGAGACCGGAGGGCAAGGGGCGGAGCCGGGGAGCCGGGCTGGCCGCCGCGCGGAGGAATCTGAGCGGGCGGCGGGCGCCTGGGAGCGGAGGCCCCGCGGGGGCGGCGGAGGCGGCGGAGGAGGCGGGGGCGGGGGCGCGGGCGGGGGCGCCTGCAGCTGGGGAGCTGGGCGCGCGGCGGGGCGGGGGCGGGGGCGGGGGCGGCGGCTGCGCGGCCGGGGCTGGACTGCTGAAGCCGCTGCGATCCACCACCAGACTCACCTGGGAGGGGGCGCGGCTGCTCCCAGCACGCGGCGCCCCACGGGACCCCGCTCCGAGCTGCAACCTGAAGCCCCCGCCGCCCCAGGCCGCACACATCCCCGCGCCGGTTCTCAGCTGCCACCGCGGGCGTTCCCAGGGCTCCGGCAAGCTCTGGGCCTCCCGGGCCTCCCGGGCCTCCCAGCCCGCCCACCCGACTGCTCCGCTTCGCCGCCACGGCCCGTGAGACTCCTCCTGGCGGTCGGCTCCATGGAACTTGACTTCTCCCCTCCTGCACCTCATCACCTCCATTCCCTCTCCCCCGTCTCGCCTCTAAGCCCCCAATTTCCTCCTCCTCGCGCCTCATTTCCACCCTCCTCTCCCTCCCCCGGCCCCTTCCCTCACTTGGGGCGGTTGGGATGCGTCTTCCCGTGGACCCGAGCGCCAGCCTGCGCTTCAGCCCTCCGTGCAGCGGCCTGCAGCCCGGCAAGACGAGCGAGGTGAGCCCGGTGGGGGCTGCGCGGCCGCAGCAGGTGTCCCGGTGTCCCGGTGCCGCAGGACGCCCGCACCACGGTAGAGGTCATCGCCGACCACCCGGCCCAGCTCGTGCGCACCCACAGCCCAGCCTCCTGTGCTGCGCGCTGCCCTCGCACTGGCGCTGCGACAAGACCCTGCGGGGCCTTCAAAGTAAGAAGCTGCGCGCCCCCCACCCCCCCCCGCCGGGCGCCGCGGGACCCGCCCCAGGGTCTCCAAGCCCGCGGGGGGCCGGCGCCCTGACGGCCTCCGAGGCCTCCTAGCTTGGGGGCTCTGACCCGAGGGCGCCCCCCCACTGGCCCTCTTCCTCCCGATCCCTCACGCGGTGGGGAGGGGGGGACGGCCCCGCGCAGATCCTTCTCTCTCCCACCTGTGCCGCAGCCACTGCTCAGCCTGTATCCCTTCATTACCCCTGAAGCCTCCCGCCCCGTCCTGACCCACTCCTCTGAGCCGTGTCCCCTCCCCCAGGAGCCCCGGTGCCCGCTGCCGGCCGCCACCCGGCCCCCAGTCCCGGGGTGAGGAGCCCGGCCTCCTGCCCCCGACCGCGCGCCCCGGGCGCAGGGCTGACCCACCGGCCGCGCAGGGCGGGCTGTCGGCGCCGCCCCTCCCTGGGGTCCCGCGCGCTCCCACGCTCGCCCCTCCGCCCGGCCTGGCGCCCCCTTCCCTTGCCCGCCTGAGCCTCGGGGCCCCGGCCTCTCCCGGGCTCTGGGGGCCGGCGGCGCGCTGGCCTCCGGGGCGGCCGCCGGGTGCCGGCTGTGGCGCGTGGGCCGCAGAACCGGGGTCCCAGGGGGTCCCGGGCAAATCTGGGGACTCCGGGAGGCGTGAGGGTGACGCAGGCGGGGCGCTCGGTGGGCGCGCAGCCCCGCGCCGGTGCCCCTTAGCGGGAGGAAGGCGGGGCCGCCAGGGTCGCCGCGCGCCCCGAGGTGGGGGAGCCCCGGAGTCCCGGGCGCTGGGCCCTCGAGTGCCGGCAGGTGCTAGAGGAGGGGCGGGGGCGGGGCGCCTCCGGGAGCTGGCCCCCCGCCCCCCGCCTCACCCCACCTGGCGGGGATAAGGGAAAGCTGGGAGATGCCTTCACACAGCCGCCTTGGGAAAGCAGGCGAAGGGGTGCGGGTTTCTCTTATGGGGACTTTTAAAGGACTTGAGTCCCAGAGGGCCCTCCTGCTTCTGAAAGGTGGCGGGGGGCTCCGGGCAGGGGCCTGGGCGTGGAGGAGCGACCCCCTTGGCTGCAGGGCGGTAGCCGCGGCCTGGGCAGGTTCGGGGGCAGGGTCCGGAGCCCCTCGCGGTCGCCCGGCGGTTCTCCAGGACGCGCTCCAGGTTTCCCGGGGCGGCCCTCGCCAGGGGAGGCGCGGAGCCCCCGGGCCGGTGCGGGCTGGGCTGATGGGGACCGGGTTCCCGGGCAGTTCACACGCGGGGGCCTGGGCGCCCGGGAGGGAGCGGGCGGTGAGCCGGACTGGGAAAGGAGCCTCGCCCGCCCTGTCTGTGGCCTGTGGACTTGGGAAAGGTGGGCCTGGGTCCTCTGGGATCTGGGATCTGTGGACAGCAGGGTTAGCGAGGCCTGGCCAAGTTGGGGGGCGGGAGGACGGAGGAATCGTGCCAGGGCCTCCACCGTGGACCTTGTGGCCAGACTCCCACAGGCCACTGGCGGTTCCCTGTTGTGGACCGCCCCCCACCCCACGCACCCGTTCAGATTGTGTGTGGGGGTGGGGTGCAGAGAAAGAGGAGTCCAGGTCCTTTAGAGCCGGTTATCTAGCTGGGTCTTCCATCAGAAGAGAAATCAGAATGAATTGTGGAGGAAAGGGGAGGTTGCATTCTGGTCAGGTTTCATTTTGCAGTGGGTTCAAGCAGTGTGTGTGTGTGTGTGTGTGTGTGTGTGTATTTTTTACCCCTCCCATTTCTTCTTTTATAAACCACCCATTCTGTAGGTTACTGTTTTCCTCCTTGAAATAAAAAAAGTTGAGAATGTATGTGAATTAGGGAAATTGGAATTCACCCCCCCCCCCCCAGAGATATCTTTTATGATGTTAATCGTCCCTAGGCCCAGAATGTTCTACTTGGCCTTCAGCAAGGAATGGAAATTTGTCCCCCCACCCCCCACACCCAAAGAAAAACACCCCTCCAATCACCAACAAACAACCTGGATTAAAACAGCAAATACAAATAAGTAGGTATTTTGTCTATAGAATGCCAGGTCAAGCATTCCAAGTCAGGATGTATGGAAATAGAAGGGTGGGTGCCTGCATTTTCAAAGATACCATTTAGCTGTTTGGTAGTCTGCATTCTGTTTTCTTCGACTCTTTTGAACAGTTCTCCTGTATTTATGGTGCTGAATTGATTGTGAGCCTTGGTATTTGGGATAGAAATGATCTTTTTGGTGTAAAGTAGAATGCAGTGTCTTTTGAGCTGTTCTCAGAGATTTTGGTTATCTTTAGGTTTTCTCACTACTGCTCTTTTAAAATTATTTTGAAATGAACTGTTTTCTTTGCTGTTGATCATCCCTGTTGTTAATTGCAGAGCAGTTTTCCTTTTAACCAGTAAACAAAACCATACGTGGCCATATTCAATTAAGTGTTTTCATTCATATTAATGACAAAATAAATTGAGTTAATGTAAGACTTGATTTGCTGTGTTCTCCCACCCACAGACCTGTATTTAAGAAAATTCAGACAGATGGTGATAGCTGAGATCCACTCAATGTATAAGTTTTGTCTCTGCTGAAAAAGATGTGTAGAGATTTGGAACATCCAGATTTTTACAACATTTTTTATTGTTTTCATCTAAATGTTAGTAAAGACAATCTCTCTTTACCTGTCTTTTGAGATAAAAGCCTGAGCTCAGTAGACTTTCTATACCCTTGAAACATGATCAAATACATATGTAGTGAAGAAATAATATGAAAAAGTCTCAGTTTTCGAAGTCGTGGCCACAATTTGGCTATCATTTTTAGAGCTACGTACAAAGTAAGTTATAGTGTTGTTGGGTGGATAATAGGTAAATATAGTTAAAAACACAAACACACAGAAATTAATTGTGGGAAAATCTGGGATTTAAATCAATACAGTATTTAGTGAGCCCATATTTTATGTCTGTGACGCTGAACTCAGCACTCTAAAGAATCAGAAGTGAATTCAATATATGGTGTTTTGATGTGTTAATTTAAAAAAGTACTTCAAAATGATATTGGCAATGTATTCTATTAAGACATAGGCAACAAATTACTGTGGTTCAGCTGATCTTGTTCTGGGATTATCTAAGAATACTTATAATTTGTTTATACTCGGCATGTAAAAATGCAAAAACAGCTAGTATGTTTTAAAATACGCAAAGTTGCTTATTAGTATTATATTTTAACAAAGTTCTGCAGTTTTGTGATGTTCAGTCCTTCCAGGTGTCAAGGAAATAGAAACGCGTATTTTTAACGTTTCTTTCAGGTGTATGTTCCTGAAAGCTTAAAATACTTAAGGGATACTATTAGAGGATCCCCAATGCCCTTTCTGTCCTAGATAATTCTAGTGACCAATAAATAAATAAGTAAATAAATAAATAGCAATTTGCAAATTCAGTTCTTTAGTTAATAAATAGTCTGGTAGAAATAGGGAGAACATATGTCAACTTTGCATCCAGTAACACCCTTATAGTTAGGAGTCTGTCAAGATTTCCACCATGAAGCCTGGTGTTCGGGGTTAATAACTCACTTGCTTTAAATAGATTCAAGCTTAAATAATAAATAAATAAATAAATAAATAAATAAATAAATAAATAAATAAGTAAATAAATAGCTAGCTAGCTAGCTTCGAGCTGGGGGATCCCTGGGTGGCTCAGCGGTTTGGCGCCTGCTTTCCCTCCAGGGCGTGATCCTGGAGACCTGGGGTCCAGTCCCATGTCGGGCTTCCTGCATGGAGCCTGCTTCTCCCTCTGCCTGGGTCTCTGCCTCTCTTTCTCTATCTTTCTCTCTCTCTCTGTCTGTCTCTCATGAATAAATAGATAAAATATTTTTTTAAAAAACACTAATAAAATAGCTACAAGCTGAAAGAAACACAATGCGGAAATTTTAAGTCCAGATGTATATTTTATATATTTTTTTAAATTTATGTTTTATTGGTGTTCAATTTACTAACATACAGAATAACCCCCAGTGCCCGTCACCCATTCACTCCCACCCCCCGCCCTCCTCCCCTTCTACCACCCCTAGTTCGTTTCCCAGAGTTAGCAGTCTTTACGTTCTGTCTCCCTTTCTGATATTTCCCACACATTTCTTCTCCCTTCCCTTATATTCCCTTTCACTACTATTTATATTCCCCAAATGAATGAGAACATATAATGTTTGTCCTTCTCCGACTGACTTACCAGATGTATATTTTAAAACTAAAAATGGTGCAAGGCTATTGTGCTGTTTTAAGTTAGAGAATACTGGACTATATATTTACTCGTATCATATGTGTTTCTGGCAATGTTAAAGAAAGAACAAACATTTTTAGATATATGATCTATTACTCATAGTTAATTCTGTATGTTTAATGATACCTTTCAGTATTTGTCATAAGTCGGGTTTCAAAATGATAAAGTAAGTCTTATTTGAAAATAATTTTCTCAACATCATTGGCCATTTTTCTCTTCAAAAACAAGTATGTGACTAATAAATATTTGGCATGAGTGAGTTGTATTTTCCTAACATATGTAATGATCAGGTTTTGTGTTTGTGTCTTTTTGAAGGCAATTATTCCTAAACAAAGGAAAATAGATTATTAAACCTATTAAAACTTTATTAGGCCTGCTATGAGTTTTTATGAAAAATTATGTAAATCACAATAGATTTCAAGTTGTGTGAGGACAGATACATTTTTGTGTTATGCCTAAGTGTAAAAAAATTAAAGTTAAAAATTTTAGCATCGAATATATAAAAGGTAGTTGCAACACAGAATTTTAGGTGGAAAATAAATATTTAAAAAATTTTAAGGAAAACTTCTATTTGGAATCAGGCATGGCTAAGATGTCTCTCCTATTCTCCCATTTGACATTGCTGTTTGTCTCCTTTCAGTATTCCAGAACAGGGGATCCCTGGGTGGCGCAGCGGTTTAGCACCTGCCTTTGGCACAGGGCGCGATCCTGGAGACCCGGGATCGAATCCCACGTCTGGCTCCCGGTGCATGGAGCCTGCTTCTCCCTCTGCCTGTGTCTCTGCCTCTCTCTCTCTCTCTCTCTCTCTCTCTGTGTGACTATCATAAATAAATAAAAATTAAAAAAAAAAAAAAAGAAAATCAATATTCCAGAACATCCATTGTTAGATGGTCTAAACCAGGTTGACACATGGCATGTAAATTCCTGGCTTGTATTGAAATAATTTCCATCAAATGATTCTTTGACATATATTTTTTAAATTGTAAAATGGTATTTTTAAAAATATTATATTTATTTATTCATGAGACACACACACACAGAGGCAGAGACACAGGCAGAGGGAGAAGCAGGCTCCAAGCAGGGATCCAACTTGGGACTCGATCCGGGGTCTCCAGGATCAGGCCCTGGGCTGAAGGCGGCGCTAAACCTCTGAGCCACCCAGGATGCCCGTAAAATTGTATTTTATATTACGTTCATTTTTTTTCTTGACAATTCAGTTGGGTTTCCCTAAATTCTAGGTTAAATTCTAAAAATTAGCTATAGCCTTTGTGAAAACTTTTAATAGTTTACTTGAAGTTATCTTTAAATACTTACTGTAGGAATACAATTTTCCCTTTTTGCAATTGTGCCCTTGCATCTTTTTTATCCAAAAATAGATTTGATCAGATTTTATCTTGAAAAGGAATTATATTTCAATTTGCTGCAAGTACAATGTGCCAAATGATATTGATCTGTAAGAGTAATTGATTGGTTAAAATTAGACTTCTGCCCATGGAAATGTCAGAGGCGATTTTAATTTCTATACAATAAGACCACAGAAAGAATTTTAAGGGTCTGAGCTAAATCTGTATTGCTGCTCTTTTAGAGTAATTCACAGATTTAGTCATAAGGAGTCTCATACAAAATTTCAGTAGATTCTAGGGTTAAGTGTCCTTTTACTTAATTTTGTACAAGCTATGCAACATGTGATTTAAATGCTAGTTCTAGTGAGGTGTGCTAAATAAAGGAACTTCTTTCTCTGTTCTGAAATGTTAGAACACAAAATTACTTCCCTCTTCTCCATGAATTTTCTTGAATTGGTAGGCTACATATTTTATTAAAGATGTTTTATTTATTCATGAGAGACACACAGAGACAGGCAGAGAAAACAGGCAGTGAGAGAAGCAGGCTCCATGCAGGGAGCCTAATATGGGGACTGGATCCCGGGTCTCCAGGATCACACCCTGGGCCAAAGGCAGGTGCTAAACCGCTGAGCCACCCAGGGATCCCCGGTAGACTTTATATTTTAAAAACACCTAGAAATGTAATTGTTAAGGTTTCATCACAAACCATTCTTTGCAGAAAGGAACTTTTGTGCTGGATAGTATGGAAACAAATTTTAATGTGTGGTTACTCATAAGTACTTAAACGGTGATTTTTGACTGCTCTCTACCCTTTAAAATGTTTTCCATTGCTTGGGTTTGGTACAGATGAACTGTGTAAAAATTTCTTGATTCTTTTGGTGTTCTTTTAGATAAACACAGTTGGCTTCAGAGATCTACTTAAAAAAAAAACTCTCTGACATATGATTATACTTCTGATTGATATAAAGTCAAATACAGTACTCCCTCTTTTCTTTTCCTCAGAAAAACATTACGCATCTGATTTGGTAGAGTGAATAGTAGAAAAAAGTCAACATGTTTAGTCGTTAAAAATAGAGTTCAACCATAAGAGGAAAAGCTGTCACCACATTGTGTGAGCATTTCATTTTTAGGGTAAGTTCTAAGCCTCCTAGGACACTCACACAATTTGTGATTATCTATTTGTTTTGTTATTAAGTGTAATACATAAAGCATACCAATATTTAACATGGTCAGTATTATGCTCCTTAAGCAAAGAAAGGTGGATTTGTGTATTTCACTCTTAGGGATCTTTTCTTTCATGATTTCCCATATTGAATCGATTTTCCTTTTCTTCTAACAACAACAAAAAAATCCATTATGTTAAAAATATGCAGTAAAATAATGTCCCAGAGCTCTTGAAAATCTTTATATTGGGGCAGATTTCCTTTCTTTTTTCTTTTTTAATTTAGCCAGACAGAAGTGAAACCCATCAGCAGTCATTCTTTATCTCTCAGCAACACCAAAAAAGATCTCAAGTCATGAAGAATTACATGTCCGATTGAACCCTTTCAGGATTCACAGTCAAAGCCCATTTTAGCACACAGCAGACTTGGAACCGAAGGGTTGTTTTTCTTTCAGTTTACTTATTTATTAAATGAAAATCATGTTAAATAATACCCACATTATAGGATTGTACTGACAATTAAATAAAACAGTAAGTAACAAACACATACAGTGCTTAGCATATGCCTGACACTGTTCTAAGTGTTTTCTATATGTAAACTCTAATAAAAATCATCCCGGGAGGTAGGTACCATTCTTATCCCCATTTTCCAGTTGGTGAAAAGGAGGCACAGAAAGGTCAAGTTATTTGCCCCAGTTTATACAGCAAATAGGCAGGGGAGCCAGGACCGAACTCAGGTAGCACGGCTCCAGAGCCTGTGTTTTTGACCACTCTACTAGCATTCTCTTCTTTTTTTTTTTTTCTCTTCTTTTGTTTTCTTCAATTCTTTTTTATTAATGGCTTAATTTTTATGTATATACATATTTTTTGTTTACTTTCATTGTACTTTACTTTTTTTCTCTCTTAGTTGGGGATTTAAAAAAAATTTTTTTATTGGAGTTCAATTTGCCAACATATAGCATAACACCCAGTGCTCATCCCGCCAAGTGCCCCCCTCCCTCGGTGCCCATCACCCAGTCACCCCAACCCCCCGCCCACGTCCCCTTCCACTACCCCTTAGTGAAAGGGGCACTAGTAGATTTCTAATACCCCTATTTTTACGCCTTGTTCAATTCCCAGAGTTAGGTGTCTCTCATGTTTTGTCACCCTCACTGATATTTTCACTCAGTTTCTCTCCTTTCCCTTTATTCACTTTCACTAATTTTTATATTCCTTAAATGAATGAGACCATAGAATGTTTGCCCTTTTCCGATTGACTTATTTCACTCAGCATAATACCCTCCAGTTCCATCCACGTTGAAGCAAATGGTGGGTATTTGTCATTTCTAATGGCTCAGTAATATTTCATTGTATACATAGACCACATCTTTATCCATTCATCTTTCGATGGACACCGAGGCTCCTTCCACAGTTTGGCTATTGTGGACATTGCTGCTAGAAACATCGGGGTGCAGGTGTCCCGGCGTTTCGCTGCATCTGTATCTTTGGGGTAAATCCCTAGCAGTGCAATTGCTGGGTCGTAGGGCAGGTGTATTTTTAACTCTTTGAGGAACCTCCACACAGTTTTCCAGAGTGGCTGCACCAGTTCCCATTTCCCACCAACAGTGCAAGAGGGTTCCCCTTTCTCCACATCCTCTCCAACATTTGTTTCCTGTCTTGTTAATTTTCCCCATTTTCACTGGTGTGAGGTGGTATCTCATTGTGGTTTTGATTTGTATCTCCCTGATGGCCAGTGATGCGGAGCATTTTCTCATGTGCTTGTTGGCCACGTCTGTGTCTTTCAGAGCTGATTGGGACATGTGTAGAAATCAATTATCTTTTAGTTTTTTAAAATGTTCTCTGACCAAGTTTAAGAGAAGAGCACTAATTTTAAGGTCTGGAAGACCCGGGCTCAGACCCTGCTTTTTCCCCTCTTATTACTACTTGTATGGTTGAACTTGTAAGCCTCTGTGGGCTTCGTTTTCCTCATTTGTGAACTGCAGGTGATGAACCTAACTGGATAGGATTAAATGAGATAATATGTATGAAGTGGCTGGCACTAGTAGATTTCCAATATCCATCTTTCCCTGTGTACTCCTCTCCCCTACTTCTTCTGTCTTGCCTTTTTCTTTTCTTTTTTCTTTTCTTTTCTCTTTTCTCTTTTCTTTTCTTTTCTTTTCTTTTCTTTTCTTTTCTTTTTCTTTCTTTCTTTGATACTGGCCATCAAAAAGTATAGCCAAAGGACTTAAAACTATATATACCAAGTAAACAAATGATGTGTGTCTTCTACATATTTTAGGAACTTGCATGATCTGGGTTGAAAAGAAAACCTATTCACTAGATTTGACAAAGACCTTTTCTACATTAAGCCTTATATATAACCTGTTCCATATTAAGCTTTGAAAAGATTGCATTAAACTCTGCATTGCTGCATATTGTTTAAGATTTGTGTTTTGATTTAATACCATCAAGCTTTCAGTACGGGGAATAACAGTCTCTGACCAATAAACAAAGCAGGGATCCCTGGGTGGCTCAGCGGTTTAGTGCCTGCCTTCAGCCCAGGGCATGATCCTGGAGTCCCGGGATCAAATCTTGAATCAGGCTCCCTGCATGGGAGCCTGCTTCTCCCTCTGCCTGTATGTCTGCCCCCCCCCCTCTCTCTCTCATTAATAAATAAAATCTTAAAAAAAAAAAGCTAAACAAAATGAGCTGTTTCAAGGTCTGGTATAGGAGCAGGTGAAGTGCACAGGCTGGCCTGAGATTGCTGAAGGTTTTATTGAGTCACTGGCACCCACCTTTTGCTGTCTTGTTACAGTTTGCAGCTTTGACCTTCTGACCTGACTAACCGTTGCAAATCTAACTGATTCCAACTGTCAGTGAGTCTACTGTGTAACAGTCTGGATCTCCTTCTGGAGAAGGCAAACATCCGAATCTGCTACCAGACTTCTCCCTGTCTTCTTTCCCCCACCTCCCTTCATCACCTTAAGCTCATTAATTTGAAACATCAGATGTAATATTTCAATGAAGTGCACTGTGGGCAAAAAGCATCAATTCCTATTTATGTGGGGAGATGTCATGGACACTTAGCAAGCAATAAGTCACTGTCAGGGAGTTATTTCAAAAAGATTTAACAGCAAGGATGTCTGTTAGGGAAGGTGTGGGCAGGGAGGAGAAGAACTCTGTTCCAGTAGTGATGAAATCATCATACCACAGGCACATTAAGGCCAGGACAGGAGACATGGGCTCCTGTTAAAATGATTCCCATAAGAACCTTACTCTTTCATCCTCTTATTGTAGTGCAGTTAAGCAAACGAAGTGCTAAAGCCATGTGAAGTAAATAACCTAATCAACAGTGATTTACTCTTGTTCTCTCATGGGGTCATGACCTAATCCTAAATAAAGACTTCTAAAATTGTCTGTGTTTAGATGTGTTCCTCATGTTGGAGAAAGCTGGACGGATGAGAATCCTCCTCAAGTGGACCAGAGTTTTTATTTTCATTACCACGGTGGCTACTGAGCAGCTTTTTGGGGGAGTTGGACCTCTCTTGTTTAGCCCTGCAGTGAAGACGAAGATCTGTACGCTCAACAAGTTTAATCACTCCCTAAAGTGGTCATCGGAGGCCTTCTCGTTGAGAGTAAGGAGCCCTGTCTCTTGTCTTTGTTTCATGACCTCCTCAGAGATGCTTGAGAGCAATTTGGAATGTCTCTGCTGCTCTGTTATCTCGGGTGCTGTCTTTTTATATTCACTGTGGATTTTCCCCTTTTACATCTGCAGGCAAGAGTTTCACCTTGACCATAACTGTCTTCACAAATCCTCCCCAAGTGGCCAGCTATCACAGAGCTATTCAAGTTACAGTGGATGGGCCCCAGGAACCCAGAAGTAAGTACTTGCCTTCCTATTAGAGCCAGTAACAGGGTGTGTGGAGACCCTATGAGGAATTTATCCCAGAGCTGTCAGTACTACTTTAGTGAAAACGGTTTCTTTGCAGACTTTGCTACCTACGTGCGTTTTGATCAGGGGACAGTTCACAGAACTTCACACTTAGTAGGAGATCAAATTACATTTTGAACTTTGTCACAAAATCAATAAGGCCTACCCAACTCGGGGGACACAAAGGGATAATTATTGTGCAAAGACATTCTGCTCATCTGCTGGGCACAGCAGACAGGGCAGGCCAGACCCATGAGAGCTGAGGAAGGAAACAGCAGACTGAAAAATCTTGAGTCTAGTCAAAAAGCTTCTGGGTGTGTTTCCCATGGTCAAAGAATGTGTTTTACCTTTGTAGCTCCCCCACTCAATTCCCTTTATAAAGAGCACAGTGGTTAATTACAAAGATTGTATTTTCCAATGATAACTTTCTTGATTGTTACAAGTACACTGTTGTTTGATCATGTTGTGGTAATTGTTATAGTTTCTTTTAACAAACCAGGTGTAAATCCGCCTTTGTGTGTTTGTCTGTCTGGACACCCAGGAGGTTTATGCCCGAGTTGGTGTAAGACAGTACACATAACCCACTGGGGCTGATACGCATTTTCCTCTTAAATCTAAATTGAGATTGATTTTCTCCCCCCCTTCGCTCCCCGCCCCCAAAACCGATTTGATCACATTTGGAAAATCAGCATTTAAATGTATTTGGGGATTAAAGATTCTTTGATACATATGGCATGCAACCTCCTGTGCCAGTGGAAGCATATGGAACTCTACCTTTGATGAGTGACATCAGAGTCCCAGCCATTGTGTTTAGAGTTTTCTTTGGTTTGTGGTAGAGGTACAGCTTGCAGAAATATTTGTTATATGTAATGATACACCTGCCTGGACAGGCCGAGTGGCCTATCTTCTCTTCCCCTAAAACTGAAGGAAAAGGACTGTCAAATTTTCTTCTCCCCAAGTAGCGACATCTTTTAGCAGCGAATGAAGGGTGCCTTGGGTTCCTCTTGCCAGTATCTCTTTTCACAAAGGCTCATTACTTGTCTGAACTGGGGAAGTTTCCTGCCTCAAAAGCCAGTCTTTGAGGCTTTTCTTCTCTCCTCCTTTCATGTGTATGGCTTCTTCTAGGTTCACAGTGCTGGGTCATGGCTGGCTCTGTCAGGTTGAGAATGTTCTACTAGATAGAGGCCACACACGTGTCTCTGGCCGCCCGAGTCTCTGGTCATAAGAGCCAGTGGTCATGCAGTGCAGGTGACTAGAACAGAGCAGGGCTGTCTTGGCTGGTCTGGGGCTTTGGCTGACGTTCTTGGACTTCCATAAATCGGGGAAGATGCCTTGTGATGGAAGCCACATGTTATCTAATTGGTCCTAGAGATCCTGAAAAGGCAGGGACATCCATTTCAGTCCTGCATAAAGCAGGACAGCAGTCTTTTAACATTTAGTATTATTAATACTTCTCGTTTAAAGATGTTTCCTGCTGATCTCGGCAGCTTTTCTCACTTCTTGGAAAAACCATAATTTTGTGTGTGTGTGTGTGTGTGTGTGTGTGTGTGGTGTGTGTGTGTCTTTGTGTGCCTCTGTTTGCATATGTGTCCATTCAGGAGTTGAAGTTCAGAAGTTGATGGTTGGGAAAGGAAACAGGAAATGGTGGCAAAAGATGAGGAAGCAGGGTAGCTTTTTTCACTCCTCTGTCAAGTGACTTTACCTCCTTCCCAAAAGGTTGTTGGCAGAACTAATTAGTTGATAGGCTTACTGCCCTGTAAAGGCAGAGAAATGCTCTGCAAACATGGAGGGTTCAGGGTAGAGGGACAGATGATCTATGTGTGACCTGAGTTCAGGCTCTGGTGTCCAGGGTGGGAGGGGGAGCAGATACAGATCTTGAGTGGCACCACTGAGTAACATTTTTCACCAAACAAAAAGTGTGTGACAATATGATATTATTTCTCTGACTTTGTGAAGTGGCTTGCCAAACTCAATGCCTGGATACAAAGATGGGTATGGTGTCAGGAATATTTTAGTCCTATCACCTTGAGTCTCTCTACTGGATTATTTCCTTCTGTTCTGCTCTTGGGCATCCTGGGCATTGAGGGCATAGCATTCTTCCCAGTATTGTTCTTTAGATTTGAGAGTCCTGGGTGTGAAAGATGCCCGGGATTTTGCATTTTCTTCAACTCTAATAGGATTTAGATTGGTGCATCAACAATGTTAAATGGAGACTCCTCCAGAATGTGGGTTGGCAAACGTTTTCTATGAAGTGCCAAATAGTAAATAATTTCAGCTCTGTGGGCCGTATCTTCCCTGTCATGACGACTCAACTCTGGCGGTGTAGCTCAAAAGCAGCCAAAGCCAATACATCAACGAGCGGTTGTGGCTTTGTTCCAACAAGTCTTTATTTGCAAGAACAGGTGATGGGTCCGATTTGGTATGCAGGTTGCAATTTACCATCCCTTGCTCTAGATTTCCAAATGGCTTATGTTATTAACCCTTAACAGTAGGGGTTGAGAGAAAGGCTTTCCTGACCAGAGAGAAAAAGTCCATATAATTGTTTTCACCTTCTCTCCAGCAGAATTACAGAATTACAATTCTTTAAGTAGTGTTTGTCACAAGATAGTATCTTTGTGTTTATTGTAATGGTTTGATGGGGTTGAAGATTTTATATCATTGATTCCTGTTAATGGCATTTTACTCCCTCCTCCAGAGATCAGAATATATATTGAAAAAGCTACTTTTGGTAGTTTAGCTATTTGGACAAGGACAAGTTCTGGATTAACTGGTTGGTCTTTATTCAGCCAAGCATAGTGATGAAGGGTGTGGGCTTTGGTGTCAGACTGTCTGGATTGAACTCCCAGCTCCACCACTGACTAGTTGTGTGGTGGTAGGCCAGTCACCTGGCTTTCCTTTGCCTCAACTTCCTCATCTGTTAAAGTGAAAATAATAACAGTATTTTCCTCATCAGTTGCTGCAAAGATCTTAAATGATGTAATGTATGTAAAATATGTAACACGGTGACCATCACGTAATAAGTGCTCATTAAGTGTGAGTTGTTACAGCATAAATTCCCTTCAGTGTCAGGAGTTTGCTGTAGCATTTTGCTTACAGTATGCTTCCAGGAAATAGGTATCATCTAGGCTCTGCTCCCTTGTGTATTATTATTTTTAAGTGTTTTATTTACTCATGAGCGACACAGAAAGAAAGAGAGGCAGACACAGGCAGAGAGAGAGGCAGGCTCCATGGAAGGAGCCCGATACGGGACTCGATCCCGGGGCCCCAGGATCACGTCCCAGGCCGAAGGCACGCGCCAAACCGCTGAGCCACCCAGGGATCCCCTATTTTTTTCCTTGCAGATGATTTTATTCATTTTTGCTCATTACTAAATGACAGTAAGAAGTGTTCGAGACCGTGCCTTGAGCAGGTATTCCTGCTGCCTGGGGACAGCTGTGCAGAAGTGATGAACAACATAATTTGTTTGCAGTAAAGAAAAGTCCAGCAGAGGATGCGATGGCACTCGTGCCCCCTCTGAGGCCCTGCATATCAGCACCTCTGCCAAGACTTGCTTTCACTCAGAAAGCAGGAAGGTGTCACCCGTCTATGTTGTCTGTCTCTGGCAGATAAACCTGTGCAGTCACATCACGAACATGATCCTCACTCATTACAAGATTAGAAAGCTCCCTGTGGCATCATTGATGGTTTTTACTTTGGTCTTTTGCAGTTGTGATTCATCTCAGTTATAAAACCTCCCTTTAAAGGAACGTAGCCGAATAGCCGATGACTTCGAGAACCTTCATCTTAAGTAGTGTAAACATGAAAATGCTGCACGTCTTTACAAATGCCATTTGTTTTCTTTGCCAGGTCATCATTTTAAGACATGACATTATACTTAAGATCCCAAATTTGTAAAAGTCCTGTGTTTCGGCAAGGCGTTTTGACCTGTTGGCAAGTGAGCCCTGAAGGACAACTGCCGTAGGTTTGCCAGCAGGAGAAGTCAGTGTAGCAGCGGCAGCAGCAACGGTAATGCATTTGGATGCCTAACTCTTTCAAACATCAGTTTCTATTAGGATCCTCTGTTCCACGTGTGCCCTTAGTTCCAACTGCAGTCTGACTTAAAGAGTTTCTACGGGAAGGTGAACACTTGGTTAGCAGTGTCGTGGTGGTGGTACTGAGTTAGGGAAGAGGACTGATGGAAAAGGTATTATTGGCTGTGCAGAGGATGGAAAAAATAAATCCCCTAATGTAGTCAGGATCCTTTTAACGCTCTTGCTGTTTTTTTTTCAGTTATCTATTGCTAAATAACAAACCATCACAAAACATAATGGCCGAAGACAACGACCAGTTTATTATTCCTCATGATTCGGTTGGGCTGCCTAGGGTTCATCTGGATGGGTTTTCTGTGGCCTTGCTTGGGGTCTTTTGTGTGGCTGCAAGAAGATTGTGGCTGGTGTTGGAACACAGATGATGGTTTCACTCTCATGTCTGCTGCCTTGGTGGGATGGCAGAAAGGTTGGGCTTGGCTGGAACAATGGGACAGCTGGGCCTTTGCCCTTCTCCCTGTCGTCCTAGAGCCTCCCCTCCCGCCCCCCACATGGCCTGTCCATCTGATCTCTCCAGTACGAGCACAGTCTGACTTCTTACATGGCAGGTCAGGGTTCCCAAAGGTGTAATAATGGGAGCTTTTAGGCCTTCTTAAGTCTTCTTAAAACTTAGAACAGCCATGGAATGACTTCTTCCATGTACTGTTGGTTAAAGCAAGATACACTTAGTTGCAGCCTATATTGCAGGAGAAGAAACCCACAGAGACATGAGTGATGGGGGCAGTGGTGCATTGGTTCACCGATACCATCAACTTCCTTAAGTGCTTAGATGGCAAATATCATTTTTGCCACAGGAGAATTGATATTTGTTGAGGTATCGTCTTCTGAAGGGTCTCTTGACTTTTTAATCTGGAGGACATTTAAAGTTCTGCATGGTTTTCTGTCCAAAGTTTACAGAGTGTGTGCAGCACTCAAGAGGGCAGGATATATGAGGCTAGGGGTCAGGTTTGGCCACGGTACTGTGATGCTTTATCATCAAGGGAGGAGGTCAAGTCCTGTCAGCTTCTTATCAGAGTTTTAAGGAGAGAGCTGAGTCTCCAGCCAGTGCCCTCTGGTTACATTAATTCACAATCACAGAGGTCTTCTTCCCTGCTAAGATCCATGCAAAAAGACAACCATCAAAATCACAAAGGCGTAACCCTACTTTCCTACCTACCTCAGTTTCTTTAAAAGAAAAAAAAGTTCTGCAAGGTGACTCTCAGTTTTAATTCTTGTAAGTTCCTTCCAAATGAGGGATATTTGGTAATTATCAGATGAATTAAGGGTGAGTGTTACCTTGGGTACTTGGTATTCACAGGTGAAATGGAGGTGCACCAGACCAATACTCCTATGAGACATGAACATTTAATGTTTGAACATAAAGAGGTTATTAGCCTCGCCTGGCAACATGGCAAGTCTGTAGCAGAAGTATTTTATGAATCCTC
Organism: Canis lupus baileyi; assembly: GCF_048164855.1. Classification (NCBI taxonomy): domain Eukaryota; kingdom Metazoa; phylum Chordata; class Mammalia; order Carnivora; family Canidae; genus Canis; species Canis lupus. Next base: position 46,122,353 of record NC_132840.1, read on the forward strand.
AAATGGAAGAGCCTGGAGGTTTTATAGTTTATATCATCCAGCTTTGGAAGTTCTCAATTGCTAGCACATCTGTAAACCTGATAACCTGACAGACAAGAGTGGGTGTCAAGTTTTTGGGTGCTGTGCCCCAGGGAAGCAGATCACAGTTACTCTTTAAGGAGAGACCAAAGCTGTCCTCTGTGTCCTTCCTGCTGGGACACTACTGTTCAGTATTGACCAGCTAGCTCCCTGTCCTAACCCGGTGGGAGAAGGAGGAAGCCCTGAGTCTTCTTTTCCTGGAACACTGCCCTACTTGGCTGCATTGTTTTTAAAGATTTTACTTACTTATATGATAGATTGGGGAGAGAGAGAGAGACAGAGAGCAGAGCTCCAGAGCAGACACATGCATGAGCAGGGGTGGGGCAGGGCTTGGGGGAAGGGCAGCCGGAAAGGGAGAGACTCTCAAGCAGACTGTATGCTGAGTGGGGAGCCCAACTTGGGGCGCGATCTCAGGACCCTGAGATCAGGACCTGAGCCAAAATCAGGAGTCAGATGCCTGACCGACTGAGCCACCCAGGCGCCCGCCTGCTCGGCTGAGTTCTGACTTGGGTAAGGGCTGGCACCTAGGCATGGAAGAGGCTGTCTGGAAGGGCAAGGGAATGGGTCTATTTCTCAGACTGCCTCGGCACCCTGGCTCACTCAGCTTGTCAGGCTCAGGTCCTCAGCCAAACTGGTTACTTTCCTGCTTGCGCATTCTCACCTGTGCATCACAAGATTATAATTCTTTGGAGATAGTTTTATTATTCCATGTTCTTAAGGCACTTCCAGCTGCAGATATGTTACCTTATGAACCTAAGTTAACAGACTTACATGAAACAGGGTGGTTCTGGGCATGGCATCATCTCATTATTCTCTAATTCTGTTGTCCCTAGGTCTGCTTTTTCTAGCCCCGTGGAGGGTGAAGAGATTGGAGGGGTTGGCTTCTTCTCTTCCTCATTCCAGTTGATTTCAGTGGCAGCTCGCCTTCATCCTCCACCACCCTTCATCACAGTTGCGTGAAAGAATAGGCTTATTGTGGTGGTTGGCCCTTCCCTCTGCTTATTATGGACAGTGAAAGCTTGTTTAGAGGTTGACCTAATGTGAAAGGCGGGGAATGTGTAATATGTGTTGGATGGAGGGCTAGCAGAAGAATTATTTAAGGTCACTGGACATCTCTGGATGCAGTTCTTGGCATTCATAATCTTTCTGTCTGTGAAGATAACTTGTGAAAATCTTCATAGGTCTTGTGCCACACTCCTGATGCCACAGTCCTTAGTTCAGAGCCTTAGTAGAAAAGCCGGTTACTTCTTGCCTTGGAGACTTCCCCCGGTTCTTCATGTGTCTCTGAAGCGCCCAAGGAATGCAAATTATGGGTAAATGACATGTTTTGATATTTACAAGTCAGCAAATACAGCCGTGGTTTGGTTGTCATGAATATTAATCATTTGGTCGCTAGTATCTAGAGCATTGTTGAAAATCTTTGACTTAAGGGAATAAGAGCAGGTCAAACAAAACAAAACAAAACTGTCCCCTTTCCTTACGAAGGATGGGGTGGGGGACAGTCAGAAGCGCTGCTACTGCTAGAGGTCATGTCTGGTGGTTGGTGGAATGTGCTCTTGAGAAGAGCAGTTTTAAATCTCTTCCAGTACGTTGTTGTTGTTGACCGACTGTCAGGAGCTGGGAAGATGGCCAAGAAGGAAATGACACATGGAGAGGCATTTTGTGTTGTGCAGCATTCTGTGGAACTGATGCAAGGCTACGTGGCCCGTTGACACATTCCTCTGCTAGCCGACTGCACGGCAGTGAGTTACTGCAGCAGCACATGGCATGCTGTAGCAAGGAGCTATGGCCCTAACATCGTTTCATGGCAAATAAGCACAGCCGTTAAAACATGCTCTTGTCCCTCTTCTGCACTTTTTCCCCCCGGCCTCCCAGTTCTGAGGACTGCTTTCTCACTGCATCGGACTCGTGTTAACAAGAAGGTGTGGTCTTCACAGTAGGAGCACATTTTTCATTTGCACATGTTCCAGTTGATACATTTCCATCTAAGTATGGCATGGCAGGTTTTAGGTGATACGTGTCCTAAAAACACATATATACTTGATCCAGGGTATCAGTGGTCTGTGTTTTGCTACAAGTCAGAAATCGTTCATTCTCAAAATAGTGATAGGGAGGTGAGAGAGAGAAAAAAATTTTTTATATTGATTAATTATTAATTTTTTTTTAAAGTTCGTTCCAATAAAGAAAGCTCCTGATAGATCACTGAACTGTCTTACTTCTATTTTGTTTATGCTATCACAGTTTCTTGTAGAGGAACTAGACCAGATGAGAATGAATAGTTTTCTTAAAGATAATAGAGAAAACAGATTGTGTTGCTGCTCTTTAGGGTCATATATTTGTTCCTACCTAGCATATTTGTAGGATGCATTTGTGATGTGCCTGAAAGCACATCTTGTGGACTTCACATAAAAATCTCAAAATTTTTTATTTTTATTTTTAAGATTTTATTTATTTATTCATGAGAGAGAGAGGGACAGAGACAGAGACACAGGCAGAGGGAGAAGCAGGCTCCCTGCAGGGAGCCCGATGCGGGACTCTATCCAGGACTCCAGGATCGCGCCCTGGCCAAAGGCAGGCGCTAAACCGCTGAGCCACCCAGGGATTCCCCCCCTCCTTTTTTTTTTTTTTTTTAAGATTTTATGTATTTATTCATGAGACACACACACACACACTCGAGTTTTTTATTTTAATCTAGGCAGGTATGGACAATAATTGCTTATGATTTTCATGTACCCTTTGGATATTTGTCCAAATTAATTAGGCCATTTAGGTCTAAGTTAATTCAAGGTCATATGCGACAGTTCAAACAGGAGACTATATTTGGGGCGTGATACTTTAGTAGCAAAGGGAGGGCTCCCTGTTCCTCTCCCCGTTTCTCTGCTGCTGTGCACTGGTGGCTAAAATCTATTTGCTGGGGATCCCTGGGTGGCTCAGCGGTTTAGCGCCTGCCTTTGGCTCAGGGCATGATCAAGTCCCGCATCAGGCTCCCTCCATGGAGCCTGCGTCTCTCTCTCTCTCTCTCTCTCTCTCTCTCTGTCTCTCTCTCTCTCTTTGTCTCTCATGAATAAATAAAATCTTTAAAAAATAAAATAAAATCTATTTGCTAATAGACAAGAGCACTTCATTCAGATTCAGAGCTAAGGCTTAAATCCAAACGTCTGGAAATTGTAACTCAGATTTAAATTCATATTAAGTCAAGAGAAGTGATGTGTAATCCTGTTTTGGGAGCAGGTTTTGGGAGATCAAGGGAGAGTGATTAATGAAGCCCTGAGCCTGAGAAAGTAAACAGTGATTCAAGTGTGCAGGGAGGACCTCAGCCAGCCTTGGAGGTGGCCACTGCCGACTTGACCCATCGTTGCCAGTCAGCATTCGCAACATGGATTTCTGATGCTTTTCAGGTCTGGCGTACTCTTAGCAAATGCAGGATTCTATAATTTTAAGGTGTGAGTTTTTGGTTTTTGTATTTCTGTATTTGCTCTTTTGGCAAGTGTTCCCCTTTTACAGGATATTTCTAAATCAGTTCTGTTCTAGATACGTACTGGCTTTCCTCCTCTACTAGTTTCAAAATTAACATGTAATTTCTTTCCTTCTTTTAGTAGTTACCCTTACCGTTTTAACATATATATCTGTCTTTTTAAAACTTTTTTTATTGGAGATCAATTTGCCAACATAGAGCATAACACCCAGTGCTCATGCCGACAAGTGCCCCCTCAGTGCCCATCACCCAGTCACCCCAACCCCCAACCACCTCCCCTTCCACTACCCCTTGTTCATTTCCAGAGTTAGGTGTCTCTTATGTTTTGTCACCCTCACTGATATTTTCACTCAGTTTCTCTCCTTTCCCTTTATTCCCTTTCACTAATTTTTATATTCCCTAAATGAATGAGACAATATAATGTTTCTCCTTTTTCCAATTGACTTAATCGCTCAGCATAATACCCTCCAGGTCCCTCCACATCGAAGCAAATGGTAGATATTTGTCATTTCTAATGGCTGAGGAATATTCCATTGTATACATAGACCACATCCTCTTTATCCGTTCATCTTTCGATGGACACCGAGGCTCCTTCCACCCTTTGGCTATTATGGACATTGCTGCTATAAACATCGGGGTGCAGGTGTCCCGGCGTTTCCCTGCATCTGTATCTTTGGGGTAATCCTCAGCAATGCAATTGCTGGGTCATAGGGTAGATCTCTTTTTAACTCTTCGACGAACCTCCACTCAGAGTGGCTGCACTAGTTCACATTCCCACTAACAGTGCAAGAGGGTTCCCCTTTCTCCATATCCTCTCCAACATTTGTTGTTTCCTGCCTTGTTAATTATCCCCATTCTCACTGGTGTGAGGTGGTATCTCCTTGTGGTTTTTATTCGTATCCCCTGATGGCAAGTGATGGTGCATTTTCTCATGTGCATGTTGGCCATGTCTATGTCTTCCTCTGTGAGATTTCTGTTCATGTCTTTGCCCATTTCATGATTGGATTGTTCGTTTCTTTGCTGTTGAGTTTAATAAGTTCTTTATAGATCTTGAATACTAACACTTTATCTGACACGTCATTTGCAAATACCTTCTCCCATTCTGTAGGTTGTCTTTTAGTTTTGTTGACTGTCTCTTTTGCTGTGCAAAAGCTTCTTATCTTGATGAAGTCCCGATGGTTCATTTTTGCTTTTGTTTCTCTTGCCTTCATGGATGTATCTTGCAGGAAGTTACTGTGGCCGAGTTCAGAAAGTCCAGAAGCGGACCCTCCACTTTATGGTCAACTAATATTCAACAAAGCAGGAAAGACTATCCACTGGAAAAAAAGTCTCTTCAATAAACGGTGCTGGGAAAATTGGACATCCACATGCAGAAGAATGAAACTGGACCATTCTCTTACACCAGACACAAAGATAAACTCAAAATGGATGAAAGATCTAAATGTGAGACAAGATTCCATCAAAATCCTAGGGGAGAACACAGGCAACAGCCTTAAACATTTTAAAGCACAAAAGTTCATTAAAGACCAAGTCCTCTTTAGACTTCTGAAAGTAAAGTGTATGTTAACCATTTACAGTACTGTACTTTTATTCAAATCACAAACTGATAAATGTTCCCTGACATTGAATTGGATGGAATTTTCCTATGTATCTGTTGATACAGGAAACATCAGACAAATATCCAGATGTATTTAATTATTTTGACTCAGTATTGTCCTACTTAGACAGCCTTTAAATATACTGTTTCTGAATCGAACAAATAAACAAGAAATAGCTGAAGCTGTCTTGATTTATGGAAAAACCAAGAGGCTTTAAAAGAGGAATCATTTCAGAAAGAACCTATGTCTTGTTATCCTCATATTTATTTTTAGAGATAAGCCTACATTGACTATTCAAACATACGGATCGTTTTTAAAAAAATAAGCTTTTCATTTTCAGAGGTTAATAGGTGTTAGGGAAATAATTTTAAATGTGTTCCAAATATATTAGTGCCAAATCAGGTGTGTTTTAACTGGGGACCGCCCTTGTGTCACCAAGAGATTTTTTCTTTTCTTTCCTTTTTTTTTTTTAAGACAAGTATCAGTACTTACTGAGTGCCTCCCTGTACTGGTCCTCTCTTCAAGGTTTTCTAGTGTAATTCTCACATCCCTGTGATTCAGAGATAATTACCCCCACCTCATTAGAGATGGCTCTAGAAGTCTCAGAACTTGAATCTAATTCTGCACATTCAAAAGTCCCTGAATATTCTAATATGCAGTGCTGTCTTGTGACTGGCTGTATTGAAATGTGAGCATCTGCCTTTGGCTCAGGGCATGATCCTGAAATCTGGGATCAAGTCCCACACCGGGCTCCTCCTGGGGAGCTTGCTTTTCTATCTGCCTGTGTCTCTGCCTCTCTCCCTCTGTCTCTCATGAATAAATAAATAAAATCTTTTTTAAAAATGTAGCAAAACATTTTAGAATTAGCAAAAAAAAATTAAGAAATGTGCTTATGATTCTGCTTGATTAGCCCTCTGATGAGAATAAAACAGTTTGAAATATACACTGGAAATATATAGCAAATTTACCTTTTTTTCTTCTGTAGACTGAAGCCCTTTGATAAACTGTAAGTGGCTTTATAACTGGCTTTGAGCTTATGCCTCCCAGAAACCCCATGGAGACACATCAAAAGATACTGTTAATGCTCAGCACTTAACCCTAACAAGCTGGCTGCCCATTATTTTTATTATTACAGTGACTGTAGGTAACACTAGGCTGTATTGCAAACATGTGGCATCTTTAAACCAGATTCCAATAGGATTAAAGACACATCCCTGCTCTACTGTTTTGGGGTTTTTTCTTACTGTCAGAAACTCATATGCTTAACATTGAAACTGGATAGTGATGGAGCTTTTGGGGGTTTTTTTGTTTGTTTTTTTTTTAAGAGAGAGGTGGGGTGGGGGGAGGGCAGAGAGAGAGAGAGAGAGTCTTAAGCAGACTACCCCTCAGTGCAGATCCCAACACAGGGCTCGATCTCACAACCCTGAGATCAAGACCTGAGCCGAAATCAAGAGTCGGACCTTTATTTTATTTTATTTATTTTTTATTTTTTTATTTTAATTTTTTTTAAGAGTCGGACCTTTAACCAATGGAGACAGCTGGGAGCCCTGTAGCTTTTCAGTTCTTAATGGCAGTTGACTTTGAAATTAAATTAGTCTCTTTCTTAAAAGTTATATTTTGGGGTAGCTTTAACACAAGAATCCTAAAACTGGCTGCCCTCCTCCGTGTTCTCACATGCTGCTCCCTCTGTTCTCGTATCTACCCCCAACCTCCTAACCCCATTGGTAGAAAGTGCCATCCATTGACCTCCCTGGAAAGAAAATGAAATCACAGAAACATGTTCTTTATAAACCAAAAAGCACATCTGAAAGATAGTAGCTGGATACACAACAGGGAAAAAGTACAGTCCCCTGTTCTTTTTTTTTTTTTTTAAGATTTATTTATTTATGATAGACAGAGAGAGAGAGAAAGAGGCAGAGACACAGGAGGAGGGAGAAGCAGGCTCCATGCTGGGAGCCCGACCTGGGACTCGGTCCCAGGACTCTAGGATCGTGCCCTGGGCCAAAGGCAGGCGCCAAACCGCTGAGACACCCAGGGATCCCTCCCTATTCTTTAACCAAGTTGATTGTTCAAAGAAATTCTAATTAAAAAAAAAAAGTTGGGGGATCCCTGGGTGGCGCAGCGGTTTGGCGCCTGCCTTTGGCCCAGGGTCCCGGGATCGAATCCCACGTCGGACTCCCGGTGCATGGAGCCTGCTTCTCCCTCTGCCTATGTCTCTGCCTCTCTCTCTGTGTGTGTGTGACTATCATAAATAAATAAAATAAAAAATAAATAAAAAATTATTTAAAAAAGTTGACAGTAACATGTGTTCATTGAAATAATATGAGAAGATACAGAAAATAAATCAAATTCTACTTGGTAAAGAGAACTGGAGCAGATTTTTCAAAATGCTGTTAGACTTTCTAAATAGAAATCCCTATGTGTGAGAGAGAAATAGTCCTTATGCGTGGCCCATGTTGTCACATTCATCGAGCCTGGAAATCTAGCAAGGTTTGTGCCATCCAGGGCCTGAGTGGGTGGGGCACAGGAAATCAGTAGTCCCTATGGATTCTCCTTTTTCTCTTGCTTTATCCTCTCTCAGTTTTGGGCTGCATGTTCTAAGTCCATAGTGGCCAGTACTCTAAAGGTGTTTCTTCTTTTTCCCAGATGCCAGACAGGAGCAGTCTTCCCTGCTGTGGTCCTATGACCAGTCTTATCCATCCTACCTGAGCCAGAGGACATTCCCGTCAATTCACTCCACCACCCCGCTGTCTTCCACGGGGGGCATGGGGTTTCCTGCCATCACCGACGTGCCCAGGTGCATTTCAGGTAAAGACCATACTTTAACTACAGACCCACTCCTGCGCTGGGTGAGGCTGGGGTTGCAGGCTGGGCCGAGGCTCACGGTAACTCTCTATCAGCGGCGTGTGGGCAAGGGGATGACAGCTGGCACACCGCGTCCTCTGGATTACGAGGTTATCAAGTACTTGAACATTTTAAGTGAAAAGACTGAAAGCCTGCCAGAGCTGGCATCATTTCCTTAAGATGAAAGTTAATGCCACCGAGCTTTCGTTCTGCTGAATTGTGTCCCCTTCGGTGGGCGCGGTCTCCACCTTCTACTGAGGTGGGCCTTCTCCTGAGGGTCTTAGGCCAGGCCTTCCTCTGCTTGCGTTCCTTTCTCTTCTTGATGTCGCCTGTAAGCCAGATTACAGACTGAAGGCACGGCCTTCCATTTCTAGAGCCTCTGAAGTCCCACACGTCCGAGCTGACTCGTTTGCGAGAGAACACGTGCGAACTTCAGATCTGTATCAGAAGCTAGTCATTTTAAGTGTGCTGAGGCCTGGACAAATCTTAAAAGATTCTTCTGAGAATCTCTGAGGAATTTCAGTTTCTTTCTGTGCCCATGGACCTCTCTGATGCTTTCGTGAGGTCTCTTAGAGAGGTAAGATACGTGAGTTAGAGATATAAGGGTAGGGTCATATATGTTGTCTGCCTTTTGTTACTCTAAGAGAGGCCAATGCAGGTTGTATGGATGATTTTTTTCTACAATTGTAGGATTGTTTTTTTTTTTAATGTGAGACAGAGAGTTAAGAACTGTAATCTTTTTAAGGTTACATGTTTTTTGTTTGTTTCAGCAAATGGTCTTGAATTTCTTCTTGCAAAATATTTAAATACCAAAAATTCCACTTAATCAACTGCACAGGACTATTAAAGATGTCTCTTTTTATGACTCTTAGTCCCTAAACTATATTTCCAAAGGTCAGCAGAATAGGCGTTAGTCTAATAAATAAAGTGACTAAACATTATTTTACTATTACCACAAACTCTAGAAAGTGCCAGTGGAAAAACCCCAAATGATCAGTCAAGGCCTATCAGGAGGGGTTGCTTCCTTCATGTGATTTCAACCCCAGCTGTCTTTGATGCAGTTCATTTTTAAACATCTCTTCTGACTGAGTTTCTATCAAGTCCCCCAAGTCCGGTTTTGAAACCAGCAGCTTCAATAATGTGCCAAGTATATGTGGACATTTATTTTCACAGGACCACTCGTAACTCACAGGAGGGAGTGACGCCTTAAGAGAGGTTAAAAGGAAAGCTCCAGGAATTAATACTAATAAACCAGAAAGTTAAAGCAACCATAAGAAAGCACTAGAACATCTACTTTTTGCTACAGAACCATTCCTTTATTAAGAGCCACCTGTTTGATAGACACACCTCTGCCACAGCAGCCACAGGCAAGTAATTAAGTTTAATAGGAGCCACTCTTATTTTGAAGAAGTTCTCTGTTGAAATCCACAGAGGGGGCAGTTATTAAATTTAATAGGCCCTAAGCAAAGGCAAGCCCTGTGTTGCCAGTTGAATGTTGTTCAGTTGTCTTCTCTGTGTTCTCTCGACTGTGATTGGTTGCGTTATTTTGGCATAGAATATGCCAAATGTTGAAATGCATCTGGCTTTCTCTAAAGATAGGCTCTCTGCTGACACGAGCAGATGATGTTTTGATCTTATTGTTGGGGAGAAGGGGGTGGGTGTCCCAAGTTCAGGGCATACCTGGACCTTGGCTTACTATGGGTTTTGAGTTGCTGGTGCTGAGGACCCAAGAAATAGCTTCCATTCTGACCCAATCAGTGGGGGTAGTTGGCCTGACTCACAGGATTGACTGAACTTGGCTGTGTGATATTTGCTGTTACTTGTAGTTAGACGGGAGGTACAGAAGCTCAGCAGGAACCTGCCTACGTGGCCCGACTCTGATTTTACACGTGGTTCCTGTCAGCTGTGTTCGTGAACATTTGTTTTTTGATACATGTACAACCACCCACATGTGAAGAAAAGATTGAGTAATGAAGGGGCTTCTGTGTACAGAAGGACGGCAAAACATTGCTACAGATTTTACTGAAAGATTTGCTACAATCCCTTTCATTTCCTAAGAGAAAACTTGGGAGTTTGAACCTCGCCTCACTAAAAGTTATTAAAGTTAATTTTTTTCATGAGACGGTGGCTTCTGTGGTTCACATAGAAGGAGGTGGAGGCAATTTGACTAAGGGAACCTGAGTTTTAGTTTCATTGTCAGTGAAGATTCTGTGCACTATCCTCAGCTGTGTGTGTCCGTTCATTCCTTGTGCCTGTGTGGGCCAAAGGGAACAAACTACCCAGAAGTGCCCGCCAGCATGTGTCAGAATTTTGTGCAAGGAGTGAGATGATCTCTGCCCAGGGGTTTGCTGCTCTTGGGACTTTTAACAAAGTTAGCCTTATCTGATCCATGCTAGTGGAGAAACCACTGAGTCATTGGCTTCAAAATGGTAGAAAGATACTCTCTATATATGTTTTTAAATTGATACTTCATTTTTTTTAGAGGAGGTTTAATTAAAAGCGTTTAGAGAAGTTTTAGATTTGCAGAAAAATTGAGCATAAAGTAGAGCTGGGATCTTAACTACCCCCCCCCTCCACTCCTACCCTACTTGCCCGGCATTTTGTCTTATTATTTACTTCTTGCATTTGTGTCTTACATGTGGTACAATTGATGGACTGATATATTGATATATTATTCCTAACTGAAGTCCGTAGTTTACGTGAGCATTCACTCTCAGTGTTGTGCACTTCTCTGGGTTTTGTCAAATGCATAATGCCAAGTATCCACCACTACAAAGTCCTTCTGTAATATTTTAACAATAATTTCGTTGCCCTAAAAATTCCCTGGACTGTACCTGTCGGTCCCTCCACCCCTGGCCCCATAGCCCCCAGGCTGTGATCTTTTACCTCTCTCAATATTTTTGCCTTTTTCAGAATGTTGTACAATTGGAATCATACAGTCTGTAGCCTTTTCAGCCCGGCTTCTTTCCCTTACTTTGCCATGTGCATTTAAGGTCCCTCTATATCTTTCCATTGCTTTGTAGCTCACTTCTTTGTACCACTGGGGACTGTTCTATTTTAAGGATGTTATTTTTTAAAACATCAAATCTGCCCTCCCTGTGCGTGGGAATACCCCACCCACCCACCCCAGGGCCCATTTCCTTTCGTCACTGACTGTCAATGATACCTTCTTTTTAAGAAAGCATTTCATGCATTCACTCCTGGAGAAACACTTCCTCTGTCAGAGCAGTTGTCACAAAACATGACTCAATTCATGGTTTCTGTACTTCTGGGCCAATTTTTAATAAATATTTTTCTTTGGTTTTGTCTATAGACTGCTTACTAAACAGTACATTTAGGTGATGATGCTTTTCAATTCAAGTACAGAAGAGACCTAGCTTAAAAATACCAGCCCAATTTATCTGGCCACTTTGCTGCCCTCCCAGGTAAAGGATGCTCCTTTTCCCTAAGGATGGCTGGCGTTCCATAAGTACACTTACCACTTCCATGCCAGCCGCCAACCCTTTTTGCCACTATGTGTCTCTGCCTCTGTGTGTGTGTGTGTCTCTCTCATTAATAAATAAATAAAATCTTGATGAAAAATACAATGCATGATTTTGGTGCTGAGCTATCAGGTTGCAGCTGTGCATGCTTCTATTAGAAAAAAAAAGAGATGTAAATCACTTATCTACGTTTCTTTTGAAGGAGCTAGAAAACTAGACACCAAGGTGGCTCAGCGGTTGAGCGTCTGCCTTCAGCTCAGGCCAAGAACCTAGAGTTCCAGGATCATGTCCCATGCATTGGGATCCCCAAAGGGAGCCTGCAACTCTCTCTGTCTATGTCTCAGTCTCTCTCTCTCTCTCTCTCTGTGTCTCTCATGGATAAATGAATAAAATCTTTAAAAAAGGGAAAAGGAGCTGGAAAAGTTATCAAGCAAATAAAACCCAAGTAGGTAAACTGAGGAAAAAGAGCAGAAATCAAGTAAATAGAAAATAGTTAAACCACGGAGAAAAAAATCAAAACACTGACTTGGTGAAAAATGCATAAGCTGGGTAAAGCCCAGTGGGTTTGGGGATCTGGAGGTGGCTCAGCAGTTTAGCACCTGCCTTTGGCCCAGGGATGGTCCTGGAGTCCCCGGATCTAGTCCCACATCGGGCTGCCTGCATGGAGCCTGCTTCTCCCTCTGCCTGTGTCTCTGCCTCTCTCCTTTCTCTCTCTCTCATTCTCTCTCTCATGAATGAATACATACAATCTTAAAAGACACACACAAAAAAAGAGCCCAGTACATTCATAGCGAAAAAAGAAAAGTGGAGTCATGAGCACCCTGCAGAGTGCCAAGGTACCCGCCCTACCCCCTTTTCAGAGATCCTTCCCTCTGCAAGGGATCTGGGAAAAGCTGAGGGTGGCGGTCGCGGGGTGGCCACACGTCAGCAGGATCATTGCCATCGCGGTCCCAGGGCTCGGGGGCCCTCCCGCAGAATCCCTGCGCCCCCGGGGCCTCGTGCCCGCGCCCCACTCTGAGGCGCCCCGGGTTCCAAAGCCGTATCCTGGCGACGGGCCAAACGCTGCTCTGGGCCTTGGGCCCCCACGTTGGCACCTGAAGGAGAGCGCCGGGAGCCCAGCTCTGCACCCACGGCCTCCGCCCGGAGCCAAGCGCTCGATGGGCACCTCCCCGGGCAGGCTGCGCCCCTCAGGCACGGCCCGGCCCCGCGGGGTCGGCCCCTGGCAGCAGGGCTCGGCCGCCTGCAGCCCGCGCCCGGCGCCCCCCGACCAGCCTTGGCCCGCAGGGGGGCCCGGCGGTCCCCGCGCCGGCGTCAACCCCGAGGCCATCCTCCAAGCGTCCCGCGACCCGGTCTGGGCGCTCGTCCCTGGCTGCCGCCGCAGGGCACTCCGTGATCCTGTGGACCCTGCGCTCTCTTCTGGGGCTCATCGCCTGGGTCCGCAGGCGCGGCGGCCTGCACAGGGCGAAGCTGTCAGCCCCCCAGGCCCAGGCGTCCCTCACCTGCGCATCCGTCCCGGGCAGACTCCCTGCCTATGTGCCGCAGCTGCGGCTTGTCACCCCGGGGCCAACGTCAGCACCCAGCTGTGCCCAAGATGTCTCCGCAGGGAAGACGGCGTGGAGGGCCCGGGAGGAGCAGGAGGACCCCGCACTCACGGGGCCCCCAGACGCCCGGAGAAGGTGCGCTAAAGGCTCCGGGGCAGCACAGCCAGCATTCGGGCCCTTCAGGGTGGACACAAGCCCCCGTTCCTTTGTGCCCAGGCCTGGGCCTCTGCACAGAAGCCTCCCCGCACAGGGATCAGACGACGCAGCTGACAAGGAGTCCCACCCGGCCGGCAGGAGCTCCTGCCGCCACCGAAATGCCATCAGCAGCTCCTACAGCTCCACCAGGGAGGTCCCCTCAGCGCAGAGGAGGAGGGCTCCAGCCACAAGACAGGGCTGGCCGCCCCCCACGCCCCCAGACAAAGTCAGCCCAGACAGCCCCTGGCGTCCCGCGGCGCCTTCTGTGCCTTGCCAGATGGAGAACCAGCGCCAGGAGGAGGCGGGTGCCACCACCGGGCAGAAAGAAACCTGCAGGAACCGCTCACCCACGTCTCACTGCTCCAGGCCCCGAAGACGCAAGATGCCTCTGCTGCCACACAGGCCAGGGGATCCTGTGCGGCTGCCGCCAGCCCCTGTGCTCGGCTTTCGAGTCACCGCCCAGGACCTAGACGCGGAGAAGAGAGCCGCCCTCCAGCGCATCGACCTCGCTTTGCGATGAGGGGACATGGAGGGCATCTCGAGGGGCGACCTCACGTGCCCTTGCAGTGCCTTGCCCTGGCCTGCTGCACGGGCTGTTGTACTGCCAGCTGTCCCCCCAGCCCCTGGCCTAAGTGCACAGCGGGCGGAGCAGGACTCCCCGCGTCCCCTGGCTGTCCTGCCGCCTGGTGGAGGGGCTGTCTCTGTGCCGCCTCTGTCTCAGGGGGAGCCCAGCTCCCCTGGCGCCCCCTCCTCCCTGTCACAGTCCCTGCCCCCAGCCCCACGCACCTTGCTGGCCTCTGCGTCCTGCCCGGGATCGGGCAGGGCTGACCTGTCAGCCGAGGGCCGGGACCCGTCCAGGCCTGCTCCCTGCTCTGCATCAGGCCTGGCGTGTGCACTGAGCAGCCCAGCTCCTGGCCGGCCCATTCCCGCAGCTGCTGCAGAGTCCCTGCCCCCCTCCAGGGTGAAGCCCGGCGCGGACTCCCCTGCGATGGGAGGCGAGGGAGGGGGATCTCTGCCAACCAAGCACTGGGTCAGTGGTTTCACAGCTGCCAGCTGTGCCTTCCCCACTGCTACCAGCACGGACTGCTCCAAAACAGACTGCCCTAGCCCCATGTATGTCGACTGTCCAGCGTTCAGCTCCCAGAGCTCCCCTCCCACCGTGGGTTCTCGTGTCCCCCCTTCCAGGAGCCTGCCGGTCACTTGCGCCGTCCCTTCCAGCCCCTCGAGCAGCACATCCGTAGGCTTGGCTCACCAGCCAGCCTCTGACGTCCAGGTCACCCCCATGGACTGCACTCCCCCTTGCATGCCTCTGCTCTTGGGTCCCCGTGGCTCAAGTGGGAGCTTCTATCCACCTGCCCAGGCCCTTCCGATGCCCTCCAGGGACAGCATGGGCTCAGTCACAGCCAGCACTGGCCTGCACGCACTGGGGCTCTGGAGCCCCAGCACACCTGTGAACCGTCCCTGTGGGAACCCAGGAACCCCAGCTCAGTCCACACTCGGGGCCACGGATGGGCAGTGTCAGGGAGCCACCACCCTTTGCAGCCCTGTCCCCTACGGACCACGGGCAGCTCGAGCCTCAACCACGGCCCGGGCCCTGACCTCTGCTCTAGGCCAGCTCTCCTTGGGCAGCGCCACACAGGAGGCTTTGGGGGGTTCCTCACCCACATCCTGCACCTCGGGCACCCATGCTGGCACCCAGCCAGGCTGTGCTGCCACCCCAGCTGTCGTGCCCCCTGGCACGGCCACCGCCCCTGGCTCTGTGACCAATGCTGGGCCCGGCAGCTGGCAGCCCTGCCCAATAGCCGGCGCCACAAGCTCAGCCCCGTTGACCTTCGGGGTTGCGGCAGCCCCCGCAGGCCTGGGGAGGCGACAGGCTGCCCCGGATCAGAGGCGCAGCTTTGGCGCTCACAGCGTTACACCACAAACCAGCAGGTCCCCGAGCAGCACACACCGCTCCGGGGACAGCTTGGGCCTGAACACCCGGGGCCACCCTCGCGGCAGCACCCCCAACACCACCGCCCGAGCCAGCACCAAACACAACCCTGTGTCTGGAGGCCCGAACGCCCCTCCTGTTAGTCCCAGCCCGAGGGACCTAGCCGCTCAGAGGCCCCCGAGGCCCAGCCCAGAGCCCAGCAGCACTGCCAGCAAGGCCACCTGCAGGGTCGCGGGGCTCCTGGGCCCTACTCCTCGTGGCGCTGCCTCTGTGCTGAGCACAGCCAGGAGCAGCCCTGCCAGGTCGAGCCCCTCGTCAGCTGCCCCGGGCTCGGGGAGTCGCAAAAGAGCTGCGCCGGGCCACAAGTCATTTCCCGACACCTCGCAATCCACTCTTTTGGGGTCTAGGACGACTGACTCAACCCCTCAGCTGACCCTGATCATGCTTAACCCATCCCCAGATATTTTTTTCTCTTCCCAACATTTTATGTATTTCTTGGTGAGAGACATGGAGAGAGGCAGAACCCTAGTCACAGGGAGAAATAGGCTCCTCGCACGGAGCCCGATGCGGGACCGAACCCAGGACCGGGATGACAATCCCAGCTGAAGGCAGATGCCCAACCGCTGAGCCACCCAGGCATCTCTAGTCCACCCCTCCTACACCCCATTGCCACCCATGGTCTTTCATGTTCCTCTGCTTCCGGCCCACAACCTTGTGCTCTTTGTTTCTTTCTTTGTTTCTTTCTTTTTTTTTACTTATTTAAAGATTTTATTTATTCATCAGAGAGAGAGAGAGGAAGAGACACAGGCAGAGAAAGAAGCAGGCTCCTTGCGGGACTTGATCCTGGGACTCCAAGACCATGCCTGGGGCTGAAGGGAGGCGATCAAATGCCAAGCCACCCAGGCGTCCTTACATGTATTTTTTTTAAACGTGAAATTATTCATGAGAGACAGAGAGAGCTGCAGGTACATGGGGGGCAGGGAGAAGCAGGCTCCGTGCAGGGAGCCTGATGTGGGACTTGATCCCAGGATCCGGGATCTCACCCTGAGCCAAAGGTGGACGCTCAACCTCAGAGCCACCCCGGGCGTCCCCAGTCCACACCTTGCTCCCCATTGCCACCCACGGTCTTGCGTGTTCCTCTGCTTCCCACACACGACCACATGCTCTACTTCTATCTCTAGACACACCCGACCATACCCGTCTAGGAAATAGGCTAAGACAGGACAGATTCTCATTTGACAGTTCTGGTACTGAGGACCGTCCTTGTTTGCTGTGGTGGTGGTGGCGACACGAAGGCTCTCTGTCCACAAACGGTGCCAGGTCATGGGGAGATGACGCAGGAAGGAAAGGACCGGTTTCAGTTTGCAGACATTTGTACATCTGATCAGGAACGTCTCCCACCAGTCAGTGACCCGGGTGTTTGGGGGTGAGGGCGGCAGGACGCCTCGGATGAGATTTCCAGTGTGCCCTTGCCTGGCTGGAACCTGAACCGGAACCGGTGCAGCCTGGGTGGTTCCAAAAGCGCTGTGGGGGGGAGGGGGGGCGAGCGGGTGTCCCCTAAGGGGCAGATATCCTCGTCCCACGGAAGAGGAGAAAAACATTCCCAAGGCCCCTGTTTGGCGCCCGTCCTGAGTCGGGAAACGCTACTGACCCAGGTGGATCCGGAGCAGGCTGCATTGCAGCCGCCCTGCGGTCCCATATTCCTCACACACGACTCACGGGGGTGCCGGTTTCCGGCCCTGCCTGCTGCCTGCCTATCTCTGCATCCAACTTGCAACTTTAAGTCTGTGAGGTTGGAAGCTTCGGCTCTCTGGGTCTTGCTAGAACCCAAACATAGAAGGACGCTTGCCATACGATACCACGTTCAATCAAGCATCTGTGAAATGAATGTCAGGAAGGAAATTCTCAGCCTTGAACGTTTCTGGGCCCTGCTCCCACGGCTTTCACACCGACCCAGGTCCAAAGGCCTCGGAAAACCTCAGCACGAGGGCTCTATTTCTGTCCCTTTGAACACAGGTTGCCTGTCTGCTTCCCTTGACACTAAAGAAGCAGGGAGCCCGGGTGGCTCCGTGTTGAGCATCTGCCTTGGAGTCACGTCGTGATCCTGGGGTCCTGGGGCCTGGGCTCCAACATCGGGCTTCCAGCGGGGAGCCTGCTTCTCCCTCTCCCTTTGTCACTGCCTGTTTCTCATGAATAAATAAATCCATGATCCGGGATGAAATTCGAGACTCCTGGATGGCTCAGCGGTTGAGTGTATGTCTTTGGCTCAGGGTGTGATCCCATGATCCGGGATCCAGCCCCACATTGAGCTCCTTGCATGGAGCCTGCTTCTCCCTCTGCCTAGATATCTGCCTAGGTCTCTGCCTCTCTCTCTCTCTCTCTCAAAAATAAAATCTGAGAAAAAAAAAAGAAATTCCCTACATTTGGACTTGTAGGTCACCTGATCAGAAAGATGCCTTGTAGGACAAGACCCAAGAGGTAGTCCAGAGAAATAAGGATGGACCAAAATTTTACACACCTGACCCAACCCCCCACTTCCCAATAGTCAAAATCATGAAGAAGGGGAAAGCAGGCCAGGTGGCCACCAGAAATTCAAAATCCACTTCTCCTCTCCAAGCACAAGCGCCAAAACCAATGCTCAACTCACTGCCAGCTCTTCCACCTCTTTCAGAGGCTGAAAGGCAACCACAGATGAAGCTGTTTGCAGGAGGAAAAGACAGGAGCAGGCAGACGTGGGGGCAGAAGGGTGGAAGGTGATGGATAAGAAAAAGGAAAAGAGGGGCACCTGGGTCACTCCGTGGTTGAGCGTCTGCCTCAGGCTCAAGGTGTGATGCTGGGGTCCTGGGGTTGAGTCCCACATCGGGTCCCTGTGGGGATCCTGCTTCTCCCTCTCCCTGTGTCTCAGCCTCTCTCTGTGTCTCTCATGAATAAATAAAGAAATCTTTAAAAATCAAAGAACACAAAGTTTAACTCTGCCTTGGGCCTTGTGGGCAGCTCCCCTGGGGCCTCTGCCTGAGCCCCACCATCCCCCAGGCTCCTCCTCCCCCTCCCCTCTCTTCCCCCCCTTCCCCCCAGTTTCTACAGCACTACAGTGGCTGGAGTGGTCAACTCCTCTGCCATCTCTGGTGCCTCCACTGCCATCACACCCCCACCTCCCCACTTCAGGCAAGGAGCAATAATCACCCTAAGCCATTGGGCCACCTTCTTCTGAGGTTCACGTTGCAGTACCTCCCAAATCAGTAGGCAGGAAGGAGGCCCGAGGGCTCCCTTGGACTTCAACCACCCGCTTCAGATTTTCCCACGGGAGCCTGACAGTGGGAGTGGGGAAGGAACATCGATTGACTTTTTAGAGGACATAGGGGCATTAGAGGACATTATACAGCTTTCAAGCCAATTCAAGGTTGTTGGTTGATTTTTCAAAGACATGTCCTTGGAGCTATCAAGGTCACATATCATACAGATAACCAGCTTTATCTCCCCCACCCCCACCCCACCGTTGGGGTGGGCAGTGGGATATGCTATGCTCCCGTCACAGTTTGTGAGCCTGTAATGGGGCGGTCAAAATAGACCCCTCCATCACCATTAGACAAAGAAACCACATTTGCTGTCTTACTAGAAAACAGGCAGAGAAAAGATGAGAACTACTTATGCCCTTGTTCCACCCAGACTGACCTGGATGCTGGAGGGTCTAGGCCCAAGGGACAGCCCTACTCAACTTTGCTGTAACACCTCAATGGATTAGTTAAATTGTGCCTGTTATGATTTGTCCACTGAAACTACTTAAAATGGTCGATTTTGTCTGTCTCGTATACTTTTCATTGTTAAGAGCAAATAGGTTTTAAAAAATGGTTTATAGGTTAAACCTTTACAGGAGTTTCCAAAATCTTTGGTGACCTGAAACTTTGAAGGTGTGCTAGGTTAATTAATAACTTGGGTTAAATTCATCGGATACCTATGTCTGTCTTTTCAACAGAAGGTAAAATACTAAAGCATAAGTCCCTAAGACATCGAAGGTGGTTTTTGGTTTTGTTTCCTTCTGTTTTCCTTCCCCCCTACCCTTTTCTTTTCTCTCCCCCACCAATTTTTCTTTTTGTTTTATTCAGGAAAACTGGAGATACCTGGGTATGTTAGTAAGCATGTCTCATGCTTTCTTAAAAATTGTGTTATAAACACATACACACACACACTGTGTTTCTAAAAACTATGACATGAAGTCATACATTTGCCAAGCTAAAGAATTCTGGTAAGATAGACAGTGTACTGCTGGT
This sequence comes from Canis lupus baileyi, assembly GCF_048164855.1. NCBI lineage: Eukaryota > Metazoa > Chordata > Mammalia > Carnivora > Canidae > Canis > Canis lupus. The sequence continues at coordinate 46,141,767 of NC_132840.1, forward strand.
TCTTACTGACTTTTCACCAGAGACTGAGGTTTCTAGGAGTTAACAGTCTGCCACATGAGACGCCTGGGTGGCTCAGCGGTTGAGCATCTGCCTTGGGCTCAGGGCCTGATCACGGAGTTCCGGATTCATTCCTGCATTTGGCTCCTTTTGGGGAGCCTACTTCTGCCTATGTCTCTGCCTCTCTGTCTCTGTCTCTCTCCCTCCCCTCCTCTCCCTTCTCCTCCCTCTCTCTCCTCCTTTCCCCCTCACACAGTGCTCTCTCTAAAAAAAAGTAAATAAGTACAATTTAAAAGAAGTCTGCCACATGGAATCAAGACTCCTGGAAAATGATAAGGAAAGGAACTTCGTGTGTGAGAAGGTAGGAGATGTGTAGAAGAGGTACAAGGCATGAGAATACATTTTTTGTTGAGGGAAAAGAAAGTAATCCTGTCCCAAAAGGAGCCTGGCTATTTTTTTTATATATGTTTTAAGCTTTTATTTACTTATTCATGAGAGACACAGAGAGAGGCAAAGAGAGAGGCAGAGATAGGAGAAGCAGGCTCCATGCAAGGAGCCCGATATGGGACTCGATCCCGGGACTCCAGGATCATACCCTGGCCTGAAGGCAGACAGACGGTCAACCGCTGAGCCCCCCCAGGCATCCTAGAACCTGGCCATTTAGAGAAAGAAAGCTCAAGACTGACTCTGAATGGAACAGGACATCGTAGAAGGTGTTTCTGAAGCCCTCTTTTTGAGATTTTAAAAAAAGGCTTTATGTATTCATGAGATACACCGAGAGAGAGAGAGGCAGAGACACAGGCAGAGGGAGAAGCAGGCTGCACAGGAGAGCTCCGATGTGGGACTCGATCCCAGGACCCTGGGATCACACCCTGAGCAGAAGGCGGACGCTCAAAGGCTGAGCCACCCAGGCATCCCTGAAGGAGAGCTCTTGAAAAGGAATTGATTGTATGCATGGTCAGGACAGACTGAGATTGGGAGAAGTGAGTTTTACAAGGACACTGGCATAACATCGAGATTTGGCTCTTCTCTCTGTCAACATGACTAGGTTTTCTTGCATTGGTAGTCTACTCTTGAGAAAAGATTGTGAACAGAGAAATAAAGACTAGGTTTGTTAGTTTGTTTACTCGTCCAGAACAGGAAGCTTTTAAGATTCGTTTTTATCTGGTCTTTACCTACGTAACAGAGTGAAAACTTCTCAAAAGTAAAGGAGCTGCATTTTGGGGAAACTCTATAACCTGCTGTAGAATCTCCTAGGGCCACCTTGGCGAAACAGATACTGAAGTTTTCAGTTTTGTAATGATCCGTGATTCTTTGTAGGCACCTGCCTTGAAAATTCTGAGATGTTGGTTGGTTTGACCGGCTGGGTGGCTGACTGTGTGGCTGGCTGTTTGCTTGTTTGTTCATTCATTCATTGATTTTCAACAGATTCCCAAAAGTCAGACCCTAAATAGAGTCTCTTGACTAATATATATATAGTTTACCTGCTATGTGAAGTCACATGAGAAGCATTGTCAAACAGATAATAATAAGCCCTCTTTGATTCTATTGGGTGTGTGAATGCGGTCAGTGTTCCAAAAGCAAAATGAAATTCCTAAAATTGTAACATGTCCTGGTACAGTGCCATTGCTCGACGTTCGAATTGTTAAAATGCTGTGTGTGATAGAAAATGATCAAATTTTCTTCTCAACTGCATTATAATGAACTCTCATCGGGTCATTCACCATGTCCATTGTTGACCGCCCTGTCCTTTACAGGTGTGGTTCTGATGTTCTTGCAAAAATATGGTCCACCTGAGAGGGAGGGGCAATATGGCGGAAGAGTAGGGTCCCCAAGTCACCTGTCCCCACCAAATTACCTAGATAACCTTCAAACCATCCTGAAAATCTACAAATTCGGCCTGAGATTTAAAGACGGCAGCCCTGGTGGCCCAGCGGTTTAGTGCCGCCTGCAGGCCGGGGTGTGATCCTGGAGACCCTGGATGTAGCCCCACATCGGGCTCCCCGCATGGAGCCTGCTTCTCCCTCTCCCTCTGCCTGTGTCTCTGCCTCTCTCTCTCGCTCTGTGTCTCTCATGAATAAATAAAAAATAAAATTAAAAAAATGAATAAAGAGAACAGCTGGAATGCTACAGTCATCAGAGTTCGCGCTTCTATCAAGGTAGGAAGACGGGAAAAAAGGAATAAAGGAACAAAGGCCTCCGAGGGGGAGGGGCCCCGCGAGGAGCCGGGCTGAGGCCGGGGCGAGTGTCCCCAGGACAGGAGAGCCCCGTCCCGGAGGAGCAGGAGCTGCACCATCTCCCCGGGCGGAAAGGGGCTCGCGGGGAGGTGGAGCAGGACCCAGGAGGGCGGGGATGCCCTCGGGCTCCCGGGGACACTAACAGACACCTGCGCCCCGGGGAGAGCCCCACACTCCGCGGCCGAGCTCCCTAAGGGCTGCAGCGCGGGCGGCGGGACCCGGAGCAGCTCGGAGGGGCTCGGGCAGAGGAAGAGGCTCCGGGCGGAGGGGGCTGCGCGGTTCCAGGAGCAGCTCGGGGGGCTCGGGCGGCGGCTCCGCGGAGGGGGCTGCGGGGCAGGAGCGCGAATCCAACAGCGCAGGCCCCGGAGCACAGGGCGCCGGGACACAGCCCAGGATCCCGCCTCCCCCGGGACAGGGAGAGGCCGAGGGCCCAGGACAGCGAGGACGCTCCTTTCCCAGCTGAGCAGATCAGCGGCCCCGCCCCGGAGCCTCCAGGCCCTGCAGACGGAGTAGTTCCTGCGGGGGCTGAATCCAGGTTTCCAGAGCTGCCGCAGCCACTAGAGTTGTTCCTCCTGGGGCCTCACGGGGTAAACAACCCCCACGGAGCCCCCACCAGGCAGGGGCACAGCAGCTCCCCCAAGTGCTAACACCTGAAAATCAGCACAGAAGGCCCCTCCCCCAGAAGACCAGCTAGACGGACAAGGGAAAAAGAAATTATTGACCAAGCAGCACCGGAAAGTTCCAGGGGAAGTCAAGGGACTTACAGTATACAGAATCAGAAGATACTCCCCCTTGTTTTTTTGTTTTGTTTTGTTGTTTTGTTTTGTTTTTTGCTGTTTGATTTCCGTTTGCTTCCCTCCTTTTTTTCTTTTTCTTTTTTTTCTCGTTGTCTTCTTTATTCCTTTCTTTTTCACTTTTTCTTCCTTTTTTCTTTTTCTTTCCTTCTTTCTCTTCTTTCTTTTTCTCCTTTTCCCAGTACAACTTGTTTTTGGCCACTCTGCACTGATCAAAATGACTAGAAGGAAAACCTCACGTCAAAAGAAAGAATCAGAAACAGTCCTCTCACCCACTGAGTTAAAAAATTTGGATTACAATTCAATGTCAGAAAGCCAATTCAGAAACACAATTATAAAGCTACTGGTGGCTCTAGAAAAAAGCATAAAGGACTCAAGAGACTTCATGACTGCAGAATTTAGATCTAATCAGGCAGAAATTTAAAATCAATGGAATGAGATGCAATCCAAACTAGAAGTCCAAACAACGAGGGTTAACGAGGTGGAAGAACGAGTGAGTGACATAGAAGACAAGGTGATGGCAAAGAGGGAAACTGAGGAAAATAGAGACAAACAAAAGATCATGAGGATAGATTAAGGGAAATAAGTGACAGCCTGAGGAAGAAAAATCTACCTTTAATGGCGGTTCCCGAGGGCGCCAAAAGGGCCAGAAGGCCAGAATATGTATTTGAACAAATCATAGCTGAAAACTTTCCTAATCTAGGAAGGGAAACAGGCATTCAGATCCAGGAAATAGAGAGATCCCCCCCCCAAAAAATCAATAAAAAACATTCAACACCTGGACATTTAATAGTGAAGCTTGCAAATGCCAAAGATAAAGAGAAGATCCTTAAAGCAGCAAGAGACAAGAAATCCCTGACTTTTATGGAGAGGAGTATTAGGGTAACAGCAGACCTCTCCACAGAGACCTGGCAGGCCAGAAAGGGCTGGCAGGACATATTCAGGATCCTAAATGAGAATAACATGCAACCAAGAATACTTTATCCAGCAAGGCTCTCATTCAAAATGGAAGGAGAGATAAAGAGCTTCCAAGACAGGCAGGAACTGAAAGAATATGTGATCTCCAAACCAGCTCTGCAAGAAATTTTATGGGGGACTCTCAAAATTCCCATTTAAGAAGAAGTTCAGTGGAACAATCCACAAAAACAAGGACTGAATAGATATCATGATGACACTAAACTCATATCTTTCAATAGTAACTCTGAACGTGAACGGACTTAATGACCCCATCAAAAGGCGCAGGGTTTCAGACTGGATAAAAAAGCAGGACCCATCTATTTACTGTCTACAAGAGACTCATTTTAGACAGAAGGACACCTACAGCCTGAAAATAAAAGTTTGGAGAACCATTTACCATTCAAATGGCCCTCAAAAGAAAGCAGGGGTAGCCATCCTTATATCAGATAAACTAAAATTTACCCCGAAGACTGTAGTGAGAGATGAAGAGGGACACTATATCATACTTAAAGAATCTATCCAAAAAGAGGACTTAACAATCCTCAATATATATGCCCCGAATGTGGGAGCTGCCAAATATATCAATCAATTAATAACCAAAGTTAAGACACACTTAGAGAATAATACACTTACACTTGGTGACTTCAATCTAGTGCTTTCTACACTCGATAGGTCTTCTAAACACAACATCTCCAAAGAAACGAGAGCTTTAAATGATACACTGGACCAGATGGATTTCACAGATATCTACAGAACTTTACATTGAAACTCAACTGAATACACATTCTTCTCAAGTGCACATGGAACTTTCTCCAGAATAGAACACATACTGGGTCACAAATCAGGTCTGAACCGATGCCAAAAGGTTGGGATCGTCCCCTGCATATTGTCAGATAATAATGCCTTGAAATTGGAACTAAATCACAACAAGAAGTTTGGAAGGACCTCAAACACGTGGAGGTTAAGGACCATCCTGCTAAAAGAATGAAAGGGTCAACCAGGAAATTAAGGAAGAATTAACAGATTCATGGAAACAAATGAGAATGAAGAGACAACCGTTCAAAATCTTTGGGATGCAGCAAAAGCAGTCTGGAGGGGGAAATACATCGCAATACAAGCATCCATTCAAAAACTGGAAAGAACTCAAATATAAAAGCTAACCTTACACATAAAGGAGCTAGAGAAAAAACAGCAAATAGATCCTACACCCAGCAGAAGAGACTTAATAAAGATATGAGCAGAACTCAACGAAATCGATACCAGAAGAACTGTGGAACAGATCAATAGAACCAGGAGTTGGTTCTTTGAAAGAATTAATAAGGTAGATAAACCATTAGCCAGCCTTATTAAAAAGAAGGGAGAGAAGACTCAAATTAATAAAATCATGAATGTGAAAGGAGAGATCACTACCAACACCAAGGAAATACAAACGATTTTAAAAACATATTATGAGCAGCTATACGCCAATAAATTAGGCAATCTAGAAGAAATGAACGCATTTCTGGAAAGCCACAAACTATCAAAACTGGAACAGGAAGAAATAGAAAACCTGAACAGGCCAATAACCAGGGAGGAAATTGAAGCAGTCATCAAAAACCTCCTAAGACACAAAAGTCCAGGGCCAGATGGCTTCCCTGGGGAATTCTATGAAACGTTTTAAGAAGAAACCATACCTATTCTACTAAAGCTGTTTGGAAAGATAGAAAGAGATGGAGTACTTCCAAATTCGTTCTATGAGGCCAGCATCACCTTAATTCCATAACCAGACAAAGACCCCACCAAAAAAGAGAATTACAGACCAATATCCCTGATGAACAGGGATGCAAAAATTCTCAACAAGATAATAGCCAATAGGATCCAACAGCACATTAAGAAAATTATTCACCAGGACCAAGTGGTATATATTCCTGGGACACAAGGCTGGTTCAACACTCGAAAAACAAACAATGTGATTCATTGTATCAGCAAGAGAAAAACCAAGAACCATACGATCCTCTCATTAGATGCAGAGAAAGCATTTGACAAAATACAGCATCCATTCCTGATCAAAACTCTTCAGAGTGTAGGGATAGAGGGAACATTCCTCAACATCTTAAAAGCCATCTACGAAAAGCCCACGCAAATATCATTCTCAATGGGGATGCACTGGGAGCCTTTCCCCTAAGATCAGGAACAAGTCAGGGATGTCCACTCTCACCACTGCTATTCAACATAGTCCTAGAAGTCCTAGCCTCAGCAATCAGACAACAAAAAGACATTAAAGGCATTCGAATTGGCAAAGAAGTCAAACTCTCCCTCTTCGCTGATGACATGAAACTCTACATAGAAAACCCAAAACCCTCCCCCCCAAGATTGCTAGAACTCATACAGCAATTCGGCAGTGTGGCAGGATACAAAATCAATGCCCAGAAGTCAGTGGCATTTCTATACACTAACAATGAGACTGAAGAAAGAGAAATTAAGGAGTCAATCCCATTTACAATTGCACCCAAAAGCATAAGATACCTATGAATAAACCTAACCAAAGAGGTAAAGGATCTATACCCTAAAAACTACAGAACACTTCTGAAAGAATTTGAGGAAGACACAAAGAGATGGAAAAATATTCCATGCTCATGGATTGGCAGAATGAATATTGTGAAAATGTCAATGTTACCCAGGGCAATATACACATTTAATGCAATCACTATCAAAATACCATGGACTTTCTTCAGAGAGTTGGAACAAATAATCTTAAGATTTGTGTGGAATCAGAAAAGACCCCGAATAGCCAGGGGAATTTTAAAAAAGAAAACCATAGCTGGGGGCATCACAATGCCAGACTTCAGGTTGTACTACAAAGCTGTGGTCATCAAGACAGTGTGGTACTGGCACAAAAACAGACACAGAGATCAATGGAACAGAATAGAGAACCCAGAAGTCTACCCTCAACTTTATGGTCAACTAATATTCGATAAAGGAGGAAAGACTATCCATTGGAAGGAAGACAGTCTCTTCAGTAAATGGTGCTGGGGAAATTGGACATCCACATGCAGAAGAATGAAACTAGACCACTCTCTTTCACCATACACAAAGATAAATTCAAAATGGATGAAAGATCCATTGTGAGACAAGGTTCCATCAAAATCCTAGAGGAGAACACAGGCAACACCCTTTTTGAACTTGGCCTCAGTAACTTCTTGCAAGATACATCCATGAAGGCAAAAGAAACAAAAGCAAAAATGAACTATTGGGACTTCATCAAGATAAGAAGCTTTTGCACAGCAAAGGATACAGTCAACAAAACTAAAAGACAACCTCCAGAATGGGAGAAGATAGTTGCAAATGACGTATCAGATAAAGGGCTAGTATCCAAGATCTATAAAGAACTTATTAAACTCAACAGCAAAGAAACAAACAATCCAATCATGAAATGGGCAAAAGACATGAAGAGAAATCTCACAGAGGAAGACACAGACATGGCCAACATGCACATGAGAAAATGCTCCGCATCACTTGCCATCAGGGAAATACAAATCAAAACCACAATGATATACCACCTCACAACAGTGAGAATGAGGAAAATTATTCACAAGGCAGGAAATCTCAAATGTTATAGAGGATGCGGAGAAAAGGGAACCCTCTTGCACTGTTGGTGGGAATGTGAACTGGTGCAGCCACTCTGGAAAACTATGTGCAGGTTCCTCAAAGGGTTAAAAATAGACCTGCCCTACGACCCAGCCATTGCACTGCTGGGGATTTACCCAGAGATACAGATGCAATGAAACGCCGGGACACCTGCACCCCGATGTTTCTAGCAGCAATGGCCACAATAGCCAAACTGTGGAAGGAGCCTCGGTGTCCATCGAAAGATGAATGGATAAAGAAGATGTGGTCTATGTATACAATGGAATATTCCTCAGCCATTAGAAATGACAAATTCCCACCATTTGCTTCAACGTGGATGGAACTGGAGGGTATTATGCTGAGTGAAATAAGTCAATCGGAGAAGGACAAATATTATATGGTCTCATTCATTTGGGGAATATAAATAGTAGTGAAAGGGAATAGAGGGGAAGGGAGAAGAAATGGGTAGGAAATATCAGAAAGGGAGAAAGAACATGAGAGACTCCTAACTCTGGGAAAGGAAGTGGTGGAAGGGGAAGAGGGCAGGGGGTGGAGGTGACTGGGTGGCAGGTACTTAGGGAGACACTTGACAGGATGATCACTGGGTGTTATTCTGTATGTTGGCAAATTGAACACCAATAAAAAATAAATGTATTATTAAAAGAAAAAAAAAGCAACAACAACAAATAAATATGGTCCATCTTCCAGAGGATTCACGGAAAGGACTTTTGACAAATACCGGTTTCTGGTCACCTTGAGATCATAAAAACTCCAGTATGAATTGCCAGAACTAATGAAGAAGCTGCATTTAAACAGAACAGAAAGGAACAACATGGAACTGAATGAGCAAAGGACAATGATGACCGGTTTTTAATGACTCTTGTTTCAAATATTGTTGATCCCCTCTTGTGCTCTTCCAGTTTGAAGGAAACGTTGTCTCTAGAGATATCTATAACTTACAGAAATTTTAGGAAAATGTTTTGTGAACAAATTAAGATAGTTATCTTTCCTCCCTCCCTGTGACCCTCCAGAGTTCAGAAACTCAGTGAGTATTCTTTCTCTTATGGCAATTGTAAATCATCTGTGTAAGTTCCATGGGAATCTGCTCTCATTGTAACCAGACACCATTAGAAGGATTGGTTGTGTTACCAAGGCCTTCCTTGAGTAGGATGGCATCTGTTTTTCTTTTTCTTCCTTTCCCACCCCTCTCCCCCCCACCCCCATTTTGTTTTTCAAAGTAATCTCTACTCCCAATATGGGGCTCGAACTCACAACCTTGAGGTCAAGAGTCATGCTCTCTAATAACTGAGCAGGCCAGGTGCCCCTGGAATGTCATCCCTTAAGACACAGGCATAGACTCAGATAGGATCAGACAGCTTTGAGAAACTCAGATCAACTCTCTGGAGCCAGTCAAGCCCCTTGGAAACTGTTGGCCTGACACCTTCCTTACAGAGGTCCCCACAGCCTTACCAGGTGAGTCAAGAGTGCCACCTCCTGGCAGGTGAAACCAAGAGTCAGCTGCTTACCGGGACTGAGCCTCCCAGGTGCCCCTAAAAGGTGCTTTGAAATGCTGAAGTTCTTCCTTCTTGCCTTGCCTTTACAGGGATGACATCGGTGACCACATCTGTCTACCTGGAGAGGAAGAAAATATTCCAGATTGCTGAAGCCTGGTTTTCCACACTGCAGATGACAGGACATGCCCTCCAACCTGACCCCGGAATTCCCTCACTCTGAGCCAAGGCCAGGGGGTCTTGTTGTTTTAAGTTGTGGTGAAAAATAGACATGACCTACAATGGAGCATTTTAGCCGTTTCTAAGCCTAGAGTTCAGCAGTATTAGGTACGTTCACATCCTCCTCGCCACATTAACTTCCATTCCGTTTTTTAAATTTAATTTTTTTTAAATTTTAAATACATTTAAAAATGTATTTATTGGGGATCCCTGGGTGGCTCAGCGGTTTGGCACCTGCCTTTGGCCCAGGGCGCGATCCTGGAGTCCCGGGATCGAGTTCCGCGTCAGGCTCCCGGCATGGAGCCGGCTTCTCCCTCCTCCTGTATCTCTGCCTCTCTTTCTCTCTATGTCTATCATAAATAAATAAATAAATCTTTTTAAAAAATGTATTTATTCATGAGAGACACAGAGAGAGAGGCAGAGACACAGGCAGAGGGAGAAGCAGGCTCCCCGCAGGGAACTGGATTCGGGACTCGATCCCAGGACCCCGGTATGATGCCTGGAGCCAAAAGAAGACGCTCAACCCCTGAGCCACCCAGGTGCCCCATACATTCTTAATTTTTTAAAAGTTCATTCATTCATTTTTTCATTATCTCTAGATCCAACATAGAGCTTGAACTCTCGACCCTGAGTGAGATCAAGAGTTGAGTGCTGTTCTGATTGAGCCGGCCAGGTGCTCCTGCCATTTCATTTTTTCAAGAACCCTAGGAAGGTGGCTCAGAGTCACCATTTGTCCGCCCCCCACCCCTCCATGTGGAGGTGCCATCTGTCGGGCTAGTTCATGTTTGTCCATCTTCCCTCCTCCTTTTACTAGACAGAAGGTGGCTTGTGAAACAGCTGGTGACTATATCAAATGAGACTGAGGATTTCCCTTGGGAAGTGGGTGCGAGAGGGAGGACAGGTCAAGGGAGAACCAGGAACGTGTTGGTGTTGCTTTAGAGGAAAGAGTGTGCTTGCTGGGCCCTCACCCAGGGTGGATGAGTCAGAACTATCCCGGGCCAGGCCTCCCTTAGTCCTTCACCCTTATCACTCCATGCCTTAGTTTGGTCTCTGAACCCTAAGATATCATCATGTGTTTAAGTCCCCCTCAGACTCAGCAGACGCTCCCAGATGGACCCCACCCCTGGAAGGCATTAGAGTGAGATGCCAACCTCCACATCCAGGATTGATTCCCAAAGGGTGTAATGGGGTTTCCTGGGTTAGGAAACCAGGAGGGGACACTTTAGGCTGCCAAGAGGAGGTGAGGTCTTCACACATCCTCTTTCCCCTTCCCTTTCCCCTTCCCCTTTCCTAAACCTAACTCTCCCCGTCCTCTCCTCCTCTCTGTGGGATTTGCTTAAACTAGAATCTTTGTATCATGTAGTAGATTTCCCATTCTCCACTTAATGAAAGGTACATTCTAAAAAAAAAAAAATCAGGGTGCTGTTGTCCTGACATTTCCCTGCATCAGTATCTTTGGGGTAAACCCCCAGCAGTGCAACGGCTGGGTCGTAGGGTAGTTCTTTTTCTTAACTCTTTGAGGAAATGTCCACATAGTTTTCCAGAGTGGCTGTACCAGTTCCCGTTGCCACCAACAGTGCAAGAGGGTTCCCCTTTCTCCACAGCTTCTCCAACATTTGTTGTTTCCCCTCTTGTTCATTTCCGCCATCCTCACTGGTGTGAGGTGGTATCTCGTTGTGGTTTGGATTTGTATCTCCCTGATGGCCAGTGGTGCGGAGCATTTTCTCATGTGCTTGTTGGCCACGTCTGTGTCTTCCATTTGGAAGTTTCTGTTCCTGTTTTTTGCCCATTTCATGATTGGATTGTTTGTTTCTTTGCTGTTGAGTTTAATCAGTTCTTTATAGGTCTTGGATACCAGCCCCTTGATCTCATAGGTCACTTGCAAATGTCTTCTCCTATTCTGCAGGTTGTCTTTTGGCGCCGTTGACTCTTTCTTTGGCTGTGCGGAAGCGGTTTATCTCGATGAAGTCCCAAGAGTTCATTTTTGCTTTTGCTTCCCTTGCCTTCAGAGATGTGTCTTGCAAGAAGTTGCTGTGGCCAAGTTCAAAAAGCACAGTTGCCTGTGCTCTCCTCCAGGATTTTGATGGATTCTTGTCTCACGTCTAGATCTTTCGTCCATTTTGAGTTTCTCTTTGTGTCTGGTGTAAGAGAATGGTCTAGTTTCATTCTTCTGCACGTGGCTGTCCAATGTTCCCAGCACCGTTTATTGAAGAGACTGTCCTTTTCCCAGTGGGTAGTCTTTCCTGCTTTGTCAAATACTAGTGGACCATAGAGGTGAGGGACCGTTTCTGGGTTCTCTATTCTGTTCCGTTGATCTCTGTGTCTGTTTCTGCCAGTACCACACCGTCTAGAGGGCCACGGCTTTGCAGTACAACCTGAAATCCGGCATTGTGATGCCCCCGACTCCGATTTTCTTTTCCAATATTCCCCTGGCTATTCGGGGTCTTTTCTGAATCCACACAAATCATAAGGCCATTTGTTCCAACTCTCTGAAGGACGTCCATGGGATTTTGATTAGGGATTTCCCTGAAAGCGAAAATTGCCCTGGGTAGCACTGACATTTTCACAATCTTAATTCTTGCGATCCACGAGCATGGAATATTTTTCCGTGCCTTTATGTGTCTTGCTCAGTTTCTTTCAGAAGAGTTCTGTAGTGTTCAAGGTATAGATCCTTTACCTCTTTGGTGAGGTTTATTCCTAGGTGTCTTCTGCTTTTGGGTGCAGTTGAAAATGGGACTGACTCCTGAATTTCTCTTCCTTCAGTCTCATTGTTAGTGTATAGGATGGCCACTGATTTTGGGGCTTTGATTTTTTATGCCGCCACACTGTCGAATTGCTGTATGATTTCTCGCAAGCTTGGGGCATTGTCTTTTGGGTTTTCTCCATACAGTGTCTCGTCATCTGCAAAGTGCAAGAGTCTGTTGACGTCTTCTTTGCCAATTTGAATGCCTTTTATTTCCTTTTGTTGCCTGATTGCTGAGGCTAGGACTTCTAGTACTAAGCGCGGGGTCTCTGATCCACCCGTCTCCCCAGTTTCTGTGGTGACAGGGGGCCCAGGACCTCCTTCCCTGATGGATCAGAGAACTGGTGCTGTTCAGCGGGTCAGCTTTCCTCTGCTGATGGCAGGAGTGAGGATCTCTAAAGTCCATCCATGTCGGGCCACAACCTGCAATTCTTTTCATCTTTTATAATGACAGTGAATGGATTTTAGCCTGTTCCGATGCCAAGAGGGCCCTCTCACCCCAATGTCTGGCAAAGGGAAGAGATGGATTGAGGAAGTCCTTGTGCTGCGGTGAAGTGGGATGTCACCCGTCGCTCAGGGATATGTCCCATCGTCAAGGTAAAGCTGCCCTGGTTTGCCGTCGCCCACAATCCTTGATACCACCCCATTTCCCCAGGGAGATGAGGAAGAGGGGGATTTTCCCAGGACTTCCAAGCGAAAAGGGGGAAAAGAAAAAAAAAAGACTAAAAAGAAATGACTACCTGGGAAAAAGATGTAACACGTAGAGTGTGGACACCTGGTGTCCACTCGGGATGATGCAGCCTGGTCCAGGCCAGAGAAGTGGGTGAGAAGCAGCCATTCCCATAGGCGAGGCTGAGTCCCCCTGTTTATCCCTCCCCCGGGCCGCTGCTGTATACCAGGCTGCGTCACTGAAACTGAACACCCTGTTCCTCCTCAGGAGTCAGCCCTACCAGCCCTTCTGCCCCCACTCCCCACCATCCAGGACCCCCCGCACCCCCCGCCACACACACACACACACACACACACACACACACACCCGCCGCCCCCAGCCAGGCCAAAGGAACCTGGAAACTGTGCGATCTGGCTCCCCATGCCCGCATCCATCCAGGCTGGAGCTTTTCCCCCCGTGACCCCCAGAGCACAGACTCAGGAGATGTATGCAAACAAAGTGGAACGAGGCTTTATTTTCAGCTATGGAGGAAACTCGTAGAACATGGGAAGGACATGGGGAGGGCAGGAGTCCAGTGTGGGTCGAGGAGGAGTCCTGTGCGCTGCAGGACTGGAGGCAGATGGGACACGGGCCTCCGCGCACTGTCCTGGGGCCTGTAGCCACTGGGATCTGACACAGCCTCGAGCCACCCACCTTTGGGCAAAACTGCGGGCCAAGGCTTGGGAATATTCCAGATGCTGGCTTTCGGGATGCCCAGTGTCGCTCCGGGACCACAGAGGTCAGGGCTAGACTAGGGGCCCCCACGGACCTGAGGTCCATCCACATGTAGCCTAGAGGGAAGGGGCACGCTGGTGACTTGCCAGGAAGCTACGGACTCAGGCCCGCATTTTCCTCCTAGACCCCAAAAGAGTGGATTGCGAGGTGTCGGGAAATGACTTGTGGCCCGGCGCAGCTCTTTTGCGACTCCCCGAGCCCGGGGCAGCTGACGAGGGGCTCGACCTGGCAGGGCTGCTCCTGGCTGTGCTCAGCACAGAGGCAGCGCCACGAGGAGTAGGGCCCAGGAGCCCCGCGACCCTGCAGGTGGCCTCGCGGGCAGTGCTGCTGGGCTCTGGGCTGGGCCTCGGGGGCCTCTGAGCGGCTAGGTCCCTCGGGCTGGGACTAACAGGAGGGGCGTTCGGGCCTCCAGACACAGGGTTGTGTTTGGTGCTGGCTCGGGCGGTGGTGTTGGGGGTGCTGCCGCGAGGGTGGCCCCGGGTGTTCAGGCCCAAGCTGTCCCCAGAGCGGTGTGTGCTGCTCGGGGCCCCGCTGGTTTGTGGTGTAACGCTGAGAGCTCCAAAGCTGCGCCTCTGATCCGGGGCAGCCTGTCGCCTCCCCAGGCCTGCGGGGCCTGCCGCAACCCCGAAGTTCAAGGGGGCTGGGCTTGTGGCGCCGGCTATTGGGCAGGGCTGCCAGCTGCCAGCTGCCAGGCCCAGCATTGGTCACAGAGCCAGGGGCGGTGGCCGTGCCAGGGGGCACGACAGCTGGGGTGGCAGCACAGCCTGGCTGGGTGCCAGCATGGGTGCCCGAGGTGCAGGACGTGGGCGAGGAACCCCCCAAAGCCACCTGTGTGGCGCTGCCCAAGGAGAGCTGGCCTAGAGCAGAGGTCAGGGCCCGGGCTGCGGTTGAGGCTCGAGCTGCCCGTGGTCCATAGGGGAAAAGGCTGCGAAGGGTGGTGGCTCCCTGACACTGCCCATCCGTGGCCCCGAGTGTGGGTTGAGCTGGGGTTCCTGGGTTCCCACAGGGACGGTTCACAGGTGTGCTGGGGCTCCAGAGCCCCAGTGCGTGCAGGCCAGTGCTGGCTGTGACTGAGCCCATGCTGTCCCTGGAGGGCATCGGAAGGGCCTGGGCAGGTGGATAGAAGCTCCCACTTGAGCCACGGGGACCCAAGAGCAGAGGCATGCAAGGGGGAGTGCAGTCCATGGGGGTGACCTGGACGTCAGAGGCTGGCTGGGGAGCCAAGCCTGTGGATGTGCCGCTCGAGGGGCTGGAAGGGACGGCGCAAGTGACCGGCAGACTCCTGGAAGGGGGGACACGAGGACCTACGGCGGGAGGGGAGCTCTGGGAGCTGAACGCTGGACAGTCAATACATATGGGGCTAGGGCAGTCCTTCTGGAGCAGTCCGTGCTGGTAGCAGTGGGGAAGGCACAGCTGGCAGCTGTGAAACCGCTGACCCAGTGCTTGGTTGGCAGAGAGCCCCCTCCCTCGCCTCCCATCTCAGGGGAGTCCGCACCGGGCTTCACCCTGGAGGGGGGCAGGGACTCTGCAGCAGCTGCGGGAATGGGCCGGCCAGGAGCTGGGCTGCTCAGTGCACACGTCAGGCCTGATGCAGAGCAGGGAGCAGGCCTGGACGGGTCCCGGCCCTCGGCAGACAGGTCAGCCCTGCCCGATCCCGGGCAGGACGCAGAGGCCAGCAAGGTGCGTGGGGCTGGGGGCAGGGACCGTGACAGGGAGGAGGGGGCGCCAGGGGAGCTGGGCTCCCCCTGAGACAGAGGCGGCACAGAGACAGCCCCTCCACCAGGCGGCAGGACAGCCAGGGGACGCGGGGAGTCCTGCTCCGCCCGCTGTGCACTTAGGCCAGGGGCTGGGGGGACAGCTGGCAGTACAACAGCCCGTGCAGCAGGCCAGGGCAAGGCACTGCAAGGGCACGTGAGGTCGCCCCTCGAGATGCCCTCCATGTCCCCTCATCGCAAAGCGAGGTCGATGCGCTGGAGGGCGGCTCTCTTCTCCGCGTCTAGGTCCTGGGCGGTGACTCGAAAGCCGAGCACAGGGGCTGGCGGCAGCCGCACAGGATCCCCTGGCCTGTGTGGCAGCAGAGGCATCTTGCGTCTTCGGGGCCTGGAGCAGTGAGACGTGGGTGAGCGGTTCCTGCAGGTTTCTTTCTGCCCGGTGGTGGCACCCGCCTCCTCCTGGCGCTGGTTCTCCATCTGGCAAGGCACAGAAGGCGCCGCGGGACGCCAGGGGCTGTCTGGGCTGACTTTGTCTGGGGGCGTGGGGGGCGGCCAGCCCTGTCTTGTGGCTGGAGCCCTCCTCCTCTGCGCTGAGGGGACCTCCCTGGTGGAGCTGTAGGAGCTGCTGATGGCATTTCGGTGGCGGCAGGAGCTCCTGCCGGCCGGGTGGGACTCCTTGTCAGCTGCGTCGTCTGATCCCTGTGCGGGGAGGCTTCTGTGCAGAGGCCCAGGCCTGGGCACAAAGGAACGGGGGCTTGTGTCCACCCTGAAGGGCCCGAATGCCGGCTGTGCTGCCCCGGAGCCTTTAGCGCACCTTCTCCGGGCGTCTGGGGGCCCCGTGAGTGCGGGGTCCTCCTGCTCCTCCCGGGCCCTCCACGCCGTCTTCCCTGCGGAGACATCTTGGGCACAGCTGGGTGCTGACGTTGGCCCCGGGGTGACAAGCCGCAGCTGCGGCACATAGGCAG
The DNA here is from genome assembly GCF_048164855.1 of Canis lupus baileyi. NCBI lineage: Eukaryota > Metazoa > Chordata > Mammalia > Carnivora > Canidae > Canis > Canis lupus. The sequence continues at coordinate 46,157,952 of NC_132840.1, forward strand.
GGAGTCTGCCCGGGACGGACGCGCAGGTGAGGGACGCCTGGGCCTGGGGGGCTGACAGCTTCGCCCTGTGCAGGCCGCCGCGCCTGCGGACCCAGGCGATGAGCCCCAGAAGAGAGCGCAGGGTCCACAGGATCACGGAGTGCCCTGCGGCGGCAGCCAGGGACGAGCGCCCAGACCGGGTCGCGGGACGCTTGGAGGATGGCCTCGGGGTTGACGCCGGCGCGGGGACCGCCGGGCCCCCCTGCGGGCCAAGGCTGGTCGGGGGGCGCCGGGCGCGGGCTGCAGGCGGCCGAGCCCTGCTGCCAGGGGCCGACCCCGCGGGGCCGGGCCGTGCCTGAGGGGCGCAGCCTGCCCGGGGAGGTGCCCATCGAGCGCTTGGCTCCGGGCGGAGGCCGTGGGTGCAGAGCTGGGCTCCCGGCGCTCTCCTTCAGGTGCCAACGTGGGGGCCCAAGGCCCAGAGCAGCGTTTGGCCCGTCGCCAGGATACGGCTTTGGAACCCGGGGCGCCTCAGAGTGGGGCGCGGGCACGAGGCCCCGGGGGCGCAGGGATTCTGCGGGAGGGCCCCCGAGCCCTGGGACCGCGATGGCAATGATCCTGCCGACGTGTGGCCACCCCGCGACCGCCACCCTCAGCCTTTCCCAGATCTCCTGCGGTGATGCTTGAGCTGAGGCACGGGAATCGCCCGGCGGTCAGGGGTCCTTGTCCCTCGGCAGGGCCCCGGGGACCCTCCCTGAGGGTCTCTGCCGTGATCCCCGCACACCTGCTAAGCCTTCAGGTGGCCTTTGCAGGGCTGGAGGCACTGTCTTTGCCCTCAGAAGTGCTCCCCTTTGCTTCTTCCTTGGGTGTTGTGCTGTGTGTGCCTTTGGATGCGACCCAAATCCGTCGGTTGCGTGGGCCGTCGTCTGAATGGTGCTGCGAGACTGTGGCCCCTCTTAGCGAGCTCTGAGGAACGTTTCTCTTTCTCTTTCTGTTGTTTTATTAATCAAGCAACACATGTGTTCAGCTCAGGGTGCACGTCCTGTGTCTCCTTTTGTCCGCGACACATTCCCAGCACCTTGTCCTGCCCTTGCTGTGCTTTTTGTGTCCACCTGGCCCCATGACCACTCAGGGGTTCATCTGAGGGTTGGCTCTCCCGTCTAGCCACCCACACCCCCCACCCCGGTAGATACAATGCAAAAGATACTATTGACAAAACTCTCCTTAGTTTCTGAGGGTACCCGGGGATCATCACCCAAAGCACCCGCTGAAACCCAAACAGGAAATAGTTTCTTTCTAACACCCTGTGACAGAGACACCCAGGGGTCCTCTGGTTTGCGTGGGTCCCCACAGAAACGGGTAGGAAACCCCAGCTTGTCAGCTGCACGTGTGGTCCTGGGTGGCCCTGGCCTTTACCTCCTGACGATGATGACGATGATGGGCCCTCACTCTCTGGTTGTGCCAGGCACTGCGCCACGTTGTTCACGTATGTTAATCTGTATCCAGTCCTCGCAACCACGTTAAGAAGCAGGTAGCCTTATCTACCGTGTTGTGCAAATGGGGAAGCTGAGACCTGCAGAGGATGAACCGCCTACACCAGGTCACCCAGCTGGGAGGCTGTTGCCCGCTTGAGTCCTTGTTCTGAGCGGGTCACACAGGCTTTAAGGCCTGGTTAGAGCTCAGGCCCTAAACTGCCCTCAGTGGTGTAGATCTTAGAGCTGACTGGAGAAGGGTGGTGAGCTGGAGAGCATGCTGGGCAGCCTCCGCATCAGGCCTGTGTGCAGGAGCCTTTCTTCTTTGTGCCGTGGCCCTGACCCGGGTCATCCCATTTAGAGTGTGGCCGATGGGGAGAGCTGGACCCCCGACCCCCATGGGGCCTGCTCCTGCCCTTCTCCCAGGAAGTAGGACTTGGGGTTTAGGGACACTGGCCTCAGTGTGCAGGAAAGGTGCACCGGGATGTGTACACTCAGGGGCTGAGAGATGATATTTTCTGCCCTGGACACAGTGGCAGGTGGTTGGGAAGGATGGGGCAGCAAGCAGACACAGAAGCAGAGAAGGGAGAGCTGTGCAGGGGGAGGGGTGGCACAGCCGGGGAGGGGAGAGGAAGACAATCACACACACACACACACACACACACACACACACACACACACACCCCAGAGGTAGGAAGGAGGGAAGAAGAGAGCCCCAGGGATGCAGTGACGCCGTCTAGACCCTGCCCTTTCCGGCTAGCTGCTCATCCCCATCAGCAGGTCACACGTGGTCCACCAGAGTCAGTCCCCTCTGGACCTGCATGTTAGTCTGGGGGAGTCTCTGCTCCACTGGAGAAGTGGGTAGCATCTACCCACCCCTGTGCCCAGGGGTGGCACAGATGGGCGCCAAAAATGGGCTCTTTCAGGGACTCAGGGCCCAGCCCACACCAGGGCCATGCACAGGAACTACAGGCAGTGGTTGCTGCCAAAGAAGCTATTGGGGGCTGAGGATGGTGCAAACGTGGCCTGGGAATAGAATTTCTTTCACCGGTGGTTTGCTCCTAAAATAATCCCTCCGACCCAGGCCGGTAGCGAACCGTCCCCTTGCTGGCTTGTCTGCCATCGTTGTCTCAGGCTTTCCAGATTGCATTTCGGAAGGTCCTTGTGACACTGTCAGTCTTGCTTCTACCCTGCTGTGGGCTGCTTGCTCTACCTCCATCTAATACAACCATCATTTCCGATTCCTGGAATCCTAGCATGGATGAGCCAGAGAAGTGATCTACGCAGACGTCATATTCCAGAAGGTGACAAAGACTGAAGGGTTTAGCAGGGCTCCTTGACAATATCAACACCAATGGCTCGAACTGGTCAGGCACTCACCATGTTCCCATCTCTACTATCTGATCAGCTGCTTAATCCCCACAGGACCCTATGATGCAAGTTCCTATCCTACATGGGAAGAAATGGAGTCTCTGGGAGATGGTGTGACCTGTGCACAGTCATCTAGCCCAGGACAGGACAGGCTGTTCTTGGAACCCAGTTTCCCAGATTCCAAATGCCAGACACTTGACTACTACATTGTGAAGAAGAGGAAGAAGAGGAGGAGGAGGAAGAAGAAGAGGAGGAGGAGCAGTGGGATTAGGAGGAAGATGCAGAGGAAAAGGAAAGAAGAAGAAGGAAAAGAAGAAGGAGACGAAGAAGAAGGAGATCAGAAGGAAAAGACTCCTCCTGAGCGGATGTAGAGTTGACAATTAAGTATAGATCTGTTTTAATTATATGAGATTTTGTGGACGCCTGGGTGACTCAGCGGTTGAGCGTCTGCCTTTGGCTCAGGGCGTGATCCTGGAGGTCTGGATCCAGCCTGCTTCTCTCTCTGCCTATGTCTCTGTCTCTCTCTGTGTGTCTCTAACAAATAAATAGATAAAATATTAAAAAAAAGAAAAGGAGCTGGAAAACTTACCAAACAAATAAAACCCAAGTAGGTGAAACTAAGGACAAAGAGCAGGTATCAAGTAAATAGAAAATACTAAATCACAGAGAAAATAATAAAATCAGCACTCTGTGAAAAAAAAATGCACAAGCTGGATAAAGCCCTGTATGACTGATGGGGGAAAAAAGAAAAGAGGAGTCATGAGCACCCTGCAGAGTGCCCAAGTACCCACCCCACCCCCACTCCAACCCCAGTCCCCCCACAGTCCCTTGTCAGAGAAACTTCAGACTCTTTCTCTTTCTTTTTTTTTTTTTTTAAGATTTTAATTATTTTTTCATAGAGACCCACAGAGAGAGAGGCAGAGACACAGGCAGAGGGAGAAGCAGGCTCCATGCAGGGAGCCCTACCTGGGACTCGATCCCGGGTCTCCAGGATCACACCCCGGGGTACAGGTGGCGCTAAACCGCTGCACCACTGGGGCTGCCCTCTTTTTCTTTTTTTAAGATTTTATTTATTCATTCATAAGAGACACAGAGCAGCAGAGACATAGGCAGAGGGAAAGGCAGGCTCCCTGCAAGCAGCCTGAAGCCAAACTTGAGCCCGGGAGCCTGGGATCTCGCCCTGAGCCGAAAGCAGGTGCTCAACCACTTAGCCACCCGGGGTCCCCAAAACTTTCCAGGTTCCACAGAACTTTCTGCTTCCATAATACCTCCTGAGTAGGCCAAGCTAGTTGAACAAGTGATCTAGAGGGAGCGATTGGCTCACCCTGGTGATTTCATGTTCACTTTCAAGGGAGAACGGTGGGGGAGCAGTCTCCTCACCACCCCACTGCCCTCCACTTCTCCCCACAGAGGGAGGAACCCGTGGTTGGGGGGCGAGGCTGAAGGCCACTGCTGAGGCTCTTGAGGGGCTCCAGCTGTTGGCTCTCTGCCTCGATCTGTGTGTTATGCCCTCTCATTGTCTTCCCTGCTCTGTCAGTTTATCTTGGAGGCCTTAGCAGCCCACAGTCTTCCAGGTAGCCCAGGAAGGGAACGGGGGTGTCTGCTCCAACCTGGAGACACAGTGAGTGCTGATCACACTGAATCAAACACAGGTCATGTCCAGGGAATTCGCTGGAACACGGGGACTCTAATTCCTCTCTTTTCAGCACGTGGAGTTGAAGCTTAAATGTAGTCATAGAAGACTATCCCAGCTGGAATGAACTAGTTTTGGTTTTTTTTTTAACATTTATTTATTTATAAGAGAGAGAGAGAGAGCACGTACACTGGGGAGTGCGGAGGGAGAGAAATTCAACCAGATACCATGCTGAGGGAAGAGCCCAACATGGGTTTCCAGTCAGGACCCTGAGATGATCTATGCCACAATCAGGAGTCAGAAGCTTGGGGGGAAAAAAAAAGTCAGAAGCTAGAGAGACTGAAACATCAAGGCTCTCCAGAAATGGATTAGCTTTTAAGTGTAGGTTACCAAATGGACTTCCCTAGAACTTCATATACACAAAATAGGAATTTTGGCCATAAATGTATTCACAGAGATTCAGTATAATATACAAATCTTAACGAGAGAGAGTCAGAAAGTATCTATCTGTATGGAGAACAAGCCGAAAACTGAGGCACAGAAACGATGGCCTAAGAAAGGAAAGGGGACCGCAATGAATAGTCGAGTTTTTTGTCCAGGCACTGTGTAGACCCAGGGAGAAGTCCTGCCCTTGAGATATTCACATAAATGTTTCCATCTTGATTATATGCAATTCAACTGAGTTCTCTTACTGTAACCAATAACCACTGTTCAAGAGAAGCAGAACGTCAAATGCTTAATTGCACACACGGGACACTTGTCATCCCCACAGATTCCAGGGAAAAGCCCACCCCGCCATGCAGAAGACATTGTAAGATTCTCCTCTCTGCCTTAGGATCTGATTCAAAAATCAGTGGGCTCCCTTTCTTCAGCCCACCCTGCAGTCCTCTCTCCCTGTGTCTCAGTCTTCTGTGGCAATCGTGCACAGGCGTACTAAGCTAGGGAAACAAGCTAGTCTCCGCTGAGGCCACAGACCCAGTCTGTGCGGTCCCCTCAACTCCGTCTCTCCACTGGTCCCTCTGACAATCCAGCTTGGAATCTCAGGGAAGGAGGCCCTCCTCAGCAGAAGGCAGCCCAGATACTACCTGAGAGCAAAGATCATAAAAGATTGGCCAAATAAACAATCCAGATGAGCGTGGTCATCTCCAGCAGAGGTTTCTCACAGCTTAGCTCTGCCTGCTAAGACAGGAGCACCACTGTATCTCCTCTTGATTTTCATCAAAGTTCTTCTCTCCTGGGAGTGAAATGGAGCAGCGGACAGGGATCCTTTAACTTCCCTTATGGTTGAGATGGTGCCACTGACATTGGCCTACTGGGAAGAAGTCTGTGAATTCTATGTAAGAAGATCCAGTGTGTGGTTAAAATCGGATCATTCCATTTACTTAAAACAAGCAGGCGAAAGATCCCCAAAGGAAAGCATATAAGCCCCCCCCCCATTCCCCACACATATGGAAGCTTACAAAGCATAGAACACAGTTCGACATCCATGTGAGATTTAGGCCCAGAGTCCCGGATGACCTGAGTGTCAGGTGGGATTGCAGGGAATTTGTGGGCTGAATTCTGATACTGATGACATATAAACACCATGAAGGAGGATTCCCTCCTAGAAACAGTGGGGTCCGCTCAGAGTGGGAAGCAGTGAGAAGAGCACGGGCGATGGGAGAGTAAGACTGAAAGGGCTCAGAAAGGGCTGTGGAGTGGGTGTAGCAGAGCATCTGTGGCCAGCACCAATGATAAGGAGGCAGTGAGGCTGTAGAAGGGAGCAGGTGATCTTTGGATGCTTGTGGGAAAAGCAAAGGATACCGCAGAAGTTGCGACTGGTGGAGCCCAAGACCAAGTGACAAGGATCCGGAAGACAGCAGGAAGAGAAGGGGTGCCAGGAATGAAGAAGCTCTCCTCCACCGTGGCAGCTCTAACAGGCGCTACATCGATAAGAATCCAGAGACCACGCTAATGCCCCTGGACACCTCCTCCCTTACGAGGTCACAGGTACGTGGGTGGATGGGACTGGATTTCACATCCAAGTGGATACGGTTCACATAGCAGGGATCCAAGTGGCCAATACATGCTTTGGGAAGAGCCCCAAACCAGCTGGGTCCTTTTTCTAGATCTGCCAAGAAACAGTTATAACTTCTGGGTGATGTTGACCTTGGACTCAGCTCTCGTGACCAGTCACCCTTCTACAAAGTGCATTCGTACTCTCTCTCAAGGCAGCCATACTAAAAATGTAAGCCACTCATATGTCCTCAGAGGTCCATGGAACTGGAACAAGTCAACACACATGGTCATTCACCGCATAGTTCCTTTGCCTGCGTTGATCACGACCACTACACGAGTCACACATGACCCATTTCATCAGCCTTACTCTGCAAATATGGGGTGGAAGTCCCGTTTTGAGACACCCAGGCATCCCGAATGTTCTCTCTGTGAGGGTGGATGAGGAGAAATGGATCCTTTACTATTATTTACTGATATTCTTCAAACCCTGAAGGATATTACCTGTGCACCTTGGTTTGGATAATATATTTCTTCTCAAAAATCATGCCATACATCCATATACATTCCAAGTGGGATTAAATATAAACTTCAATATCATAAACTTCAAGGAGAAATCGGAAACACACCTGTGACCCTGAGATGGGGAAGACCTTCAGACCTGTTATGGATTGAATTGGGTCCCCCCAGATTCCTATGTTGAATACCCAATCCCTACAACCTTACTGCTATGTGACTATTGTGCAGATAGGGCCTTTACGTATGTCACAAAATTCAAGTAAGGCTGTTCAGCTGTGCTCTCACTCAGGATGACTCCCACCCCAATAAGAAGAGGAAACTTGGACACAGAAACAAAAACTAGAGACACCCGCACAGGATGAAGGCTGTGAGGACACAGGGAGAAGACGGCCATCTGCACAGCACGGAGAGAGACCTCCTGAGAAACCAGCCGTGACCACACCTTGATCTTTGCTTCCAGGCTCCGTGGATGGGAGAAGACACATTTCTATTTCTGAAGCAGTCTGTGGCAATTTCTCTTCCTCCTCCTCCTCCTCTTCCTCCTATTCCTCCTCCTCCCTCCTCATTTTTCTTTACTTTAAAGATTTTATTTATTTATTCATGAGAGACACACACACAGAGAGGCAGAGACATAGGCAGAGGGAGAAGTAGGCTCCGATGCGGGAGCCCGATGTGGGACTCGATCCCAGGATCACGACCCAAGCCGAAAGCAGACGCTCAACCTCTGAGCCACCCAGGCGCCCTCATGCAATTTCTTGAGGCAGCCCTGACCATCTAATATGGAAGCCTGACCCTGAAGGCCAAACTACAGAGAAAAACGTTAGTGGGCTTTGCTACACGACATTGTTAAAGGTGTATGCACGAAAGCATAAAGGGGAACTACAAAACAGAATGGCTATTTGTAACCTGCTTCACAGAGTCTGGTGTTCCTAATCCGTACGACCTGCAAACCTATGATAAAGTACACAAGTCCGCAGGAGAGTTGGCCCACTGCGTACCGACAAAGTACATATAAAGAAATACGAATGGCGGCTAGAAACTTAAGAACAAACATACGAGCTGCCAACTCTCTGAAAAACAGAAACTGAGATACTATTTTCTCTTCCAGAGACAAAAATCTTTTAACATAATAGGCTACACAGTTAACAGAGACTGGAGCATTTGTCCACTGCAGATCTATATACTCTCCCTGCCTTCCCCGTAGCCCTTTGGTGGCACCAGTCACACCGGCTTAGACATGATTTCAGTTTCACCTAGACATGCAAATCCTCGATTCTGGACATTTGTACTAGAGGTATTACTATATTAAATATAAGAATGTTTACTCTGTTTGCCACCATACAGAATAACACCCAGTGCTCATCCCGTCAAGCGCCGAAAGCAAGGAAGTCTCCTTATTACTCTGCGCTAAGAATATGGATAAACAGGGACACCTGTGTGGCAGAGGGGTTGAGCGTCTGCTTTTGCTCAGGGCGTGACCCCGGGTCCTGGGATCCAGTCCCACATCAGGGTCCCCGCGGGGAGCCTGTGTTTCCCTCTGCCTATGTCTCTGCGTCTCTCTCTGTCGCTCATAAATAAAGAGTCTTTAAAAAATGAGAATTAGGATAAACAAAGCCTCTAGTAGCTTTTATATCATGAAAATATTAAAACAGAAAGGAAACAACAAAATATGAGCAAAGATCATGTCTGGCAGGTAGATGTTTCTGAGTTGTTGAACTACAGGTGACTTTAAATTTTTCCTTCCCACATACTGATAACTTCAAAGTTTGCTGCATTAAATACATAATACTTTGGTAACAAGAGAAATGTATCAAAGCAGGTGCAGTAGACCCAGGAATACGAGGGCCAGGTTCTGGGTCGAGGCAGGAGCTGAGCGCAGCCTGAGGTGAACTTCGTGTGGGCGTGAGGGCCCAGGAATCAGACCCGCCTCAGGGTGACTCTTGGTCCGTCACTTCTTCCATCTGTGATGGGGCCACGTACTAAAAGCACCCTGTCTCAGATTTGTCATCGAAAAAGCAGGGACAGTGGGGGAGCAGGAGAAAGAGTAGAAACATGTCTATAGGATTGGTCCCAAAGGGGCAGTACTTAGTTCTGCTTTCCTGTTTTTGCATTTTATTGTTTCCTTAGGATAGAAGTGAACATTTTGAAAAAGTCAAACATGTACAAAACACTTCTTTTCATCCCTGGTCCAAAGCACCCACTTGTCCCCTGTATACTTAACCTTTGCTCAGAAACAGGTAGGAATGTAGAGGAAGCATTATTTTGAATTAAGAGGGGACCATGTGAGGTGGAGTAAACTTGAGAACTTTGGAGCCATTTTTGAAGGACATTTTTGGAGAGACCAAACCCTCGAGACGCTTCTGTTACCCTGTGAGCAGGGAGACAGGATGGAGCTCTAAGACAGGCAAGAGTAAGTGAGGATGTGAAGTCGCAGAGAGGCTCGGAGGCAGAGAGAGACGTCATTTCACAGGAAGGCCCTGGACGTCTCCAGTCCAGCGGACCCAGGAGACCCCGGCCTGTGCGGCTACACTGTCCGTCCTCACGCTTGGTGGTGAGCCCCTGATCCTGTTGAGGTGGGACACGCAGCACCTACCGACTCCCAGTTCTGCAGAAAGTCCGCTCAGTCATGCACAGTGGTGACCGCGCCTCAAGCTTCTCTGACATCTTAACGGATAACACCCCCGGGGCATTTATGTATTGTTTCTTTCGGTCTTTCTATATAAGAAGCACCTTGTCCAGTAGCTCACTTCATCACTCAACATCCTCAAGAGTTATCCGACCACTTCCCACACAAGAGTGGGGTTCACAAGGGGTGATGCTTTGCCATAGTCCCAGCTGGGAAGGGGCCGACCCTGGACTTTGCGAGCCTTGTGGTTAGTTTGTAGGTTTAACTGACCTTGGAGGGAGAGCAGTTTCCTTACGAAGCCCCAAGCAAAACGTGTATCATTGCTGACCTGGGAGTCAGAATTAAGCTCCTGTCCTGCAGCGTCCAATTCGTCCAATTATTTCACACCACGCCTCAGGTGATCTTGTTCACACCGAAGTTACTGTATATTCAGAGGTGTGTTTCTGTGATGCATCTGAAAGGCATGTGCCAAAGCAGCTCCGAGGCCCATGTGACTGCACCTCCAACACGATCTGAGCTTTGGGTACACACAGCTGCTTTCCACGGTGCCGACAGCCACCACCACCGCCGCCGGAGCTTGTTGGGGATGGCCCAAGCCAAGCCAGAGTGCCCACCAGGTTTTTAGGAATCCGTGACCTTCCAGGAGGTGGCGGTGGACCTCACCCGAGAAAAGTGGGTCCAGCCAGCCACATCCCAGAGGAAGCTGTACAGAGGTATGACGCTAGACCACATCGGTCATTAGGTCCACGCGTGAGTCTGTCAACATTTACTTATTTGACAAAAAGCTCTTCAGAGCAGCTTTCACTTTGCCCTCTACCCTGCCTCTTACACACTCACGGGCCATTTACAACTCCCTGAAGAGAGTCTGCTTCTGTACTCACTTCTGTCTACTTGGTCCTTGCGTGAGGACGTAGAGACCTGACCACAATATCTTTCTTGCTGCTCTGTCTCTCTCAGGCAGAGTGGTGCTGAGCACTCCCTGCATGCATCTGGCCGGGAAGTGAAGAGGTGTGCTCCAGAGTCTCGAAGCAGCTTTTCTGCACCGCAGCCACAGTGGATGGGGCACCACGGCAGGAGGCCTGGTAAACACTGTCCCTCTGAAACAGAGTGTTGGGGTCCTGACTGAGCACCAGCACACACCCGCCGAATGTCTCTAGCCCAGGAGAGGTGTTCCTCCAGCTTGGAGGAAGGAACCTCCGGACTTCCAGGGTTGAACATGTTCTTCCCGCGCTCAAACGTCCACCTTGTTCCTCCTCCTGCCCTGAAGTGGAAGATCATGCACAGGTCTCAGCACCGAACTCAGAATCCGTGGGCGCTGTTCTCCACAAGCAGGTTATCAGCTCTACGGGTCAGACGTGCTTCCCCGTCTGAAGCCAAGAGGAGACGTGTGCAGGGAAGGAGGAGCATTGCTCAGAGTCTTGAGTCCACGCGGGCTCCTGGCTTCTGGCGTCAGTGTAGAGAGGGGCCTGGCCAGTGAGAAGACCGGACCAGGGTGACATGCATAGACTTCCTTGAGGGAATGGTTCTTCTGTCATCTGGTTGAGGCCCATGGGTATATCCCACCCTCCCACTAGTGTCAAAAGTCTTTGACCACTTGAGCCTCTTGGTCTAACCTCCTGTATGGTCTTGAGCATCCTATATGGCAACCTAGAAAGGGAGGGACTGAATGGGAAGTGCTATGTGAACGTCTCATTCCACTATTAACAGAAGGAGCCTTTCTCTGTGAAAGGGAACCACAGAAGTGTCACCACACATATACAAGGAAGCCTTCAGTCAAATATCCTAAGTTTAGATGACATGAGAGAACTGACACTTGGGCAGAGCCTATAAATCGTAGAAATGATGAAAGAATTTGGCCAGAACCTTCCCATACATACAACAAATACCTAATGCTGGAGAGGAATCTTAGAAGAAATGTGGGAGATCCTTCAGCCAGAGAGCTTGTCTATTCCTAACAACCTGGCGCACAAGAGAGAAGCACTAATTCCAGAATCGCTGACGAAGAGAGCTCAGTGAACATCCGTCCCTTCAACCACATGGGCTCAGTAACACAAGAGAGAAACCATATGAATGGCATCTATGTGGGAAACTGTTCAGAGCCATGTCCTTCGGTGGCAAACGAGTATTCACTCTGGTGAGAAAGCCTATAGGACAACGGGGAGCCTTGATGTGCTTTTCTAAAGATTTTATTTATTTATTCTTGAGAGACCCAGAGAAAGAGGCAGAGACACAGAGGGAGAAGCAGGCTCCATGTGGGGAGCCCGATGTGGGGTTGGATCCCAGGACCCCAGGATCACGCCCTGAGCTGAAGGCAGATGCTGAACAACTGAGCCACCCAAGTGTCCCTCTTTAATGTTTGAACATAGCTTCTGCAAAGTGTGAAATTACATAGGTGGCTGATAGGATGTTTTTATTTAATGGAATTTGCTGCTCTAGAGAAACCATTATGTGATTAAAAGTATGGCTTTGGAAAACCCTGCCCTCCTAAACTCTCTATACGGAGACAGGAGGCAGAGGACAGCCAGCCAGTTTGAAAGAAATAGTGAACAATTGAGGGGGAAAAAGAAGGTAGAAAGGTGCTTGACTTGCTCATATTTCAGTATAGTGCCACTGTCCTCTGTCCTTTCCTTCCATGTTTTGTTTTCACCATAGCATAGAAGACATTTGTGGGATGCACAACACAAAAGAGCCAGATAACTGGATTTTTACTGAGCACTAGTTTTAAAGATTTTTTTTATGTATGTATAAATACGTGTATTTGAGAGAGAGGGAGAGAACGCAGAAGCAAGGGGCGGGGGAAGGGGTCATCGGAGAGCAGGAAGCAGATTCCCTGCTGAGCAGAGAGAGCCCCACGTGGGGCTGGATCCCAGGGCCCTGGGATCATGACCTGAGTGGAAGGCAGGTACTTAAGCAACTGAGCCACCCAGGTACCCCAAGCACTGGATTCAGAATAGAGAGTAATGTCCTCTCCCAAATGACTCATTCCAAGGAGAAATGTGGAGGGTTGTCGCCCTTCAAGTCCAGTATTGGTCTGTGCCGACCACCACAAATGTGGGTCCATGTGGGCCCCTCTGAACCTGAGGTACTGACCCGGCTTCCCTTCTGGGAGAAACTTGTCAGTGGCTGAAGTTGTCTCACTTTTCTTACATTCACCAGCTTGGAGGTACAGACTATTTTGCCTTTCACAAAAGAAAACTAACATAAGGCTAGCTCATGTTACAAGTAAGTGATTAGTGTGCCTGCGTAGGTGCACATAGACTCTTCTATAGGAGATTCGGAAAGGGGCTTTAAAAGCTTTATTTTATTCAGGGATTTTTAATCCATGACTATCTATCTATTTGTGACATTCCAGCTGTCCCAGATTTAGCCAGTGGAATGCCCTGCAAGCTTCCTCCTTGTCCTTTTGACAGGTTCCCATTGTGCTCTGAGCAGTTTCTACTTTCTGACAGTATGCTCCAGAATCATCTAGGACATCGCTTGCCCCAGATCTTTCATTTCTCTCAGGTGCTCTGGTATCTTTCGGTGGGGGAAGGGTACGCTCACTGCTCCCAGGATGCCATTGCTTGTAGGTCCTTTCAACGCATGAGTTAGGAAATTAGTATGAGTGTGTGCGTGTAATTTTTTAAAATCATGGGTTTATACTAATCCTCCAATTTCAATCAAACACCAGCAGGCTCATCTTCACTTTTCCCCATTCCACTGTGCATTCTCCTCCTCTCATGGAGACAGCCCTGGCTACCCCAGAAACATTAAGAAAGGTATGCATTTATGCAACGCTATAACCCCCCAAAATAGTTTCAGAATCTCCATACCCATTGTATAAAACAAAACAAAACTATCAACCAAAGTTTAAGATTTCTTTATAGATCTTTTTGTCTTTAGAGTATCTTCCACTGTGTAAGAACATATATTCAGTCTTGTTTTTGAAAGTCGCTTGAATTATTTATTTTTACTGTGTTCAGTTGTGTTACCATTGTGATACACAGGTTCATATTCTGTATCCAATTTTTATAGTTTGCTTGTTATACAACTTTATGTTTAGCTTTATTTTCAAACTGGTAAAAATGTTTACTTTGTCCATAATCAAAATTACATTTCTTAAAGTGTAGTCTAAGAATTGCCTTCCAATCCCTATCTTATCCACACTATTCATCTACCCTTTATGGCAAAATGTTTTCATTAATTTCTCTTGTGTTTTTCCTGGATTTCTTTTTGAAAAAGTAAACAAATACATATTCATGTATACACACATATCTGTATCTATATATTCTTAATCTCCTTATTTGCTCAAAATGCACAATACATGGTGAGGCCTGGGGAAGTCCAAGTCAGCAGATCTCATAGACTGAACCCTAGGCCAGATGTAATGGATAAATGTTAATAAAGAGAAATGTGAAGTGCAAAAAAAAAAAATACACAATACATTTTGTATCACTTAACAGTATATCCTTAAAAAGTATTCCATTGGGCTTTCACGTGGAGGCGGGGAAGATTGGCCTACAGAAATGATCACCAAAACCCACAAAGGAGACCTGACCTTGGGCTCCCAGAGAAAAAGAAGAAAAAGAAGAAGGTGGTCAAAGAACCAGAGACTCAATACTCAGTTTTAAACAGTGATACTTATTTCAGTGAGATCTGTTCCACAAGAGCCACATCCCCTTCAAAGAGTGTGGTCCTAGAGCAGGCATCTGAGATGCCTCTAGTGAAGAAAAAGAAGGGCCACAGCACCCTCTGTGAGGAGTGCCTAGAACCTGAGACTGTGTTACGTGCTGGACGGACAGGGAAGTTGTCTAGCTCCAGCAGGCAGGCTCTTGGTTCATCTGAGTTTCAAGGTGGGAAGAAGAAAAAGAAGAGAAAGTCCTTATGGCCTCTGGCCATGCCCCCTGCCTCAAGAGTGAAGACCTCCCCAGACCCCAAAGAGGACGAGGAGGTGACCAGAGTTGGCAAGAAACCCAAAAAGCACAAGAAGGAGAAAAAGACCCAGGAGGCTACAGCCTCCTCAGCCAAGGACCCTTGGTTCTGTGAGTCTGGGGATGCTCTATACACTTGTTCAGTGGGGAAGGATGGCGAGGAACAGGCAACCTCAGGGCAGAAACGAAAGCAGGGGAGCCCCAGAGAATGCAATGTGAAGATGAAGAAGAAAAAGAAAATCCACCAGAAGGGAGATACTTCTCTAGGGCACCGTGAGTGCTCTAAGTCTGTAGAGAGAAGCCCTAGGAAAGGAAGTAAGAAGCCAGTCAAAATTGAGGCTCCAGAATATATCCCAATAGGACATAACCCCAAACCCCCTGCCAAGAAGAAAATGAAGTCCAAGAAAAAGACAGAGCAGCCAGGGATTGAGGAACCAGCTCTGAAGAGGAATAAAAAGAAGCGGAAAGAGAGCAGAGTAGCGGGAGAATCTTGGGAAGAGGAGCCTGACACAGACTTAGAGGTGGTGTTGGAAAAGAAAGGCACCATGGATGAGGCGCACATAGACCAGGTGAGGCGAAAGGCCTTGCAAGAAGAGATCGATCATGAGTCAGGCAAAACAGAAGTTTCTGAACCAAAGAAGTGGACAGGAACTCAGTTTGGCCAGTGGGATACTGCTGGTTTTGAAAACGAGGAACAGAAATTGAAATTTCTCAAACTTATGGGTGGCTTTAAAAACGTGTCCCCTTCATCCAGCCACCCCTCTAACACATTTGGAAGCCCCAACATGACTCTCAACAAGAAGGCAGCCGACACCCTGCAGCAGAACCTGCAGCAGGACTATGACCGGGCCATGAGCTGGAAGTACAAGCGTGGTGCTGGCCTCGGCTTCTCCTCTGCTCCAGACAAAATCTTTTATATTGACAGGAATGCTTCCAAGTCCATCAAGTTTGAAGATTAAAGTCTACTGTCTAGTCCTTCAAAACAGCCAAAATTGCTTTTATTATTCAGTTATGCAGTTGGAAGCCATCTGACAACTGTCTCAAATCACACCTCTGCAGAGATTAAGGAAAACTATGCCCATGTGCTCGGATGAACTGGGGTCAGGGAGCTCATGTTTCAGAAGCCGAGAGGACATATGAGTGGCTGACACCTCCTGTTTTCTGTATTAAGATTCCATCCCTGTTTGAAGACATCAGCATATATAAATAATAGCTGAATTTGCTGAGTGCTTAGTATGTGCCAGGTACGTACTACTGTGTTTCCCTTGCACTAATGTAATTAGTAATTATGAAATAGGTGCAATTATCCCCATCTTACTGATGAGGAAATTGAGGTTCAGGGATAAAGTAATAAAATTGCCTGGGTTCACTCAAAAAAAAAAAAAAGTATTCCATTGCGGGTATGCAGATGGCTTTCATTCCTTTTCACACATGCATGGTTTTCATTTTTTTAGATATAGCGTATTTTATTCAACAAGACTTCTCAGCATGGACATTTTGGCTGTTTCAATATTTTGCTGTTGGAAACAATGCCGTTGTCATATGGTCCTACGCGGATTGTGGTTTTGGAGGTTTTTCGTTTTGTTCTGTTTTTCATTTTTGTCTTTGCTTTTTTTATCCTTTGAGGTATAGTTTCGGGCTTATTCCTAGCAGTACAGTTGCTGGATCAAAAGGTAAATGCATTTGTGGTTTGATTAAATAGTGCCAAATCTTCCCCATGGCTGCTGCCCTGCTTTGCATTCCCAACAGCCATGTGTGAGAGCAATTGTTGTACACATGTCACCAACAAAGGGTGTTGGGAAAGTCTGAGAGTGTTTGCCCATCTGAGAGGTGAGAAATGAGATTTTAGTATAGTTTTATTTTACATTCATAGTATTTTGAATGAATTCCAATTCTTTAAGAGCTGCTTTTATTCACTGTTCCCCCCCCCCTTTCTTTTAATGTCAGTTTTAAGAGCTGTTTTACATTAAGTAGATTAACCTATTTAAGCTACTGGCCGCAAATATTCTTTCAATTTTATTTGTATATTGACTTAGCTTATGGTGCTTTTTGCCCATATAAGAGTTTTTTTTTAATTTATTTTTTATTGGTGTTCAATTTACTAACATACAGAATAACCCCCAGTGCCCGTCACCCATTCACTCCCACCCCCCGCCCTTCTCCCCTTCTACCACCCCTAGTTCGTTTCCCAGAGTTAGCAGTCTTTACGTTCTGTCTCCCTTTCTGATATTTCCCACACATTTCTTCTCCCTTCCCTTATATTCCCTTTCACTATTATTTATACTCCCCAAATGAATGAGAACATGTAATGTTTGTCCTTCTCCAACTGACTTACTTCACTCAGCATAATACCCTCCAGTTCCATCCACGTTGAAGCAAATGGTGGGTATTTGTCATTTCTAATAGCTGAGAAAGATGAATGGATAAAGAAGATGTGGTTTATGTATATAAGAGTTTTTTTTATTAGCACTTGTGCATTACTTTATCAATTTCTTGTTGATTCTGAATTGTTTTTTTGTTTTGTTTTGTTTTGTTTTGTTTTAGGGGGTAGAAGGGTAGAGGGAGAATCTTAAGCAGGCTTCAAAGCCAGCGTGGAGTTGAAGGTGGACTCAATCTCATGACCCCGAGATCCTGTCCTGAGCGGAAATTAAGAGTAGGATACTTGGGGGATCCCTGGGTGGCACAGCGGTTTGGCGCCTGCCTTTGGCCCAGGGCGCGATCCTGGAGACCCGGGATGGAGTCCCACATCGGGCTCCTGGTGCATGGAGCCTGCTTCTCCCTCTGCCTATGTCTCTGCCTCTCTCTCTGTGTGACTATCATAAAATAAAATTTAAAAAAAAATTTTTTTTAAAAGAGTAGGATACTTAATCAACCAAGCCACCCAGGAGCCCTCTGAATCAGAATTTTGTTTTAAAGATTTTATTTATTTATTCGTGGGAGACACAGAGAGAGAGGCAGAGACATAGGCAGAGGGAGAAGCAGGCTCCTTGCAGGGAGCCTGATGTGGGACTCGATCCCAGGATCCTGGGATCAGGCCCTGAATCAAAGGTAGATGCTCAACCACTGAGCCACCCAGGCGTCCCTGAATCAGAATTTCTGGAGCATGCTTATGAAAGCCTTCTCCACACACAGGTTACAATGGAATTACACAGATTTTCTTCTAGTTCTTAAATAGTTTCAGTGTCAATATTCATATCTCTGGTCAACGTGTAGTTTATTCTTACATAATGTATAGGATACAGACACCACTTCATTGGGGTTGAGGCAGGGTTGCTCACCACCCATCCAGAGTGGAAAGAAGTCATGTTTCCCTCCCAATCACTGCAAATACACTCTTTACTATGCCCCCTCCCTTGCTCCCACATCTGCTGTGACTCCCTACTGTCTGCAGAGACATGTTATTTGGGCTTCATTGTGAGCTAACACAGAACTCCTAGGATCCTGCTGAATCAGTCCACGCACTGTCACACACACGTAAAGCATACCTGCCTTCCCTCCACTGTCCCTGTCTTCCAGAATTCCACTAGCCCAGACCTCTCTCCATGGTCTTCAGAGATCAATTTACTCCTTCTCTGCCTCCTTCCTGCTTCAGTAGCCCGGGTTCAATTCTTTTCCTCCTCTAAACCCTCCTAGAATAAGTTTCTATAAAACAAAGTTTAATGTGGTCTTCAAATCCTATATGAATTTTCCTCCTCAGATCACAGGCCAAGCGACATTCCCTTGGGTCCCCTCCTGATAGTGTCCCAGGAAAGTCTTGGCTTCCTGAGTCAATCTTCAGGGCTGGTGGCTGTGGGATTCTAACCACCAGTCAGTGGCTGGTGCCTGGGTGGGAAGAAGCTTCCAAGAGATGGATGCGGCCAGGGAGGGAAGGAACCTTCTGGAGAGGCAGGCAGGACCAGCCACTGAGGCCTCCAGGAGAAGCGCAGTGTCAGGAATGCAAGGATTCAGCCCCCGTGAGAGTGAGGAGCAAGGAGGAAGAATGCAAGGAAGAGAAGGGAGAGTGAAGAAGGGAGTCCCTCGCACTTGCCCTTTCCCTGGAATCCATCTGTTGGTTTGCAACCCTCCCCCATACTTCCGAGATGAAATCTGAACTTGGCCCCTGTACTCAGAGGGTAGGAAGAGGCTGAAGGAAGCAACAGGCCATTCCAGGTGGGTAGGCAGCAATTTTAATAGTAACAAAGGGAACTTACCTACGAGGGTTGCCTTGGGTGGCAGAAAGATGAAAGATCTCCGTACTCACCCTCCAAATCTTAGAAGCTTGTAGGAGGCCCTAATTGGGCTCAGCCACATATACTGTGTTTTCAACACCACATCACCCTTTGGAAGCTATGTCCTTGGAGCAGCCCCTGGGGACAAGAAAGGCAGGCAGAACCCACATTCCAAGGACAAGGGAAGCGGTGGGGTGCCTCTGAGTGCAGGTCAGGCTCACAGGTCAATCAGCATTGGCATCTTTTTGATCACATCCCCCAGCACTGTCCTGCCTCCACTCTTGAAATTCCACTTCTCCAACCTCAGCCCTCATACCCCTCCCCCCAGGAGGCCACCGGGTAAGTTGTATGGTTGGCGCTCTGTCACCATACCCTGACCCAGTGGAACAACCGCTCTGGTCCCTGCGATTTTGTCCCTGCTGACATTCCTCAGGCAGCAGAGGCAATGCCATCAGGGCAGTTGCCTAACTCTGACTGGCCAGTGTCTTTTTAAATTTTGGGTTTCCATGCCTCTCATACACCTTGAAGGTCATTCTGTAGACCCTGAAGAATTTTCTAAGCCTATAGGGGAGCCCAGGAGCCTGAGGACTGCTCTGATAGGCTAGGGGGCCAGGCATGGAGACTCCAGCCCAGTCAAGTCATCCTAGCTAGTACCTTGAGGTTCTTTTTTTTTTTTTTTTAAGATTTTATTTATTTATTCGTGACAGACACACAGAAAGAGAAAAAGAGAGAGAGAGGGAGAGAGGCAGGGACACAGGCAGAGGGAGAAGCAGACTCCATGCAGGGAGCCCGTGGGACTGGATCTCGGGTCTCCAGGATCACACCCAGGGCTGCAGGTGGCGCTAAACCGCTGAGCCACCCGGGCTGCCCCCTTGAGGTTCTTTATACATTCTGATACCAGCCCTTGGTTGGATATATGTTTGGTAAATATTTTTTCTCTGTCTGTATTTTGTCAGTTCTTCCTCTCTTAAGGATCTTTCACAGAGCATAAGGTTTTCATTTGCTGACTTCTAGTTTATCCAGTTCTTTCTATGGACCACGGTTTTGATGCCAATGTCAAATCTCTGGCCTGGGATCCTAAACTCTTCTTTTAGAATTTTCCCCTTTAAAGCATGTTCTGGTTTTCTGTTTTACATAGAAGCATGTGATCCATTTTGAGTTCGTGTTTGTATGAGATGTGAGGTGTGGGTGTTTAGGTAAGAGGTTTCTATTTCCTGACTCGCCTGCGTGTTTTGCCTGTGGATGCCCAACTTGCCTTTGATGGAGAGGCCATCTCTCCCTGGAATGGCTTTTGCACATTTGCCAAAAATCAGTTGGGCTTGGGCATATTTTGGGGTTCCTCTGTTCTGTCCCATTAATCAACATGTCTCTCCACCTGCCGACATCACATAGTCTCTATCAGCTCCATAATAAGTGCTACATTAGGGGCAACTCTATTCTTGGTCGTCCAGATTTCTATAGTCCTAGTTTCTTTGCCTGTTTGTATACATTTTTTTTAAGATAAATGTTTACTTTTTTAAAACACCAAAGGAAGTTCTACAACTTGCTTTTTCCCCCTATTTAACTGTTCATTGTGAACATTTATCTCATTAAAAAAGAAACTCACAAATTTATAGTACTACGTTGTATGGATATACTGGGATTTATTTAACCTCGCCCCTCTGAATGAATGTCTATTGTTTCCCTCATTTTTTGTTTTACTGAAAGTAATGCTGAAATTAATATTCCTATCACACATGTATTGGCACAAATGTTCCCATACCTATTTTTAGGTCCCACACTCTTGAAGTAGAGGCTACATGGAGGTAAGGTTGGACTTCTGAGGAGGAGCCAACCCCTAGCTGATACCTCTAGGGCTGGCAGGAAGAGAACTGCTCTGAGCTGGGACCCAGACCTCTGGAGGAAGATCCTGATGAGAGGTAGAACAATAAACTTACTACAAGAAAACATAGGAATGTATCTTCTCTATGTTGTGGCATTTAAGAATTTGGTGTAAGAGTGCTTTCTTAAATGGGACCCCCAAAATGCCATAACCATAAAATAAAAGATCGTTAGGGGCATCTAGCTGGCCCAGTCTGTAGAGCATCTGACTCTTGGTCTCGGGGTCATGAGTTCAAGCCCCATATTGGGTGTAGAGATGAACGTAAAAAAAAAAATAATAAGAGAGAAAAGAATCTTTAAAAAAAATAAAAGATTGTTAAATTGGACTTCATCAAGATTAAGAATTTTGAGTAAAAAACAATAGCCATGGACTGAAAGGATGTATTTGCAATACATTACTCCAATAGAGGATTCCATATCCAAGATGTCTAAAGAGCTGATATAAATGAATTTTTTGAAAGAGATAGCCCTTATAAAGGCATTCAAAAGTTTAAATAGGCCCTTCAAAATTTTATTTATTTGCAAGAGAGAGAGAGAGAGAGAGAGAGAGAGAGAGAGAGAGAGAGCAGGAGTGAGGGGAGGGAAAGAGGGAGAAGAAAAGTGGACTCCTCACTGAATGGGAGCCAAAATGAGACTCAATCCTGGAGCTCCAGGTTCATGACCTGAACTGAAGGCAGGAGCTCACCCGACTGAGCCACCCAGGTGCCCCTGAATAGGCCCTTCAAAAAAGATTTCCAAATGGCTAAGAAACCTTGGAAAGCTGGTTCTACATCATTACTATTGAGGACATACAAATGAAAATGTGTATGTCATACACAGCACACCCATCTGGATGGCTAAAATTAAAAAGGATAACTCAAAAGTTTACAAGACTAGTAAGACAAGTATTGCTGTTGGGAATGTAAATAAGTTCAGCAACTTTGGAAGATGGCTTGGAAGATTCTGTAAGTCTAAGCATACATAGCACCTCCTATGTATGACACAGCCCAACAGAAATTATTGCTTATGTCCACTGAAAGAAGTGCAAGTAATTAAAAGCTAGAAAAGACAGACACGAAGCAATGGCACATCAATAATAGAGTAGATATGTATGGTTTGATATATTCAAACAACAGTAGCGCCAAGCAATGAACAAATGAGCTATTGCTACATGCAGTAATACGGACGAATTTCACAGACCTGACCTTGAGTGACAAGCTGGAAATAGAAAAGTACCTAAGGGATGTTTAGAGCAAGAGCATCCCTGTTCTTGCTCCTGTTTGTTTCCTGCCTTTCCATTCATGGGCACTCCAGCAAATAACCTTGGTGAAAACAGACATCATTGCCCCTTAGCTAATTTTAAAGGAAACGCTTTTGCTTTGTAATTTCTCCATTTAAAGAGAAGCAGCAGGAGAGCCTGGGTGGCTCACTCGTTGATCTGGTTCAGCTCAGGTGGTGATCTCAGGGTCCCCGGATGGAGCCACTTTAATCTGTGTGCTCCCACTTCTCTCCCTCCCTCTCTGGCCACTCCCCCCCCACCCCCCATGGCCCCCCATCCCCCTCCTGCTTGTGCTTGCATACACACATGCCTGCTTGCTCTCTCTCAAATAAATGAATAAAATACTTAAAAAAAAAAAAGAAACACAATTGACTTTCTTCATATGGGTCGGTCTATTCCTACTTATTCTGGAGTCTTAAAGTTTTAAAGATGTATTATAACTATCTCACAGTACATTTGAGAAGACAGTTTCATTTCTGCATGTTCAGTGCTGATAGATGTTGAATTGTTGCCTGCAGGGGATGAAGAAGCCATGTTCCCGGTGGCACTGTCAACTGTAGTAACTAGTGTGGACAAGCTTTGATCACTTACCTTCCAAACATCATTCTCTCTGAACACCACATATCTTTTTGTGAATGCAGAATTTAGTAAATAATGCAATATAAAGGAAAAAGGATAGCTTAAAATTGGTGATCTCAGTAAGATATCCATTCTGTATTGTTATTTATACTGTTCAATCTGAATCCATTGGATCTTTCATATATTAATTTTGGGTAGTTTGTTGCTATTTTTCCTCTCTGGTTTGAATAACTTAGCCATGTCCTTGGGTATCTCATTGTTCAGAAATACCAGAAAGTCTGAGGCCTGGTAAAAATAAGACTTGGTGTGTTCATTAAAGATGTGTGGACCTGCTGCAGGTCCTGGAGTGATGTTAATTAACCAAATGCACAAGAACCAAAGAGGCCAGAAACCTTGAAGTTTCTTTCCTGTCCCCAGACCAAACACACAGTCTAATGACTAACGTTTTGCTGCCCTCTGCTGGTTCCAGTTGGAGGTCCTTGTGCAGATCTATTCCAAGAAAACAGCTTTAGAGTCCAATTTTTACTAAAGTTTCCCTACACATAAAACCAGCAAAAATAAAATAAATAAAAATATGAAAACCTTGACATATATGCACTTAACCAAATATTCCAAATCAGAAAGTCTTCTGATCCCTTAGGAGATTTCAGGTCCACATTGTTTTGCTTTTTATGCCATTTGATCAAAATTGTGCAACATTTTACCCAGAATATACAATTCTCAACTAATAGTGTCTCATTTTGTGAAAGTAGCTTCCCCAGACCATTGCCTGAATGGATTGCCTCAGTTGCAAGCCCTGATAGAGTAACTCTTTTCAAAGGCAGTAAACATGCAACACGGGACATATCCAAACCTAAATCAAACTGACAGAGTCATAATATTCCAAATGCTTTTTATATGATCTTGTCCATATAGGCACTGAGATTTTCACCACTGGAACCAGAGGACTTCCACCTGGTTCAGGCAAAAATATATGCACAGGGGGACATGCTCAAGAATACACAAATAGAAGCACACACACACACACATACACAGGATGACAGAGAAGCTGCTGGACCAGATAGCCCAAACTCTTCCAGAACTCATGCATGGCCCAAACACAGTTACCGGTTTCCACCTGAACAATCAAAGCAGCATTGGCTCTGAGTTTCCTTCTCTTTCTCTCTTTTCTGCGCCGCCCCCACCCCGCCCGGGGCAGGATGTTCTCCCACACTGGACATTTCTCCATAGGGTCGGGGTGTCTGTAAGCAGATGTGCTAGTCACAGTGCCCAGGACCCACAGCCAGCCTTCATTCTCCAGGTACCACCAAAGCAGCGCATGGAGATAACAGACGGTTGTACAGCAAATGGATACAGAGCTGCTGAGAGATGCCCAGGCCAATAACCCAAACCCTGATTTTTTGTTTAAGTGTAAATTCCATTAAAAATTTTTTTTTTATTATTGAGAAAGAGAGAGAGAGAGAGAGCAGGAGAGAGGGAGAAGCAAGCTCTCCGCTGAGCACGGAGCCCGATGTGGGACTTGATCCTAGGATCCCGGGAACATGATCTGAGCAGATGCCTAACCGACTGAGCCACCCGGGCGCCCCTAAATGCACACTCTTTGCCCTTGTCGATAAGAGTATGCCCAGCTCTTTTCTGGTTCATCTCCCCAAAGCCCATGAGTCTAGACATAGGAGTTATCATCCTTGAGCCATTTCAGCCAAAAGTCAATTAACGTCTTCTAGGAGATTCCAAGGGTGTCGGGAGGAGATTATTACTGACAAGTTCGCTCTATCTAACTCAAGTTTAACAAGCAGGAATCAAAATGTTCCTTAAGTCAGATGTCCTGCCAGTTCAATTTTTAGAATAATTATGCATTTGAATGAAAATATAGACTATAGAAGCCTTAATTCATAATCTATGCGCATGTTTCTTCCTCCTAGAGCCTTGAAGTATATGCTCTACTTTTTCTGTAATCATCCACTCTGCTCCCACATGTGCACACCCCACTCCAGATAATAACCACAAACAGGATTTCAATGTATCCACACTTCTGCTTTATTTTCTATGTATCTACACCCGCCTGGAGGGCCCCTCATCCAGCTCTGGAAAAGGGTCCTGCCCAAGGCCCTGGGCACACCGGCCCACTCTGCTCTCATGGGTCCATTCCAGGAGAGATTCCTGCTGAAATGTGACCAGTACTTGCCGGAGCGAGGACACATAGTTTGGAGCAGGTAGTGACTTAGAGGGGGCCTCTGTGGTGCCAACTGTGGCTTTAAAGAGGAGACAAGCCAATACCGGGAGGGGTTGAAACAGATCCAGGATCAAGAAGAGTGTTGGAGAAAAAGTCAGGACGTGCTTTAATGCATTCTTGACTCTTCTGACTGCCTGCTTGTCTGTCCTGTGCCTCTGTCTGTCTGCCTCTACATCTGCCTGATGGGCTGTCTCTCTTGCTATTTATCTACCTTTTTATTTTTATGTCTGTCTGTCAACCTGTCGCTTAGTTTCTGTTTGTCTCTCTGACTGCCTGACATTTTGTCTGCATATCTGTCAATATGTCACTCTGTCTCTGAGTTTCTATGTCTCTCTGTCTGCCTTTCTGATAATTTCTCTTTCTATTTGTCTGTCTGTCTGTCTACCTACCTGTCTGTAGACGTGTCTTTCTGTCTGTATCACTGTCTGTCTATCCACTTATTTATCTTTGTAAATGTATTCATCTGTATGTCAATCTTTCCAGCTGTCTCTTTTTGTATATTTGTCTCCCTGCTGTCCATTTGTCATTCTCTCAGCCCGTCTCTTTACCTGTCTTATTGTCATTCTATCTGCCTGTTTGACTATCTGTCCATCTGCCCATCCACCTATTTTTCACTTTTTGTCTGTCCATCTTTCCATCTGTATTTCTGACCATGACTTTATCTGCCCACCTACCAGTCTGTTGGGCTGTGTATCTGACTTTCTTCCCTTAAGTCTACTGCTGTCTACCTACCTAGCTCTATGACTCCACTCTGTCTTTCCATCTGTCCATCTGTCTCTTTTTCTGTATGTCTATTTGACTTTTTATCTGTCATTCTGCCTTTGTACCCATATATCTATATTTCTGCCATCTTGCTCTGTCTCAGTAGATACGTGGTTCATCCATCCATAGTGGATAGATGATGGATGGATGATGGATGGATGATGGATAGATGATACATAGAAGATGGCTAGACAGACATATGTCTCTTTGAAAGGCTATGCATCTATTTTCTCTGACTACATGTACATGTGAATGTTGGTATGTCTATCAATTTTTCTGTGTGTCTGTCTCTATAGTTGTCTGTTTACATGTACCTCTCTATTCATTTTCCTGTCTATGTATTTTCCAGCTGTATTTCTATCTGTTACCGTGTCTGTCTTATATCCATTATATCTATGTCATTCAGGCCACCTGTTACTTTATCTGACATCTCTGTGTCTGTCTGTTTTACTGTCTATCTATCTATCTATCTATCTATCTATCTATCATCTGTCTCTCTGTCTCTATTTTGTTTTCTCTGTATATCTCTGTGTATACATAGGTATGAAATCTGTTTGTGTTTTTGTTTCTGAGTATCTGTTTTATGTATATATGTGTATCAGTCTCTCCTAGTGTCTCTGTTTGCCACTTTAACATGTTTGTGAGGAGCTGTGTGTTGCGATGTGTCTACTTGAGACACCATGCTTACTGGAGTTGGTGTGTGTGTGAGAGACAGAGAGAGAGAGAGCTGAGTCGCTAGTGTGAGTGTGGCAAACTCTTCCCTGACACGCATGTGGCACTGTGTTCAGGGATGCACGCGAGAGACTGTGCTTAGCAGAGTGAGTGTGTGAGATGCTGCGTGCAGAAGTATATGGGTGAACACCTAACCTGGATGCATTGACTGAGGGTGATGCTACCTTTAAAAAGCCTTCCTTTTGGGATCCCTGGGTGGCTCAGCGGTTTAGCACCTGCTTTCAGCCCAGGGCATGACCCTAGAGTCCCAGGATCGAGTCCTACGTCAGGCTCCCTGCATGGAGCCTGCTTCTCCCTGTGCCTGTGTCTCTGCCTCTCTCTTTCTCTCTCCCTCTCTCTGTGTCTCTCATGAATAGATAACAAAATAAAATCTTTTTTTTTTAATTTTATTTATTTATGGTAGTCACAGAGAGAGAGAGAGAGAGAGAAAGAGAGAGAGAGAGGCAGAGACATAGGCAGAGGGACAAACAGGCTCCATGCACCGGGAGCCTGACGTGGGACTCGATCCCGGGTCTCCAGGATTGCGCCCCGGGCCAAAGGCAGGCGCTAAACTGCTGCGCCACCCAGGGATCCCCAAAATAAAATCTTGAAAAAAAAAAGCCTTCCTTTTGAAACCTCAAGCCTGTAGAGGTCTCTGAGCATTTTGATCCAATGCCCCCATTTATAGATGGACCATGGAGGCTGGACCAAGCCCTGAGCTGAAGTGATAGGAATCTCCTCTCTTCATGCTCACATCCGGGTCCCTTGGGG
Source organism: Canis lupus baileyi (assembly GCF_048164855.1). Taxonomy (NCBI): domain Eukaryota; kingdom Metazoa; phylum Chordata; class Mammalia; order Carnivora; family Canidae; genus Canis; species Canis lupus. The sequence goes on from NC_132840.1 coordinate 46,184,857, forward strand.
GTGGGAGGGTGGGGTCGCCGTGCCCCCCACAGGGATGGTGTGGCTGCAGGAGGAGGAGGGCTGAGGCTGAGGATGCCCTACCCCTGCCTGGACAATCTCTGTATGGGATCTAGCTGGTCTGCCTGAATGCACCCCATTTTACTCCTATGTGCCCCATGTACTTATTAGTAATCATGCCTCCTTCTATTAGCAAAAAGGTTCTGGCTTGGACAATAAATTAAAGGTCACCTTTGACCTTCAGTCACTTTGAAAGTGTGCTGGGGGACTCTAGGCTGGAGCGGAGCCCCTGCTCCTTGGCTGCTCCTCTCGGAAGTCCAGATGCCCTGGAGGGTCCTTGCCTGTCCAAAGCTACTGGGGCCCATTTTGCTCCGGCAGCACCACCTCTCTTGACTTTGGGATGCGACACAGATGGCATCATCCTGGTGACGTACTGTGCAGCAGAAGCCCTGGTCATCCTCAGCACCTCCCTCCCACCCACCACATTGTGCTCCAAGATCCACGTCTCTGCTGTCTCGTGGTCATTTGATCCCCTCCACATGCCAGTGAGTCCCCAGTCTCAACCTTCAGGCCTGATCTCTTCTCCGAAATCTGACACATTGATGTCTCTGTGCACAAGTTTTGTGGGCAACTGCTTTTTCTTCCCTTTATTTATTTATTTTTTTTAGTAAGGTGTAATTGCTGTACATTTATGCTTCATTGTGCGGAGTCCTGCGAGTCTTGACAAATTGCACACATCTGTGACCATCATTGCAATCAAGATACATGGCATTTTCATCACCTCTCAAAATCCCCTCCCATCCCTTTGTAGCCCTGCCTCCTTGACCCTCCCTGTACCGCCTCCAACCCCCCCTCGCCCCCCGGCCCCAAGGCACTGGCAACCACTGGTGTGTTCCCCATCCCTAGTAGTATGGGCTTTTCCAGAATGCCACATGAATAGTATGCTTCTGAGTCTGGCTTCCGTCACTCAGCATGCCTTTGGATGCATCATGTCACACCAGGGATCAACAGCTGTACCTTCTCATTGCTCAAGAGGATTCCATCATGGGGACAGGCCAAAGTCTGCTCACTCTGTCTTATGGGTGAGAGATATTTGGGTGTCTTCCTGGTTTTGGCAATTACAAACAAAGCTCTTATAAACATCCACTGATAGGTTTTTGTGCGAAAATGAGTTTTCATTTCTCTTGAGCAGCATGCAGAAGAGGAATGGCTGGATCTTACACTAAGTGTATGTTTAACTATATAAGAAACTGCCAAACTGCCTTCCAAAGTGGCTGTGCCATTTGTTGACAATGTAAAGTGTCCAGGGATGCCCTCCCTCTGTCCAAGGTCTGCTCCTCCCCCAGCTCCAACCTGTCCACCTGGTGGCTCACATGAACATCAACCGGGTCAGCTAGATACCTCAGTGTCCCCACGGGCCCTCTCAGCCCAACTGCCAGGAAGTCTCCTACGCCTGGCCTGAGTCCCGTCCTCTCTTTTCTGCCACCACCATTGCCTCTCTTGCTACTTCCTACATGGCAGCTGGAGTCCTCTTCTTTTTTTTTTTTTTTTTTTTTTATTTATTTATGATAGTCACACACACAGAGAGAGACAGAGACATAGGCAGAGGGAGAAGCAGGCTCCATGCACCGGGAGCCCGACGTGGGATTCGATCCCGGGTCTCCAGGATCACGCCCTGGGCCAAAGGCAGGTGCCAAACCGCTGCACCACCCAGGGATCCCTGGAGTCCTCTTCTTAAGAAGACTCCCATTTCACAGGCCTTTCTTGCTCCCACCACACCCAGCAGACCCCACCCCAGCTGATCCTTCCTCCTGTTCAAACTCTGTCCTTGGCTCTAACTGGTCCAGACACCCTTGCCTCCCTCCTGCTCCCCTGGCCCATGGAGCACCATGCCCAAGGTCGCGCCCACTGGGGATGCTCATCCCCAGATAATGGCCACAACAGAGAGAGCCCATTCTTCCGTGGCCCCTCTGTGCATGCTGCTGGTTCTTATTCATTACATCTCCATGCTACTTTGTGATTATCAACCCCATTTTACAGAGGAGAAAACTGAGGCACAAAGAAATAAGCTGGCTGGGGGCACAGAATTAGAGAGAGGTGAAGACAGGTTCATGCCCAGAGAGTTGGACTTTATTTTTTTTTTTAAGATTTTATTTATTCATGATAGACACAGAGAGAGAAAGAGAGGCAGAGACACAGGCAGAGGGAGAAGCAGGCTCCATGCCGGGAGCCCGATGTGGGACTCGATCCCGGGTCTCCAGGATCGCGCCCTGGGCCGAAGGCAGGCGCTAAACCGCTGAGCCACCCAGGGATCCCGAGAGTTGGACTTTAGAGCCCGTTCATGCTCTCTGGGCAATTTCAGGGCCAGTGTGAAGGTCATCGCTCCAAGGGTCATCCCAACTGCACTTCTCGGCCACCCATTTGGTTTGCAGCATCCTTGGCATTTATTGCTTTCTAGGCCAGACACGGATGCACTCATCTGCTGAATAAACAGAAGCCACACTTCATTGTGCCTGCCTCTAAGTGGGTCCTGGGGAGAGGTCCCAGCCACCTGAACTTTCCCAGGGCTCCACTGGGGGTCCCTGGCTGGGCAGATGGAGGGACAGAGGTAGCAAAAAGTTCAAGAAATGACCAAAGCCCACTCCACCCTCTATGAATGGAACTCTATGAGCTGGGACTTCATGGTTATTTGTGGTACTTGTCTTGGAACTGGGACCCAGGGGACCCTCCCTGGGAGGAGCTGGGCTCACTGACTCCACTCCACCAAACAAGGCTGTTTAGCAGAGTTCACTAATGCACCCTTCATCACCTGCCCATCTGGCCACAGCAGCTGAGGCCAGCTGTTCTTCCAAGGGAATAGGGCAAGTGGGGCTGGTTCTGAGGGGCCAGGGTAAGGGTGGAGGCACCTGTTTGTGCTGAGTGACTCCCGGGAGGGTCAGAGGCCGTGGAAAGCAGCCTGTCAGAGGCACTGAATGTCATGTGTTCCTTGCCTCACACCCGCCCTAGTGAGGGGCTCATCATACACCATTACCCCCCCAACTCACCCCTCTGACCACCAGCTTACTTTCTTCCACAGCCAGCACAGCCCACCCCATCCCCCAGGCTCCCCTCTTCTCTCTGCCCCTCTGGCTCTGCCTCCAGGGTGACTGTTGTCAGCAGCAGCCAGCTACAAGGGCAAGAAAATGTGGCCTTGGGCAAGTCATTCACCTCCAAACTTCAACTGTGAAACTTGCTCTCTCCTGAGCAGGACACATGGACACAGGACCTCCCCTTGTCAGACCCCTCTTCCCTATCCAAGACCTGCCTGTCCTCTGAGCCCAAAACCAGCCCCCTGATCCAACAGGAAAGTCAGCACCCCCCATACTCGGTCACTGGCCCACCTGCTCCTGTAGGCAACCACTATCCTGATGTCCAGCACCATCGATTAATGCCTCTTGTAGAATTTCATATGAACTAACTTAAACAACATGTGCCCTTTTGTGTCTGGATCCTTTCATTCGACATTAGGACTGCGAGATTTGTCCCCATTGTTCCATGTATCAGGAGGCCGGCCACTCTTGTTCATGGCCATGTGATACTCCATACATGGTTACATGTGTGTATGTACTTCATGTGTGCATGGATTTGTGTGCATTTTGGTGTGTGTGCACATGTGCTATGTGTGGTTGTGTATATGTGTGTGTGTGTGTGTGTGTGTCTGTATCTGTGGGTCTGCATGTTGGTATGAGGCTACATCACCTTTCAAACATTTTCTAACTAGTCAGTGGGTTCACAAAACAACCTTTTGGTACCTGTAGAAGCAACCCCCACCTGTGCCCCCCATCCCCGCCATCCCATATGGCATGTTCCACGTGTGCTGTGGATCTCACCCTGTCAAGCCCACAGGCAGCTCCTCCCTGGAGCCCAGAGGCCGTGAGGAGAGGTAAAAGGCCTCGGAGATTGTGTGCCTGTATCAGTTGTGAATGGCACCGCTGGGTTTGTGTCGTATACCACCTGTGCAACTGCACTGTTCCAGAACCTGCCCTGGGGCCTTGCCTTGGCCCAAAGCTGAGGTCTCAGAGTTCCTGCTCAACCTCCGTATCGAGCCTCAGCTGGGAGGAAGAATGGTCCCAGGACTTAGCAATGATCTCATCATTGATCCAGGGAGGAGAAGGAAGCATTCTGCAGCACCTGGGCCAGCAGCGCCAGCACCGCTCTCAGGGCCATCAGTCCTGATATGGCAGCTTGCAGGTGGAGCTCAGGGCAGGGCTGCAGCTGGCAGAGTCACGGAGGACGAAACCAGGTACCAGTTCACTGATTTCCTCCGTTTGGTCCAGCCTAACTCTCTGCCTGCTGGAGCATCCCCCCTGCAGTGCCTCAGGGGACCCATGGGGGTCAGGGGGCCTGGTTCTCCCAGGCCCAGGGTCGAGGGACCCTAAAGGATTGCCCAGGTGAAGTAGAGCAAGAGGGGCCTCAAGGGCAGAGAGGAGACGACCAGTCATCCAAGAAGGGATGATGGGGGCCTGGACCAGGCAGCAGCAGCAGGACAGAGAAACAGGCTAAACAAATTTTCAAGATTCAACAGGTCATCATCTGACACTAGAGCAGAGTGAGGAGAGACAAGGGACATCAAAACCCTGGCCTGAGCCACAGGACAAATAGGCTGTTGGCCCATTCATCTGCTCCTTGCACCTCAGTTCCTCATCTGTGAAACAGTTTTGAGATGCAAAGCATCCTTTGGAATCACTCATCCCGGACTTCTCCCCTATGTGTGTATGGTGCTCGGGTTAATGACTTCCTCTTTGTGTGTCTGTCGTCACTCGTCTTTTGTCCATCTCATTTGGAGGCCAACAGGTAGAGAACCTAAGAGGACAGAAAGAAGGAGCAATTTCCTCTCCCACATTGCAGAGGGGCATCTCTGTAGGGAATGCCAGGCTCCCCACACTCCCACCTGGAGAGGGATGAGAGCCTAGGTTAGGAGTTTAACTCCCCAACCTCTAGGGCTCCATCCAGAGTCGGAGAGCGAGGCCCAGCCATGGGAGCATGAAGCAGCTCTCTGGGCGCCTGTAACGTGCCTGCAGCCTGCAGCCCTGCATGGCCCTCCATCCAGCTCAGAGTGGGAATTGCACCTCTCAGTGATGGAGGAAGGGATCAAAAGAACAGTAATATTTCATGCCATGTGACAATCACATGAAATTCAAATTTCAGGGTGCATGAATGAGTTTTTATTGGAACCGAGTCCCTAATAACTACTGGATTTTCTTGGAACCCATTCGCGTGTATAACCATCTACGGCAGATTTTGTATGACAGCAGCAGAGCCAGCAGCTCTGGGCCTGTACGTTTCTGAGGCATTTACTAGTGGGTCCTTTGCAGACAGTTTGGCTGCCCTGCCTCCTGGCAGCAAACCGGCCCCCAAACTGACATCACGGGGGCCTGAGCCAGGACCTGCACCCTTTCAAGGGCCCATGGGTGAAATTAAGACCACGTGCACTTGGATGTGAAGATGTTACGTGTCCACGTTGCTTCACTTCAAACAGAAATTTTGTGTTCTCTTCCTTTGAGGATGGAGGCAAGCAACGGTGGCAGGGCTGGGACTCTGCCCCTGCAGGATGGGAGGCACTGCCCCCCCCCAGTGCCGCGGGGCCCGGCCCAGGGGCTGTGCTCAGCCCCGGGAAGATGGCAGCAGCGTAGCCACCACGGCGCGACCTCGCTCACGGGTGCTTAGCGAGGAGACACCGCCACTGGCTGACCCCAGATGCGTGTGTCCACGTTGGGATACCTGTATTCCCATGAAGTGCGGTTCCTGTGCGACCCTGTATCTTGTATGTCATGCATTTCAAGATTTTTCTTGATAAACTCCTATTTTGTAGCACAGAAGAGTGTAAGAGCCTCTGCGCGGTGGCTTCCTGCAATCCACGCCTGGAGATTTGCCCGAGCAGGGATGAGGCTGACCCCAGCTCTCCTGACCTCTGGCTTCTGTGGTTCTCTCAGCTGCGGGAGAGCCGACGGTTGGCTGAGCACCCACCCAACGGCCGAGCGCTTCCTGGGTGCCGGGTCTCGACGTTCTGGGTGCTGGGCACAGCCGTGACCCAGGCAGAGCAACAGTTCCCGCTCTCCAGAGGCTGCCATGCCAGGGGGGAGAGGCACCGAGGCTGGCACACAGGCCCAAGGGAGGCTGAGCAATAGGAATGGGGGCTGCTGGGACCTTCCTCACACCCGCCTCCACCCACCTGCTTCCTTTTCCTTCTTCTTGTGCTCTCTCCCATCTCAGGGCCTTTGCTTGTGCCACCCCTCTCCCTGGGAGCTCCTCCTCGCATGCTTGGCAAAGGCTGACTCATCCCTTAGATCTCAGACGAAATGTCAATTCCTGGGGGACCCACTCTAGTCCCTCTAACCAGGTCTCCCCTTGCTTTTCCTCCCATGGCACACTGTGTTCCATTACCACCCAGGGATCACTCTAGTTTGTCATTGCTCGGTGCAGTAGGCTCTGTCCAAGCTGGGTCAGTGGGAAGACGTGAGGGCTGTAGGTTGGTTGAGACTTGCAGACCTCTCTCTGGGCAGGAAGCCCACAGGACCTGTACTCCATTCAGGAGACAAATATACATGAAGTACATACTGTACCCTGCACGGGAGACCCAGCAGTGGATGAAAGAGATGACAATCCCTGCCTTCACGATGTCTCTTACAGGTCAGGGCAGGCATAGGTTGGAAGAATAAGAAGGTATCTCTGAAGGAAAATTGTTCTGGGCAGAGGAATAGCATGTGCAAAGGTCCTGGGGTGAAGAGAAGAATGTAGTGTTCTTAAGGCACTGAAAGGAGGGTCAGGGGAAAGGGAGATGAGGATGAGCTGGGTGAGGTCAGGGCAAGATGAGACAGGACTTCAGAGGCTGGACAAGCACTTGGGATTTTACTGTCAGTGTAGCAGGAAGCCAGAAAGGGGTCATAAGGCCTGATTCTGGCTCTAAGACCACTCTGGTGCTTGGTGGATGGTGGGCTGTAGTGGGATGGGGGTATATATCCTTTGAAGCCCTCACTATCTCTGGGTTGCAAACAGGTCTCATCTGGGCCCCTCCACACTGATGGAAACCCATTTGTGTTTCTTCCTGAGCCACTGGGGCCCTCCACTGCAGGAGGTGGATTTTTGGAAAGATAAACTGAGTCCAGGGCAGGCCCACTGGCTGGGCTGTCATCCCTCTAGAGGCCGCTGGTAGGCAGCAGAGGGGTCCAGCGCCATGAGGGCAGTGATGTCAGGGTCAAATGAAGGCCGCAGGAGCACCTGGGGACCCAAGGCCCGATCCAATCCCGGCTCAGACAGCTACCCTCCCTTGAAAATCCCTTTGTGTCCCTGGGCTGATTACCTCTCAAACAGGTAAACCTGGGCCTCAAACATCAAAGGAGTAATGCCTGTAAACATTCGTCACCCAATCCCCCACCCCACACCCCATTTCTTTGTTCTTTAAAGCAGATCCAAGCTGGACTCACCTCATCCTTGGGGAGACAGGAAAGTGCAGGGCAAGCCTGTGGCCTCTGCCGCACACGCACTGGCGCTGCTGCAAAGACGAGCCGTGTGCATGCTCCTTCCAGCTCGGGCGCCGGCCCCACTTCGTGCCCACCTCAGTCCCCACCTCGTGCCTACCTCGTGCCCACTTGGTGTCCACCTTGAGGGCTGGTGCTAAGCACAGGTGCAAGGCGTCGGCTAAATCCACATTCTCTTTCTTCCTCTCGTTCTTTCCACGAGGGTACGAGCTAGCATTTATTATGAACACTCTTTTTTTTACGTAGACAGGGAGACTGAGGCCACAGGGGGAAAGGAATTCAATATAGGTCATAAGCAAGAGAGTGGCCTGGGTCTGAGTGAGGGTCACAGCCAGGACAGAGCATAACTGAACTGAAGACTCCTGAACTCCAGTGCCACCAAGTTTGGGTCACAGGTATGTATCAAGCGCTGACAGGGGCCCCGTAGCTATCTGTGGGAACTCGTGCTTGGGGGTGGGGAAGCCAGAGTTTGGTGGCCCCAACTGGCTTAGATTCTAGTACTAGGGTACTGAGGAGGGCTCCGGGGCTAGGGGAGTCCCACCCACACCCCCGAACCAACCACCTTTAGGGCCTGTCCTTTCTCCAGGTTCAACCCATAGGACCAACCTCCAAGAATCCTTCGTGACCTGCCCCCCGTCCCTCCTGACCTCCTGTCCTTCATCATTGCCTGTCACCACTACCCTTGCTTCTAATCCTGTGGTGTGGAATCATCATCTGAATCCCACAGAATGAAGGTTCCGGCTCCTTCAATGATGCAGAGAAGACCTCCAAGTATGGAACTAGTTTGGGCAAAGGAAAGAATTTTCTCCCAGTGGGCCTCTCCCAGATGGCCACTGAAATCCCAGAGACTGGGCCCTTGGTACAGAGAAAATTCTGCTTTCCCCAGAATGGGCCTTGCCTGTCTTCCTCCCTCCCTGTGCTCCTCCCCCTGCCGGTGGCACCTATCTGCCCTCTGGCCCTTGTCATCCCAACCTCACTGAGCAGGACACCCCTCCAATTCCTGTCACCAGGCCAGGCTGGCGTAGGGCTCTTAGGGCTGCCCTACCCACCCGAGCTTCGTCTGCTGTCACCGTGGTGAGAACCAGGGCTGCTGGTTCTGTTCTCTTGCAGGGGTTCCCCCACTACCAAGTCCCAGGAAAGAGCAGCTGCCCTCCTCCCCTCAGCACATGCCCATGTGGGCATGCGCTCACCAAATCCTTGCAGAAGGGATGAGCAGTGGGCAGGTGTGCCCCCAGGGAGGCCAGGGCAGCGGCTCTGGGTCACACGGCTGGGGAAGTGTAGAATCCAGCTGCAGTGGGTGGTACAGCGCACCCGGAGGCCCGTGCGGGAGAGGGTGTGTGGTCCCAGGTTGTGAGGGTGTGTGCGCCAGCTGGAAGAGCACCCTGGCCTGCAAGCACGGGGTGTTCTGTGCTTTCTCCCAGAGCTCCTGTGCTGACCCACCCCCACCCCTGCCCCCCAGGCCCCTGGGGAGTCCCATGGCCCCAGGCTACGGTGGGCTGAGTGAATCCCAGAAGGCCAGGCAGGGATTTTCAAACACACATCTCCACACGGTGGCACTCAAAGAGATCAAAATGCATTTAATGTGGTCTAGTCTCGTGGCCTATGTCTTTAGATACCGCTATGTATTGAAAATAACATGAAAATTCTCCAGTTTCACCATTTAAAATAGATTTGACATTCTATGACCTCACGCAGGGCAGACACCCCTGTGCAGGGCCTCCTTCCCATCAGGCCCGCTCCCGCCCCCGGCCCCTCCCAGGACCCTCGGGCAGGCAGGGACCGGGCAGCACAGCACCAGCAGGCACGGGGGGGCGGCCACCGTGTTCGAGGCAGCACGCGCAGGCGTGCACACGGACACACCGTTTCCACTGACGTTTCTGTGTACACAGCCCTGGGACCTGCACACGCTCGTGCACTCCCATACACACTGCCCCCAGCAGGCAGGCACCAGCCCTACTCACAGAATCCGGCACAACTGCCACACACAAACGCACCACACGCACGACGTCTTCACTGGGCCAAACACACACACACATACGCCATCCATATGCAAGCACTCACCTCGGATGCCATGTGCTCACACACATGGGAAGATATTACCTCATGCCCAAGTACACAAAAGCCTCACACTGGCACACACATTCCATGCATTCCCATATGGATGTAATCCGGGCAGAGGGCAGTGGGGCTACTGAGTTCCGCTGTGCCGATGTCCCCAGCCGGCATCCATCCTGAGTGGTGTGTGCCCAGCCTTGCAGCCTGGCAAACATTTAAACCAATGCCCGCGTGTAAAACACACACTCACAAACATACCTGTGGGTAAATATACATACAACTCTGAGTCTGTGTGTATATGCACACACGGACATCCCACGTGTGTACATCATCAGCCCAGATTCACACACATATGGAGATCATCGTGGGCACACATTGGTACAGCATGCCCACGAACGGTGAATCCACACGCTCATGCACTCAGGCAAAGCCACAATTGCACATATTTCCTTGAACAGCAATGAGATGATTGCCCATGCAAATGCACGCACTTGGGTGTTCACACACTCACACTCACACACACGCTGCCAGCACGGCCCCTTTCCCACATAAGCAGTTCCATGTCTCAGGGAGGAGGGCACCCAGGCCACCTTGGCTGGCTCCAACAGCCACACCTCTCGGTTCAGGTTGTTAAACTTCCTGGAAATCCCATTGCCTGAAAGGGCGAGGGTGGGAGTAGATTGGAACACACACCTGCACAGCACACAGACCACACTCCATGTACACACAGATGCACACGCAACCAAACACACACCACACACTCAAGTGCACAAATGCTCCCTACTCGCCTGTGCTCGGCACACGCACCGCACGTGGCATGTGGCACACTCAGAGGGCTAACATGCACACACACACACACACACACACACACACACGGGCACCCCGCCCCCCCCCCCCCCCCCCCCCGGCACACACTCCCCAGGGACGACGTAATCCTTGCTCTGCGAGCACACACGGCTCCTCCCATCCACCCTCCCGTTTCAAGTGCACTAAAGAGGGAGACTATTTTGGTCTTTAGCACAAGCAATAAATAAATAAATAAATACAGGGAAGGAAAAAAAAAACGGGCAGAAGAGTCTGAAAACGCAGCATCTGCCTTTGGCGAGAGATGAAAGGCAGCCCAGGGCTGCTCTCCCGCAGGGTCTGGGGCTAAACCATCCAGCCTGGGCCTGAGAGGAGGTGCACCAAGTCACCCAACGTCCCTGGGCTCTGCTCTGCATGGTGGCAGTGGAAGCCTGGCTCACCAGCCCTGGAAGGATCTCCAGCTGCTGGGCAGAGCAGGACACAGGCCCCTCTGCCAGCCTCAAGTGACTGGGGTCCCCTCATCCCTCCCTGGCTCAGCCTGACAATCTAGGGGGTGGGCAGGGAAGCCGTCCCACATCAACTCTACCCTTGCCCCTCCCACCCCCCCAGAGCTAAGATGGAGAAAGGCAGCCAGGCTCAGGGCTGGGAAGCCAGGCCCCGGGCTGGGAAGGACTAAGGCCCCTCCAGCAGATCCTGAGAGGAAAGAGCTGACTCCACTGCTGGAATTCCCCCAGCCAGAAATGAGGGTGGAGTCTGAGGCTAGGGCACAATGCTGAGAGTCTGACACCACTCAGGGCACGGTCCCAGGGCGCCTGTGTGTGTGTGGAGGGGGGGCGGGACTGATGGCTCATGCCCAGACCCTCGAGGTCCTCTGGCCTCAGACCAGGTCTCCAGCTGCCCTGGGGGTTGGTGGAGGAGGAGGGGAGAGGTAACAGCCCCCACCCCAGGCCCCTGGCTTCTCCCTGCCTCCCAAGACCCACCACTCACTTCGTGACCTTGAAGTCTCCTTCCATTTCCCCGTTTGTGCGAGAGTCCTTGGTGCCTAGCTGTCTCAGAGAGGGCACAGGTTGGAGTGGCCTAGGCAGGCAGGCTGAGGAGACATGTATGGGCTTTCTAATTAAGGACTTCCTTACAGGCCTGGTCATTGGAGAAGACAGAAATCTTAGCTGTCCTGGGAAAGGCCTGGCCAGCTCCACCCCTGCCAGCTGTGTCCTCTGCCAAGAACAAGCCCATGTTGGGCAGTTCCTGGTCCAGGGCCCTGCTTTGGGGCCAGCAGAGCCAACAGCTCCGAACTTCCTCCTGACGAGGGGGCCTGGAAGCAAGTGCCACTCCCAGTCATCTCAGCTGACAATTCCACACCTCTTCTAAGATCCTCTGCCATTCAACAGCGGAGAAGAGCCTGGCTGGGACCTACCTGGGCTCCCTTGTGCTGTCCCAGGTGCAAGGAGGATAGCCCAGCCTCTGCAGACAGGCTGGTGGGGACTTCATGGTGGAATCGGGGGCAGCTGGGAGGACGAGCGAGTCCGATAACAACAGAAACAGCTGGAGCTGGCCCACCTGAGGTCTCTAAGGCACGACTCACACTGGGGTCCCGTGGGAATGGGGCTGATCTGCTTCCTTGTCGTCCGGGAACCGGCCCTCCCTTCCCACAGAGCCATCTACTCCAACATTTTCCAAGTGTCCCTCACTATGGAAGGGTGGAGGCTATGAGGCAGAAAAGGAGAGAGAAGTAAAACAGGAAAATCTGGTGGATGGGGGGAGAGCGGGCCCTCCACGGCAGGCAGGTCCCATTTCCAGCCCTGAGACGCACCTCTAAGGTACAAAAGTCAAACCCGAAAAGCTCAAAGTAGTTTTTTCCCAGCCCCCACCCCCCACCTCTATGACTCTGGAAAGCTTTTATGATGATCATTAACATGGTCTTGGTTTTTCTAGCGCAAATATCACCTGGTCCGCCGTGAGCATAAGGAACCACGGATGAGCACCGTGCTTGCGCTTGCGGACTGTGCCACCTGGCACGCGCGCGGCCTCCACAGAGGAGAGGCCTGTCCAGCCTCGGGGAGCCTCGTGGGGCCTCCATCTACCTGCCTGCATCTCGGAAGACCAACGGAATTCTAACTGTCCTTTTTTTTTTATAACCCCCACAAATCAAATTTTTTTAAATCACATGTTAAATTTTTTTTTTTTTTTTTTTTGTAAACAGTCTTACTCAAGCTAAGGTTGAGAAAGCCAAAACTGGTGTTTCTCCCCAAGTTAAAAACCAGTGAGGTGCACTGCAGCCTGCCAGCATTGACCCACAGAGGCTGGATGGCTGTCCAGCCACTTCTGGGCAGGCTGCTGTTCTGTCATCAGGCAGAAGCCCCTGGCTCCTGGCCCGGACCCCCAGAGGTCACCTCTCTGCCCCTGCACCTGCTCCGGCCTCTGAGGCCAGGGGCGGCCCACTTTGGCCGCCCACTCTCCCGCCAACCTTTCCAGGCCACTGTGAAGGAACATAAAACATCTAAAACGCTACTGAGTCTGCAACCGGGGCACCAGGCCCATTCTGCTCAAACCCAGGGCCCTCGTGGGACGCCGGGCCTCTCCCTGGCGGGGCGGATGCTGCACCTTGGCCCATGGTGGCTCAGATCTCTGACTCCCGTCTGTAAGGCCGCTGCTCAAGGACACCGACACCACCACCACCACCACCACCGCCACTACCACCACCACTGGCCTGGGGTCTGTCAAAGTCATGCCGAGCCTGGGGGCTACGGCCATCCTGGCCTCCATCGGCCTCGTCTTCCTCATCGCGGCTCAGGAAGGCTAGCTCGTTCTCATAACAGAAGGAGTTGGCACTGGGCAGCAGGAATTTGTTCTCCACCAGGTCCTTGGCGCTACAGCGGGGTGTGGAGGGCACCTCGTAGGTCTTGTGGAAGTGGGAGTAGTCGATCTTGTACTGGTTCTTCTCCTCGAAGAGGACAGGCTCGAAGCGATGGCCCCACAGGATCTCGTTGGCCAGGTAGGAGCTGCGGGCCTGCGTGGTCATGGCCGTGGCCTCCACCATGCCCTCCAGGATGACCACGATCTCGAAGTCGTCGGTCTCCAGGTCCTGCCGGCTGATGCCAAACAGCGGGCTGGCCTCATCAATCTCATGCAGGATGGTGATGGGGGACACGAGGAAGATGCGATCGAGGCCCTTGTCGAAGCCAACGTCGATGTCGATCTGGTCCAGTGGGATGTACTCGCCCTCCTCGGTGACCCTCGGCTTGATGAGCTGGGCACGCACGTGGGCCTCCACAATGTGGCTCTTCCTCAGGTTGCCCACTCGCCACATGAGGCAGAGCTTGCCGTCGCGCAGCGCCACCACGGCGTTGTGGCTGAACAGCAGGGTCTGCGCCCGCTTCTTGGGCCGGGCCATCTTGGCCATGATGGCGCCGATCATGAAGGAGTCGATGATGCAGCCCACTATGGACTGCGCCACCACCATGAAGACGGCCACCGGGCACTCCTCTGTCACGCAGCGCAGCCCGTAGCCGATGGTGGTCTGCGTCTCAATGGAGAAGAGGAAGGCGGCCATGAAGCCGTGGACCTGCATCACGCAGGGCGTGCGGCCGCGGCCCTCGGCCGGCTCCAGGTCGCCGTGGGCCACCGCGATCACCCAGAAGATGATGCCGAACAGGAGCCAGGAGGCGAGGAAGGCCAGCGAGAAGATGAGCAGCATGTAGCGCCAGCGGATGTCCACGCAGGTGGTGAACATGTCGGCCAGGTAGCGCTGCGACTTCTCGTCCATGTTGGCAAACTCGATGTTGCACTGGCCGTTCTTCTTGACGAAGCGGTTTCGGCATCGGCGCCGCGTGTGCACCTTGCCGTTGCCGAAGCCGTTGGCACCCGACATGGTGACCAGGTGCAGCCCGTCCTCCTCCGATGACACGATACTGTAGGGGTTGGCCCTGCCGGCCGAGGTCATCCCGGGGCTGAGGGGGCCCTGGCTCGCCCCCGGGCCGGCTCTGCGGGGGGCGGCTCCTGCAACAGGGACGACAGCGGGGCTGGCAAAGCAGGACACAGGCCCCCGCCTCCGCCCCCACCCAGAGCCCTCCGACGTCTTCACCCTAACTCGCCCCCCACCGAGCTCTCCATCTTCCCTCCCCAGCCAGCAACTCACCCTCCTTCTCGGTGTGGAAAAGTGACACTCGGTCCCCCCGGGAGCTCTGGCCGCGAAACCCCAAAAGCTCTGCTTTCAAAGTACATTTAGGATCCTACCTCTTCTCCCACTGTCACTGCCTGAGTCCCCGTCATCACCCACCTGGACCAGCATGGCGGCCACCTCGCCAACCACTATGCTCCCGCCCCAACCCCGGTCCAGAGGCAGCCAGGGGGAGCCTGCCATCCTCGGCTCGAGGCCAGAGTCCCTGCTGGCACCCACGAGGCCTGCATGAGTAGAGTCCAGGCCCCTCAGATCTCAGTTCCCAGGCTCTTCCTCACTCGTGCTGTTGCAGCCCACCGTCTCCACGCTGTTCCTCCAGCCTGTCCTGCATGCTCCCCACCCAGATGTCCTCCCATTGCCTCACCTCCCTCAGTCCTTGGCCACAAGGCCCCAAAAGCATCTCCAGAGGCCTTCCTGCACCTTCCGGAGACTAACCCCTCACCCAGTTCCTCACCCCAAATCATCGACTTCTGACCTAATAATAGGAATAGGAATGACATGTACTGGGCGGGTTGCGCTTACCCACCACTCCCACCATGAGACACACCACTGGCTACCTGAGCATAGTGAGTTTGCTGTTTTGTTCACTGCAGTCTCATCCCCAGAGCCTAGAACACCAAGGACACCCTCCTAATGTTCATGTGCTATGCTCCGAGGCACCCAACTCTCGGCACTCATACACCATGCCCTCTGCCTCCCCATCAGAAGCTAGGAGGCCGTCCACAAATCAGCATCCAGAAGGATCACTGACTAACTGCAGCCCAGGGGCCTTCCCCATGCCTGCCTTTCTCAGCTCTACAGGACAGAGCATAGGGAGCACTCAGAAGCGTCACTATCCTCGGCCCACTCAGGGGAGCACTTGGTTGGCTTGCTGCACACACGTATACACACACTCATGCACACCAAGAAGTCTCAGACACGCCCCAGGGCATAACACCCATAGTTGGACAAACACTGCTCTCGTGGCCACTAGCACACATTCAGCCCTCAGAGAGGCTGGCAGCTGCCCCTCCCCCACTGCCCCACTGGCTCTGGGCTGGCCTGTCGGTGCCAGGCTGAGGCATCTACTGTGGGCGCTGAGGCCATCTGGCCATTAGCATTAGGGCTGCAAGTGCTCAGGCCCTCAGCCTGGCTCAGCCGGGGCTGGGCTGGAAGGAGGGGGAGAACCCTGGCTAGCTGGCCTGGCTAGCGTGTTGAGGAGTTAGGCATATTCCTCCCCACCAATGGGGACCCCATCCACCCCCAGTGCCCACCTGGTCATACTAGGACAAGGTGACAAGGCAGGGAGCCCTAGAGTACCCAGAAGACAGTAGGCCTCAGTTAAGAAGGTCCCAGGACAGCCTGGCCACAAGCAGACAGGCAGGTGGCTGGGCACCCACCAGAGACCCAGAAACTGGAAGTGACATGGCCAGGAAGAAGCAACACTGATTTAGCCCTGGTCTGTGTAACCGGGTGCAGCTAGAGCCTCAGAGGGAGCGTGACATCTGACTTCTGCTTCAAACACCTGGGAGACAGGTGAGGGAGAAGCCCACATGACCAGCCAGCCTGCAGACCCCTCCTAGAATCTGTCTCTGTTGCCATGGGCTTCTGGATCCCCAGAGCGGGCACGTATACAACTCTCATGGCTATTCCTGCCCACTCCTCAAGCTGCAGAGAGAGCAGGCCAGACATATTAGCAAATGGTCTTAGCTTATCCTCTCAAAACCCCAAGAAGGGGGGATCCCTGGGTGGCTCAGCGGTTTGGCGCCTGCCTTTGGCCCAGGGCGCGATCCTGGAGTCCTGGGATCAAGTCCCGCATCGGGCTCCCGACATGGAGCCTGCTTCTCCCTCTGCCTGTGTCTCTGCCTCTCTCTCTATGTCTATCATGAATAAATAAATAAATAAATAAATAAATCTTAAAAAAAAAAACAACAAGAAGGTGACTGCTATTGTTATTTCTACTCTGAATGGAGATTCAGAGAGGTTAGGTGACTTCCCCAAAGCCACACAGCCAATAAGCAGGAGAGCTGATATTCGAACCAGTTCATCTAATGCGAGGTCTCCTGCTGTGGGGCCTTCAGGCTCTGCGGGGGCCTCTTCTCACCCTGCCATCCTCCCCCCAGGGCTACTCCAGCTGACCACCTCACCACGGGTCTAAGGAGCTGAGGCCCGGGGCTGTAACGGTGGACGCTGCTTCCGCCCAGGCCAGGAGGCAGGGAGCTGGTGGCTGTGGGGACCCCAGGTACTGTGCCGATGGCTCAGCCCCAGATTCCTGGACCCTCGGGAAAGAAGTGTTCAGGGCTGGGGTACTTAGATGCTGGCGGGAGGCCACCAGACCGCAGGGGGCAGGTTTATGTGACCTGGAGGCCTTGAGGGATGTCCAGCGGGTCATGGCTGCTCCAACTGGAGCTCTAAGCAGCTGGAGGCCTGCAAGGGACAGAATTGGAAGAATCAAAGGCCGGAGAGCCCAGCCTGGCACGTTGCTCCCATCCGCTGGGGAGCCTCGCACCCGGCCAGATTCCAGGCAGGTGAGGGAGCTGCAGTGATTCCTGGTGTCTGTGCCTGGGCTGGGCAACTGGGACCCACCCAGACCGTGTCACACAGGCTTGGGAACCCCCTCTTCCATTGGTGTTCCTCCTCAAACCACACAGAAAATCAACAAAGTCACGTTCACACTCTGCTCTGCTGTTTCTCAGCTAGAAACTGAGAATATGAGCAGTCATTGTCCAAAGGCACCCAGAAACTAAGGATTACAGCGACTTGGCAGTTCCCTGTGTAGATCCAGTCCTCAGCTTCCTGTAGCCCCACTCTGCCGTGCGTGTGTGTGTGTGCGCGCGCGCGCGCGCGTGTGTGTGCGTGTGTGTGTGCGTGTATGTGGGTGTGGGTGTGGGTGTGTTGCTAGGGGTATGAGGAGCCCCTCCCAGGCTCTTGGTGAGTGCAGCACCACAAAGAAATACCCAGAAGAGGGCCCATAAGTAGAAACCCCAGCACTACAAACTTGCCAAACGTCCCAAGGACACTCCATGCACACAAACGCAGATGTGGCAGGAAGTTCACACAGCTGTGGAATCTTTAAAGATTCGGTTTAAGAAATGTGGGACAACATCCTCAACCAGGGACATGCAGGCCTCTTTGGCTCTTGCTCAATGGATGCATACGGTTAGATCAGGTAAGAAATATTGTTAGATTTGTTTTGCTAGAAGAGGCCTCAGCAAGTTAGGAGGCCAACTTCCCATTTCCTAGATCTGAGAACCTGTCCCAGGTCACACAGCAGCTCATGGGCTTGGATAAGACATTAAAGATGACAGCTAGGATCACTGTTGGCAGATGCCTGGCTTGGCCAGAGGGGATCCCAGGCCTTCTCTGGAAGGGAACAGGAGAGGCGCCCCAGGGTCTGCTACCTGAACTAGACGATGTGACTTCCGCACTGGAGATAGGGAGCGAAGTGAGTCCGGCAGGCAGAGAAGGGGTGGTGAAGAGCGTGGACCCAGATACCTCTGAGTGATGGAGAAGCTGTCCCCAGCCTGGCTGTCCCTTGAGCCCACTGCCCTGTTGGCCACGGCATCTGTGGACACCGACTCCGAGCCACCAGGGTGTTCAGAGCACGACACAGCTTGGGCTGGGAGCTTTTAGAGAGGCAGCTCCCACATGACCCAAGGTGGGGCCCAAGAATCACCAGGAGGTGCCTCCGGATGGAGCAGAACACCCCATGCCCTGTCCCCTGAGGCTCTGGGCACCTCAGGTTTCAGTGACATCCGGGAGGGAATGAGGGCCAGGCCTGGGCCCACATTCTCAGATGTCAAGAAGCACTAACTGGAAGAGCCAATGGAGGGAGCCCAGAGCAGGAGGGGCTTAAGCACCCTAGGTCCCGGGCCTTTCAGTTGGCCAGAGTACGTTGAGAGGCAGGAGTGTAGTGATCAATACAGACCAAGTGCTCACTACAGGCCAGGTCAGCTTCTAAGAGCTCTAATTATCTCCCTTAATCCCTTCGACAACGTTATGACTATGAGCTCCATTTTCCAGATGAAGAAACTGAAGCTCAGAAACACTGAGTCACTTGCCCAGGATCACATGGCCATGAAGCAGCAAGTTTCCAGACTAGAGGGTGGGAGAGAAGCCAACCCCCACCACCCCCAGGGCCGGACTGTAGGCGGGACATGAATTCCCATCGCAGGCCTCCAGGCCCTTGCCACACCGCGTGGTGAGAAGACACACAAGCAGCCCCCAGCCTCGGCACTAAAAGCAGACGGAAGCCTGTCAGCAGCAGCCCTGACCCCGGGCCACTCTGCCCTCGCTTCGAATGTCCAGGGATGGGGCACTCACCGCCTCCTGCTCAAAGCTGATGACCAGAACGAATCCCTGGAGATCACCTGGCTCAGGGAAAGCCAGCGTGTGACCCACATGCACTTGGCACCTCCTCGTCTAGCCCGTCCGTGCCCGTGGCAGACGTCGCTAACCCGCCAGAGAACCTCTCGCATGTCCTGGGAAGGCCTCCGAGCCTGTCCTCATCTAGTACATACCCAGCAGGTTTCGCAAAAGCGCCTGAAGGCTCCCATCTTTACTTTGTAGACAGGAAGAAGGGCTCCCCTGTTAGGTCACATAGCAGGACATGAGAGGCAGGCCCGGCCCGGAGAGCGCACCGCAGCGGGGCAAGCACCTCACCGGCAGTGGGGAGCCCCGAATCCCCCTCCCCTCCCCAATGCACAGACCGCTTTTGCCCACAGCACACCGCACAGCCTACACGCATTCGGGGTCAGCACCGCACAGCTTTTCTGTGCCAAACCCATGCTAGGTGCAAGGACAGAAACAGTCACAATAAGTTAGCGTGACGCCGGACGTGGTGGGTGTGCCGCCCGCGGCCCAGGCCTTCCCCACTCCTGGGTGCTCATTTCCAGCCACTACTAACCCTAGTCTCTGCCCGAAAGCTCTCTCTGGCCACTGGTATACACTCTGCTCATGCACTGGACAGGCAGGGAACTAATGCCCCCAGAGCAACCTTCCTGGAGGGGGCAGCTCCCTGCCCCTGACAGCCATACTCTGGGGTGCCTGTTCTATCCTACCTCCCCAGACCCTAGCCTTGCCTCCGGGATGTCCCACAGCACCATGTGGCCAACATGGCTCCTCTTCTCCCAAGCCTCTTCACCTCCCCCTCCTTCCCCTCATCCTCGCCTTTCTCACTCTCTTCTTCCTTTCTTCCTTGTCCCTCCTTCCATCCCCCTCCTCTGACCTCCTCCTCCCCCTTTCCCTCCTCATAGAGTCTTTTGGTAACCTGTCACTTCCCCAGTTGCCTGAGCTGCCAGAAACCTGGTCTTCTCTCTCTCCTTCAGCCTTCATATCCACTCCGTCACCAGGTCCTGCCTGTGTGGTTTGTCTCCTGAACTGCCAAAGCTGTCCACCATTTGCTCGCCCACATCCTCCTTCCAGTTCAGGCCACTCCTGTCTGGACATACCAACAGGCCTCTAAGGGCTTGTGCTGTGGCAACCCTCTGCCGCATGTGGTCCAACTCCCAAATCATACCTAAAATGAATGCTTAGAATCCTCCCACTTGTCAGGGATCATCTGAAGGCCACCATTGCCACAGAGCCCTTTTGGATCCTCTGGCCCTGGGCTTTTCCTGTTATGACCAGAAGGCCCTTCTACCTGGTATAAGAGTTGACCTTGCCCAGGCCGCATTTCTGGCCAACCTCAGAGGCCTACACGGCTGGTACAGGCCTAGCCCAGAGGGGACACCCAGGAAACGCTCATTGTCCAGATAAAAGGCTGAGGGAATATGCAGCGGAATAGCAGATGGATGAGGAGCACGATGGAACAGTGCATGAGGTGACACATATAAATACAGATGGGTGGTGGTACACATGATGAAGACATGGCAGATGGATGAGTGGATGGGTGGGAACCAGAAAGATGAATGGCTTAAGTCGACAGAAAATCATTCGATGGTTTGGGTGCATGAAGAGATGGATAGATAGATGGACAGGTGGGTGGGCAGACAGATGGATGACTAGATGGATGGCTGGGGGAGGGAAGGACAGATGGGTACTTGGGTGCATGGATGAATGGCTGGGATGGTGAGTGAATGGTTGGGAAATGTGTGAATATGTGGAAGTGAAGATGGCTAGGTGGGTTGGGGAAATGAGTGGACAGGTAGATGGCAGACACATGGGAGGATATGTGGAACTAGTGTACGGACAATGGGTGAATGAGAGGCTGGGGAGGTAAATGGACAGAGGAGTATTTAGTTGAGTGGATGGCTAGATGGGTAGTAGATGGGTAGATGCACATCAGTGACCTTCATCTTACCTCTTGAATCCTATCTTCTAAGTAACGGTGCTGAGCAGGCAAGTGGCTGTCTTCAAGGCTGTGTCAGCAGCAGCTTCCATTTCCTGCACCCCAGCTGGAGAGGAATCGGTCACTAGAAGACCCTAAAGTCAACAGAACAAAGCCAAATTACTATAGATGGTACTGCTCTCCTCAAAAGCAAGGGTTCAAAAGTCTGAAATTTCCAGCTGAACCCCCACTTCTGCAGCTTCCCTCAGGGTCCCATGGGAGGTAGAAGAGGCCTCCAGCCCACACCTCTGATACCCACACCTTCGCAACTTGGAGTACCTACCAATTGTCAGCCACTGTGGTGGGTGTTTTACAGAGATTAGCTCACGTCATCTTCACAAAAACCCCACTTGGTTGGAACTATTGTTGGTCTCATTCCAGAGAGGTGGGTAATGCGGCAGAGGAACTCAGGTCTCTATCATACCATACTCCTAGCCACCACCTGCAGAGCCCTCCCAATGCAAACCCCAGGGTTCAAGTGTGGATGGACAGAAGGACAGACAGACAGATGGATGAATTATGGATGGAGGGTGGGTGGATTATGGGTAGGGGAGTGGGTGTGTGGTTGGGTGAGTGGGTGGATTACCAATGGGTGGGTGGGTGGATTATGGATGGATGGATGATGGATGGATGGGTGGGTGGGTGTGTGGATGGATGGGTGATGGATAGTGGGTAGAGAGATGAGCAGGTAAATGGATGGATGGATGAAGTGGTTGAGTGAGCGGGAGAGATGAATAGACAGATGAGTGGACAGGTGGGTAAATGGCTATATGGATGAGTGCATGTCAGTAGCTTCTCAGAGACTTGCCTTGGGCATTCGTGCATCCTGGGTGGTCCCAGCAACCCACAAACGTCATTTTCCCACTGTCAAAGGAGCCCCCTACTTTTCCCCCAGTATGCTGTGTGGCGGGAAGGGGCTCCATGAATTCCCAGAGGCAAGCCAACTTGCCTGGCCCTTCTCACCTTCCCCCACCTCCCAGCCACTGAGGTCACGGGCCCCACCCCGTCACAGCTGAGCTGGCTGTAATCCACAGTCGCACTGGCTTTTCTGGCTGGGATCAAGGAACTGTGGGTGAGTCAGCCCCACATCATAAGCCTCCTGGGGCAGGTGACAGCAGTGGGTTTAGAGGCACACAGACCTAGGTTCAAGTCCACTGCCTGTCACAAGCTGTGTGACCTTGACTGACTCACTTCTCCCTACTGGGCGTCTGCTTACTCCATAAGGGAATGTCCTGCTGGTCCTTCTTCACCTTCCAGACTCTCATCTCAACTGGGACAGAGTCCCCGTTCTCAGCCCCCCACTTCCCTGTCCCTCATCATGCCCTGAGCAGATGCCATAGGTCTGCAGGGTGCATCTCTTAGCCCTCATAATTTTAAAGTGGTGGGGAGATTGAGCCTTAGGGCAGCTCCACTGTAGAAGCACGTCACACAGCTGGGAATCTCCATGGCTAGGACCTGTGCCCAAGTCCTTGATCTTATGCCCTGCCCCTGGAATGGGCTTACACCGTGCCCAGCCCTGAGGGCTTAGCTCCTGGCTTCGTTTATTCCAGCCCTCACAGCCCCACTTTGAAGGAGCGATGCCTCTCCTGGCTGGCCACACAGGGAAATCGGGGCTCAGGGAAGCTAAGTCACTTGCCCTAGGTCACCCTGAGCTGGAATTCCAAAAAAGGAGATGTCATAGGGAGATGGGAGCCAAAGAAGTTTATAGGGAGAAGGAAGTGAGACAGCCTGCCCTCCCCACTTCCTGTTGGTCACCTGTCACCTGACCTGCCCCAGGCTCTCTTCCCCTTGCTCCTGATGCCCTAGCCCCTAAAGGGGCCTCTCCAGACCACAAATCCAGCCACATTTGTTCTCACCTGCGAGGTGGGCAAAATCAGCTCCACTCTACAAGGAAACAGAGGCTCAGAGCAGAGGAGTGACTTGCCCAAGGTCACAAAGCTGCACTGGAGTGAGTGGCAGCTGGGACACAAGAACCCAGGTCTCTGGACACCCCGTCCAATACTGCCCCCCCCCCACCCCGGGATGGCCACAGCAGCCCATGATGTGAATTCAAACCCCTGAAGATCACCAAATGCCTTCCTGGGGCACGGGGCACAGTCCTGCCTGGGAGAGGTGGGGTGGGGGCTCGAGGCTGCCACATAACGCGGGAGCGGCCGAGCCCAGACAGGCCAGACTGGCCCTCAGACTCCCGGCAAGCGAGGGCAGGGCCGGGGGACACCGAGGCTCCCGACCAGCCCTGCCGGTGCCCGTGCCCGACCGTCAGCCAGCGCCGGGGCCGACACCGCCGGGGCCAGGGCCAGGCATTTCCCCTTCCTGAGGCCCCGCTTCCTCCTCCACAAAGCGGCGGATGCGGAGGCTCAGGCTCCGGGCACAGGGCCTGGACCCGAAGGGCCCTGCGGGGGGGCAGCCGGCGCGCACAGGCCTCCTGGAGGGGGCTCCGAGGGGGGCAGCGAGCCCCGAGCCCTCGTCAAGGGCCTGGCTGACCCCGCGCACGAAGGGCCCTTCCCGGGCCTCAGCCTCGTTTCCAAGGTCCGAAGAGCCCGCGACCTCGGGGAGCCCGCCCGGGAGTGAAGGCAGGGCCCGTCCGCGCGGCCGGGGCGATGCCGGGCCTCTGGGCGTCCCCGGGCGGCTTCTCCCCGGTTCGGAGCGCCCAAGTGGGGCTCCGGCAGGACTGAAACGCGGCACACACCCCTGCGGGCCCCCGCGGCCCACGTGATCCTCCCGAACGCCTCCCAACAGGCACCGAAGGGGAGCGGGGAGCGCGGCCCTGGCGCACACGGAGCGGAGCCTGCCGCCGCTCCTCTGGCCTGGGGTGCCCGGGGCGGGCTGACAGCCACTAGCCGCCGCGGCCCAGTGACGGGCCGGGACACACGGCTCCCGGGCACAGGCTGTGCCACATGCCCAGGAAGAGTGCACATCTGCCTTCTGGGCCCCAAGGTGAAGCTGGGGCAGGAGGTTCTGGCCCCCAGGACGGACGACAGTTCGTGCCAGGCACTGGGGAATGTTTCAGAGGGTATTTTTATCTTGAGAACATCCTTCTACAGCAGGTGAGGACTGGAGGGAGACAGGGTGTCCTTGGCCCCGAGCCCCTAGGAGCAGCAGAGGACAGAGGCCCCTGGGCACTCTCTCCTAGAGTGGCCATTATAGACACTGCTCCATCTCCAGTGTCCTGTCCCAGGGGCACGCAGAACCTAGAAGGTCTTAGGGGCTTCACAGGCCCCCAGCTCTGCTCCCACCCACTGTGTGACCTGGGGCAGGTGTCTGGCCCTCTCTGGGCCTCCCTCTTGCCACCAATCTTTGCTGAGGGCCTGCCACAGGCAGAGTCCTTGGACCCCAGGGGAGAGTCAACCCAGTCAGGGTGCAGGGGGGCTTCCTAGAGGAAGCAGCAGGAGAAATCCCGGGGGGAGCACTCAAGAGTCCCACTGAGGCTCTGCTCCTTACACACTGCGGTTTGGACAAGGCTCTCTCCATCTTTGAGCCTCCCCGTTCCTATCTAAAACCCCGGGGGCCAGCCCTTCCTAACCCAACATTCCAGATCCTGTGTGACTGAGATGTTGGGGCCACGCTGTGACACAGAAGACACGGAGGACCTGAGAGGTGCCAGGTATCATATTAACGACCTTGGACTGGATCTGAGGGCAATGAGGTGCCAGAAGGATATGTGAAAGTATGAGCTCTGGGGAAATATGGCCTGGGTTCAAATCCTATCTCTGTGCCTTCCTGTGTGACCTGGGGCAAGTCCTATAACCTCTCTGAGCCCATTTTCTCACCTGTAAAATGGTGGTAATAGTTTCCACCTCATACAAGTATTCAGCAAGTGAATACAGGGAGGCTGCCCAGCTGGAAATTTCCTGGTCCCCCACCACCCCCCACTGCCATCATCACATTATCTGAGCCCCAACTCACTTTAGAGAGGGGGCATAGGCTCCAGGCAGGCAAGAAGGAATAGAGGGAAAGAATGGGAAGGAACCCCAGGGGGAGGATCCCAGTGAGCAAAGGCACCATGGCCTCTATTCTTACAGCTGTAATTTTTCAACTTTCAACTTAATTGGACTCTCAGAGATTTCTTTTTTAAATTTTTATAAAGTTTTTTTTTAATTTTTATTTACTTGAGAGAGAAAGTGGGTGAGAGAGACAACGTAAGGGGAGAAGCAGAGGGAAAGGGAGAAGCAGACTCTCCGCTGAGCAGGGGGCCCTATGCGAGACTCCATCCCAGGATCCTGGGATCATGACCTGAGCCAAAGGCAGATGCTCAACCACTGAGCCACCCAGGCATCCCTTAGACATTGCTTAAGCACTCAGCATATGACAAGAAACAGCCTGGGACAAAGAAGACCACGAAAGAAAAGGCAGAAAATTCACCAACACAAACATATTTATGATGTTGCTTATCAAAACCTATCACAAGCAAAAAGGTAAATGAAAATGTGTTATAAAAAGGACTGTTGTGCTTAATATAGAAAGAGTTCTTATAAATCAACAAGAGAAAAGGGCGCGATAGGAATATTAGAGTGTAGAGTTGGGCTCTCCGCTGAGGATCATGTGACCCCCGGTGACTGATGACTCAGGAATGTGCATACCTCACAACCTCAATGTGAGATGGCCCCTCCCAGTGGAATGCCTTGAGCTGCCTTCCAGAACTCAATGCATCCTTCAAGCTCCAAGGATACTTCCTCTATAAAGCCTTCCAAGATTTCCCCGGGGTCCCCTGTTGCTCCTTGCTGAGTCTTCCAATGTCACGGGCCCTGGAACAGAGTGCCTGACTTTGGCTGAATACCTGGCATCGCATTAGAGAATGTTCCAGGTGGAATAACACAAACATTTTTGACAGAGGAGTAAATAAGGCACAGAGAGAGCATGGCCATGTCCAAGGTTACCATCCACGAGCTGAGCCAGGTGTCTTGCCTCTGGTCCCTCTGTGCTCCAGCCACCTCTTCCCTGATGAGCCCTCCAGACCTGCCTTGTCCCCATCAGGGAAAAGGCTCCACCTTGGGAGCCATATTTCTTCCTAACAGGCTGAGCCCCATGTGACGCCTGTCCAGGATAAAGCTGGGCAAATCAGAGCCTGAGACCCTGGCCTCAGTCCCCCAGTGACCCTAACGATCTGCTGAGGGGCACACAGAGACAGTTGTCTTTCTTCCCTCTTTTTTGCCTCCTTATTTGGTAAATGTAGCTTTATTTGGGGAATAGAAAATGCCCTGGGGGCGGGGGTGCTGATAGACCTCTGAGGGGCCTGGGGTTCCTTCTGGCATGGGCAGGAGGCTGAGCTCTAAGAGGAGGAGTCCAGAAAATAGAGGGCTTTCTAGAGGGACCAGCATTTCACACCAGCTTAGGCCTGGGAGCACTACCAAGGCCCCAGGCCTTCACATGCTCACCACAATGGCGCTTAACAGTTATGCACTCAGTCAGTCGGCAGGTATCTGCTGAGCCTCTGCGAGATGCAGATAGGGTGCCTGGGGCAATCCCCAGTGATTCCAGAGGCAGGGTGGGCAGTATCCTGGAGGTTTTTCAGCTTGCCTGAAGGACAACTGTGACACTTGACTTGAGACCTGCAGAAGGAGAGCATCTGTGAACTCCTGGAAGTGGGAAGAGCAACTGTGAAGACACGTAGTCTGGAATGTTGCTCCACGTGTTCAAGGACCCAGAGGGAGAGTGGCAGGGCTGGATTGAGTGTGCCAGGGAGAGGGCAGGAAGTAAGAGGGGACAGGATCAACTCAGAAAGAGAGAGCACCTGGTGGGGACACATAGCCCTCTGGATGCATGAGAGCCCCTGGGCCCCTTCTTCCTCACTGCCAGTGGCAGTAATAGCCCATGTCCCAGAAATGGTGCACAGAGGAAATGCTTCCCACCTCCTTGCCTTGCCACATGCCAGACCCTCTGCCCAATGTCTTCTCTTCCTTACCTTCCCTCAAACTCCTACACATCCTTCAACACTCACTTCAAAGTCTCTACCCCTTGTGCTTCCCTCTATCTTCAATCAGACCATGCTGGGTGGCAATTACGTACCCCTCTCAGTCTCCCCCACCAGGCCAGGGGCCCCCTGAGGCCAGGGCCCGGGTCTGACTGCCCCGAGCATGGGGCCAGGTTCTGGAAAAGACTAAGGAGGGCAATGGGGACTGAGCCTCAGGAGGCCCCTCCTGAATCTGCCACTGTGACCCAGGAGTACCCTTGAGCCAGCACTGCAAGACAGCAGGCAATATCTGCAGTCCATCCCAAGACCACTTCCGTCGGAACTTGTCATGGGATATTGCCCGGTCTGGCCTCAGTTTCCCCATCTGCCAAACGAGAGGTTCTTCTGGGTCTTATTCATTTTGTCTCAGGGAGAAGGCTGTGGCCTGAATGGGAGTCGCCCACCTCCTTCCCCATTAACTGCTCCAAGCAGTGAGGCCCTGCAGGGAGCAGGTGTCTGGCTGTCATCATCAGAGCCCCCTCTGAGCTCCAGGCAAGCCAACAGAACAGGAAATAGCAGCTCTCTGCCATGTCAGCATGGGGGCTCCAGGCCAAGCCTTGGGGTGCTGGGGGGTCCTCCCACCCCTCATGAGACCCTGCTGGGAAACATCACAATGCCTGCCTCCCCAGAACAGCCAGGTAGGTGGGGCTGAAGATGCAGGGACCCCTTTCTCCCTGCCACGGCCACGTAAACTGAAGCAGAGATCACAACATAGGCCACCTGTGTTGCTCCCCAAACCCTCATGAGGCCTGCCCAAGGACATGAGAAACAAAACAAATGACGGGAAAGACGGGGGTCGAGGGGTCTGGAGGACTCTGCGGGGCGGGGGCAGGGCTGTGTGGTCCCTGCCACACCAAGCACATTCTGGTAAGTTCCATGTTGTGGCCCCAAACTGAAATCCAGGGCTCTCCGAACTTGATGGGAGAAACACTTTTCCCCTTTTCTCTCTGCAAAGTGTACGGCTCCCTCTGTGACAAGTGGAGGCAGCAGAGCACAGCTGCCTGGCGCCCTGCGCAGGGGGTACTCGGGTCTCCCTCCGCTAGGTCTTGCTATCCAAGGTGTTATTAGGCAACAGCATGCTAGTTGCTGTAGCACCCGTTCCAACATCACGCGTCAATCAATAGTTCAGGTTTCGGGTTTCCTCTGTGGTCCTGTGTGGGTTCGCTCATGCATACAAATATATTATCCTGAGCGAGTGGGCGTCAAGGCACCCCGAGCCAGCCAGACCGTGACTGGGGCCTCATCTGGAAATGGTGGGGTTGCCTGGGCCATCTCGTTCATTCGTTCGTTCATTCATCCCTTCCACCAGCATGTCCTCAGCGAGCACCAACTCCAGAGACGCCCTGGACAAGGTGTGGTGTGAACAGGGTGAAAACTCTCGACCCCCTGGGTGTTCATAACAAGCAGGAGGAGAGACAGACATTCCAGAAGCAAAGGAACAAATGAAGAAGATTCGGGCTGCACTTGAGGGCTGTCCAGCCACCTGGGGAGGTGCGGTCTGGCCACCAGGGAGGAGGAAGCCAGGGCTTGTGAAATGGGGCCCCAGCAGGGAAGGCAAGTGCACAGGCCAGAGGCAAGGAGGGCTGGGCGCCTGCCTGAGGGAGGAGGGCCAGCAAGAGGAAGGGGGGCAAGATGAAGTATGAGAGGGCATGTGCGGAGCCTCCGCCTATGAGCCACCTAGGATGGCCCTGGTCAAACCCAGAGTTGCTGGGGAGTCCTTCCCAGGCCAGGAGCATGAACCTGAGGAATTTGAGGAATTCTCTGGAACACAGGGAACAGTACGGACAGCATCTTCTTCCATGCATTTTCTCACCTAGTCCTGGGTGAGGTACAGCTTGGCCCAATGTCACAATGAGACTGAAGCTCAAGATGGGAAGGGACCCATAAGCTAGAGGGCAACGGACGACGTTTTAACCCCACGGCTGCCTCATCCTGATCTCACCATCACACACGCTTTTGCAACCCCAACAAACTGAACTGCACACCCACCGTGCATCAGGCACACCCAACACTGTGACATACGCTACTATAATGCATCGGGTCAGTCCTCTTGACAGAGGCCAGAGATGGGCTCAAAGAGGGCAAGCACCTTGCCCATGGCCACACAGCTGGCCCGAGCAGAGGGGATGGGAATCCAGGATTTCCAGGGACATGGGAACAGAGAGTCTGGACTTGACCACACCAGCCTGGCCCTAAAGTCTCTAGGAGAAACCACAGTGTCCCAAGGGTCTCAGGACCGCCTCCCACAGTGAAACTTCCCTGGCCGTGTGCTGCTGTCTGCCTCTCCCTCATAGCCAACTAGTGCTGCGGGGAGGCAGGGGCTGCGGGGAGGCAGGGCTGCTGCTGGTGCCCAACCCATTAGGCTCTGGCTGTGCTATGTGACCTTGAGCCACTGGTCCTCTCCTCGCCTGTGTCCAAGAGGATAAAGTATGTTTGCGGGCATTTGTCTTGGAGCAGGATGTGTGAACATCAGGTTTCTGTCCAAGGGCAGGTGGGACAGCCACTGAGAACTCCAGGAAAAGCTTTCTCATATCTGAAGCTTTTATTTAGCACCTACTGTATGTGCCTCTCAACACTACTTGGAGACACTGCCTGGATCAGGCAGAAGAATCAGAGTCAGCACACCAAAGCCACAGGCCAGCCATTCCTGGAAGGCTGTCTCCTCCTCAGGCTAGGTATCCTGGAGAGGTCATGTGTATCCAGTGGGGGAGGTGGGGTATGCGGCCAGAAGCAAGGAGGATGATGAAGCTACTTCGTACCTCCATTCTCACGTCAGCATCTGACAGCTGGAGGGAGATTTTGGGGGGCTATAGATTCTTCCCACACTCTGCCCCTGCCCGTTCCAGCTTGCCCTGCCTCCAGCTTTAAGATACATAATTATAGGATTAATCCTTGCCTCCATTTCCATATCAGTTAAACAGGCCTAATTTTACTGCCTGCCTGATACAACTGGTGGGGAATTAATAGAGTTAAACTGTGCACAGGGCCCAGATCAGGGGTCCAGCACCCAGTAGGTGCTCACATGAGGCACATCCTTACATGGACATAAGGTTTGGGGTATGGGTGCATGTTTTTCTAGAAGGATCAGTGATGTGTAGGCACCTGACCTCCCTTTACATTTCCCCTTGAGTGAAGGATTTGGGAGCAGGAAATTTATTTGGGAAGTGATCCTGGGAGTGAGGAAACACAGGGGAAGGACGGCAGCAAGTCGGAGGGGTGCTGATGATCGAGTCCCTGCCAAGGGAACCCAGGCTCCAGCCCGCTGGTGCCTTGGCTATCCCCCCCAGGGGGCAAAGATGATCCCAGAGGGGTCTGTAGTGTTGTGGGAAGGAGGAGTTGCAGTGGCCTGACGGTGTCTACCCCACCAAGGGGTACAGGGCCTGGGAGGCAAGGGGGGCTGGGGGAGGAGTGACTAGGAGGTGTTAATTCCCAGGGCTGCAACTGCAGGCAGCTCTGGTGACCAGAGGAGGCACTCCTGCAGAGTTAGCGTGTGCACAGAAGAGGGAGATAGGAAGTGGACAGTCCCGGGAGCTTGTGTCTCACGCACGGCACAGCACACATGCGTGTAGCGTGCACGGCTCTGTGTGCCCCTGCTCCTCTGCAGGGGCACACGGGTCCCTGTGCAGTCTACTGTGTGTCGTGCACTGCACACACACACACGGGGCTGTGCTTTCCCAAGGACAGATCTGTGCTGCTGTTTGTGCTGGGGTTGGACACCACAGTATAGGTTCCTGTGTGTCTGCTCTTGCACACAGCTGTGTGTGTGTGTGTGTGTGTGTGTGTGTATTTTATATATAATGTTTAAGCTTTGTGAGGCATGTCTGCTCAGGGCAGGTGCACATGCACGCACTACAGTCCGTCACCCAACCCTGGTTGGCAGTGGTCATGGGATGGCAGAGATGGCCTGGTCACCTTGGCAACAGGGCAGGAGCCTGCTAAGCTGGGACAGCTTTGGTTCAAAGGAAAAAAAAAAAAAAAAAAAAACCCAAACCCCTGAACACAAAGAGGCTGGGGGAAAGAAAAGGAGGTGGAGGGCTGGGAGGGGGCAACGCTCAGCCCCTACCCCCTGGCTCTGCTCACGGCCCCCCCACCCCCACTGGGTGGTCCAGGGTCCCGTCGCTGAGCTAGCTGAGCGCTGCCGGGAGCCGAGGCTCAGGTCCACGGTCCCAGACGTGGCCCAGCTTGCTAAGTATCCCCCATGTAGGGCCCGTTTAGAATCCCAAGAGCCTCCCCCACCCCAGGAAGCAAGCAGGGACCAGGTGGGGCCATAGGCCCTGAGGGCCAGAAATGGGAGCCCACGCCCAGATTCACCGAGCCCCAGAAGAGGGCGCCCGAGGGAGACACTAGGCACTTTGTAAACCGGGGGACGCTGGGCCGGGCCCACACACAAGTCACCCTCTCTGGACAATTAGTGCGCTATCTGCACGCGCTGCCCCCCGGCCAGGCCATTAGCCCAGATCCTGCGATGGCTTATTCATGAGCCCCTCGCTGCGGCCCCGCCCCGCCCCGCCCCGCCCCGCCAAGCGCCGCTGCCCGCGGCTATAAATACCCCCAGAAGCCGCGCCCATCTGCTCCGCCGCCCCCAGGCCCAACCGAACCCCCACAGCGGCGGCCAACGGGGCCCTCAGGCAGGGCAAGTCCCACGTCCCCTTCACCCCGCCTTGTGAGCCCGGGCAGGACGGGGCTTTATCCTGCCCCCCCGCTGTGTCCTCACCAGGCCTCACCGGAAAGAGCCGCTCTTATCCTCATGTGACCGGTGAGGAAAGGGACAGTGAAGTCGCTTACCTGGGCCACACTCTGTCGGAGGCACAGGGGGGCCCCCCACTGGCAGGCAGCCCCGGCCCGACCTTTGGCCTCCCTGGGTCCAGAGCACCCCTGAGCAGCCTGTGCCGAGACCTCGGGCGGGGGACCCAGCACTCTGCACCTCGGCAGACCCTGACACAAGCGACCCTTACGAACCTACACAGAAGCCAGTAGGCGAGGTAGGTACTCGCATGAGCCCTGTTCTACACGCAAGGACACGGGGCTCAGAGAAGTGACGTGACTTGCTCAGGGTCAATGGCCGGGAATGGAAGCCAGGTGACCTTGAATGATCACGGGCTCTAATCCAGGCCTTGGGTGAGCCCACTGAGGTGTCTGGGGAGCAGCCCCTGGGAAAATGAGGATGGCCCAGTACAGTCAGTGCCCGCTGCGATCTGAAGCCACAGCCATGCAGGGTCCCCTCACCTGCCAGGGGGTGGCCCTACCTCAACGCCCAGAAGCCAAGGGGAGGCCTAGGTTGGCTGGCTCTCCTAACTCCAGCTGTCAACACAACGGCAGGTGTGAAGGACACTCGAATCAGAGTGCTACCCTCTTGTCATCGTCCTCATAGAGAAGGAGCCCCCATGCAGCCAGATAGGCCAGGCCTCATCAACGTTGGGCTGGGGAATTCTGGAAACCCCCTGACCACTCCCAGGGCATCCCCTAACCCCCAGCTTTCCCGGAGACCCGCGGGAGCGGAGCTGGCTAGAATCCCAAATCCTGCCAGACAGATTGGCCCCCTTTTCGGGCCTCTCAGCATCCTCATCTGTAAGATGGGCTCTGACGTGCCTCTGAGGCCTGAAGTGGGCATGTGAGGACTTGGTAGACAGCACAAGGCCCGCCTGCAGTGATCACCCAGCAAGTGGCCACCGTGCATTCACATTATTTGCAAAGCCCAAGGTAGTGCACCTGTTTGAATCCAGACTGCACAAGCTTTCCAGTGGGCCAGCTCTGGGTTCAAATTCCAGCTCTGTGACTCCCTGGCTACGTATCTGGGGCACCTAGCTGCCACTCTCTGAGCCTCAGTTTCCTGCCTGTCAACTGAGGATGTCACTCCTTCCCCATAGGACCGTGGGCACAAAGCAAGCCCAGGTGTGTACAGCACTCATCTCTGACCTTGGCAAGCACTTGGGAGGCAACCAGCCCCTCACTCCCATTTCAACTCCAAGGCCAGGGCAGCAGGCACCTCCGAGCAACCCCTGGCCATTATCTGCCTGTTAGGGACCCAGTGAGGCCAGCATGCCAGGCTCAGAAGGGACAAAGGACAAAGGACAGCAAGACTGTGGCCCAACTGGGGAGCAGAAGGAGTCCCAGGCTGGCCATGGACATCCAGGGCCCAGAGAGGGCAGGCTGTGTGTGGGCCACACACAGGACAATGCAGGGGTAGCAGGAGAGTCCCACTCACCCTGCCCAAACTGAAGCCAGAACACCCCTGCTCGCTCCCTGGTCCAGTCCATGGCCCCTGCCCGCGCACTGACCATGTTCAAACTGCTCTGTCCCTCAGATGTGGTGAGGCCTTGGCCAGGTGATTCAGCACTCTGGGCCTCAGTTTCCCCCTCTGTAACACAGAGGTAACAAGAGGGGATTGCTGTGATGACAAATGAGTTCATAGAGAAGCATTATTATCACTATCACCATGATTAGCAGCAGCAGCAGCATTTCTGTGCCAGGCACTGGGGGTATGGAGGGAAGAGGCCCATGGACCCCAGCACTGATCACACTGTGTTCATGGCCTCTGTGCCCGCTGGCCAGTTCCAGGGGTCCTCAAGCATCTTCAGGCATCCCTTGGCTATGGCCCCAGCAGGGCCAAGAAAGAGTTTCTGGAAACAAAATGACTTGACATTTTCTGACAGTTGATCTCTGGACATAGTGAACCCCCAGCAGGTCCCATCTCCATAGGCCTTTACCCAGGCTGTCCCCCTAACCCTCAGAGTGCCCACCTCCTGGCTGACCTCCGGCTTGTCCCTCAGGCTCCCGGACTGGGTTTGGGGACTCCCCTAACCCTCTGCAGTTCTTGGGTTTCTCTTTGAGATAGCCCTGACCACACCAGGCACCCCTTCCCTTATCCTCAGACTCAAGCTGACCTTCTAGTCCTTGATGCATCTCTGGAACCACCCAGCACAGGGCCAGGCATGGAGCAAGGGCTCCATGTCTGCATTCAGAACAACAATGATCTACAATGAGAGTTCATGTTTACTGAGCATGTACAACCCCCCAGACCCTCTCTGCGTGGACAAGCACAACAGAGTCCTCTGAGGTAGATACTATAATTTTCCAGAAGAGAAACTGAGACCCAGGGAGATGGCCTGGGAACACTGGAGACTTTATGCGGGCCACAGCCCGGATCCAGACTCCCCTCTCTGCTCCAGCCCATGGGGTGGCAAGAGAGACCAGCACTCATGACCAGCAGTGCCCCTTGGTGACCCCTCGGAGCCTACAGAAGCATCCTTCTGCAAAGACGGGCCTTTGGCACTCAGTGTGGGGATGGGACAGAGGAGGAGTAGGGCACACGGGCTGGCCTCAGACCCGAGAGGCCGACCTGTGGAGGCCAGGCCTCTGTGGCCTCATCTGAGACAAGTCTGGTGTGGGAGGCAGAGTAGGCACTTGGCAATCAGCTGGTGAAGGAGAGGGTGGAGGGGCCTCACGGCCTCAGACCTGCTGGCCTCCCTCCACTCCAGCTTCCACCAGCCAGGGGCAGGTCAACCCAGATGGGAGTTCCCAAAGGCAAGGAGCGACTCGGGCTCCTGGACACGAGGCAGGGCAGCATGGGGCGGGGCAAGCAGGCCTGGCCCTGGGAGCAACCCACAACAAAAGGGTGGGCCGTTTGCACCCTTGACGCTGGGCTTCGGAGGGCTGCTCTGTGAGCCAGGGCCAGACCCTGAGACTGGGGCTCGGAGGAGCACTGGGCACCCCAGAAACTCCCTTCAACCTCTCTGAACCTCACGTCCTCATCCAGAAACGGGGACGACAAGGGTAAGGCATCCTCTGGGGTTATCATGTGAAAGCAGAGTGTCAACACCCGTAAAGCTCTGAGGCAGGAGAAGCTTCTAGGAGACGGCCTTTCCAGAGACCCACGAGCCTGCAGCTTCCCTCCAGCTGCCGGTGGAGGGTGGGCGACAGGTGAGCAGAGAACCCAGGAGGTGGGGCGCTGCGGGTACCAGGACACAGGGAGCAGTGGCAGAGTGATGGCCCGGGGGACAATAACAACCCAGCCCTGGCCTGGAGGCAGCCTCAGCCCCTCTCCAGAAAGCAGGGGGGCTGGGCAAGAGGGGCAGAAGTTATGGAGGGTCAGAGCAGGTGGGATGGGACCCCAGGCAGGGCCGTGAGCCATGCCCACCCATGCTGTCCCCATGAGGTCACACCCTCTTCACTCATCACAGCACACACATCTCTCACATCTGCTTACAAACCGCAGGCATCCGCCCTCTACGTGCTCAGGGCCCCCACAGCGCACGCACAGTCTTGCACCCCCCATCTCTTACGCCCACAGCCACTGCCCCAAAACTGGCCCCATCACTGTGGGCCACAACCATCTCTACTGTCTGCCACTTGGGCAGTCTGGCCTCGTCGACACAGCTGGTCCCAGGTCCCACGCTCAGAGCCCCTTGCCTGGGATTCATCTCCCGAGGATGACGGGTTGTAAGGAGGGGAAGCAGAGAGGTGGGTAGGGGCCCGTGAACTCCCCCAATCCCAACAGTCCCAGCAGCCCAAGCCAAGGGGAGCCAGGTGGCTGGGACCCCCTCCAAACCCAGCCTCCAGGCACAGGCCTGGTGGGGGGCTCCTGCCGGATCCTCAGCACTGACAGGCTGATTAAGGGGTGGGAGATCAGCTGGGCCTGTGCCTCCTGCCTCAGCAGCTGCAGCCTGGGGAGGAGGCAGGCAGCCGGAGGGGGCTCCCCCTGGGAGGTGGTCTCCATCTCCTGCCTGCCTTTCCATCCCCACATCGGCAGGCAGAGCCACCCTCCACCAGGGAGCCCTGCTTGCGGGACTAGGCACTGCCGAGCCCTCATGTGTCCCCGACCCCCAAGTGGGCATAGGCTGAGCGCCTACTGTATGCAAGGCCTGTGGGAACTCCTGGACACAGGGCCCTGCTAGGACCTTGAACTTATTGTTCCCATTTTGCACACAGGGTGACTGAGGCTCCAAAAAGTGGCATGCCTGGACTGTTTCCTGCAGAAGGCGCTCTCTCAGGAAGAGAGGGGATGGGCAGCTGCTTCGGGACACGCTCCCCCCCTCCCCATGCAGGCCACACACCTGGCATTCTCCACAAACTGCCCTGGGACACCCTAAGGACAGCCCTGAGGCGAGACCAGCATGCCTGCACCTGTTCACCTCTGATGAGGAGCCCGGACTGTGGCTGAGACAGGAAGCAGTCCTGCCAGAAGGTGGAGCGGTGGCTGGCCCTCCCCTCCTAAGGCCACCACCAGCCCTGCCTGGAGTTGTGGGGGCTCGTCTGCAGCAGGGTGGGGCAGGGGCAAAGGTTCAGGAGAAGGTAGGAGCTGGATTCTGGGGTTCTGGCTGTGGGGAGTCGGAGGTGCCCACAGACACGCAGGGCAGATGCTGTTGGACAGGGAAGTGGCTGAGCCTGGCCGTGGATGGCAGGCGGGGACTAGAGACAAAACCGGGAGCTGGCTGCAGGGACAGCTGAGGCCCGTGGGGGGAAGAAGAGCGCATCCTAGCAAGTGGACTTCGAGTGCTGGGGTAGGTGTTGAGCCACACAAGCCTTTCCAGGGGGAGTAGGGGCTCTGGACCCAGACGGCACTGATGGTGAGCAGGACAGACTGTGGAGGTACCCATGGGGGACACAGGTGACCTGAACCTGAGTAGTTTTCACTACCATCATAGGTATAAAGATCCGAGATGAAGGCCAAGAGGTAAAGCTGGGGAAAGCAACTGGGGACATAACCTGTGAGGAATTCTAGGGTTATAGAGAGCAGAAAAATGAGCTGAAGCTAGTGTGGTGGGGGTGGAGGGCAATGGCAGTCGAACGAGGGTGTTTTTAATGTTGGAAGATACTACATCCTCAGAAACTTAAACACAGGGTTGCCATCTGACCCAGCAGTTCCGCTCCTAGGTAGGAACTGAAAACCAGTGTTCACACAAGCATGACTGTTCACAGCAGCACTACTCACAATAGCCAAAGGTAGACACAGCCCAAACACCCACCAACCGCTGAAGGACACAAAAACTGTGGTAGATCCATCAATGGAATGTCATTCAGCCATAAAACGAATCAAGTCCCAATCCAAGACACGGATGAGCCTCAGAAACAGTTTGCTAAGTGCACGAAGCCAGACAGAGAAGGCAGCATATGCTGTATGATTCTACGTGTATGAGTGTCCAGAGTCAGTACACACGCAGAGAGAGACAGTAGACCCGTGGTCACCAGGGCTGGGAGGCTGGAGAGCAAGTTCATGGGCATGGAGCTTCCTCTTGCCATGAGAATGTTTTGCAACAAGATGAGATACTAGTTGCACAACAGTGTGAAGGTACCAGGTGCCACTGAATGGCTCACTTTAAACGGTTGACTTTAGGTCATGTGAATTCTACTTCAAAAAAAAAAATTGTCAGGCTTTTAGTTGGGCTCAAGTCTCTTTCGTGTGACTCTTCAAAAACAGAGGCAGGCCTAACTCCTCACACCCACTCAGTGGGGCCACGGCCACGGACCAGAGAGTGGGAAAGAAACACTCACTGTCGTAAGAAAGGAAGAAACAGTACCAGAACTCTGCATGGACGCCCGGCCACCCACAAGGCCCTCTCACTCATGCTGCTCCAGCCACGCTGGTCCTCGAACCTGGTAAGCATCAGCCACCTTTGGCCTCTCTCTGGGCCCCCTTCCCTCAGATATCCTCCTGGCCCCTCCCTGACTCCAGGAAGGTCCTGATCAGATGTCCCCCTCCTTCTCATATGTTCCATGGCCCATGCTCAGTTGCCCATGGACTTGTGAGGGCAGGACCTTGGCATCTAAGACTCTTTTCCATGACTATTTTTAAGAGAAGTTTTAGGTTCACAATAAAATTGAGCAGAAGGTACAGAGATTTCCCCCATACACCCCGTGTACCCACACATGCACAGTTTCCCCATTACTCACTCACCAGAGTGGGGCATTTGTTATAACTGAGGAACTTCCGCCGACACATCATAATCATCTAAAGTCCACAGTTTACCTAAGGCTAACTTCTGCCACTGTCCTTTCTGCAGGTTTGGACCATGTATAATGGCTTGTATCCATCATCATGGTATCATACGGAATAGTTTCACTGTCCGAAAAATCCTCTGCCCTCTGCCTATTCATCTCCCTTCTCTACTCAGGAGAAGACAACCACTGACCTTTTTACTGTCCCCATGCTTTTGCCTTTTCCAGAATGTCACGTAGTTGGAACCATACAGCACATAGCTTTTTTCAGACTGCCTTCTTTCACTCAGGAATCTGCACTTAAAGTTCCTCCGTAGACATGGCTTGAGAGCTAATTTCTTTTTATTGCTGAGTAGACATGGCTTGAGAGCTAATTTCTTTTTATTGCTGAATAATATTCCATTGTCTGGGTGGACCAGACTTGATTTATCCATTCGCCTACTGAAGAACATCTTGGTCGCTTCCAAGTTTTGGCAATCATGAATAAAGTGATCATGAATAAAACAACGGCATACAAGTTTTTGTGCAGAGTTAGTTTTGAACTTTGGTGGGTAAATACCAGTAAGTGTGGTATGGTGATAGTATGTTTTGTGTTTAAGAAACCATCAAACTGGGATCCCTGGGTGGCGCAGCGGTTTGGCGCCTGCCTTTGGCCCAGGGCGCGATCCTGGAGACCCGGGATCGAATCCCACATCGGGCTCCCGGTGCATGGAGCCTGCTTCTCCCTCTGCCTGTGTCTCTGCGCCTCTCTCTCTCTCTGTGACTATCATAAATAAATAAAAATTAAAAAAAAATTAAAAACCGCCTCCTAATCCAAAGTCACGAAGATTCAAATCTACATTTAAAAAAAAAAAAAAAAAAAAAAAGAAACCATCAAACTGCCTTCCAAAGAGACTGTGCTGGGTTTGCATTCCCACCAGCAATTAAAATTCCTGTTGCTCCTTGTCCTCGCCTGCTTTTGGTGTTGCCAGTGTCCTGGATTTTGGCCATTCTAAGAGGTCTGTAGCGGCATCTCATTGGTTTAATTTGCATGTCCCTAACAACATATAATGTGGAGTGTCTTCTCACATGTTACTTGCCATCCATACATCTTTGCTGAGGTGTCCGTTTGGGTCTTTGGCCCATTTTTTGATTAGGTTGTTTCCTACTGCTGAGTTTTAAGACTTCTTTGTACATTTTGGAGAACAGCCCTTCATCAAATGTGTCTTTTGCCAATATTTTCTCCCAATCCATGGCTTGTCTTCTCATTCTCTGGATAGTCTTTCCCAGAGCATAAGGTTTTCATTTTAATGAAGTCCAGCTTGTCAATCATGGATCGTGTCATGGATGGTGTATCTAAGAAGGCATCACCAGACCCAAAGTCATCTAGGTTTTCTCTTATGTTACCTGCCAGGAGTTTAATAGTTTCGCATTTTACATTTAGATCTATGATCCAATGTGAGTTAATTTTTGTGAAGGGTGTTAAGTGAGGTTGGTGTCTAGATTCATATATATATGTGAATATATAGATTCATACAGCTATGTATCTATATAGCTATATGGATGTCCAGTTCTTCCACTACCATTTATTAAAAAGACTATCTTTGCTCCATCGTATGGCCTTTGTTCCTTTGTCAAAGATGGGTTGACAATATTTATAGGGGACTATTTCTGGGTTCCCTATTCTGTTCCATTGATCCATTCATCTCATCTTGTGTCAATACCACACTCTCTTGATATCTGTAGTTTTACAGATAGTCTTGAAGTCATGTAGTGTCAATCCTCCAACGCTGTTCGTCTTCAATATTATGTGACCTCATCAGGGTCTTTTGCTTCTCCATATAACTTTTTTTTTTTAAGATTTTATTTATTCATTCATAGAGATGCAGAGAGAGAGAGAGGCAGAGACACAGGCAGAGGCAGAAGCGGGTTCCATGCAGAGAGCCCGACACGGGACCTGATCCAGGGTCTCCAGGATCATGCCCCGGGCTACAGGCGGCGCTAAACCGCTGAGCCACCGGGGCTGCCCTCCATATAACTTTAATTAGTTTGTTGACATCCATAAATTGACTTGGTATTTTGATTGAGACTGCACTGATTCTATAGATCAGATGGGGGAAGAAATGACATCCTGACAATATTGAGACATAGAATATCTCTCCATTTATGTGGTTCTTTGGTTTCCTTCATCAGGGTGTTGTAGTTCCCCTGGTAAAGAGGTTGTATATATCTTGTTAGACTTATACCTAAGTACTTCATTTTGGGGAGGGCTAATGGCATTGTTGGGGGGATTTTTGTTGTTGCTGTTGTTGTTTTTAGTAGACTCCTCACCCAGCATGGAGTCCAATGCTGGGCTTGAATTCATGACCTTGAGATCAAGACCTGAGCTGGGATCAAGAGTCAGACACTGAACCAACTGAGCAACCTAGGCCCCCTAATGCTGTTGTTGTTGCTTTAAGATTTTATTTGAGAGAGAAAAAGAGAGCAATGGGGAAGGGCAGAGGGAGAGGGAGAAGCAGACTTCCCATTGAGAGGAGAATCTGACACAGGGCTTTATCCCAGGATCACGACCTGAGCCACATGCAGATGCTCAACTGACTGAGCCACCCAGGCACCCAGTTTGTGTTTTTAATCTCAAATTCCACTTGTTCATTGCTGGTATACAAGAAAGCAATTGACATTTGTACATTAACTTTCTATCCTGCAACATTGCTAACATTGCGTATTTGTTCCAGTTTTTTTCCGTTCTTTCAGATTTTCTAAATACACAAGCATGTCATCTGTGAACAAAGAGTTTCATCTTTCTTCCCAATTTGTAGATCTTTTTATTTCCTTTTCTCACCTAATTGCATTAACAAGGACTTCCAGTATGATGCTAAAAAGCAGTGGTGAAACGGGATATCCTTGCCTTGTACCTGATCTTAGTGGGAAAGCTCAAAGTTTCTCATCGTTAAGTACGATGTTAGCTATAGGGTTTTGTTTTGTTTTGTTTTAGCTAGTCTTTATCAAGTCGAGAAAGCTCCCCTCTATTCCTAGTTTGCTGAGGGTTTTGGTTTTTTTTTTTTAAGATTTTATTTATTTATTCATAGAGACAGAGAGAGAGAGGCAGAGACACAGGCAGAGGGAGAAGCAGGCTCCATGCAGAGAGCTTGATGTGGGACTCGATCCAGGGTCTCCAGGATCACGCCCTGGGCTGCAGGCAGCTCTAAACCACTGCGCCACCGGGGCTGCTGAGAATTGTTACCATGAATGGGTGCTGTCAGGAATTTGTTCTGTCCCCGGGAGTGTCCTAGTACTTGGAGAAAGTGCTGGCCTATAGTGGGCCAGTCATGACTGCCTTTGGAAGACACAGGTGCAGAGTGTGGAAAAGTGTCTAGCAGAGGGAGATTCACCACAGTAAGAGATCTTGGGTAGGTGAGAGGGGTGGGGGCCCAGTGGACAAGGCAGGATAACGCTCCATCTACAGAAAAGAGAGGAGGGCATGCTAAGGGCCACCGGTGCCAGGACATGGCTAGCTGTGGGGGGGAAGCAAGTAGAAGTTCTCTTCTTAGATGGCTGAAGTTCCAAGACCTCGGAGTGGAAGGCAGGATCCCAGACGGAGAAGAAAGGTTCTGGAACAGAGAGGATGGGGATAGGGCCTAGGAGGCTAATTGGCCACCCCAAGCAACAGAGGGCTGAAACTGGACTCAGGGCTTTGTGTCCTTTCAGTTTTTCTCCCTGTGAGTCTAGAAAGGGTAGGACAGGCCCAAGAGGCAGGTGGCAAGAGACCTCTCTGCCCTTGCCCATGCCTAGGGCCCCAGGGATGTCTCTGAAGGGCTCTCTAAAGTCTCACCGGCTGGAAACTCACCGTGGGAGGCCCTGGTGCCACTGCAGTCTCCTGTGGGGCCTGGAGCTAGAGACCCCTCCCTTGGTGCCTGTTCTGCTCTGTCACCCCCAGCATCCCCACGCTCTGCAGAAACTCCTACTCGGACCACATGGATTAATTTCTCTCTCAATCCACAGTTAAATGAATGAGCAAATGAATGAACGAATGATCGACAGCTGCCTTCATCTGCACAAGTGGCAAACCCGCTGCCATCACCCCCCTGGGGCATCAAACAATATTTATGGCCAGGTCTGCGGACAGCCTGATGCGCCCACCCTCCACATCCACACACGCACAAAACTCAGCCATGGGCAAGGGGCAGGGCTCCAGGGCTATGGGGCCGTGAGCGGATAGAAGTTCCATCTCTGTCTAAAAAATGGATCAAGGGGAGGAACCCCCACCCTGAGATCTTTAGCAATACCTTGACCTAAATCTTTCCCCTGAGTGAGCCTCCCAACACACAGTAGGTGCTCAAACAATGATCTTATTCCAGTCTCGTGGGGCCTAACAATGGGGGAGACTGGGCCAGCCCCATATTCTGTGGTTGAGGTTACAAGGGATGGACAACAGGTCACTCAGTGTGGGCGTCTGCTCTGGGAGTCCCTCGCCCTCTTTGGGTCTCCATTTCTCCACCTGCAAAATGGACAGAACTCTAGGAACCTTCCATCATCTAGAATTCTGAAATAGTTTTAATATGTGGCACACACATTCATAGTTTAAGTGGGGTAGACTTTGCCCCATTTCTCAGAGTAAGGGGCTGAAGCTCAGAGAGGTGAAGCTGCTTGCCTCGAGACACACAGGGGGATGGGCGCATGTGAATTCAGGCTAACCTGGCTCATGCCCAGCCCAGCATTTCCCAGATCCTTGGCCCAGGGCATCTCCGCCCCCTCAGGGGAACCCGGGAGGGCCTGTGCCACTCCTAAAGGACTTCATGCCTTTGGAGAGAAACTGAGGCCCACTCATAGGACTTCTCAGTCTGGGCTCAGATGCTGTTTGGCCATGCACCACGTCCGTGGCCCATCTCTCAAGCCCTCCTCCCACCGCCTGGCCAGGACATTTTGAGAATTAAATGAGATAATGTTCGGGAAAGCACTGAGCACAGCGCCTGGCACCAGAAGACACTGGGTAAACAGTCATTTTCATTATTATTTTTGGGTGCCAAGTCTCAGTGAAACGTCATGCCACTTCCTGAGAAATAAAGGCACCCAGTAACACCATGGGCTGCTGCTTCCACCACCACGGCAGGCGTTTTGCTAAAGCCCCTCCAGATATCCTGAGGACCACCAGAAACCAAGGGAGGGGGCCGAGGACACCCAGGCTCTCCAGGCCACGAGGCATCGGGCCAGGACATTGCAGCGGTTCGTCCATGCCCTGGCCATCTCCACAGGGACACCGGCTAGTGGCCTGCCATGGCGGGTAGGGAGGGAGAGTGGCAGGACTAAAATGCAGTCCCCTCTCTCTCCGGGGACTTCAAGCTCTCAGGGAAAACCGGACCCCTGAGAAGCCCTCCCCTGGGGCTCGGCTGCAGCCTGGGCTGTCAGAGCCACAATGGGCTGCCCCACAGCCTCTCCCAGCCTCAATTCTGGCATCTGTGAAATGAGGCAGCTGCTTTCCATCCCTGGGGTTAGCTGTGAGGAGCCCCTGGGCTGAGAAAGGGCTCCCCATGTGGCAGGAGCACTCCCCCTGACTCCCAGAGCCCTCAACCTGGGGGCAGAATGAAGGTCAGGAATATAACCTCTTGGCAGGAGCTGGGAGCGGCAGGAAAACCTACAAGAAGGTGTTCTGACGTGGAAAGCTGCTCCACCTAACTCCAGAACAAGCAAAAGATAAACGGAGCATCTGAAGTGGAAGCCCCGCTCCTCACGTCCAAGACTGGCAGGGTCTGGGTGATAGGTGACACTGGTGGCCGTGGGCACGGGGGGGGCGGGGGCAGGCGCACCTAACTCTGCTGAGAGGTGGGCGCAATGGGATGACCGGTGGAGGGCCCAGCACCAACTGTTCTCAAAGTCACGGAGACACGGGCCCTCTCTGGAACTTTCTGCTTGGACAACCCAGGCATAAGGACCTAGGTACCTGGGTATTTGGTTGGGTGGAGACAGACGTGCATCAGAATGAAGCAGGCTAACTGAAGGGAAAATCAGCCTCATGTGGGAAATGCCAGTTAGATTTCCAAACCATTTCACTGATTGATATACTAACAAAGGGTGTCATCTTCCATGCCCACCCCATCTTCAGGCTGCGTGTCTCCCCTCATTGTTCCCAACAGCCTGATGGGAGGGAGGACCATGAATATCCCCATTTTGCAGATGGACAAACTGAGACACAGAATGGTCGAATAAAATTCATCCATGGACACACGGCTGGGATGTAGCAGAGACAAAGCATGTAACCCCAATGCTCTCTGTCTCCAAAGTACACTGCTAAAAGAGAGTATTTTTCTTAAAGAAAAAATAAAATGTTAAGATACAGGACAGCAAACCCCGGTTGACGGTGTGCAGCGGGTCAAACAAATGACAGCCCCCATCAAAAACGTGTCCACTTAGAACCTGTGAATGTGACCTTCTTTAGATAATTTTTGCAAATATAATTAAATTACGGATCCAGAAATGAGATCATTCTAGATTAGGATGGGCCCTAAATCCAATGACAAGTGTCTCTAGAAAAGAAGACATGACAAGACCAGACACAGGCAGAGATTGGAGGGATGTGTCGATAA
This sequence comes from Canis lupus baileyi, assembly GCF_048164855.1. Lineage (NCBI taxonomy): Eukaryota > Metazoa > Chordata > Mammalia > Carnivora > Canidae > Canis > Canis lupus. The sequence continues at coordinate 46,229,159 of NC_132840.1, forward strand.
GGCAAAGAACACCGAGGTTTGCCAGCAGCTCCAGAAGCCGGGAGAGACATGGAACATTTCTCCCTCAGAGGCTCCAGAAGGAAGCAACTCGGCCGACATCTTGATTTCAGACTTCTGGCCTCCAAAATTGGGATATGATAAATCGGTGTCATTTTAAGCTGCTCTGCTTTGTGGTAATTTGTTATGGCAGCTATGGGAAACTAATACTGGGTGCAATTTGCTCCCCACTGTCCCTGCGTCCATTTTCTTTTCTGGACGTGGCTGACTGTCCCCCCGGGCTGCTGCCCCTGTGCTCCTTCCACAGCTCCAGTGTGATTCCAAGTGTACAGATTCAGTCAACCCATTTTCCCTACTGTTCCCATTTCACAGATAAGGAAACTGAGACCACCAGCTTGGGTCATAGTTCCAGAGGACCCTTGGAGCCCACTGGGCCACAGCTAGTCCTGTGACCACCGGGAAGGCAGCCGGGTCAGGACAGGGCCCAAAGCCTGGTCACTTGGCCCTGGAGCTTCAGGGCTCAGACACTCTGCTCCAGGACAAGGGCCAGGCCCCATGGGTACCTGTGAGGCTGTGGCTGGCAGGGCCAGCAGAGGAAAGGAAGAGGGCTGCCAGGGTGTCCTCATCACACAGCCCCTAGGGAGGGGTGAGACCACTCTGCAGCTTCCCCATGGACTGCTGGGGCACCCCCTCCAGTGGTCCTGAAGGCTCCCAGGGCCCAACAGGGGGCCTGGCCGCCCCAGGCAGGCAGGTGCTGCCGACAGCTTGAAGCTCAGCAGGCCAAGAAAATGGGCATAGCTGAGCCTCCGGCCCGAATGGCAAAGGGCGGGGGAGCAGAGAAAGAGAGGGCTGCCCTGCCCTGCCCTGCCGTGACCGCAGTGCCGAAGCCAAGAGGGGATGAAGAAGTGGAGGCCTAGATGCAGGCACAGTATTCCTGTCCATTCTGTGAATGAGGAAACTGAGTCTTGGGGTGGAAGAGCAGCAAGGGTGATCCACACTTCTCTCAGACTCAGACTAGCAGATCCTCTCCAGCAGGGGCCCTCAGGAACAAGGCGGCCACTCTCCTTCAGATTCGGCTCAAACCAGGTGACAGGAAGGACAGGGCTGGCCCAGCAGGTGGGGGACCCTGAGATGGACAAGCTCAGAGATGACTCGGCGGGGCGGGGCAGGGTGGGGGTACCAGTTTCCAGAACAGAGGCCCTTCCCCTCAACCCCAAACCCCATAGTACTGTGAAGAAGCCAGTGATGGCAGGGAACACCTTCCCCGTGATGCTCAGGCTGTGCTGAGTGAGAGCTGGGTTGATGCAGAGGGGGTGGGATCCGGCCCTGGGGCTGCACCATTGGGAAGACTGCAAAATGCAGATCCCAGGCTCTGCCCCAGATCCTCCAAACCAGAATTTCTGGGGATGGAGCCAGGAGATCTGGATTCTCCCAATGCTCCCAGAGAGTTCTGAGGAAGGAGGTACCCCATTGAGGATTCGGCACCTCTTCCAGGGCTCAAATGTGCCAATTCTGCAATTCTAGGTTCTCTGTCTCAAAGAGGCTACAACTTCACAACTCAAAGAATCCATGACCTGTGCACTTGGGTGGCTCTGTACATTCAAAGACTCCACAGCTAAGATCTGGAGACTCTGTGACTCAGCCCTCAACCCAGTGCCCATCAAAGGAGAGAGGACGACATCCCTGGGTCTGGAGCACCAGGGCACCAGCAGGGACAGGAGGCGTGTTTATATAACTACATTCCCGAGTTTGCGTAAGCACTCAGACAATCCAGAAAGTTCTCTAATAATGGTCACATCAAGAACATAAAGCTTTGGGGCGGGATGAGGTGGAGACAGGGTTTGAGGAGGAGCAGCTCACTTTCCACCCTTACGCTGGTTTCATACTTTACCACGAGCATATAACACTCAGGTAGTTAAAAACTAGAATTGAGTAATACAAAAATATGACGCAGTCGATGCTGACTTCCGTGTTCGTTCACTTATTCTTTTCATCCCCTTCCACCCCCCAGACGTCGGCCACCAGCACAGGTACAGGGCACAGTGCCCGACTCGGGAGCCAGAGGTGGCAAGCATGAATGGCACCCACACTCCGACTGGCCGGAGCCTGTGCGCTACCATCCTGCCCGGCTCCGAGACCTGTCGGAGAGGTGCAGGCAGAAGAGATGCCAGCAGCTGGTCCAAAGGTGTCATGTTGAGGGGGTTCCCAGGCCCTGTCCGTGCCCTGCCTCCACAAGGCCACAGCCAAGGCCTCTGCGAAGCCCTGCACCCTGGGCACCCCCAACGGCACATTCGCCTCTGGCTGTAACGTGACCCAGGTGACCCGGACGGCCCCGTGCTCTCCGGGCCTCGCCGAGTACTAGTCCCGGGAAGGGACAGGGCCAGGTCCCCTCAGGCCTCTCCGGTCCTCCTCAGGCCCCCCACGGGCCTGGTCTTGGCCTGGAACCAAGAGACCAGAGGCGCAGGGTCGGGGGCAGGAGGGAGGCGGCCGCTACCACCCAGAACGGCAGCTGCTGGCAGTGATTTATTTTTGCTTTAAGTGCCGGAGAATTGCAGGGCTGGAGCAGCCAGCTCAGGGGGCTCAGGCTGCAGCTGGGAGGAGAGGGAGGTGGGCAGGAGGTGCGGGCTGCCCAGCCCCTCCCTGACCTCTCTTGTCCCCGGCCTCTGAGCCTCCCCATAACACACACACACACACACACACACACACACACACACAGCTCTCTACCCGCTTCCTCCTCCTGGCCCCAGTTCTCCTAAGTGAGTCTCCAAACAGCTGCAAGGAGCTCTTGCGGGACAGTCTCGACCACTACCCCTCCCCCACCTTGCTTCTAAGTCGCTGTAGCACCTCCAGCTGGAGTCCTCTCTCTCTGGGCATCAGCCTGCCTGCTCCCACGGGTGGAATGTCAGGTCGCCCCCTTTGCCTAGGACACCCACTCGCAGAGCAGGGGCGGGTCAGAGGTGGAGGACGGTCACAGACACTCTGGCGAGAGCTCTGATTCTCATTACGAGACATGTTCCCTTTTCTGCCCCAGAGGAGAGCCTCCGGAGCCAGTGCCCCGCCCTGGCACATCTGGCCAAACAGCCTGGCCCCCCCACATCCCCACCCCCACCCCACCCCACCGCCACCCCAGTGCTGAAGCTCAGCAGCCCTGGCCGAGGCCCAGCGCCTTGTAACCTGTCCACTCATCCACAGAAGAGGTGTAAGGCCGAGCTTGTCAGAGGTGACGGGATGATCACGGGGAATGGAAGGGGCGGTGCTTTGCCAAGTAGAATGCTTGTAGGTTCTTTTTACAACTGGGAAGCTGTTAAAGTTGATAATGGCAAATCTTGAAACAAAAAAATTTTAAAACCTGGGTGTTATACTCAAGAACAGAGACTGGGCAAAGGAGGTGAAACACACTGACAAAACACGAATGGCCAATGGGCATGTGAAAATGCTTAACTGGGCAAGAAATGGAGACACTGTTCCTTCCACCACCCGAACCCCTGTATCCCGGCCTCCCCACATTTTATTGAAGGAAAGCAGAGATTTACCAACGAGAAGAGAAGCGCTGAGGACCGAAGGGCCCTGACTCTCTGCACCTCAGTTTGCTTAGATCTGCAATGAGAATGGCTCCTGCCTCCCTCCCAGGGTTGGGGTGGGAGATATCCTAAGCTGGAAGCAGGCCAAGGGGCAGGGATGTGGCAAGGTTCAGAGCTCGAAGCAGGTGAGGTCAGGCAAAAAGAGCTCAGAGTCGGGGCCTGAAATAAATGCCAACTCCCTCCTTCTCACATAGAAAGATGGCAGACCAAGGGCTCAGAGGAAAGGTCTAAAAGCTGGCTCTGCCCCCCATGAACCCCACAATTCCAGGATAGTGATGTCATCTCTCTGAGGCCTGGTTTTCTCATCTGCAGAATGGGACAGTAATTCTGGCTACCGCTGCTATGAAGCCCTGACCAGATATCAAGGACAATGCATGGATGACCCTACCCACCCATTCCCCACGTGTTTGCTGAGCACCGTTGTAGGCACTGAGGACATAGCTGTGAACAAACTGGACCAAAACCTCTGCACTTCAGGAGCTTCCATTCCAGCAGGAGAGACAGGCAATACACAAGATAAGCAAATTAAACATCATGAGGCAGCTGGCTTTACATTCTACAGTGGAAAAAAAGCAGGAGAGGGGACCCTGGGAAAAGGTATGGCCATGGTATGATCCAGGAGCGGCCTCACAGAGGAAGTGGCATTTGGACAAGACTTGAAGGTGGTGAGGGAGGAAGCTGTGTGGACATCGGGGAGGAGTGTTTTGAGCAGAGGGAGCAGCAAGTGCAAAGGCCCGGGGGCAGGAGGAGGCCACCTATGTTGGAGACACAGCAAGGACAGAGGCAGGAAGGCAGCAGTAGAAAGAGAGGGCAGTCGTGGAGACCAGACTGTGTGGGGCCCTGTGGACCACAGTGAGGACTGTGGCTTTTACTCTGAGTTGGGGCAGGAAAGAAAAGGACCCCAGGAAGATCCTGAGCCCAAGGCTGAGATGAAAGGACACAGACTATGTCAGGTACACAGTAGGTGTTTAAGCAGCCATGCCACTCTGAAGGCTTTATTTTGTGCTCCCTGGGCCCTCGCCAAGCCTGAGTCCTCCAGAGAGATCCAGACCTCAGTCCAAGATGATTGAGAGGGACAGGTCCCCAGCAGGAGCCAAGAGGCTGGGCCCACTGATCCTAGGACAGCATTAAGGCACAGCCAGGGCAGACCTGCTCCCTGGGAGCGATGAGAGAGGGGCTCCTGTTCCTATCTGGCCATGCAGACAGTACTCCATCTGGTGTGGAGGACTGAAAGCCGTTAGGGGGCTGGCCCAGGGGTCCCCAAGGTGTCCTCAGCTTCATGCTGCCTCTGCAGGTGCCACTCAAGCACCTGCGCAGGAAGATCTGAGTTGTGGCACATCAGTGAGGGTGGATGGAGAGAAGGGAGGAGGGGTACAGAGGACACAGTGGGAGCAGGAGGCCTGCATCTGAGGCCATCTCCTTCTGCGGCCCTCCATGGGCCTCAGTTTCCCCACGTGTCCCAGGGAAAGCTACCCTGGAATGACAGATTTCAAGGCTCTAGCACCACAAATGCTCACATTCCCCTCCTTCGTGGGTTCCCTTTCCAAGCCGCCATTTCTATACAGATCCCCCCTCCATCCAGAAGCTCCCTCTTCTACTCTCCCCTCACAGGTGTTCTCAGGGGCCTCCCCAGCAGAGGCTTTGATCCCACTTCACAGATGACAGGCTAAATAGTAAGAGAAGTGACTCAGCCACAGTCACACCACAGGCCTCACTCGCCTTGGCCATCTGCCCCAGAGCCTCCTCCCAAACAGTGAGATGCTCGAGGGAAGGGGCCGGGTCTCCACCCATTCCACCGCAGTTTATTAAGCACCTTCTGTATGCCAGACACAGCACATGGTGCCAGGGTCTCTGCCCCCAGAGCTGGCAGCCTGCCATAGATCACGGCACCCCACAGAGGAAGGAGCCCCCATCGACGCTTCCACGGCCACACAGAGCGGCCCAGACACAGGCCCACCAAACATCTCCCGAGCACTGACGGCAGGCCCAGGCCTTCGCGAGGGGCACGTGGCAGGGCACTCGGAGGGCACTCAGGCACAGCGCGGCCGGCCTGGCACACAAAGGCAGCCGGGCCGAGTGTCTGCGGTGTGAAGGAAGGTGCGGCTCTGGCCCTGGGGCGGCACCAGGGCTTGGCATCGGAGGGACACAGGTTCCAGTCCTCCCAGGGCCTCCCTGGGCCTCAGATCTCCTGTCTGTACAATGGAGCTAGTGCCACCCTCCGTACTGGCAGACCATTAGGAAATTAAATCAGGTGGCGGAGTGCTGGGCCCTCAGCCAGTGCCCAGTGAGGGCTCCAGCCCTGCCTGCGGCCCCAACTCCTCTGGAAAATCCGCCTGCCTCAGCCTGGCACCCCACCATGCCACCCCCACCCCCAACGGCTCCTCTGAAGCCTCCAACCTCCCTGCCCTGCCCGCGGCCCAGTTTCCAGCCGGCTGTCTTTCTTTCATCTTCGGCCTTGGCTGTCTTCCTATCACGCAGCCAATTCCCCTGGTGCAGCCAGCTCGTGAGAAGGAGCCCACGCCCACCACACCTTCGAGTGGCCGGCCCAGCCTCCACCCCTCCTGCTGCCCCTGCGCTGCCTCCCTCTCGGCCTCTTTTCCCTGCCAGCCCGTGGCAGGGCTCCAGCTGCAGGCCCCAGGGGAGGGGCAGGTGTGCCCATGTGTCACTCACAGCAAAGCCCTGGAGGGGGGCCCAGTGGCACATACCAGGTGCACCTGTCAGAAGGCAGGCCCGGCCCAGAGCCAGGCCTGGGAGCAGCGAGAGAAGGGTGGACATCAGGTGGGCTCTGGGGGGCACCAGCAGCCCGCAGCCCTGGGGCTCGGCAAGGGCCACAGAGGTTGCCGGGAGTGACGACGCAGTTGCTTCTGCCCCAGGCGTGTGCCAAGGCATCTGGGTGCCATGCCCGGTGCCACCGACTGTGGCCCAGGGCACTGGAGGGCTGGCTGGCCCAGAGGAAAGTGCCTGCAAGCAGAGTCCGCCCCAGCACCGCAAAACCGCAGGGCAATGCTGATGTTATTACTATTACTCCTCTCGTCGCTGCTGTCAGTACCAGTCCCCTGCCTCAGGGCCACCAGTGCTACCTTGGTCTGCTTCAGGAAAGCTGTGGCCCCAGGACAAGAAGCCTGACAGGGGCAGCCTCCCCGGCTCAGGAAGACCGAGATGGAGGAGTCTGCTCAAACCCCTGACTCGCTGTCTGGCTTTGGGCAAGATCTTGCCCCTCTCTGGGCATATCCTTCTCCCAGCACAGCACAGCTCACTGAACATCCCTCCTCCACCAGGCACCGACCTGCACCTTCCTGAGCAACTGGAAGCCGTACGGCAGTCTGGTGTGGCATGTGGGCATGGTGGGGAGGGGGCTCCAGGGAAAGGCCAATAAAGTCAGAGCTGTGCCAACTCCTAGCCTTTACACGGTACCCTCTATATGCATTCAGTGGTGCACTAGGGGAGAAGGGGGGGTCCTTCCTGTTGTCTGGCACACCGGTGCACCCGATGCCATCCCCAGGAATGTGCAAGCAGCTCTCTCCTCCCGAAGGAGTCTTGGCCCCACCTGAAGGGAGTCCTTCCAAGGTCCCCTTCTTGGAGATGCCAACCTCCGGTCCCCTGGCTGTAGGGAAGGGACCAACAGAAAGCTGAGGGCAGACTACTGAGGATTCTCTTTGGGGTCCCAGCGGGAGGAGAGGGGTGATTTTCTCAGAACAGAGGAGAGTGCATTCTACAAAAAAAGACCATAGGCCTCCAGTGGCCCCAGGGCAGGGAACTCCTCCCTGACCCTCTCTGACCCTCTCTGGCTACCTGGCAGCGGCCCAGGGAGGAGGCCACATCCTGGGGTCACAAAGGAGCAACCTAGCACAAAGTGAGCTTGGAGTCTGAGGCAAGGTAGCGGGAATGGCCGTCCTTCGGAACCTAAGGGAGGAGTGAGGGGTAGGCCGGAGGCTAACGCCTTCTGGGTTCTACCTTCGAGGAGGCGGCTGCTGCTTTCAGCGGCGAGTGGGCGCCTCCACGCTCCTGGGAGACAGAGCCTGTGAACCTGGTTTCCGGGTGATAGGTATGGGGGACAGGAGGTGCCCAGCACTTTGTCCCAGGGCTCCCATCTGGGTACAGGGAGCATAGGATAAAGTAGAAACCATCACGGGCCGCACAGTGCTCCTAGATGGGTACACCCCCTAGGAAATGGGAAACAGGATGGCTCCAAGTCCCAGCAAGTCCAAGCTCTGAGGAGGGAGGAGAACCTCCCAGAACAGACCACATCCAAACACTTTCCTGTGACCTCACATGCCAAACACAGGTTTTAAAATATTCACATGACTGGTGCACACTCAAACAGAACAGGCAGCACAGACATGCGCTCCGGCCTCAACTCACGCCCGAAGCGCCCCCACCGCCCCCAGCAGCTCCCCACCCCAGGTGTCACTCCACAGAGCCCCCCCCCCCCCCCCCGCCCGGTTCCGACCCAGGTTCCTCACAGGGCATCCAGAGCAGAGCTGAGCACATAGGGAGGACTCCTATCCTGAAACCCTGGGGGCTTCTCAGCTGAGGGGTCATCCTCTCCGGATCAAGGCTGACTTCTAAAACCAAAAAGGTGCGGCTGGAGTTGCCCACTCGCTGGCTAGCAGAAAACACCATTTCCAGAATGTTTTTACTCCATTAAAGCGCAGGAGGTGGGAAAGAGAAACGAATCCAAGGACCCCGAGGTCTGGGGCCTGAGGGCATCTTCAGGCCGCTCCTAGATTGTGTCCCCCTCTGCACCCCCACTCCCATCCCGGGGTCTCCGGGAAGGTCACGCGTAGGACTGATGCCGCACGCGAAAGTGCCTCCCCACGCTCCCTCCCGAGCCCCCGTGTGCAAGTCGGCCAGAGGGGGGCCGAGGGTGCCTCAAAGTTTCCCGGAGCGCCCCCAGGACGAAGGTTAGCAAGGAACAAAGTTCCCTGGTGGCATCAGCCGGAGACATGGCAGGGGAAGAAAAGCTCGCAGTCAGCATTTCCTCCGATGGCTCACCAAGGGAGGAAAAAAAAAAAAAAAAGGGAGGAAGAAAAAAACCCTCGCGCCCCACCTTCCCTGTTGCAGCACCACCTCGTGCTCGCTCCGGGCCGGGGAGAGACCTCCGGGGAGCTGGAGTCGGGCCCGCGGGGGTCCGGGCGCCCGGCGGCCGCGCACTTACCTGGGTCAGCGCCCCGGGCGCGGCGCGCTCCGCGTCCTCCGAGCTCCGGGCGGCCGTTCCTGGCCCTGGCAGCCGCCGCGCTGGCTGCATCGCGGCCGCTGCCTCAGGGCAGCCCCCGGGGGCGCTCCATGCCGAGGCGCGCGTGGGTCTGGGGCGCCGATCCCCCAGGTCGGCCGCGGGGCGGGGGCGCGCGCCTGGACGGCGCCCCCGGCCGCGGGGCGCTAGCTCTGGGCGGCGCGGCGGGCGGGCGTCCCTCGGTCCGGCTGGGAGCGCGGCCGGCCCACCCCCTCCCCCGCCGGCTGTTATCTGATCCCGGGCAGGGCCGGGCGCGCTCCCCTCTACGCCCCGGCGCCCCGCGCCTCCCCGCCCCTCCGGCCGCGCCAGCCCCTCGCCCCCGGCTACCGTTCCCAGGGAGGCGGTGGCAGCGGCGAGGCCCGGGGAAGGCGGGGAGAGAGGAATGGAGGGCGAGGAGGCGGCTGGAGCAGAAGCTCGGCGCGCACCCAGCTCCGCGCCCGCTGCCACCCGAGCCCGGCTCGGCAACTCCTCTAACTCTCCGCCGAGAGCACGCCCGCCCCGCGTCGCACCGCCGCTGCCCCCGCCCACCCGGGTCCTAGCCTGGCACAGAGCGCCCCCAGCCCCGGGCGGCCCCCGACACACACCGCCAGCCACTTGCGCAACGGGGCGCGCGCGCGCACACATAGACACACACACAGAGGCATGTCCTCCAGGGACACGCGCACACACAGGTGCATGGCCGGCGCACACGCAGGCAGGGAAATCTTGCACACACGCGGGCACACGGCGGGTACAGCAGCTCAGGCGTCGGCATGCAAGCACGCAAAACACACGCCCTGACATGCATGATGGTGCAGGTGCACAGGTGCATCCACACTCAGACGTGTGAGTGCAGAGTGGTATCTGCACGTGTGCATATGTGCGCACAGATCCGGGCTTGTACATCATTCCCATGGAATCCTTTCTCTTTGCACCCCAGACATGCACACTCGTATACATACATCATTTCCCCCTCTGTCATAGCATCTCTCCTCCCCATCTTGTGGTGTTTGGCTTCTCTCATCTCCTGCTTTCTCCTCAGTGCTCCTCCCCCCTACTCTCTTTCTCTTTCTCTCTCTCTTTCTCTCTCTCTTTCTCTCTCTCTGCTGACTTGACCCCCATGTGACCCTCTTCTCTAGCCACCCCTGCAAGGCTCAGGCTTTCTTCCTAGCCTGTCCCCACTCGCCCTACCCTCCCAGCCTCCTGGGGCCTATTGTCTGAGCTTCAGATCTCTCAGCCTCCCGCCAGGCCCAGGCCTTTCATCCTGGCAGACAGACCTGCCCAGCTGGGCCTTGGCCCAGGAAGACCCCATTTTATCACCAGTCTGACCCCTTGCTCAGCCTTGGGGCCACAGAATTGGGCCAAGGAGGCAGGTCTGTGCCCGGAGCACAAGCCTCAAAGGGCTCCCTGGCCCCTTTGGCTTCCAGCTTCCCTTTAATGTGAAATATAATTATGTGTCTGCACAGCAGGGCGACTGGCTGCAGGATTCTAACCAAGGAGGATGGCTCTCTGGCCACCGCCCAGATTGCTGGCGGCTCAGACAGAGAGGTCTGCAGGCCCCACCAGCCCTAGGCTCCCAGCCCCAGGCTCCGGGCCCCTGGCAGCTGGTAGGTACCACCTGGCCCAAGCCACCCAGAGAACTCACTCACCTCAGGCCGTCCAGGGTTTGAATTCCACCAGTCCCATTGACCAGCTGTGGAGGCAGGTCATTTCACTTCTCTGGGCCTCCCTATCCTCACATCGTCAAATGCGAAGAGTAACAATTCCTACCTCATGGAGCCGCAGTGAGGATTAAATGGATAGGAAGCATACCTAAGGCACTTAGTACAGCTTCTGGCTGGGGAACAGCTACACTGGTTGCACACTCGAGATGCCTGAGGCTCTCTTTGCTGAGGACCCCGCTGGGATTATTTCTGCATCACTACAATGATGGGCTACATCCGCTCACTGGCCCCATTTTGCAGGTAAAGAAGCTGAGACACAGAGCTGTTGAAGGTAGAGCCAGGACTCAGAGCCAGGCCTGTCCCCAGAACAAGAGCCCTTGCCCCCTCTCCTTGACAGCTGCTAAGGGCTGCAGTGGAGAGAAGGGGCATCGCAGGAGATCCCAGCCCTACGCCCCACTCTGCCCCTGACTCGTACACAGTGTCCTGGTTTCTGTTTCCTCCTCAGAGACCAGTCTCCCAGAGGACCAAAAACTCTCAGGAAACTTCCTCCTTCTCCCTGGAAGTGACCCAGCTTCCCACTGTCCCCTGCCCAGTTTCACCGAAGATAGAGGCCACAGTTCCACCCCACGAGGAATGGGCCCCAAGGCACTCCTCCCAGGAGGCTCCTCCGTGGGTCACCAAAGGAGCCAGGATGCCCCTCAGCTGGAAGACAGTCCCAGCAAAAGGTCCTGGCGAGGGACTGGACCGGAACACCTTGGGGGGATCTCTGTGTCTAGGATTCTGACAGTTCCTGGGACAAGGGTTACCAGCAGGGCATCCTCAATCCTAGAATGCTCCCTACCCACCTAGATGTTCATCAAGCAGGGTCTTGTCCCTGGGCCTCAAGTTTTCCCAAGAGCTGCTATCGGATCCATTTCACAGAGACAGCAAGTGTCTTTTGCCCAGGGTCATCCAGGAAAGAATGTCCAGCAAAGGCGAAAGCCTGACCCCCCAGGCCACTGCTTTTGGGGTCTATATCGCACCCTCCCCACCAACCTCCTGGAATGGAACTCAGTTCTCAATCATATCCTAGAAGCAGCTGTCCTGCACCTGACCCAGGCATTTGCTGGGCAATGTGGGGCAGCAGCCTCCTTAGGGCATATACAACCATGATCCAGGTGCAGGGACTGAGACACAGAGGAACAGGGGTGCGGGGGAGTGTCTCTCCAACCAGCTCCCACACCTGCCCCAGAGCTTCCTTCTGTATGAGCAGAGCGGCTCCTGGCTCTAGGAGGCACCGCCCCCCCCGTAGCTGAGGGGGGGTGGGAATTGGGGGGGTGTGGATCATGCCATGCCTCCCTCTAGTGTTGAAGGGAGCCAGGCAGAGCTGCGGAGAGGGACTCTGGACTCCTCCCTTGCTGAGGTCTTTATCAAATCACCCCCTTTCAAGTGGCCGTGAGAGAAGCCAATGAGACGAATGGAGACTGGTGCCCCGCACACAGTAGGAGTTCTAGCAGCGTGCGTAACACCCTGTGCGTGTGCCCTGCTTGCCTTATTCTGAAGGTCTGTGTTTCCGGTGGGTGGGGCAGCTCCTGCCAGCCCTGGGCGTGCCACATAGTAACTGCTCAACAAATATTTGCTTATCTGGGCATCCGAGGAGCCTCAGTCCAGGAGGCCAAAGAAACCCTTGGCCCATTTGGAATCACTCCTACGTTTGACGAAAGTGAGGCGCACAGAGGCGAGGTTGATTCCGAGGCCACAGAGCTGTGGGAGGGGTGGTGGCAGCAGGAGGCCCCCCACTGGCTGGGTTTTACTGGTCTGAGTGGGCAGCAGGCTCAGAACTGCCAGCTCTTGTAATATTCACGTCTTAATATAACAACGTTGATGCATTTGCGTCAGGCATAAATTGATCATTGATTGAGATGTGAAAACCAGACTGTCCCTCAGCAGTGCAGCTGCACCAGCGCTCCCCAGAATCCTCTGAGCATCTTTGCCTTTTGAGGGCTGCCTCCTCCCAGGAGCCTGCCCAGCTTTCTCCTACTACACCTAGACCTCCGCCCTGCCCCAACCCTCAAGTCCAGAGACCCTTGAAACGTGAAATGGACATACTGCATGCACAGTTTAAGCCCTTCCGGGGCAACTGTGAGGACAGAAGCCTAGAGGCCCAGGACCTGCCACCTTCATCTCACCCACGCCCCTCAGCCTCCTTGTTCCAGACAATGTCTGCCTGGCATGTTCATAGCCCAGGGCCTGGCACAGAGTGGGTATGCAGTAAATGTCTGCAAAATGAGAATGAATGGACAAGAATGGAGAGACCCAGATGATCACAGGCTGGCTTTCAGCAGTAAGCCTTGCCTCCTCCTCCAGGCAGGTGGCCAGGGTCCGGGGCTCATCCTGCCTCTCACTCCAACCTCTGAGAAGGGTGAGAGACCTGGGCCCAGCAGGTCTAGGATCTGCGTTTCTTATGGGATAGATAAGGCCCTGCTGGAGGTCAAGAGCCACAAGATTGCATCCTGATGGAGCCAACGGAGAAGGAGAGGCCCCCGACCACCTAGGCAGTGAACAGCAGGGCAGGACCAGGACCTGGGCAGGACCAGGACCTGGGAGTCCTGCCTTCAGCTCAGTCTCTTCCCTCAGTGCCAGTTTCCCTATGACATCCCTGTACTAATGACAATGATGGTGACAATGGCTGCCACTGATTATACTCTTGGCATGTGCCATGCTTTGGGTTAAATGCCCATGTGCATGGACATTTAACCCTAGTTGTGGGGCATATGGATGCCACCCCAGTCGGTGGATGCAGAAATGATGCCCAGATAAGTCAGAAGGAGGGACTGCCTGGGGTGGCCGTGAGCTGCTCATGCTGGAGGTGTGTAGGCCAATGCTGGTGTCAGGGGTTCTGGGGAGGGGTGGAGGTGCCTGCCAGAGAGGTTGAGAAGTGACTGCCCTGTGCCCTCACAGCCACACGGCCCTCCCAGTCCCCAGGCACCTGCAGGCCCTGGGCTGACCCTGCAGCATTGATTTGAGGAAAACAGAACTTCAGGAACGGATGGCAGCCCTGGAAACAGGACACTGAGTCGCTCCCACCCGTCAGGAAGCAGGCATTGATCCACTCAGCCTGGCTGACTTATTCCCCTCTTGCACAGGCTCTGATACTCGCCTTGGCCACCTCAGCCGGCCCCTCCCCTCTGCCTCCCATGGAGCTGCAGCTGTCAGGAGGATGCACTAATGAAGTCCAGGGAGATAGGGCCAGTGACTCTGGCCCTGCTCACCCAGCATCTTCTGGGCATGAGGCTGTTTGGGTCTTGGCCACGAGACTTTAGAGGCCTCCGTGGCCCACACCGTGGTCCACACCCACCCATGATTTGGGTCCCTCTCCTGGGAACCTTGTTCTTGGGGGACCCAGCCACCCATGCCCCATATTCTCTTCCCCGTGCTTCTGGGAGGCCCAAGGGTAGCAAGGGACCTGGCCCTGGCTGGGAGCTTTACTATGATTGGTTGAGGACAGACATGTGATAGAAGTCAACCAATGAGAACTGGCCCTAGGATTTTGGCAGGATAAGCTGGAGAAAGAGCTCTACTTCCCAGGGGCTCCTTGGGATGACTTTGCCAGAAGTGGGTGAGCCACCTGAAAGGAGACCCACCCAGAGGAAAGCAGAGGTGAGATACTGACAGGGAAAAGATTCCAGACATGCCCCTTTGGGGCCCTTAGATCCACCCCTGGACTTCTGAGTTCTGAACTGTTTTTGAAATAATCATTTTTCTAATTAGGGAGATTTTTGAGGTAGATTCTAATACTCCTCTCCATGCCCTCAAGGGGGGCTGCTAGTGGAGGTGGTGGGTTGAAAGACCAGCAATGCCTCCTAAATGTCCTCCAACTTTCTAACCCTCTTTCCTCATCTCTAGCGTGGGGTGCTTGAGAGCCACCTGATAGAAGCACGTGGGGGTTAGGCATGCAGGTGCAGGCCGCGTGTTTTCTCCCTCCCTTCCTGTTCACTGTCTCCCTTGCCTGAAAGGGATGGGAGGGCGGACGAGGCCTGCAGGCCCCAGTATGGCAAGAATAAAGGGCAATAAAGGGAGGGAGGGAAGTCGCTTCAGCCTCTCAGAATTAAAAATAGCTTCCTCCAAGGAGGCCTCCCTGCTGGGATAATCCGGCCAATTACTGGCCCCCTCCACCCTGGTGGGCTCAGCCTGCCTCTTCCCTATGTGCCCCCCCCAACCATCACCATCCCCACGGGGCCATCACTTCCCACCCCCATGACCAGCCCCCTTGCCCTCAGCAAGGGAGCAGGGCCTGAGTCCCCGGGAGTCAGTTTCCTTTTCTCTGAATAGGGCCTGACTCCAAAACCGAAAGAGATCTGTAGGGGCCGACAATGGAGAACTTATTGGCCACGACGTACTGTCTCCCCTCGCCACCATGTCAGGGAAGGAATCAAGAGGCAGTAGAGGGTCTAGTACATGATCCTATTTATGTCAAAAAAAAAAAACAAAAACCTACAGATATTTTTGCGTTCACAAAGCAAACAATCTGGAAGCTTGGAGGTAAAACTGCTGGCAGGGTGCCCTCCTAGGAGAGGGCTGTGTTCCTCATTCACTGTCATGTGGAGGCAAATGTCTGTATCTCCTTCCTAAGGGCTCTGCACTCAGGCCCCCCTGGAGGGGTCCCTGACTCAGCAGGAGCTCAGCCTCCATTCTGAGGAATGAGAATAGTTTGCACGCCTGGGACATGTGGGCTATTGTACAACATCAGGTCTATTTGGTTCAAATTTTGTACAGAAAACACTGATTACTTGAACCATTTTTTTTTTAAGTTAAATTATCTGTCAGTGTAATAAAGCCTGACTACTCAGCAACAGGGAGGACAACCTTCCTGGTGTCCTGAGGTCCATTCCCGGGAATCAGCTAGGCCAGACGTTCCGATTTAAAGAGCATCCACAACCTGGGCCATTCTCAGGGACGGGGCGGGAAGTGAGAGTGGATTCCTGGAGCCTCAGCTCCTGCCTCCTCCCCCCGAGCCACAGTTTCCTCAGCTGTAGAATAGGCAGGACGTTCCCCTAGTACCGTGCCCAGCAGTGTACCTAGGAGGTACCCTGGTTATTCATTGGATAAGTGATGTACATCTCCAAGAGGATAACTCCCGAGAAGGGTCCAGCACTGCAATAGACACGCAGCAAGTGCTCAGTGAAAAGACCTCCTCCCCGATGCCCCAGCCTGTGAGGCCAGGCCCCATGCCAACTCTAGGCACCCACAGCCTCCCAGGCTTCCCTGTCACAGCTCTCCTGCACCCTTAGGCCCCACCAGGCCTGCTTCTCCCTCCAACAGGGGACTTCTTGAAGGCAGAAGGGGCTTCTCTCCTCTCCTTCCCCAGGCACATCCCACCTCTGGCCCCCAAGTCTCTCTATCAGCATCAGCACCACATCCTTAAACCCTGAGATTTCAACCACCACCTGGTGATAACTGGCCAAGTTAAGAAGATCCATCCCTTTATCCCAGGAATTCCATGTCTAAAAATTTATCCCCACTGATATGCTTGCACTGGGGTACCAAGATGTATTTCCACAGTTCCTCACCGGGTGACAGTGACAGGCTGCATGACATCCTCACGGAGGGAAAACACAACATGGCATGGCAGTGTGGCAGAGCAGTGCACAACTACGGGAAAGCCAGGCCCCAGCCCCACGAGGACACACAAGAGCACTTAGCTCAAGAAATATTTGCCCAATGGATCTAATGGGAAAAGGTCTTTAAAACAGAGTGGAAAGCATGATATAGAAGAGAGAGGATGGATGACATCGCTGGGAATTTTATTTTTATAAGTAGATTATACACACATACACACACACACACACACAGGTGTTTGGTAGAATGTTCTGGAAAGAGATACCAGAAACTGGTGATTGGGAGGAGAACTAGGGGCTGGTGAGGGGGCAGGAAGGAGGTGAACAGTTCTCTTCAAGTCTGCTGTATCATGTTCAAGGATTTTATGTGCCTCCCCAGAGTAATGAATTTTTAAAATAGCCCAAAGCTGAGGGGAAAGGGACACTTCCCCCTTCTGGGACTCCCCATTGCTCTGGGAGGCTGGTCCAGAAGGCTGTCCTGAACAACAACTCCCTTCCTTTTTTCTATGATGACGAGCTCCTTCCGGCTCCGGACTCCCCATGGAGCTGCCCGACCCCATCCTGTCTGCAGTGATTAATAAACACTCTGTGATGACCTGAATCTCACAGAAGCTCCTCGGGGACAGCCTTGCCTTGTGCCCGTGGGCCCAGAGGACTTGCAGGGATGCGACGTTTGCCTGGATCCCCCCCAGAGGTGCGTAGGGTCCTGCCACCACACCCACACTGTTTCTTCGGCCCGGATTGCCCTCCCTGCTTCCATGGTGGCCCATTTCAATCCTCGCCCCAGGTTTGGTGCTGTTTGATGTTAAGGAATGTGGTCCTAGAGCTGGAGGGAACCCTCCCCCCAGGCAGGCCCATCCACAGCACGGGGGCAATTAGTATCGACTCCATTTAAAATCCATTAACCTGCCTAGGGATAGGGATGATAAATATAGAACCAACTGGAAGTCCAGGGAGCCCAGCCTAGCCCCAGGGAGCAACCCTCCTGATCACAGAGGATTCAGCAACCACCCTTCCAATGAGCCAAACATCTGTTAACCCCCAAGTGTTTGCCAGGCATTCTTCTGGCTGGCAGGGTGGACAGCCTGGAGGGGGAGACAGACTGGGGTTCAAATCCTGACACCAGCACTCACGAGCTGTGTGACTCTGAGCAAACCCCTTAGCTTCTTTGTGTGTCACTGTATTCCCTGCACACTGGGGACTTGCTGGTACCTGCCTTGCGGGTGATAAGGATCAGACATGCGGAAGGTCTTCACCCAGTGTGTAGCACAGAGCAAGGCCTCCCCGAAGAGCACTCGTCGCCCTTTGTCACCGCTATTCGTGGACCGAAGCTTTATGGGCGTTGCTGCTGTCATCTTTCCTGGTGGAATGCAGGAGCAGGTGAGATGAGGGGGTCACCCCGTCCAGGCATTGGAATTGGGGGAAAGTATCACTACTTTTAAGAACGTCCAGTTGAAATTTAGTGTGTCCTTTAACTATACATCGAGCCAGCAAACCCTGGTATCACCAGCAGGGCCTGGGATTTTTGTCCTCAGGGAAAGTCTCAGATGTTTTCAAATCCCTCTCTCAGTCTTGCAGACCTTTCCAAATATCATGTATGCTCATTTCTGGCCTGAAAGTATGGTTGGGATTTAACGAGTCATTCAACTTTATCATCCATGCATTCATAAAGAAACAAGCATTTACTGAGTGAAATAAGTCAATCGGAGAAGGACAGACATTATATGGTCTCATTCACTTGGGGAATATAAATAATAGTGAAAGGGAATAAGGGGAAAGGAGAAAAAATAAGTGGGAAATATCAGAAAGGGAGACAGAACATGGAAGACTCCTAACTCTGGGAAACGAACTAGGGGTGGTGGAAGGGGAGGAGGGCAGGGCGTGGGGGTGACTGAGTGTCGGGCACTGAGGTGGGCACTTGAGGGTATGAGCCCTGGGTGTTATTCTGTATGTTGGCAAATTGAACACCAATAAAAAATAAATTTATTATTAAAAAAAAAAGAAGCATGCATTTACCATACCACAAAACTGCTTTTAATATTTATTTATTTATTTATTTATTTATTTATTTATTTATTTATTTATGACACACAGAGGCAGAGGGAGAAGCAGGCTCCCTGCGAGGAGCCCACTGCGGGACTCAACCCCAGGACCCAGGATTACGACCTGAGCCAAAGTTACACGCTTCACCAACCGAGCCCCCAGGGGCCCTTGATGCACAGAAGGCCAGAATTCTGAGGTAGGGCCCAGGCACAGAAAAGGGCCAGAGGCCCCAGGGTAATGACACTGTGGTGGTGGTAGACCCAGCGACCTGTGGCCCCTCCGGCAAGACCCTATGACCCCCACCTGGACCTATCAGCACATGCCGTGGGTCCCCACACCAGCTCTTCTTCATTCTGGGTCGTGCACGTCCATCTGCACAAACTCTGGTGTCTTACAACCCCTTAGGGGGATCAGACCAAGAAGGGGATATCTGAGCTCAGGGCCAGGGATCTGAAAAAGAGTGTTGTAGTTGGGGGTGCCTCCACTCCTGTGTGCCCTGAGAGGCCTCATATGTTCACAGCCGGAGGCTTGATTCGCAAATCTGCCTAGAGAGCCCAGCCACTGCGATCTACAGGCCTCAATCCCTCCCTAGAACCCAGGCTGGGTCTTCTGCAGTCTCTGACCTCTGAAAATGGCCCTCAGAAGATGGGGAGGAGGTGACAAGAAGAACTGGCTGGGGTCAGCACTCTCCCAACCAGGAGGCTGGAAGGGCAGGGTGGGGCAGCGAGGGGTCATCCACAACAAGGGGCTCTCACATGGGGAAGTAGGTCGCAGGAGAAAGCAGCCATTCCTCGCATCCCCAAAGCTGGGAGCTTTGCTGAACTTGGTGGCAGGAACCCCCAGCTCTTCAGGGTGGATCAACAACCTCAGGGACCAATGCACTGCAGGCTCCAGGCCTCTTTTCTGTCCACACCTCCATGCCCATTAGAGCATTTTTGCCATTTTACAGATGAAGGAACAGAGTCACAGAACGCTTTAGTCTGAGGTCACTTAGCCATGGAGTGGCTGACCCTGGAGTAGATGCTCATAACTGCAGCACTGTGCTCCCTTCACTTTTGCTGCCTGAGGATCCAGCATTACAGTAAGCAGGGAGCAGGGAGGACAAAGCGCTGGTGGTCGGACCCAGGGCTGCGTGTGGCCAGGGCGACCCAGGTTCCTTGGAGGCCAAAGCTCAGCCTCTCTCTGCACTGACGCAGAAGAAAAAAATAACTTTTCCTACCATCCCAGCAGCTCAAAGCCAAACCCAGCTGCTCTGGGAGGTAGGGAGCACGGCATCACAAGAGGTGTCCAAGTACCAGAATGCTTCTGTCCCCCGGTCGCAGGCCTGGGATGTCTGGGCAGGGGCTCTGGTCAGCTTGTCCTGTGTGTGAGGTTGGGGGTGGGGGGCCAGAGATCAGGCCCGTCCAGCCATTGGCCCTGAGGTCAGTGCCCAGAGCTGGGCCACCATTGTCCCCGGATCCCTCCCGGGCCTTCGGCCTAGCCAGGGCTTAGGCACAAAATGGGTGCAGTGAGGGAAGCAAGATGGGGAATTCGGGGCTTTGTGTCAGCACATAGCTCATGCTGGGAGAGGCAGGCGCTGCCCCTCCTGCCCCCTGTCCCTGGGTGGGGCCCCTTTCAGCCTCTCCAGTCTCAGGGACTCTGAAGGTTAGATGCACTGCCATCCCCAGCATTATTTGGGGAACACAGGGGGAGACTGAGGAAGGATTTTTATCATTTTGCTTTTGCAACAATTTCAGTGTATGACAGGGTATGCTGTGCACATCCTTAGGGGCTCCTGCCTTGGGGAACATGTGGACCACAACCTGCCTCCAATTGGAAAAGATCAAGCTTCTAAAAGTGATGTGGGCAGTGCTGTGGGCGTGGTGCTGAGTTCAGTGGAGCCGCTTTCTGGCACATGCCTTGGTACCCACATTCAGTAGCCCTCTTCCTTTTGGAACTGGGAGCCTGGGTTTGGGATCTCAGGTCCCAAGCTGGGTGTCAATGAGGGAGCTGTCTACCTGCTTGAGCCTCACGTGCTCTTGGGGGTCTAATGCCAGCTCCTGCCCGGGTCCCAGGAGAAGGAAGTCACCGGCTCCCTGCAGTCTCAGGGAGTCTCAGGGGCAACCAGGCGGCAGGATGGAGTGGGGGCTCTGGGGGGCTAGGGCTCAGCCACTAAAGGGCCCAGGAGAGGCTCTGCTCTGGGGATGATACCATATGTGCCCCTTCCTTACACAGCACAGTTTGGGGAGCCCCCCAAACCTTCCCAAGCCCCCCAGCTGAGCCACAGCTTCAAGGCTCCCCCTTGCCCTTCACCTTATCTCCTATCCTCCTCAGCCTCCTTGCTGTGCCTCAAACACACCAGGTCCTGCCCACCCCGGGTGCCTGCACTTGCCTCTCCCTTCACCAGAATGCTCTTCCTCTAGATCTCTGCAAGGCTCACTTTTTCACTAACGTTGGGTCTTTGTTCAAAGATCTCTTCTCAGAAATATCCTTTTCTGAATAGCTTATTTTAAATTGTGCCCTTCTCTCATGCATCGTCCTTTTCCCAGATTTACTTTTCTCTCTACAGTTATCCTCACTTGATAGGGTCTGTAATTTACGTATTTGTTATGTTAATTGTCCCTCCCAGAAGACAGGACTGTTTGTCTGTTTCACCCACTGCCACCCACTGCCGACTCCCTATCATATAGAAAGGTGCCTGTGGAAATAAATCTTTGTTTAAAGAATAGAATCTTCTCAGCAAAGCTGCAAGGTAGACATCTGCTTTGCCATTTCAAAGAGAAGGGAACTGGGGTGCCTGGGTGGCTCAGTTGGTTAGGCTTCCAACTCTCCATCTCAGCTCAGGTCTTGATCTTGGGGTTGTGAATTTGGGCCCTGGGTTGGGCTCCAGGCTGGGAGTAGAGCCTACTTAAAGAGAAGAGAACCAAGGCTCAGAGCAGTGACCTGCCTAGGATCCCCTGTAAGGACATGCCAGAGCTGATTGGAATCCTCATCAGTAGAAGCTACCTACCCTGCCATGTGCCAAGCACTTTGCATTCATCATCCCACTCGGATGAGGACACCCGGTTTCCCCTATTAGACACCAAGGCTCTAAGCAACAAGGCCTGGGTCTTCAGGGCAGGCTGGGGCATAGGCCTGGGGTTCATGGTGCTGGCTGGATTGGGCTCTCTTTGTGTGAAATGAGTCATGCCAACCCACATCCCACCCATACCCCCTGCCCCATAGCAGGGCTGCCGGGTGCCAGTGGCATGTGGAGGACTGTGGCTGAGCTGCTCTGGTCCTCACTTCTCTGGAGCCAAATGTATCTATAAATATCAGGTTGGACCTAACAGAGCTTCATGGATACCTCCTTCTCCAGAGGTGAGCTGGTGGGATCATCAGAAATGCCCAGATGGGTTGCCTGCCCCCAGAGGGTGCCCATGCATATGGTGGGCACCTCATCCTGCATGACAAGGGTGCCCTGAAGGCTAAGCTGACCTGGGTACAAATCTGGCTTCAACCCCTCCTCAGCTGTGAGGACTTAGTAAGTCATTTCAAGTCCCTGAAACTCAATTCCCATCTGTAAAATGGAGACACAAATGCTCCTCTCATAAGGTGGTAAAAGGAATGAAATGAGATTGGCTACGGATGTGTAGGTAGAGCATGCCAGAAGCACTCAGTAAATAATGGTGGTTTATCATCAGTAGCAGCAACTCCATCGTGCTAGCCATCCACCCACCACTGGCTGATCCATCCATCGATTCGTTTGCCCATACGTCCATTCATGCACCAATTCATTTGCCCATCTACCCATCCATCTGTCCATTTATCCACCCGCTCATCCATCATCCTTCCATCCATCTGCTCCTCATTCATCCTCCTACCCAACTGTTTCCTTTCTTCACTATTTATAGAATCAACATTCTCCCTCTTCTCTCACCTCCAGAGATTTTTCTAGCATCTAATCCCAACCTGCCCAGTACAAACTCTCTATCCACCTCCCACCACTGACAGAGTCAGACCCAAACTTCAAACTTAGCTGGGTCTTCACCCTCTACATCGGACCCAGCAGAGTCCTTGGGGCTTGTGTGCTGGAAGAAGAGGGCAGCTGCCCACTCTCACCCCTTCCCACTCCTCTCCAGCCAAGCCTAGACTGGCAACATTGGAGCAGGGTGCCCTGCAGGCAACTGATCATGCATTCATTCATTCATTCATTCAGGCAATACATGTTGGGCACCCACTGAGTGCCAATCACTGCATCAGCTGTGGAGACAGAGCAGTCAACAAAACAGAATCTTTGGGATCCCTGAGTGGCTCAGTGGTTGAGCGCCTATCTTTGGCCTAGGGCATGATCCTGGAGTCCTGAGATCGAGTTCCACATCGGGTTCCCTGTGTGGAGCCTGCCTCTCCCTCTGCCTAGGTCTCTGCCTCTCTCTGTGTGTCTCTCATGAATAAATAAAGTCTTAAAAAAAAAAAACCACAGAATCCTTGCCCTTGTACAGCTGGGGCCCTAATGCAGAAGATTGAATAAACAAGCTAAGTGAGGAATTAGAATATTGGGTGTCATGGAGAAAAATAAACCAGGGCGAAGGGATGGGGTGCAGGAGTGCCATTTTTGGTTGGACCACAAAAGTTTCACTGAGAAAACACCTGAGGGAGGTGAAGAAGGAGCCATGAGGCTATCTGGAGAAAGTGTGGTCCAGGCAGTGACAATAGCATGTGCAAAAGCCCTGAGGTAGTAGGACTTATCTAGTGAGTTCCAGGAGAAGCCCATGTAGTTGAGCAGAGAAAGCAAAAGCAAGACACGAGGAGGCTTGTGTCAGGGGGTCATGGTGAGCCTTGAGGTCTTTGGAAGACTTTGCCTTTGTTTCTAGATAGGGAGAGCCATGGGAAGGTTTTGAGCAGGGGGTGCGGTGACCTGAGCTGACTTAGGTTTCAAAAGGGAAGCAGGAGAGGCTTCTGGAGCAAATAAGTGAGCCTGACCAGCAAGCTCCTTTTGCTCCTCCCCCAAGACCGTGGGGTGGCTGGTGGTTGTAATTGTGGATTAATCCTGAGGTATCCCTGGGTGGCGCAGCCGTTTGGCGCCTGCCTTTGGCCCAGGGCGCGATCCTGGAGACCCAGGATCGAGTCCCACGTTGGGCTCCCGGTGCATGGAGCCTGCTTCTCCCTCTGCCTGTGTCTCTGCCTCTCTCTCTCTCTCTCTCTCTCTCTCTCAATCTGTGACTATCATAAAAAAAAAAAAAAATCCTGGACAGTGTTTGCCTCTCTGACCTGACTGAAGGGGCCTAAGGACAAAGCCTGTGTCTGTCCGGTCATCCTAGCACTCAACGTGAGGTCTCGTGCACAGTAGGAGCTGGGGAAACATTTACCAACATCAAGAAGGGAAGGAGGGAGGAAGGGGTGATGTGAACAGTAATAAATGAACTTGGGAATGAATGAATGAGTGAGTGAGTGAGTGAGTGAGTGAGTGAATACCCAAGGACAGAGGCTGGGGGCTCTGCTCCTCCTCTTCCTCTCATTCTCCTGTTTCTTGACCTCTGAGGCCCCCACTGCCCACTTATAAAAAGGGGGCAGTGCCCTCAACCCAGGGTTGCAGGCTG
The DNA here is from genome assembly GCF_048164855.1 of Canis lupus baileyi. Taxonomy (NCBI): domain Eukaryota; kingdom Metazoa; phylum Chordata; class Mammalia; order Carnivora; family Canidae; genus Canis; species Canis lupus. The sequence continues at coordinate 46,252,811 of NC_132840.1, forward strand.
GGGCCCCTGGCAGCCTCAAGCTGTAGCCCTTGGCTTTCACCACCTCTGAGGATGGCACACCTTTCCTCTGCTGACTCCTGTTCCTGCTCCTTTCCTGCCACTCCAGAAGCTGCCTCCAGATTCCCGATCCTGGTCCAGGGAGGGATGTTGGGAAGAACTCCAGGGAACCCATCCTTGCCTGCGAGAAACTGCACTGTATGCACGCATGCGCACACGCACACACCCCTCCACTGGCCCTTCCAGGCATTTTCAGCATCCCTGAGACTCTGTAACAGCAGCTCAGCTCCCTGGGGTCCTTGGCTCCAGGACCACGAGGGCATGTCCATTTCACAGATGGGGAAGTGGAGCTCCTGGAGCCAGCTCCCGAGACCTCTCAGCAATGATTTGGCCTCAGGTTCCCATTTCCCAGCCCCTGTTCCATTCCCAGATATACTTGTGAAGGCAAAAAAAAATTTTTAAGTAGCTTGCAATTAAATTTTTTTAAACATAAAATGGACACAGTAGTATCTGCTGTGTGTCACTCGCCCTGACCACCTGCCAAGGGCCAGGCGTTGCTGGGGACAGAGTCCCTGCAGGTGTCTGATCTCTGGCCAACTGCTGTGGAAACCTGTTCTGGGACTATAGCTCCTCTCCGGGCACTGCAGATCCTGGTCCCCAGAGTTCAAGCATTTCAGAATCCCAAAGTTTCAGTCCCACACCCCCATTGGATAGATGAGTTAACCGAGGCTCTGGCAGCGGCTGGTTTGCCCAAGGACAGAGAAGGGACTGACTGCTAGCCAGACAGGCGGAGAAAACACCCAAGAGGGTCACTGAGGAGAAAGCAGTTGAGGCACACCTTGAAAGATGACGTAGGTTTTGCAGCTCTGGACACTAGGAGGGCGGAGGATCCAGGCAGCAGGCAGGGCAAAAGGCGTGGAGGCAGACAGCTCCCAGGCCCAGTTAGGGGGCAGCCTCTGATGGGGGCCCAGGCCACGGGAGCTGGGACCCGCTCAGGAGAGCAGCGGAAGGAGCCCACCCAGACCCCAGACAGACAGACTTGCCGTCCTTCCCTGTGTGCACCGGCCCAGCTCCCCACGTCTACCCCCTTTTCTACCCAGGACAAGAGGGGGCCCGGCAGCGGCTCCTGGATCCCCAGCAGGTCTGAAGTCCTCCGTGGGTGGCTCCTTGTGGAGGGAGCGAGCAGTGGGGCAGGGGGACCTCCCTGGGCCACGGGGCGACTCCTCTCCACCCGGAGAAAGAGCTCCCCTCCGCCCCCAGCATCAGCACCCCCCTCCCTACTGCAGCTTTGCAAATGTTTGTGGCTCTCTCTTCACACTGGCGGGCTTATTATAAAATAATTGAGCACTTGTAACAGTTTTTCTCCTCGAGGATCCCAATTAAGACATCACTTTACGCTCTTCCTCCCTTGAAGACCGGCTCAGTTCCCCTCCCCTTGCAGGCAGGGCAGGCAGCTGGCTAAAAATACTCTGCCAGGCTGCTCTCTCTGCCTGCCTTCCCGCCCTCCTCTCCACCCTGTCCCCCCAGACTTGGGCCCTGAGGGCATGCAAGATCCATCACTGGGCCTCAGTTTCTTCATCTACAAAATGGGAACGACAATGCCATGCGTCTCATCAGGTCCCCGTGAGAAGCAGACAGAGTATTATTGTGAAGGACTTAGCACAGGACAGGCTGGCTCATGGGGCCTCCCTTGCTTCGAGGGATGCTGGGTGACACAGTCTTTTTTTTTTTTTTTGACACAGTCTTTAGCAGCTGGCTCATTAGGGCCACCAAGGCATCTGGTGCGGGGTGGGGTGGCAGGAGCAGGTTAGTTTTGGGGGCAGCTCGGCTGAGATTGTCAAAGCTGGAGCTCAGAGAGGGGCTGTTTTGGAAGGGGGGTACTGAGGCTGCACAAGAGCGATCAGGTCCCCGTGAGCTTCTTGCCAGCTTCTAATGCCAAGATTCTATGAGGCTCCTAATTCTTGTTCTATTTAGGAGAGTCTAATTCTAAGATTCATGAGGCTTCTAATTCCTGGTGACTCAGACTGCCAGCAGCTCCACGGCCATCCCTCCACTGTCCCCGCCCGCCCCAGGCCCAGTCAGAACTCACCGGGACACCACACAGGAGCGGCTCTGCTGCCCTGCACACAGCCAGAGCACCCTCTGAAATTCGAGCCAGATCATGTCCCTCCCTGTCCTGGATCCTCCAACAGCTGTCCTTTGCAAAATAAGAAGAATCCAAACTGCTAGAGTCCCCTTATTACCTCTCCTTGCTCCCCCATCTCTCCTCCAGCCCCGCTGGCTTCCTCTTCCTCACCACAGGAACTTTGCCTGTGCGGTTCCCACTGCCTAGACTGTCTTCACCTCACTCTCTACCCACCAGGCTCCTTCTCACCATCTGCACCCCAGGGCAAAGGCCCCTTTGTCAGGGAGGCCCCCCAAATCCTCAGACTACAGTGGCCGTCCCAACCTTGTCTCCCAGGACACCGTGTTTTGTCTCCCCTGTGGCCCTTTCCTTCTCTAAGTGGTCCCATTTGTTCCTGCACATGTTCACTTTCCATCTCCTCCACTGGAATGTTTGTCTCCTTCACTGCTGCATCTCAGGCCTTGGCACACAGTGCGGGCTCAACCAGTATTTGTTGGTGAGTGAATGCATTCTATAACGTGGAGAGTCTAAGTCTTTGCCTTCCTGCCCAAGGTCTGATGCTTTGTGAGCTTAACAGACATTTGTTGATTGACTGACTGACCTGATACAGCTCCTCCTGGGTAAAAGTCTCTTCACATATGTTGGGCGGAGGTAGGGGGAAGTAGAAAAAGAGCTCAGAACTCTCATTTGACAAAGGGGCAGAAGACTTTGTGATACGTGGTTGGGCCCGTGGCCCACACTTCTAAGGGGCCATCCCCACCTGCTCTATGGGTGCAGCCACCAGCTTCCACCTGCTGGGCTCTCCCTTGCCTTGGACCCCCACTACAAGGGCCAGCCACCACCTTGCCCAGGCTGACCAGGCCTTGACTGTGGATGGGGCCTCTGAGACCTGTTGGTGTGAGGGGCCAGAAGCTCTGCCAGAAAGCACAAGGCTGGAGTGGGGGGCTTGGGGGTGAGGGGAGATGGAGCTAATGGGCTGCTAATGGCCTCACAGAGGGAACCCAGTGATCCCTGGCTCCCCAAGGGCTATTAACAGTGCTAATGGGGGCGAGATGCTCCCTCCCACAGCAGGCCCTCCCTCCTGGTCCCAGGTCTTCAGGGCTGTTAAGTGGATAAGTGGCAGGGAGGAAAGGGAAAAGCAAGCTCCCCCCCTCCACCTGGCACTCTGGCAGCTTAGGGAGCTGAGAGACCAGCTCAGCATGCAGGGGAAGGACGTCACAGGTAGGCAAACTAAGACCTAGTACACAATTCGGCTCCCGTTTATCCCTCTTACTTCAGCCCCCATGATCGTGGCTTGCCTCTTCTCCTCTGGGCTGCAGAGCCCCAGTCACAGATCCTCGGAAACAGCCTTCAACCTACAGCAGAGGGACATGGCTGGGACAGCTCACTCCCATTCCTATGGTCCCCAAGCTGCCAGTATCAATGGTGGGAGCAGTGAGTGGAGAGATGAGATAGGTTGGCAGGGTCTGGAAGCCCAGCTGAGTTTGAAGTTTGGGTTGGATCTGTCATCCCTGCTGGGAATTGGGAGTCAGATGCTAGAGAAGTCTCTGGAGACAAGAGATGAGTGCAGAGACTGATGCAGTAAGTAATGAAGAACGAAAACAGATAGACGTGGACAGATGGACAGAGGACTGGTGGTTAGATGTGGTTAGCAGGTGGATCAAGAGGGCTGGCTGGGAGGGTGGCTGGGCGGGTGGCTGGGCGGCTGGGTGGTTGGCTGGGTGGGTGGCTGGGTAGACAGGTGAGTGGGTGGATGAATCAACAGAGAGTAGATAGGTGGACTGGTGGACTCGGATGGATAGAAGCACACGTGGATAAACAGGTGAATGGATAATGAGCAGATTAGTATTCAGCTTTAGATCCATGCGGTCAGAATATAATTTTTATTATTTTTCATGGAGGAAGGAATTCATGGAGGCAAAGGTACCCATGGTGCTTGAAAGTCACAATGTGGCGCTGGGGAAGGCCTGATGACCTACCAGGGGTCCTGTTTTCCCACTCTCCTCCCTCCAGCCTGGCTCAGCCTCTAGGAGGTTTCACGTTCTCTACCTCCAGGTCCATGTGTCAGGGATACTCCAGAACCCACACTGCCCACAGTCTCTTCCTCCAGGAAGTCTTTCAGGGTTGGCTTACGGCCTCGTCATCTGCCCATGTGGACCAGAGCCCTAGGGAACTGGGGAAACAGCTCCAGCATTCCTGATATTTCCCAGGCCTTGCCCAAGAGCCAGGTCCCTCGTTACGGTTTCTTACCATCCTTGGGAAGAAGACACTGACACGGTACCCACTCTCCTGTTGAGGAGACAGAGACACAACCAGATGATCAGCTTCAGCTCAGTAAGTGGCTGGACCCTTACCCAGCCTCTGGATCCCTGCTCAGAGGGAGTGGGCCTGAGGTCCTGGGCAGCAAAGGAGCAGAGGGGAAGGGTTTTGAAGGCAGGACCCAGGGACAATAATAAAAGAGTAACAGAAAGAAAGATGCAGCTTCTACAATCACATCTGCTCTATCCCTTCCTCACTCTGTGGCCTTGGTGAACTTGCTTCACCTCTCTAAGCTTGTTTGTTCACCTGGAAAATAAACCCCAGAGGGCCAGGGGAGTCATGATTAATGGACGTCTGGGTGCTTATGGGACCCTTCCTAATTATCATCACCATGTCCCCCAAGTGGCCTTCTTGGTTCCTCCCAAGTTTGGGCGGCAGAGTTGGTGGGAGACTCCCAGGTTGAACCCACCCAGTGTTAGTCTTGGCTGTGGCACTTGGCAGCCATGTGGCCTTGGGCAGACAGATGGACATATTTGTAGTGAGTGTGAGAGTGGAGATGGGGAAGGGGTTAAGGGTAGGGACAGTGGAGAGACGGGCCATCTGAGGCCAGAGAAAGGCCTTGAATGTCATGCCAAATGGGGTGGCCTTCATTCAGGGGGAAGCGGACCCGCGAGGGGTACAGGCAGGACAGGATGCCACCACTCCTTCACCAAATGCAGAAACAGTGGAGTTCAGCAGACAGCTCATTGGAGGTATTGGAGGCAGGGTGGCTGAAAACACCAGGAATGGTCCTACCTCAGGGCCTTTGCTCTTGCTGTTCCTTCTGCCATGAACATGCTTCCCCAAATGGGTTCTTATTTGATCCTTCACTGTGTCAAGTCTTTGCTCAGCTATTCTCATAGAGGCCTTCCTGGACCACCATAATACTGCAGTCCCTCCCCGCCAGATCCTAGCAGTCTGGGCCCCTCTCTACTGCCTTATTTTTCCAAGGCACCACTGCCAACTGATATGTGTCAATCCCCAAACTTGAATGTCAACTCCACAGGGCAGAACCATGGTTTTGTCACCACTGGGTCCCTTGCAGAGGAACTGGCACACAGTAGGTACCCAGGAAGTACCATAGAATAGAAAGAATTGACAGGGGATGGGTTTAGGGGGCTGAAAGTCAGGGAGTGGGGAACTGGCAATCATTCATTCATCAAATCCACCCATTTAATGTGTTTAATGTGCCTACTATGTGCCAGGCACTGTTCTGGGCACAGGGGCGGGGGGTGAGCAGGTCAGACAGCATTCCTTTGTCCTGGAGGCGACATTCTAACAGGGAAGACCAGTGCATCTGCAAAAGACAGGCCCACTCAGGCAGTGCTCGCAGCCAGGAAGAGAAGAAGCAGGGCACAGGGTGCCTGCTACCCCCTGATCCCACACCAGCTTTGAGTACATGCTCCCTTCACAGACAGAGGTTTCGAGGCAGGGAACCCCCCCCTCGTCTAGAGCCTCACAGCTTTCCGGGGCAGAGGCTCAGGATTGGTGCGGACCTCCTGCCTCCCAGACTGGCCCCAGTGACCTCTCACTCTTTCCTGGTCAGTGCAAGCAGTGGAGACTATGACCTCGTCCATTCGCCGCTCCCAAGCAGTAGGGGCGATCTGCTCACGCATGTGCAGGGCCTGTGGGTTCCTCTGTCCAGAGTACACCCAGATTTCTCAACAGCTCCTGCGAGACCTCCTCCAGTCCTTAGTGCCCAGAGAGGGTAGGCCTGCTTGCAGGCACACAGGGAGGATGGTTTGGGCATGAGGCATAGCCTAGGCCCAAGGACGGTCAGGGAGGCATAGCAGCCACTCCCCCAGCTTGGTCTCTTATTTGTTTGGCCCTCAGACCACCACCTTACTTCCTGAGCTTCAGTTTCCTCATTTTTAAATGTGGCTATGAGGCTGAGCTGCAGAGGGTTGGGATTGCAGGGTTGGGCAGCCCCTGAAGGGCCCAGAGTGGACTTCGGAGTCTCCTGGACCTGGCCTCGAGCACCCCAGTTGGAAAACTTTGGATCAGATCTTGTCCTCTGTGCTCACATCTGGCAAATGGAGATAATAAGTTTCCCTGCCATGAGGTTGCTGTGAACAGGGGTGAGAGCCCAAGTGGTAGCATGGGCACCTCTGTGGCCACAGAAGCTTGGAACAGTACATGGTTAAGGGAGGGAGCAGGTGCATGGAGGGACCAGCCATGAACAAATGTATAGATATACTCTTTAGCTTTCGAGACCTCACTGGCACTAGGCTAGTTGTGACCAAAGGGCTTAGAACAGAGCTAGACCCTGAAACATGTGGCTTGTCTTCTTTGTGCTCCCCATCAGCAGAGGTGTGCAAGTACAGACGTGACAACAGACCGCTGGGGGCCCCAAAGCAATCCAGGCATCAGATGGAGCAGGATTTTCCCTTCTACATCCAATCTTAGAGAAGGGGCTAAGACATCAGATGGTACCTGAACATCCAAGAGGATCTCCACAGAAGTGGGGGTGGGTGGCAAGTTGTTGTAGTGATGGGAGGGGGCCCAGGTCGCTGGCCAAGACAGTTCCAGCACCAGGTAGGCAGGGGTCAGGGAAGAGATGGTTGGGTGGAGGCTGAGGCTTCCAGCCAGGACAGCGCAAGCAATGTGAGCCTTCCCAGTGTGAGCCCATCAGCAGGGCCCTGGCTGATGGAATGCCGAAGAGTGACACGTGTGCCCAACACAGCCCCTCACACCAGTCAGTGCCCCAGCTCCCCTTTAAAGATGAAGAAACAGGTTCAGAGAAGCCACCCAGCAGCTGCCAGGTGGCAGAGCCAAAGCAATGAGCCAGACCTGACTCCAGCTCCTACCCCTGGCTGGCCGGTTGCTTCATGACCTTCCAGAGCAGGAGCTGGGTGGGCGGGTCACAGGACTGCTCCTTTCTGCTCTCCACAGCCCTGAGGGCCAGACCAAAGGCAAGCCAACACAAGGAATGAGCCAGGGCGCAGGAAGAGAGGGTGCTTGGATGAGGGGCATGGAGGCAGGGGCATCCCCTGAGGTCCTTCCCTGAAACCCTTTAGAGAGGGTTTTCATGGCTGCAGCAGAGAGAAAGTTGCACCCCCATTGTCCCATGCACACTCTGGGTCTCTTCCAGGGTTCTGGGATGGAAGGTAGGAAGGAGCCCACTGGGTACCCCGTGTGGCAGGAGGCAGGAGGCAGCTTTGGTGCTACTCACCCAAAGGAAACAGTGACCTAGGGACGCCCAGGTGGCTCAGCAGTTGGGTGTCTGCCTTTGGCTTAGGGCGTGATCCTGGAGTCCTGGGATCCAGTCCCGTGTTGGGGTCCCTACATGAAGCCTGCTTCTCCCTCTGCCTGTGTCTCTGCCTCTCTCGTGAATAAATAAAGTCTTAAAAAATGAAAGAAAGAAAGAAAGAAAGAAAGAAAGAAAGAAAGAAAGAAAGAAAGAAAGAAAGAAAGGAAGAGTGACTTATCCTCGTAGAACAAGTTCAGGAGCCTGGGGTCAAGTTCTCCAGCCTGCTCCCACCACCTCAGCATGACCATGAGGACCAGTGGAAGCCAGACCCTGCCTGCCCTCCACCTGGGATCACACAGGTGTGCAAGTGGGGGCCTGGTGACAAGACCTCCCCCCTCCCCCGCCATCTGGCCCCAAGTCCTGTGGCCTCACAGTCCCTGCTGGTCATCAACTCGGCTCCAGCCACACACCTAACTCCTAAAGCACCAGGATGAGACACAGCTCCCGGGCCAACGAGACACATCAGAGATGTTGCCATCTCAGTAAGATCTTGCCATAGAGAGCTGACCATGGAGCCCCACAGTTCAAGCCTCCAGCTTCGCCTCACAGACATGGGGCCATCATCACAGGGCCCACACCTGGTGCATCACAAGCACACCAGCCACCCCGGGCACCCGGGGGAACCCTGCTTTGAGAAACCAATAGGCCCCAGCCATGCAGCGGCTTCACAGACTCCTGCTGCTCTGCCGCTCGTTTCACCTCCAAGCATCAGGCAGGGACGGTGGCCACCAAGTGGCACAGCGCTTGGACCCTTGCTTTTCCCAGCTTCCCTCGCCCCTGGGCTTGGGGGCTGGGGTGCCCTGGTCTGGGGGAAGGAGCCCTCGGGGGTGCCCTCAGGGCAGTGAAAGACCCCCTGAGGGCTGCTCAGGCTCCTCACTGAGACCTGGTGGAGCTGCTCTGAGGATTAGCGGAGGTGCAGCAAGTCCAGCAGCCTGAGCGCCACCCACCCAGAATGATACAACCTCAGTACGGGCTCCCCCACTTTGCCCACCCTCCCCAGGTGCCATGCCGCGTCTTTGCTGGCCTTCCCCTCCGAGATTGGGTCTTCTACTCAGTCCTCTGCCAGGATCCCTGAGGTTCTGGGATTTAGGGGCTCCTCCCGTCCCTGTGGACCCCCTCTACTGTGCTGATTGTGTTGAGCGGAGATGGAGGAGGGGGATGTTCTCAGGCCCCAGCCCCAGTGCTTGACATGGACAAGCGTGGACTGAATGAGGGGCGGCACTGGAGTTGGACTCTGGTCGGGGCCCCAAAGCCTGTTTCCCTGAAGCTGGTTGGCGGCTGCAAAGAGCCTGGGAGAAGTGATGAGAGGTGAAAGCAGCTCCGGCTTTGGCCTGCTCTGAACTCACCCCTACCTGGTGCCCACGGTCCTCCACTTCCCTTCGGTCAGATGGGAATAATAATCTTCCTCACTTCCTTGGCGTGGGATGCTGATGGTGCCCTTGCCCGTCTCTGAACCTCAGTTTACCCAAATGCTCAGCAAGAATGGACCTGTGGCTTCTGGCGTGTCATTCAGAGCCTGGACCAGCACCCACCCCCACACCCAGGCAGCGAAGGGGCCTTGATGATGGGGGAGGCGAGGCCAAGCCCCAGCCCAAAATAGCCTGGGATGGCAGGATGATGGAGGCGGTGCCGGGCCGGGTGGCAGGAGCTGGTAATTGATGGCTCTGCGCTGGCCATGAATAAAACATCAGCCTCTGCTCCGTTCTGGGTTCATTATTTGCTAAGGGGGACAGGCTTCGTTTGTTAGGGTCGCCCTTGCCCACCTCCTCCTGGGTCCTCCCTTCTCCGTCTCCTGACTTGGCTCCCCAGTGCCTGGAGGACAAACTGAGGCCCTGGAGGCCATGGCCTACCCTCTCCCCGGCTGCTGAGCCAGCTGCCCCACTGCCGCCTGCCCCTGCCCTGACTTCCATCCCTCCGGGCCTGGGCCTGTGCTCACTCACCGGCCTGGGTGCCTTTCCCGGCTCTCCCGCCAGAGGGAATCCTCCAGGCATCACCAGGCCCAACTATAGTAAATCCTCCAGGAAGTTTTGTCTGTCCTTGACAGGTGCCCTGGACACCCAAGGACCCTTGCGCACCCTGAGCACGGACAGTGCTGTCCTACCTGTGTGAATTTCAAGCTACCTGGAGGTGCCCTTGTCGCCATCAGATCGGCAAAGACTTCAACATAGTGCAGGAACATGGGCACCAGATTCCTCGTGGCTGGAAAGCCACCTTAGAGAGCCATTTAGGCAAGCTTGCCAGAAATCACTGGCCCCAGGCCCACTAAAGTCTTAGCTCACGGGTGTCCTCCCACATGTGTGAAGCAAGGCTGCTTACTATAGCCTGTTGGCAAGAGCACAAGACCAGACACCAGGACACCCAGCATGGGGCACCGATGTGATAAATATCAGTGACATCAAACCATAGAATGTTATAGAGCAGAGAACAAGGTGGCGTGATTGTCCCTGACATGGGACACTTCTATGATATATCATGTTAAAAGAGAAGTGAGGTGCAGAGCAGCGTTCACACGTGCTACATTTCCTGTTAAAAATAAGAACCACGAAAAAGATTTCATATCAGTTCTGTGTATGTGCAGAAGCCTCCAGAAAGACACATAAGAGGTCCAGCAGCTGACCCCACTGAATCCTACTGCTCTGTGCATAGTGCACAGGACCAATTCCACAGAAAAGTGAGACTTGTGGACCCACCAACCTGGGAATTTTACAACTGTGCCCAAACCCTCTGGAAGTAATTCTTAGGGGTGCTGCAGCAGCATTTTTTAAAAATTTATTTAGGAAACACACACACAGAGAGGCAGAGACATAGGCGAGGCAGAAGCAGGCTCCTGCGGGGAGCCCAATGCAGGACTCGATCCCAGGACCCCAGGATCATGACCTGAGCCAAAGGCAAACGCTCAACCACTGAGCCACCCAGGTGCCCCTTCTCCATGGTTTTGAGAGTGTATCCTGTTGGTGGAGTATAGAGAACTGTCCTAGGCTCACTGCCCTGCCCTGGCTGAGGCAGAACACCCAGTGTACCCTGAGCTTCTCCTGACGCAACCCGTGCTTCGTGGAGGTGCTGGGGGCAATATCTATGAGCTTTTCTGTGTGTGCCCCTGTGTGCATGTCCTCCCTGCTGGCTGCTCCAGGACAGGCCACGTCCCAACGTTGCTGTCCCCACTACTAGCCCATCCTTCAGGTTGCCATCCCTGGAACCAGCCAGTTGGCTCACATTAGCTGCCCTCTCTCTGGACCCAGAGATGGGGGGGACACCCTTTAACTCCCACATAATTGAATGGCTCCCTGACCCATGGTGACAATGGCCATTCATGCTTCTTAGTCCCACACCCACACCGAGAAATCCATGAGGGAGAGACCCAAGGCTCATGGGAAGCTTTCAAAGGCTAGTCACCCCCACATACTGCACTGTACCCCCTCCTCCCATAGACAGGGTCCCACATGGTATCCTTTGAGGCATTGACCCAGCAGAGCCAGCAGATTCTTGTTGCTTGGATTCCCACCAGTTGCTTAGTGCCGTGTGACCACAAGGTCTGGTGTGACCCCAGGCAAAAAGGCCACTTTCAGCTGGAGACCTCCCACCTCATTTAGCCCCAGATCCCGAGATTCTGGGGAAAGAAGGGAAATGGAAAGGAGCAAGGGTCTAGAAGGCATGTGGAGACTGTGCACAGTGAGGGCAGGTTCTATGCGCACAGTCAAGCGGCTCAGCCTCTGCGGGTGGCCTTTCTCTGCGTGCATAACAGGACCCCACGAGCTTACATGCCAGACCTTTGCAAGACTCCCAGAGCTGCCTGTGTGAGAAGACCCTTCCAGATTTGACCACATGCTCTGGGGTGCAGAGTCAAGGCCAGTAAACAGACCCTCTTAGCATTCCAAACACCTAGCCCTAAGAACAGCCTGGCTTTAAGGAATAAGTCAGGCCTGAGAAGTCTGAGGGTTCTGAGTCCATAGATATAAGAATGAAAAGGTGCTCTGGGTCTGAGGCCCCGAGCCCTTCACATCTGTACCGAGGGTGGGCAGCAAATCAAGGCCAGGCCCTGGGGTCTAGGCCAGTCCTCTCTCCCCTAGACACTGGAGGGCCAGGGGTCTCCCATCCAGTCTCCTTTGCTGCTAGGAGAGCACACTGTGGAACGTGCTCATGCCCATCACCAGTCCTCAGCTGCCCAGGCTGGGGGCTGGAAGGACAAGCCTCAAGCCCCTCTGGTCCCTACACAGTTCTCTGGCCACTCTGTGTCTGTTCCAAGCCAAAGGCTCCAGCTGACTGTGGCCCATGGATTGGTGGCCACACAATGGTGGGGGCGGGGGGGATCTCCAGCAGGCCTGGGATTGACTTGGCTGTCACCCTGAAACATGTGCAGAGCCCTGCTTTCTCTCATTCATTCATTCATTCATCCTTGAAGAAAGTCTGTGCCAACATCTCCTCCCAGCCCAGCTGTACGAGCAAGCCCAGGCTTAGATCCACAGCCACCATGTGGTAGCTGTGCAGCCCCTGGCAAACAGTTCATCCTCTTTGTGCCTCAGTTTACCTACCTATTAGACCACAGCGAGGGCTCATAGAGTACCCAACTTATGGCATACTTGCGAGACAAAAATGATTAAAATATGTAAGTGACACTCCATGTCATTCCCGGACGCCACCAACCCGGAAAGGAAGTGGGCCATCCTCATCCTTGGGATGCTTACAATTCTGAAAAAAAGGAATGAGACCTGGATCCGGACACTCTAGTTTGTGCAGCCAGGATGTGGACCAGGGGAAGCAGGCATGACGAGTCCAGGACACAGGAGCCTCTCCAGGTCTCCTGGTCACAGAGATGGCTTCTAGGGACTGAATCCTTGGGTGACAAACGCTCCGAGGAGCTGAGTGGGACATGGGACAAGGGTGGGGCAGGGGTAAGGGGCCACAGTGAGGCCCTGAACCACAGGCGCCTGACACACGACAGGTGCTCAAAGATAACGGTTGAACAAGGACAGGAGGTAAAGACCCAGGAGGAAAGGAAGAAAGAAGAGAAGCAAACAGGATGCAGGGCTTCCAGATCCTGGGGTCTTGGATGCCAGGTTGGGTTTGGCTTAAACGTAAAGGCTGGCGTGTTCCCAAATCTTCTCTTTTTTGACCCTGAGTTGAAAATGAATAAGATTTTTAGCCCTAACATATCAAGGTCCCTGGCTGCTCCTCTTTCTGTCCTGAGCTAGAAAGGTCAGTATTTACACCCATTTTCCATACAAGGAATTGGAGGCACAAAGAACTAGAGAAGCTCAGGTGAGTGACAAGGCTACTGACCCAGGATGTGATGGATGGGGCCCAGTCCAGAGGCAGAGAAATAGCCCTGAACCACCAGCAACAGGAAATGACACTGGGTAGACTTTCAGTCTTGCCTCGTTTGCTGACAACCGTGCTTCAGTGTTCCAACTACCAATTTCTCCCCAGATGGAATGTAGAGAAATAAGACCAGTGATGGCAGCCCAGCCAGCGTCTCCCAGTGCGTGCAAGTGATCCTTGCCAGGGCGCCCACAACTGAAATCCTACGGACTCCGGTGGGTGGGAGAGTGCATGAAGGCAGAGTAGATGACGAGAGCTCAGAGTCAAAGGCCTGATACTGTTTGACCCCAGATTTCCAAACCAAGGGCACAGGCTCTTTGGAGCTTCCGTTTCTTAGGAGAGGCTGGGAATCTGGAGTTTTGGTAGGGAAAAGAAATCTCAGATTTTAAAACATCAGCCTTTAATTCAAAATTGCAAAGCCATCATGAGAGCTAACTCTCCGAAGGCCAAATAGAATGTGGCTGTGGGCTGGACCAAGTCCGTGATCTCCACCAGTTCTTAGGCAGCTTCTTCAAACATGCCAGGCATGGGCCAACCTCCAGGCCTTTGCACTTGCTGCCCTCCTACCTGCAAAGTTCTTCCTTCAGAAGAAGGGAGTCTTCAGATGTCCCTTCTCAAATGTTATCTTCTCCAAGAGGCTTTCCCTGACTTTTTTCAGCCCATTTCTTTGCATTGTTTTTCTTCACGGCGCTTACCTGCACCTGGCATTTTAGGATTGTTTCTTTCCCTGAGGAGAACTCAGCTCCATGAGATCAGGGCCCCTGCCTCAGGCAAACCCCAGAAGCGGAAGGGCTACTAGCTCCAGGTTGACACTCAGTCAACGTTTGTCAAATGGGTGGTTCATCCCCTCCCGGGATCCTGAGGCGCTTACCGGGGCTCAACACAGGAGCTGGTCCTCGTGGGCAACAGGAGACTCCCGATCCAGGACTCAGGAACATGGCAGCACCGGGCCGCAGCCTAATCAGAGGAGGCCAACTAACTAATGCCTGTGCTGGTGTGCTGGTGCCCGATGAGCTGGTTCCCACCCCGTCCCCACCCCAATGGCCGTGGTGGGTAAGTCTGGAAAAACCCAACCCCCTGGAAGCCTCCATTTCCTGACCTGCATGGTGAGGGAATGGCAAATACTGCCACCTTGGGGGGGCAGGCATGGAATCCCAGATGGCCCCCATCACCAGCCGCCCAGGCCAGAGGGACAGACCCATTGATGGGGTCAATATTTGTGGAGTGTCCACAGTGCTCAGAAGGGGACAGGAGGAAGGAAAATAAAGCCAGGGTCCCAACAGATGCAAAAGCCAGTGGCAAGAGGGCCATGCCATGCACGGATAGGTCTCTTTCCTCACCACCCTGGAGCTTCAGAGAGTTTCGAGCAAGCTTGAGGCAGTCAGGCAGGGGCAAGAGGTTGCCTCCTCTCTTTGGGAGAGGGAGGGGATGGCAAAGATGCTACTGACACACACACCCTGAGGAGGACTTCTGGGAATTCTGTTCCAATTTTAGAAGGTGTGCTGCTGAAGTGAGCACTGTCTAGGGGTTTCAATCACACCCCTGACACTGAGCAATTGAGGGCTGCAGGGGGTGGGTTCTTGCCATGTCTCTGCCCATCCAAGCCAGACTTGTCTTGGACACCTCCGACCAAGGAGGAAAAATTCTTGTGATGGTGGCATTGTGCTGCAGAATCCAGTCGGGGTTTGTTTTTACATGAAAGTGTCTCATCCTGACTCAGATCTTCAAGGAAAGCTGATGCCCCAAGAAGATGAGATGTGAGGGTCCTATGGCTCGGTTGTATTCAGGAGTAAAGTCCCCATATGCAGTGCCATGCAGTGACAGTGAGAACCAGGACTTGGGTCCCGTCGGCCTGGGGTCAAATCCCAGCCCGTGTCCTCCTCGCTGGGCCAGACCACTTTCCTCTGTGGGCCATGAATTTCCACCTATTTCCACCATGAATTACCTGGTCCTTCAGAGCCCTGGGCTCCTGGCCAGAGCCCCAGTGATAAGGGAGGGAGGCAGCAAAGCACAGCTTCGGCAGGAGACACAGCCCTGGCTTGTACCCATGCGTGGGGGACACACAGGCCCGATCAGGTCAGCGAGGAGGGGAGAAGGGAGAGGTGTGCTTCCAGCTGAGCTCCGTACAGGTGGTGCCCAGGAGGATTACTGCCAAAGCCTCAGCCAGCAAGTCCTTGAAACACCAGGGCTACGACCCCGTCACTCCCCTCCGAGGTCTCTGCTCCAAAAGACTGAAATCCACATTCACACAAGACCGTGTGTGAGTGTTGCCAACGGCACTGTTCGCAACGGCCAAAAGGTAGATGTGACCCAAATATCCATCAACAGAAGAACAGGTAAATAAAATGTGGACTCTCTACGTGCTGGAATATTATGTGGTCATAAGAAAGAATACAGATCTGACACCTGCTACAACGCAGCTGGACTTTGAAGACAGGATGCCAGACCCACTGCATGATTCCACTTCTATGAAAGGTCCAGAAGAGGCCAGTTCGCAGAGGCAGAAAGCAGGCTAGAGGTGGCCAGAGGTGAGGCGAGGGGCCGGGGGAGGACCTGCTAATGGGTACAAGGTGTTCTTTCCAGGTGAGGAAAATGTTCTGGAACTAAACAGTGAACATGTTTGCACAACATGGCAAATGTATTCAATGCCACTGGACAGTATGTTTTAAACTGGACAGTTTTATGTTAGACTACTTTTATCTCAGTAAAAGGGTGTGGGAGCGTGGACCACCAGGGACACCGCAGGACTGTAGCAGAAACAGCAGCTGACACGGTGAGCAGACTGCCCAGGCGCAAATGGCTCTCCAGCCACCTGCCGGCTGTGTGACCTTGGGTACATCTTTTTACCTCTCTGAACCCGTTTCTGCATCTGTAAAGTGGGAATGAGAACAGCGCCTGGCCCAAGGCTGCTGAGATGGTGAATGTGTGGGAGCATCTGAAGCAGACCTGCCCTGCCCAAAAGCACACATTATCTTTCTTCCCCTGATGAGTCACAGCCACCACCTGTGGGGTGACAAGCCTGGCTGCCCAGGGTGGGTGAAGCTCCAGGGCTGTCCCAGACCATGTCCGGGGCGACACACAACCCCTCCCAGTGGCCAAGGGCTGAGCCAGAGCAGCACCTCTCCGTATGTTTGGTCAGCTCATGTCTCCTCCCTGGGCCTTGCCCACCATCTGGGAGGGGGTAGGCACCAGTGTTCTATGAAGCTTCTAGCCCTGGAAACTTTCTGCTCCTGGAATCTGCAGGGGAGAGCGATAATGAACATGGAGAGAGAACGGGGCAGCTAAGGTGTCGTCTCTGGTCCCCCCTGCCCAGGTTCAAATTCCAGCTCCAGCACTTCCCAGCCTTCCACCCCTTGGGCCCTGCTTGTCTCAGCCAGCTGGGCTCTCTGTGCCTCAGTCTCCCCATCTACAGAAGTCAAATAATAATTGCAACTCCTTTGTAGGGTGTTGTGAGGATTGAATGAATCCATTAGATCAGTGCCTAGGCCTTCAGGGGCACATTCCTGTGGTGCCTGCTGCTCACAACAACCCATTCTTCCGATGAGGAAACAGAGGATCAGGAGTGGGACTGGCTAGAATGTGGCAAGGGTGAGGGTTGCTAGCATACACCAACTGTGCTCAGCCGGGAGGGAGCGGTGGGGGTGGCCAGGAGAGAAACTCAGGCCAGCAGGGCCAGGAAGGAAGGGGCGAGGGAGTGAGCCAGGGAGGGAGCTGCCCTCCCACAGCACAGGAAGCCCGGAGAGGGGAGTGGGGAGGGGGGCGGTGTGGCGGGTGCCAAGCACAGATTCAGCCCTACCAGCCACACTTTATAAATTTTGCATCATCCTGGCTATGAATAGCTTCCTCCGCAGCAAGACAGACAGTTCAAAGGGAAAAGAAGGGCCTGAGGCAGGAGGGGGAGGGGTGAGATGCACCCTAAACCCCTACCTCAGGCTCTGGAGACCTGGAGATCAGGGGCCCTGGGACAAGAGCGTTGGAGGCTGGGAAAAGCCTCCTGGCACATCCCACAGGGGCCAGGTGCAGGCCCTGGAAGGCTTCCGAGCCGGGGCACAGGGGGAGGCCCGGAGCCTAGACTGCCACCTGGAGTTCCCCATCCTTCTCCAGCCCAGTGAGGCTGTGAGGCCATTTCTCATGCACAACAAAGCCCAGGGAGGTCACCCTCCATCGAGGTCACGCACACCAGCCCAGGCCTGGGGTAAATGCATGAAGTGGCTGGTGGAACCGATAAGGAGGGAAGAAAGATCAACCAGAGGGGCCTGGCTGGGCCCCAGGGAGGGAGGTCGGTCTAGTGGGGCGCTGAGAGGGCACTTGGGAGACCGTGGCGAGGCTAGTGGTGTCACCGGGACTTCCATCGCCTCTGTGCCAGAGAGCCTAGGTTCAAAAAGACACATCAGCCCTTCCTGGCTGGGTGGCCTTGGGCAACACACACACACACACACACACACACACACACTGCCTGTTTCCCCAATAACAAATGTCTAATGAAATAATGAAAGTACCCACCGCATTTGGGGGCTGCTAAGTGAGCCCCCTGCCCCCCACAAGGGTTCAAGGCCAAGTGCCCCACTGACCCGCTGTGCAACTTTGTCTTCCAGCTCGGTTTCCCCATCCACAGAGGGGGCTGACGCTGACCCTTCCTTCCCTACGGTCGTGAGAGCACTAGGTGAGGATATCCAGCATTTGGAACAAGCTGCCTCAACCCAAGGACCGGGACCATTTACCAAGACTGCTAATCTTTGATCAGTGAGACTCCACAGGGACCCTCCCAGTAAGGAGACCGTCCCCACAGGGCAATCTCCACTTGCCACCAGGGGGCGCCCCAAAGTGTGCGAGGCAGGTGAATCTTCCCAGACAGGCCAGGCCGCTGGGGTCCCCGCAGTGTGTGAGGGACCTGCTTCTGGCCCCAATGGGTGAGTGCCGGACCATCAGGCTTGTCTGTTCCCTCCGACAGGGTGGGGTGGGGGAGGCGACAGGGCCATGTCTTCCTGGCACTGGGGGTGGGGATGGCCCTCACTGCCCATGGCCCAATTAGGGAACGCAGGCCTTCTCCTTAACCCTGTGCCTGGGTGCTGGTCTGTAAACTGAAGAGTGTAGGAGAGTGGAGCAGCCACCTCCTTGGGCTACAGTGAGGACCCCTCCATGCCACTTCTTGTCACTGGCACTGTGACAGCCAGTTTCACCAAGCACTTACACGTGCTGGGCATGTGCCCTTCTACATACTTGATACATTTAACTCAGGGATCCTCTGAGGCAGGTGCATCCCACTTGACACAGAGGGAAACTGAGGCCCGAGGAGGCAAAGGAACTTGCCCAGGATGTGGGGCCTCATCTTTGTCTCTCCATCAGCATTGACACCTAGTATTTGGGTCCTGTCTCTTCCATTTGAGTGCCAGGAGACCAGGGTGAGACCTTTCCTCTTCTCGGCCCTCAGTTTCCCCAGCAGTGACCGGTATGAGGTGAAGAGAGCATGATCATTGTGCAATCCACAGCCCACCCCTAGCTACCTGGGGAAGTGAGTCCTTCGCAGTCTCTGCCTTTGTTTCCTTCTCTGTAAAACGGGAGTGGGAGCAGGTCTTGCTCCCCGGACTCAATGAGGCTCAGTGCACTGAGCTCTTAGGGCAGCAGCTGGCACCCAGGACGTACCCAGGAAATGACCTGAGCTGAGTATTGGATGGTTGCTGTGAACTGATGGGTCTCAAAGACCCCTCCTCACCTGGAGACCCCAGACAGGAGGACAGGAAAGTTCCAGGCAGCCAGGGCCACTCAGAGTAGAATCTGCAGCCAGCCAGGTCCAGCTTCCCTGCATTCTTCCCACAGCCTTCTGTCGGCCAGAGCTCTGCCTCACGTCACATTTCCTCTTCCCTCCAGCCAGGTCAGAGGAGACCCCAAGGAAGCAAAAATTCAGGAGAGAACTTTCCCCAAAGGGAAAAGTATCCTCATGGATCCCTTAGGGCTCCGCTCCCCAAGCACCAGCTAACCACAGGACCTGAAGCCTGGAAAGCTCCTAGCATGTCTGCTTAGACCCAGGAGTCTTCAGAGTTCCACCTGCTTGGGACCAATTAGGACCTCTGTCACTTACCTGCTGCGTGACCTTGGGCCAGTCGCCACACGTCTAAGACTGCAGATGATAGCAGCCCCCGGGCAGAGGTGGTTGTGGAAGTCCAGGGCCACAACACACATAAAGCAGCTGGCTGGGTCCCACCGGGCCCGACAACCCGGCTCCTGAAGCCACTCAGCCTCGTGGGGATGAGCAGAGCCCTGGCAGTCAGACGTTCCCAGTCCACGCCCTGACTCACTGTGTAACCTTGAGTGAGCCACTTCCCCTCTCTGTGCCTTGCTGTCCTCATCTGCAAAACAGAGTTCACGACACATACCCCAGGATGTTGTCAGGAGAACAAAATGAGGTAACCCCAAGACAGCACTCAGCAGACGATGCTTGTGAATGATATTGCCTCCTGTGTCAGGGCCCCCACCGACCACTGTCCACTAGTCACCGGCAGCCCAACCAAGCCTCTCTCAGATAGGCCCCAGCCTGAGCAGCAAAGGACCTCACAGTTCTCCTTAGACTGAACCTTACCTCCCCAGGTGACCAGGAGCAGGTGGCAGACGCATCTCTGTCTTTCCCACCTGCCACATGACAAACACATGAGAAAGGAAAGGAGGACCATGAGACAGCCAGAGAGCTCAGTGACAAAATGGGGCAGAGCAGGGGTCGGGGGGCAGATAGCTTCCACAAAGCAGGGCTTGCCTGGGGCCCCCGGGTGTGTCTCCTGGAGACTCGCTTCCTGCCTGTATTTTGGGGGCTCTAAATGGGTCTGGCCCAGCCTCTGTGCCCAAGCCCCAGCCTCCTGCCTCCCCAGCCATACCTGTATCCACACAGGCCTCACTGGCTTACTTGGGAAAATCTCACCTACTGCATCACTGGGTCCAACAAACCCAGTTGACCTGGGACAAGTGCCAGATACACTTAGACTCCAATCCTAGACCTACCTCAGCCTATGTGACCTCACCTGCTCTAGGCCCCAGCAACACCCAGCATGAGATGGGGGAGCTCTGAACATGCTCATTGATTGAATGCCTGACTCCTATTCACCGCGTGTCACCTGCAAACAAGGCCCCAGATTGTTTGCAGCTACTTCCACTGAGAGATAGAATTTCATCTCCTGTCCCCCTGAACCATGGGATCTGCAGTGCCAATAAGATGAGGCCAAGGTGATGCCAGGCCTGGTCTAAGATGAGGTCTCAGGATGCCTTGCGGCTTCCACCGCTGTGCTGGCGATCCTTCTGCCATATGGACTAGCCTGGGCCGGGCCCGCTGGAGGGTAAGAGACCTCCTGGAGAGGGAGGCCCCGCCAGCCCAGCTGAGGTCACACATGGTGCGCAAGCCCAGCTGAGAATGGCTGAGCCCAACCCAAATCACCACAGAATCGTAAGCTAAATAAAATCATTGCTGTTTGGTACCTATGAGTGGAGAGGATGTTTGTCACAATGCACCAGCTGCTGGATATACTCCATAGCCCCACTTTACAGTGAGGAGATGAAGGTTTTCAGGGGCCACAGCTCCATCTGCCAAGGGACCCACAGGCCATTCTCCATTAACAGGAAATTGTGGCAGGAGTGAATGAGAAGTACACCCCCAGGGGATGGGTGGCCATCACTGTTTCTGCCAGCAGTTTTGGTTGCATCATTAAAAGCGTCATTAATAAAGATGTATTGTGGAAGGTAAAGCTCATGCCTCCTAATTGCTCCTGACAGTCTTACACGGCTGCTCACTGATTGAGTGGGCACCCGGCCCCCACCACAGAGAACAAAAGAGGCAGTGACAGGCTCCTCCCTATTGATTCAGGGGCCCCAAGGAGGGGGCTTCTCGTCTATCTGGAAAGTCAGCTGTGCTCTGAATAGTGACAAAGGGAGGAGAGAGAAGGACTCAGGGCCAGGGGGCCTCCCCCTGGCAGGCAGTGACTTCCCCCTGTGCCTGCAGCCCTGGGGCAAGAGCAGCATTTTCTGCCCCTGCCACATCTTTGCACCTGCTCTTCCTTCTCCCTGGTGCCCCCTTTCCCCTTTCTTTACTAGGCCAATGCCAACTCGTTTGCAATCCTCAAGGCCCAGACAGGTTCACTTCTTTTGTGGCCCTGCCTGCTTTCCTCTGATTTCAGATAGGATCCTCCTCTCTATGACCCTCTGGGCCCCAGCACTGAGCTAAAATCATCAGCTCAGCACCCTCTTTCCCATCACCATAGGGAGTTCTGGACGGCAGGAGCTGTGCTCCTTGAGGACAGCTAGATTTGCCTTGACCCAAATTAAAGGAAGTTACAGGGAATTCAAACCCAGGCACCGTCTCTGACTGCACTTCTCCCGGAAAATGCATTTCTGAGGCGCTGTGTCTCTTCCCACCATCTCAAACCCAGTTGTGGGTCTGAGTTACCAAGTAGGGTCCAAGGGGATGGAGGTTGAAAAAAAAATCATGAATCAGGGGGCACCAGGGGGCCCCCACTTCAGACCACAAATCAAACTCCACCGGGACGGGGCTCCAGAATTTGTATTTTAACAAGACTGGCCCTGTCCCTCCTGTGTGAGGAGGCCGGTGACTCCCACACATGGCCAGGGCAGGGATTGGCTGGGCTGGAACAAGGGTGACCCTGCCAGCCTGGACTTCCAGGGGTCTGCTCATTTAGCCACCCTAATCTCTCTCCAGTGCTCCACTAGACCTTGCTTGTACCTCACCTCCCTGCATGCCTGGTTCCTCCTCATCATTAAAGCTTCGACTCTATGTCGCCTCCTCTGAGAAGTTTCCCTGCACATCCCAGCCAAATGCTGGAGAGCCGCCCCTACCCTCTTTCCTCTCCTCGAGCACCTCTTAGAAATGTCATTATGAGCATGGATCTCTCTGATGTCTATTAGCTCCACAGGGGCAGGTTGTGTTCAGGGCTGTGTCCACAGACAGTCTGCTCTCAGTGGGGCTGGAGGGGACATGTTGAAGGAGTAAATGAATAAATGAATGGACGGCCAAACCAAGACCCCCCCCCCGCCCCCACCCGGAGATTGCAAGAGAAATGCAGGTCTCCAGAGCAGAGGCAGAGATGGACAGGATGAGGGAGGGGGAGTCGTGGATGAGCCAGGATCCATTTAGTTGGAAAGTAGCACTGCCAGGAAAGTTGCTGTAGAACCAGCCTCACCTAAAGGATAACGGCTAGGGGCTCAGGCCACGAAGCAAACCCCCCCAGCCGCAGATCTTTACCCTGCGCCGGTACCTTACCTGCCAACAGCGGCTGCCTGCACAGTCGTGGAATTGCAGCTGCTGTGGAGAGCGCTTAGAGCAGACCTGGCTGCACAAAGGTCACAGCTGTTTTTGGGTGTCGGCCATGTGTAGTGGCGAGGCTCAGCCCCACCCCAGGAGGTTCTAGGTCCCATCCCGGGTCAGAGGTGGAGCTAGGATTCGAGCCCAGTCCTCACTCCAGAGCCCAAACACTTCCTCCACCAAAGGAGAAGGCACTGGAGTCTGGCGGTTTTTCAACCCGCAGCTCTGCCCTGCACACACACACTCACACACATGCCGTGGGACTGTGGCTGTGTGGACACCTTCTGAGCCTGGACATCATCGAGGCATGGCTCATGGCCCCGCCCGACTCCCTGGGAGGCCTGGTCAGCCAGATGCCTCTGCCCGCCACCTCGCCCATTTATCCTCACTGATGGCACAGAGCAGCGCTGTCTTCTCAGCTCGCAGCCAGCGAGGTTAAAAATATACCCAAACGATGTTTCCATTGACTTTCCCCTGAGTTATGGGCTGAGGCCTGCGGCTGCCTGGAGCTCCAACTCCAGAGGCCTCAGAGGAGAACGTGCACGCTCTGGGTGAGCCAGACCAGGTGCGCATCCCAGCTTCCAGCCCAGCGGGGCCGCCGCACCTTTCTCACCTGTGAGAGGAGTTAGCGATGCGCCTCCCTCAAGGCGGCTCACATTCACATTTCTCTGGATGACTCATCTGCAGTGGGCTCCTCCCGTCCTCTCGGGTCTGCCGGGCAAAGGCAAGTTTAAAAGCGTGATTTTAAAGGATAAGGACATTTGGGATCAAGGACATTTGGAGCGATGCTGCCATGTCAGCTCCTCCGTATTCCTCAGGGCCTCAGCCGGAGAGACCTGAAGAGGGGTTGGAACACTTAGCAGAAGCAGGAGGGTCCTTGGAGATACTGCAGAGGAAACTGTGCTTTCTATAGCACTCAGGATGGGGCTGGAGGTCTCGGAAGTGCTGAGACTAGCACACCCACCAACTCATGAGGTGAGTGTCCCCTTAATCCCCATCCTGAGGAAAGTTCGGAAGTCTCTGAGGCCACACAAGCTCCCATAATACCTCTACTCAGCCTTCCCCAGCACACAGACCTTTGGTTACCCTCTCAGCAGCTGCCTCTCTCCTCCCCGGATAAACCAACCCAGACCTTATTTCACCAAAGGCAAGGTGCTCACTCTAGAGCTCTGCTGTCCATTACAGTAGCCGCTAACCACATGTAGCTGTGTACATTTAAATTAATTGAAATTAAATTTAATTAGAACCCAGCTCCTCAGTCTCTCTAGCTGCATGTGGCCAGTGGCTACCATATTGGACAGCACAGCTCTAGAGGACGAATACCGATTGGCTTAAGCCAGCCACGGAATCCCATTCCACATCGCCAGTGGTTGGTCTGTGGTGGGCACGTGACAGTACGACTTACAGGGAGTTCGGGAAATATGCGCCTCCTGGCACAAAGAGAGAGATGCAGGAGGAGCAGACCCTTTACCAGTGGCCACACCCTTGCCTCCAGCTTTTGGAGGCCAGAGTGAAAGGATATGGTGGCCAAAACTGAGACGACCATCTTGCAGCTGTCAGGCAATAAACCTGAGAAGAGAAGCCAACACACTGATGGAGGCTAAACTGAAGGCTGGAAGGAGTTGAGGCTCATTGAGCTCTGAAACCAGCTGCCTCTGAATTTTTCTTTATGTGACTATTTGAACCACTGTCATTGGGGATTTCTGTCACCTGCTGCTAAATGCTTTCTAAGTGACAAAGTAAGAAATGATAGCTGCATTAGACTTTCAGGCCTTTGGTTATGTTGTTCCCTCTACGCCTCCCTTCACATCCCTCACAAAGCTGGAAGTGACCTCTCTCTCCTCTGATCACACACTGGGCCCTATCTTCCAGCCCTTGGCACCAGTCCCTGGCAGGGTAAGGGCAGGCTCCACATCCATCTTCATGCAGCTAGCTGCACACTCTGGCCCTACGAAGGTTCCCCACAAGTAGCAAGTACTCGATTCTTACTTAGTGAATAAAAGAAGAGGTGTTTTCCTTAAGCATCCCCATGTGGTGTAAGCTTACACTAAAGCTTATAAAATGGAGTGAATTTATCACAGTTCTCAGAAGTGGAGAAATTCAGAGTAGGCTGCCTACCCCTACCTCACACCATATACCCATACATTCCTAGTAAATTATGGAGTCAAATGCAGAAGCAAAGAGCTGACATTTGTATTTATTTCTGTAAAATTCTGAGGAGTCCATTGATGGATGAATGGATAAACAAAATGTGGTATATTCATACAATAGAGTATTATTTAACCTTAGAAAGGAAGCAACTTCTGACACATGGTACAACATGGGTGAACCTTGAGGACATTAGACTAAATGGAATAAGCCAGTCACAGAAAGACAAATTATATGATTCCACTTATATAAAGCACTTAGAGTAGTCAAAGTCAGAGAGACAGAAAGTAGAATGGTTGTTGCCAGGAGCTAGGGGGAGGAGGAGGAGGGAAGTTGTTTAACGAGGACAGAGTTTCAGTTTTTGCAGGATGGAAAGGGTTCTGGAGATTGGTTGCACAGCAATGTGAATATACTAAACATGCTGAACTGTATACTTATATTTTATGGTAATTTTTACCACAATTAAAAAAATGTTTAAATGTTACATGGAATATACACACAAAGGATATATAAAATGACTGTGTCCTGTTTAAACCAGAATGCTAAGATGCTAATGCCATTCTGGCAGAATGCCAGAATGCTAAGATGAACCCCACTGGGCCCACCCATCAGAAGAAATAGAGCATCCGGGTCCCTCTAAAGCCCTAAGTGTCCCTGCCTGGTGTCACCCCACCCTCCCCTATAGAAGAAACATCCCTTTAGAATGCCATTCATTTCCTTGCTTTCCTTTACATTTTTGTTTAAATAATATATAGCTCAGCTTTGCTCAGTTTTAACCTTTGCATAAATGGAACAAATAAAGCAAATGCTGTATCTCTTCTGTCACTTGTTTTTCCCCCTGATTATTTTTGGGGTGAGCATTTTTATTGTTATGATTTGTTAAACTTGCATATGTGCCGTAGACTCTTTGGTATGCCTCATAAATTTCACAGTTACAAAATAAATACACAAAGTGCTAAATGTAAAGACTGAAGTTCTTTTAAAAAATAAAGAAATCTAGGTGACTATTTTTATAATCTTCAGATGAGGAAGGCCTTTCCAAGCATAACACCAAAGACCAAAATCATAAAAGAATCAGTTGACATATTGGATGACAAAACAGTTTAAAACGTCCATGGGTAAAAATGCCCTGAGCAGAGTTTAAAAAGCAAAACAGAAACTGTGGAAACTATTCACAACACATAAGACAAGAAAAGACCAATATCCTCATTATACGAAGGGGTTTTTCAAATTACGTAAGAAAGGGGTGAATGTGCTCCCACACTGCTGATCCTGATAGGAGTTCGTACAGCAGTCTAGGAAGGTGATATATGTCAATATGCGCCCGAAGTCTGAAGCAAAGTTTGTACACTGTAATCCAGACTAGCCACTTAAGGAATTTCACCTGAGGGAACCAGAAGAGAGGTGTGCTACAATTCGTGTACGAGATGTCCTTCACAATCATTTCTACAGTTGGAGAAAACTGCAAGTGACCTAAATGTTAAACAACAGGGGATGGTTTGAACTATCTAAACCCCTGAAGTCATGTTTTGGAAGAATGTCTCCCTTTGGCAGGGTAATATTAGTTGAGATAAAAAGCAGGCTATACTCTGATAGATGAATGACTGAAACACAAAGTGGTATACTCATGATGGAACAGAGTCTCTTCTATCAACCACAGGTTTACCATATAACCCAGAACTTATACTATTAGAAATTTACCCAAGAGAAATGAAAACACGACCACAAAAACTTGGGCACATGGGTTAATGGAGTTTTACTTATAGTCGTCAAAAACTGGAAATAACTCAAATGCCCATCAGGTGTTAAGGAGATCAATGTTGTGTATCCAAACTATGGAGTACTAGTCAACAAGAAAGAGGAACAAACTTTTGGCTGGATCTCAGAGACATTATGTTAAATGAATGAGACTGGACACCAAATGCTAGATACAGTATCATTCCATCTATACAGCAGTCTGCAACAGTGACAGAAAACAAATCAGTGTCTATCAGGAGCTGGGGGTGAGAATGGAGCTCAAGTGCAAATCACCAAGAGGGAATTGGGGGACAAAGGAAGTGTTCTCCATCTTGATTGTGGTGGGCGGTGGTCAAACTTGTCAAAATGTCACTTAAAATTGGTGGATTTTATTGTTAATAAACTATATCTCATGAAGCTGTTGTTTAACAGTTTTTTCAAGTGTGTTTTATTAATAACATGGTAAGTAGGGTCTCATTTTTGTGGAAAAATATAGTACACATCTCTGTTGGTCAGGATAGCCTAAGATATGCTATGGTAACAATTCCCCACAGTCTTGGTGGCTTGACCAAACTAAGGTTTGTCTCCTACTCGTGTCCCAGTCTCAGAGAAGCTGGAGGATTGTCCAGGGCAGCTCTCAGCCACATGGTGCCTCTGGCATCCAGGCAACCTCCATCTTGTGGCTCAACCATCTCAACACATGATTTCCACAATTACCAACAACAAGGGAAAAAGGAGAGTTGCAGTTCTTATCTGTGTCAACTTGAGATTAACCCAGGTCACGTCTGCTAGATGTCCTCTGCCAGAACAAGTCACATGATCCCACCCCAATGGCAAGGAAGACTGGAGACATGAATCTTCAGTGAGTGCTAGTTGTCTCTGGCTTAATACTCCAAATACCCCTGGCTCCCTTCTTCCTACACCCAGAGCACACCTCCCTTAAGGGAAAACATGTAAGTCCCACCCAGCCATTGCCTCCAGCTGAGAGTGCAAGATCTATGAGCAACATGCAGTGGTCATAGTCTGTGTGTGGCTCCTCTTTGTCCAAAGCTTTCTGACCTAAAAGCACAAGTCTCACACCCCTTTCCACAGCCAATACACTCCAGTGAACAGGGATCAGATAATCACAGTAAGCATTCCCATTTGGAGTCTATCAAGACATTTCAAAATTCATCTAGAATTTCTAAAAAAAAAAAAAAAAACTTCTAGAATTTCAAAAATTATGATGACCTGTAGAACCCACCAGGCACACTTTGTACAGCACCCATCTTGAGGGTGAGAAGGTTCTCGACTTAAGCCCTGAGTCCTCTCTCTGAGGGAATCTCCAAATCCAGGGTCCTCCATGGCCCCTCACAGTGCCTTTTGCAACTGTGATTTATTTTTCTTCTTGGCCATATCTGGAATAAGCTTTCTCTCTTCCTCTGTGTGCTTCCTGTCTCCTAGAAGGGGTGAAGACTCAAACATCATTTCATGCCATTTGAAGTCTCAAATAATTAAAGGCTTTTATAGGCCAGGCATGGGATTTCATTGGAATTATATTCTGTTTATAAACCTAGCAGTTGGGGCATACCTGGGTGGCTCAGTTGGTTAAGTCTCTAACTATTGGCTTCAGTTCAGGTCATGATCTCAGGGTCTTGGGATCGAGCTGCAGCTTGGGCTCCGAGCTGGGCATGGAACCTGCTTGAGCATGGAACCTGCTTGAGATTCTCTCTCTGTTCCTCCCCCACGATTGCAAACAGGTGCTCTTTCTCTCTCAGTCTCAATAAATTAATCCTTAAAATTAATTAATTAATAAAAAACCCTGCAGGCATCCGATCTACTTGCCTTAGATATGTTCTATGTGCTGGTTACTACTCTTGAACTTCTTGACAAGAACTAATTCTCACCTATATGCCTGTGCTTTATCTCCTCTGGGCCTATTTCTCTCAAGTGAATGGTTAACACTGTCTGACATGATAGGTGGGAAGGCCAAGCCCTACTGTAATATTTATCCTCAGTTACCTGAATCAAGTGAGAGATGTTTTGGGGTTTCAGGCCCAAAGCCTTTTAAATACCATCTACAGCTGTTGGGAATGGAGCAGCATTGAGAGTATCATGTCAGCCCTGCTCTGTCCTGAGCTTTTCATTTATGTCAACTCCTGTCCACTCCTCTTGAGCTGCTTTCTTCCTTGTAATCCTTGCCAAACATAGCCAATAATGGCAAAGAAACTTTACGTGCATCTTCTTTTCCAACCTCTTCCCCGAGAACTATAAATCCAGGAGTTCCTGGTGCCTCCCAAATTATCATTGGAAAGAGCTCTGTGAAATGCATAACATGGATCTCCATCTTTCTAGTCTCTGATATCAGATTCCTTACCAGATGCTCCTAGAGTACTATGCCAGTGCCCCCTCTTTCAAGAGTTTGCAATGGCAGCATTTCTCTTTTGTATCAATTTCTGTGTGAGTCAGAATAGGATGTTCTGTGTTAATAAGCCCAAGAATTTCAAAGGCTTATTGCTATAAAGTTTACTGTTTGCTCACATATGGTCTGATATGGACAGATATCCAGGACTCAGGGGTCCAGGCCCTCCCATCATAGCTGTAGCTGTGTCTTCCAAGGTGACCACAGTAGTGAAAGAAAGAGCCAGAAGGGCACACCTGGTCTTAGCTGCTTCACCCCAGAAGTGATATGCCTTTCGGAAACTGGGTGGACTTACCCAGCACTTCCAAGTGTGGATGAGCTCAAGTGGCCCACAGAAAGAGCTGAAGGCGCTGGAGCAGTGCAGGCCCTATCAACTCTCAATATTAATAAACTAAAAGTCCCTCTCAGGGAAGGACCTCACTGAGAGGGATTTGCTGGAAGTAGAAGACAAATTGGGCATGATCGAGATAATAGGAACCAAAAGATAGAAACAAGAGAAAGGGAAAGAGAAAGAAGAGAGAGAGGGAGAGAGAGAGAGAGAGAGAGAGAGAGAGAGAGAGAGAAAGAAAGAAAGAAGAGAAGAGAAGGTCTAGATAGAAGGAAAGAGGGGATATAAGACTTTTTTGAACATTTCATAGACACAATAGAATAGGAACTCTAGAGCTACGAGGCTTAAAGATGGATTCTGGTCCATCCTTCCTCTGGAAAGTTCAAAAAACTCCTTTCATATAAAAATGAAAATCAGAAAAAGATTGTAATTAAGTCCCACACAAAATTATCTTCATAAACATGAGAATTATA
Source organism: Canis lupus baileyi (assembly GCF_048164855.1). Classification (NCBI taxonomy): domain Eukaryota; kingdom Metazoa; phylum Chordata; class Mammalia; order Carnivora; family Canidae; genus Canis; species Canis lupus. Next base: position 46,282,182 of record NC_132840.1, read on the forward strand.
GGCAATGTCGCCATGGATAATGAGTGCATCCCAGAAAAGTGTGTCCATAGAACATATGCCCAAGAACCTAAAAATCATATCCTAATATTTAAAAAGGAGTCAATAGAAGTTTTAAAAGTCATAAAAGATACAAAAGAATAACAAACAAAAATGAAAGACCTCAGAAAAGATGTGCTAGAACTGAGGGGAAAGTTAGAAATAAAAGGAAAACCTCATGAAAGAATAAAGCCTAAACTAAAAGTAACAGGAGAGCACATAAACACACCAGATGCACCTAAGAAAATGAGAAGATAAGTGGTAGGGGTATTAAAAAAAAAAGTGATAAAGATAAGTAGGAATCATGAAAAAGTGCCTATGCAGAGACTAGCAGAAAGACATAACATATGTATAATAGGTCACTGAAGAAGGTAAGCAAAGCTGAAGAATCAAACTCTAAACCCTGTAATTAAACAATGACAACAACAACAAAAAACCTTTCCTGAGGAAATAACTAATTTGAAACAACATTGGATACCTGGAAAAACTGACACAGAATATCCAACAGAGAGACACATTCTAAAAATGCCTTTGGGAATCCAGGCAAAAGAGACATCATCACTTATCAGTAAAATCAGGCCACCGTCAGACTTATCTACATCAATACTTCCTGCCAGAAGCAACTAGAAGTCTTACTTACAATTAAGGGAGATGGCATGAGCCAAGGATGGTATATCTAGCCAAACTGATATCCAAATATAATGGTTATAAACAGTTATCAACAACGAGAACTCCAAGGATATTGTTTCTGTGGGCACCTTCTGAGGACCCTCTCAGAAAAGAAGCTCGGACAACTGAGATGACCAAAGACACATGAACAAAAGTTGTACTGTATATAAAACACATAGTTACTTGTACAGTTAAGACCAAATAATGGTTATAACAGATATAGTATAGGGACACCCGGGTGGCTCAGTGGTTGAGTGTCTGCCTTTGGCTCAGGTCATGATCCCAGGGTCCTGGGATCCAGTCCCACATCGGGGTCCCTACACAGAGGGGAGCCTGCTTCTCCCTCTGCTTGTGTCTCTGTCTCTCTCTCTCTCCGTCTCTCATGAATAAACAAATTAACAAAAAAAAATGTCATAGTATGATACAATACAGTCATCAAATATTTGAGGGAACATGAGAAAAGTATATAAAAACTAGAATAAACTCACTGACTACCTTGTGGTTAAAGTCTGCAAATAAAAGGATATTAATCCAAATCCATTGCTGTGGGAAGAGAATCATAGCAAGTTTCAATATTGCTCGACGTAGAGAACCAATAGGCAAAGAGAGGGGACAAGAAGTATTTCATCCAGAGATGAGTATAAAGGTAACAACTGGAGCAAATATACAAAATTACAACCCTCCTAAGTACCAAAAAGATAAAGTCAAAGAGAGGGAGAAAAGAAAAACAATATTGAAAGACAATTTGTTTTAAAAACTTACATAAGTATAAATGTATCATAAAACATGTGACAGTACTGAGGCCAAATGTATTGATTATATGGTCTCAACTCACCTATTAATAGAGAAAAGGTTTTTAGGTTGGCTAAGAAAGGAAGCTCCAATACAATGCCTTAAATCTCTCTGGAGTGATGGCCAGAACATATTGTCTAGTGAAAAAACTGTGAGGGGGAGGAAAGTTACTATGGTATGCCGCCATTGATCTGATAAAGGGGCAGGGTACACGCAGATAGGAGCCAGCTTACGTTAAAAAGATGAAAGGAAGAATGTTCTGGTTATCCGCAGTGCCATGACTACCCCAATGTTAGGCTTAGACAATCGGTTTATTATCATATAACTTCGTGAGTCGGGAATCCAGGGAAGGCTGGCTGGCTTTTGCTTCCCCACGTGGTGTTGATGCAGGTCATTCTCTGGCATCCAGCTTGAGGTGAGCTGGTCTGGAAGATCTGTGATGGCTTTACTCACATGACTGGTGTTTGGGGGGCCCTGCTGGAAGGCTGGGCTAGCTGGGGACTGTGGGTTGCTGTGCCCACACATGGCCTCTCCAGCAAATGATCTTGGAGTAGTGAGGAGTCCAAGCACCAGTGTCTTAAGTGAGTCAGGATCAGGCTCTATGGTGCTGTAAGACCCAGCTCAGAAGGTCCTGAGCACACTTCTGGCACACTGTGCTAGGGCCGAAGCAGTCACAAGTCACCCAGAGCCAAGGGGACACACATAGACCATTCATGCCCCAATGGCATGAATGTCCAAAAACTTCTGGCCATGTTTTGCAACTGCCACCAAGGATAAACCATGTATTTTTGTAAAGATTACCTACAGGCAAGAAACCCGCAGTAAGGGTAATTATCACAATCAATCAAAACATATAAAATATCTTTGAATCCATAATTGTTTTTTATTTTATTTTTATTATTTTTAAGATTTTATTTATTTATTCATGAGACACACAGAGAGAGGCAGAGACACAGGCAGAGGGAGAAGCAGGCTTCCTGCAGGGAACCCGATGTGGGACTCGACCCCAGGACCCCAGGATCATGCCCTGAGCCGAAGGCAGATGCTCAACCGCTGAGCCACCCAGGTGTCCCCATAATTATTTTTTTAATCCCTACTTGATCACCATTGGGAGACCAGTGTAACTTAGAAACTATTATAGGGACTATGCCATCCAGTATCCTACCTTTCCTTTATAAACTGTAGCACCAGGTAGCCACATAGGCCACGTAGCAGAGGAAGGTTAAGTTCCTCTCCATAGGAACACAGAAATACATCGAGCATTGAAAATAGGATGAGCATATCGCCAGTCTGCAACCACTAGTAAATCCGCAGTCACCGATGAGCAGCAGAGACAGTGGGACACGGTGCCTCCCGGAAGAGGGACACAGCTCTTTACCAAGAGTTCTTGCCAAAAAAGAAAGAATAAAAAATTCCAACTTGAATCTGCTCAAGTCTCTAGACCCAGCTCCCAATTTGCAGGAAGTACACAAACCATAGGAAACTCTACAGGCCTTTCAACCCAGTTTCTTCAACAAGTAAATTACAAGGAAAAACACATGGCAGGCCAACCTGGAGATGGAGCACATTTGGGAGATCCATCAGCCAGTGTGACATGGGGACCTCATACAGATCCTGATGCAAACCATGTTTTGTTGCATTTTGACATTTCTGAGACAATTCTAAGTTTGAACAGTGAATGGATATTTGTTAATATTAAGGAATGATTGTTGCACATGAAGTATTAAATAATGTTATTACTATTTTTAAGGACTAATCCTTCATAAGTACCCTCTGGAATATTTGTGGATAAAATTATTTGATGTCGGGGATGAATGGGGTGAATGCCCCAATAATTTGAGAGGTAAAGTGGGTGACAGTAGAGGCAAGACTGGCATGCATAAGCCCTCTTAAAACTGGGTGCCAGGTACCTGGTGGCTTGTTACATGTTCTAATTTTATATATGTTCGAACCTTTCATAATAAAAGGCTTATGCGTGTAATTTTTTTGTACAATAAAAATTTTATAGAGAGAAAGGGCTGGAAAGATACACATCAAAAGGCTACCTGTGCAGTTAAACTTACACAATGTTCTATGTCAAGTATGTCTCAATAGAAATAAATTCTAAAAAATGCGAACCATACATTTGTTCTGGCAGACGGGATTATAGGCAAGTTTTCTTTTTAAATTGTTCAATAGCTTCTGAAATGCGTACAATGAACACAGAGCACTTTAAAAATCTGGGAAAGGAAAATTAAGCCGGACCAGCACACCCTTCCCAGGGGGCGAAGCTTTCTCTCGGGCTCTGCAGGTGTACGGGTAACTTGGCAGGAGCGGGCCAGGAAGCCATTTGGCTGCACACACCGTGGCCCTTACAGGCAAATGTGCTTCCCTCTGCCCCACTTCTCTTCTGGGAAGCGTGCCCAGGGAAATCATCTAAACTCTGAACCGCCAGCCCAGCTGCCAGCTCAAGGATGTCCACGCCGGGGTTAGTCAGCGGAGTAGACACTTGGAGTCAGAGGCCACGTCCAACATCGGGCCATTGTCTCAGTAAAGGATGGCTCATCACGATGACAGAATGCTAAAAAGCCATCAAAACAGTGATTATTGGCCAGAAAGCCTCAGACTTAATGCTGTGTCAACCAAGGATGCACCTTTGTATGTCTGACACTATTCCAGCTTGGGAATCATACGTGGAAGATGAACAGAACCAGTTCTCAGCCTCAAAACGGCCCATTCGTATTTTTAATAACAAGGCCTTTCCTCTTATGAGGGAGATTCGGTTTTCTCCGAGCTCCTCTGGAAATCCCCAGGAGGCAGACGGCTTCTCTGCGTCTCTCCTATCATCCATTTGGCTTTGGTTTCTCGCAACCATCCGCACCGCCTGCTGGGGACACTCCCGCGGCTGTGTGGCTCCTTCCCCTGCCTCTGCGAGCCCCTCGGAGCTCTGGGGTGTCACGCCCTAACTGAACGGCAGACAAGCTTGAGGGGATCCTCGCTACCGGCAGCTCCCCTCTGGCCACTTCTCCTCCCTTCCTCGCCAGCTCCTGGTCCCAGGATGCCCTGATGCACCACCCGCCTCCGGGAGACTCACAGCCACAGCCCACCCCCCCCCACCCCCCCCCCCCGCCCCGGGCCGCTGTGGCTCCCTGATGGCAGTCCCCTTTGCACATCCACAGATTCTTCAGTATGTTTTCTTACAGACCATTCTCACTGCAAGATGAGTGTTGTGCCGGCCTCAAGGTACTATTTGTGCCCTTATTTGTGGTGGGACTTGATAGATTTCCATCTCTCCTCCCCCTCCTTCTGCAGTCACAGAGCCCCTGGTGTCTACACAGCACCCTGGCTGCCAGTACAAAAACTACATTTCCCAGCGCCCCTGGCAGCCACAGATGCCCATGTGACTGAAGTATGGCCAATGGGATGTAAATCAATGATGCACCGCTTCCAGATTATGTCCTTCCAGGGAGGGGATATGCCAAACTCTTCATCTCTTCCCCCATCCTGCCACCCAGAACATGGGCTTAGGAGCCAAGTTATCATCCTGGGTCGTAAGGACGAAGGCATCAAACAGGGTAGGAATAGCAGAGCAACAAGATGGAAGGAACCTAGGCTTTGAGACCATGAAGCCACCACTGTTGCCCATTTCACTGTCTCTCGACCTGTTGTAGGAGAGACAAGAATAATCATTTGTCTGGATTAAACCATCATCAATTTGGTTTTGTTGTTGTTGGCATGTTATTGTTGTTAATAAGTAGCCAAACCTGGATCCTAACTGATGAACTTGCCCTATAAAAGTGCACCCATGGGGGATCCCTGGGTGGCGCAGCGGTTTAGTGCCTGCCTTTGGCCCAGGGCACGATCCTGGAAACCTGGGATTGAATCCCACGTCGGGCTCCCGGTGCATGGAGCCTGCTTCTCCCTCTGCCTATGTCTCTGCCTCTCTCTCTCTCTCTCTCTCTCTCTCTCCCCCATCCTCTCTCTCTGTGTGACTATCATAAATAAATAAAAATTTAATAAAAAAAAAAAAAGTGCACCCATGGGCAGCCCAGGTGGCTCAGTGGTTTAGCACTGCCTCCATCCCAGGGTGTGATCCTGGAGTCCCAGGATGAGTCCCACATTGGGCTCCCTGCATGGAGCCTGCTTCTCCCTCTGCCTGTGTCTCTGCTTCTGTGTGTGTGTGTGTGTGTGTGTGTGTGTGTGTGTGTCTCATGAATAGATAAATAAAATCTTTTTTAAAAAAGTACACCCATAGTACCCAGTGCCAGCAAGCTCCCTTACGTCAGGTTCTCCCAGATGCAGAGCCTGAGACAAGGATTCAGCTGCAAGTGCTTCATGGAAGAAGTGCTCCCAATAGAAACCAGTAAGGGAGGGAGGGAAACAGAAAGCAGCAGGAGAAGCCAAGCAAGGGTGCATTTCTGTCCTGCCCAGCACCTGATCCCAGGGAGCTCTGGGGTGCACACTATACCTCTGAGTCTGTATGTCTGAAGGCGAGGGGCTGGGCTTGCCTGCTGCATTATATTGGCTCAGGGGACCCAGGGATGTGGGCATCGACTCTCAGGTGCTTCCACTTTGCTGTATGGGGTGAAGAAGGCCCAAGAGCCATTCCCTGAAACAGGCCTGAGATGTGAGTGGTCAGCCAGAGGGGATCAGAGCAGAGGGGATCAGTTCTACGGTTCCCATAAGGAGGCCTGCAGGCTCTGGTCAGGTACCAAGAGTGCTCCATGCATAGGGAGGTGAAGCCTTCCAGGTCCTTTGTGATTCTCACCCTGTCCACCTCTTCCCCCAGCCTGGGCCCATCCTCCTCATGCTGTGGCCCCAAATGAGATGAACAAGGACAACCCCAAAGATATTCCCCTGGGACTCTTAGCCAGGAGTGCTGGTAGATGCCATGAGGCCTACAATTCAGTCGCCCAGTAAACCATGGTGGTGTTTGCCCAGAGAAACCAACAGGTCCCAGCACATGGGGCTCAGAATATGGAGACTCAGAGAGGTACATCCACTTGCCCCAGGCCGCACAGCTAAAGTGGAGGGACTGAGGCAGGTGGGTGAAGGGACCAGCAATGTACAGAAAAGGCTAAAGCTGTGAGAACCTGGAGAAGTAGACCCAAGACTCTGTGGGGGAGCCAGGAGAGCCGCTGGGGGCAGGGTGGCACCACATGGGGTCTGCAGAATCAATAAGGACTTTGGGTGTCATTCACCTGAAGCACTTCTACAGACTAAACCCCGACCTCTGTTAGCTTCTGCATCCCCCACTGTAATTGGTGGAGGCACCGTCTCCTTAGGCTCCTGCAGGAGCAGACTCAGAGAGAAGCCCTTGGGAGCAAGGCATCCTGGGGAGTATCCCAGGCGGGAAGGAGCCGATGTGGGCTGTGTTCTCCCCGCAGTGCCCGAGGGCTCCTGGAGCTCCGCGTGGCGGGGGAAGCACCGGCCTGCCCCGCAGAAAGGGCCTGGGCAGAGCCGCGGAGCGAGGGCGGCTGGGGGCGAGGGCAGGCCCGGCGGCTGCTTGTGGCCACACTGCTGGGAAACCCTGCCAGCCAGGTCCCTTTGACCCAGGGCGCAGGATCTTCCCACTCTTTCCAGCTCTTTCTTCCTCTCAGTTCTGAAAATAGCACTTGCCAATGTTTTGAGACCTGTGCCTTCTTTGTTCTTACAACTTTGAGACTTGAATGACACAGAGCCTCTCATTTAGACATTGGCATTATATTTACTTGGCTCCATTAACCCACTCTGGGGGGAAGGGGGGCTTTCAGACTCCTGTGAGGCGAAGAGCGGCCAAGTCCTGAACAAGGGCCGGACTCTCCCTCACTTGCCAGCCCTCAGAGCCGGGCTACCTGGGTTAGGATCCCTTCACCACCCGTGTGATCTTGAACAAATTCCCTAGCATCCCTGTGCCTCGGTTTCATCCTCTGTAAAACGGGAAAGGCAACAGAAACCACTTCCGAGGGCTGTTGTGAAAATTAAATGCAATAAGCCATGCACAGTGTGTGGGACGGTGCGCGGCAGCAGGTGAGTGCTGAATAAATACCAGATCAACCTCTGCTTCCAGGGAGCGGAGTCTGATGTAGGAAGCTGGCTTGGACATGGACATGGCCACCCACTGTGATTGGGTTTGGGTAAGGGAAGTGAGGGGCTGTGGGAACCCTGAGAAATCAGTGACAAACGTAGGAAAACCGCACAAAAGCAGGGCTGGAGGCAGTGGGTTTTGACAGATGAGTAGGAATTTGCAGGCAGTTCCCAGGAAGGTATCGTGAATATGTGTGTTGAGGCAGGGTGGCTGTCTAGCATCCACAGCTCTTCTTCACTGGAGGCAGCTCCCATATAAGCAGTGTCCCAGGTAAGCAGTGTCTTGTTTCGTACTGCGGGTTGTGAAAGGACCAGACTTTGGTTTGGTCAACAGGCCACTCCTGCCTGGGACTTTGAAGCTTATTATTGGGCCAGGGCCACAGCAGAGTCCTAATCAGGCAGGTTGCCATGTCTACGGCCCTGTATCTTCCTTAACCACCAAGAGCCCTCCCATCCACTCAGTAAGCCCTGGACTGAGGGAAGAAACCCCCCCTTTACCTCCGGTGACAGTTACCTTCTGTTGCTTGCAACCAAGAATTCTGAAGGGAATTGCTGGCAGAAAGACCAGGGTAGGAGAGATAGCTCCAGGGATCCTGGCCCTGGGCCCTCTCCCTGCCCAAAGCCCGGCCACCAGGGTTTCATGGAAACCACCTACAATCCTACAAGACCAATGTCAGCACCCTCAATTTGCAGATAAGGAAACTGAGTCTCAGAGAGGTACTGTGACATCTTCAAGGTCACACAGCCTGGGGTGACAGAGTCAAGGGAATGCTGTCTGACCCATGAGCTGGGGGTGAGGGCTAGATAAACCTTCATGGAGCCAGGGACACAGAGCAGGGCTTTGATGTCAAAAGGCATTTACGTAGCAGAGACAAGGACAATTCAGAAAGGCGTTATTCTTCTTCTTCATGTAAGTCTGACTGTATGTCTCTGCTGCCTAAAACACTCCAACAACTCCCCTTAGGCCCTGAAAACAAAGTCTAGACTCTCTGTTGCATCCTGCAACAGAGGTCACAGGACCCCAGGTAATCTGCCCCCAACCCTTGATTCTGTCTTCCACGGCACCAAGTCCCCTCCCACCTCAGGACCTTTGCACAGGCTGTTCCTGGCATGCTCTCTCCACTCTTCACCTACTTAATTCTTCCTCCTCCTCCTGGTACTCCCCTTACATGTAGCCTTCTGAGGCTGCGGGCTCTCTCCCATGGCCAGAACTCAGTAAGGGTCCCATTCTCACCTGTCCCCTTTTCTCTCTCTCTTTTTTTTATGATTATTTATTTATTTATTCATGAGAGACACAGAGAGAGAGAAGCAGAGACACAGGCAGAGGGAGAAGCAGGCTCCATGCAGGAAGCCCGGGTCTACAGAATCATGCCCTGGATTGAAGGCGCTAAGCCACTGAGCCACCAGGGCTGCCCCCCTTTTCTTTCACAGCACTGAGTGCAGTTTATAATACTCCTAGCTGATCCTTGGGGGAGTGAAAACAAGACTTCAATGGTACAATAATTTGTGGCCCTACATGACAAAATCTTATCCCTTAGTACTGTATCTCTCATTAGGGAGAAAGTAAATTTAAATTATTGAGTTAATTAATCACTTTTAATTATTTAATTATAATTAAGTTTAACAAATGTAAATGATTTGATTAATTAATTAATTGAATTTGATGTTTCTCCTTAGGGAGTGATAATGCAGAAGAAGTAGGAAAGCAGTTGCTTTAAGTATCTGTGGGTTTGCTTGTGCCATGTCTGAAGCCTTTGCTGAGCTCACTGAGGGCAGGCCCAGGTCAGCCTCAGCCCCGCTGGAGCTCCAATTCCAGAGCACTGCCTGGTACACAGTGGGTGCTCAGATGACACCTTCCGGGTGCCAAGCCTTACAGTGAAAGATCCAGACAAGGCTGTGACATAGAGAGTCCCTGCTGAGCCCCTTTGCCTGGACCCCACGGGTCAATGGGGAGCCATGGAAGGGACGGACTTCCTGGGCTGGTGCATCCCAAGAGGTCACAGCTGCCGCCGCCTCCCAGGCCCCCCTTCCACCCAAGTCTGGCGGCAAGGCCGGCCCAGGACAAGAATAGAGCGGCCCACAGCTTCGGCAAGGCTAGAGGGGGTGGATGCAGCTAAACCTGGCTTGGCAGGTGGCTCGCTCAGGGTAGGGCCAAGCTTTGGCTGCGGTGGGGGGCAGGGCAGGACTCCCGGGTTTCTGGGTTCACCCAGCTCTGCTTTACCGTCTGGGGGGCCTGGGGCAGGACCAGACCCTCACTGAGCCTTTGTAACCTCCAGGAGAACCCGTCTCCCAGGCATGAGGATGCATGAGCTACGATAAACATAGCACAGCTCATGTATATATATACCCTCCCACCTGGTTTCCAAAAGGATTCGAAATGGCTTTCACAAGAGGCAAAGAAATGAACACTTACAGCGTGCCAGGGTTTACTCATGAGGCCCTCACGTCACAGGCCTCGGGGAGTAGAACCAGGACAAGAAGAATCTCTGATCCCTCCAGGAAGCACATCTAAAGGAGAATGAGCTCCCCATCGCGGGAGGTGTACAAGCAGAGGCCACAGACCCCGGGTGGTGGGAGGGGGGGGGCGGGTTGGCTGGGAAAGGATCAGCACAGCACAGGAGGGCTGGGCCAGATGCTAAGTCCCTGCTGGGAGAGGAAATGACAGCAGCCTGCTTGCTCAGTCACCGCCCCTGCCCACAGGCAGCGGGCCCAAGATAAAGCTGGGGGTTGGGAGCCATTTGCTAGCCCCTCCCTCTTCCCTAGGCCAGAGTCACCCAAACAGGCTGACAAACTGGAGCAGGGACTCACCCTGAATCGAGGTCCTCTGCAGCATCACAGGGAGCCCTGCTCTCAGACACAGAGCCAGGCAGCTGATGTTTGGGAGACACCAACTGAGCACTCAGCACCCAGCTTTGCTGCTGCTTGCTGGGTGGCTTTGAGCTATTTGCTTCAGTTCTCTGAGGCGCAGGATCCCCAGGTAGTACAATGAGGGGGTGGCCTCCTAGGACCTATGCCCCAGAATCAATACAACTGTGGCCCCATTCCCCCACCCCCAGACCCAGCGAGGCTGGGCTCCCCTGGCCTCACTGCACTGGTTCAAGGTTCAGCCTTGAGGCCAGAGGGCACCGTACCTGCACCTGCCATTTCCTGTCAGTGACCCCTCTCTATTCCGGGCTCTGAGTAAGACAGCCCCATCCAGGCCCTAGAAGACCTCCTGGTGTAGGGGGAAGAAAATATGCTAGGGTGACGGGATAGAGTGACAGGGCATTCAGGGAGGCCACATGTGGACATCTGAGTCAGCCAGGAGGACATCTTGGGAGACTGTTCTGGGCAGCGAGAATAGCCAGTGCAAAGGCCCTGAGGTGTGTTTGAGCGCTGTGTGTCTGACGCCCAGGGAATAAGTGGGAAAGTGATGATAGGGTGGGCCAGCTGGTGTGGGTGTTGTGGGCCAGCAGGAGGCTTGGACTAGGGGAGGAGGGAACCACAGCCCCGTTCTCACGAGGAGAGACTGGGCTGACACATAACAAGGAAGGCTGCCTTCCCTGGCAGAGGGAAGTAGCCAAATCCTCCCTCGAAGGCTGCTTTCCCACTCCCGACCAGGCCTGAATGCTGCATTTTAATGCTACCTGATGAGGAGCCTCTCAAAGCTGTCATTAAAACAGGAAGTCCGCTGCCTCTGCCACCTGTTTCTCAGTCCAGTGAGGCTCATTGGCCCCAGGAATAGGCACCGTGCAGACCTCGCTGCCTGGAGAGAAATGGAGACATCCCGCCCTTAGCAGAAGGGCCTCTGATCTCTACCTCACAGCCTGGGGACAGGGAAGAGGGGACCCGGCCACTTTCAGTGAGGAGCAGGCAGGAAGCCTTCACTGAGGTCATAGTTTATATAAACTGTCAAGGGCCCGTGGACTGAGCATGTCCTTTGTGAATGTCAAAATTATCTGCACACGGGCATCTCCCACTTGGATTCCTGGACCCCCTTTGTAAGAGCTGGAGGATCCCATAAATAGTAGCTGAACCCGCAAACAACTGGTGTTCGAACTAATGTGTGGAGGAATCTGCAAACTCCAAAGTGCTTTCTAACGGGGGCCAGTACTTGGCAAACTGTGAACTACTTGGTAAACTACAAAATGCTTTATAATTCAGTCCAGGGCTTTGCAAACGTAAATTGCTTTGCAAATTGTTTTGTAAAGAGCTCTGCAAAGTCCTTCGGAACTGTCCTGCTCCCTGTGAACTGGGGAGCCATTTGCCAGCTACAGAGCGCCGTGCACCCCCAGGATGCTGCAGACGAGTCAGGCCCCTGCCGGGTCCCCGTCCGTCAGGCCTGGAGCGCCCACCCCGCCCTATGCGCGCAGAGGCGGGTGGGGGTGCGCAAGCCAGCCAGTCGGGGTGACCAACCGCGCCCCGCCAGGGTCGGAGCGCGGGCCGGAGGGGGGCCAGGGCGCTCCGAGGCTGGGCGGGGCTCCGAGGACACGGGGTCAAAGTCCGGGCTCTGCCGCCTCCTGGTGGCGGCGGGAGGAACGACGGGGGCCGCGCCCCGGGGCCTCGGGTCCCGCCGGCCGTGTGCGCGCACACACCGGGCCAGCGGGCGGTCCGCGCACGCGCCTGCGTCCACGCGCGCACCTACAGGCCGGGCTGCGGAGTTCATTCACGCCGGCCTCCTTCGCCTCGCGTAGCCATCCATTCACTCGCAGCCTCATTCACCGGAGGTTGGCGGGACGCTCGCTGGAGGCCGGCTTGGGGACACGACAGTGGCAGGGCGCACGCACCCAGATAAAGGCGGAGAAGAGGAGCTAGCCTGGCTGCGCCGGCCGGCGGGGCAGCCCACGAACGGGCTGGGGGTGCCAGGCAGCCCCGGGAAGGTGCGGGAGGGGCGCTGCAGGCCGATGGCAGAGCCAGGGGGCCACGGCCTCCCTGAGGAAAGACGGAGGGCCACACGGGGCCTGGAACTGGAACTGACGGAGCGCGGTGCCCAGGACGGATTCGCCGCAGAAGCCTGTCCCAGACTGAGAACCACCTTAGGACCACCTGCGAGCAAAGAGCAGACTTCCCTTCCGGCTCAACTGAGGCTGAGAGGAGTGTGCACAAAGGCAGAGGACAGATGGACCCCAAAGAGATCCATGCCTCCCTCTGGGAGCGCGCCCCAGTTCGCACCCGACCAGGGAGGCCCTGCTCTCAGACCTGGAGATGTGGGCGGGCTGACTATCCCACCTCTGATCCTCCTGGTCTGTGACTGGCAGGAGGACCGGCATGAGACTCCGGGAGCCAGCCTGGACACTTTGCTAAGCGGCTGCGACTTGTCCCCACCAGGGAAGTGCGAATCCGAAACCCAGACACAGGAAGCCAAGCTAAGGGGGACACGGATTCTTAAGGATATGAACCAGGCTCCTTGATCTAATGATGCCTGAAGCCCACCACGGTTCTTACATGAGCATAAAAAAAAAAAAAAAAAAAAATCCCTTCTGCTTGTCTGTTGAAGGAGGGTGTCAGCCCTCGCCCAGGCCTCAAGGATCACAGGATTGCAGGGCCACACTGGACCCTGGCAAGGAGCCTTCCTTGAGCTGCCCCCCAGGCCCCTCAGAGGGGACCTGTATCTGTCCCCAAGCCTCAGTGTCTCAGCCTTCCAAGGTATACAGCTTTTTCTCAGCTTTCTGAACCTGTTTTCACATCTGTACAGCAGGGTAACAACGTCACCTGAGCCAGTAACACAACACCCTTGATGAGGTGACCGTGTCAAGGCTGGGGTGCAGTGCTTGGCACGTGCTCATCCCTGTGTGCACCTGGCAATGCAGTCTTCGCCAGTGGGGGACAGGCACATCCACCAGTGGATTGGGCCTACGTCTGCTGCTCGGCCCAGTGTCCAGCACAGGGCCTAGAGCCTCAGCTGGGAGCTTCAGCATCCTCACATGTGCACGGGTCTGTCAAGTGCAGGGCCCTGAAGGGTTCAGCAGGACCTCTTTCCCTGACCACGCTGCCCTAGCCCTGACCCTTCCTCCTATGGGTCCCAGATCTTCACCACGGAGCGGAGCTCGCCACTTTGATACACAGTCTCACACAACTGTTGTTCTACTTTTCCTTTTTTTTTTTTTTTAAATTAAAACAGCAATCAGGTAACTGCCCCGACCTATCAGGGATAAAACCCTGGGCAGTCCTTTCTTCAAAAAATATATATTTTCTTTCTTTTTTTTTTTTTTTTAAACAACACCAAAAGCAAATCCACAGCCCCCGTTGAGCCGGTCCCCAAGGAGAGTGAGCTAGACAGCTCCCCTAGCACCTCTCTGAGCAGAGACCTTGGGCCCATCCCCCTAGACCCCAGACTGAGCAGAGACACAGGGATCTCCACCTGCTGGTCCCTAGGGAGTGGGAGAAAAGTGATCGGCTCCAAACCATGCAAGAAAAACCAGCCAAACCCACAAAGCAAAAGAAAAAAAATCAAGAGGATAAATTAAAAAAAAAGTGAAAACCCCCTCCCGAGGCAGTGGGCGGGAGCTAGGTTGAGCCCGTGTGCCCTTAGAGGCCTTATTCGCCAGTGCCAGGGTGAAGGCTCGGGTGGCTCTGTTGTCTCACTCATGGGGACTCAGGAGGATTCACATGGCTCATCCCCCGAGTGTGTCTCCCCCCAAATACTGAAGCCAGGACAGAGGCATGGCCACCCTAGGCCAATGTGTGCAAAGTCCATTCAGTCAAGAGATTAAAAAAATATACAACTTGGGTGGCATCCAGGGCTGGGCCACGGCAGTTTCCCGCACACGGGCACCGGCTGCCTTCTCTGTGAGGGGCAATTGGGTCTGCCATCCAGGCCCCTCCAAGTCCAGGATCTCGGGGGCTGGAGATGGGGTCCTTGAAGCAGCAGGGGCAGAGGCACTGGTGGGGTCCACAAGGGCCTGGCTGAGGGCCCCAGTGGTCTGGTTCTTTGGCACTTGGGACCAACGGCCTGCTATCGAGCCAGGCAGGAGCAGCCCCCTCGATTCTTCCCCCAAACCCTCAAGGCTGGGGTGGCAGTAGCTTCTGGGCATGGGCAAGCACTGCCCCAGCAGAGGGGGCTGTAGGGTGCTGGAGGGCCCAGTGCAGTCCATGGCCCTGCCCCCTATGAGTCCTCCCCCAGGATCTCCTTCACGAAGGCCGCAATGTCCGTCTTCTTGGTTTTGTGCAATGTGAAGAATGGGTGCTCCTGGTGGGACAAGAGAAGACAGTCACCTTGGGTAAGGGTTCATTGGCGAGGCAGAGGGGTAAGGAAGTGACGTAGAGATGCTCCTACATTCCCCAAAGCACCCCCGGCCCCCGTGTGCTCCTGCCCGGGACACTACTCTCTCTGCCTGACGGACTCCTACTCAGCCTTCCAGGACCTCCATCTTCAGGAAGCCCTCCTTGCTTGAGACAGCGTCGATGGCTTCCTCCCCTGCCCTCCTGCAGCCATCCCCTGGCCACACTGAGCTCACTCTTCCCCACACAAACCCCTGGCCAAGGCGAATGCTCTCTCCATCAGCAGGTATGAACCTTTGTCAGTCCTTCCAAGCCCAGGTCAAATGTCACCTCCCCTGTGAAGCCTGCCCTGATACCTTCGGATAAAGTGGCTCACCTCCCTCCCCCCGCCCCCATCCCTCTGCACCATCTGTGGGAGCACTGCCTGTGTGCCCCTCCACCAAGCCTGGTGTGGAGGAGGGAGGAAGGAGCCAGGGTGTGTTTGAGTGAACTGAGTACCTGAAGGAA
This sequence comes from Canis lupus baileyi, assembly GCF_048164855.1. NCBI lineage: Eukaryota > Metazoa > Chordata > Mammalia > Carnivora > Canidae > Canis > Canis lupus. The sequence continues at coordinate 46,297,431 of NC_132840.1, forward strand.
CGAAGACAGAGGCAAGCCGAGGGTGCTGCCATCCCTGTGCACAGGTATGCAGCCCTCCCCCCGAGCCCCGCCAGTCTACCGCTCACGCCCCACACTCACCATCAGCTCCAAGTAGCTCATGCGCTCCGCGGGGTTCTTCCTCAAGCTAGGAGAGAACAGGGCAGGCTGGAGCCAGGCTGGCATGACAGAGGTCTCCAGCCAGCCAAGCCAGGTGGGCTCCCCGCTAACCAGGCAGTAAGGACACATGTGCTCCTGGGGCTCTGGGAAGCAGGGGTGGGACTGTCCTGGGGAGCCCGTGGGGATGGAGTGGGATCTGGGGGTACAAACTACAGACTTGGACCAAGCTTCTCTGCCTCTTGGGGTATTCGTTTTCTTATATCTAGAGCGATCCAGGAAATCCTCAACGCTCTGATACCAAATGATACTGAAATGCAGTAGATAACAATCACGCACACATGGGGTCCATAATCAGGAGGGAAACTCCTTGTCACGGGTCCTGGGGCCCAGAAGGCCCTGTGTAAAGGGTCAAGGTGACAAGCTGGTCCATTTGCCATGCTCATTTGTTTTCGGTCTTTTTTATTTTCTCATAAAAGAAATAAAGGATAGACATTTTCCTCCAAGCATCCCTTTGCCCACGATACTCAGATATGTCGATGGTTTCTGTCCTTCACTTCTGAATACCTTGTATTTTTATTTTTCAAATCTCTGTCAAAATCCAAGCCTTGGCGGGGGGGGGGGCCTGGATGGCTCCGGTCAGTTAAGTGTCTGCCTCTTGGTTTTGGCTCAGGTCATGACCTCAGGGTCATGGGATCCAGCGCCCCTTTGGGCTCCATGCTCAGCAGGGAGTCTGCTGGAGATTCTCTCTCCCCCTCTGCCCCTCTTCACCCTTCCCTCTCTCCCTCCCTCTCAAAGAAATAAATCTTAAAATAACAAAACAAAACAAAACAACTCCAAGAGTTGGTCAGAAGAATTTACTTTGCATTACCACATATCTCATCCCTCTGCAGTTACGCACTTCTTGTTTGATGTAATTATGGGCAGGGAACATGACCTGGATGACTCTGCCTTCTTCCTTTTCCCTGTTTCCTTTTCAATCTCAAACATATTTTTTAAATAGAGCTCCCATGGGCATTCTTTACCTTGGTACAAAGTTCTACGCGTCAATAAAGCAACTCTGTCTGCTACTCAAGTCCTCCGTCTGCTCTTTGTTTTCTTTTCCTGGCTGCCTGGTCTGTCCGTCTCTAGAAGGACTATTAAAATCTCCCCAAGGACCATAGTTTGCCACAGTTTCCTTATGCTCTATTAATGCCTTGCATATTCTGATGCCATGCTGTTTGGTGGTTATTTGCTAACGGAGGAGGGGACTGGGCACCAGGAGGAGCTGGAATTGGGCCAGAGTAGGGAAGGGTGCCACCTGGGGCTTGGGGGGGGTGGGTCTCAGAGCCAGTGCAGGGCTGCAGACTCACCACTGTGCAGTGAAGTCCACGAACTCAGGAGAGAAACGGTCGGCCGGGAGCTGGGGAGATGGCTCTTCCACCACCTGCTTCAGCTGCTGGAACGGAGTCCCCCAGGATTCATACGGAAACCGTAGAATGGCCATCTCAATCTGCAGTGGGGGCGGTAACTCTGGTCAGATGCGCACACACTCTGCCCCCAGGAGCAGGGCATTTGGGGAACCTGTCTGGCCTGGCTTGCCACCCAAAGCTGGGCCACAAGGCAGGTTGAGGGGCAGACACATGACATCAAAACGAAGATGAAAGCCGGGGGAACAGCAAGCGTTGCTTCCTCTGACCCAGCCTGCACACACTGGCTCAGGAAGCAAATCCAGCCCGGAGTTGTGACTGGTTTGAGCATCATCAGGCTTTCAAACAACCTAAATTCAGAAGGCTTTACATAAAAACCCAAGTGCCAGCTAATCTGGAAAAATCAGAGGCGCTGACAGTCCCCCAGGGCAGCAGTCGGCAAAGGCGGCAAAGGCGTGTGGGACAGGCAGCAGCTTCCCCGCTCACCACACGCCACCCCTCCCTAACGTCTCCACAGGGTCTTAAGTATCTGCTGCCGTTTATTTGGGTAGTTGTCATTATGCCAGAGCAGGCAAAGGGGAAATGAAATTATCCCCGTCAGCCTGCCTCTCCCCGAAGCTGGAGATGCTGAGACCTGCGTTTGGTCAGCTCCTTTACTTTGGCAATGGCCCCCTGGGGCCCCATCAGACACTGAGGTTTGCAGGTGCTCCTTCTACTCCCCCCAACCCTCATCAGTGGCCAGCAGGACCCATCTCCAAGGCCCCCTCCTCCGGGAAGACTTCCCCCTCCCTGCGGACCCCCTGGACTCCCTGCAGGGGACACTGAGGCCGCCTGGCCTCTGCACCCGTGCCAGACCCCTAGCCACATGCCTTGCCTACAGTTGGTGGGAAGTCATTTGTGGAAAATACCAGCTATCTAACAACAAACTCTGGGTTGATTCTGACTGCTGAGTTTAAAAAAAAAAAAAAAAACCAGGTCAGCTCAGGCCCCCCGCCTGAAACAGCAGAGAGACTTCTCACTGACAGGCCATAATCACCATAATGAACACAAGAGACCTCAGCTCAAACAAATGCTTCGTGTTGGCAACTGGCGCCTGAACAGCTTACTAATTATTGTGCTAAGAAAGGGCCTTCCCATTAGGCTAAAGGCCCCTTTCTAGCCAAGATATAAACACACCCCACAGATGGAGGGTGTGCAAAATGCGGCAGGCACGCTTGTGATCTGGTGTGGGGTTTCACAGGACAAATTCAGGATGCTGTTTCCTAGAATTGTCACCGATTCCAAGTAGCACAAGTTAGGATCCTGTGTGGGTTTCCAGGAAAGGACCTAGGGTCCTACCAGACTTACAATTAGGAAAACAGAAAATTGTCCAGACTCTTGACCCCGTAATCCATTTTCCTGGTAATTTTTTCTAATGAGCTCAAAAGATGAAAAACAAAACAAAACAGGCTCTGGGCAGAAAAATGCATGGTATGGTGTGATCCGTAACAGTGAGTATTAGGAAGCAGTCTAAACACCCAGCACCAGGGACTGGCCTGCCACGGGGCGGCTGAGTCTCAGCCATGACCATGAGGGCCATGCTCGGAGACCCCACTCAGGAATTCATGCGATCAGCACTTGACCAAATACTTGTTATGGTCAAGAGCCTTCCCGAATATCATCCCATGTCTTTATGTTGGTGGCTGTGGTCAAGTGCCCACAGAGGGCTACCCGGCGGGGGTTCTGAAAGAGAACCACCGAGAGGGGCAGGCCTGGCACCCAGTGCCTCAGAGGTTACTCCTCCAGGTCAACCAGGGATTTCAGATGGAAGGGAAAAAAAAACAGAAACAAATAAAACGTCCCACATTAGGGACTGGCTGTGTAGCTGGTGGCAGATGGTTGTGGCGTCCCTTGAAGAGATGCCTACAGGGGTTTCTAACAATCCAGAGAAACATGAGTGATGTGATGCTAAGTGAGAAAAGCAAAATAAAAACCATAGATGTTTTTTAGAAAGAGGCAAAATGTCTAGAAGGAAATGCACAGTGTTGGCACTCGATGGTAGGGAGAAGGGGCTATGTGTCTTTGAATGGAACCATGATGATTTTTTTTCTTCTTTTTACTTTCTCTCTGTGTTTTTAGAGAATGTTTCTATTACTTTTGTAACTTTTGGGGGAAATACCTAACCTCCACCATAGCAGCCAGTCTCCTACGCCGCCAACACAGCTTCTCCTATGTGTGCATGCTAGTACCCATCCAGACACAGCCTCTATCTCCCCTTGACCCTGGCATGGCCTATGACACTTTGACCAACATAATTAGAAGTGACACTGTGCCAGTCCTGGGACAAGCAGTTCAGAGCACTTCTCTCATGGAAGCCAGGCACCCCAAGACTTCAGTAACCCTCGGCACCACGCTCTGAGGAAGCTAGCGGGCAGCCAGCCCGGAGGAAGTCACGTGGAGGCCCCACATCTCTAAAGCCTTCTCAGACCTTCCAGCCCAGCCCTGACCCCAGCCAGAGCCAGGTGGCATAGAAGAACTGCCTGGCTAGTCCAGCCCGGAATGCAGAAATGTGAGAAACAATGAACTATTGGTGCTTTACGTCTCCAGGCTGCGGAGCAGTTTGTTACACAGCATCTGCTAGCACACGGGTGCCCAAGTTCTACCAGAGACATCAGAACGTCATGGGATGTGGTGGGTCCCCAAGAATGACAGGTGGATGGATGGATGGGAGGGAGGGGCGGAGGGAAGGGAGCGGGGGTGTGCATGTGGCAAGTGCCCAAGTGGGCTCTCTAACATCCAACCAGTTGTGTATAGTCTGGAAATCCAGCAAGAATCTGCTCTTATTTTTTTTTTTAATTTATGATAGTCACAGAGAGAGAGAGAGAGAGAGAGAGAGAGAGAGAGGCAGAGACATAGGCAGAGGGAGAAGCAGGCTCCATGCACCGGGAGCCCGACGTGGGATTTGATACTGGGTCTCCAGGATCGCGCCCTGGGCCAAAGGCAGGCGCCAAACCACTACGCCACCCAGGGATCCCTGCTCTTATTTTTTAACTCAGGAGTTGGGAAACTCCTATCTGCAGGTATAATGTGCACTTTTAGACTTGGCACATTCCCCTCTGCTCCAAAAAGGAAAATGTGTAATTGAAAAATGATAGTGTTGGCAGTAGTAAGAAAAATTGAAGGTATCACCCAATTCCCATTTTCTGACAAAACAATTTTGCTTTTGATCCTTTCCCACTCACTGAGCACAGACACCACTTGCATGAGGAGGGGGATTGGGATAATAAAACTGCATTATCAGGGCACGTGAGTGGTTTGGTCAGTTAAGTGTCCCCTTCGGCTCAGATCATGATCCCAAGGTCCTAGGATCGAGCCCCACGTCGGGCTCCCTGCTCAGTGGGGAGCTTGGTTCCCTCTCTCCTTCCTACTGCTTCTCTCTCTCTCTCTCTCGTTATCTCTGTAACTATCTCTATCTCTCTCTCTCAAATAAATAAATAAAATCTTTAAAAAAAACACACCAACCTGCAACATCAGCAAGATCTAAAACATCTACATTGGCCCTGAACTCCCACCCACCTCTTCTCTGGCCTCCCCTTGAATGTAGCCCCGCAGGCACACACTAGGCACACCCCCACCTCCTCAGAAGCTTGTGCTGCTCTGCTCCCACCCGAGTCTCTCCTCTCCACACCCCATCCCAAAGGTATTTTACTGGTCTGGTTGTTGATTACTGATTGTACCCTGTCCCCAACACCAGGAGGCCAAAGGAGCTGGGGCAGGGAGGGTGCTGACACCATGGAAATGTCGACACCACGGACACTTCCCATTAATTCGAATGGTTGGGATGGGGACAGAGGCCAGTGACCCCTTAGCCAGCTGAGTCAGTCCCTTGTGCATCCTGGGGCCACCATCACAGCAACATTTTCCTGGGTACCCTGGCAGGGGACTAGCATCCTGGTCTTTTTTGTGTCCCTTCAGCCCATTCTCCACATGGGTACCAGAATGGGCTTTCTAAATTCATACATAATCAAACCTTGACCCACTTCTGAGCCAAGCCCTGACTCAGCAGGGGCAGAGATTCACTGTGCAGTTCAATAAAAAAGGAGAGGCACAAAGGCTTAGCCCTCCTCCTGGACCTCAGATGTGGCCAAGCACCCGCCCTCAGCTCTCCCAGTGCCTACAGCCCCAGGACTGACAGCCCACCCACCCCAGCCCACCACACTCCAGGAAATGCATGACAACCTCACAAGTGGCAATGTTTCCACACTGTGAAAAACAGTATTCTTAAGATTTTTTTCCATTTTGCTTTGTAAATTATTCGGGTACCAAGAATTCATTGAATTTGGAATTGGCTGTGATTTTTCAACAAGCACCATGAGCTCTGGGGCAAGTCTAATAGACCACTTATCACACCTCCCCCCTCAGGAAGGGGTTAACACCACTATACATACTCCCTTAGATACAGCATCATTTTTGATGACACGTTTTCTTCTCAGATTGTGAAGCCAACACTTTTTTCCAGGCCTAAACTATTTGATGGGCCTGCCTGAAGCTCCTGGACTGAGCATGCCCCGCCCCCCACCTTGGTCCCCAGGCCCCACCCAACCAGCAAGGGCCAAACCCAGCTCCAAGTAGTTACCATGGTGATGCCGAGACTCCAGACATCAGACTTGACATTGTAGCCCTTCTGGTTAAGCTCTGGGTTGATTCTCTCGGGCTGTAAAGGGGATCAGTGAGGCATGAACACCAACCCCACGGTGAGGGGCCAGATAGGGGCCACGCAAGGTTCCCTCAGCTAGGTCTTGCTTCTCTAATCCCAAACAGAAGAGTCAGGCTCATCCTATCCCCCTCCCCACTGCTCCTGAGCAGGTGAGAGAAGTGAGGCCAGTGAGCACCAGAGTTTGGTGGTGAAGGCCCAAACCATCCTCACTGGCACCGTTGCCCACGGAGGGAGGGCACCCTCAAGACACTAGGAGAGGGGTAGGGCCTACACTAATCCCACAGGTTACCTCCCTGTAAGTGTTCATGAAACTTATCATCCAAATGGGCACATTGGGGCACAGCTAATAACAGGGGAGAGGGGGGCTGCTTGGCCAAGCTGGGCAGCAGATTACCCCCGCTGTGGTAGGAAATAGAGAGCCTCAGGGAGGCCTTGTCCCCAATGGACAGAGGACATGGCCTGAAAATGCTCTCCCAGGCAGGTGCCTCCTGAACCTTAGCTGTGGCTGGGGACTCAGAATGGTATGGGGACCACTCACAGCCATGTAGGGCTTGCAGCCAGCGTCCAGCGTCTTAGCCACAGAATCCACCAAGTAGCCACTAATCCCAAAGTCGCACATCTTCACGTGGCCCTCCTTGTTGATGAGGACATTGGACGGCTTCACGTCTGCCAGGGATAGAACACATCTTCTGTGCCTTCAGGGGTTGTGGGGCGTTGCAGGAGGCCAACAGGCTCCTCGATGCCACAACCACTGCAGGGGCACATGATACCAGGGCAGGGGGGTAGAGGAGACATGAGGTTCTACCAGGTGCTCTCCCAGTCCCAGGAAGCAAAGATGGGAGCAGAACAGCAAGAACACGCCCTGGCCACTGGCCACAAGTGGGGATGGACATGAGCTTCTACCTGGACCCCATCTTTGTGCCTTGTCAGCACTTTGGACACAAGGTCCAGAGGGGGAGGCTCATCCCGGCTGTGCAGCCAGGACTCTGCCTGTTTCCTGGTGGAACCTCTAGCCCCGGGGTCCTCCTGTGCTGGGGATCTGCTGGGGGACGGCACCACTGACAGGCTGCAGACCCGGAAGCCCCCCAGTGTCCAGGCTGAGAGGCTGGGCATTTCGGCCAGGAGGCACAGGGCAGCAGCAAAAGCACGGGACACGGAGGGGTCTGTGGAAACACAGAGCCCAGGCTACAACTCGAGGTCCATGCAGAGCAGGCTACAGGGCATACAGCAGGGACTCTTCCAGCAAAAGCATATATAACACACGAGCAACCTCCATCCCTTCCTACAGGGCATGGGCATAAGGACAGAAATGCACAGGAAAAGGACCAGCAGGTTCCATGCTGACCTGCCAACAGTGGTGACCTGGGGGCAGGGGCTGGGGTGGCCGCAGAGCAGTCAAAGCCGGCTCGGTCTAATGCACTTGGTGAAAAGCAATATGCCTGGGTGAGTGAACCACTCAGAGTGAAAGGGAAGGATCTACCACACACACAACCCGCGTGAGCCTCAGAAACATTAGGCCAAGGGAAAGAGGCCGGAGAGAGGCCATGTCTATTTATGCGAAGTTCAAGTATAAGTAAAACCGATTTGCTGTGGGAAACACCAGACAAGATGTGGAGAGGGGACATAGGGGCAGGGTCTGACCAAAAGAAGCACGGAGAACTTTCTGGGGTGGGGTAGAAGGTGGGACATCTTGAGTCTTGAAAGTGGCCAGGGTTATGTGGGTGTAAACTCTGAACAGATTCATCAAATGCTAGCTACGGATCTGTGTGTTTCATGATACATAAACAATATGTCAAAACAAATTCAGTCAGCGTTCCCAGGATGAAAGCCCCATCATTGCTCCTAGTACCAGCAAACCACCGAGGGACCTAAAGACAACAGCTGGCAGAAGTGACAGTGGCCTGGACTGGGAAGCAGGCTCAACTCATGACCCTAGTGGGCACACCACTCACTACTTATCACCTGAGGTTGCACCCTCCTTGCAGCCTGCAGGCCCCTCCCACACAGTCCGCGGTGGGGCACTGACCTCTATGGATCACCGACAGCTTGCTGTGCAGGTGCTCCAGAGCCCTCACGATCTGGCGTTCAGAGCAAGAGGAGAAAAGACAAGGCTATTATTCCTAGTTGCATCAAGCACGACAGAGCTGTGAGACCCCCTAGCCGTGCCCATCTGTCTCCCTCTCACCCATACACACCCACCCCGCAGCTTGCCGGGCTCTTGCCCACATCCCAACCTTCACCCTGGTGTATGGCCACCTCAGTGCAGACACACCCAGCCTCCCACTTTTCTCCCACCCACCCGACAGGTTAGGGTCTCAGGTCCAAGCCTTTACAGGGAAATGATGTACCCGGAGAAGTACCCCAAAGATCATGACTCAGTACTCTGGTATGGCATGTTTTAAAAGTTCCCAGATGTAGTCAGGACTGAGAAGCATTTCCTTTTTCCTTTCGGCTACCAGGATGCTCAAGCCCAGTGTTATTACCCTGCTCTAGAAACATCTTACCTCAAAAGGCAAACAGTGTGGATGCTAAGCTTCCTCCCAGCATAGCTTGCGTCTCTATGAACTGCCTCAGGGCATTTTTGGCAGGAGGAAGTTGTAAATACTAAGTCATTTTGTAAAAAATAGTGTAGACAGCTCAGGAGTTGCACACAAAAGCTAGAGACCTGAGATCTGCCAAATCGGTGTGGCTCTGGTAGCCCCAGGATCTGGGGTCTCCTCAGCAAGAAAGTTCTATGCAGGGTGGGAGAGCTGGCTCCCTGCAGGGCAGTTGCCCAGGCGCAGGGCCCTACTAGGGATCCAGCTCTGCCCAAGCTATCACCTTAGTTTGGGCTTTGCACTTGCTGGGGTAGGGCTGGGGCCCCTGGCTACATACCTGGAACCCCCAACCCCTCCCAAGCCCAAGGCCACTTACAGACACAGCAATTTCCCCCAGGATGTCCTCTGGAATGGTCATGTTTTTATCGAGCACCTTCCGGTAGAACTTGTCCAGGGATGTGTCCATGAGCTCCATGCAGATCCACACATCTCCCTGTGGAAGGACACCTGGAGGTCAGCCTGTGTCAGCCCGAGGCTGTACACCGGTGTCTGGACAGCCTGTCTTGGTGCTGAGTCCACACATGCCTGGCTCTCAGCAATGGTCAGGCCCCTCTACTTCAGCCCACAGAGATTTACCGAGTTGGGAGGTTTACCTCCTACTCTGCACCCCAAAATTTTCTACTTTTTTCTCCACCTTCCATGCTTATGTATACTAGTGGGCAGTACACCTGCCAGCCTTACCCAGCTCTGTTGCCTCTGGTCTCCTGCACCTAATCCCTAATTCCATGGTAGTTTCTAGAAAGAAATGACTAAAACACACGCCTAATTGCGTCCCTCCGAAAGCGGGCTCTCAGGCCCGGCTGCAGCTTGGGGCCATGACCCAGCCCTGCAGATGCTCCTAACCTCAACCACTGTGGCCCCAAACACACATGGGGTCATCCTCGCTCTGGCCTTGATAGACTGCTCCCTTCTTCTTCTGCAGAGCCCGGCCTCCCCAACTCCCAGCTCCCCCACAAACTCCTACCTATCTTCCAGGACAGTGTTTTGAGAAGGCTGGGTATGGCCTCTCCCTGGGGGACTTAGGGATTATGTGGCCCACATGCCTCCCTTGCAACTCTGACCCAGCACACAGAGAGGCCCAGGTGTGCGTCTCTTCCCATCAGCAAGAGGAGCAGCCTGCACCTGGCCCACAGCAGGTGCTTAGCCAACCAGACTAGTGGACAATGAGGCGCTGACCCACCACTGGATCCACAGCACCAAGCATGCTTGGGGACGGGTGGATGCTCAGGGAGCAGCCAGCAGGAGCCCGTCCTTCCACTGCAACTAGCCACACTCCCTGGCATCACCCTTGACCTCCCTCTCATCCCACAACCCATCCTTCCCACAGACCAAGAACTGGACCTGCGCACACCTCCTTGGTGCCCTTGCTCGGAAGCCCATGCTGCCAGCCTGGATGCTAGTGAAGCAAGCAGGTGGTGCCAGAGGCAGAGGGAATGCCAGGCCCTAGGTCACATCATTTTATCTTCATGCATCTTTGTGAGGTGGATATAATTACTGCTCATTTCACAGACAAGGAAACTAAGGCAGGAAGCAGGAGAGCCAGACTGCCTGAGCTCCCAAAAACTCTGCATGCACCATCTCACCCACTGCTGTGCCTAGTACCTGGCACACAGGGGACAGGGGTGCTGAGCAAGCATCTGTGGGGGGCCCAGCATGAGCAACAACAGATTGTAGGGTAGCCAGAGTGGGGCAGGTGTACAGAAGGAAGGTGGGATGGGGCAGCCTGAGCCCCCAGCCTGCAGCCCAGCACCCACCTCCCACCCTCCCACCAGGGCCGCACCTCTCTGAAGAGGGCCCCATAGAAGGTGACAGTATAGAAGCAGTCGACCGTCCGCATGTTGATGTCCAAGTCCATGAGCAGACGCTTCTGCTCCTGTGAGTTCACGGTGGCCCGGATCCGCTGCGGGAGACAGGGTCACAGTTTAGGGGCCATGAGGCAGAGGGTAACCACCTCACCATCCCCTATAGGAAGACTAGGAGCTCCAACGGGTTCCCACAAGCAGTACCACCAGCTCGGCCCCTCATGCTTCCTCCATAAAGCCTCCCCTCCCAGGTATCCCGTGGCCTGGAGCTCCCTGGCTGGCTGGGGCAGGGATGGGGTGGGGCCCTGCTTACCTTCACAGCCATGATGGTGCCACTCTGGGCATGTCGCACCTTCTCTACCACCCCGTAGGCTCCTCGGCCCAGCTCTGAGATGGTCACCAGGTCATCGGCCTCCACCTCAAAGTTCTTGGGGGACAAATAAAAGAGAGACCACAGTCAGGAGCCTGGAGTCACTCTCCCAGTGGAGTGCTTGGGCAGCAGGAAGAGGAAGCAGCCAGTCAGTGAGATCTGAACTCAAATCCTACACCAACCACCTTCTGCTGCATGACCTGGGGCAGGTCACTCAACCTCTCGGACTCCTCACCCTCTATAAAGCAGGCATAGCCAACGTCCAAGGCTATTGCAAGGTAGAAATAAGACCGCCTATGAAATGCCCCCAGCTGGCACCAGGAGCACAAGAGACGCCCTTTTCCTCTTGCCCCCCACTCTATTCAGGGGGTAGGACAGGATCATTCACTCAACTGGTATACCTGTTGGTATACTCAACTGAGTACCTGCCATGTGCAAGGTGTTTTAGGCCCTAGATACAGAACAAAACAAAGGTCTTGCCCTCACAGTAAGCAGTGTGGCCCGAGGCCACCTGCTCCCCCTCCTGCCCTCTACTGTAAGGCAGACAAGAAAAGGATAAGCTATTAGATGAGCAGGACATTGCACACTGACACGTGTCAGGGAGGGACATTGGCCTAGGAGAGGCCTCCACAGTGGGGTCTCTACCTGTGGGGGAAGCACAGTCCCTGCAACGGGATCTCAATCCCTGGTGACCAAGCCATCAGGAGGTGCGTGTGCAAGACAGGTTCCCGGGTGCTGGTTGTGAGGACAGAGACAGGAGGCCACATGTTCGACACCCCATTCCCGCAGGTGACATGGGCACTGGTGACCCCATGACCCCAACTCTGAGATCAGGAGCCTCCATGCCAACTCTGGCTCTCCAGGGCCCCGAGAGGCAGGCCAACTGTCACCATTCCAGATGAGAGGGTCTGAGAGTGGGCAGCCCAGGGCCACATAGCCAACATCTGGGGAGTGAGACTCCTCGCCAAAGCCCAGCTCTCTCTGCCACCCACAGCCACCTCCCACTGGCCCTATAGGGTCAGCTTGGGCCCATTTATCAGACGAAGACACTGAGGTTCAGATAGGAAGGCCCTGCCCCAGGGGTGCAGCTGGTACCTACCCTATCTCCAATGGTGATGAAGGTCCGGGAGTCGAGGTTCCGGGGGGGTCTGTGGGGAGGAAGCAGACCCAATGAGCCTCAGAGAGAACCACATCCTTCCCTGAGAGAAGGAGCAAATGAGCCCAGCATAGGAGACAGAGACGCATCCCACCCTAGGGAGGCAGCCCAAGGGACGTGGTATTTCTCAAGGCACCCAGTCTCAGTCACTGAGCCTCTGCTAGGCCAGACACAAGGTGTGGTCACACAGCCATGGCCAGAGCCTCACCCCTACATCTCTGAGATGGGCGAGAAGGGGACTGAGAGCAGAGTTATAACACCTGTGAGACCCTGTGGTCGCCCAGTTCATAGGAGGTACTCTCTGGAACATGCTGGCCCCTGCTTGCTCCCCACCTCTGGGCTCCCTCCAGGAAGCCTCTCCCAGCTGAACCAAGGGAGAAACTGAGGTAGACTCACGTGGGGTTGGGTACAGGTGGCTTGGACATGCAGGATATCCGTAAATCCTTCTTCCTCTTGGATTTCCCTAAAACAGAGAGAAGGTGAGACATCTGGACAAAGCTCAGTCTATCAGCATCCCCTGAGCACAACCTGGGCTGGACAAACCTGGGGACAGATGACTCAGGCCCCCTGCCCTTAAGGGGCCCCAACCACAGACACAGACGCTGAGCGTCAGTGTGGGCAGTGCTCTGATGGACCTGGGTGCCCAGAGGATGTTCCTGGCTCAAGCCCCATTTGCCCTCCTGGAAGCTGGCCTAGGTAGTCACCCCCACAAGTGCCTGAGAAAAGATGGTGCCTCCATCACATACCTTCAAGGAGGTCCCTCCATCAAAGATCTGCCCCTGGGGGGCACACCTCAGGCTGCCACTGAGCACCCACCTGAGGGAGCGGGACCAGGTCCAAGCAGCCAAATGTTTGCCAGGGCCTGTGCTCCCCCTCCCCCCCTGCAAAAGGCCTGCATCCGGAACGTCTGTTAAGGGCTGAACTGTGCCCCTTGAAGATCCGTGTGTTGACATCCTAAGCCTTAGTACCTCAGTGTTACTCTATTTGGAGATGGGGTCCTCACAGAGATGATCAACTTAAGATAAGGTCAGGGTGGGCTCTAATCCAGTATGACTGGTGGCCTTCCCACGAGGGGAAATTGGGACACAGAGACAGATATGCGCAGACGGAAGACAAGGTGAGGAGACAGAACGAGAAGACGGCCGCCTGCAAGCCACGGGGCTCCGAAGGCTACCAGAAGCTAGGAGAGAGGCCTGCAACGGGCCCCTCCTCACCGCCTCCGAAGAAGCCCGCCCGGCGGCACCTTCATGGAACTTCCGGCCTCCAGAACTTCAGACAGAAGCTTCTGTGAAGCCGCCAGCCTGTGGTGGTAGCCAAGAGCCACAGCCTCCTCCTCCCACCTGTGGTGCGAACCTCACTGGGGGCATCTGAGGTAGACGGAGCTCTGTCACGTCCCGCCTCGGCTGCCACCCCTCTGCCACCTTGGAGCGCAGACGCCCACCTCAGGGTGGCTGGGCAGCTCGGAGCAGATGCAGGCCGAGGAGTTGCTGAAGCCTGGTGCCTGCTTCTCTGCCAACCCCAGCAACCTCTTGCCTTTGCCGCCATGTCCAAGAGCACCCCAGGAAGCCCGCTTCCCGCCCCAGGGCCCGGGACAGGCCGAGTCTCCTCAGGACGGAGACGGGCTTCGCCGCTCCAAGGCCCCGGGCCCGCGCCGCCCGGGCTCGAGACAGGGTGGCCAGCTGCGCACGGCAGCGGCGGCTTCCATCGGGGCCGGCGCCCAGGAGGGCCCACGGCATCTCACAGGCAGGAGAGCAAGGCTGGGACACATCACAGGGCCCGTGGGCGGGGACGCAGGCTCGAGCCCACAGGCCCTGCTCCCAGGCGCCGGGCCGGGGCTCCTTTCTCCAGAGGGGGAGGTGGTTTGCCCAGGTCACTGAGGATGTGGTGGCAGAGGTGGGACCTGACCATGACTCCCCGAGAGCACACAGCACTTGCCGGCTCCTCGGGGGCATCCTTCCCACCGCCCAGGGGTAACCCTGATACCTGTTCTTCCCTCTGTGCCTGTGTCACCCGGCTGCCACCGAGGCACCACCAGCCACCCAAGGAACCAGGAGCCGCCCCAGGCCCGGAGCCACCTGGCAGGAGCGTGCACAGAGCACTGGGAGACCGGAGCCCCAGGAGCCACCTCGGAACTGGGTTCAGATCCAGCTTCCGCCACACCTCGCCGTGTGGCCTCACTGCCTCATTCATGAACCTGGCTTGGACCCAGCAGCTGGGCAGGGCCCGACACCACTGTCGAGTGATGGAATAGGGTCGTTATTGTCACGGGGAAGGCGACGCATGGCCCTGACTGTCCTCAGAGCATGATGAATCTCCAAGAAATAGAACAGCCCCAGTGGGGATGGGGTCCCAGGGTCTGCATTGGGGTGGATGGGCAGAGCACCAGGGATGATGCAAGCAGGCACCTGCAGCCTGTCCAGAGAAACCACCCAAGTACACTCCCACTGCAAGACGCCTGGCTCTGAGGTAGGTCTGCCTATGCCCTGGCCGCCAGTGGCACAGTGGAAGGTCCTGACCCAGGTGGTCCCAGTGCTCAATGCCAAGAGCTGGGTGGGAGCCCTGCTCACTGCACACCAGCCTCAGCTCTTGGTGTACCTCTGTAGCCAAAAGCAATGCTTCCTCTGCCCCAAATTAAAATCCTACCTTCGCCCCTTAGAGGCTGGGTGCCCTTAGCCAAGTCCCCATTCTTCTCGGAGTGCCAGGATCCTCATTCAGACAATGGGGATAAAAAGCACCTACTTGGTAGTTATCACATAAGGCACTCAGGCCAGCACTCTGCTGGCATCAGAGCTACTTGACCCCAGCCCAGGCCTGTCTGGGAACAACCCAGTGGCCACAGGAAACAAGTTTCTACAAATAGTATTCACTGGGTGCCACCAGCCACTCCCCTGGCACTGAGGTATACCAGTTGCCTAATCATGAGCTCAAGTGCAAGCCTGAAGGGTGTGGGTGTTTGTTTTTTGTTTTCTTTTTAAGTTTTACTTATTTATTTGAAAGAGACAGAGACAGCACCCAAATGGGAGGTGCAGAGAGAGAGAGAGAAAAAGAGAGAGGATTCCCAAGTGGACTCTGCAATGAGCACAGAGTCTGATGGGAGGCTCAATCTCACAATCCCGAGATCACAACCTGAGCCATAACCAAGAGTTGGACGCTCAACCAACTGTGATACCCAGGCACCCTTTTTTTTTTTTAAGATTTTATTTACTTATTCATGAGAGACACAGAGAGAGAGAGCGGCAGAAACACAGGCAGAGAGAGAAGCAGGCTCCATGCAGGGAGCCCAATGTGGGACTCGATCCCAGGACTCCAGGATCACACCCTGGGCTAAAGGGAGGCGCCAAACTGCTGAGCCACCCAGGGATCCACCCCCCAGGCACCCTTGTGTAAGGTGTTTTCTTCCCATTTTACGGATGAGGCAACACGGCCCGTTGTCAGGGGCTGGGTGGGTCTCTCTCTTGTCCAGCAGCAGCCTGCTGACCACACAAGTGGCCCTTCCCATCTATTCCAGATGTTCCGACAACCCTAGGGGGAGGAGATCTTAGCCTTATTTTACTCGAGGAACACAGATGCTGCACAGTATAACAGGGGTCCAGCCAGGAGTGGCTCCGAGATTTGTTGACTTGGAGACCACGATGGGCCAGGCCCGCTGCTCCCGGCACCCCCTCCTGCTGGAGCTTCTCCTGGTGGCAGGAGAGACTTGCCTGTTATACTCCCCCTGGGGAGTGCTGTGACGTCTCCTGAGGAACAGGATCCCAGACGCTGCCCTGGGTTTCCTAGAGCCTGGCTCATTCTCCGTGGCAAGAGGAAAGCAGAGAAGCCAAGGTATACAGGGCCATTTCTGAGGCCACTCCCAGGCTGCTCCTGGGTCCAACTAAGTGACCACTGAGCTCTGGCATGGGGTGCAGGGGCCCTGGGATGCAGGGCCTGAGGATTGAGGAGGCCAGGGGCCAGGCCAGTGTTGCTAATACTGCAGTTAGCATGTGGCAGCCTGAACAAGTCTGGCTCTACCCCCTTCCCGAGACCTAGCATATACCCTCCTCTCGGCCCTCAAGTCCTGCATCTCCGAAACAGGGCTCCGAGAAATGGGCTCCTCCGCTGGTGCTCGGCACAGGCTCAGCGCACGGTAGGCAGGCCTACGTGACGGCCCATAACCACTCACTGCAGTTCTTACAAGCCTCTCCACAGGGGCGAAAAACAGCCACCCTACGTGATGAGAATTACTGGGAGCTTTTATTCTTCGCTTGAAGCTTTTTGTAACCAGAAAGTAAAACACTTTATGTTAAAAATGAACAATGCACTGGGGGGTCTTCCGGGCCTCAGGACCGCACCCCGCCCCACACCACCTGCTCTGGGCCCTGCCTCACCTTTCTCTGGCCCTAACCTGCACACCCATCCCCCACCCTGTGGTCCGCAAACGTGGTGACATGGGCTCCCCCTACCAGGCCTCAGTTTCCCTAGCTGTCAAGGGAGCTTCTCCAGCCGCAGCCGGGCCAGGCGGGAAGGGGTCAGGTGAAGAGGACCAAGGCACTGGGTAAATGTGAGCTCCCACATGCCCCTCCTCCTGGGCGTGGGGAGGGACCGAGGCTGCTCCGAGCACATGGGCTGGGTGCTCAGAAGGAGTACGGTCCTGGCCTCCTCACCTACCTGCCCATCAGGGTCATCAGGCCTGCGTAGGGAGTGACATGGGCTCCGTGGGGCGGCAGCACAGCCATCAGAGGGAGGGGGTGAGGCCTCCGTGGAGACAGCTCAGAAACAGGCCGCAGGCCACCGGCCGCTGCCAGGTCCGCCATACACGTCAGTGCTGGGCCCAGATGGCCAGGCGGCCCGGGGCTGCCCAGGTGTGGGCCCAATGTGACGACCGTCACCACAACAAACAGACGTTCACAGGCTGCCACCAGCAAACCACAACAAGCCTGCCAGCCTCAGCTTGCAGGGCCTCTGGCACAGGTGGGCACAGGGCCAGGCGTCTGTGTGTCCTCGGCCCTCTCCGGCCTCCCATGGCACCACAGGCAGAGGACAGGGAATCCAGCCGCTGACCTACAGGACGAGACTGCGAAGAGAGGCAGCCCAGACTCACCAACTCCTACCCTGGCCTGGCCCCGCTCTCATCTCGTCCCACTCACCATTCCTTAAATAAGCCCCCTTCTCTCCCAACTCAGCACCTTTGCACGTTCTGTTCCCTCTGCGTAGGATGCTCTTCCCTGTAACTCTCTGTCCCAGCTGGTATATGATCCTCACCGTTTGCCCAGTCAGAGAGGCTTTCCTGATCCCTCCAGCTAAGCTGCCTTGTCCCTGGCTCTCCCTGTATCCAGCTGGCTTGTCCCTTGTCATGTATTACCAGTCCCAGTCCTATAGTCACTACTTTAGGGGCAGCTAAGAAAATGCTTATGAGTACTGACTCTAAAGCCAGGCAGCCTGGGTTCAAACTGCAGCTCTGGCGCTGCCTAGCTGTGTGCCTTCAAGCAGGTGACTTAACCTCTCTGGGCGACAGAGACTCAACTGTGACATGGGGATAAAAGATCCACAGTTATCCTAGGGTTATCAGGCATGTCCTGCGAGGTTATCAGTGCTGTGGAGGTGCCTGACAGGGAAAGATTAGACTGAGCCATCTGGAAACCCGCAGAACCCCAAATAACACCAGGCCCTCAGCCCCAGACAGCCATTCTGTATAGGAAAGTGTTTCCTGTACCTATACCTGTTTCCCATACCTGTTGTACCAAGGGGGTCAGAGAAAAGATATGACTTGACCAAGGTGACACAGTGAGTGTCTGGTAGGGAGCAGACATGAGAACAGGTCTGTGTAGCTCCAATGACCAAACACCAACAGAAAGCCTGAGAGAGGGGTCTCCTCACCCCCTGCGTTACCCCTGCCTGGGTGCCTCGGGGAGATTCCAAATAGACTGGACTGTACTACCCTCTCTCGGGGTCCCATCCATGGTGGGGGCGGGGATCGAACACCCCTCATTGGATCCTGCTGGGGCTTCCACTCACAAAGGGAGTCCCCCATACATCGTTATGTGTAGTCACAACCCGATTTCTAAAGCAACACCTGCTGTTCCCAAATTATTCTCCCCACCCCCTACCTTTGGGGCATTTTAGGTGCTTCTTATGATTTCCAATGCCATTGGAGAAGTCCTAGGTCCCGAGTGCCTGTACCCACCGTGGAGTAGGGGAGGCCAGATGTCCCAAGGCCACCCATGCCCCCTGCCCCATTTAGCTTGTCACTTCTGTACTATGGGGGGTCCTTCAAAGAAAGATCAACTGGACCAACCTACTGCTACTGTGCAGGTAGCTAATGGATGGCTGATGCTTGTTGGCTCTGACAAGCCAAAACCGGTGCCCAGCACCTGATCATCTCCTCTCACTGCAGACTTCACAGCAGCCCCAGGTACTGCTCTGTGGGTGAGTCCAGATGAGGCACTCAGAGCAGGACTCAGAGCAGTTCACAGACAGGACCAGTGAGGCTCAAAGATGTTAAGCAGGAATAGCAGGGTCAGGTGCTCAGTCCCACAAATGTCTGAGGCATCCCCCACCCTCTCCCCCACAAAGAGGCCCCTGAGGAGCTTTTGGGGGCCACCACCACCAAGTGTTGACAGGGAGTGAGGACAGACCTGGCTCCCCCAGGCAGGGGACCAGCTGGATCGCCGGTGCTGTAGCACCCTATCCCCAAGGTCCCAAAACAGATGAAGGGCTCTCTCATTTACTGAGCACCTGCCAAGGGTACCATGTACCCCATCCCACAGGTGAGCAACAGGTTATGTCGTGGGGGGCACTCAACCCCATGGCCCTACCCTCTCTCCTGCTGTGTGCTGGCCTCCCGGGTAGGTCGTGGCCTCTGAGCAACCCCCCACCCCCACTTCTCTCTACCTCTCAGGGCCTTCCTCATCTGCAAAGCAGGTGGGAAGGATTCTATAGCTGCCCACCTCACAGCACCCATCCCTTCTGCAGTGAGCAGACTGGACCCTGCCCTCCCAAGGTTATGCTCCAACCACAGACACGTGGCAATGTCTGAAGACACTCTGACTGCAGGGGGCTGCTACGGGCATCTAGTGGGTAGAGGGTAGAGGCTAGAGATGCTGCTCCACAACCCACAGTGCACACCCAGCCCTGACAACCCAGAAGGATCCAGCCCAAAATGGCAACAGTGACAAGGCTGAACCCGGAGCTGACGGGAGAGACAGGACCACAAACCAACAGCAAACTAACAAACAGAGCCAGTATGTGTAATGTTTACACAGATTCCAAGCATGCTAAGTTCTTAAAGAATAAAGGAAGCCAGGGACACAGACCTTTCTGGGGTGGGATTTGGGCTGAGGCTGATATGGCAAGGAGAAGGAAAGCTCTAGAGCCAAGGGGGCCCACACAGAGGAGGCAAGTACACAGGGACTCAGTCCAGAGATGGAGGGAAGGGGAAGTGGCTGGCCCAGCAGGTGTGAGGAAGGAGGCCTGATCTCACCTGAGGAGATCTGAGTCCACCTCTTCAGTGCTAATAGTCATATGAGTTCACAGGGCAACCCAGTCTGGAGGCAACTCGGTGCTATCCAGACACCCACTGACCCAGAAAACCCACCTCAAGGAGCTCACCCCTAAGATACAATTCCCACAAGAGAAAACAAATAAATAGCTGCCAAGATTTGGTGAGCACCTGTTGTATCCCTGGACCGTGCTAAGCATCTAATCACACCTCACTGGATTGTTTCAGCCACCCCAAGGAGCTGGGATGAACAGGATCTCCATTTTACAGATGAGGACACTGAGGCCAGGGTTTGTAAAATCGAGAGATTGGCCAGGGTCCAGTAGGCCCCTAGGCAGGAAGACAGGCTGAGCGCTCTCTATGCAGGAGGAGGAGCATAGATTTTGTGAGGGAAAACAGTGGTCCCTTCACAGAAGGAGCAAGAAATTGCCTTTCTGCACCTTTGAGATTATCCTAGCCACATGCAGTGTCAACTAGTTAAATGTAAGTAATTTAAATAAAATAACAAGAAAGAAAGAAGCCTTGGGTAAGCTTGTGTCCTGGGCTGCTGTGGGTTTGGGCTTCAGTCTCCTCCTCCATCTGAAAGGGGGAGCCAGACTCACTGGTGCCCCTCCCGGGGGCTCAGAACTGAGGACCAGTGTGGATACAAGGTTCAGGGGCCCAGAGACTCGCACGGGGTCACATGCAAGGACTTGAACCGGAGCCCAGCTTCCTGGGCCAGCTCTTCTCCCTAGGCCACAGATCCTCACCCCACACAACCCACCCGCAGCCACAACAAGCATCTCCCAAGCCACTATGGCAGAGGCCAACAGACAGTGAGTGCAGAAGGATAGGCTTTGGCACTGAGGTGCCATATGACCACGGACCAGCCGTACCCCCTCCCTGAGCCTATTTCCTCCTCTGGTGTTCTGGGGGGTGCAGTGACCTTGATCTCCAGGAGAGGATAAGCCCTAGTCAGAGGTTGTTAAGACAAAAGTCCCAGGACAGATCTGTGTGACCTTGGGCAAGTCATTCCCTGCCAGGCTGGTACACTTATAAAACTCAGAGATGACAACACACCTGTGTTACTAGGTAACCATGACAGCTAAATGAGACAATGCACATAAAACGTCTGGCACCAAACGGGTTGGATCAGTAGCCACCCTGGCCCACAGGCCTTCGGTCGCCTCAGTGGGCCCCGGACTGCCAAGTGAGCCCCTAGAAGGGCAGGGTGGACCCCTAGACTGCAGAGCCCGGGCTTCAAGAGCCCATGATTAGGGAGGGACATTTCCCTAGTGACACCTAAGCTTCCCAGAGCCTCGAGGAAACGGGACACTCCTCTTGCTCGGGCTCGTGGGCTGAGCTAGCACAGGTCTCCACCTGGGGCCATTGTGAGGTCACCCAGGACACCAGGAAGCACTGCTGGGCCCCACGCTCCTGCTCCTGCAAGATGGTAAAAGCACCTCTCCCTACCTGTTATCATCATTTGTATCAAAACAAAATCTTACAGAACACAGGGGGGTCGAAGAGGAGAATACCTTAAAAGGTATGCTTGGTGGTAAAAACCCCAATCTATAGCTCAGGTTCCAAGACAGCACTGTATGCACACCTAATAGGTCCCTGATTTCGACAGGTCTCATGACTTCTCACCCTCAGCAGTAGCCTGAGAAGTGTTTTCATTTGTCCATTCCCCTCATTCAGATGAGGGCACTAAGGCCCAGCGGGTCACAAAGGGAGCGGGGCAGAGCTGGGCCTAGAGCCGGCCCCTTGCACCTGGCCACCTGGCAGGGGTTCCCACCCCCCACCCCCAGGCCCACCCAGCAGGGGTCCACCCACGCCATCTGGGGGTCTACCCCAGGCGGGCAGGGCGGGCAGGCTGCACCAGTAGTAGGAAGGCGGGGGTCCAGCAGAAGGCCAGGCCAAGATGCAGACATGCTGGAGGACGGGGAGGGCAGGGAACGTTCCCCCAGGCGCACACCCACGGTGGTCACGGGCAGGCCTCCGAGCACCAGCAGGGATGGGGCACCTATTGAGTGGGCATGCAGAAATGCTCCTCAGCTCTCTACATACTTCCTGGTAGTATCCAAACATCCCCACTGGCATCCAAGGCCCCTCACCAGTCGCCTCACACCCACTGGCTTATGCAAGTGTAGGACACACCTATGAAGCCAGTGGCATCGGCACCGTGGCTGGAGGAGGAAAGTCAGAGCTGTCAGGCTCCAGCTACGCAGGCCATGCAGTGCAGTTTGGGCTAGGAGTGTAAGATCCACACACAGCAACAAGAACAGCTGCAAACACTCATCTACGCTGACTCCGAGCCGACCCCACACTCAGCACTTCCACACGCTAATGCGCAGAATCCTCACCACAACCCTGCAATTTAGCTTCTAGTATCATCCCCATGACACAGACTGAGGCCACATAGCTCATGAGTGGGGGAGACGGGCATGAACCTCGCCGGCTGGCGGCAGCCTCTCCCCCCAACACATAGTGATGTAGGCCCCAAGGGCCACAGTGGGCGCCATCCCGGGGATCCTGAAGGACAGTGAGCGTAACCATACCCCTCGTACCCCTTTATTAGTGAACTAATAAAGAAGTGATTAATACAAAAGTCAGGGCAGTTATTAGGGAGGTACAATTCTGGGGGGGACTTTGGGGCACAGTAATGTTTAATTTCTTTAGCTGGATATTGTGTACACGGAATTCATTTTATTTTTATTCATTAAAATACAGAGGTACACTTATTACATCTTTTTGATGTCTGTAATGTATTCACAATTCAAAAGTTTAAAAGGAATGGAAGGCCCCACCTGCCAAGAGGTGTCAACAGGGTCAGTGCAGAGCTGCCAAGGAGAAGGACAGAGAAGCCAGGATGGCCCCTGGAATGCCAGCTCAGCCATGACACCCCCGAAAGGGACCCTGAGGGCAGGGAGAGGGTGACAGGGACCCATTGGTGGGAAGAGGGATAAAAGCCTCTTCAGGGGTGAGCCTGGTGACCCTCTCCCTATTGGATACAGCCCCAGGTCTGGGGTCTCTGAGCTGCAGATGGGCCTACCAGGCTGCCAGCACCCAGCCCTGAATGTTCTTCATGCCCTTCGTATGAAGCTTTTTGGGATTTCCACGGTCAGTGCTAAGAAGGACACATGCCCAGAAGCAGCTAGGCAGGCAAGCCTGCCTTCCAAGGGCAATGCCTAGACGGGAGGCCAAGGGGAGGTACGGATGGTCCCCAGAGGGCTGTAAGCCCCAACATCAGGAGCTGAGCTCAGGGCAGGCCTGCCTCATTGCCCCATCTGGCGGTGGGGGGGGGGGGGGGGGCGGGGGCTCTCTCCTCTGGGCTGCCCCCAGTGCTCTTCCTCTGGGATGAACACTGACACACAGCACCCGCCCTGAGACCCTGACAATGCTCTGCATGGCTGCCAAGGCCCCGCACCCAGCCAAGCCTATGTCCCAACTGCTCCCCATCACCTTGGGCTCCCATCCAGACACACCTGACCTTGGATCTGGACTCACCACCGAGACCTTCTCCAACTCCTTAAGTGGAGCTCTTTGAGAGTCAGGGTGCTCCTCACCCACCCCGTATCCCCACAGCCAGCACCATGCCTGGCACTGATGAAGTTCTACCCACTGAGGGGCCGGCCTAGAGGTTCCCATTGTCCTGATCCTCCACCCCACACTTCCCTGTGCTCAGGGGAGGCAGAGCTGCAAAAGGGGTCAGTGCCCAGTCCTCTCTGTTCCCCACAGGCCTTCCCCAGGAAGGCCCAAGAAGCAATGGGAGGCCCCAGCTCCAGCCAGGGGACCATTGAGGAAAGACCCTGGTACATTTCAGCTGGCATTACAGAAATCCGCAGCCAGAGTCTTCGTGTCATAGGGCTTAGGAGCTCCAGAGATCGGGGTCCTGTTTACTCACTCATCACCGAATACCTGCCACAGCCATAACAATAAGAACATAATAAAACATATGGCTCATTAGACACACTGTCTCCAGTCTTTGCTACCACCCTGCAAGGGAGTGTTTATTCCCATGTTACAGAAAAGGAGACTGATGGTCAGAGAAGGCACAGAGGAAGTCAGGAAGCAGTGAGGAAAGTCAGACTCAGAACACAGGCCTGTCTACACACTGAGCCCAGATTCTGCACCTCCTTCCCGTCTTGCTGAGGTTCTCTGTGGAGTGAGGACAGTCTCGCTGGCCCACTACCTGACACTTAGCAAGAGTAGAATGAGGCTGTCTGCATCCATCCCTGTGGCTGCCAGCAGGACAGGCAGGAAAAGTCCTTGTCCCCAATCTGCAGGTGAGGAAACTGAGGCCTCTCACTGGAACGGTAGGCCATGCCCAGGGCACTGAAATCATTTACAGAGCACAGTGAATGTAACTTTGCCAACATCACACAGCCCAAGAGCCTGAACTGAAATGTGGCCACAGTCACCTCTCCACACCGAGAGTGCAGGCCACCCCCATACCACCTCTCCTCCCCAGCTGCCCAGAGCCTCCAGCGGTTCATCTGAGCCTGAGGAGTCCCTGGGCCAAGGACAGTGAACAGCCGCCGCCACCTGCTTCTGTTCCGTGAACAAGAGGAAGCGGGGCCCTTGCCTAACAGAGGAAGTTCCTGGGCGGGGCGGGAGCCAAGCCAGGAGGGCCTGCCCAAAGATCCCAGCCCAGCCTGAGGTCCAGGAAGGGGGCCACCTCTGATGCCCAATGCGGGCTGGATGCTGACCGGCAAGGCTGGGGCTCACAGCCCCCCTCCCACCCACCAGCCAGCAGGCATCGCCCCTTTAAGCAGCAGCCAGTTGGGCTGGCATGCCCAGCGGGTGAGTCAGCACCCAGTGCCCGCTGACTCACCCACCGGAAGCCTCCCGCTGCCCCAGCCCTCTCCCCACACAGGCAACTGAGAACTTTGCTCCTTTCAGGCCTCCAGCCATGGGCTGGCTGATAGAGAGTTTCCTGTGCGTCACGCCAGGGGTGGGGGAAGTCCCCAAGGTGTCACCCCCCAGTCTTTCCGACAGCAGGGACAGGAGAGGACAGGGAGCTGGGGGGGGGGGGGCGGGGGGAGGGACAGTGGCTCGGGCAGGCAGGGCCAGGACACAGACAGTGCTCCCGAAGCCTCAGTGTCCCCACTGGGCATCCAGGAGCCATGTGAAGATCAACTGTGCAGTGCCTGTGTGGGCGGCACTCGCAGTGCAGCAGGAGCAGTGACAGGATGCACATGGTACCCCCAAGGACAACGTGGCTTGAAGCAGCAGACCCAAAGCATGCCCTCGGCCTCTGACCCCAGCCAAAGATGGCCTGGGGGCAAGAAGCCTGGGGAACACCAGCAGAGCTGCAGCACAGAGGATGGAGCAGGGACCAGCTGCAAGGCAGGAAGCTCAAAGGTAAAGCTCCCTTAAGGTCAAGTGCCAACCATGCCCTGTTTTGTTCAAATTCCTGAGAATGTGGAGAAGAGCACAATGCTGGAGGGCCCTGGGCCCAAGATGGGGGGGGGGGGGGGCCACAGGTGAGAATCCTGCCTCTGGGGAACTCAGTCTAGCCACTCCCCCTGTCTGACCCCAGTTCTGTCATCTGACAAGTGGGTCAGACTGCACTGAATATAAAATGTGCCAACTGTAAAGGACTGTGTACACAAGAGGCATCACCCCTAGCTCAGTCCCCACTCCAGGTAAGGCCAGGCCTGGAGGAGATGCAGACTAGACAAAGGCATAACATAGGGTCCCACCAGCTGGGATGGCGGGGTGGGGGAATGGGGGACGTCCCATTAGCTCTGCTGGAGCATCAAGGACAGGAATGGGACATAAAGGAGCACGGGGGAGACCTTTGGAGATACACAGTCCTGGATAGAGACATAGCTGCACCTGTCACAGCTGTATGAGCTCAGGCAAGGCACTGACCATCTCCAAGCCTCAATTTCCTCATCTGTAAATGGGGCTTCGAGGAATAAATGGGAGAGCACATGGAACATGGAAAAAAGCTTGATAAGTGGCAGCTCTCAGATTTTTTGGTGAGGGGGTGTCATGGCTCCCCACCATATCTTTCCACAGACCCTAAAGAGGCTGATAAGGTCCCTGAGCTTTGCAGAAGTACCTGTCCCTCCATCTAACCCACACACTATCAGGTATTACCTGGACCCACAAACTGGAAATTCATCTTGTTAATCTCTGCAGAGAGGCTCAGAGAGGGCAACACCAGGATTCAAGTCACACAGCACACAGGAATCAAGCAGTGCCTCCCCCAAGTTCCTTTTCCCTTCACACCTTTGACCCCTCTCCCTTCACAACTCTACAACTTTTATTGTGATGAGGTATTCCCTGCCTGGAAGCAGCTGAACGAGCATCTGAGCATCGGAAGACAAACACTGCTTCCAACTGTGTCCTTCTGCCCATGAAAACACTGTGGCCCAGAGAAGTTGAGGGACCTGCTGGAAGTCCCATGGCACTGACCAAGCCAGGCAGAGACCCCACACTAGAGAAAAGAAGTGTCTGGGGTCCTAGTTCTCCAAAATGGCAAAGCATATGATTTCCCAGTTCCCAAGCTCCACGAGGTCCGTGCAGGCCAAGTCCCTCCCCGGCCACCTCCCCCCTTGAGTGCCTCCTGAGTTACTCACAGTGGTTGGGCAATGGTCAGGGATCCGGCCTCCCACTTACGTAAGACGTAATTATCCTGCCCACCAGGCCGGCCAGGCTCTGGCTAACAGCCACCGCAGCCACAGGCAGCAGGGGTAGAGATGGACCCACACCCTCCCTGGGACCCCTCAGCCCTCCTGCTGCCTGAGCCCCTCTAGAGAAACAGAGGTAGGATCAAGCCCTGAGTAGAGGCCCACTGAGTGACATCAGTTACCTTTCTCCACCTCACTCTGCAGCTGCAATGCAAACAGAGCCAAGGCCTTGACCCCACATGGCTGAGGAGAACGGTAACAAGGTGTGGGCAATTATTGTCCCTGGCTCAGCACCTACTGTGTGCCAGGCATCATGCTGCACTCTTCTCCTCGCCCATGCTTGCATGAAACTCTTTAGTATTTGCTACCTCATATCATACCCAGCAATCCACACAAGGTATGTGTGATTACTTCCATTTTACAGATAAGGAAACTGAGGCCCAGAGATACTCCTGCTGTTGGGGTGAGGAAGAGGCAGGTTTAGAGGCCCAAGGGGCAGCCCATTCATTACAGCTATGTCCGGTTTGGAAATCTCACACAGCCTAGCCTGCTGAGGCTCTGACGTGCCAAAAACATCCTTTCCTCTTCCCCGTGCACGCACACACACACACACACACACACACAAAATCCCCCTTTCACCCTCCAAGTTTCACCCCCCTCCCCCCCCTGCCCCGCATGACAAATCCTGCCGCTTTGACGCTGCAGCCGCCACCTCACAAAAATTTCCAGGAAGGCCAGCTACTTGGAGAAGACTAAAGTGAGCCCATTGCACAGCCAGCACCCTGGCCTAGCGGCTGACCCAGAACTCAGAGGCAGCAGGGACAAGTCCAGTATCCATTAACCCTGGAGATACAGGGGAGCAAAAGGGGGTGAGCTCCCCAAGTGCAGAGAGAAGCTTGCAAGTCAAGACAAGGAGAAGCTGATGGAGAGGGGGCTTGTGTTAGCGTGGGGTGGAAGGCCAAGAGAGGTTCCTGGGGGACAAGGCTGCAGGGCTGCAAGCTGGCCAGGGATGGGGCCTATGTGGATGGAGAGAGTTGGGGAAGAGGAGTGAGTTCTTGGCTGGAGTGTAGCCAGGGCACCCACATGGGGAGCGGGGGGTGTACAGTGAGATTCCCCCCCCCCGCAAAGCAGCACTGCTGGGGCTCAGATGGGGAGTCATTTAAATCCCAGCGTGGATACAGCCCTGGGACCAGGGGAGTGGAAGGGGGCCCTGGGTGCAGGATCCGAGTGATTCCCACCTGGATCCAGCAGAAGGACCCAGACGGGGAGAATTCCTGTTCTGGGTGCAGTTAAGGCCTAAATGAGGAGGTCAGAGTGAGGTTTCTGACCTGGAGCGGGGTCACCGGAACGAGATCGGGTCTGATCTGAGTGCAGTCCCCAGGCCCGAACGGGGCGGGGGAGGGGGGGGTCCAGGTGAGGTCCAGGCTGAGATCGAGACCCGAATGGGGAAGGATTCCGAGCCGCAGTGCTGCCCGGGTCCCGGACGGGGGTTGCAACAGGGTCCCACAGACAGCCTGGGGTTCGTGGTCCGGGCGCGACCGGGGAGCCGCGCTCCCCCCGGGCATTCCTACCTTTGGTCTGGGGCATGCTAGCGGGCTGACTGGAGGCGGGGGACTCCATGGTGCAGGCGGGTCCAGGAGCGGTGGCAGGAACTAATCTAGAGGGCGGCGGGCTCCCCCCGGGTGGAGAGCGCTCATGGCTGCGGGCAGGGGGCCCGGGCGCGGCGGCGGTGCGCAGGCGGGGGCGGCGAGAGCGCGTCCGCGACGGGCGGTGCCGGAGCCAGACTGGGCAGCGCCGCGGGGGCCCCGGCCGGACGGCGCCGACGACAGCCCCGCCCCCGCGCGCCGATTGGCCCGCCAGTCTCCGGGGCCCGTCCCCTGCCTATCAGAGGCCGGCCCGGCGTGCCCGTCAAGCGCCCGCCTCGCCCCTCCCGCCCCGCACCCGGCTCCTCCCACTGCCTGTCGAGCCCCGCCCTCCAGCCGGGAAACCCGGGCCCCCTCGGGGCCAGCGCCGGCCCCTCCCGCCGCCTGTCAAGACGCAAGCCCCGCCCACTGCCCGGGATTGGCCGAGCCCGGCTCGCGCCCTCAGGCACCAGGCCCCGCCCCGCCTTCCCCGCCCCGCCCCGCCCCGCCCCGCAGCGCCCGGCCGGTGAGCTCCGCGGGCACGGCTGGGTGTGTGGCGTCCCCTGGGACAATCCCCGGGTATCCCAGGGTGGCGGGGCTGGGGGACGGGGGGTTAGAGTGCGCCCCCGGGGCGAGCCCTGCGTCCGGATCCCTACCTGGCCACTCTCCAGCGCCCGTGACCTTGGGCAAGCCAGGGAGCCCCTGGAGCCCAGCTCGGTCTTTGCCTCTGTGGGAAGGAGACCAGAAGGGCCCGGCCTCCCGGCGCTGCGCGGGGGAACCGGGCGGCCCTTGCAGGCAGTCCTGGGGGACCCAGTGTTGTCAAGGGCTTAGGCACAGTGCCCGGGGTCCGCACCTCTCTTCCCTGCCTCTGCAAACCTCCTCTGAGCGCCCGCCGGGGGTCAGGCACCGGGGAAGGGGTGGGTCACAGTGGGGGACTTGTGCTACCTACCGGGAAGCCAGTACATGTAGCGCTAGGGGTTGGGTCTTCAAGGTCCCTCCTCTACACGGGAGACGGAGTCTCAGGGGGAGTAAGGTGGGCCTTTGGTTCTCTTCTCCTCTGCCCTCCGGGCCTCCTTCTGGACATACAGACTGCATAGCATGTAATAGCCACCCAGGCCAGTCCTCCCTTCTCCCCTGTGGAGTCTAGGGGGATTTTAGGAGCCACCGAGCAATCTGGCCTGGGGATCAGGTGACTCAGATGCAAAGCTATGGGCTAGCGAGGGCAGGAAGCGCCTGGCAGAGGTCAACGGGTCAGCCCCTCGCCTCTGGGCAGGCATGAGTGTGCTGCCTGCCAGGGACCTCACGTGAGGGAAGCAGATTCCACCACCTGCTAGAAATGCTTGGAGCGGGGAGCTGACCTCTGCTTGCCCATTAGTAAAAAGGGGTGATTCCCTGCAAGGCCCCACCCACACAGTGATGGAGAGGGCCTGATGAGATAAGGAAGGGGGGGGATACGTTATTTATGTTATCATTATTCTCTTCCTGCATCTCTTGCTCATCCTTTCCTGGCAGTGGGTGAAAAGTCATGATCTTGACAGGTATGGGATCAAATGCCAACTCTGCTACATACTAGAAGTCATGGAACAGCTCCATGCCTCAGTTTACTGACCTATCCCATGGGAACAATGAAGCCTCTCTGAAATTGGTGCAACTCCAAGCTCAGGCTTGGAAGTGCCTGGCTTAGGGCCTGGTACTTCCTAAGTGCCCAGGAAATGTTTGTAAATACACTTCAGGCCACCTCCTCCAGGAAGCCATCTCAGCCTAACCACTCCTGGGTGTCCAGAGCGCTCTATTCTCAATAGGCCCTGTGACCCTGGACTAGTCATTTCACCTTGGGACCTGCTGCTTATCCATCTGTAAAATGGGCACCCAGCAGCTGCTGCCTCCCTACCAGGACTGCAAGCCTGGTCCCACAGGTTTCCTAGGTTCAGGCTCCTGCCATCCACTCAGACTTCCACACTTCCCATGCTCCGCCTCACCCTCTCTGTTCCTTGTTGTGTTCAAGGGTCTTACTGCTGACCCTTGAACGTGCCAATACCAATCCTGCCTTGGGCCCTCCGCCCTGACTGTTTCCTCTGCCTGGAGCACCTTTCCTCCCAGAATTCCTGTGGCGCTTCCCTGCCAGCCTGCAGGCCTCCACTTAAATGAACTCCTCTAAAAGGCCTTCCTGTCATGCCCCCAGATCAGTTTAAATTCTCTGCGCAGCACTCATGCCACCAATGCCTTTCCCATTTGCTCTGTCTTTTATCCAGCTCTCCTTCTAGACCATCAGCCTTTCCTGGGCAGGAATCTTGCCAACTCATGCCCTGCTGCAGTCCTGATGCCAGTACAGCCCTGGGCCTGGCACATAGTAGGTGCCTAATAAGTACTTGAGAAATGAACAAAGGAAGGATGAAAAGCGTGCCACAGATATCAATGAAGTGACTCTCGTCCCGTGCCAGCCTCCCGGGCACCCACATGATTCAGGCAAGGCCCTTCAGCTGCAAGAGTTGATGGTTAGTCAGGGAGCCTGACAGACAGCCCAAGAATCACAAAACTCCATGTGGGGCGCTATAAATAGACTCATGAGCAAGAGTCTCTGGAAGGTGCCAAACACCACCTGGGTGAGGTCAGGGAAGGCTCCTCAGAGGAAGTGACTTTGATACTGGACCTTTAAGAATCAATAGGAGCTTGTCAGGCAGAAAAGCAAGAAAGAGTCTTCCAGGAAAGTGTTAGAGGTGCTAAATGGGCCCCATATAAGGGCCAGCACGGGATGCAGAGCTGCATTGCTGCCAGGGGAGGAAGCATCACATGACAGCTTCTGTTTTTCTTCCTCACCAGTTGTAGCAGTATCTGCTGGCTTCCCTCTACCTCGAAAGAGCCCAGGGAGGGTGATGAACCTCATGATCACTCAGAAACCGGAAGGAGCATTTGATGGGATCACAGCAGGTTGCTGTTTACCCTGACTCTGAGAAGGAACATCCCAAACACCCCTCTCTGTGCACCCAGGGAAACAGACACAGGGAGGAAGAGGGTGTGGCTAAATAGGGTGTGGGTGTGAGCCAAGATGGGAGGGACCCGGGATGACAGAGGACTGGAAAGAGAAGATGGCCAGAATTCACAACTGGGGAAGCTCACTCACTCATTCATTCAGCAACTATTTATTGAGCAGTTAGTGTGCCTAGCACTGAGGACACAACACAACATTGAACAAGACAGACACCACTCCCTGCCCTCAGGGAGGTGATGGTCTGGTGGGCAAACCAGACAAGCAAAATGCCTAGGTTGCATCATTATAGCCTATCAGAGGATAAGTGCTATGGGACAAAGGATAGAAGGCGATGGGGAGTGCGTCCGGGTGTGGGGACTATACTTTTAGAGACAGAAGTCAGGAAAAGGTTCACTGGAAGGTGACATGTAAGCAGAGAGCTGAGGAAGTGAGGGAGGAGTCATGAGATGTCTGGTGGAAAAGCATGCGGGCAGAAGGAACAGCATGTGCAAAGGCCCTAAGGTAGATGACTTCTAGGGGAATAACAGTGTGGCTGGAGTAGTGGGAGCTTGGGGAGGGGGGCTGTTCTCACCTATGGTACCTCTTCTACATCTGCAACACACTCTTGCACAAGCAAAACCCCACGAGCCTCCTTTCACACCTGTGTAGGTCCACACAGCCCAAATACGCATGTACACGTGAACACAGCAGGGTGCACAAGTGTGAACCTACATGTGGAATGGCCACACAGATGCAGGCATATTAACAGACTCCATCCACACGCACAGCTGTGCCCACTCACCACCCGGCACTGGCAGGGGCCTCCGCGGCCTGCTGATACACAGCGCCCTCTGGTGACCGTTTCTGGCATGGTGGCTGGATGTGAGCGGGTCACTTGAGGGAGCCCCGGGGCAGAGTCAGCCAAGCCACCCTCTCTACTCTTTCCGTCCTTTCCTTTCCTGCCCCCAGTCCCTCCACACTGCAGCCAGAGAGAGCCTTCCAAAATGCGGGGCTGGCCGTGCTCCAAACCCTGCCCGGGCTCCCTCAGTGGGGAACCTCCCCCGGCATCTTCCCATTCCAGCCACTCCCAGCGCAAGCTTTCCTCCCTGAACCTGTGTTCGCAGAGGCTGCTCCCTCAGCTAGGGATGTGCTCCCTGCCTTCTCCACCTGACTCAAGCCCTCCCCTGCTTCGCTGCCCAGTTCTGAAATCGAATGGGGAGGCTTTTCCTGACACACACCAGTAGCACCTCCACCCCAGCCCTCTCATCGAGGACCCTGGCTCTGCCAGCGCCTGCACCCCATCAGCCTGTCCTTCGAACCTGTGGCCCTCCAGAGCAGGAGCTGGGACTAGTTCCTGCAGGCCCAGCACGGGGCCAGCTGCAAGTGATGCTCGGAGGCAGTAGGAGTTACCTGGAAGGAGCATGGCAGCGGGTGGGAGCCTCTCACTTAGGATCAGGCTCCAAAGTTGTGGTGTATGGAGAAAACCGAGAAGGCAGGCAGGGGCTCACTTGCCTTATTTATTTATTTATTTATTTATTCATTCATTCATTCATTCATTTATTCATGAGAGACACAGAGAGAGGCAGAGACATAGGCAGAGGGAGAAGCAGGCTCCCTATGGGGAGCCCGATGTGGGACTCAATCCCCAGACCCGGGATCACACCCTGAACCGGAGGCAGACGCCCAACCACTGAGCCACCCAGGCGTCCCTCACTTGCCCTATTTAAATTGTGACCACCCTCAAGTATCAAAGGGTGAATTCCTACAAGCTAGATGACTCTGCTAGCAAAGCAGCAAGTACTATTTTTAGAGCACCTGCTATGTGCTAATCCCTCAAAGCACATCGTCTTGTAGACTTATTATGATGCAAGGTGCATGAGGGCAGGGAGTTTACTTTGGTCACTGCGGTGTCCCCAGCATCCAGCAGGCACTTAGTGAATAATCATGGAGGGGAGAAAGGCTTACAACAGCTCAGAAGAGGCATACTAGCTTCACCATGCCCATTTAACAGAGAAGGAAACTGAGGCCCAGAGAGATATCTGAAGCAGTTAGTCACAGTAGAATCAACTGTTGTTGAAACTGTCAGTTGGAGACAGAGTTTTCCCTGCCTTTCTCTGCCCGTGCTTTCATTAAATGGTTTGCAACATCCTTCTACTGAGCAAAACAAGTTGTCCTTGAGCTCTTGCCACTGCTCTCTGGAAAAATGCCAAGCCCTTGCTTGGAGCCCTTGGGATGGAGCCCTTGGGGCTGTCCAGCCCAATGTTCTGCAAGGATAAGCTCAGAAACCCTGAGGCTGCCCCAGGGACACATGCAGGCGCCCAGGGGCTCTGGACCCCCAGGACCCCCAGGACCTCCAGTCCAGAACTTGTCTGTCACCAAGTCCTCACACATGGCCTTGCGTGCCCAGGAGAAAGGGATGGGTGTTGATTGACACCTGTCTCACTCCAAAGCTGAGCCATGATGTGACCCAGTGTGGTCAACAAGGTTAGGCTTTCATCTTACACACAAGGAAACTGAGGCCCGAAGCTTCAAGCAGCTTCTGTGTTCTCACTGCCAGGAAGAATGAAACCAGACTTTTAACCCACATCATTGGAACAGCCTACTATGTATTAGGCAGTTTACTAGAAGGCTCATACCTGTTATCTCACCTCCAGGACCTCAGAGTGGTCCTTATCACCAGGGCATGGTGTTTGCAACAAGTGCAATGACAGAGAAAAATAAATTGCCTGTCTAGACCAAGGAGAAGAGAAGCAGAACTGCATTCAGATGGGGCTGACTCCATGACCTGAGCACACCCCAATGGCTGCCTGGAAAGAGCTGTTTTTGGATGTAAAGGCGTCCTGGCTTCCCCAGGAAGTAGCTGAGTGACCTTGAGCTAACCACTTGTCTC
The DNA here is from genome assembly GCF_048164855.1 of Canis lupus baileyi. Lineage (NCBI taxonomy): Eukaryota > Metazoa > Chordata > Mammalia > Carnivora > Canidae > Canis > Canis lupus. The sequence continues at coordinate 46,331,152 of NC_132840.1, forward strand.
AGCCAGGCATTGGAGATTAAGCGCATCCGTTCTCGTCAATGCTTCTGTGCCCTTTCAGCCATCCCCAAGCCTTGACTTCCATCCTTCCTATGACAGGGTTCTCATCCCCTCACTAGAAGTGTCTTCCATTCCCGGGGAATTCTGACCATCACCTGCTTCTTCCTGAGGTCATACTGAGGTTTGCCCCTCTTGGAGATCCCAAGCTCAAATCCACCCATCCATTCGGTATATATTTCCTAAGCATCTACTTTTGCCTGACACCCGTTAAGTACGGAGGAGACAGCAAAAAACAAGACATACAAGGTCCCTGCCTTCATGGAGCAAACTTCTGGGGGAGGTTGAGAAGGAAGGCAATTCATCATATGTACATATGAAGTAAATACATCAAATAATTTCCAAAAATGAGGGCTGTGAACAAAAGCGAAGTATGGTGATGTGGCAAAGAAGCACCATTAGGAAAGTCAAGGAGGCCTTCCTGGAGGAAGTATCTTCTGAGCCCAGACTTGGGTGGAAAAAAATACCCATGTGAAACTGGGAGTAGGAGCTGACATAAAATAGACCATGGTACAAAGTAGGTGCTCAGAGAAAAAGATGAAGGGGACTTCTAGTTAACCATGAACTGAATGGGGATATTTTTTTCCCTTCCCTCCCCAAACCCTTCTAAAATAACAATAGAAAAAAATAAGATAAAATAAATCTTTGAGGCACAAGCTCACAAGGACAAAGAGACAATTCGAGACAAGGCGAATCCACAACATCTTCAAAGCTAGCCAATGAACAGACAAATAGTAACTAACTTAGGGAGTGGAAGGAGGTGAAATCAAGACTGGAGAAGGAGGGGGCCAACCTCAGGCCAGACCACCGACCTGACAGTCCCTCAGAAATACTCAGCCCGGGAGGCCCCAGGTTCCCCTGGAAGGGGAGGGGCAGCTGGGGATGGAAACCCAATGAGGTAAGAGTTTATAAAAGGAGCAGTTATGCCTCCCAACCTCCTACAGACAAAGGTCATGAGCCTCCAGCCTAGAAGGATCCCCGAGTGCCCCCCTTGACATAAAAAGGAAAAAAATCAGCTGGTAACTAACAAAACAGATCACACAAAATAGAGGATATACATAAAGTACTCCACAGCTCAGATGGGAAACAATATTTCCATAATCACGATACTGTAAACACCAAATACTGATGTAGCCACACATTTTGAGCACATGAGGTTGGGCGCTTGGGGGAGGAGAAGCACAGGAATGTGCATGTAAGAGAACGAAATCTTCCCCCTCCATCCTAGGAGCTATCAGATATTGTCTAAAATGGGAAAGAAAGACAGAAATGGCCATCTAAGCATGTGATGGAGAAATAAGGAAGGAAGAGCTAAAGGGGTTGCAAGCAGCCACACTAGAATATCAGCTGCGGGCAGGAAGGGACTTGCTCTGCTAGGGACATCGCAGAGTCCCCAGTGCCCAGAACAGAGCCTGGCACACACCGGATGCTCCATCCTATTTGTCCATGGACAGGCGGCTGCTGGCTTCTCCTTGTTCTTCTTACAAGCCTGGTCATGCTGTTTGACTCCAACACTGTGTACATGCTTTGCTTTAGTACGAAGTGGAAGTCAGCTTGAGGGGAAAAGAAGAAGGCGAGTCATCTAGAGCCTGGCTCCAGGAGTGAGAGGATATGAGGGGAGCAGGCCCAGGTCGTGGAAGGCCGAAATGGAATAGGTTTAGAGCACCTGCCGTCATTCCGGGACGCTCTGGCCTGCCAGCCGCACACTCCCCAGAAAAGCCACAGGTCCCTCCGCAGAGCCATGTGCTTGAGGACCCCACAGGGGCCTCTGCTGCGGGATCAGTGCTGCAGCCACGCCCAGCGCCCCCGGTCCTCCCGCTGCCTGCCTTGCACGAGTTGGGGCACGCTGTCTGTTGGGCTGTGCCTGGGTCCTGGTGTCCCATGTCTCCAGTGGAGGCAGCTCTGCCCTGGAGGGAGGGAACATGCTGGAGACCCCAAGCCAGCATCTGCTGCAGAGCAGGCAAGAAAGGGACACATGTACCCACCCAGGGGGACCCTGGGCAGGACAGGCCACTGTGTGGTGTCTGGCTGTCCGCCCCGGCCTTGGCTGGGACGCGACCTCAAAGCCGAGGGCCACTCTGAGGGACCTGCTGTGGAGACGACCGGGACAGCACAGACATCCAGCCTGAAGCCAGGCCTGAGATCTGTCCCAGCCAGTTCCCAAGTGGTGTTGAGCATGGCCCACCTCCCCACGCAGAGAGGCCTCAGGGGAAGCCTCCTCCGGCCCAGCTGGGCCCTGTGCAGGCCTCGAGTCAGGGCTCTGCTGGGGAAGCTCCCCTGCGTGAAATGCTCTTGGCTGCCACCCGCCGCCGACTCCTGCTCAGAGTCAAAGGCTCAACCATCCCATCCTTTGAAATGTTCTGTTTCCAGACCCTTCCCAGCACCCACAGGTCTTCCTGGTATAAGGAGAGAAAGGGTGTTCAGGTGATCCATGTTGGGGAAATTGTCATTTGAAGGGTCGCAGACATTCGTGGGTGGAAAGAGGAGTCTGTCCTGGAGGGAAGCCCCAGTGAAAGATTGAGATTGATCAGACATCTAGTGGGCGGGCAGCCACGATGCCCCCGGCCTGCCAAGACCAGTGGCTTCCTTTGCCCTTCTCCTAGGGATGGATTTGCTCTGCCCTGGCTCTGGAAGTGATTGCTTCTGCTCAGGGATGAAAGAGCCAACAAGTAGCAGGGAGGATGTTGGGTCTCGCACACTCAGAGGTGCCCTCCAGCCTCCACCCCACGGTGTTGTTCAGTGAATGATTCAGATCTGAGGCCACGGCAGGGGGCGCTGCTGTGATGACCGAGTCCTTAAGGGCTATGCAGGGGCAAGATTGGAGAGCAGCGAGCCACATGGCCTCTTTTGTGGTAGGAGCTCTCCCCTCTGCCAGCTGGTCTCCGCCTCGCATGAGCCACCGGGAAAGTTTGCTCAAAGCTGCTGCCTGGACTGAGTTGCTCTGTGGGAATGTAGGAAATAGTCCCAGCAGGTCAGCCTTGGTGGCATCTGGGCAAAGAGATCACAAGGAATGTGTTTGTCTTCTTTATGCTTTTCCATCGAACGGCTCTGTAAGAACCATGTGTTATTTTATTTTTTTGTTTTTATTTATGATAGTCACACAGAGACAGAGAGAGAGGCAGAGACACATACAGGCAGAGGGAGAAGCAGGCTCCATGCACCAGGAGCCCGACGTGGAATTCAATCCCAGGTCTCCAGGATCACGCCCTGGGCCAAAGGCGGGCGCCAAACCGCTGCGCCACCCAGGGATCCCTTTTTTTAATATATATTAATTATGTAGTGGTTTGATATGTTAATAAAGCCAATTAATCTAATTGATGTTTCTCTGATTTTTAAGATTTTTTTAGAGACAGAGAGTGAAGGAGAGCAGGGAGAGGAGAGTGGGAGGAGGGGCAGAGGCAGAGAGAATCCTTAGCAGGCTCCACGGCCAGACGGAGCCCCACGTGGGGCTGGATCTCACCACCCTGAGATTGTCACCTGAGCCGAAATCAAGAGTTGGACACTTAACTGACTGAGCCAGCCAGGTGCCCCTATTTGATATTTCACTGTAAACAAACAAAATATCATCATTATTTTTAACACTACCTTTCTTTACACCTCAGATCCTGCCTTTTACGGGAAGTCTTCCTGAAATACCCAATCCGAGAGCCTCACAGGACTTGACACCATCTAATGACTCAAAACTGCAGACTCTGGTAGTGTCAGGGGCTGGGTGTGTATGGCGGTTTGGGGGAGGCAGAGGGTCACAGCCAAAGGTCCCTGGCTCTAATCCAGCCCGGCTGTTTCACAGATGGGGGGTAAACAGTGTCTCTCACATCTGACCCAGGCTGAGTTCCAAGCCAGCACTGCCTCTGCAGCCCCCGGCTCCTAAGTCCCAGAAGATACATGTTGAGAAAGGCATGAGGGTCAGAGACAGGGAGTCACCCCTCCACTTATTTCCTGCTGAGTTTCAAGCTCCCCTAAACTCAGTGCTGTAGAAGAACCATTTTATCATGCTCAGGACACAGCAGCGGTGGCCTGGCTCTGACCCATGACATCTGGGGCCTCAGTGGAGTCACCTGGAGCCCCTTCACTTCAGTATTGGGTCTGGGGGCCTGGCGGGGTCTGTGGACTGGAGCACCTCTGCCAGCGGCCAGGGCTTCCTCGCAGCCTGGTGGGTGGAGAACTGGGTAGAAGTTCAGTGGCCATGTCCCATGTGGTGTTAGAAGTCACCGGGTATCACTTCCGCCTTACTGTATTGGCCAGAGAGCCCACCCCGTTTTAGGGACAAGAGGCATAGACTCTGCCTCACGATGAGAAGAACATTGGAGAGCATGCAGCCATTTCTTTAAAAACTCACAGCCCCTCTGCCATTTCTCGTGGACTGTGACCATTGGAAGAGCCACCTACCACACTTCCCAGTATGTCAGCATCTCTTAGGGCCCCCGTGGGGACCTTCTTCCTCCAGTGAGGAGGCTGGTACAAGTGCAGGCGGGCAGGGCGGAGGCACATGGTGGCAGGATCTTAGAAAGATGCAGAGGCCTCAGTAACTGGCAGGAAGGGGGTGGAGGCTGAGGGAGGAGGCCAGAGTGATGAGGCTTCAAGCCTCCCATAGGTTCAGAAGAAGGGTGCCAATCACAGAGATAAAACTGGGCTGGGCAGTAGGTGTGAGAAGAGAAGATAGTGAGCTTGGTGGGGAACATGTTGAGTTAAAGAGTCTGACAGCCCTCTCATTTTTCTAGGCTGAGTGACAGCACCACCTCCCCCAGGAAGCTTTCCCTGCTGCTCCAGGTGGAATTACTGCTCTGTCCTCTGGGTTCCTAAAAACCCTGTGTTGCCCTCATCATGCTGGACTGGAGCCCACAAGCCCAGGCCTAATGCATCTTTGGGTCCCCAGCCTCATCTAAGGGCAAGAGAAGGGCACTTCCAGGCTGAGAGGCCTCCCGGTGGGTGGAAACCCCACAGATGGCCAAGAGCCTCTGGGATGGAATTCCGGCTCCACCATTTACTGGTGTGTGACACGAAGCAAGTTATGGGATTGCATAGCTGCTCCATGAGCCTCAGTTTCCTCCTCTGTTTGGAGATTTTACTGGTAGTCACTTTAAAGAGTCAGAGGGGGACTAGAAGGCACCTAGCACGTAGGCAGAGCTCAACCAGAGCTTGGATGTGAAAGCAGCCCACTCCTGAGGCCTGGGGGCGGGAGGAGGCCTCAGGATTTGGGCCAGCTCAGTGGCCTCCTGGGTTTGGAGCTGGATACATGGGGTCCCCTGAGGGATGCATCTCAGCCTGGCCCTTCCCTCGGGGGCATCCAGTCTGACCCAAAGACGAGCCATGGGTAGGTGGAAGGTAGCTCCCAGAGAGGGCAGCTGGGGTGAAGGGCAATGCATCCTAACACGGCTGGGTCCTGCCACAGGCCCTCCCCGCACCGCGGCCTCCGAGGAGTGTCTGAGCCGGCCTGTTCCCACCAGTGAGATCTGAGATCCGAATGAATGAGGGCGAGGCCTGGGTGGGGAGGACAGTTGGAGAAGCAGCACTGCATGCAGGAGGGCGTGGAGATGGGGCGTCAGTGAGCTTGAAGGGACAGGGGAGGGGCCGGTGGCAGGTGAGGCGGGGATGGCACGATGGACTTCCCAGCAGCCTTGTGGCGCTCAGCGAGGACACGCACATACTGGGCCCAGGAGCACAGAGCCGCCGGCCACACAGGCTGGGCAGGCCCCATGGCAGGGACTGAGGCCATGGGCCCAGTGTGGCCCAGCAGACAAGCACTCAGGACCAGGAGACACCGTGCCCGCATGCAAAGCCTGCATGGCTGCTATTGCATCCAGTGAGTCACTGCATCTCCCCAAGCCTCAGTTTCCTCATCTGGAAAATGGGACCATAGCAGCCACTGCCCACAAGGAGCATAACTCCTGCGGGCACGGACGAGGTGTTCAGTAAACAGTCACTGTTTGCCTCCAGTTGTTAGCTCAGCCTGGCAGCGCACCCAGGTCCGTGCAGCAGAACCTGCCAATGTGCCTCCGTGCCACCCTGTCTGGGCTGTGGGATCTTGGGTGGCCCTATCGGCTCTCCAAGTCTCAGTTGTCTCTTCTGGCAAATGGAAATCAGATCCTGGGTGCCCCAGTGAGGCTCAGAGCAGAGAGCGTGTCCATGCGTGCCGGGCACACCGGAGTCGTGGCTCTGGACTGGGAGATGGGGAGGCATGTGGCTTTGCCCGGTTCGCAGGGCGGGCAGGCCGAGCTCATGTCCGAGGTCTCCTCTGGGGCACCCTCCCTTCCCAGGAGCAGCCCAAGCAAGCAGCCTAGGCCAGCTGGTTGGTTTTGATAAGTCAATAGTATAAGCAACAAATCGCACAGAGATGTCCCGGGTGCCGGAGGAGGCCATGTCTCCCTCAGGCCTCCTCCTCCTCCCACTCAGGAGGGGACCTGAGTGTTGGGTTTGGCGGCCCAGGGGAGCCTCTGTTGGCAGGTGCCACTGAGAGTTCTGGACCAAGAGGCATGAAGTTTTGTTCTATCCACAAGAACAAAATAGAATAATAAAGCAGCAGTAGTAATAAGAATAGTAATAATAAAAGCACCCACTTATTGAACATTTATGATGTTATTGAATTCTCAAAAGAATATATTTGCAAAACACATCTCTGATGAAGGGCTTGTACCCGGAATATACACAGAATTCTTACATACAAAAATAAGAAAACAAACCACCCAATAAAAAATGTGCATAAAAGGGCACGTGGGTGGCTCATTTGGGTTAAATGTCCGCCTACAGCTTGGGTCATGATCTCAGAGTCCTAGGATCAAGCCCCGTGTCAGGCTCCCTGCTCAGTGAGGACCCTACTTCTCCTTCTCCCTCTGCCCCTCCTCCTGCTTGTTCTCTCTCTCTCTCTCTCTCTCTGTGTGTGTGTGTGTCAAATAAATTGAGTCTTTTTTAAAAATGTGCAAAAGATCTAAATCAACACCTCACCAAAGAAGATACACAAATGGCAAATAAACATGTGAAAAGATAATCATCATCATTAGTCATTAGGGGAATGCAAATTAAAACCACGAGGTGCTACTACATATCAATTAAAATGACTAAAATTTAAAAGATGGACAATTCCAAGTGCTGGACAGGATGTGCAGAAACCTTACCTCAGCTCAAGTCTTGATCTCAGGGTCATGAGTTTCAGCCCCATGTGGGCTCCATGCCGAGAGCCTACTTTTTAAAAAAGGGAAAGATGGGGGGGATCACTGGGGGGCTCAGCGGCTTAGCGCCTGCCTTCGGCATGATCCTGGAGACTGGGGATCGAGTCCCAGGATTGAGTCCCACATCGGGCTTCCTGGACGGAGCCTGCTTCTCCCTCTGCCTGTGTCTCTGCCTCTCTCTCTCTCTCTCTCTGTCTCTTGTGAATAAATAAAATATTTTTAAAAAATAAATTTAAATAAATTTAAAAAGGAAAAAAACCTGCATGCAATAGTAGTTGTTTTCAATATAACCAAAACCTAGGAGGAACCAAATGTCCATGAACTTGTGAGTGGAAAAACAAATTATAGCATATCCATCCATGGAATACTATTTGGCGATGAAAAAGTTCTGAGCTACAGACAGAGGCAACAGCACGAGGCAACAGCTCGGGTGACTCTCAAGTGCATTATGCTGAGTCAAAGAAGCCACGCTGGAAAGGTGACATCGGATACGATTCCATTTGTGCGCCGTCTGGAAAAGGCAGAACTAAAGAGACACAAACAGATCAGTGGTTGCCAGGGACCTGGAGTGGGAGGATTAACTGCAAAAGGGCATAAGGAAATTTGGGACTGAAGGAAATACTCCCCAGGATGTTTGTAATGGTGCTTACAGGGCTGTATACTTTTGTCAAAAGTCATTAAAATCATATTTAACATGTATGAATTTTATATGAATTTTATAGTATTACTCTATACCTTAAAAGCTTGTGGAGGAAGAGGGAAGCCAGTTCAATAAAGAAAAAAAGCCCTGAGCAGCTGGCATGGGGGGTGGGGGTGGGGGACGGACCTGATGCTCAGAGGATGACATCATGGGTCCAGGCCTTGTGGCAACTGTGACAGGAGGAGCACACGGAGAGCTAGGTGAGGCTGAGGGCAGTGGCAGCCAGGTGGGTCTGGGCTCAGGGAAGACAAGGGCTGGAGGAGGCAGCAATGGCTCTTCAGGGCAGGCTGGGTGGGTGTCACAGCTGGAGATTCGGAGATTTTGGGAACTGCAGGGGCAGAGGGACATGTGGTGGCTCCAACTGTTCACAGTACAATGGGTCAGGAGCCTTCTCACCCATTACCTCCTTAATTCCTCACCCCAAACTATAGCTCAGAGAGGTTAGGCCAGCCTCCCAGGTCACACAGCAAAGCTGGTGGCAGAGCCTGGCCTGTTGACTCCAAAGTCAGTGTTCTTGCTCTAGGTGTAGAAGGGAAGCCAGGAATCCCTGAGGACCAGCCTCCCTGCCCAACTTGATATGCAACTCAGTTAAAGTCACTTCCCCTCCCCAGGCCTCAGTTTCCACCTCTGTAAAATGGGACTCTAACAGAATCATTCTCATAGAGCTCTGGTGGGGGAGAAAGAAAAGACTCAGGGATAGGAAGTGCCCTACTGCCACCAGCCCAAACACCTACCCTCACACTGGCTGAGGAAAATGAATTAGGAAGGTAAAGTGGCAATAAAAACGGGGCTCCTTCCTGCTCCCTGGGCCTCAGTCTCCTCATTTGGCATGAGGGTTAATTGAGTTAAGTGACAGATGGGAAACAGGGGGCTAGTTTGAACACACACACACATTTTTATTATGAAAAATTTCAAGCACTTAAGTTGAAGGCTGGGGTGGCCGTTGCTAATGCTCGGCTGAGTGTTCTCCTCTCTCCCCGCTTCTCTCTCGCTCCCACGTGGAGGTATACATTGCGGTCTGAATCACTCCAGGGTAAGTTGCTGCCATCACAACCTTTTACTCCTAACCCTTCAGCATGAAGAACAGGAACATTCTCACTTGTCACCACTATACGATTATCCCATCAAAGAAAAAAGCTATAATTCCATCTAATACGTAATCCATATTCCAGGCACCCCATTGTCTCCAAAATATCTTTTATGACTGGATTTTTTGTTTGAACCAAGATCCAGCCCAGATTCACTTATTCTAAGTGGTATTGTCTCTTCTTTTCCCATATTTTTTTGAGAAAATTTTACATCTCCAGAAAAAAAATGGCCTGAATTGCACAATGACTGTGCACATGACCTTCACCCAGCCATGTTGGTTGGTTGTTAAACTCCCCAGATCCTCTCTCTCCCCATCAACCATTTAAGAGTTAGCAGCAGACACGCATAATTGAAAAAAAAATTTAAAAAAAGAAAAAAAACATGCATAATTGTGTTTTCTAAGCAATTGCCATCATTTATATATAAGAAGACTTTATTATTTGATTTCCAGCTCCTGTTGAAAAACCAGGACAGCTTTCCAATGTAGGATACTCAGTGAGTAGCTGATGCCACTTTGGATGGGGCAGGAAGTCCCCACTCTGCCACACTCCACACTGCTCCCTGTTGTCTGACACCCATCCCGTCTCCCTCAGTCACATAACCTGCCTGGGCCCCGCCACCACTGCACTTTCGACTCCGATCTACTCCAGATGATCACTGAGAGGCTCGGTCTTCTCAAGAAGGAGCCATCTGTGCCCTCGGGAAGGTCTTGTCTGTCAGGCCCACCTGGTGGCTTGTCCTCTGCTTGGCGTGTCAGACTCTGGACTCAGCCTCACCTGGGTTCAAAGCCCAGCTCATGACTTACCACTGAGGAGGCTACAGACAGTTCTCAGCCTCTCCAAAGTCTCGTCCCCTCATTTGCACAATCCCTGCTTCCCGGGTGAGTGTGAGGATTTAATGGGATCACACAGCACTCAGCGCAGTGCCCGGCATCGAAGGAGCACTCCAGAGATGCTGCTGGTAGCAGATGTATTTTTGAGAAGACAGTTGCAAAGGTAGGCAGAAACATCTGTACAAACATTCATGTCAATGCAGTGGAAAACTGGAAGTTGACCTAAATGCCCAACAACAGGGAACTGGTTAATTACTGTACCTTTAAGACAGAAGAATCAGCAGTGGAGACAAAGATGCTATATTTAGAAATGACCCAAATAACCATCAATAAAGGACTGTGTCTAAGAGAATGGTTAGGGTCTCGTCATCTGTTAGTGACATCATGAGATTTTGTTAATGGAACAGTGCGCAGCTGTAGAGCAGGGACACAGCGATGTACTGACACGGCTGGGCCTTGGGGACATCCTGGTAGGTGATATGCCCCACTTCGGGGTTATATGCTCATTTGCAGATTAAAAATGGGAGAGGGATCCCTGGGTGGCGCAGCGGTTTGGCGCCTGCCTTTGGCCCAGGGCGCGATCTTGGAGACCCGGGATCGAATCCCACATCAGGCTCCCGGTGCATGGAGCCTGCTTCTCCCTCTGCCTGTGTCTCTGCCTCTCTCTCTCTCACTGTGTGCCTATCATAAATAAATTTAAAAAAAATATATTAAAAAAATAAAAAATTAAAAAAAATAAAAATGGGAGAAAAAGAATATATACTTGTATTTACTCAAGTTTCTGTGTGGAGAAGTCTAGACACATTAAAAAAATAAACAAATAAAACTGCTTCCCTATGTGCGGTGGGGAACCGGGCACATGGAGGACATGGCATGAGGCCGATTGTTCCTGGTTGCCCTTATGTATTTTACTTTAGCTTTTCACACATGTGAACATATTGCTAAACTAAATTTAAAAATGCTTTTAAAAGGGGCACCTGGGCAGGGGCGCCTAGGTGGCTCAGCAGTTAAACGTCTGCCTTCGGCCCAAGGTGTGATCCTGGAGTCCAGGATCGAGCCCCATATTATGCTCCCTGCATGGAGCCTGCTTCTCCCTCTGCCTGTGTCTCTGCCTCTCTCTGTGTGTCTCTCATGAATAAATAAATAAAATCTTTAAAAAAATGAAAAGTGGGACGCCTGGGAACGCCAGGGTGGCTCAGCGGTTGAGCGTCTGCCTTTGGCTCAGGGAGTGATCCTAGGATCCGGGATCCAGCCCTGTATCTGGCTCCAAAGGAGCCTGCTTCTCTCTCTGCCTGTGTCTCTGCTGTTCTCTGTGTGTCTCTCATGAACAAATAAATCTTTTTTAAAAATTGGGGGGTGTCACCTGAGTGGCTCAGTTGGTTAAGTGTCTGCCCTCAGCTCAGGTCACCAGGTCATGGTCTTGGAGTCCTGGGATCAAGCCCTAGGTTGGGCTGTCTACTCAGTAAGGGGTCTGCTTCTCTCTCTGCCTCTTCCCCTACTCAAGCTCTCCCCCATCCTCCAGCAAATTAATAAATAAAAAACTTTTAAAAAACCGTTCTTAAGAATAATCTGTGGTTTCCATATATTAACAAAGGAAAATGTTCACAGTTTATTGTTAAAAGGGAAAAAACCCACTACAAAACAGTGGTTATGATCTGATTACATTTTTGTTAGAGAAAAGTCTGTGTGCAGAGCTCCAGGTGAGCAGGAGTTTCATCCACCTTATTTGTTACTGTTCTCAGCACACACAGGAGTGGCTCACTAAACATTGAATGAGCAAGTGAATGAATGAGTGAGTGAAGGCCGGATGTCTAGGACACGCAGCCAACCTGTGAGCATGGCGGACTTTGGAGGTAGGTTTCCGAGGGGCTTTTATACTGTTGAGATTTTTTTGGTTTATTCTGAAACTTTTAAATGAGCACCCCTTGTGCATCTAGTCAGGAAAGAAGAGCAGTGAAGGCATCCCACCCACCCCACCCACTCTTGTTCCACGCAGGCCTGGCAGAGATGAGGTCCTGGGGGTTAGCTAAGGCTGCGGGAAGGAAGGGGAGGCCCAGAGAAGGCCTGTGACTGGCTGAGGGTCCCACAGTGGGGCCCAGATGGACGAGCCAGGCCTGTTCAACCTCCAACTCCAGGAAGTTTGGATGCTTGGTGAGGTTACTCGTACCCATCAACTCCATTTCACAGATAAGGAAACTGAGACCCAGGGGTATGAGTTAGAGGGGCTAAGATCACAGGTCCGGAGACAGACTGGCTCAGATTTTAAATCGGTCATTTTACCCCTGGAGTCTCCTCCTCGTGAAGCTTCAGTCCCCCTGGCCTACACACTGCAGTGGCGGGGGAGGGGGGACTCACGCCCATGAGCTACCTGTGACAACCGCAGATCTTAGCACTGGCCACTGTTGCCACTGCTTGCAGTGGTGGAAGGGTCCCCTGCCTCTCAGCTTTCCTTTCCATGGTCCACCCCTAAGGAGGCAGGAGCTTCCTCACAGCTGAGGTCATTATGCAGTTCCATGGAATGTTCCGGAACCTTGGGAAGGAACAGACTGCTGACATGCATAGCACCCTGGGCACATCACAAAGACGTCATGTCAACTGACAGAGGCAGACACAGCCACATACTGTATGATTCCATTTCTATGACATGCTGGAAAAGGCAAGAGAAGAGGGGCAGAGAACAAATCAGAGGTGGGAGAGGTTAAAAGGGGCTCAGAGGACTTGGGAGGATGATAAAACTTTCATTACTTGGTTGGGGGGAAGCTATGGGAGGGTATACACTTCTCAAAACTATACGCTGAAAGGCTCATTTTTTACTATATATGAATATGATCTGAAACTTTTTCAATTAAAAAAAAACCCAAAACAAAAACCTCAGCCATGATGGGTACGTTGGGCTTCATTTTACTATTCAATGTATTTACATCTACCATATGCTTGAAATTTTCCAATATTAAGAAGAAAAGGAAAAAACCTAAGACTCCATCCCTGATCTGCTCAAAATGTTCCCATAGCTCGGTCCTGGCTCAAACTAAAAGCCAAAGGCCCCACTGTGTCCAGTGAGGATCCTCAATCTATCCCCCAGGCCCCTCAGCCTCACCCCTCTCCCCAGCTCACTATGCCCTAGCCCCACTTGCCTCAATGTGTTTTTAAACATACCTCAGGGCCTTTGCACTGGCTATTGTCTCTGCCTGGACCGCTTTTCCCCACAACATCGCCTGACTCACTTTCTTACCTCCTTCAAATCTTAAGAGACCCCAAGTCATTTGAGGCATATCCTGGCAACCCTGTGAAATTTCCTTCAGAAGCATGCCCCATTTCCCTCCCAGCTGAATCTCTGGGGCATTGGTCTCCATGAGATGGGCCATGTAGTTCTTTCTTTGCTTATTATCTCTCCCTCTGCTAGAATGTAAGCTCGTGAAGGGCAAGGAGCTCAGTCTGTTTTGTGATGTCCCCTTAGAATAGTGCCTGGCACACAGTAGGTGCTCAATACATATTTGTCAAATGAATAGTGCTCACTTCGGCAGCACATATGATATTTGTAAAATGAATTAATGATTGACTGAGTAAATAATATCCTCATCCATAGGACCTGGTCTCCATGTGGCCCCAGGAGTTCCCAGCCATAGGGTCTTTAAGCACCCCCAGCTCATCTACTGGGGTCACACTTTCATTCAGCAGCCCATCCCCGAGGTCTCCTTCATGGCCAGCATGCTCTAGGGTCAAAAGATAAAGCAAATCCATTCAGCTTGGGGTGTGTTAACTGCTCACTTTACCTTTTATTAAGCTACTGCCTTGTTTCATAAAGGATTTCTGCAAGTTTTAAAGACCCAAGCAAGCTAATAGACATTACAACCCAGGAGAGAAAGAAAGAAGTCAAAAACAGGGTGGATCCTGGGCTTTTCCGCTAGGCCTCATGCACACTGGGTTCTGCCAAGGACTCATTCAGAGAGGAATCTCCCCTGGACCTAGGCTGACCAGGAAGCATCAATGAGGGCTTCCTGGAGGAAGTGATGTTTGAGCAACAACACAAGCAAAGGTCCAGAGTGGGAAACAGAATGGCCTGTTCATGGAATGTCCAGAACAAGCTCTTTGGAGAACAAAGAAGTCACCTGAGACATATACGAGGTCACATCTTGCTTGCTAAGGATTGTGGCCAGCCCTGCCTCAGGTGAGGTCAAGGCCCTCTCTATCCCCAGAATCTGTCTCCTTGTACATAATGACTCACTCCTCAGCCTTGTTTTTGTTTGCAAACTCCATGATATAATGCACTCTTGTTAGAAAAAATTCTCCTACAGTATTCTCAGTAAAAATATCTGGCAAAGGACTCACAACAAGTTATGGGGAAAAAAAACTCCCATAAATCAAAAAGAAGAAAAATGAATGGGCATAACATTTAAGCAGGTTCTCCATAAAACGGGCATCCAAGTAGCTAAGAATCATTTGACAAAGGCTCAACGCCATCAGTCGTCAGGAAAATGCAAATGTAAGCCATCGAAAGACCACTTCACACTTATCAGAATGGCTAAAGTTAAAAGGATGGCAACACCAAATGGAATTCTCAAGATTATCATTAGGAGGAGTATAAAATGGTGCAAGCACTTTGGAAAAAGGTCTGGCAATTTCTCTTACACTTTCTATAAGATCCAGTATAGCACCCAACAGGAGTGCTACAGTAGGGACACCAAAAGAGGGTTCAAGACTGTGTTCAAAAGACGTGTTCAAGATTTAGTCATAACAGTCAAAACCTGAAGGCAACACAAATGCCCACCAACAGGTGGGTGGAGAAATAAATGACGGTGGGGCACCTGGCTGGTTCACTCAGCATGTGACTCTTGATCTCAGGCTCTGGAGGTCAAGCCCCACCATGGGTGTGGAGCCTACTGTAAAAATGTAAATAAATTAATAATAATATTAATTAAATAATTATGGTATATGCACACAATGGAATACCTACCATTCAGCAATGAAAAAGATACACCAACATGGAAGAATCTCCTACATAAAATGTTGAGCAAAAGATACTGGACACTAAAAAGTGCCTACTGTATGATTATGTGAAGTTCTGGGAGAGTCAAAGCAGTCAAGGACAGTGATTGGAAGGGAATGAGGGAACCTCAAGTATTCTCTACTGTGAGTTGGGTAGTGGTCACGTGGGAATGAACCTCAAGCTTACATCTTAACAAACTAGTAAAAGGTAACCTGTAGTCATGTTTCCTAAGCAGCAGTGGTGGGAGGGGGCGCTGCTTTGGGTGTGAATCAGACGAGTGTTGGGGGAAGGCTGGTCAAGTCCCCTTTTGGAAAAGAAGCCTGCCAACACCCCACCCCCACCCCCACCCCCACGGTCCTGTGAGTTGTTGAGAAAGTCTCTGCTCTCTTTCTGGAGCTCAGTTTCCCCATCTGTGGGGTGGATCCCAGGATCTCCAAAGCTCCCTCCTACACTTCTGCCTCTTTTGGGGTGAGGCGGCATTTCACCATCCGCCCTATCGCCCTATGGGCTACCCCAAACAAGGCTTCTCAGGTTTGACCCTCCTCACAGTCACACCTGCGTATAGGTGCCGCATCTGCAACATCAACCGTCCCCCTGCTGCTTATGAATTGCAGCTGTGTGCCTTGGGCCTCTATTCCTTATCTGTAAACTAGAGTCAAGCAGAACTATTTTCCAGGCTCGTGATAAGAATGTTCACTGAGGGGGGGGCGGCGGGGACTAACCCTACGCCTTGCCCGCAGCCGCGCCGCCGCGCCCTCTGCGCCCCCGCCCGCGCCCCCGCCGCCCCGTCGGGCCAGCCCGGCCTGATGGCGCAGATGGCGTCCACGGCAGCCGGGGTGGCGGTGGGCTCGGCTGTGGGGCATGTCGTGGGCAGCGCCCCGACCGGAGCCTTCAGCGGGGGCAGCTCGGAGCCCGCCCAGCCCGCCGCTCAGCAGGCCCCCACCCGCACTGGGCCCCAGCCCCTGCAGATGGGGCCCTGCGCCTAGAGGTCAGGCAGTTCCTGGACTGCTCCACCACTCAGAGTGACCTGTCCCTGTGTGAGGGCTTCGGCGAGGCCCTGAAGCAGTGCAAGTACGACCACGGTCTGAGCTCTCTGAGCTCCCTGCCCTGAAGAGACAGGTACGGACTGGTGCGGATCCCTGAGCCAACCCTGCACCCACCTTCACCCCTTCACCGACAGCCGGACCACGACCTCAGATTGTACCCATGTAGCTGGGATTGGGAATGAGGAGGGGGGTTTCTCACCCCACAGATGACCGGAGACGCAAATGTGCAATTAAAAGAGTTTATTTTAGACCATTAAAAAAAAAAAAAATGTTCACTGAGCGCAGGTGTAGCTTACCAGGGCTTTGCCCCGCACCCGCTGCGCACACAGCAAGTGCTTAATAACTGGTGGCTTCGAGGGGAGGATTAGAGATCCCCGTATATAGGTCGTTTCATGTTCTGGAGAAGGGGTCCGTGTAGGGGGCCCAAGTGGCTCGCGGGTCCAACGCAAGAGGGCACAGCGTCCCCGGGGCGGACGCGGCTCGCGTTGTTTTGTTTGGAGGGACGAGTGGCACGCGGCCAGGGAGGCGCTCGGCCCCTTTAAGAGTCGAGTGGAATGTATCAAAACAGAAAGGCCGCGTGCCCATTGGCCGCGCGCCGCACGTGACCTCACAGCTGATTTCCTGGCCCCCCTCCTTTTTTTGTTGCTGCCGCCGCCGCGGCCGCCGCCGAGTGTCAGTTTCTGCGCCGCCGCCTGCGGTCCCCCGGCCGTCCCGCGGCCCCCCCCCCCCCCCCGCCGCCGCCGCCGCCGCCGCCCCGCCGCGGGCCCGCGCACCTCTCCGCGCGTCCGGCCCCGCCGAGCCGGCTCGGCCCGAGGGTCCCGGCGGCCGCTGCCGGCGCTGCCCCGCGCGCAGATGGCGCACTCGGCGGCCGCCGTGCCGCTGGGCGCGCTGGAGCAGGGCTGCCCCATCCGCGTGGAGCACGACCGCCGGCGCCGCCAGTTCACCGTCCGGCTCAACGGTAACGCGGCGTCCGGCCCGCCCCCGCCTTTTGTCTGCGAGCGAGCGGGGCCCGCCGAGGCCGCCCCCTAGCTGGGGCGCGCGCCCTCGGCCCCGGGCCCGGGAGGGGCGTCGCGAGCGCGCGCCGCGGGGTGGCCTCCGCGGGGCCCCGCTCCGCTCCCGCTCCGCCCCGCGCTCCGGGAGCAGGCCACGCGCTGTGCCCGCGGGCGAGGCGGGGGCGCGGCCGGCTCGCGGGGCAGGGGTGGGGGGAGGGGGCCCCGGGGCAGGCAGAGGTCCAAGCAGGGCCGGCCCGGGTCCTCCGCCGCCAGCACCCAGCTTCAGGCCGCAGGGGACCCGCACCTGCTCCAGCGCCGCCGTGTCCCGGTGTTGGACACCCCCTGGGGGCTGTTGTGGGAGTCCTGGAGAGTGAGTCCACCGTGACCTCCTGCCTCTCCCTGGTGGCCACACGGCTTCTGGCCGCCCCTGGGAACTTTAGCTTTTCTGCACCCGGGTTGGGGGCATCTCCTGGGCAGACCTGGGGTGAGGGAGAGAGGGGTGTCTGCTTCACGGGGGGCGGGGGGGGGTGCGATAGAGGGGAAGGTGTCACCATCGGTCCGTTGGCTCTGAGACTTTGGCCAAGTGACCTCCACTCTGTGTGCCCCGGTTTCTCCATCTCTACAATGGGAGTGACACCAGTGCACACCTGAGCCCTGGTTGGAGGGACAAAATGCTGTAATAATGAGAGTAAAGAAGCCTTAGAATAGCCCTGGCAGAGCAAGTGCTGCTCTACTGATGGTGGTTTTGAAAACCAGAAAGCAAAGTCTTCATTTCCTGTAAAGAAAGTTTCCACCACTTACTAGCCTGTGCCCCCTCCTGGCTAAGAGGTCTGAGGGGACAGAAAATAGAATGATAAGATCTAGGATCAGGAGCTCTCTATGCACCCCCTCTCTGCATTAATAACTTTTTCTTCCATCCCAGCTGGGCCCCCCTGCGGCAGTGTCCAAGCCAGAAGGGCCCTCAGAGGCCATTGTGCCCATTTCTGACAAGGGAAGACAGAGGCTCGGCAAAGGGAGAGGCTCGCCTAAGGTCAGGCAGTGAGTTAGGGCAGAGCTGGGATAGGATCCCCCCTAGTGTGAGCCCTGGAGCTGGGCTTATCCAGCCTGTACTTGCACGGGAAGTCAGGAGGGGCTGGGGCAGGGACAAGGACGGACCGCATCCCTGGTACAACATCCCCTTCATGTGGGCATTCTCACCCCACGTTACGGATGAGTAAACTGAGTTTTGAACGGTAGGGGAGGAGTGACCCCCCAAAGTGCCAGAGCTCAAGCCCAGGCCCGACTGACCAGGCACCGTGTTCTTTCCGTGTGGACGCAGGTTCTTCCACCACTGTGGTGCTCACTGTGGTCCAGGTGACCTTGACACTCCAGTTGGCCACTTGTGTGGAGGGTCCTTGTGGCTTTTCACAGCTTCTTTTCTGAGGTTCCAGGGAGGCCTGTGTTTCCCTAGGGGCTCAGGAGGTTCCTCTGTACAGTCAGAAAGTTTGGGGTTTTCCTTTTTGTTGCCAATCAGTCCAGCCAAAGGACACCCCTCCAGGATTGGCAATGGTCAAGGCTGGATGTGCCTAGCCGTTTTTCTAACCTTGTCTCCTGCCCTTCCCTGAATGGCTAACTCCATCATGGACTGGGGCTCCCCAGCCAAGCCCAGGGAGCAGTGGGAGGCCACCAGCTTCTGTCCAGCCTGGGAGGGGGGTCTGGCTGTGTATATGGGGAGTAGTAGGGTGAGAGCATCCATGTCTGGGCCTGGGCCTTTCCTCAGCTGCAGAGGGTAACGTCCTGCCATAGAGCCCCCCGAACAGCAGGGCAGGCCCTGGAGACTAGCTCAGGGTGCCTACCGAGGGAGGTGAATGCTCAGCCTGAGAGCCAGAGCAGCCTCTGGGGCCATCCCCCTGGCAGAGCTGTACCAATGAGTTTCTAGCGAGCTCCGCTTGTGGGCGATGGCAGAGGCTGAGCCACTGCATCCGAGTCCTTGCGTCCCGGGCGGGTTCTGGGCATGTGGCGGGGGGGGGGGGGGGGGGGGGGGTGTGAGGGGAAACTGCTCTTCCTGTTTTATAGATGAGGATCCCTAGATACAGGGAAGTGACTGGCTTGCTCAGGGTCTTGTACTCAGAGGTGGGAGAACTGGGATCCCTCACACAGGCTGTTATTGAGTGCCTACTGTGTACCAAACATTGTTCTAGGTGCTGAGTACTGGTAGGCTGACAGTCTAGACGGGCAGTAGACAATACGTGAAGTGTCAAGTGTCCTAGAAGGCAAGGGCCTGGTTAGGCAAAGGCTGCTGCCTAGAATCCAGGGTCCAGGGGGGCCACTCTGGGAACGTGCCAGTTACTTAAAGACCTAAAGGAGGCAAGAAGGGAGAGCTCCATCAGACAGAGCACTCCAAGTGGAGGAGGCAGCAAGACCGAAGGCCCTGTATGTCATAGGTGGGGACACCAGGGCACATAGCCAGTAGGCATCTAAGGCAGCACTGAGCCCCTGTCCCTGGGAAGTCCCTCCTTGGCCTTAGCTCTGACCTCCCAGCCAGGGCTGAGTGTCCCACGTGTTGCAGGGAGGAAGGTCATCTGGGTCCTAGAATCCTGGTGCTTTCTGTATGCTCCCTGATCCCCAACCCTGGGGCAGGGTAAGCCCTGACTTCCAGTCCCAGCTCTGCCGAGTGACCTCAGGCCAGCCAGTCCTGACACCTCTGTGTCCCAAGCACTTACCTGTCCCTCCTAGGACACTTGCTACACCCTCCTGGACCTCAGAATCACCTTGAGATCATGAACTGTAACTAGTTTTGAGAACAGTTAAAGCTGCTCCACTAGTGAAGGCCCTCCCCTGAGTTTCTCCACTCTGGTACCCTCCACCCAGCCCCAACTCAGCCCCAAAGTCCCCGGGGAAGTTATCAGGAGAAGCAGTCACTGAGAAATTGTCTTCCCTGGCAGGTGGGAGGAGGAACCAGGACTCTGCTTGGTCCGGAGGCCCCCAATGGCCAGTACCAACCCCCTTGCTAGGAGCTGGGAGTTCTTGGCAGCTCACCAAACCCCGCCCAGAGAAGGGTCTGGGGCCTGAGCAGGTGACAAGGACAGCTTGGCAAAGACTGGGGCAGGTCAGGAGCTGGGCGAGCTTGAGGAACAGCAAGGCCAGTGTGGCTGGCCCGGGGCCCCGACAGAGGACATGCGGGATCCAGTGGGTGGATGCAGGGAAGCCGACAAGGCAGCCAGAAGGGAGTGCCTGCGGAGATGTGAGCAGTGGCCAGATTGCAGGCACGTTGTGAAGATCATGTCCGTGGACCTATTCAAGGGTCAGATCAGGGTCTGAGATGAAGGCCAGGCACAGAGGACCTTGAGGATCTTGGCCTGAGTCACGGGAGGATGGCCATGTCCTAGGGCTCTCCAGGGCAGTTTGGTAGGTGAGGGGGATCAGGCTGTATCAGGTAGGGGGGTTGGGACAAGGTGACCTGCGCTGCCCCACTAACCCGAGGTGCTGGGCCACAGAGCAGGTGCCCCAGGACTGTGCACTAGGGGTCTGGCTCCTCAGCCTAGAATGCTGTGGCCTGGCTGGTGGGAGGGTTCATTATAGAGCTTTTCACTCACACGTAGCCTACGCCCACCCTGGTGACCCAGATGGCCTTTAAGTACCTCTTACAGCCAGAAAATTCAAAGTGAGCTCAGCCCCACATGCTGCCGGGCTGTGTGACTGCCTCTCAGAGTCTCCATTTCCCCATCTGTAAACAGGGCTGTAAGAATCTCACCCACTTTGTAAGATTGTGGTAAGGCATAGTGTATGGAGAGAGCTGAGCACAGGACTGCCTGTTGCAGCGCCCCATAGGGGTGAGCTTTCTTTCGTCTCCCGGAAGGCCAGCCAGGACCCCCGCGTGGCTTCCTACTGCTCTCCCTCCCTCATTCAGGTTCAGCCCTGCCCACTCACTGATCCTTGAACATTCCACCTCAGGGCCTTTGCACATGCTGTTCTTGCCACCTGGACAGCTCATCCTCCACATCTCCTTTTGGATCATTCACCTTCTCCAGGTCTTTGCTCAAAAGAGGCCTCCCTGTAGACTCTAAGATGGCAACCCTCCCCCCTTCTCTGCTGTATTCCAGCTTATCACCTTCAGGTTTCGATTATTATCACAGTATTATCTGTTTTCCTCCATGAAGGAAGGTGTAGTCAGTTTTCTTCACAGCTGCATGCACAGCACTCAGAACCCTGCCTAACACAGTCAGCCCTCCATGAGTTTGGGGGTACTTCAGTGGCCTGGGCATGCAGGCAGCAGCTCCGTCAGTGACTGGTGACCAGCTCAGGCCCAAAATAGCCTCCTGATCTCTGCCCTCCTGTACTGGGTGAGGTGGATTCACTCCCTGGGACAGAGGCAGGAGCCAAGAACCAAGTCCCATGGTGCAGGGGGCCAGCTGGGGCAGGTGGCAGAGGAGGCCATGGCCGGACCCTGGCCACATGGCTCCGCTGGAGCTCCGGGAAGGGGCAGAAAGCCGCCCACCTGGGACTGGAGCGTCCTGTAGCGTCTGGCTTGCTGTGAGACGCTGGTCTGGTCATTGAGATCTCTTGGCCTGTCAGCCTTCCACACTCGCCAGGGGCTGGGAGCCCAGGCAGCAGTTAGGGACGCATTCTCTAGGATGCTTTAAATTCAAGCACATGAAAGACCGTTGGCTTTAAAGATTTTAGGGCAGCCCCGGTGGCTCGGCGGCTCGGCAGTTTAGTGCTGCCTTCAGCCCAGGGCGTGATCCTGGAGACCCGGGATTGAGTCCCATGTCGGGCTCCCTGCATGGAGCCTGCTTCTCCCTCTGCCTGTGTCTCTGCCCACCCCCACCCCCGTGTGTTTCTCATAAATAAAAAAATAATGTAAAAAAATCTTTAAAGATTCTAAAAAGACGCTTGGCATCTCCATGCTCTCTTTTAGAGCCAGTGAATTTTGTTTTCTAACCTCAGGACCTTGCCGTTGACCCTGTCCTGTCTGTCCCTCCCTCGGCCACCACCTCAACTCAGAGGTTTTCTTGGAGGATCCCTGGGACTGCCTTGGGCTACATGACCCCATCTCGCCCCCAACCTGCTTTTTTCTTTCCTTCGTACACTTTCTGAAATTATAGACCATGGAGTTGTCCTCACCCTGTCTTTCTCTCACTTACCATGTCCAGGTCACAGGCATGGCCTGCCAGCTACGCCCTCACACCACCGGCAGAGCCCGGTGCCTTCCCGCACCCCTGCCTCCACCTGGCCACAGCCTTGGTCCGTCCTAACTCACCTGGCTGGGGCGGCCGCCGTCTCATTGGTCTCCCTGTTCCTGCCCGGGTCCCCTCTCGCAGCGGCCAGAAGGATCCCTGAAGTCATGAGTCACCTCCTGCCCCTCCCCTGCCGAGGACCCTCCTATGGTTCCCAGCTCACAGGGATTTAAAGGCTCTGCCGGACCTGCTCCTGTCACGTCCCCGCCCTCCTCACCCCCCACCCTCCCCTTTGCCCACACTGCTCTGGCCACCCCAGCCTCCTCACTGTCCCTCAAACACACCAGACCCCCGCTGCCTCGGAGCCTTTGCATTGGCTGTTCCTTCTGCCAAAACACGATTCCCCAGACATCCTGTGACTGACTCCTTCTCCTTCCTCTCTCTACCCAGCACTCCCTCCGCCCCTGCCCCACCCCTGGCCACACTACACATTGACTTGCTTTTCTTGTTTATTCTGTCTCCCCTTTTAGTCCGTTCCAGGAGGGCAAGGCTCTTTGTTTGGCTTGTTTGTAGCTGAGTCTCAGTACCAGAAACAGTGCCTGGGGCTCAGTAAACATCTGTCAGGTGGAACGGATGGATACAGGGACGGATGGACAGAGAAGACAGCTAGGTAGTGGGTGGCGGGGTGGGTGGATGAGTGGGCAGACGGCTGGGGGCGTGTGGAGAATGATGAACACCGCAAAGGCTCATGTGGGGCTCAGTGTACTCTAGGCAGTGCTCCCAGCATCTTGTAGAGATGACTCCTTTAATCTTCTAAACACTGTGAGGAATGCTTTATTATATCCCCACTTTATGGGTAAGGAAACTGAGGCACAGGGAGGTCATTCAGAGTCCAACTCCAGCACTCAGGTTCCGCATCCCTAGCCCTCCGTTTGCCTGATTAAGCCCCAAGAGCCTCCAGGGCCTCACCTGTTCTCCACCCTCCACAGGATGTCACGACCGGGCCGTCCTGCTCTACGAGTACGTGGGCAAGCGGATCGTGGACCTGCAGCACACCGAGGTCCCCGACGCCTACCGCGGGCGTGGCATTGCCAAGCACCTTGCTAAGGTACCGCGGGCAGAGGGTGGAGGGTGGGGAGGGGGCACCGTCCTCTCGTTCAGCTAAACCAGAGCCCTGGGGGCCAGAATATAATTCATAGGTGCTCAGTAAACCTTTAGTGAGTGAGTAGATAAGCGAAGGTCCAAGTACGTGACTTGTGTCCCATTCCCTGCCCCTGAGGCCCTCCATCCCCATAGCGCCTCCAGCCAAGGCTGGCTGCAGAGCAGGTTTGGGCTTAATGCAGGGAAGTACAGCCCAGAACAGAGAATGGCCTTCCACTCATGCCTCTGAGGGCTGCACCAGGCCCGTGTTCCTCCCGGGCCTGCTCTAGCCACCTCCACCCCCGCCTTGAGCCTCTGTTGCTCTGCTGCCCTCTGCCCTGAAGCAGCCACTGCCACCAGGACCAGCAGCTCATGCCCATGTCTGGAAGACAAAGTGATCTTCTTCCTTTACATGGGATCAGCCTCTGCACTGCTCTGGGGGGCTGTCCCAGGTTGCCTCTGTGGGAATTCAGAGAGTCACTGACCTGGGGAGAGGGGAGGTGGGCCATGGAGCTGGGGAGCCCTGGCTGGCCATGGGACCCACCGCAGGCCCTGTCTGGGGCTCCCCTGAGCCCCGCCTGCTGAGGGCATGGAGGTGCTTGCTGTGTGGCCTCTGACTGCCGCCTTCTGGGGCCTTGAGTTTCTTTTTCCGTGGAACGGGAGAATAGACTGGAATCTTGTCTCTCGAGGGTCTCAGGGTGTGAGCCCCAAGGTGGGGTGTGGATGGTGAGACGCAGCAGGGCCTGCTCGGGCGTGTGGAGCTGGAGGTTCAGACTGGCCGACACGTAAGCACAGGGTCCCTGGTAGGCGCTCGGTACATGCTGCGCCCCTCTCATCAGACCAGCCAACCCTACCCAGGCTGTCCTCCACTTTGTTGTAGCAGACGTTTATTAAACACCAGCTGTGTGCAGGCATCCTGCAAGGTGCCGGAGGGCAGGGGGTGCACTGGGCACACCCTTGCTCTCCAGGGCCTGAGCACCTTCCTGAGAACAGCCACGGGTGTGAGGAGCGCCACCTGCTGGCACCCTCATTGCTCCCCCCCATGGTCGGCTTCAGGAGCCCTAAAATGCCCACACTGACCTCTGCTAGGTGTAGGGAGCCCTGGGGGTTGTGGGAGCCACAGGCGCCCCTCACCCAGCCAGAGGGTGAGGTTCCAGGACCAGGCATCAAATGAGTGGCCACATGAAGATGAGAGAAAAGGAGCCATAGGCAGCAGGTGCCTTGTGAGTGCAGAGGCGGTGAGATCGGATGGGAGGGTGTGCTGGGTGCCAGGCCTCGCAGGTGGGGAGTGGGACAGGCAGGACGTGGCATGGGGTCAGGGGTTCTTTGGTTTCATGCCCACCTGATGCTGTGCCAGATGCACAGGGCTGCGGCCCCTTGCTACTCGGTTCCCTGGCTGCTGTGTGCAACCTGCCCTCCCAGGGCCTCGGGAGCCCCATCCTTGTTTATCTGCCTCAGTATCATGTGGCCTCGGGCAATTTTGCCAAAGCTTTCTGCCTCAGTTTCCCCCACTGTGAAAGGAGGGTGGCGGCAGCACCTCCCTCCTCCCGTCGCTGGCCAGATAGGACCCTTGGCCGGTGCAGCCAGCTCCCGCCCTCTGAGGGACCAGGCTGGGAGGTGTGGGGTCTGGGCTCGGGCGGCAGGCACTGACGGCTTCTCTCTCTGCCCCGGCCGCCAGGCTGCTCTGGACTTTGTAGTGGAGGAGGACCTGAAGGCCCATCTCACGTGCTGGTACATCCAGAAGTACGTCAAGGAGAACCCCCTGCCGCAGTACCTGGAGCGCCTGCAGCCGTAACCCCGGCCCCATGGGGCAGGAGCCTCCACGCCAGACCTCTCCTCGCGGCCTTTGCCTGGCCCTCCGCGTGCTCTCAGGAAACCTGGTCCCCACCGGGGACAGACTCAGAGTTATTTTTGTAAGGATACTTCGTCGGTGGCCCTGGGAGGCCACTGGCCGACGATGGGCCGTAGTCCAGCTCCCGTGGAGCAGGGGAGGCCAGGCGGCCGAGCTCCTGGCAGCTCCCCCTTGGCAGACACCGGCTGGCTTCTCGCAAGGGCCCGCAGCCGGGTCTGCAAGGCGGCTGGGGTCATCCCTGTGGCCAGTCCGGGTGCCACCTGCTCTTCCTGCTCTGTGATGGGCAGGAGGGCTGATTTGGGGCCCCCTCTGCTGCCACCTAGGGCTCTGTCCTTCATGCAGATGACGAGGGGCTTCCCTGAGTGCAGAGGAGCAATAAGAAACCTCGTGTGCCAACCTCCCGGGGGCGTAGCACCAAGCCACGGCTGCCACCAGTGCGGCCCCTTCTCCTCCTCCTCCTCCGACACACATGCCCCAGGCTCTGAGGGGCAGGCCAAGGCGAGGGGTGGCCCTCCTTCATGTGCAAAGCCTGGGACGCACAGACTGGGCTCCCACCATGGCTCAACTGTGCACACGTGAGCACACATACACACGCACAGACACACAAAAGCTCACACACACGGGACACTGCAGGGCTGTGCATCAGTGGAGTGGCAGGTGGAGGGGGCGCTGGGTGTTCTGTCCTTGGCACCCATGTCCTTAACTCCTTGCCATTGTCTGTCAGCTCTGCAACACATCGCGGCCCTGTCCCCTGTGGCTGTCCTGTCTCCCCGCAGCCTGCAGCCAGCCCCGTAGGTGGCCCGAGCACTGGCAGCCGCCCTCCCTTTGCTGGCCTCTTGGCTGCCCTGTGGGTGGGCTTTCTCAAAGAGGACCCTTTGGAGCTTAGGTGGGAGGGAGGCAAAGTGTCCTCAGAAAACTGTCCTCACTATCCAAGGGGAAGGAACGTTTCTGTGGAGGGGATTTCCTTTGTGGACATTGGACATCAGAGCATCTTTCTTTCATGGCACGCTTACGGCTGGGCATGTTCTGTTGCCTGGCTGGGATCCCAGACCAACTTCCTTGGTAATCGCCCTGGAGGTGCACACTGGCACCCTCTGTCCTGCAGGCCTTATGAGCTGGGTAGGGCTCGGGGTCCTGACCACCTGTGCCCTACTTCCCACAAGAATCAAGTCCATGCCTCCCTCCCTGTGGGGCTGGAGGGAGACGCTGAAGGCAGAGCCCCTGTAGGGCTGAGACAAAAGTTAACAGCACAGCGCTTGGGGTAGCATGGCCCCTCCAGGCCTCCGGCTGGGGTGGGCTTGGGGAAGCATGTGTGATGGGGCTGGCGACCCCTCCTTTTCTCTGCTTCGCTGTAACAGGCCTTGGCTTGGGTTGCCTTTCCACTCACCTCTTCCCTCTGGGTTTCGGCACCAAGCTCACCACAACCACCAGGCCAGCTTGGCCGCCCATCTCAGATGTTTGCACAGACACCTTCCCACCCAGCGGCAGGAACACTTAGATCAGGACGCCTGACAGCCTACCTGTTTGTGTGTGTGTGTGGGGGGGGGTCCCTGAGCCCCAGAGCCCCCAGAGAGGCAGTGTCTTCAGCATCCCCACTCCCATGTGCTAGCTCCCAACCCTGCTCTGGCCTCTAAGAATTCTCCTCCCCAAGGGCTGGGGGTACCTCTCACCTTCCCACCATGCTCCTCAGTTCTGTTTGCAAAGGGCTATTCTGAGGAGCCAGAGAAGCCCCTGGGCCTCCACTGTGCTGGGAGTCCCTGGCCAGGAATAACTGGCACAAGTAGGTTCTGTTGCTGAGTCCCCTCCAAGCTGGGGGTGTCACCTCCCTGGCACAGCTCAAAGAAAGGGGGTTGTTGGCCTGAGCGTAGACAGATGGGCCAGTCTGGGGTCTGGGCCTTCTCCCTCTGGCTCCTGGGGCAGTGGGATTATGAGTCCCCTTCCTTTCCCACTCCCCACCCACACATGCCTTCCCAAGGTCAAACACAGACTCAGTCATGAAAACTCCGCAGTAGCTCAGAAACCCGTGGCCTGCAGAATGATGGGAACCAGCTCCGGGAGGGTACTGGGCCCCAGCGCCCTCCCAGGCCATCCATGGGAGGGTGCCCTACAAGCAGTAGCACAGGGACCCCAGAGAGGTCCCCAGGGCAAGCAGGGTTTACGGGAACAGAGAGCCATGTGGCACGGAGAGAGCAGGCCTGTCCTGGTCCTCAATGTGTCCACCTGTGTTCTTACCGCAGGTGACGTGCCATACCTGGCTGGCAGACACACAAAACACTTACTACTTGAACCAGGAGACACGCAGGGTCTTGGGGGACTGGTATCAGCCCTGGGCTGGGGAATGGCTGGTCCCCAGTTCCTGCAGGAACACCCTGGAGCCTGCCCACCTCCCGGCTGCCTTAAAGTATTGCTGACCCCACTGCAGTGGTCAGCCTGGCCCTAAATCTCCAGCAGGGCCTCAGGGCAGCAACAGCCTGCCCTCTCAAGGCCCCAGAGCCCCCAGCCCACCTCCACCGGCCTCCCCACCCCCTGGTGCTACTCTGCCTGGCAGTCCAGCCTCACCCCTACCGTCCCTGGATGCTCCAGGAGCCCTTCCTCCACAGGCAGGTCACGTGGGCCACCCACAGGGGCAGGGGAATGCTCGGGGATCCCACAACTGGCCCCTCTTCCAGCAGAGTGCCCCAAAGGCCCTGCGTTCTCCTGCCACATCTTGCTTTGTGGGTTTCCTTCTCTTGCCCAGTCAAAATAGGTGGTAACTCATGTGCCTTTCCTACTCAGGACCTGTTCCAGGTGGCGCCTGGGCCAAGGCTGGTCTTCAGACCTGCTCCCGTTGTTACTTCTCAAACTCCTCAACAGATTGCATGGCATACATTTCAATAAAAGGTGTGACCTAGTGCTCTGGCTTCCAGAAGTGGCGCAGGGGTGCTCAGGCCAGGGGGCCGTTCCCCCCACACCATGGTGCTCTGTCCTCTACCCCCAATGTCCCTGCGCCGGTCTGATCACTGGCCCCCCCCTTTCCTGAGGAAGAGAGTTCAGGGTCAGGAGCCATGGGCATGAGTAAGGAGGGGAGAAGGCAGGCTTGGCAGGCACCCTCTGCTCTTCCATCCCCTGTCCCTGGCAGCAAAGCCCCCATTTCCTGGTCAGGAAGGCGAGGCTCTGATGGGCCCCAGGGCCTGGCTGAGGTCTCCCAGCTGGACAGCGGTGGCATCAGGGTCTGGGGACTTGGCCATCCTTTCCCTTGTTGCAGCTCCCCCCCCCCGAGGCTGCAGCGATGCTCTCAGCATGCAGCCCGCAAAGCAGGGGAATGAGGTTTGCCAGGAAGAGGCTGTGATGTCCTGTCCCATCTGGTCTCAGCTGTTGCCCTTAGACCTGCTCCTCTCCCCACTAAAGAGCCTTCCCTTGGGGCTTCTGGTGCAGTGGAGAGATGCAGGCTCCCATGTAGGCCTGGGCGGGGGGGGGGGGGCAGGAGGCTGTGCCCTGTGCTTGAGGGCCATGTGGCCACAGTGTGTGAGTGTCCCCCTCCCTACCCCCCAGGCCGTGGCCCAGGGAGGGGGACCCCTGCATGGGGAATTTCCTAGTTTACACTCAAGATGACGGCGCTACCCCAAACGACAGGAGAACACGGCACTGCGGTCACCAGGCCTTTCGAGATCTTGTCTGGCTTCTCATGGCACTGCCATGAGATTCCAGTTCTTAGGCCTACTTCACAGATGGAGAAACTGAGGCCCAGAATGGGGCGGGGAGGTCGTCACTAGGCTGCAGAGCACCAGGACCCACACCTCGCTGGTTGCCTCAGTCCTGCAGCCACAGGACATCAGAGAGGGGCTTTCCTGGCTGCCAAGGATGCTCTGGAGCCAAGTCTACAGCTTCCGTTCTGCTGACCCCGCTGCAGCCCCGCATCCAGCCCTCAGGGCAGCATTTGGAGCTGTCTGTCGTCTGTCCGGTGACTGGGGACAGCAGCCAATGGGTCTCTGAGCTGTGGCTTCAGGAGGCACCTCCACCCCCAACACCCCTCCCTGAAACTAGGGGAGATGTTAAGTAGCAATCTTGCCACCACGGAGTGCTGTGAACCTCCAGGGTCTCCCCTGACCCCAGGGGGCAGTGAGGTCATGACTGCCCCAGCCCAGTCAGATCACACAAGCAAGCCTGGTGCCTGTGTTCGAGGGACTGTTCCCTTGGAGGCCGTCGCTCTGACCCAGAATTACATGGGTTCCTGTAGAGTTAGGAAAATGCAAACTGCACCAGGTGCTACAAATGGGATTTAGTGCAGGGGACTGGTTACCAAACTGTAGGAAGGAGCAGAAGGGCAAGCACAAGAAGGTGACCCAAACGTTGGGAAGTGCAGGAAGCTGCTGTGACACGAGTGGGGGCACAGTGTCACAGCAAGCCATGATCACTGGGCCTCTGCTAGGACCTCGCTGCCTGGATAAAGCCTGGAGTGCATGTGCCCACCCATCGCTGCTGCCATAGCCACTGAAAACACCACCAGGTCCAGAAACTTGCCCGCACCGTCTCCTAGCCTCGTGCCACTGCCCTCCTCGGGCAGAAGCGAACGGGCAGCCACTGCTAAGGGCTCTGCGGAGTGTGGCTTGCAGGCATCTCTTCCCGGTGTGATCCGTGGATGCCCCCAGACAAGTAGTCGGGATGAGATATTCCTGCCATCTAGGGGCAGGACATCTGATGTCATGCCCATCTGTCTACACCAATGGCTGAAGCTGGCCAGCATGATCGAGAATGACTGCTCCCGATGCCAGACCGACCCAGAATGGCTGTTGGAATGGCAACTCATGTTTGGAGGCACTCAGTCTTCATGATGCTGGTGCGTCACGGGCTGGGGTGTCCTGAGCTTGTCGTAGGTGAAAGGGGACACTTGCAGGCCGTGAATCAGGTTTGGGTGGGAGATCTGTGGGTGAGATTCAGCAATCTTCTGAATTAGGGAGAGGGTGGAACACATGAGGTCAGAGGAGGATCCTTCAAGAGGATTCTATCAAAAGGCACTTCACGGGCAGCCCGAGTGGCTCAGCGGTTTGGCGCTGCCTTCAGCCGAGGGTGTGATCCTGGGGTCCCGGGATCGAGTCCCATGTAGGGCTCCTTGTGTGGAGCCTGCTTCTCCCTCTGCCTGTGTCTCTGCCTCTCTCTGTGTGTCTCTCATGAATAAATGAATAAAATCTTTAAAAGAACAAAAAAAAAGGCACTTCACGATGAAGTCACATGTTAGATGTGGAAAGATGCTGAAATGGAATGTGAATAAGCCTCTCCATGGTTATTCTGGAATTTAGAATAAGGAGAGTCGGGGAGAAAAGAATTTACCAGTGTTTTATCTGCTAAGACCAACAGGCCAATTAAAGGTATGAACTAGGTCATTCAAATTTCCCAAGCTGGCTGTGAAGGGAGAGTCTTCCTCCTACGTGTGGAGACCCTGCAGTTCAGAAGGCCAATCCCATTGCCCCGTGCAGTACCCATTATGTATTCAGTGAAGATATAGGGGTGACCAAGGCAGATGGAGCTCCATCTTCAGGGGACCCTGCACCCAGTAAGAAGACTGTGACAGGGCTACTGGTGTACACAGGCAAGGCGCCCACCCCAATGCAGAGGGCCCTGGAAGGCTCTCTTGAGGAAGGAATATCTAGATTGAAAGCTAAAAGGTAGGTGGGCTTTTAATGGGAATCAGCACACAGGCCCCATATGAAATGGTCCTCATGGCCTCTGACCTCAGCTCACACCACTCTAGCCACACAGGCCTTCCTGCTGTTCCTCATACCCGTGAGGTCACCTCCACCCCAGAGCCTTTACACGTGCTGTTCTATCAGCGCAGGATGCTCTTCTCCCAGTCATCCTTGGGTCTCCCTCCGTGGCCTCCTTCAGGTGTGTACCCAACTATCACTACTCACTGAGGTCGCCTTTCCCAGATCCCACCCTGCCTTTAAGTTGCTACCCACCCCTCCTGATTCCCTTACTCTGCTCTAGTTTTTTAATCTTTGCTTTCTTCTTACATATTATCTAATGGATTTATGTTAGCTTATTTATTATGTGTTGTCTGCATCTCACTGCTAGAGTACAAGCCCCATGAAGGCAGTAGTTTGTTCGTTTTCCATTTTGCTCATTTCAATATCCCCAGATCAGATCAGTGCCTGGCACAGATTTAAAGCTCAACTATACTTGTTGGATCAATGGACAGACAGATGGACAGGTAGATAAGTGGATGGAACAGTAATGGGAACGAAAGCTCTGGGTAGACTACACAGCACAAGTGAAGGCCCAGCAGTGAGGCAGCTGACGGCACCTCTTGACCTTGCATGTGTCTGAAAGCAAGAGAGTCAGGAAACAAGCGTGGAGAGGAGAGCAGAGCCAGGTGATGGGGAGCCTTGAGGTGTGTAGAGGCTGCCCACAGCCGTAGCTGTTGCCACTCATGGACGCACAGCTGGAACTAGCAGCCTCCTCACAGCTGGCGTGCCCCGGGTCTGAGTCCTTGCCAATGGAACATGTATAAAAGTGAGGTGGGCTGTTTCTGGGCCCCGTCTTTCCCATCCACTGCTGGGTGCTGTCCATGGCAAGGCTCTGGGGGTTGTGAATCTACTGGTAAGGAACACAGGTCCCTGAGCTGCGGCATGGACACAACCCCCTGCCAAAAACAAACCCTTCTTTTGGCTTGTTCCATGAGCGAGGAATCCAGGCCTACAATGTTTTAAGCATTCTGCCTTTGGGGGTATGTATGTTACAACAGACAGTGCACTAACTCTAGGGTGCTTCTGTTCCTTAAAATCTGGTATTTGTAGCGCTGTCTTGGCGGTGAGGCGGCGGGGGACACGGACATAGATACTGCAGAGTGGAAAGTTGGAGATCCACGCCGCGTAGGGAAAGATGCAGAGCAGGCTCCTACTAAGCCTGCGGCTCCCAGAGCAATCCGAGACAAGCTGACAGCAACGTGAGCTGGTGCCTCCTTCAGTTTGCAGCAAGGGGTGAGGAAGGGGTGTGCAACAGAGGAGATGGCCTGCAGACGGTAGGCAGGGGTACACCACCCCCACTCCCACCCCCAGTGCTGGCGAAGGCAACTGCTACCGGCCACAACTAGCAGGGACTCGAACTGAAAATGTTTGAAGCAGCAGCGGCCCATCACAACTGTCTCGATTCTGTAGACAAAGCCTTGGCTGCCCGGCAAGATCAGACGCAGGATCTGCTGGGCCCGCCAGCTAGTTGTCTGAGCTGCTTGGGAGGTTAAGCATCAGTAAACTGAGGCAGAGACAGACAAGTCATTAGAAAGCAAAGAGATGGAGCCTCTTGAAAGCCACATTAGGCAAGAGTGTCAGGCTCAGTCCTCCAGAACTTCCTGACAGGGAAGGTCCCTAAATTTCAGAGGGAATTATGCGGCCAACAAAGCCAAGAACCGGTGGCCTCGCCCCAAAGCCAGGCCCATGTGGGCCAGCTGCAGAAAGTGTGCAGAGCCCTCCTCAGAGGTGGTCATGGAGGAAACAGGACGTGAGTACAGTCCTCCCAGAGAGTGGAGTCCAGGCCCCACAACACCTGCCTCTCAGGATCCCGTTGTCGCTGGCCCAGTGCAGCCACCTGGGACCCATGCTCCTGCTCTCCCTTCTTCTGATGAGAGTTTCACCAACTTTGATCCTGTGCCCGTCCCACCATTTCATTCTGGCTTGGAGTGGGCAGTCATTTGGATTTTCCTTCTAGCTCCCTGGCTGCTGCTGGTGAGGAACATGCTGCATCTCTAAGAGACAGAGGACCTCAAACAGGAATGGGGTGTGTGTGGGGGGGTGTCCGTCTGGTGAGGGTGCCTGTGAAGAAGGCAGAGCACTGCTATTTGGTTGTCAGAGGACAGATTGTTGCAGGGACTCAGTAAGTCACCAAAACTCCATTTCCTGTCCTTCCTAGACAGATGGCATCTCCCAGTGTCCCTGGTCATTAATGGGCAGCAGAAGTGCACAGAGGCTTTCAGAGGATGGTGTCTCCCCTACCCCACCTCTCCCTCACCTTCAGGAAGTGGCAGACTGCTGGGAGGGAGAACCCAGCATTGCCTCTCATCTCTGAAGCATTGTCCGGTCTATTTGTTAGACTCACATCAGCTTAACACACACACACACACACACACACACACACACACACAGGCCCGGTCAGCATTTAGACTTGTGACTGAGGCTTATAGGGACTCATCGATGGCTCGTAAGCAGAAAAGTGCCATGTTCGTATTTGTTTTAAAGGAATTATGGAAAAAAAATAAAAAAAATAAAGGAATTATGGTGGCTGGAGTGTGGACAGAGGATTGCAAGGTGAAGGTTGGGTGTAGGAAGGCGGCTTAGGAGGTTGGGGCAGATCCTAGGTGTCCTGGAACAGAACAGGGGGAGCAAGATCGAGAAATGGGTAAGTGTGAGGTGTTCACTCTGTCCCAGAGTCCACAGCTGACAGTGGCAGGGTCAGGACTCCAACTGGGGTCTGTCTGGGTGGAAGAGGGCCCTATGTGTTGAGGTGCGTGTGCACATGTGTGTCTATACATGGCCCCCAGATTCCATCTCCCCTGCAGCCAGCCTAGGCTAGGGCCCTGCCCCTCACCTGATCTTCTGGTCTCCCGGCAGCTCTCTCGTGCCCTCTGGGCTGCTCTTCACACAGTAGCCAGAAAGATCTTCCTAAAACCTCAGACCATGGCTTTGTCCTGCTCCAAACGCTCCAGTGCCCTCCCCCTGCATGAAGGGTCCAAGCCGAGGGACCTGAAGTAGTCCCTGCTCGCCCATGTCCCTCAGGTTCGTTACACTTCAGCAGTACTGACCCGGTTTCTGGTCTTCAACTCCCTCAAGCGTGTTCCTGCCTCAGGCCTTTGCACTTCTGTTCCCACCTTCTGGAATTGTCTTCCTCCAATATTACCATAATTTCACCTTCCTTGTCACTTAGATCGGTTTTAATTAGACAGATGTTCAGCTGCTAGGAAAACCCAACTCTCAGTGGCATTTCATTGGTCCTATGTATTACAAAGTCCAGAGGATGAAGGTCCAGGGCTTGTGTGGCGGTACTATGATGTCACTGAAGGCCCAGGCTCTTTTCATCCTCCTTCTGCATCTCCTTAGTATGTTGGCTGTTGTCCTCCTGCTTGTTGTTTCATGGTCACAAAATGGCTTCTTACCTCCCTTCTTACCTCCAGGTATCACAGCCATATTCTAGGCAAGAGGAAAGGTGGGTGCTGCCTGTCTTGACATCTCCATCTAACGTTGCCTCCCTGGGCACTCTTTACCTCGCTGCCCCATCTTATTCTGGTCCTTTATCACTCCTTGGAGTTTTCTTGCTTGTTGACCAACTCTTGTCACTGAAATAAAAGCCCCCAAAGCAGGACTACACTTGTGCTCACTGCTAAACCCCGGCTGCGGCACAGTGACTGGAACATATTTGTTGAATGAATGAACAGTGAAGTCCCCTAGTTGGCTTGGTGCTGGAGTCGGGACTCAAACCCAGATCTCCCACCTCCTGGGCCTGGACATTTCACAGAGTGTCCCCAAGCCCCTCTCTGTGTGAGGAGCTACCCAGTCCATTTGCAGGTTCCGGGAGTATGAACAAGGAGCCTGTGTTTTCAGGCCTGGATGGAGAGACAGAGAAAAAAATCCCCCATGCCCCCCACTGGGATTTGGGGAGTCCTCCTTACTCAGAGTGTGAGGCAATCTTTCTTCAGAGGCCGCTGGCGGGCAAGATGATCCTGGGCGGTGCAGAGCCCAGAGTAAATGGCAACCCCTCACCTCGAGGGCAAGTGCTTTCTTTTTCCTGGGAGCTTTAGGGGAGTGACATCTTACCAGAATTTAATAACCTTTTTTGGGGTTTCTTTTCATTGTATTTATTTTTGCAGGATCCTACATGCAATACAGGGATTCGATTCAGATAGTCATACAGAGTTTCTCCTTTAAATAAATATATTTCAGAGTTCAAAGAGTGAACCCATTCAAAGAGCAATATTAAGAGTGGCCTAAAGATCTGGTACAAATGCCAATCATCACGTCTACATAATTCCAAAACATTTTCTTCATCCCCAAAAGAAACCTGGCACATTAGCAGTCTGATTCATCTGCCTCCCCCAACACTCCTCTCCTGCCTCCCGCAACTACAAATCTACTTTATGTCTCTGTAGATTTGTCGATGTGGGCATTTCACATACATGGAATCATACAGTGTAGCGTCTTTCACTCAGCGTATTGTCAACGTTATCCATGTCGTAGCACGTGTCAGTACTTCATTTTTTATGGCCAAGTAATGTTCCATTGTGTGGATGGACCCTGTTTTGTTTATCTGCTCATCCATGGACGGACATTTGGGTTTTTCCATCTTTTGGTGATTGTGTATTATTGCTGCTGAGAGCATGGGGGTTCAAGCATCTGTTTACATACGACATTTGATGGTCACGTTTGTGCTTCCTGCAGAGGCCTATGGCCAGGCACTTTTTTTTTTTAAGATTTTATTTATTTATTCATGAGAGACAGAGAGAGAGAGAGAGGCAGAGAGAGACACAGGAAGAGGGAGAAGCAGGCTCCACACAGGGAGCCTGATGTGGGACTCGATCCTGGGACTCCAGGATCACGCCCTGGGCCGAAGGCAGTCACCAAACCGCTGAGTCACCCAGGCATCCCATGGCCAGGCACTTCTAATTCCACTTCCTGTGATAGCTGGCTCTCCGGTTCTTCTTTGAACCCCTAGGGATATGGTGACCCATCCTCTCGGTGGGGTCCCCTCATCTCTCCAGGCATTCCCTGGGGCAGGACAGCATTTAAAATGGTGTCAGATCCCTTCTCCCATCTCCTCCTGTCCAGGTGGGGAATGTACCTGGCCCAAGCACCAGCTTGGCCCTCTCTCCAAGTCCTACCCCCTTGGTTGTCAGCGCAGCTTCCCAACCTAGGGGACCCAGAGCAAGTGTGGTCACCCCACATGTCCTTGTCTCAAATCAATCTGTCCTCTGATCTCCAACTCCTTTTAGGCTGGATGTTGGCGATGGTCACCATCACAGAGCACAGAGGCTTTCTACATTTGGTGGCCATGGTTCAAACTGGGCAATGGGGCTCTGGGCAGAGTTGTGTCCCTCCAAAATTCGTATGATGAAGTCCAGTATCTCAGAATGTGGCTGTATTTGGAGGTAGTCTTTAAAGAGGTGAGTAGGATGAAATGAGGTCAGATGGGAGGCTCCTGATCCAACCTGACCGAAGACTTCGTTAGAGGAGTCTGGACACACAAGGAGACACCAGGGTTGTGTGTGTACACAGGGAGACATGTGAGGACACAGCGAGAATGCGGCTATCTGCAGGCCAAGGAGAGAGGCCTCAGAGAAACCAGCCCCCTAGCACGTGATCTCAAACTTCTAGCTCCTAAAATCATGAAAAGAGAAATGTCTGTTGCTTAGGCCCCCCAGTCTGTGGGACTTTGTTCCGGCAGCCCCAGCAAATGATTGGAGACTGTGTTTTAATGTCCCGTGAAGCTCCAAAATCGCTCTACTTCCCCTGCGGGTCCCCAACCCCAGCCAGCTTGTGCCACTGACCTATGAGTAAGTGTCTCCCCTGCTTCACGCTCCTGAGGGAGGCGCCTGCTATAAAATGAACTATAAAAAGGCACTATTATCATCAAACCATGTTGGCCTAGTTTGTCCAGGAGTTCCTCATATTGAAACTGGGACTCCCATATCACCCTTCGCTAACCCCTCAGCCCTGGATCCGGGGCTGGCCAAGTGGGCTAAGGAAAGGCAGGAACCTTGTCGACATCCTCCTCTGTCACCCAGGTTTTTGCACAACCTGGCATGGAGCAGGTACTCAGCAAGGGTCTGGTGACACGTAACTGAGTAACACACCTCGCACGAATCTCTAGGACTGCTGAGCGGCCTCACTACTCATGCTGACGGTGATGGGTCTTCAGCGAGGAGGGCATGAAGATAAAGTAGGGGCAATCTGTGCCTTTCTCAGACTCGTGTCGGGAAACCGTGGCAACTGGTTGATCTTCACAGGCACCTGCTTGTGTTTCCTTAGTACTGCGGTTTGTACACAGACCAGGGCCTTTTCTGTGTCTGAGGTGGAGTGCTGATAGGTGGGAGGATGGAGGCCCCAGGAGCGTCCTGGAAGGACACTGGCTGGTTGCCACTGGGTAATGACTGGGCTTCTGCTCCAGTGAGCACTGGTAGGCCAGCTTTTGTCTCATGGAGGAGAGAGCATTCGCCAGGATAGGATTTTAGGAGAGCTTGTTCCCGTCGTGTGCCACCATGTCACATGCCACCTGTGTTTTGACACAGTAGCATACGACAACAGCCATTTTTGTCTGCTCATGGAGTCTGGGGGTCAGGAGCTAGACAGGGCATGGCTCTGAGCAACAGGGACGCTCATCTCTGTCTCTGTATGTCCAGGTCTCGGTAGGGATGTTGTGAAAACTGCTGGTGAAGCTGTGGGAAAATAGACCCTGCTGGTGGGAGTACAGGGCCATTCGGGGAGATTTACCAAAGCAATGAGCACCCCATACCTTTGACCCAGCAAGTTGTTTTTAGGAAATTATCCCACAGGAAGGTTTGCACACGGGCACCAGGAAGTTGTGCAAGCACACGTATTGCAGCCCTCTTTGAAACAGTAAAAGACTACTGGGAGGCTGGCTAATAGAATCATGGCATACCCAAACACGGGATGCCAAGCACGGTTAAGCCCAGCGTGTGCACAGAGTGATCTCCAAGATGCAGTGAACTGAAAACAAGTCACAGAGCCGTGTGTGTACAGCGTGTGCCCCATGAGTAAAAGAAAACAGCCATTGTTAGTAGATGTATACATTTGCCTATGTCTGGGTTATCCACAAAAGACACATAAGAAAGATACAAGCAACATCTCTGGAAGCTGTTAAGGACTAGGTATTGGGGGACGCCTGGGGAGCTCAGTGGTTGAGCCTCTGCCTTTGGCTCAGGTTGTGATCCTGGAGTCCTGGGGTTGATTTCTGCATCGGGCTCCCTGCATGGGGCCTGCTTCTCCCTCTGCCTGTGTCTCTGCCTCTCTGTGTCTCTCATGAATAAATAAATAAAATCTTAAAAAACATTGTAAGTACAAACCTTTGTGTAAAAAACATTATACAAAAATGTCTTTGTTTGCCTCCTCGGATGCCTACTATGTGCCAAGAAGCATACGAGCAGGCGTAATTTGTTGAACACACACTCGTTTCTCCTCCCCAAAATAGCTGTGCATGGTAGCAGGTGTGAGTGGTGTCTGCTGCTTTCACTGCACACTTGCCTTTTTAGACTCTTCTCTGCAGCTTGGACTGGAAGCCTGCAAACCACATTTCCCAGACTCCCCTATCAGGTGACTCTGCTTATAGGAGGCATTGGCAGAGGTTCAGACGACAGGAAGGAGGGAGAAGCCACCCCAGTCCAGGATTCTGTGGCACCACAGGCCATAGTGGTGACAGCAGCTGTGTCAGCATCCCCAGGAGTGTGGCTCTCAGCTTCTGCTCAAGCAAGCGGGGATCCTGGATCTGGGAAACACTACATTTTCTTTTGTTCCTCCAGTCTTCGGGCCACAGCTGTTCCCTCTACTTACGAGGCTGTGAGCGTCCTCATTGTCCCCTTGCTTCTCCTGCCCTTGCAACATCTCTGTAAATATTGCCCTGTGTTAAATTCCTTCTGCTTGAAATACCTAGGGTGCTTTCTGCCCAAACTAGACACTAACACACAAATTTACCCCCATTTTGCGGATGAAAAAATTGAACCTCAAAGACAGGAAATGACTTAACCAAAGGCAAACCGACTACTGCTCCTCCCTCACCCCAAGCTCCAGTCACCCTGGTCCCATTTCTGGAACACATCAAGCTTGCTCACACTCCAGAGCCTTCACACATACTCTCTCCATGGAGAACATTCTGTCTCCAGCTTTACATGTGCATATTCTTTCTATCCATTCAGGTCCCATTCCAGGGTTACCTCTTGAAAGAGATCTCCTGTAGCGACCCATAATCTCCAAGTAACCCTATTACATCATCCTGCTTTGTTTCTTCTTAGAAATTCTCTGAAAATACTTACTTGGTTGTTATCTCATGAGACTGAAAAACCCAGGAGACCAGGAACAGTGTTTGCCTTACTAAATGCTGTGTCTCTACGCCTATGAGTGTGACACTGAGTGTGTACTCAATACTCATTTGCTATAAGAATGAATGACTGAGAGACACCTGGGTAGCTCAGCAGTTGAGCATCCACCTTCAGCTCAGGTTGTGATCTCAGGGTCCTGGGATCGAGTCCCACATCGGGCTCCCTGTGAGGAGCCTACTTCTCCCTCTGCTTGTGTCTCTGTGCCTCTCATGAATAAATAAATAAAATCTTTTTAAAAATGAATGAATGAAAAGGGTAAACGGAGAAGTGGCAGATTATTTTTGAGCACCAGTTAGGACCCACATCTCTCGCTGGCCATCTGCCTGCTTGCAGTTCAGGGGTCTCTTCAGGAGGCTTCACTGCATGGAAAGCCATAGGAATTCCAATTTCCACCATTCTGATTGTGCCCTCGGTGGGTGCTCAGTTACTACATGCTGAGCAAACTAACCTGCCTATGAACCTTCCAGAAGATGTGTGTGCAGTAAGAGTGATTAAGAGGCAACATTCTGTGGTGGGGGTGGGGTGGGGGGGGCGGTGGTTTCTCAGCTTAAGTCAGCAGACTGGAAGCAGATGGGCTGCTAGAAGTTTAGTACGAGAGCCGGAGAGATAGGAAGATCATCCTCGGTGCACAGCTATTTGAGTACTTGCATTTCCTCTGTGCAGTAGACATTGGCCTGAGATCTGTTCTTGTTGATGAAGACAATGGCGTTTCCAGAGCTCCTCCGGAGAGGCACCACAGCATAGTGTAATCTCTGCAACCAGACAGCTTGGGTTCAATTCCTTGCACCATTCCTGACCGGCAGGGTGACCTTGGAAAGTCACTCAGGTCCTCTGTGACTCGGTTTCCTCATTTGCACAATGAGAATGTTGATGATAAACAGCATCAGCTTCACAGGGCTATTGTGAAGATCAATAGTTAAATCACTTGACATAGTTTGAGCAGGGCTTGTTGTGATATCACCGTCGGTTGTTATTGTTACCTGTGTAATATGTACGCATAAATTCCATACATGTATCATCTAACATAATGCAGTCCTGTGAGGAGAGGTACTACTATCACCTCCACTTTACAAACAAGGAAAGAGAAACAGGTTATAGAAGCAGCCCTAGATCCAGGATATGGAGCCATGCTTCAAACCCAGCTGTTCTAGAAACCCTCCTCGTCACTACACTGGTCCAGAGAAAACGGGCCTATCTGTAGGTAATGACGAGGCAGCACGGTAACTCTTCAGAGGTCACTAAGTGAGGCAGGGTTGTTTGACCTGAGTAGGTACTTCTGAGGTACCAGACAGGCCTAAAATCTAAGGCCTAGTTGGCTGGGAGAGAAAGACATTTTAGGGAAAGCACAGATTTGCTCTGGATTCGCTAGCCTGGCGAGTTCCAGGGAGGAAGGAGAGGCAGTTGAAGCTGGTGAGGAAGGCAACCTCTAAACTAGGGAAGGGCCTCTAGATTGTGCTACGGAGCTTGAATTTCATCGTATAGGTAATGAGGGACCGGGAGATGATTTCAAGCAGTTAAGTCTATTGTAGACTGTGAGCTGTTGAGGAGCTACTGAGGAGTCCTCGCTGCTTCCAGTGCCACCTACGCCTGGCGGCCCTCGGCCCAGGCGACTGACTTCCGCCAGACTTGGATGCTGAAGCAGGCATTGTGCTTCTTCCTCTCTCTCTGAATCTGAAGCAGATTTTGACATAAAAGAGTTGCTAAAACATTTATGGAATGAACTACTGTGTTGTAACATTGTGGAAAGCGGGAGGGGAACTACAAGTTCCAACGCTGGGAGGGCTCCTCCCACCCCCAGAGAGTCCAAAGGTCCGCGGGAGCAGCGCCTCGGGAGTCCATCGTGCCTCCAGCCAGCAGCAGCCAGGCAGAGGAATGCCAGGTCTGGGGCAGGGCGCCCGCCTGGTGGGGTGAGGTGCCCAGCATATACCTTCAAAGAGACCGAAATAGGAGATTA
This sequence comes from Canis lupus baileyi, assembly GCF_048164855.1. Taxonomy (NCBI): domain Eukaryota; kingdom Metazoa; phylum Chordata; class Mammalia; order Carnivora; family Canidae; genus Canis; species Canis lupus. The sequence goes on from NC_132840.1 coordinate 46,372,191, forward strand.
TGTCCAGGTCCCCGCACGGAGACAGGAGTGGGATGTGTGGCGGAGACAACAGGGCCGAGGTGGCCCGGTCTGAAATGGGCTTGTCCTGTATAGAAGCCTGTTTCTCTCACAGCAATGATCCCACGTGGTAGCTCTTTCTCTTCTGCGCCAGGAGACTCTCGGTTCCAACGGTCTGCAAGCGGGGGCTTTCGTGGCAGAAGGGACCGCCTCTGTCTCGTCCCCCAAGCATCCCTGGAGTCCAGAGAAATGGGGGGAATGCAGCGGGAGTAGCGAGTGCCTCGGAGAAAGGCCAGTGGCGCCTCCGGCCCCTCGGTGACCGCAGTGGGCAGAGGTGGCTGTGAAGGGCACGTCGGGCCGCCTTCGCGGACGGCGGGACCCGGGCGCGGGCCGGGCGCGAGGGCGCCGAGCGAGGGTAGCCCCGGGAAGCGGCGGGCCGGCCGCACGGAAAGCGCGGCGCCCCTCGGCGACTGCAGCAGGCAGCGGCCGGACCGCCTCCCGCGCGGCGCTCTGGGAGTTGTAGGCACTTTCTTTCCACTCTCCTTCAGCGCCTTTGCTCTTGAAGCCCAAGGCAGTACAAGCCTGTGAGCGCCTATGACTCCCCAGGCTGCGAACTCTGGGAATTTCAATTTCTAAAAAGGTGCCCTGACTACGACCCTTCCCAGGATGCCTCCCTCCACTCAACCCGGTTTGAGGACTACATTTCCCAGGAGACCTCAAAGAGGTGGGGCTTCCGAGCTCCGCGGTGCATTGTGGACACTGTAGTCTCCTAGGCGCTCGATTTCCACTTCCCGGGCAGTCAGGAGCCGAGGCCCGGACTACATTTCCCTTCCGTCCGCCCACTATCCCGAGGCCGCCTTGGCGCGAGACATTTGCGAGCTGAGTGTCTCCAAGATGGCCGCTTGGGGAAGGAGGCGTCTTGGCCCGGGCAGCAGTGGCGGCAGCGCCCGAGAGAGGTGAGATCTCGGGGCCTGTTGCTCTCCCAGGGCGAGTGGCTCAGGAGCCTGGAAGCAAGCGAGGCCTCCTGGGACTGCGCCGCTGTCCCTGCCTTCGTCCCCGGGCTCCCCTGCTCGCCCACCCGCCCTCCACAGACCCTGCGGGGCACGCGGGGCCCCTGCTCCGGCTGATCCGGGATCTCGGTGGGAGCCGGCGCCGGCTCTGGCTCCTCGCGGAGGAGCGGCCTTCTCGGAGGGCTCGGGGGAGGTGACGATGGCGGGGCCGGGCGAGGTGGGCCGCGGCCGTACGAGGGCCGGGCCCAGGCCACGCGGGAAGGACCTGGCGCCCCGCGCAGGCCCAGGGGACCCGCCTAGCATCCCGCGGCCGAGCGGCGGCCGAAGCTCCTGTCCCGCCGGGCCAAGAGAGCGTGGCCTTCTCGGCTGCGACCCCTGACGCGGTGAGGAGTAGCTCCCGGGAGGGAGAAGACAGGGAAGCCTTCACCGAGTGGGCCGGCTGCGGGAAGGGCAGTGCGGTCTGCACATTTCTCAGGGTAGCTTCAACCTTCCCCGCTTCGCCTCCCGGGCCGAAGGCGGGCGGCTTCCGCGAATCCTCGATTCCTGCGACTTTTCGAGGGTTCTCTGCAAGCGCCCCTGCCGTGGAAGTCCTTTAGAGTGACCTTCCCTAATGAATGAGCTAGGGGCTTGTTTATTCCAAGGTGGATCTCCATGTAGAGAACTGGTTTCTAGAAGATGAGATTGAAATAGTCTTTGTGTTTCGTGTTGAATTTAGTTTTTGCTTCAGGAAAGCAGTTTCAGCTCGTAGAAGGCACTGGAAACTGTCCAGGTACTAGAAATTTGGGGAAGGATGTGTATTGAGGAAGTCACCTGGATTCAGCTGCTCTGTCCATTTTGTTACGGCCTGGTTGGTATAGCAGAGGTCAGGAAGAAAGTTTGGTGTTTGCTTTTTTTTTTTTTTTTTTTTTTCTTCATTTGTCTCTTTGGAGAGGTTTATTAAATAGAAAAGTTCTCTCTCAACTACCCTCATTCTTTTCTTTCTTCTCCTTTCTTTTTTCTTTTCTTTTCTTTTCTTTTCTTTTCTTTTCTTTTCTTTTCTTTTCTTTCTTCTTTCTTTCTATCACATTCATTGCTGGTGCCTGCAGATGGTTTTCTCAGCTCAGAAGATTCTTCCTGTTTGGTAGTTGTGATAGGCCAGCTTGCATTTTATTCTTAAGCTCAGAGTTATCCAATGTTATCTGTTCAGCATTTCCGCTTCCGTGGAAAAGCAGTGAATGGCAAGCAGATATTTTGTTTTTCCAACTGCCATCTGCTATTTCTTAGATCAGACTATAGGAAGAAGTTAAAGAAGTTTAACCTCGATAGTTTCCAGATGGCCTTTAAACCTGGCGAACGTTTTCAAGATCTTCAATGGGAACATTAATCCTTTAGTAATAGGAACTAACCTGTTTGGAAAAGCCAGAGTAACTGAGAGAAAGATGTTTCTCCTTACTGGAGAAAAACAACTGGAAGGGCCAAATGGGGTTGTCCTAGACATCCTACAAGGGCTGTACCAGCACAAGTTAAGCTTTTATTGATCTAAGAAATCAGATACTGGGGATTTTATCTCCTTGGTTGGCATTAATTCAAAACTGAGTTTGCAAACTAGCAGCCCATAGGCTGAATCCAACCCTTGACTGTTAGTCTTCAGTTTTCAAAAATAATTTAAATTACTTGACAATACTTGTAAGTTGAAAGATTTCACATAAAACTCTCCTTGAAAAGTTCAGTAGTGGCTGCCTTTTTTTTGGTCAGGGCAAGTGCTTTCTAGTTCATTACTCACCTGACAGCTTGACTCATTGCATTTACCTCCCTAGTCTCCTTAAGTGTGCAGGTTGCAACCTTTGGCCTGGAACTGAAAGCTCTGCTCACACATGCAGATGCTGTATGTCAGCCAGGAATGGGGCATCAGGTTTTGTGATTCGGGTGGCACCATCTCTCTTTTCTTACAGATACGGTGGTGTGTGGCTGGGGGGAACCCTTCTCTTTGCCTTTGCTGTGCGGCCCTAGCCAGGCTCTGTTGGAGAAGTCATTTGTCTGAACCCAGTTCCCCTAAGATCCTCCCACACTGAGCAGGGGATGGAAACATAACCCGCTGCTGGGCCAGCTAGCTAACTTCTGGGCACACCTCCATTCCTGCTCAGTGGGTGGAAAGACTGTTCGGGTGGGGCAGGCTGGATTAATTGATTGCCCAGCATGGTAGATTAAGAAGCCCAAGCATGTTATTGCCTCTTACGACTGAAATAGGCTGTTTATGGCTCTCTGCGATGAGTTTGTTCCATGTCACATTTGTGCTGACTCAGATCTCAGCTTCACATTGTAAGACCACTTTCCAGAATTGCTTGACACACCCAGCTGGAGTCTGCTTTATGCTGAAAGTGAAGGACGCATTGCTTGGTGTGGGGCAGGGGCTGGAGCAGAGCAACACTCTGGGCAAACTTTCCAGATTCGCCAGTGGCTGCCAGCTCTGAAGCATGACATGTTTAAAAGGCCCTGCCCAGGGCCAGACTGTCCACTGGAATTACTGACATCAACTGTGTGTTAATGGTGGTTCACTTTAGAATACACAATGTGTGAATTCTTTACCTGGTTCTTGAGTCTAGAACTGTGTTCATTCAGGAGCTACTAGTCACATGTGGCAATTAAATTTAAATTAATTAAAAACAAGGGTATCTGGCTGGCTCAGTCAGTAGCGTATGCCACTCTTCACCTTCGGGTTTTGAGTTTGAGGCCCACATTGGGTGTAGAGATTACCTTAAAAAAATTAATTAAATAAAAGTTAATAAGATGAAAAAGTTCAGCTCCTTAGTCACACTAGTCACTTTTCAAGTGCTCAGTAGCCACATGGGGCTTGGGGCTACCATGTTAGATAGGGCAGATAGAGAACACCTCCATCACTGCAGAAAGTTCTATTGATACAACAACACTGGTCTAGACTAAAAGAGGAAAGGGGTGGAAATAGCAAAATGCTAGCTGCTTGCATGTTGATTTTTCTCTCCACTCCATTAAATCCAGGGACTCCACAGTGTTTGTAATGAAGAACATCAGACTCTGAGCTGTAACCTGAATTCTTGTCCAAAATTCAGCACACTGGCAGCGAGCACACGAAACAGATTGCCACTTGTCCTGTCGGCGTCTTTGAGACACACTTGCCCATCTAGGAAGGCCCAGTGCAGGTATCTGTGTGTTCTGCCACTTGGGTGCCACCCTGGACCAGCTCACAGACGGTCCCGCCTGTCCTACTCGGGCTGCTTGTCTTCACTCCCTCAGGGCCTCTGAGCATCCCTGAGTTCTCCGTGATTGTTGGAATGTGAGTATAGCCACATGCTCTCAGTTCCTGTTTTTCTCATCACATGAAGATGTACTCGATCTGATTCTGATCATGATGCAAGGCAGCGGTGCCGTTTAAGGCCTGGGGTGTTCAGAGGGCCGGGCATACTGTACTAAACGCTCAGGTTGTAGGGGGAACTCACTTTTTGTAGCCCTTCTCTTCCTTGGCTTGTGCAGCCATCTGCCCAAGCTTTAGGCAGCCAGTTCCATGGGATTACATCTACATCATTCTGTACCGTACCTTCTTTCCCAGGACCTCCATTTTTTTTGACAGCTTTGCTTTGCTTTAATATGTGAATCGTATAGATGTGATCCTGGATGGCTGGTGGAGGGTTTAGTTCCCAGTCCAGCTGAACAGATGGGCCACAAGCCATGGAGGCAGGTGGCTCACATTCCAGGAGTGACATTCTCCTCATTCTGATCTGATCCTTTCCTTTTAGAGTTGAGGACACTGAGTGGTCTGGGTTGTTTTTTGTTTGTTTGTTTTTTGGTATTTTTCTCAAAAGGAAAACTGCCTTCTGGCCCTACTGTGTGGTAAAAATGTTTCTTTCCTCCTGGTCTGGATGAGCCACACAGGTACAGCATCCATACCCATCTCTAGGTGTGTGGGTTCTCCTCAGCTGGCTACCAGAAGGTGGAGTCGTGCACGCTTGGGCCAGATGCTGATCCCGGATATTGGATATTGCAAGTTAAGATCATCTGCTGGAGTTCATCCTCTTAAGGCATGAATTTCCATTTTCCTTGATTGACTTGAGCAGTCTAGATTCCAGCAACAATACCTCGTGCCTCAGTGGTATAGTCCTTTAGGTCACATTCCAGCTCAGACCCAACTTTCTGAAGAAGGGCAGGATGATCTTGTATGCAGGGAGGGGAGGAGGAGGCCAAGGCCAGGCCTGAGTTTGGCTTCTGTGTCCTGGGCCTCAGGGAGCAGGGGCAGTGGGAGGAGGGAGGAGGTACTCCACAGAGTGAACACCCAGGCATCTCCCAGCCGCCACTGATGTTCTGTCCCTGTTGCCAGCAGCAGCGTTACAGGCCATGGAGTTCTTAGGAAAGCCAATCTTCACTTAGTAGAGTCGGAAGAGTCCTTTAGCTCAGGGCTATTGAGTTGGATTTTCCCCCATAATGGAAACATTCTGTATCCATGCTGGGTGTTCTGTATCCATTAGGGTAGCCAGGAGCCACAGGTGGCTGTGGAGTGTTTGAAGGGTGGCTCCTGCTCCCAAGGAACTGGATTTTTTACTTTACAATTGTAGTTAATATATACACGGCCTCATGGCCCTTACACTGGGGTGGTACTTTGCAGCTGTTGTGGTTGGCAGAGCCGGCCCCATTCCACCCTCACTGCAGCACTTGGTAAGAGCCAGGGCCTTTGCCCTGTTTGACATGAGGCAACCTGGCTTAGAGCAGCAAGGTCTTTTGTCCTTGGATACAAAGCCAGCGAGTAACTGAGAGGGAACTTGAATCCAGGTCTCTTGACCTCCCACATGTGGTGTGCTGTGTTCTCTTTCCCCACAGCAGAGCTGCCCAGTTACCAGAGTGCCCGGAAGGAAAGTGTGCTCTCCTGGATATGGCTTTCTCTGAAACAGAGCAAAATGCCATGTGCCTGTGGAAGTCCTTGGCCTCTTTGGAACCATCCTCAATATTTGGGGCTACGTGCCTCTGTCCTAATTGGCCTTTACATCCACAGTGTAGAATCCTACTGCTTTCTTTGCTTCCCAAGGAAGCAATTTTTGATTAGCCAAAGGTGTGTTCACCTAGATCAGGGGCGGGTAGGAGGGGGTAGAGGTAAAGTCCAGCACCTCACATATCGTAGGTAATGAAGTGGCCACATGCTTACTAGGTGGAAAGCAACCTGACATATGGACCTAGTTTAATTTTTCACCCACCAGCTCTCTTAATTACTATAATTGTTTTTCTCCTGCCACTCAGTTCAGATGAGCTTCCACTAATGTCTGTTGCTAACCTATCACAGTCAGGCCCAGTGCTAGGTGTACTATGGTGAAAACACAGAGCTCCAAATTGACCTCCTTGGTATTTCAGATGGGAGTTCTTACCCTGGCCTGCCTGGGAGCCCAGGGCCCATTCCAGGCAATGGGCCTAAAGCAGGTGCCTCTGCTATAGTTAGGTTAGGTTCTTCTGGTTCTGCCATGACCAGAACGTTATGGTGGCTTGCACGGCTCCTTGGCCAGTGCTGGCTTGAGCGGACAGGGAAATGGATTTTTCCTCCCACTCACTGGCAGGACTGCTGGGGTGTGAGACCAGCGGGATATCTCAACCATGAGATGCTGCCTATGCCCAGACTCGCAGTGGTGGGCTTATTCCCTGGTATTGTGGGCTTCTCCGCAAGCTCGGAGACACTTTAGAGCCAGATGGGCTCCTTCCTGCTCGCCTCGGCTGTGTGGTCTCATCACCCCATGGGATCCAGGGCTGTTGAGTTTTCTTTTTATGAAAAAGTTGACAAGTTTCCCATTATAAAAGAAGCACATGCTCATTTGTTTTCTTCTTTGGAAAATACAGAAACGAATGAAGGAAAATAAAATTTTAGTCCCCTGCTAGGCCACCATCCAAAGAAAACTACTGTTGACCTTTCTTCGTGTACAGCATCTTAAATACTTCCCTCCAGATGTTCTATTTTGGATTTTTAAAAATTGTATGTTAAATATATCAAAAGTATGTTTCTGACATGTGAAAAGCTATAAACTTGCTACCATATGTCTGACCCTCGAAAACATTACACTAAATGAAAGAAGCCAGTCACAAAAGGCCCCAACATGATCTCATTTAATGGAATGTCCAGAATAGGTGAGTCCATTGAGTCAGTAAGCCCCAGCTTGCCAGGGGCTGGGAGGGTCAGGAGAAATGGGGAGTGATGGGATTTCTTTTTGGGGTGATGGAAATACTCCAAAATTGATTGTGGTGTTTGTTGCACAAGGTAGTGAAGGTGCTAAGCCCCTGAATGGTACACTCCAGATGGGTGAATTGTCCGGCATGGACTTGTCTCAGTAAAGCTGTTACTGAAAAGTACTCATCAAAACCACAATGAGATACCACTTCACACCTGTCAGGATGGCTGCTGTTCAAAACAGACCATTATAAGTATTTATGAGGACAGGGAGTGGTTGGAACCCTCGTGCTCTTTTGGTGGGAACGTAAAGGGATGCAGCCATGGTGGAGGATAATGTGGTGGCTCCTCAAACAGGTCAAAGTAGAATTACCACACGGTCCAACAATTCTACTTCTAGATGTATATCTAAACGAATTGAAATTGGAAATTTGAGCCGATAATTTTATACCATCTTCACAGAAGCATTATTCCCAATAGCTAGAAGGCGGAAGTAGCCCAAGCATGATCGATGGATGAACAAGTGTATAGACGTACGATGGAATATTCTTTATTCATCCTTAAAAAGAAGAGAAGTTCTGACTCATGCTGTATAGCATGATTGAACCTTGAAAACATGTCAAGTTGAGTGAGCCAATTGCAAAAGGATAAATACTGTATGATGTCACTTATGTGTGGTACCTAAGGTGGCCAGATTCACAGAGACACAAAGTAGAAGCATTGGGGACAGAGTTTTTGCAAGGTGAAGCCATTCTGGAGATGGGTTGCACGATAGTGTGAAGGTACCTCGCGCTACTGAATGTACGCTTACCTGGTTGGGACAGTGCATTTTCTGTGTCATGATTTGAAGACCGTTAATAAACCCATGTGCTCCCTGCTTAGCTTAAGTAGTAACTAGCATTATCCTGGCCCCATGTTCCCACAGGCACCCTCACTCATGACTTGTCATTTCCTTGCTTTTCTTCATAGCACACAAGAGAACATTCCTAAGTATAGCATATCCTTTGGTTCTGTGAACTACTGAATGTGTATGTGAGGTGTCCATCTGTGTGTTCTGGAGCTGTTTTCTCCACCTTACAAGTGAGGGATTCAGCTGTACCTCCATTTCCCCTCTGGTGGAGGAACAGCCTGGTTCATCCATCTCCCCATACGGTGCTGCGCGGAACATTTTTGCGCCGCTCTGACTTTTGGGAGTTATCTCCAGACCTTGGGGATCCCATGTTTGAGACCACTTTTACAATTTCGGATTCCTGGGGATCCCTGGGTGGCTCAGCGGTTTAGTGCCTGCCATTGGCTCAGAGTGTGCTCTTGGGATCGAGTCCTGCATCGGGCTTCCTGCATGGAGCCTGCTTCTCCCACTGCCTGTGTCTCTGCCTCTCTTTCTCTCTGTGTCTCTAATGAATAAATAAAACCTTAAAAAAAAAAAAATTCAGATTCTTCTGAGACCAGCTTCCCAGTCCCCTATACAGGGGACCACACAGCTACATGCTGGGCAGGCTGTCAGGTGCACAGAGGGCACCCACATCCGGGGAATGGAGTTCAGCAGGTTGATTCTTCATTATGGCCACCTTTTCACCAGAAAGCCAGCGTTCTGATGACAGTTTCCAGACTACCATCAGCGTGGATACAGAGGAGGAGAGGGGAAGGTCTCAGGCCCACTCTCGTTGAAGGCAGAGGAAGGGAGGTTGATTCAAGAGCCCTACTCACAAGTGCCCATGATCCTGAGGCAGCATCCACAGCAGCCCCTCCAGCTCAGATGCCTTGATGCTCTGCTCCACAGGCTAGTTAAGGGCTCAACATGCAAACTGATCTCAGCACTGGCAGAGGGAGTTTAAGAACATGACTCTACAGGGGTCCATAAGTACCATGGATCGTGCTAAATTCAAATGGTTTAAAAGTTATTTGGTAAAAGAGACCCCTTTTCTTTCTGGAGCCACTCCATACTTCTCCCCAGCAATAGTCCTAATTTTCAGGTCTTTGTATTTTCAGAAATGTTCTGTGCATGTAAAAGTGTGTACCTTTTTAAAAGTACACTAAAGATACCATAATATGATCACTGTCCTGTACTTGTTTTCTTCACTTTATTTCTTGGATACTTTTCCATCAGTGCTCTTTCTCTTTTTTTACATGAACTTTAAAAAAAAAAAAAGATTGGTTTGAGAGAGAGAGAGAGAGCATGCGCACATGCACACCCACACCCACACCCTCATGCCAAGTAGTGGGGAGGAGCAGAGGGAGTGCAGAGCTGAGTGCAGAGCTCAACTTGGCGCTTGATCCCAGGACCCTGAGATCATGACCTGAGGTGAAACCAAGAGCCGGGTGCTCAATTGACTGAGCCACCAGACAGTTCTACATGAACTCTTTTTTATGCACTCTTCTTACTGGTCATTTCACACTTGCTGTGAAAAGCAAAAATACAGTCTCTGAAGAGTCTTTAGGACTCCTATTAGCTTTTTGTTTTGTTTTGTTTTTGATCTGCATTTGTGTACCATGGCTCTAGTTAGGGCTTGGGTGTTTCCTTCCATAGTTGAGTTACATGTGACCTGGAAGCAAAAACATGCCACGTGGGGGTGGGCATTGGAGTAGTTGGGTGGTGGCAGACATAGCTCTCTCTGGGAGTACTTGCCACCAGGTTTCTGAAGTAACAACCCATGGCAACCATGCAGACTGGATCCAGTGGTCCAGGCAGATTTGATTTAATTTAATTTAATTTAATTTAATTTAATTTAATTTAATTTAATTTATTTAATTTATTCATGAGAGACACCGAGAAAGCTGCAGAGACACAGGCAGACGGAGAAGCAGGCTCCCTCTGGGGAGCCTGATGCGGGACTCCATCCCAGGACCCTGGATCACCTGAACTGAAGGCTGACACTCAACCACTGAGCCACCAAGGCATCCCTTCGGGCAGCTTTTTTTTTTTTAAGATTTTATTTATTTATTCATGAGAGACACAGAGAGAGAGGCAGAGACACAGGCAGAGGGAGAAGCAGGCTCCATGCAGGAAGCCCAACATGGGACTTGATCCTGGGTCTCCAGGATGACAACCTGGACTGAAGGCAGCGCTAAACCGCTGAGCCACCCGGGCTGCCCTTGGGCAGCTTTTAAAACCTATATTTGCAGAGACCTCACACCTCAACTGTCAGAGCCCAGATAGAAGGAGTAGATGTTGATTGCTTGATAGGGGAGCCTCTAACAAATGGGGCCTCTGGTGTGTGTGTGTGTGTGTGTGTGTGTGTGTGTGTTGAACTTTTGTGTCTCCTTCCATGTGTAGCATATAGAATCTTGGAAATCTACTTCTCAAGATTTCAGATTACAGGGGATCCCTGGGTGGCGCGGCGGTTTAGCGCCTGCCTTTGGCCCAGGGCGCGATCCTGGAGACCCGGGATCGAATCCCACGTCGGGCTCCCGGTGCATGGAGCCTGCTTCTCCCTCTGCCTGTGTCTCTGCCTCTCTCTCTCTCACTGTGTGCCTATCATAAATTTAAAAAAAAAATTAAAAAAAAAAAAAAGATTTCAGATTACATCCTTTCCCAATGAGACAGTCTCCTGAATTTGGGTACAGCAGTTTGGCTTTAAGAGCAGAATTCATGGGCAGCCCTGGTGGCGCAGTGGTTTAGCGCCGCCTGCAGCCTGGGGTGTGATCCTGGAGACCCGGGATCGAGTCCTGCATCGGGCTTCCTGCATGGAGCCTGCTTCTCCCTCCGCCTGTGTCTCTGCCTCTCTCTCCGCTCTCTCTGAATGAATGAATAAATAAATCTTAAAAAAAAAAATTAAAAAAAGCAAAATTCATGAGTGTCAAGACAGTGTGTATGGCACTACCTACTGGGCTGGCTTCAGAGGTTGACTTGTTTGAAGTCACCTAGAAAGTTACTTCAATGTGGCTCTTGTTTTTACACTATGGGGGCTGATTCATGGTGACCGGGTGGGAGTGGGGTGACCTGCCCACAGTAAGCTGTTGGGACTTCAGGCAGCTGTGGCATGCTGTGGCAAGGTTGGGTGTATGTATTGGATGAGCACACCTGTGTCTACACATACTTGTCTGAGCTGTGTTGTTTGTGGCTGCCCATAGCCAGAAAGCAGGGGGTGAACAACTCACTGTTCCTGCGCTGTTGGGCCTGATGCTGGGCACATGTGACAACAATAGTGAGACAGGAACCTGTAGGGTACTGGCCTCTCACTCACTGTCAGGCTTGAAGGGGACCTATGGACACACCTACTCATCTGTCTCAACAAGCAGCAGAAGAGTCCCCTGCCCACCATGCCTGCCCCTAGGATGGAGGCCAGCTGGGTTTGCAGAAGGGAGGGCAGCAGGGGGCTGGGGGAGGTGGGGGTGGGATCTGCTCGCTGATGTGTTTCCAAAACGGAACACTCTGTTCCAGACACTAGAGTTTCAACGGGCATTTTCTTTTTCTTTTCTTTTTTTTTTTTTTAAGATTTTATTTATTTATTCATGAGAGACACAGAGAGAGAGAGGCAGAGACATAGGCAGAGGGAGAAGCGGGCTCCATGCAGGGAGCCCGACATGGGACTTGATCCCAGGTCTCCAGGATCACACCCCAGGCTGCAGGCAGCACTAAACCGCTGCGCCACCAGGGCTGCCCTCAACGGGCATTTTCTTATTGGCCTCAACATACTTTTTCACAACATTCAGGATGGCTACAATCTGCTGGACAGAGAAGGCACTGTAAACTGAGGTAGATTTTGGGTTTGGGCAGGAACATTCTGTAATCCCAACCTTGATACCCATGTTTTGCTTTAAATGTTCTAGAGGGACTTTGGGGCCAGAAAGGCATCCCTGGCCTCACCTTGCCAGTCAGTGGGACACACACTGACTTGGAAGTGTGTCCTCTTCACAGCTTGAGAGCACATGGGAAGTCTGAGCTGTCTGGGAACGAGTCCTCTTCTTGGCCCTGTGCCCATGGGGGCTGTCGGCCCATTACCAGTGACTTCATTTGTTCTGTGACTTATCTAGTCAGCATGAGACTGTGCCTCTTAGGTTTGCTTCTTTGCTAAAGGTGGTTTCTACAGTGCTGAGTCTTTCTTGGAAGAACTGAAACAAGCTCTATCTCCCCTCCCTGAATTAAACCCAAATGAAAGCCTTGAAAGGGAAAACCGTCCTTTTCCTATTTCATCAACTTCCGGTGTATTCTTCCAGAAATAGGTCATTAACTCATCCTGGAGAGGCAGCCCCAACTACTGGCACATTGTAGGGAGCTGCTTTGGCAGTGTCCCATATTCAGGAGGCTTCTTGTCTGACCCTCAGAGAACAGTTTCTCCCCCGTGCACACCGTTTAATTAGGGCCTGTGATTTAATTAGGCGTCTCAGAGCCCAGCTTAATTACAGTTACTTTTTCAGGATAAAGAATTCCCTCTGCCCAGGTCCCAGCCAGCAGTGCCTTTTGCTCAAGTTGTTCCCACCTGGGCACGGAGGCCCTCCTGGAGGATGCTTCTCTCCCTGCACTTGAGGGCACAGTCAGCCCATTACCAGTGACTTCATTTCTGATGTGAACACAGGAGAGTATTGACCAGTTGTTTTTCTGACAGTGAAACTCTGCCTCTGAGGTTTATTTATTTGTTGTCTAAAAGTAGTTTTTATCGTGCCGAATCCTGCCTGTGAGTGATAGCTAGCAGTGGTGCTCAGTGGTCTCACTCTTTGATCACCTGTCCTTTCTCCTGGAAGTGTGCCCACAACAGTCCAGTTTTCACCATACTTAACATGCAATTTCATCTTTGAAGGCAGGCTAGGACCTAGAGGTTCTGGAGGTGGCCTTGTTTCAGAAGCCTTCACTTGTCCTTAATGTGTGCAGTCAATGACAAGCCAGCTCCCCGTGGCTTCACTCTGCCTGGTGTGCAGGCCTGGGATGTGTGGGGCCGGTGGGCCTCGTGTCCTTGAGCACTTAGGGCTGTGCTACTTGGATGATCGGAGCTCAGGTGCATGGGCTGCCTTCACCTTTGTATGGCTGTATGGCTCAGTATGCCAGTCCAGAGCCCCAGTTAGAGGGGGTTGGACTGGGGTGGGGGGAGCAGTGAGCACCAGGAGCCAGGTGGCGGGGGGGTCTCCTTTGTGGTGGTCTGACCAGCCCAGAGACCAGGGGTCGCTGAAAGGAAGGGGCTACTTTTCCCTGAGGCATGGGAAAGGTGCTCTGTGCTGCCTGGTGTGTTGGCTTAAGTGGCTTGATCCAGCTTCAAGAGCTGTGTTTAGCGGTGTTCCCCCTCAGAGGCTGGTATGAAGGCTTTTGACCAGATGAACTAAGAACACAAAACTAGGAGAAACGGTATATGTTGGATGACGGTATGGAAATTTAGAAGGATCTGGACAGGCTGAAACAAGCCAAATGGAAATGACAAGGAGTGTACAGGTCTATATTTAGGTTTGCCCATCAGGGGTGTGGAAAGATTCTGCTTTGGATGCAAAGTTTGCACTGAAGAGGCCTCAAATAGAATCCCGAAACCACCTAAAATGCCCCCATGGCCCATGGTCACAGCTCACTCGCTGGCCAGCTGAGTCTCTGGCCTCCAGATTTATCTTCCACCGGTGAGGGTCAGGTCACCCATCCCTAGTCCTAGGAGTTGGATCAGCTCAGCCACGTGAAGTGGGTCTTTGTGAACAGTGTTTCTTTTGTGTGAGAGAGAAACGTTTCCTGGCAATCCATACAGAGAGTCCTGGTGGTACAGGGTCAGTATGGGTGGGAGCCTCTGGGGGCCCTTAAGGTCCCTCTTACACTAAATTCCATTGTCCCTGTTCTTGAGGCATTGTCTTTTCCTAGTTGAATCAGAGGGCTTCTTTTCCTAAGCTGTGTGCTGGTGTTCTTGGGGCTGCTGGCCTCGGGTGTTTTCTTTTTTTTTTTTTTTTTTTTTTTTAATTTATTTATGATAGTCATACAGAGAGAGGGAGAGAGAGGCAGAGACATAGGCAGAGGGAGAAGCAGGCTCCATGCACCGGGAGCCTGACGTGGGATTCGATCCTGGGTCTCCAGGATCGCACCCTGGGCCAAAGGCAGGCGCCAAACCGCTGTGCCACCCAGGGATCCCCCTCGGGTGTTTTCTGCAGCTTGTCCTCCCATGGTGGCCAGAGGAGTTTTGTTCTCTGTCATCCAAGGAAAAGACAACCCTATCTGTCTTGTGTTCTGCAGGCCAGGGATGACTACTTTTGAGCCTTGCAGAGGGTAGAGTGTTTGGCACAGCCAGCCATGGGTCTGTTGGTTTCCATCGAAGATTCCTCCTCCACCTGCTCTGGTTAACCAAGACCACGTTTCATTTTCCGACCTTAGGCCTCTGTGTTAACAGCATGCCAGGCAAAACATTCTTCCTCTGGGCTCCTTTGCAAACTTCACTCCACTGCCTTGAGTTAACCGCCAGGTTTGGTACACCTTGCAGGCAGTCATCTTAGAGATCTGGGTACTCCTTTTCCTTTGTCTTTCTACATTTCAGTATTTTACTCTTCCAGAAAAAAAATTTTTTTTAACTGAGTCACCTTGTGTATTGGGTTCCAAGGAAGATAACATAAGCGAGACATGGTGCCCTCAGACTCCCTGGTGAGCCTGAGGCCCCAGACTTCAGCCATGGACTTCTCCCCAGGGTCTCAGCACAGAAGTGCGGTGAGTGCTTCTCAGCCTAACTGTCTCCTCTTTCTCCTCCCACCCCCCCCAACTCCCCAAGGGTGAGCTTGTCGGCCACAGACTGTTACATTGTGCATGAGATCTACAATGGGGAGAATGCCCAAGACCAGTTTGAATATGAGCTGGAGCAGGCCCTGGAAGCCCAGTACAAGTACATCGTGATCGAGCCCACGCGCATCGGTGATGAGACGGCCCGCTGGATCACTGTGGGCAATTGCCTGCACAAGACCACCGTGCTAGCGGGTACCGCCTGCCTCTTCACCCCATTGGCGCTGCCCTTAGATTACTCCCACTACATCTCCCTGCCCGCAGGCGTGCTCAGCCTGGCCTGCTGCACCCTCTACGGGATCTCCTGGCAGTTTGACCCCTGCTGCAAGTACCAAGTGGAGTACGACGCCTATAAACTGTCCCGCCTGCCCCTGCACACACTCACTTCCTCTACCCCGGTGGTGCTGGTCCGGAAGGACGACTTGCACAGAAAGAGACTGCACAACACGATAGCACTGGCCGCCCTGGTGTACTGTGTAAAGAAGATTTACGAACTCTACGCCGTATGATTTCAGTAGGACAGGCAGAGGAGCAAACAGCCCAGCCCAGGAGAGACAAGAGTATTCAGATTGCCACAGTAACATTTTTTTGCTCTGTGAGGCAGCGGAGCCTGGGAAGGTGTTTGGTTTAATATTTGTTATTTTAAAAAAAATAACACAGGTCACAGGTGTACCAAGGGTTTTTCAACTCATTACACTAAGATGTGGATTTCCATAACCCACAGGGGGTCTGAGGTGTGGAAGTCTGACCAGGCAATGGAATGTTGATGGCAACGCTACTGAGGGGGTGTGAATGCGCTTGCGGGGTGGGGGTGGGGGGAGGTCTTTAAGTATATCGTTTAACTGTACCATCCAGAGCCAACCAGAAGCTATTGACCATTAAAATTATGAGAATTTCAACTTCAGGTGTCTTCTCTTTCCATTACTGCCTACAGCTGCTGCAGACAGCTCCAGGTGGTAGCTGGCACGTGGTAGCCGTGGGCACCATGGGTGCCGCCCTGTTCCTTGTTGCGACCTGGGATCACCATTCGCAGCAAGAACAGTCCTTTGAGCAAGGCAGGCCCAGACCCCTTCCAGAGCAGTCGCACAGCTCATGCCAGCCTCCTTTTCAAGGCCAGCACTGCTAAATGCTATTTGGGGACATGGTAGGATCAGGTGACGAGGCCTAGAGGTCACTGGGTTTCCACATGGGTCCATGTAGAGTGGAGGCCTGGGACCTCCTGTCCAAAGATTCTCATTTAGGACACACAGGTGGAACATCTGTATTTTTTTCAAAGCCTCGAAGCTGTTCCTGATGTGACCTGGAGTTCAAGCCCACTGCCTCTCCCAGATCTCCCATTCCACAGGAGCCAGCTCCTGAGCCCCTCCCTCATAGCAAAGGGCATGTTACACACCATCCTCCATATCCCCTCTAAGGTGTTAGATAAATGAAAAACCTTCCCTTCCACAAAGATGTCAGGTCCCCTGTCTTACCGGCAACCTTCCTAAGACCTGCTCTCATTCTTCCCTGAAGAACTACATGGCACTTCCTTTTGAAGGGCCCATCTTTAAGAAGTCACCTAATTTTAAAGGATTCGTTGGGAAGATCTGACACCAGAGAATAATTAAGGGGTACATGGAAAGGCGTTCAGGAGGTCGAGGGCGATTGATCCATTTATTACAAGGGGAGATCCGGACCTTTTAAAAGACTTCAAAATGGACCATGGTCCGTAATGAGTTTGAAAAACTTTAATTCCAAGGGACCTAAAAATACTAATCACTCAGCTGAATACTGGGTGGCAAAATGGTGTTGGGGCACACTACTGTGTACACGGCAGTCTGGTCATCTGGAACAATGATAAATCGGTAGTGATCCTAGACAAACACCTGGAGTCGCCTGTGCAGTGCACACTACCCTTGGGTGTCTGACTGCTGGTTCCCAAGCCGGCTGGGCAGGAATGTAAGGTGCTTTTGTAATAAATGGCTCAGATTTGGAAAGGGAGCCCTGTGCTCTGCCTGCAAATCAGACTTTCAAGGGGGAGGTGGCTGGAAGTGGACAAGCAGTAGCCATCTCGGTCAGGTCAGCTGAGAAGTCCTCACCAGAATAGAAGCCAAGTGCAAACAGGCTGGCTCCAGCTGCACTGAACAAAGCGATTTTTGTCAGGTGGACAAGCCCAGATTCTGAAATAGCACCTCAGCTACGTGTTCCCTGCCAAGGCGAGGCCTTAGGGCTGCTGTGGAGCACAGGGCAGGAATTTGATGTTCCAGGCCTCTACATGAGCAGTGCCCCAAGTCAGCTGGGAAGGGGAGCGGCAGGACCACACCTGTGCCTGGAAGTCCTTCCCTTCTCTGTGCCACCTTCCGACTCACACGTCACTGATGAGTGGGATAGCTCCCTGGTGATGTGCCACAATGCTCTTAAAGAAACAGCCTTAACTGCCAAGTGGGAAACAAAGGTCAGGTCAGCTGGTCCCTTCTCTGCAAAGTGTATGTACACATGACTCCTGCGTGTGCCCATATCCATGAATGCATCATGCCATTAATCCAATTACACGAGTCTTTGAGCTGCCCAGTGTCTCACCCCAATTTCAGAGAAGAGCAAAGAGCCTCTCTAAAAGCTCATCAGGAAATGCAGAGGAGCAGACCACTATAAACACTTACTCTCTCTTGTTAGCCTATCAGTTCCCTCCAAAGTGTTCACATCTGGTTCAGTAGCTGTCGTCCCCAATGAAAAAGGGAAGGGACACTGCTTCCTTGGAGCCTGCTGGGTGCTGGGCAGTGTGCCCAGGCCGCTGTGCGCTCATTGCTCCGTCTAATCACTCGAGCTGTGGCCACTCAGCAGTGCACAGATGTGCAGCACTGCTGTCTGGAAACTCGTCTGGTTGTGCTTTCCTGACTCTGGTTTGGGCACGAAGCACAAAAGCGCCTGCTTCTGCCCTGGGGCCAGTGAAACACCAGGAGGCCTAAAGAGCAAAGAGGAAAGTGCCTTTGAACGTTTATCTGCAGGCAGGACAACCCAGCGTTTCAACCCTACCCCCATCCAAGGATGAAAGAGGGGAAAACAAACCCGTGAGGACAGAAAAGAGAAACTGGAACCAGAGCACCACCACTAGCCCTGGAGGCAGATATTCATATTCAAACACTTGTGTGAAAGCAACAGTAGGGTCCTGGCCAGGACACCATGTGGGTGGGGGCCTTGCCCTCAGGGAGGGACCTGGAAGGCTCCGCAAGCCCCATCTTGACCCAAGCAGCACTCTCTCCAGGGAGATGTGCCCAACTCCAGAGGCACCCCAAATGCTTTGGGGGCCGCATGGACTTGAAAGAACACTCAAGTTGCTGACCCTTTTTAGTCCTCAACTTCACTTCTGAGGCCAAAAAGAGCATATGTGTGGTTCAAGGGCAGCTTTAATACCTCTCTGGCGTTGCCAACTCCTCAAGAGCAGCTGGGCCTTGGCCTCTGCCAGCCAGCCAGCTGGAGGTAGCTAGATTTTAATGGTTGTGTGAAATTATTTGCTATTTATATGGTAGAATATAGTTTCAAGAGTGAGTTTAAGAAAGTGAGCTTGAGTCTTTGAAAACATGAGGTAAATGAACATCCCGTGGCTTTGGAGCTGGCTCAGGTGTCGTGTCTAGGTTGAGACCCTTTGTGTCTGCTCCAAGCTCTGCATGTCAACCCACACCACAGTCATGGCTTGGTGGCTCCCAGCTGCTACAATGGCCCCCAGAGCAAGAACTGCAACAGTGAAGTTGGTGCCGTCTCTTGAGGACCGACTGTGTGGCTGCTAAACGTATGTTTAGAGGGCCGCAGGTCACATGGGTCTCCAGCTGCTGCCCATTTTGTTTAACGGGGCGAGGACAGCCCCTGCATACGGGCCCTGCTGAAAGTGCCAATCAGTAAATGTCCACGGAGACATGTTCTGTCGTTCCCATTTAGAGGAACAGCTTCCCCTGTTGCTGCCTTTTCCTGAGGACCTGCTATGCACTTGGCAATCATTCAATCTCAGAGTAGGCTTTAGAGGGGCCGCTACTGCTGTCCCAGGTCCAGCTCTTCCCTGGCTCTAACAGCCCTGATGTGAACAGTAAGATCTTTCTCTTCCATGTTAGGAGGGAGGGAGACAGTTTATGTGGAAAATGAAAAGCCAACCAGTATATCCATATCCATATTTCAACCATGGGCCCTGGAATGTTCAGGCACTTGTGAGAGCTAGGGAAGATCACCAGGTCTAATGCCCCACTCCTCGTCCTCCTGCGCCCAGTAAACTCGAAAGCCTCAAACACTAAGCATAGGTTGGCTTTGGTCATTTTTATTTCAGGGATTGCTGTTTAAAATACAAGCTCCATAGGGCCAGGGTTAGGATATAGTACAAGATGCCAGTAGGACGTGCCAAGACATTTTTATTCCAAGTCTGGGAAGCCATGTAATATACCCACAATTTCCACTTTCAGCCTAAATAATAGGAAAAGTTTCATCCTAAACTTCAGATATGAAGTGGACTTACTCGCTGAACCTCAACCATGTATTTTTAATAAATCAAAGGTGGAAGCAGGAGTCCTTTCTGGCTATGTTCCAATGGGCATGGCTAACAAATGACTGCTCTCACTGGGGGTCCGCTGCTGCTCTAGAATCCCTCTCCACTTGGCTGGGCTTCTGGGTCTGATTTCCTAGAGGATACTGGGACTGTGTGGGGTTTTCTTCTCCCTTTTGGCTGCTGTGTCCTCTGTAAATTCATCTTCTGCTTGGAGTGGGGTCTGGTCTACAGGACTCCAGCTGAGAGTTCACAGGGAAACCAGGGAATTCCTTTTAGTTACTAAAGCATCACTTGGGTTACGTGGAAAGATAGAACACATAGGAGCCCATTTGTTGTGTTGGATGATGGACTGTAGGATCCTGAAAATGGATATGAGTGACAGCTTCTTATGATGACGGCCTTTTCCCTTGAGTACTGCAGGTGACTCTGCCAAAACCATTAGGTGTGTGGTCCAGATAAGTCAAATATGAGAACCAGGTCAGGTGACATTAGGAAGTCTTCTGTCTTCAAGACTGAAACACTTTCTAGGAGCTGGCTAAGGCTGGAATTCAAAGGCATGGTGCTTTCAGCCCTTAAGGACAACAATTCTTACCATTCATTCATTTATTTCAGATTCTTGGTTTAAACCTAGCTCCACGCTTGTTCCTTATGGTTTACCCCTCACCCCTGAGAAGGCTATTGCCTTTTCTGGTTCTCATTCTATCAGCAGGGATCTTTAGAAGTGTGTGTTCCATCTTTCCCACCTGTATCTCAACAAATGCAGCTGTCCCCTGTCAAGCAGCTGCATTCAGGCAAGTGCTGCCCCCCAATCCCAGCTCAGATGCACTACTAGCAGTTCTTGGATTTCCGCTCCTTTCTGGCCCTGGAGGCCATGAGGCTGAAGAAGAGCCCAGGAGCCAGAGTTCGCAGATAAATGGCCAAAGAAGGCAACAGGTCAGCCAGGATCACATCTTTCTTTTTCTTCCCCACAGCAGCCAGAACATCTCGGGCCACCTCCACAGGGCTTCGGCCCTGAGCCGTGGTCTTGTCCATAACTAAAATAAACAAACAAAAAAAAGAAACACATGAACTAGAAGCAGAAGTCCCTCTCTCAAGGACTTGAGCTGACATGGAGTAATGTCAGCTGGATTTGCTGAATTTCCCACCATGAAGCTCTTCCTGCTATCTGTTGGGAGGCAGGTGGTATGCCACCATCCCTGACTATTCTGTACTCCAAAGACATGAGGAAGCCATTGGCTCAGTGCATGTGACGTGGGTGAGACGTGGTAATGACGTAAACAGGGGTCCCTCACAATGCTTAGGATCTGGTGGCCCACGACAAAGGACAAAGGCCAGCCCAGATGGGGTCCCAAAGGGTGAGCCCTTCACACATACCAATTCCAGACCTTGGTAATTGTCTCTTGGAACAAACAATGAAGGATGGGTGGCACTGAACTTGTTTCGCGTAGCTTGGCCTGAGGTCTGCCAGATGGGGGATGGGAGAAGACTATGACCCCCAACTGCAGCAAGAGTGAAGTGACACAGGATTTGATGTCACAGGTCCCCACATCATGTATTAACTGGATAAGGACCAGGAAGAAAGCCTTGGTTTGTTTGAGGTGTTACAGACAGCTGCGGGGAGTTTAGGAGGTATTAGGCTGGTTAAGACCAACCGCCGTTCCTTCTTTCCTGGTAATCTGACAATTTTGCCGACAATGTAGAACCAGCTGGCAGGTGGAGAGGAGAGGCCACTAGCACAGGCCATTTGAAACCATCAGTATGCTGTCCAAACTGCAGGAGCTTCCTCACCAAAATCGGTTCTCATTGTGTTTTTGTTAACACAGAATAGGAGGTTTCTGATTATTGCCTATTTTAAAATGCCACAAAGAGAATTTTTTTAAAAAAGATTCTTCTGGGTAGAAATAAGTATGAACTTCTCTGGCTCTAGGCTACTGTATGGTTTCTGTGGACTTGCTGAGTGAGCAACTATCCAGGGCACGCGCACTCATGGTTCAAGGCTTCCTGGGGTGGAGCAGAAGGCCTGCAGGTGCCCAGTGAACACCACAGCACAGGCCCAGGAGGGCACATCCAGGGAGGCAGGACATGGTAAGCCATTTTTCAAGAGGTGGGGTCATGCAAGCAGGGGAAGGTAGCGCCAGCTCCCACAGCAATGTCACGCACAGGTCAGCTGACCTGGAGTCAGGCTCCGGCCCACTAGTGCTGACTCTGACTCAGCTCGCCATGTCTTTGGCTGAAGCAAGGAGACTGAGCCTGGCACACCCGACCTCATGCCAGAAGACTGTGCACTTCTGCTTTGAGTGCTCTGAAATCAGTCATTTCTCAAACACACGGGTGGGGAATCTTTTGGGTCAAGCAACCCATAATTTCCATGAAGTTAATCCACTTTAATTTTACTTTAATTTGGAAGCTTGGCCTCAGGACTCCAAGTCCTGGACCCTGTTCCCACAGCTGCAGTGGTGACACTCAGGCTAAGAACGGCTTGTAGTAAATGACCACCATGCAACAGTATGTATAACCAACACTCACACATCATGGTTTTTAGTTTTAAAAATTACGTTCCAAATGAAACTGACCAAAGAATCATCAGATAAGAGAAGCACATCTCACAGTGGCCAAACAACAGCTTGTCATGGAAGGAAAGACAAACCAGGGCCTCACCTCCGTATGTGGACCCGTCCGCAGTGACGGCATTTAGAGAGAGGTTGGTGTGGATGTAGCCAGGGCTGATGACGGTCACCTCAATCTCATACTGCTCCATTTCGGCACGAAGACAGTCAAAGAATGCCTGGGTTGCATGTTTGGAGGCTGCATCTGCAAAAGTTCATGGCCAGACAATGCAAGTGAGGGAGAGGGCCTGGGACAAGCCCACATATTCATTCCCTTTCATTTAAAATTTGATAATACAGGCAGCCCCGGTGGTGCAGCAGTTTAGCGCCACCTGCAGCCCAGGGCCTGATCCTGGAGACCCTGGGTCGAGTCCCACATCGGGCTCCCTGCATGGAGCCCGCTTCTCCCTCTGCCTGTGTCTCTGCCTCTCTCTCTGTGTCTCTATGAATAAATAAATCTTAAAAAAATAAATAAAATCTTTAAAAAAAAATTTGATAATACAATTTAAGTTACAGTATTATAGCAATGTTCATTTCCTGATTTAGAGAAGTGCACTGTATCCTTGTTCTTAGGAAATACCCTGAACTGTATAGGAGTAAAGGAGTGTTGTATCTCCAAACTTCTTTCAAGTGGCTCAGGAAAAAATATATATAAATTATATATTAGGGATCCCTGGGTGGCGCAGCGGTTTGGCGCCTGCCTTTGGCCTAGGGCACGATCCTGGAGACTAAGGATCGAATCCCACATCGGGCTCCTGGTGCATGGAGCCTGCTTCTCCCTCTGCCTGTGTCTCTGCCTCTCTCTCTCGCTCTCTCTGTGACTATCATAAATAAATAAAAATTAAAAAAAAAAACAATGATTAGTAATATCTTATATGTAATAAAAAAAATTATATATTAAAAATTTTATATATACACATAGGTACATACATACACACAGCACACATAGACTAGGATAAAGCAAATATGGTCAAATGTTAACAACTGGGGAATCTGTATGAAGGAGACAAGGGAGTTTTTTGTACAGTTCCTGCAACTTTTCTTTAAATCTGAAATAATTCTTTTTTTTTTTAAAGATGTATTTATTTATCCTAGAGAGAGAGAGAGAGCCAGAGAGCACACATGTGCATGAGTAGGGGGACAGGCAAAGAGAGAAGGAGAGAATCTCAAGCAGACTCTGTGCTAAGAATGGAGCCCAATGCAGGACCTGACCTCACGATCCATGAGATCACAACCTGAGCTAAAATCATAAGTCAGACACTCAACTGACTGAGCTACCCAGGCACCTCGGAATCTGAAATTATTCCAACGTTAAGAGTTAAAAACAAAAAACAAAAACACAATTTAGTGCCTAGTAGGTAAAACATTCACACAGGACAGAGGATATGAAGTAAAAAGTGAAAGTCTTTTCTGGCTTCCAGCTCCATTCTCCAGAAGGTAACCTATGTGAATGGTTTCTTAGGATGTACTTTTTATATATCCTATGTGTATATATATGTGATTTTACACTTAATGTTTTTTTCTACAGAAATGAGCTCATAGTGTTTATATTATTCCTGCAAGTAGCTTTCTTCAACTAGTGACACAGACAAACAGTCTCTGTGCTGGCCATGCAGGTCCGTCATGCTCTCCATGGGTCATGAGACCACTGAACGGACCCCATCAATAGAACTTCATAGGTTGTTTCCAGGTTTTGTCACTGAAACGGTGCTACCAGTGAGCATCCCTGCATGCATGGGAATGTGTGTATAAAATCCATACTCATTTTCTTATGTATTTTGTTTGACAAACTTCCATGAAGTGGCTTTTCATCTGTTTTTATTTTATTTATTTATTTATTCATGAGAGACACAGAGAGAGGCAGAGACATAGGCAGAGGGAGCTCCCTGCAGGGAGCCCGATGCAGGATGTGATCCCAGAACCCTAGGATTATGACCTGAGCCAAAGACAGATGCCCAACCACTGAGCCCTGGGGGCCTGCTTCTCCCTCTGCCTATGTTTTTGCCCTTCTCTCTCTCATGAATAAATAAATAAAATCTTAAAAAAAAAAAAAAAAAAAAAAGGAGCTATTGAGCTTGTTCCAACCTGGTAGAAATAGAGCCACAGCTGCTCTTCAGTCACAGCTCCACAACATGGGGAAAGGTGCTCTGAGTTGGGACACTGTGACCCAACAATGACATTCTTGGAAAACACACGGCATCTCCACTGAAAGTCAGTTTCCTCCAATTCAGAGTTCTAAATGTTTTGGTCTTAGTAAAGTGGCATTCATCAGCCAAAAAAACAGGAAGAGAAGAAGCAAGGAAATGTCCCAGCAAGTCACAGTGTTGGAACTCACTGCAGAACCTTTCTGAGGCCAGCAACTTTGGTTCAGGCCAAGTTTCTGGGGGCTGGATGAGTAGTTTGAGGGTAGGCAGGTGGACAGAGATTTTGCTATCAGCTGTGGTCTGCTAGCAGCTATCAGCTGCTATCGGGTACAGCCCAGGACCAAGGACTGAGAAGAATCATCCTACTCCCCAAAATAGAACGCTGCACCATGACTGGTCTCCCAGTCTCATGCTGTAGGTCATCAGCCAAGCTGTGCTGAACACCCTCACCACAGCTGTCAACAGTAAGCCCCTATATCCGCAGGGCATGGGGTTCAACACACCACCCAGATCATCTTGCTGGGTCCTCACAACAGCAGTGGGAGGCAGGTAGAGCTGCTCTCCCATTTTGTAGATGAGAAAACTGCTGTTCACCAGGATTAATCCACGTGCCCAGGCGCACTGCCACATTCTGTCTGGTTTTTATAAAGTGCCCAGACCAACTATGTGTGACCTACTGCAGGCTATGTGTGACCTTCTCCAAGTGGAGAAGAAAATTCACTGAGACTAAATCAAAGTAAAGTTTGGAAGTAACTTAGTGCAGAGAACACTGCAGAGCCTTTACTCTGATGTACCTGTCATTAGCATTGTACCTCACTTGCTTTATCATTTGTGATTATATTTATTCCTGTTACAGCTGCCTTCAAAGGCTGTCCTGCACTGCTGGGAGCTGAAACAATGCTGGCAAACAGGAAAGTACCAACCATAGAAACAAATAGAGATAGAGTGCTTCACAATTCACAAAGGACTCTCCATCTCCAGATGTCTTCTTTTATCTTCAACACAGTTTGGTGGAGCGTGTATAAGAACTGTCAGTCTCTTCACCAGCCAGGAAATGGGGGGTCAGAGAAGTTAAATTACTTGCCCAAGAACATGCAAAAGGCAGAGCAGGGGGTCATATCTTGAGAGAAAGAGGATGTCTTTGTGACAGTTCCAGTTCAGAGAGCTGGCTACACCATGTCATCCAGCTGGATGTCTGCTACTATCTTCGCCAAGTGCTGACCCAACTCTGCTCTCTCTTCTATCTCTGCCAAGTCTGCAGCTGAGTGAGGCTGAGGCCAGCACTGGGAGGTGGTGAGAGTAGATGAGGCTGCTACATGTCAGGATTGCAGGGGGTGGAGCAGAGAAAGGAGTTACTGGGGAACTTTGTGAAATCACCTTTAAAGTTTTTTTTTTTAAAGATTTTATTCATTTATTCATGAGAGACACAGAGAGAGAGAGAGGCAGAGACATAGGCAGAGGGAGGAGAAGCAGGTTCCCTGCGGGGAGCCCAATGTGGGACTCCATCCCGGATCCCAGGATCGCTACCTGAACTGAAGGCAGACACTCAACCGCTGAGCCACCCAGGCGTCCCACCTTTAAAATCTTTTAACAGAACAAGACCAGGCCTCTTTGGTTGCTGGTACAACATGATGGCAGACAGATGAGTGAAATGGTATCTCAAACATCTGAAACATCTGACGCAGTCATTTGTACACGGAGGTGAGAGTGTGAACTGGAAGTCAATTTAGCAGTTTTATTTTTTTGGTCCCATTTACTATTTCCACTTTTTGGAAACCCTCCCATGAGTGCCCAAAGATGTAAGTATTTAAGGATATTCTAAATAGCACATCATTGCTACTGGTCAAGAACTGAAGGGAAGGGGCAGTCCTGGTGGTGCAGCGGTTTGGCGCCGCCTGCAGCCCAGGGTGTGATCCTAGAGACCCAGGATCGAGTCCCATGTCAGGCTCCCTGCATGGAGCCTCCTTCTCCCTCTGCCTGTGTCTCTGCCTCTCTCTGTATATCTCTCATGAATAAATGAATAAAATATTAAAAAAAAAAAAAGAACTGAAGGGAAAATAATCCTCATGTGCCCAGGGAAATGGCTAAATAACTCATGTCACATCTGTTCAATGAATTACTATGTACTCACTTAAAAGGATCATGTAACCTGCATATGTTGATGTGGAAAGCTGTGTTGTCCAGTGGAATAAGCAAGCCATGAAACAGTACATATAATGCGATCCCATGTTTGTATGTTTGATCACATGATAGAAGTTTGGAGGTGTGGGCTGCAGAGCAATGCAGTGGTAGTGCCTCTGTGTCCACAGTGAAAACCAATGAGACATTAGCTGCCACACACACTGGCACTGCACTTAATGGTGCTCACAGACTACCTCCATCTTCCAGCAGCCCTCCAAAGCTGGGACTGCCCTTGTCTCCCTTTTGCAGATGAAGACTGGGGTACAGAGCACAAGGAGGACATTTGCACAAGGTCACGAGGAAGGGGTAAGGAGTAGAGTTGGATTTGAACCCAGGCATTCTGCTCAGGAGAACACATTCTGATCAAGTCCCTTCATATTCTGTGTTAAGTATTTATCTAATGTCTGAATTCTGTATACTAAATGTGCTATTTTTATAATCATGAGAAAACAATAAGGAAAAGCACTTGGGGGAGGGAGAAGGGAGTACTCACATGCAGATCGAAAAGGAATGCTGATCTTGCCCTGGATGCTGCTGATCACAACAATGTGGCCTTGTCGCCTTTTGATCATAGAGGGTAGGAGTGCTAAAGAAAGAGAGCAGAGGCTTTAGAGGAGGATTTTTCTTCTGGTCACTGCAAGCTAATGCTGAGAGGAGGTGGACCTTGCTTATTACAAGCAGTCAGAGCCAGGGATGTAAGTGGGAGATGCTTCTCAGTGGGGCGTACCATGCCTGGTTAGAACTCTTAGGCCTCCTGCACCCAGCAGACTGCCAGCAGGAGGGAGGAGGCCAGTGGAAGAGCAGGAAGGAGGCAGAGAGGGAGGTAGGCAGAAGCCTACCCACTAGGAACAGTCAGGTTGGTCCCCTTTTCTAGGAAGAGCCTCTCCCCTTGAGTGGTATCTGTGCCTGGGCACAAAAATAGCCCCGTTTTGTATGGGTTTCCAAACACCACTGAAAGGAAATGGAGGCATTGCTGTACAAATAAAGCTGTCACTGAGGAGAAAATCTTGATTTAAGGCTACAAAGCAGATAAAGAAAATGCAAATGAAAGCCTGGAGAAAACAAACACCCAAGCTGTAATGACAACACCTATTCCAAGGTAAAATAGATGCAGACAGACAACATCTACCTAAAAATGAATCAAATAAAGTAAAAAGAATGCCAACATATAGTGCTCTTTTTTTCTTTTAATTCAGGACTGTTACCTTTTGTTAGAGCAACTGGGCCAAAGTAGTTTGTCTCCATGACTTTCTTATCCACATCCGTGGTGGTGTCCACAATGGCGCCTCGGTAGCTGATGCCGGCATTGTTGATGAGCACATCCACATAGCCAAAGCACTGCAGGATCTCAGCTGTTGCTGCTATGATGGCCCCAGGGTCTGCGAGGTCAAAGGTCACCATATAAGGCTTGTGTGTCTGCACCTGGTCAAATTTGACAGAAACCAAATGCACCTTCAGAGTGACAGGCATGTGAACCACATGTCCCCTGCTTTTCAGAGTGCCAAGAGTGGCCTCCTGGGCATGACATGACACAGGCTCTAGCATTGCTCTTCCAAAGAAATGTGGCCCCAAGGATCCTGCCTACAGTGCTCACAACCTGACCTGGACAACTTTTCCCCTGAATTGAAAATGACTACTAGAGCCAGATTCCCCTTGCTGCCTTATGCCAGAACTGTGCTGTATGTTGTAATTACATTAAACAGTACCCCTACTGAGAGGTGCTATCCTTCTCAGGTTGTCACTTTTGTTCATGAAACATTTTTTATGTATCTCCTACGTGCCAGGCACTGGGGACAGAGCAGAAAGCAAGACAAAATACAGTTCCTCTCTTCCAGAAGCATACTGTTTAGTGAGGAAGACAAATTCCATAACTGTAAAGGATATCATGAAGAAGTAGAAGATGCTAGAGAAATGAATAACTGAGCAATCTAACATATAGGGCTTCCCAATGGAAGTGAGTTTAACAAGAGATCCAAAGGAGGAATGGGGATATGAAATCAGAGAAGATGGCAGAGTAGGAAGTACCAGGAATCTGCCTTTTTTTTTTTTTGAATCTGCCTTTCTATCTGGATGCTATACTGGCAGAAACTCTCCAAAGTGACAATTTTGGAACTCTAGAGTCTACCTGAATGCATGCAGCTTCCAGGGCAGTGCTTGGCTAGAAAATCATAGATAATTGTAGTCAGTTCTAGTCATCACCTTGGTGGTAGCTTTCTACCTCCCAGTCCGGCATCCTTGTGGCAGGCAGCTGAGGGAAGACAACCAACATTTCTGGTACAGCTTGGGGGAGCCAAGGTAGACAATAAGGATCTTGTCTTCTAAAAATCAGGGTTCTGTTCTGATGGATCACTGAGGGGTGGCATGGAGGCAAGATGCATTATTTTAACCACCACTGGCTAAAATGGGTTCCAATAGATTCGAAGGAGTTACACCTGTTGTTCTGATAATCAAAAATATAAATAAATCCCCAGGAAATATACCTGAGGAAGCCCCACATGATGGACTTACTAGACAAAGATTTTTAAAACAAATATCTTACAAGATCCTCAAAGTTCTAAAGGAAGACATGGATGAAGGCAAGAAATTGATGTATAAACAAAGTGAATATTGTTAAAGAAATGCCATCAAAGGAACAAATTATAAAAACATTATGGAGCTCAAAAGTACAATGACTGTAATAGAAAATATATAAGTTCAAAAGCACATTTGAGCAAGCAGAAGAGTGAATCAGTGGAACTGAAGAGAGGATGGCTGAAATTATTGAGTCTGAGAACAAGAAAAAAAATGAAGATAAGTAAACAGAGCCTAAAAGATCTGTGGGATACCATCAAGTGGACCAATAGACACACTGTGGGAATCTGACAAGAAGAACAGAAATAGGGGAAGAAAGAATATCTTGGGGAGCCCCGGTGGTACAGTGGCTTAGCACTGCCTGCAGCCAGGGGTGTGATCCTGGAGACCCGGGATCGAGTCCCACCCACATCAGGCTCCCTGCATGGAGCCTGCTTCTCCCTCTGTCTCTCTCTCTCTCTCTCTCTCTCTGTCTCTATGAATAAATAAATAAAATCTTTTTTTAAAAAAATCATAAGAAATAATTGCTGAAAACATCCCAAACTTGATGAAAGACATGAATCTACACATCTAAGCAGCTCAACACCAAGTTGGATAATTTCAGAGGCCCACACAAAGACACATTATAATCAAACTGTCAAAGACAAAAAAAAAAAGAATCCTGAAAACAGCAGGAGAGACCTACTCTCACATAACAGGAATTCTCCATAGGATGATGAGTTGATTTCACATCAGAAACCCTGGAGGCTAGAAGACAGTGGGTTGATACATTAAAAGGGATGAAAGAAAAAAACTGTCAACCAAGAATTCTGTATCTGGCACAACCATCCTTCAAAAAATGAGGGAGAAATTAAGATTCCCAGATGAACAAAACCTGAGGGAGCTAGCTATTACTAGACCTGCTCCGCAAGAAATACTAAAGGGAGTCCTTCAGGTTTGAACTGAAAGGAAGTTAGCAATGTAACTTGAAGCCATATGAAGAAATAAAGATCTCTGGGAAAGTAAATATACGGGCAGTTATAAAAGCTATTATTGGAATTTTGGTTTGTAACTCTTTTTACATACTTTAAAGACAAAAATTTTTTTTAAAGATTTTATTTATTTATCCATGATAGGCACAGAGAGAAAGAGAGAGGCAGAGACACAGGCAGAGGGAGAAACAGGCTCTACACCGGGAGCCTGACACAGGACTTGATCCCGGGACTCCAGGATCACACCCTGGACTAAAGGCAGGCACTAATCTGCTGAGCCACCCAGGGATCCCCTAAAGACAATTTTTTTAAAAAACTACCATTGGTCCGTTAATGGTCAAGCAATGTATGAAGATGTAATCCATGAAGTGAATAACAGAAATGGGGGAGGACAGAGCTGTAAAACAGAATTTTTATTTGCTCTAAATTCCCTTAGAAACCACAAAACAATAGCTATAGAATAGGCACATAAGAAATGAGAAGGAAATCAAAAATATTTCACTACAAAAAAAATCAACTAAACACAAAAGACAGTAACACAGGAAATGAGGGACAAAAAAAGCTATAAAGCATACAGAAAACATAGCAAAATGGCAGAAGTCCCTCCTTACTAGTAATTACTTTAAATATAAACAATTTAAACTCTCTCCTCAAAAGACTGATAGCTGGAGGTTTTTTAAAAGTTCAACTCTCTTCTGTCTTTAGAGACTCATTTTAGATCCAACAATATAATTAGGCTGAAAGTAAAAGGATGAAAAAAGGTTATTCCATGTAAATAATAACCAAAAGAGAGGTGGAGTGGCTATACTAATATTAGAAAAAAAATAGGCTTTAAATTGGAAAAGGTTACAAGAAACAAAAAAGGACATTATATACAAGCATACCTCGAGATACTGCAGGTTTGGTTTCAGACTGTCACTGTACAGCAAATATCTCCGTAAAGCAAGTCAAAGGAAGTTTTTGGTTTCCCATTAGATACAGAAGTTATGTTTACAGTATATTTTAGTTTCTTAGTGTGCAATATCATTATGTCTAACAAATCAATGTACATATCTTAATTTTAAAATATTGCTAAAAGTGTGAACCATCATCTGAACTTTCAGTGAGTTGTAATCGTTGATCATAGA
Organism: Canis lupus baileyi; assembly: GCF_048164855.1. Taxonomy (NCBI): domain Eukaryota; kingdom Metazoa; phylum Chordata; class Mammalia; order Carnivora; family Canidae; genus Canis; species Canis lupus. The sequence goes on from NC_132840.1 coordinate 46,403,125, forward strand.
TCACCATAACAAATTAGCAATAGTGAAAAATTTTAAATATTGTGAGAATTACTAAAATGTGACACAAGACACAGAGATATGAAGTGGGCAAATGCTGTTGGAAAAATGACATTGATAGACCAGATCAATAGACAGTTATCACAAAACCTTCAATTTGTAAAATACGCCATATCGGCAAAGCACAATAAAGTGAAGCACAATAAAATAAGGTAAACCCATAATAATAAAAAGGTATTCAATATAGCAAAAAAGTGTAATAGTTTTAAATATTTATGTACCTAATAATAGACCTTCAAAATATATGAAGCAAAATCAACAGAACTGAAGGGAGAAATACACAGTTCTATAATAATACTGTGGTATTTCCTTTTTAAAATATTTTATTTATTTATTCATGAGAGACACAGAGAGAGAGGCAGAGACATAAGCAGAGGGAGAAGCAGGCTCCCCATGGGGAGCCTGATGCAGGACTCAATCTCAGGATCCTGAGATCATGACCTAAGCGAAAGGCAGACGCTCAACCACTGAGCCACCCAAGTACCCCAATATTGTGGTATTTCAATACTGGATAGAACAACAAATCAGAAGATCAATTACAAAACAGACGACCTGAACACTATAAATCAATAAGACTGAACAGACACATATAGAACGTCCCACCCAACAGCAGCACAACACACATTCTTCTCAAGCATACCTGGAACATTCTCAGGATAGACCGCATAACACATGTTAACAGATTAAAAAAGATAGATACCATTTAGAGCGTCTTCTTCAACCACAGTGTGATAAAGCTAGAAGTCAGTAACTGAAGGTAAACTGAAAAATAAGTAGAAATTAAACAACACACTCTTAAAGAGCCACTGACTCATAAAAGAAATAACAAGGGAAATTAGAAACTATTTAGACACAAAGGAAAATGAAAACACAATACACCCAAACTGTACAGGATACAGTAAAAGCAGTAGTAAGAGGGAAATATATACCTATAAATGCCTACATTTAAAAAAAAATATTCAAACCAGTAACATAACTTTACACCTTAGGGAACTAGAACAGAGCAAACTAACCTGAAAGCTAGCAGAGAAAGGAAATGATAAAGGTTAGAGAGGAGGTAAAATAGAGAGTAGAAATAAAGAAAATCATGAAAACATAGTTGGTTCTTTGAAAAGATTGACAAAATTGAGAAACCATTAGCTAGACAAAGGAGAGGATGGAGCAGGTCCCTACCTAGATAAAACAGATTATAATACAATGAACACTTGTATGCCCACAAATGAAATAACCTAGTCTAGGAGAATTGAACAAATTCCTTGAAACACACAAAATACTTAACTCAAGAAGAAATAGAAAAGCCCAGCAGACATAGAACAGGTAGAGAGATTGAAGCAATAACCTAAAACCTCCCAACAAAGAAATATTGGGTACCAGATGTCTTCATTGGCAAATTTTACCAAACTTTAAAGAAGAATTAACACCAACACTTCTCATACTCTTCCAAAAAAACTGAAGAGGAAGGAGAGAACACTTTTTAACTCATTCTGTGAGGCCAGCATTACTCTGATACCAAGTCCAGATAAAGCCATCACAAGAAAATTACAGACCAATGTCCTTTATGAATATAGATGCTAAAATCCTCAACAAAATACTAGAAAATCAAATTCAACGGTATACTGAAAAGATAATTCACCATGAACAAGTGTGATTTATCCTAGGAACACAGGGGTGGTTCAACATCAGAAAATCAATCAATATATCATATTGATAGAACAAAGGAGAAAACTACATCATCATTACAATTGATGCAAAAAAGAGATTTGACAAAATCCAACATCCTTTAATGATAAAAATTTAGAAAACCAGGAATGGGGGGAAATTCAACATAGTAAAGGACGTTTATGAAAAACCTACAGCTAATATATGTTCAAAGGTATAAGATATGAAGTGTTCCCCCTATGACTAAGAACAAGACAAGGATGCTTGCTTTCAACACAGTACTAGACTTCTAATCAGAGCACTTAAATACATAAGAACAAGAAATAAAAAAAAAAAAAAAAAAGAAATAAAAGGCACTCAAATTGGAAAGGAAAAGGTAAAACTATTCACAGATGACATGATCCCATATATAGAAAATCCCAAGGAATCCAAAGAAAGCCATTAGAGCTAATATAAATTAGTTCAGAGTTGCAGGGTACCAGATCAACATATACAAATCAGCTATGTCTCTATACACCGGCAATGAATAATCTGAAAAGGAAATTAAGAAAGCAAATCCATTTATAATACCAGCTAAAAGAATTAAGTATTTGGGAATAAATCTAATGAAAGAGGTCAAAGATTTGTATGTAAACATTACAAAACACTCCTGATAGAAATGAAAGAAAACATAAATACATGGGAAGACATCTCATGTTCATGGACTGGCAGACTTAATATTGTTAAGTAGTCAATAACTACCCAAAGTGAGCTACAGATTCAACGCAATCCCAATCAAAATAATTGCATTTTAGGGAGGAAATAGAAAAAAAAAAAAAATCCTAAAATCCATATGGAATCTCAAAGGTCCCCACATAACCAAAACAATATGAAAAAAAAAAAAAACAACACACAGCTGGGAGATTCACTTCCTGATTTCAAAACTTATTGCAAAGCTACAGCAATCAACAGTGTGGTACTGGTATAAAGACAGACATATACAGCAATGAAATAGGATGGAGAGCCCAGAAATAAATGCTCCCATACATGGCCAAATGCCTGTTGATGGGGGTGCCCAGACCACTGAAGCAGGAAAGAACAATCTTTTCAACAACTGGTGCTGTGAAAACTGGATATGCACATGCAAAAGAATGAAGTTGAAATCTTACCTAACACTGTATACAAAAATTAAATCAAGTGGATCAAAGACCTAAATGATGGGAGTTAAAACTACAGAACTCTTAGAATAAAACATCAGGGAAAATCTTCCTAACATGATGTGTCAACAACCTCATGGGTATGACACCAAAAGTATAGGCAACAAAAGAAAAAATAAACTGGGCTTCATCAAAATTAAAAAAACTTTTTGGTATGCTTGGGTGGCTCAGTTGGTTGGACATCTGACTCTTGGTTTTGGCTCAGGTCATGATCTCAGGGTCATGAGATTGAGCCCTGCATCAGGCTCCACGTTCAGCATGGAGTCTGTTTGAGATTCCTTCTCTCCCTCTGGCCCTCCCGTATGCTCTCTCTCTAAAATGAATAAAATCTTAAAAAAAAACCAAAAACTTTTCTACATCAAAGGATACTGTCAAGAAAGTAACAAGACAATCTACTGGGGAAGCCCAGGTGTCAGCAGTTTAGCACTGCCTTCAGCCCAGGGCGTGATCCTGGAGACCTGGGATCAAGTCCCACGTCGGGCTCCCTGCATGGAGCCTGCTTCTCCCTCTGCCTGTGTCTCTGCCTCTCTCTGTCTCTCTGTGTGTGTCTCTCATGAATAAATAAACAAAAATCTAAAAAAAAAAAAAGACAATCTACTGAATGAGAAAAAATATTTGCAAATCATAGACCTGATAAAGGATTACTATCCAGAATATATAGAGAACTAAACTCAACAACAAAACCAAACAACCTGATTTAAAAGGACAGAAAAGGGACTGGAAAAGACATTTCTCCAAAGACATATAGTCAGTAAGAACATGAAGAGATGCTTGACATCATTTGTAATTAGGGTAATGCAATCAAAACCACAATGAGATACCACTGTATATCTCCTGGGATGGTTACAATTAAAAAACAAACAAAAGAACAAGTGTTGGCAAGGATGTGGAGAAAGCAAAACCTTTGTGTGTTGCTAGTGGGAATGTAAAATGGTACAGCTGTTGCAGAAAATAGTTGACAGTTCTTCAAAATGTTATACACAAGACCCAGCTGTTTCACTTTTAGGTATATATTCACAAAAATTAAAAGCAAGGACTCAAACAGATAATGTGTATAGTTATGTTCACTGCACCATTATTCACAATAGCCACAAGGTGTGTACATCTACACGTACACATGTACATCTAGTGTACATCAACAAATTAATAAACAAAATGCTGCATATATGTACACTGGAATATTACTCTGCCATAAAATGGAATAAAATTTTGATACATGCTACAATAATGGATGAACCTTGAAGACCTAATGCTCAATGAAATAGCCAGACACAGGGGGATCCCTGGGTGGCTCAGTGGTTTCGTGCCTGCCTTTGGCCCAGGGCGCCATCCTGGAGTCCCGGGATCGAGTCCCGCATCAGGCTCCCGGAATGGAACCTGCTTCTCCCTCTGCCTATGTCTCTGCCTCTCTCTATATATATGTCTATCATAAATAAATAAAAGTAAATGTTTAAAAAAATAGCCAGACACAAAAGACAAATATATTTTCTACTTATATAAGGTATCTAGAATTGGCAAATACATAGAAAGTAGAATAGAGGTTTCCAGGCACTGGGGAGAGGGAAGGGAGAGTGAATTATTAATAGGTACAGAATTTTATGGGAGATGATAAAAAGTTTTTTTTTTAAGGTATTTATTTATTTATTTATGATAGTCACAGAGAGAGAGAGAGGCAGAGACACAGGCAGAGGGAGAAGCAGGCCCCATGCACTGGGAGCCCGATGTGGGATTCGATCCCGGGTCTCCAGGATCGCGCCCTGGGCCAAAGGCAGGCGCCAAACCGCTGCGCCATCCAGGGATCCCGATAAAAAGGTTTTAATATAGAAAGTGGTGATAGTTACACACATTCTGAATGCGTTTAATGCCACTGAATTGTATACCTACAAGTGGTTAAAATGATTAATACTGTGATATGTATATTTTACTTATATGTATATCTTTATATGCGCATAAGTACTATGTTATGTACACTTTTCCACAACTAAAATTTTAGAATTCATGGTCAACCTCCTCCCATTTCCCCACCATAGAAAGATGAATATGTATTAGCCAGGTAAAGAGGGAGTGGAAGCATTCATGGAGGGAACTGCCTAAACTCAGTGACTCAGTGCCACTAAGTGGCAGAGGTAAGATCTGAACCTTGTGACCATCCCCTATCCTCAGGCAACGGAGATCTGCTGCCTCTGCTGGTACAAAGTGACCATGTGGATGCCCCATATGTGCAGCAGCAGCCCAGGACTGGCCACTATCTCCTTGGACACCTGCAGATGATGGACTGTGCCTCTGGCCCACAGAAAAACACCCCTGGGCTCACCTTGGTGGCTGGAGAAGCTGTAAGTTCTTTGGTGAGCTCTTCTAGGGCCTTCTGGTTTCGGCCACAAAGCACCAGCTTAGCACCCGCAGTATAGAAGACTCTGGCACATTCTATAGAAAAGAGAAAAAAATCTTGACAGCTGAAGAAATTCAATGCCTTTCTTCCCCAGTGCAGGTCAGACCAAATTCATTTGATGTTTCAGAGTATGAATTTGTTTCTTTGTGCACTGTGCACGTGTGTATTTGCCCTTGCTGTGGACCAGGTGTGGAGCTAGGAGACAAGCCTCCAGTGATAAATGAGCCCTGTTGTTGCCCTAGGAGAGTCCACATCAGTGGTATGGCAGACGCCAAGGCAAGAGTAAGTCTGGGACTGCTGGACAGGTTTATTAGGTACCACACTCAGCTTTTCCACAATGATCTTTAGCTCTGAACAATGCTGGGAGCATTACCCCCTTTTTCACAGCTGAGGAAGTCAGAAAGGTCAAGCTATGTGCTCAATGATCGGGCAGCACCGGCTACTGTGAGGCTGGGGTCTGCCGAGGCCTGCGTTCTGGCACAATACAGGCTGTTTGCCAAGGTGCTGCGATGCAACAGGTACAGATCTACAAGGGTAGGTGAGTGCTTACATGGTCTGTACAAGCACAGGGGACACAGGGCTCTGTTGAGAAGGGATCGGGGCCCCAAGGAGCTGTTTCTCTGGAAAGGGCTCAAGGCTAAGGGAGGGGAGTTTACAAAATGCCTGAGGGGCCATGGACAGATACATCTGGGACACAAAGTGGAGAGTCTCATAGCCTTGCTAGGCTGGGAAATGACAAGCAAGTTTGAAGAGTTGAAGCGTACGGAGTGCCCACAATGGTGAAAGATCAGGGGTTTTTTTGTTTTTGTTTTTTATTTTTTTATTTTTTGAAAGATCAGTTTAAAAGGCTGGGGATGGTTGAGAAGGAAGGGGACTGGTGGAGATCAGGCTCTAGTGAACCCACTCCAACTAAAGGGCATCAACTGGAGACCAGGGTACCTCTACTACTCAGTGTTCTTTTGGTGGCAATAAAAGAGACACAATTCACACTGGGGCAAAAAAAAAAAAAAAAAAAAAGAAAAAAAGGAGAGATTTATCAGGAGGATGCCAGAATTAAAAGAGCTAAGTGGCTAAGACTTGGAGGGACAGGCATGGTGGCTGCCCAGGGCCGCTGGCAGCAGGAACCAGGGTCTCAGTGCTGGCATTGCCTTTTCTCCACTTCATCTCCCTGACCTGGCTTCCCCCAAGATGAGAACAGGGCTGCAGGCAGCTCTGAGTCACATCAACACAGCTCCCCTGCCAGACAGGAGAGGGGTCGCTTAGGCAAGCTCTGCTGCCAAAATCCCAGGGTGTGACTGTGACCTGCCATTGTGGGGTGGCATCTCGAGGACTAGCCCAGCAAGGGTCACAGGCAAATCCCATGAGGCCCAGGGGAAAGGCAAGGAGGGGAGACCTCCAGAACTGGGACTTAACCTGTGGGGGAGAGGGTGGAGGAGGATCTCTTGCTTCTTGCTTGCTCTGAGCCCAGACATGGCCTAACTAAATGTTCACTGTCCTGAAAACATACAGCTTGTGAAAAGCAGTGCAGCCCAGTGGTCAAGGGAATGGACTCAAGCTAGACCTCCTACACCCAATGTCGACCTCGGTCACTTCCTGGTTCTATGATCTTGGGTAAGTTATAACCTCTGTGCTTCTCATTTTCCTCTTTTATAGAATACAGGTAGAAATAGCACTGGGACTGAATGAGTAAAAGTAGATATAATTCAGTAGAGAAAAAGCACTATAGAAAAAAGCACCATAGAAGTGTTCATTGTTTTCATATTTCTAAGCTGCCTTTTTAAAATGCTCTAAAAACTGTTGGAGAAAACTGAAACCCAAGGGTTGAAAGAGGCACTGCCTGTCCACACCTGAGGGTTGGTCTCCCTCAAACACCCACAGGCAGATTTGCAGAGACCCCTTGGCCCCTAGCCAACCAAACAGCCAGTACTCCACCCGCTGTATCCTGGACTGAATCTTACAGGCTCAAGCAGTCATGTGTGGTCTAGTACCCAGGCTCAGAGAAAGGACAGGCCTGCCCTGGGAGCCGTGCAGCAAGTGGTTGAGGGATTAAGCCTATCACTTCCTGGCTGGGAGGGGAGGACACTGTAGGGTCCAGTCAGGATGTGCTGGCCTGACAGCCTTTCCCCCACAAAAGTGCCAAAAGCTAGAAGGGTTCAAAACAGGAGGGGAAAATAAACTCCAGCATCCTTCAGGAAAGCAGAGAAAAAGTTCTTTGATGTCTGCCCTGTCTCATGGTGCGAAGCCCTCTCTGTGCTCTCTACAGCTCCTCCTTTAGCTCCTCTTACAGCTTTCACTTAGCATTCCCAGACCAGCACCTCCTGGCATGTATCCAGATGGAGTTTTCTGGAAGGGCTAAGGAGACTAAATCAAGACATTTTCAGGTGTCCTGTATCACCTTCTTTGAAGATTTGGTTGGTGTGTTCAGTGGCTCATCCTGACACAGAGCACAAACCCAGACAGAGCTGTAGCCCCTGCTCTGCTTGTCCCTGGATGGTCCAGTAGAGGTCCCAGCCCCTCCCCAGTCTGCCTTGCTGTACTTCCTCAGCAGAGCAGCTCATGCCTTACAGGGATGGGGGTGGTGCCTGCACTCAAAGCCAGACACCGGCATTCCTGAGGCTACAACTGCTCATGTGGTTTACTAAATCATTCCCAAAGAGGAGGAATCTCGGGCACTGTTGGCCTCCTCAACCCATTTCATCCTGACCTGATACAATGGACATTTTGTGAGGTGTCACCAGAGTGCAGAGACGCAAAACCCAAGGTGGGGAGAGGCACACTAGCCTCTAAACGGCTTCTGGAAAATGGTCACGTACATTCTGCTTAAGCTTTACTTCCTAGCACAGCCAAAAAAGGGAGGAAATTGAAGTCTGTGTAGGGAGTGACAGAAATGAAAACAACAGATTGCAAGGATTCCATTTTCATTTCTTGAAAAAGCTGACACAGGGAGGCAAGGGTCAAGGGAAAAAGGAAAACAGTCCCAAAGTACCATTTATCTAGCTAGGGCTGCCAGACGATTCTCCAGGGCTGCCGGCATCCTGGCTTGTTAAATCAAGAGAGTTATTCACGCCCTCAGGGCTTATGCTGGCTAAAGCGGGTATCCAGAACATTCTGTTCCTTTAGTCAATGGTCTTACTGTTTTACAAGGATAAGCCCATGTAGCTTAAATATACAAAATAAGAGACAAAACAGGAGAAATACAGAAAGCTATCTGAAGACTTATCACATAATCCAGGCTTTCACAGCCGCTGACATGGCAGGCAGAGCAGAGCCTGGGCAACTCACACTCTACTGCGAAAGCTGAGGTGCAACAGCGCCTCCTCAGCAGTCACCCACAGAGGCATTTGCACTTGAGACAGCTAGTTAAGAATCTGTTCCTATTATATCTGGCCAAAGGGGAAAGAGATCCATGGACTCTTGTCTCAGATGTTAAACGGGGAGCATATAAGCAGAATGATTTGGAATCAGGAAATGGCGGATGTAATATATGACATAAATACACACACACACACACACACACACACACAGGTTTTGTTTTTCTTTCAATTGTATTTTCTATTCCCCGCACAATCTTGGTTTCCAGAAGAGGAAATGTAGAATGACAAGGACAGTGTCTTTCTCCAATATTCACGTATTGAAGCCCCTGCAAGTCACCATCTCAGCCAGCTCTCAAATACTCTTCAAGGACTTTAAAAAAAAAAAGCTTCTCTGTGAGATCAAGAGAAGTGGCTGCTGACTACCCTATATATAGTAGCTGAGTAAGGTCAGAGGACTGACCATGGCAAAGCTGGAGGCAGCTGTCCCCATGCAGGTCTGGGTATCGAATGACAGGCCCAGGGTTCACCCCCGGAGACCTCACCTAACACATCAGAGTGGCGTATAAATGAATCTGTGCTACCTAAAGCCTCCCCAGTCTTCCCTTAGCCAACTGCAAGCAGACAAGGCCCCGTCTGTTCTTTAAGACCTTGTGACACCCAAGTGCTTTCCAGCCCTGCATGACTGTGTTGCTCCCTGCTCTGGGCTTGTCTGCTATGCCCTCCTTGCTGGACCATGCTTCTCCTTTCCCTGACCATCTCCCCCAGGGGAAATAATACTGAGTCCTGCAGTCAGATGTGGGGCTTGAATCTAGAAGTCCTAGGGCACATCTGCATCATAGCTGTGAGAGTTCAGTGAGATAAAGTGTAAGCCCCCTACTGGGCCTGGATGGAACACCCATTACTGAAATGTCTATATACTGACATAAGTCCTTGCCACTCCCCCTCAGATGTGAACTCCCTAAGGGAAGGGACCCTGTCTTTCCTTTGTGTGTCCCAGCATTTGGCCCAGAGCCTCACAAATGGCCCAGATGCTCAATCAGCGTTGGCTGTGGTACTACCAACCACAAGATGCAGCAGGGATGGGTTTACTGCAATTCTGGGTGCCTCTCAGCTTTCTTCCATGGCACCAAGAGCCAGTGTGGATGGAAGACCAGTCCTGGTGTGGTGTGGGATGGGAGCAGATGCTGAGGAGGAGGAAGCTCCATTTGACGTGCCTGCATCGGCCCCTGGTACTCTGCCAAAGTCAGCGTACATGTGTGGAAGGGAAATGACAGCAGCTCTACAAACTCATCTGGATGAGGTCAGGGGTGGTGACTGACTCTGGGCCTGTATTCCGGCATACAACCCCAGGACCAAGAGGCTTGACATGTTCACTAAAACAGAGAGAACTAGTGATGCCTGGGTGGCTCAGCGGTTGAGCATCTGCCTTTGGCTCAGGGTCTGATTCTGGAGTCCCAGGATCAAGTTCTGCATCAGGCTCCCTGAATGAAGCCTGCTTCTCCCTCTGCCTGTGTCTCTGCCTTTCTCTCTCTGTGTCTCTTGTGAATAAATATATATATAAACTTAAAAAAAAAATAAAACAGAACTAAATTGAAGAAGTGAGGTAAGGAACAGCTGAAATGTCACTTACTCTGTTTCCGACCTTGCCAAGGCCACACTCAAGGTATAGCTGAAGGCACAGCCCCAGTGAGAGGAAGGTGAGGGGGAGGGAACGCCAAGGCCATGGACTGGGGATGCTGACTGAATCCAGGAAAAAGCATGCTTTGGCCCCTCAGCGGTAAAACTGTTTTTTAAATTAGTGGCCATATTTGATAATTGGGAGCCTTCACATAAAAACCCCTATTTCGTCATCAAGACAGTGTGGTACTGGCACAAAAACAGACACACAGATCAATGGAACAGAATAGAGAATCCAGAAGTGGACCCTCAACTTTATGGTCAACAATATTCGACAAAGGAGGAAAGACTATCCACTGGAAAAAAGACAGTCTCTGCAATAAATGGTTGCTGGGAAAATTGGACATCCACATGCAGAAGAATGAAACTAGACCATTCTCTTACACCAGACACAAAGATAAACTCAAAATGGATGAAAGATCTTAATGTGAGACAAGATTCCATCAAAATCCTAGAGGAGAACACAGGCAACACCCTTTTTGAACTTGGCCACAGCAACTTCTTGCAAGATACATCCATGAAGGCAAGAGAAACAAAAGCAAAAATGAACTATTCGGACTTCATCAAGATAAGAAGCTTTTGCACAGCCAAAGAAACAGTCAACCAAACTAAAAGACAACCTACAGAATGGGAGAAGGTATCTGCAAATGACCTATCAGATAAAGGGCTAGTATCCAAGATCTATAAAGAACTTATTAAACTCAACAGCAAAGAAACAAACAATCCACTCATGAAATGGGCAAAAGACATGAACAGAAATCTCACAGAGGAAGACATAGACATGGCCAACAAGCACATGAGAAAATGCTCTGCATCACTTGCCATCAGGGAGATACAAATCAAAACCACAATGAGATACCACCTCACACCAGTAAGAATGGGGAAAATTAACAAGGCAGGAAATAACAAATGTTGGAGAGGATGTGGGAAAGGGGAACCCTCTTGCACTGTTGGTGGGAATGGGAACTGGTGCAGCCACTCTGGAAAACTGTGTGGACTTTCCTCAAAGAGTTAAAAAGAGATCTGCCCTACGACCCAGCAATTGCACTGCTGGGGATTTACCCCAAAGATACAGATGCAGCGAAATGCCGGGACACCTGCACCCCGATGTTTATAGCAGCAATGTCCACAATAGCCAAACTGTGGAAGGAGCCTTGGTGTCCATCGAAAGATGAATGGATAAAGAAGATGTGGTCTATGTATACAATGGAATATTACTCAGCCATTAGAAACGACAAATACCCACCATTTGCTTCGATGTGGATGGAACTGGAGAGTATTATGCTGAGTGAAATAAGTCAATTGGAGAAGGACAAACATTATATGGTCTCATTCATTTGGGGAATATAAAAAATAGTCAAAGGGAATAAAGGGAAAAGGAGAAAAAATGAGTGGGAAATATCAGAAAGGGAGACAGAACATGAGAGACTCCTAACTCTGGGAAACGAACAAGGGGTGGTAGAAAGGGAGGTGGGCAGGGGGTGGGGGTGACTGAATGACGGGCACTGAGGGGGGCACTTGATGAGATGAGCACTGGGTGTTATTCTATATGTTGGCAAATTGAACACCAATAAAAAATAAAAATAAAAATAAAAACTATTTCCACAACTAGGTGGAGTGGAATAAGGTAGCCCCCTTTGATGAAACACTTGAGTCTTCAGTTTGCCACAGTCCTCCTCAGGGCTTTTGCTTCCCAATACTGATGCTGAAAGTCAGGGGCCATTTCTCATTGCACTTAAGCTCTCGCCTTTTCCACGTGGACCAGAGGCAATAACATACTCTTGTTCCAAGTTACTTAGCCTGTTGCACTTATTTGCACACGTGCAGCGGAGCTGCTCCTGGTGCCTGGGCTCAGTTCCCTGCCCCCTGGCAGCACTGCCCCCAGGACCTACCTCGCCCCAGGCCTGAGGTAGCACCCGTAATGACCACCACAGCGTTCCGGAGGTAGGCCCTCATGCGGATCCGTTGCAGCAGCTTGAAGAGGCTAAAGATTCCCACACAGCCAAATAGCAGGGGCAGGATAGCCGTAGAGGTAATAAAGTCCATGATCCTCACCTTCAGCAGACTCTTCCTGAAAGAACCCAAATCAAATAATTTTGTGACAAAACAGAAAAACTCCAGGGACTTGCCAGCCCTCCTCCCCCTAGACTAATAATACAGAGCCCAGAACTCTCTTGTGTGGACTTTAGCTCTTAGCCCAGAACTATCTTTTTAGGCCTGTTTTCTATGCCAATGGCTCAGCACCATTGCTTTCCCTCACTTTGACTGACATGAGCAAACAGCAAAGCCACAGGCCTTGAGATGCCTCTCAGAGGCGCCCAGCGACCCCAGAGCAAACAGAGAGTCATTCAGTGAGGGACCCAGTTACCTATGAGTGTGACAGGAGGCTCGGGTATAACCACACTCACCTGATTCTCCTTCAGAAACCTATTTAGGGAGACCTAAGTACATCCATTATCATTTTCAACCCCATTTGTGAAACTAGAAAACATTTTTTAAAAAAGGATAAAGAAAATCATGCCAATCCTTCTGCTCTTCCCTAAGCAGATGGAGGTTTCTGGGTGGGGCGTGCCCTGGATGGTCTCTGTGATGGCCTGTAAATGTCCTCCTGGCCATAGGCCTCACAGTCACCCAACGGGAATTCAGTGCAGAGGGGAGCTGCCCTTTGCCAAGCGTAGGCGCAGACTCAGGCTGTGAAGCGGGATGCCCTGCCATGCACTGTGGCATATTCTCACTTAGCATTCGCCACGGAGCCATGATCAACCAGATGAAGTCAGAAGTCTACAGGAGCCGTCTATGTGACAGTGGCAGTCAATTCTTAGGATCCATTCCTTCCACGACTGCCCCAAATTCCCTTACTCTCCCAAGCCTCCTGATTCCTTGTCACTCACCCATGCCCCCATTGAACAAGGCAAGCAAAGAGAGGAGGGAGACGAAGGATTAAAAGAAGGTCAAGGATGAACCAGTGAGGAGCAACACCATGTCTGTCACTTTGAAAAAAAAATGCCCTGTAAGGCTATTTGACAAGTGGGCTGAGTCTATTACACAAAAGGCCCTACACCCACAGTCCTCCTCCAGGACTGAGACATCATGAGCATAGTAATCTTGTTCAGGAAGGAAGAGGCTGGAAACCAAAAGCAGAGCTCCTATGAACCAGCCTAAAGCTTTCAATGCTTCATCAGATTAGGAGTAACTATGTCAAACCCTTGCTCATCTGCTGAATGTACCATGTCCTCAACTTCATATATTAAAAAAAATATTTCTGCTTCCATTCCAAGACAACATCAACTCTGTGGGTACCACAAAGCCAGAAACCCACTGAACCCCAACACAGATCCACTTACGTGCTGAGCTGCTTTGGTCTTGAACCTTAGAATCAGGGTGAGCTGTACCGATCTAAGTTAAACTGCTTAAGTACAAAAGGGTTCTGCTCAGATTTGAACTGCTAACTCAACTATTTATTTATTTCATCTACCTTTCTAAATATATCCAATTTCTTGGTCACCATAAAAAATTAACATTCTTAGACCAACGTGTAAAAATGAGTTTCCCATCAATCTCCACTTAATCCACTTCTGAAAAATCCCCAACAACTGTCTGCTAAGTGGTTACATTTCTCTCTCACCCTACATTGTGCCAAGCCTATACTCAGATGAACTGGCAATTAAAGTGGCTTCTAAAGTGCCAAGCTCTTTACCTGGGTACTATTGGCACCACCCCCTGCCCACAAATGGAAGCTAAGGCCAACTGTTCTAGCCTACAGGAAGGGCCGAGTCCCAGGGGAAACATTAGAACTCAAGGACACCTGGGAAGTACTCAGAACTGTGTAGAACAGGTACCAGTACCTCTGCAGTTCTGTGGGTCTGCAGGTACTGCCTTGAGGCCTTCGTAGGACCCAGCCTCTGAAGACTGCAGGGTATAGGAGTATTTCCCAGGGGTGGGAGGGTGAATTCTGGGGGACAGGAATGATTGCTATTTTGTTAGTATAGCTTTAGCAGAAAACTACAGCAATTGATAGAAAACACAGGTAAGGCCCCAAGGTAATTATAGCTCAGAACTTTCATATAATGAACTTGGGGGGTTCAATCCAGTAGGATGGCTGTCTAGGAAGAGCTTTAGCCCACTGCAATCCCAGATCTTATACCAGGCAGGTCCCAACATGGACCACCCTGCTTGGCACAGAATCACATGGGGCCCGGCCACTGCCCAGGATGACCAAGATGGTGAGGAAAGGACTCATGAAGGCACAACAGGCCTCAGTCCCTGGGTGGAGGTGCAGAGCTCCATTAGCTGGGTGGAAACAGCTCCACACACTCCTCCACAGGCCCCCAGAGACCAGAGCTTTGTGGAACCTGCCTGTTTCAGACCTTCAATCTGGAATTGAATTCTGAGCCAGAATTCCACTGAAGGCTACAGGGGTGTCATGTACCAATATGCAGCCTATTGCCCCCCCCCCCAAAATTCAGAGGTTGCAGAGACAACGAGGAAAACACTAACTGTAGCCAAGTGACAACAGTGGAGGAGTTAAGGATGAGCCCTTGAACCAGCCTGGCTAGGTTCACATCCTGGCTCAGCCACTAACTTACCAGCCTGGGTAAGGGACCTCCCCACACTGGGCCTTAGTGTCCTCATCTGTAAAATGAGGGCATGTGAGTACCCACCTCACATGTCTGTTATGAGGTCAGATGAATTAATACATGGAAATGTGTGCACAGTCCCTAGAAAAGTGTAAGCACTCAGTAAATGTAGTTGCCATTGGCATCATCATGACCCAGAGAAAAAGTTCCTGGCCCAAGAATTAATTTCCCAACAGTTAGATTTCTAAGGTTGTCTGAAAAATTCCCTGGTTTATGAAAACTGGTTTCTTCCAAATGAAGCATAATCACTAAACATAGTTTGCTGGTGTTTAATTTTTATACCTTCATAAACCATTTGGTTGAATTACATTAACAAATAGGAAAAAAAGAAACCCCAACTTTGTCAGAAGAAGTCAGAATCTCATATGCCACAATGTATATCAGAAAATGTGGCCACCAGAACAGTCATCGAAGCAAACACAACAAGGAGAGAGTAGACAAGTGCCCAAAGTCCCTGCTCCCCTTTTTTCACACCCAGTGAGGAGCAGGATGAAAACAAACCCACCTAGCGGATCCCCCACCCCCACCCCCTGGGGAAGACAATGACAGCTCCCAACAAACTGCATTTTCATGCACCTATTTCCAACACAAGCCAGCAATCTAGGACACGAAGAAAAGAGAGAGATCTACACACCGTCTCGTATACTTCTGGGATTCCTTGCGCACCTGACACAACAGCGCATGCCAGCCTTGGTCTCCTGGCCCTGGGGACCACTTTGCCTGAGGCAAATATGGCACCAGGTTAATGGGATCCATCCTCGGCCCCGTGGGCCGGCTTTCTGTGGGGAGAGCGCACATCTGCATTCAGTCTGGCAAGTTGTTAACAGAATCAGAATGCAAAGTAAATTAGAAATCAGCACCAACTGTGCCCAGGTAACTCAGGATGATGATGGTGGGAAAAGACATTCCAGAGCAAGTCATTTATTTGAGAGTATTATGCTCAGTTTCAGGGTAGGTATTCAGGTCACTTTCCTGACCAGGTGAAACTGGTCATATTGACAATCCCAATTTTCTGGGAGTTTCTCAAAATTCCTAAAGACTTTCCCCTTTTAATCCACTCTACAGTGCACATGGCCATACAGATGGGGTCCTGGGCTGCTGGGCCTCCCCTGTTTCTGAATGCTAGTGGGGCCAGCCCCTCTGTGTCTCAGCTTCAGCAGCGGGATGGCCAAGCCAAATATGAAGGTAACGTAGCCCTATCGTCTTGCTGTGGTATCTGGGGGTATTCTCCAAGCAAATAGACAGGTTCAAAGTGGAAGAAAGGAATTGTGTCCTGACTGGCCACATTTCCAGATTAGAAAATAAATCTCCTATGTAAAAGAAGATCAAAGGGGGTCTGTTTTCTTGAAAATGGAATATAAGAAGGACTTTACAATGTTTACAAATTTTGCATTTTATGTTGAAATGCTTAACTGCTAGTTTCAGATAGAACTGGGAAGGCAAGATTGATGGTATAAAAAGGCAGGGAGAAAAAAAATTTAGCTCATGATTTCTCTCATTTGGAGATCACTCATACATAGAAGGGACAGCCCAGCATCACTGTGAGCTACAGCAGAAAGTAGGACAAGTGACAAAGAGAGCGTGAGATCAGAAAAGGAAGAAGGTGAGAGAACCCCCCTCAAATAGAAGCCACAGATCACACGGGGTCTAGAAGTACAAGTGCACTGCCTAACAGAAAAGTGTGCACTCACAGTTGTGTCTACTCTCGTAACTGACAGGGAAGTGACCTGAAGCATGACCTTACACTAATAAGCCACATCAACTGGCATGAAGAAGTTAGAGTTCAGGCATTCACACACGAAGCTTGTCTGCTTGTATTTTCATATACCACAGACTATGGAGCTCTAGACCTAAGTTAAAAGAGGGTAAAGGGTAGAAAAATCCCTTCCTGGGTGAGTGTTACTTCAGTCTGGACAGCCAGAAAATTCATGGGTTCTCACTGTGATTTTGAAATTCAGCTGTTCCCTATTCCACTGAGAGGTTCTTTAAAAAGGCTTTTGGAACCTCAAACTGGAAATAAGACTATCTCCAAGAAATCAACTCTGAGCAGAAATGTCACTTCAATGTTATTCCATTCCTCATCCTTTAGCTAAAATTCTACATTGCATTTCACAGATGGAATCTGTTCCTAAGATTCCTTTCTTCTCTCAACCAATTACAAAAAATAAAGTAAATGGAACCATCAATAAAAAAAAGGTTGTTAGGAATCTACTCAGAACCACAGAAATTAAACCATTAACAGCCACACCCTAAAATCACCAGAGGGTATCTGAAAGCCCTTCACAGTTAAAGAATAAAAGTGATTTCAGGTCTGAAAGGAGCATTAGTCACGAAATAATTTGTCATGTTATGTACAAGAAAATCAGGCTAAAGGGCAGAGTAGAGTTCCAACTGGAAGGCAGGTTGCTGAAATCATACAGCAAGGAGTGGCTGAGTATCACCAAAAGCAGTTAGGATCCCGTTCCCACAAACCTATGCCTGTTCTTGTATTTCAACTGATGACCAGCTCTATTTAATAGACCAGCTGGTCTATTAAAGGTGACATAAGCTATGGGTCACGCTTATGACCCATATCTGAAAATACATATCTATTTTCAGAAAGTAAAAGCAGAGTAAAGCTGCTCTTTTTTGGTCTCAGGCGTAGGAGAAGCAGCAGCTAAGGCCGTCTTTGACTGGAAAGAAAGAACAATATCCTACCTCAGATGACAGCTACTTTGCCAGTGGTGGGTCCTGGTGCCAGCGTCTTCTCTGGGCTCTTGACCGGGGCAGTGTGACTACAACTGGAGGCCAGAGGACACCTACAGGTCAGCAAGCCCTCCCTGGACTGCTGGAACAAGCCACCGACAAGTGGCTTCGAGGGTGTATTTCAGGATGCCTGCCTTAGGGCCCCCAGTTGAAAGGAGTGCAGGCTGGCATTAGGAAAGCTAAAACCCAAAAGCAGTCCTGAAACTGTTTCAGATGGAGCTCCTGAGGGCCCACTCCAGGGAAGAGCAACTACACTGAAGCAAGCCCTGCTCTCCAGTGAAACGCTGAGCACACGCTGCAGAGCAGCCCCAGCCAGGGAGGGCGGGAAGAGAGATGCCAGCACAGCTCCAGACCCTGCCGTGCAGGCTCCCCACACAGGAGCCGGGCACCAGAGTCTAGTCGTTTATTGTGGGCCAAAGGCTTAGCTCTGCTTTTAAAGACAGCACTCATGATGTCTACGTAGCACCTTGCCACAAAAGAAACAATTCTAGTTTCTAATGTGCTTTATAGAATGAATTAAGTCTTACTGGAAGATGCAGGGGTGATCTCACCCTCTTTCCTAGGAAACACACAAGTAACTCTGACAGAAATCAAACGGCACACTCACTGTGATGGTGAAGCAGAAAAAACACTACATTGGCACTTGGGGAGCTGGGTTAGAGTCCACTATATCATGTACTTGCTGTATGGTATGGGAAAATTTACTTATGATCTGCAAATATGTGCCCTGATTTCAAAATGTGGATGATTATTCCAATGACAAGACACAAAGGAAGCACCTCATACATGCTGACATCCTGAACAAACATGCTACTGATTCCTAAACTCACGGAGGAAAGGCAGTTCCGAGAGGATCTGGGAAAGGAACGAAGCATGGCAGCCAAGTGGGTGGCATTAAGGGCAATTCATGTTTAAGCATGTTTGGTAAAAAGACCAAATGTATTACTTTATATTCACACTTCATATATCAAGTGCCATCTGCTACCAGACTCGGCTAAAACTGGGATGTAAGGCAATGAATGAAGTAGACATGGTTTCTGACCTTGTGGAGCTGACAGCCTACATGGGGAGACTTACAATGAACAAACACAAAAATTAAATGATTAGAATTGTGATAATGAAAGAAACAATCATGGTAAAACCACATAGAGGTGGCCCAAGGGACAAGCTGTTCCTCAAGCTTTAATCCAAAGTCAAAACAATTCAAACCACTATGCTGGCCACACAACACACAACCTGGCCCAGGGCAGCTACTAGTTTCTGACTCCTGAGTTTTAGATTATTACCTTAAGGTCTTACATATAATAATGAATATGACAGACGAGGTACCCATGTAAATGTAAAGTCAAGAATCCAGTATGTTTATGATTTTTTAAAAGATGTATTTATTTTATTTTTAGAGAGAGAGTGAGAAGGACAGAGGAAGAGGGAGAGAGAATTCTAAATGGACTTCGGAGCCCGTCAAGGGGCTGGATCTCACGACCCTGAGTTGAAACCAAGGGTGGGACACTTAACTGACTGGCGCCCCAGGAATCCAGCGTTTTTAAAAGAAGCTGGTAAGACCCAAACCAGAGTATCTAATAGTAACTGTGTATGGGTATCAGCTCCAAGAATAAGCCGAAAACATAGTAAACAATATTTGTACTCAAACGTGGGTACAATCATGTACTATATCTCCTATAGTATAAATTCATTCCACAAACATTTACTGAGCACCTACTGTGTGTCAATTTTTCCAGTTTCTGTGGTATAGTGAACGAACAGTAAGTAAACTGCTGTGTTCATGGAGATGACATATCAATGGGAGAGACAAACAATAAAAAGGATAAGCAAATAAAATGTACATTAAAAGGGCTCTAGGACAATGGTGGAATAGGAGGAACCAGGAATCTATCTCCTCGCCTACTCAGTAACTGCATTGGCAGAATCTGTCCCCTAGAACTATGTATTTTAGAACTGGGCAGTCTATTAAAGGCTTGCAAATTCCCAGAAGGCTTGGCTGGGGAGTTGTGGTTAATTTCTGTCAATTTCGGCTGTAAGCACAGTAGCAGCAACACAATCTCCACCCTAGGGGAATGCAGCCATGCACCAGATCCTGGAGCAATTTACATATAGCTTGCTAGAATGAGGGTGGGCAAAAAAGGCCCGCCCCTCTGATTATCAGGGATTTGTGCCTGACTGCTTTATAGCTGCTTCTGATCACAGAGGTGGGCAGCCAGTGTGGCTGCAGCTCCCTCCATTGTAGCAAGCCTCTCCACCTCTGGATGAGGTGGCTACCAGGGTGTTTATAGGGCTAGCAACATTTTATCCTCCCTTCATTGTCCTCTTTTTCTCCTTTTGGAAGCCAGTAATTAGAGTAAGACATTCAAAAGCAATTGAATACCTGGGGAAAATTAGAAAGTGACTAAATATCCAGGAAAAGGCGCATGCTCAGAAAAGACCTGAGAAAACCTTAAGTTCAAAGATCGTGCTGATCCTCAGCACAAAGTCAGCCTATAAAAATAAAAACTTGAATTAATTAATTAACAAAAGACAGCAAACACTAGGGAACAGAGAAAATCTGATTTCAGAGTTACCATATTATTAGATTAAAATGTCCAGTTTTCAACAAAAAAAAGTCAAACAGCATACAAAGAAATAGGAAACTGTCTCATTCAAAGGAAAAAAATAAACAACAGAAACTATCCCTGCAAAAGAACTATAAATTTACCTGAAGAAGATATTAAAACAATCATCTAAAGCTGCTCAAAAAACTAAAGACGTAGAGAAAGTCAAGCAAATAATGTGTAAAAATAATGGAAATACCAATAATAAGACAAAATCTAAAAAAAAAAAAAAAAGGAAAAGGAAATACTGGAGTTGAAAAGAATAACAGAAATGAAAAAGTCACTAGAGCCATTCAAAGGGAATTTAAGCAGGCAGAAGACAGAATCAGTGAACTTGAAGATAGGGCAATGGAAAGTACTGAATCTAAGAAACGGGGAAAAAGACTGAATAAAAGTGAACAGAACGTAAGGGACCCATGAGACACATCAAGCCGACCAGCATATACACTGCAGAAGCTTCAAAAACAGAAGAGAGAAAGGGGCAGAGAGAATACTTGAAGTAGTGGCTGAAAACTTCCCAACTCTGCTGAAAGACATAAATATAAACACCCAAAAAACTCAATGAACTCCAGGTAACATGAACTCAAAGAGACCCATATGAAGACATATTATCATCAAACTATCTAAAGGCAAAGACAGAGAACCCTGAAAGTTGGAAAAGTGACTTGTCACACACAAGAGCTCCTCAATAAAATTATCGACACATTTCTCATCACAAACTTTAGAGAATATAACACACACACACACACACAAAAGAGAATACAACGCAGTGGGCAATATATTCAAAGTGCTAAAAAAACAAAACAAAACAAAAACAAAAACAAAAAAAAAAACCACCAAAAAGCTGTCAACCAAAAATCTTGTATCTGGCAAAACTGTCCTTCAAAAGTGAGGGAAAAATTAAGACATTCCAGATAAACAAAAGCTGAGATAGTTTATCATTACATTTACTCTGCAAAAAATGTCACAGGCGTCCTCAAGGTGAAATGAAAAGACACTACACAGTACCTCAAAGCCATGTGGAGAAATAAAGATTTTAATAAAGATAAATACATGCAAATTGTTATAACAACAGTTTGTAAAACCACTTTCTGTTTTCTACATGATTTAAAAGGCTAATACATCTTTAAAAAATAATTTTTAGTTTAAAAGCTAATATTATTTTAACTTTGGTCTGTAACTCCAAATCTTGTTTCCTACATAATTTAGGAGACTAATGCATTTAAAATTAGTATTAGTTTAGTCTTTGGGGCATGCAATGTATAAAGATGTAATTTTGCAACATCAACAACCAAAGGGATGGGGACAGAGTTGTAAAGTAGAATTTTTGTCTGTTATTGAAGTTAAACTGGTATAAAGTCAAATTACAATGTTATAATATTAGGATGTTAAACATAATCCCAATTGTAACCATAAAGAAAATAACTATACAACGTACACAAAAGGAAATGAAAAGAGAATCAAACATTTCACTACAAAAAAAAAAAAATCAACTAATGTAAAAGACAGTAAAAAAAGAAATGGGGGGGGACAGAGAACAAATAGCACAACTGCAGAAGTAAGTCCTTTCTTACCTGTAATTACTTTAAATGTAAATGGATTAAACTCTCCAAAGAACAGAATTTGGCAGAATAGATAAAAATCACATGATTCAACTATATGCTGCCTACAAGAGACTCACTTGAGATCTAAAGACACAAACGGGTTGAAAGTGAAAGGATGGAAAAAGATACCCCACGCAAACAGCAAAAGAGAACAGGGTGGCTACATTAATATCAGATAAAATGGACTTTAAATCTGCTTTTGGTTTTTTAAAGATTTTATTTATTTATTTATTTATTTATTTATTTATTTATTTGACAGAGAGAGAGGAAGAGTGTATGCACAAGTAGGGGGAGTGGCAGGCAGAGGGAGAGGGAGAAGCAGATCCCTGGGATGATCACCTAAACCAAAGGCAAAATGCTTAACTGACTGAGCCATCCAAGTGCCCCACAAAATGGCCTTTAAGCATATGAAGTAAAAACTGACAGAATTGAAGGCAAAACAGTGCTGTAAGAGTAGTTGGAGACATCAGTATCCCACTCATAATAATGGAAAGAATAACCAAAAATAAGGAAATAAAGGACTTAGCACAATAAACTAACTAGGTCTAACAGACATATAAAACATTATCCAAAAACAACAGCATACACATTGTTCTCAAGTACACATGGGACAATTTCCAAGATATACATACATTAGGCCACAAATTTCCAAATTAGTCTCAATATTTATTTTTTTTCTTTTTTTTTTTTCTATTTTTTTTAATTTTCAATAAAGGCAGTGTTTGCTCTTCCAACAGTGTAACACCATCCAAGGCAACATACTAGCCTGGATAGCTGACAACCGCTGGGTTAGTTTCAATATTTAAAAGACAGATATCATATAAACTATCTTCTATAATCACAACAGGATAAAGCTGAAAATCAGTAACAAGAGATATTAGAAAATACTTAGTGATAAATAAAAACAAAAACATAATATATTAAACTAAAATATACAACAAAAAAGAGTGGTAAGGGGGAAATTCATAACTATAAATATGCACATTATAAAACAAGAAAGACCTCAATGACCTAACTCTACAATTTAAAAATACTAGAAAAAGAACAACTAAAGTCAAAGCCAGCAGAAGAAAGGAAATAATAAAGATTAAAGCAGAGGTAAATGAAACAGAATATAGAGAAATCTTTGAAACCAAAAGTTGATGCTTTGAAAAGATCAACAAAATTGACAAACCTTTACCTAGATGTACTAAAAAGAGAGAAAGAAAAGGCTCAACTTACTAAGATCAGAGAAGAAAGTGATGACATTACTACTGATTCCACAGAAATAAAAGATTACAAGAGAGCACTATGAACATTATACACCAACAAATGGATAACCTAGATGAAATGAACATATCCTAGAAACATAAAACCTACCAAAACTCAATCACTAAGAAATAGAACATCCGAATAGACCAATAACTACTAAAGAGACTGAATAATAAAAAATGTCAAGAAAGAAAAGTCCTGGGGGTGCCTGGGTGGCTTAGCACATGATCTCAGGGTCATGAGATTAAGCCCATGTCAAACTCTGTGCTGAGTGTGGAGCCTGATTAAGATTCTCTCTCTCACTCTGACCCTCCATGCCACTTGCAAGTACACTCTCTCTTTCTCTCTCTCTCTAAAAAAGGAAAAAAAAGTCTCAGGTCCAATGGCTTTACTGGTGCATTCTACCAAACATTTAAAGAACTAACACTAGTCCTTAAACTTTTCCAAAAAATTGTAAAGAACACTTCCTAACTTATTCAATGAGATCAGCACTGCCCTGATACCAAGGGGGGAAAAAAAAACACCATGAAGAAAAAAAAAAACAACAAAAACAAATACAGACCAACATTCCTTTTGAAAAGTGATGTAAAAATCCCCCCCCCAAATATTAACAAATTCAACTCAGCAGCATATTAAAAAAATTATACACCATGACCAAATGGGATATGTCCCTGAAATCCAAAAATAGTTCAACAAATGAAAATTGATCATTGTAATATGCCACATCAGCTAGAGGAATAAAACCATGTAACCATCTCAACTGATGTGGAAAAAGCACTTGACAAAATTTAACACCCTTTCATGATAAACACACCTAACAAAATAGTAATAGAAGGAAACTGCCTCAAATTAATAAAAACTACATATGAAAAACCCACAGCGAACCTCATACTCAACTGTAAAAGACTGAAAACTTTTCTTCTAAGACCAAGAACAAAAAAATAAAATAAAATAAAATAAGACCAAGAACAAAGCATGGATGTCAACTTCCCCACACAGTATTGGAATGAGGCAAGAAATAAAAGGCATCTAAATTGGAAAGGAGGAGGTAAAATTATCCATTTGCAGATGGTATGATCTTATACATAGGAAACCCGAAAGACTACACAAAAATGTGTGAGGATAAATAAATATAGCAAAGTAGCAAAATACAAAGTCCACACATACAAATCAGTTGGTATTTCTACATGCAAACAATGACCAACTGAGAAGGAAATTACAAAAACAATTCTATTTAAGATACAGCTGAAAAAATTAAATACTTAATAATTTTTTTAAAGATTTTATTTATTTATTCATGAGAGACACAGAGAGAGAGGCACAGACACAGGCAGAGGGAGAAGCAGGCTCCATGCAGGGAGCCCGATGTGGGACTCGATCCTGGAACTCCAGGATCATGCCCTAAGCCTAAGGCAGACGCCCAACTGCTGAGCCACCCAGGCATCCCTAAATACTTAATAACTTAACCAAGAAGGTAAAGACTTGTAAAATGAAAACTACCAAATATTCCTAAAAGAAATTCAACAAGACATAAATAAATGGAATATATCCCATATTCATGGAACAGAACACTTAATATTATTAAAATATCAACACTACCCAAAGTGCTCTATAGATTCAATGCAATTCCTATCAAAATCCCAGAGATATTTTACAGAAATAAAAGAATTCTTCCTTAAAATTAATACGGAATCTCAAATGTCTCCAAATAGCCAAAACAATCTTGAGAAAGAACAAAGCTGGACGACTTCTATTTCCCAATTTCAAAACTTACTACAAAGCTACAGTAACCAAAACTGTGTGGTTTGGGCATAAAGATAGACATATAGACCAGTGGAATACAACAGCAAGTCCAGAAATAAACCCTTCCACATATGGTCAAATGATCTCTGACAAGGGTACCAAGATCATTCAGTGGGGGAAGGGATGGTCCTTTCAACAGACAGTGCTGGCAAAACTGGATATCCACAATGCAAAAGAGCAAAGTTGGACCCTTCCCTTATACAAAAGTTAACTCAAAATGAAACAAGAACCTAAATGTAAAGACCTAAAACAATAAAACTCTTTGAAGAAAACATAGGGCAAAAGCTTCACAACGTTGGATTTGGCAATGATTTTTAGGATCAACTCCAAAGGCAAAAGCAACAAAAGAAAAACTAGATAAACTGAACTTCATGAAAATTTTAAACTTTTTCTCATTAAAAGACACTATCCACAGAATAAAAAGGCAACCTACAGGAGAAACTATTTTCAAACTATATATCTAATAAGGGATCAATATCCAGATTATAGAGAACTCATACAATGCAAAACAAATCAAAACAAAAACAAACAACCCTATTCAAAAATGTCCAAAGACTTGAATAGACATTTCTCAACAGGAGATATACAAATGGCCAATAAAGTACATGAAAAGATGCTCAATATCACTACCTAATGCAAATGAAAACTATGAGATACTACTTCATATCCATTAGGATGACTACTACAAAAAAACAGAAAATAACAACTGTTGGGGAGGATGTAGAGAAGTTGAAACCCTTGAGGACTGTGGGTGGGAATGTTAAATGGTAGAGATGCTGATAAAACAGTATAAAGTTTTCTCAAAAAATTAGAAGCAGAATTATCATATGATTCCAGTGATTCCACTTGTGGATATATACTCCAAAAAATTGAAAACAGGCCCACAAAGAGAGATGTGTGCACCCATGTTCATCAAAGCATTATTCACCATAGATAAAACATGGAAGCAACCAAAGTGTCCATCAACCAATGAACAGATAAAATATAGTATATATACAATGGAATATTATTCAGCCTTTAAAACGAAGGAAATTCTGCAATATGCTACAACATGGATGAACCTTGCACACATTATGGTAAGTGAAATAAGCCAGTTACCAAAGGACAATCACTTTATAATTCCACTTATATGAGATACTTGGAGCAGTCAAAAACTTAAAGCCAAAAAGTAGAATGGCAGTTGCTAGAGGCTGGGGTGGGAGCAGGAAAGGATGGGAGTTACGTTTTAATGGGTACAGAGTTTCAGTTTTGCAAGATAGAGTTTTGGAGATAGGCAGTAGTGATGGTGGGTGGCACAACAATACGAATGTATCTAATACTGCTAAGCTGTACACTTAAAAAGTAGAGAGCTTAGCTGTCTCAGTCTGTGGAGTGTGCGACTGTTGATCTCAAGGGTTTTGAGTTCCAGCCCCATGTTGGGTGTTGAGATCACTTAAAAATAAAATCCTTTAAAAAAAGATGGTAAACTTTATTATGTGTATTTTATCACAATAAAAAAAGAAAAATAAGTATGTCATTCACAAATAATTAAACACTAAATGTTGCCCAACTTCAAGTAGGCTCATGGTTGAAATCAGATTATCTTAAATTCTAACAAATGACTCGGTTTCCTCATGGATTTAGATAAATCATCTGCCCCTGTCTACTATCTCTCTTAGACAATTTGCCTTACAATAATTCATTTAGGATGATGCTTCCTCTGAATTCCAAGTTATTTTTAGAATTGAAAAACATTATTGTGAAATTTAACTAGGAAATGCCCTTTATTCTGAAGCAGTTTTTACAATGCTTATTATACTTAAAACTTGTAGTGCCCTGACTTTTATGCCAGAAAACATAAAGGAAGAAATTTCACAAACTGAAAGGGCAAAAGGAGAAGGAAAGCATAATAACCTGAGAGGGGTTTTCCATAGCCAACTTCTAAGCTTTCATTTAAAAATAGCCTAGCGAGTGCCCTATCACTTTATTTTCAGTGTCCTAGCAAATTGCTCCGTGAGCATAGCTATGTCTCCTCAGGACAGACCCATGGCAGGAAGCCAATCAAACTATTTCAACCTCAGATTTCCCACTTTTCTCCAAGCATATTTTTCCCCTTATTTCTCTCTGAGACTTTTCAGTCTTCAAAAATATATATTTGGCAAATTTCAGAGTCTTTATGAAAAGAAAAAACAGGGACCCCTGGGTGGCTCAGTGGTTGGGCATCTGCCTTTGGTTCAGGGCATGATCCTGGGGTCCCAGGATGGAGTCCCATATCAGGCTCCCTGCACGGAGCTTGCTTTTCCCTCTCCCTATGTCTCTGCCTCTCTGTCTCTCATGAATAAGTAAATAAAATCTTTAAAATAAAATCAAAGTAAAAATTAAAAGAAAAACACTTCCAATTGAAATAATCTTTTATACATACACTGTATTTGTTGTTGGTGTCTAACAGTATAAGGGCTATCTTTTAAACTGCATTTAAATATACAGCATCACATAATGAAACTTTTTTTTCTGGTAATATAAGAGTTATTAAAGCTTAGCCACAGAATGAGGTGAAAGCAAACCAAATTTAAAGCCAATTTTAGGAGTCAAGAAATGAAAGATTTAAGTTTCTTTCCTTCCATAGCAAAATGCTGATGGTTGTTGAGGTTGTATACAGGGTATATGGGGACTCACTGTACTATTCTAGTTTTGTGTATCTTTGAGCATTTCCTTAATTTCCACTTCATGCTCAACTTTGCTAAAGTGAAGTTGGAAAAGTGAACAATTAGCTATACTGAAAGTATTACTTTGTAAAATAAGATTAGCTAATACCACCAACTAGAACACCAAAAGGGACAAACTGACTAATGTTAAGTTATAGTGGCATCTATGGGGGGCAGCACGGTGGGTGGGGTTTTGATTTGGACCTTTCCTGGGCCTTGAGACCAGGTGACTGACTACAGAGTAAATCACCAGACTTCCAGGCTTCCCTTGCTGATGATTTTCCAAATCAGCTGGTTCTAAACCACATTACTCATCCTCATCTAATCATGACCTACATAAGAAGCACCTCTTAAAATCCAGATCCAGGGCCCCACCCACTACAGACCTTTGAAATCAGTAATAACAGAAAAGGTAAGACCTGGGAATCTGGACTTTTGATGCCCTCCTCTGATAATTTTTAACAGATACCAAAGTTAAAAGCCCCTGAAAATCTCTTTAATTGTCTACAAAGACAGATGTGCCACTCTGGGGGTCATAAGGGCTATCTGCCAACCTCCATTCACAAGGTCAGGGGTAACTGCTTCTTTTCTAGATTTCATCAACAGGAAGGCTGACAAGGCCCTCCACCGCTACCTCTACCACAAAGACCAGCCCCGCCACCCCCAACTGCCCAGAAACCACCAATCTCATAATTTTTATCCCTGTTTACATCAGTCACCACAGGAAGTTTGGGCCTCCTGAGACATCCTTGGACTCCCAAACCACTCTGTGCGCTCCCTTTTCTGACCCCACTTCCCAGCCTTCCTCATATTAACCTGGTAGTACTCTTGGTCAGTCAACAGCAAAATCACTTGCATCTTCAACCCTTGCATTCTCTACTCTGAACAGCCCCTTCACTGTCCTGTTCCAATGATGTCTGGCTCATCCTGAGGACAGATACCCCACAAACCTCTGCCAGTGGCGGCTGTTTCCCCCTCATACCCTCACAAACTGGCTCAAATTCCTCACTATTCCTCCCTTTCTCCCTAAAACTGCCCAGCTTTGACTCTTCCTTGTCAGACTATGTCGCTCACTGCCCCCCTCCTTATAATCACCTACTTTCCTCTTGGTCACCACCACCTCCCAAGTCCCCCAGCATTAGTTAAAAAGATGTTTAGCTACTCACTGTCATTCCTCCCAACACATTTCCTGTCATCATAATTCTTAGAGATTTTATATATACATGGGTTCTCCTACCTCTGCCTTAGTTCTGTGACCTGTCCTCCATTATTTTGTCCTCCACCCTACTTCAGCCACTCCCATAGTCAAACAGCAGCCCTTTATAATCTTTGAATTCCACATTAGGCTCCCCCTGGGAGCCTGCTTCTCCTTCTGCCTATGTCTCTGCCTCTCTCTCTCTGTCTCTCAGGAATAAATAAATAAAATCTTAAAAAAAAAAAAAAAAGAAAGAAAGAGGCCTGGAGATGATTTTTTTTTTTAAGATTTTATTTATTTATTCATGAGAGACACACAGAGAGAGAGACAGAGACAGAGACAGAGACATAGGCAGAAGGAAAAGCAGGCTTGGAGCGTGCTGCAGAACTCAATCCCAGGACCCCAGGATTACGACCCGAGCCAAAGGCAGATGCGCAACCAATGAGCCATCCAGGTGCCCCTGGGCTATTTATTTCTACCTGCAGATACAACACATAGTCTGGAGTTATTTCCTTTTGACCTAATTAGAGGACTTCCCTTTATATTTCTTTTTTTTTAATTATTGTTTAATTAATTTTTTTAAAGATTTTATTTATTGATGAGACACACAGAGAGAGAGAGAGAGAGAGAGAGAGAGGCAGAGACACAGGCAGAGGGAGAAGCAGGTTCTATGCAGGGAGCCCGATGTGGGACTCGATCCTGGGACTCCAGGATCACACCCTAGGCCGAAGGCAGGCGCCAAACCACTGAGCCACCCAGGGATCCCCTTCCCTTTATATTTCTTGAAAGATAAGTCTGTAATCAATAATTACCTCATCTTTGTTTACATGAGAATATATTTTACTTTCATTTTTGAAGGATAGTTTTAGATATAAAATTTAATATAGAACTTGGTGTTGACAGCTTTTTCATTGAACATGTAACTCCACTGTTGTGTGTCACTTTTTTCAATTATTAATACACTTTATTTTGTAGAGCTATTTTAGGTTCACAGCAAAATTGAGCAGAAAGTACAGTTCCCCTATACCTCATATCCTCAAGGGTACAGAACCTCCCCCATTATCATCCCCCACCATGGTGGTAAATTTGTTACAACTGATGAACAACATTGATATATCATTATCAACCAAAGTCCATAGTTTACATTATGGTTTACTGTTGGTGCACATTCTATGGGTTTTGAAAAATGTATAATGACATGTGCCCACCACCACGGTATCATATAGAATAGTTTCACTGCCTTGAATATTCTGTCTGTTGATTCATCCCTTCCTCCCCTGCTAACTCCTGTCAACCACTGATATTTCTAATGTCTCCATAGTTTTGCCTTTTCCAGAATGTCAGATAGTTGGAATCATACATTATGCAACCTTTTCCGGGGGCCTCTTTCACTCAGTAATATGCATTTAAGGATCCTCCATGTCTCCTCATGGTTTGATAGCTCATTTCCTTTTCACATTGAATAACATTCTTTTGTACCACAAAACAAAACAAAAAAAAAAAAAATAGAGTATTCCTAGATGTACCACAGTTTATTCACCTATTCCCCTACTGAAAGGCATCTTGGTTGCTTGCTGGTTGTGGCAATTACGAGTAAAGATGCTAAAAAT
Source organism: Canis lupus baileyi (assembly GCF_048164855.1). Taxonomy (NCBI): domain Eukaryota; kingdom Metazoa; phylum Chordata; class Mammalia; order Carnivora; family Canidae; genus Canis; species Canis lupus. The sequence goes on from NC_132840.1 coordinate 46,433,552, forward strand.
ATGTTTGCAGGTTTTTGTGTGGACTTAAGTTTTCCATTTATTTGGGTAAATTCCAAGGAGTGCAATTGCTGGATCATACTGTAAGAGTATGTTTAATTTTGTAAGAAACTGCCAAACTGGGGCAGCCTGGGTGGCCCAGCGGTTTAGCGCCACCTTCGGCCGAGGGCCTGATCCTGGAGGCCCGGTATCGAGTCCCACTTCGGGCTCCCTGCATGGAGCCTGCTTCTCCCTCTACCTGTGTCTCTGCCTCTCTCTCTCTCTCTCTCTTTCTCTCATGAATAAATAAATAAAATCTTAAAAAAAAAAAAATAAAATGTATGCAAATTGTTAAAAAAAAAAAAAAGAAGTCGGTTGCCACCCTGGCATCCATACCTTCTATAAAAAAAAAATAAAAAAATAAAAATAAAAAACCAAAAAACTTCCAAACTGTCTTCCAAAGTGGCTGTGACATTTTGCATTCCTACCAGCAATAAATGAGAGTTCCTTTTGCTACATATCCTTGCCAGGATTGGTGGTGTCAGAGTTTTGGATGTTGGCCATTCAAATAGGTATATATATCAATATCTCATTGTTGTTTTAATTTGCCATTCCCAGTGACATATGAAGTTGAACATCTTTTCATGTTTACTTGCCATCTGCATATCTTTTTTGCAGAAGAGTCTGTTAGTCTTTTGCTCAAATTTTGAGCTGTTTATTTTCTTACTATTGAGTTTTTCTTTTAAGATTTTATTTATTTATTCATGAGAGATGCACAAAGAGAGGCAGAGACACAGGCAGAGGGAAAAGCAGGCTCCCTGGGGAAAACTGGATGTAGACTCAATCCCAGGACCCAGGGATCATGCCCTGAGCCAAAGGCAGATGTTCAATCACCGAGCCATCCAGGTGCCTCACTACTGAGTTTTAAATTAAGAGTTCTTTGTTTATTTTGGACAACAGTCCTTGATCAGATAGGTTTTCTTTCTTTTTTTTTTTTTCCTTTTTTCTTTTAGATAGGTTTTCTACAAATATTTTCTCCCAATCTGTGGCTTGTCTTCCCCTTTTATTGACATTGGTTTTCCCAGAGCAGAAGTTTTTCATTTTAATGAAGTCTAGTTTCTCAAGAATTTCTTTCATGATCATGTCTTTGGTGTGGTATCTAAGAAGTCATCACTACCCCTCAGATCATTGAGGTTTTCTCCATCATTACATTTTAGTTTTGTAGCTTTGTGTTTTACATTTGGGTCTGTGACCTAGTCTGAGTTAATTTTTGTGAAGGGTATAAGATCTGTGTTTAGGTTCATATTTTGGGTGTGAATGTTCCAGCATCATTTGTTGAAAAAACTATCTTTGCTCCATTGTATTGTCTTTGTTCCTCTGTCAACAAACAAGTGACTATAGCATTGTGTGTCTATTTCTTGGCTCTCTATTCTGTTCCATTGATCTGTTTGTCTGTTCTATCATCAATACCACACTGTCTTGATTACTGTAGCTTTATAGCCAGCCTTGAGGTTGCAGTGTCATCTTCCAACTTTGTTCTTTTTCAGTCATCACATTGGCTATTCTGGGTCTTTTCCCTCTCCATATAAATTTTAGGATCGGTTTGCTAATATCCACAAAATAACTAGCTAGGATTTTTATTAAGATTATGTTGAATCCAAAGATCAAGTTGAGAAGAACTGGTATCTTGATGATATTGAGTAATTCTATCCATGAACATGAAATATATATTTAGTTCTTTTATTGGTAGTTTCCCTCATACACATCTTGTATGTATTTTGTTAGACTTATACTTAGGTACTTCATTTTTGCTGGGGGGTAAGGGAGGATGCTACCAGAAATGATAGTCTTTAATTTCAAATTCCACTTATTTATTGCTGGTATACAAGAAAGTGACTTTCATATATTGAATTTGTATCTTGTAACCTAGCTATAATTGCTTATTAATTCCAGGAGGGGGATCCCTGGGTGGCGCAGTGGTTTGGCACCTGCCTTTGGCCCAGGGCGCGATCCTGGAGACCCGGGATCAAATCCCACGTCGGGCTCCCGGTGCATGGAGCCTGCTTCTCCCTCTGCCTGTGTCTCTGCCTCTCTCTCTCTCTCTCTCTCTGTGTGACTATCATAAATAAATAAAAATAAAAATAAATAATAATTCCAGGAGGTTTTTTGCTGATTCTTTTGGATTTTCCACATAGACAATCATGTCATCTGTGAAAAAACACCAATTTATTTCTTCTTTCTCAAATAGTATAATCTATTTCTTTTTATCTTACTGCATTAGTTAGGACTTCCAGTACTATGTTGAAAAGCACTGGTGAGAAGAGTATTGCTTTGTTCCTGATCTCAGCAGGGAAGCTTTGAGTTTCTCACCATTAAGTACATTAATGTTGGTTGTAGGTTTATTGTAAATGTTCTTTGTCGAGTTGAGGAAGTGTTCTCTTCCATTCCCGTTTGCTGAGAGTTGATTTTTGTGTTGTTGGTTGTTGTTGTTTTTAATCATGAATGAGTATTGGATTTTGTCATATGCTTTTTCTATATCCATTGATATGGTCACATAATTTTACTTCTTTAGTATGTTAACGTGATGGATTACATTAATTGATTTTAGAATGTCCAACCAGCCTTACATGCTGAGATAAATTCCACTTGGCCATGGTGTATATAGTTCTTTTTATACAATGCTTGATTCAATTTGGTAATATCTGGTTGAGGATTTTTGTATATGTTCATAAGAAATATTGGTCTATAGTTTTATTTTCTTATAATCTCTTTGTTCAGTTTCAGTATCAGTGTAATGTTGGCCTCACAGAGTGAGTTATGAAGTATCCCCTCTGCTTCTATCTTTTGGAAGAGATTGTAGAGAATTGGCATAATTTTTTTTTAAGATTTTATTTATTTGTGAGAGACACAGAGAGAGAAGCAGAGACATAGGCAGAAGGAGAAGCAGGCAGAAAGCCTGATGCAGGACTCGATCCCGTTACTCTGGGATCACACCCTGAGTCAAAAGCAGATGCTCAACCGCTGGGCCACCAGGCATCCCATGAATTGGCATAATTTCTTATTTAAATGTTTATCAGAATTCTCCACTGAAGTCATTCATGTCTGATGCTTCCTACCTTGGAACAGTAATCATCAATCACATTTCTTTCATAGATATTGGTCTATTCAGATTGTCTATTTCCTCTTGTATGAGTTTGACAGATTGTGTCTTTCAAAGAATTGGTCAATTTCATCTAGGTTATCAAATTTGTGGGCACAGAATTGTTAACAGAATTCTTTTATATCATGTCTCAGGATCTGTAGTGATGTCTCCTCTTTCTCTTTTGATATTAACAATATCTTTTTTTCCCCCTTAGTTAGCCTGGTAAGGCTTATCAATTTTATTGCTCTCTTCAAAAAATCAACTTTTGGTTTTGATTTTCTTTACTGATTTCCTATTATCAATTTCATTGATTTCTATCCAATTATCATATTATTCTGCTTACTTTTGATTTAATTTGCTCTTTTTCCCAAGGTAGAAGCTTAAATTACTAAGCTTAAAATACATTCCACATATTTTGATAAATTAGATTTTCATTTTCACTTAGTTCAAAATATTTTTAAATTTCAGATTTCTTTTTTGACCCACGTGTTTTTAGAGGTGTGTTGTTTAATCTCCCAAGAATTATGGGGCATTTCCCAACTATCTTTCTGTTACTGACTCCTACTTTAATTCCAATGTAGACTGAAACCAGACAATGTATGATTTCTATTATTTTAAATTTGTTAAATTGTGTTTTATGGTCCAGAATGTGATCTATCTTGCTGAATGTTTCATGTGAAATTGAGAACAATTTGTAATCTGCTCTTGTTGGATGAAATGTTCTATAGATGTTAATTTTATCCATTGATTGATGGTGCTGTTAACTTCAAATATGTTCTTATTGATTTTCCGGTGGGCGGATTATGTCCATTTCTGATAGAGAGGTATTAAATTCTCCAATTGTAATAGTGGATTCATCTATTTGTCTTTGTAGTTCTATCAGTTTTTGCCTCATGTACCTTGACACACCGTAGTTTGATGCATACACATTATGGAACATTACATCTTTTGGAAGTATTTTTTACTCTCTTTATCATTATGTAATGCCCTTCGTTATTCCTGATCACTTTCCTTATCCTGAAGTCTTCTCTAAGATTAATACAGGTACTACTGCTTTCTTTTCATTAGTGTTAGCATGATATATCTTTTTCTCTTTTTTTTTTTAAAGGTATATGTATCTTTATGTTTAAAATAGGTTTCTTATACACAACATACTGTGGGGTCTTGTTTTTTGATCCACTCTGACAATTTCTTTATATAGACCTTTGACCTTTACAGTGATTATTGATATAGTTAGATTAATATCTATCATTATTTGTTACTGTTTTCTCTTTGTTCTCATCATTCTTTGCTACTATTTTTGTCTTCCATACTCTTTCTACCTTTTGGAGTTTTAACTAAGCATTTATATGATTCCATTTTCTTTTTCTTAGAATATCAATTATACTTTTTAAAAAACATTTTTAGAGGTTGCCTTACAGAATGTGGTATATATTTATAACTAATCCAAACCCACTTTCAGATAATACTATGTCACACTTCACAGATAATGCAAGTGACAAGATACTCCTAATTCCTTTCTTCCATCTCTTATATCATTACTGTCATTCATCTCACTTATACATAAGCATATACACAGAAACAGGCGCATGCCCCCCCCCCCACACACACACAAATTGATATATGTTTCCCATTATTATTCTGAGCAAACTATTACCTGTTAGGCCAATTAAGATTAGGAAAAAATAATTACTTTCACCAATACTCTTCCTTCTTTGATACAGATCTGAGTTTCTGACTTATACCATTTTCCTTCTCTGAAGAACTTCTTTTATCATTTCATGCAAGGCAGGCAAGTCTACTGGCAACAAATTTCCTCAATTTTCATCTGAAGAGTTTATTTCCCCTTTGCTTTTGAAAGAGAACTTCCCAACGTATAGAATTCTAGGCTTTTTAGGGTGCCTGGCTGGCTCAGTCAGTGGAGCATGTGACTCTTGATCTCAGGGCTGTGAGCTCAAGGCCCATGTTTGCTTGCTTAAGTAGAGATTACTTAAAAAATAAAAAGTAAAAAAAAAAAATTTTTTTTCCATGCCAAATTCTAGGCTTTTTTCTCCTAATATTTCGGAAATTTCATACCATTCTGTTTTTGTCTGCACAACTTCTGAGGAGAAATCAGATGTATTTCTTATCTTTGTTCCTCTATGGTAAATTTGCTTTTTAAATTTTCTGTGTTTGCTTGTTTTTGTTTTTTGACTTCTTCTAAGATTTCTTATCTTTGATTTTCTGAAGTTTAACAATAGTATGCCTAGGGGTTGTGAGGTTTTCTTGGTATTACCTTACTTGATGTTCTCTGAGCTTCTTGGATCTGTGGTTTGGTGTCTCAGATTAATTTGGGGATATTCTCTATCATGATTACTTCAAATATTGCTTCTAATTTTTTTCCTTTTCCTTATGGTATTCCCATTATGCATGTTACATCTTTTGTAGTTGTTTCAGTTTTTATATATATTTTTCTGCCTTTTTGCTTTTCAGTTTTGAAAGTTCCTATTGTCATATGCTCAAGCTCAGAGATTCTTTCCTCAGCCATGCCCGTCAAAGAGATTCTTCATTTCTCTTAGTGTTTTCTATCTCTAGTATTTTTTTATTCTTTCCTAGATTTCCTATCTCTCTGCTTATATAATCCATCTGTTCTTGCATGTTGTCTGTTTTTTGTTCTTTGAAGTCTTTAGCATTTTAATCATAGTTTTCAAGTTCTCAGACTGTTAATTCCAACTCTCCTGCCACATCTGACACTGGTTCTAATGCTGTTCAGTCTCTTCAGACTATGTTGTCTTTTGGTATGCTTTATAGTGTTTTGTTGAAAGGCAGAAATGATGTACTGGTTAAAAAGAACTATAGTAAATAGGGCTTGAGAGATGCAGATATAGTCTTTTGGTGAGCCTATCTCCTGAACTGTGAACTTCATCAGTGACTCTCAGGGTTTTATCCCCCTCCTTAGATAGGACAAGACAGGATGACTAGAGGGAACTGGAGTTGAGTATTTTCCTTTCCCTAACTAAGTTCCTTGGATAAAATAGTTTCTCCTGAGGGCAGGTCTTATTAAGAACAGAATGATCTGACATATTTCAAATCAGTTGCTTTTCCATCCCCATACCAGAAGCACAAGGGAATTTTTCTCTAATATTTATTGCAAGGTCTTGGTAGAGCTCCTGGAGTCAAAACTCATGAAACTGTGGGGCCTCCCTGAGACTGGGTCCCTCCAGATTTTAACTCTCAGACTTGTCCATATCAAGCCTCCAGCGATTTGTTGATTACAGTTCAGGTTTTCCTGTAGGAGTACTGCTCCAATTAATGTCATTCTCTTTATCCACCTGTCTTGCCAACTTTGATGGCAACTGTTTGCTCTGTGATCTCATGACTCTGATGGATCTAAAAGCTGGGTGATTTTTCCATTTGTTCAGCTCTTTACTTGTTAGGATGTAAAGGAAACTTCTAAGCTCCTTACATGCTAAATAAGCCAGAAGCTCAAACATCATTCTTTAAGATTAGAAGTTAAGCCATAAATCATATGGTTGTTCCTTGTATGTGATGAGTAATTTTTTTCTTATTATTTCTCAGTCTTATCTTTAGTTTTCAACAGTTTTACTGTGATGTATCTAGGTGTGAATCTTTGTGTTTAACCTACTTGGGGTTCACTGAGTTTCCTGGAAATAGCTATAGCTATAGATATATATTGATGTTTATGGGTAGCCTAAGTAAAATTCCCCAAAGATGTCCACATCCTAATCCCTTGAACCTGAGTGTATTATCTTATTTATATGGTAAAAGAAACTTTACAAATTGTGATTAGTTAAGGATCTCAAGATGGGAAGTTTTTTTTTTTTTTTTAAGATTTATTTATTTATTCATTCAGAGAGAGCGAAGAGAGAGGCAGAGACACAGGCAGAGGGAGAAGCAGGCTCCATGCAGAAAGCCCGATGTAGGACTCAATCCTGGGTCTCCAGGATCACACCCAGGGCTGTAGGCGGCGCTAAACCGCTGCGCCACCGGGACTGCCCTCAAGATGGGAAGATTATCCCGAATTATCTGGGCAGACCCAATACAATCACAAGAGTCCTCATAAGAGGGAGGCAAGAGGGTTGAATAGATGTGACAATAGGAGTAGAGGTTAGAGTAATATGAGGAAGGGACCCTGAGCTAATGAATGTTGATAGCCTACAGAAGCTGGAAAAGGCAGGTAAACAGATTCCCTCTAGAGCTTCCAGCAGGAATACAACCTTGCTGACACCTTGATTTTAGGACTTCTGACCTCCAGAACTATAAGATAATAAATGTATGGAGTTTTAAGCTATTTCATTTGTGGTAATTTATTATAGCAGCAATAGGAAAGTAATATAATATTCTTTATCAAGATTGGGGATTTGGGGATATTATTTCTTTAAATACTTTTTCTGCCCTATTCTCTCTTCTCCTGAGACTCCAAATGATAGTATACCTGATATTATCCCACAGATTTCTGAGGCTCTAATACTCTGTCTTCAACCTTTGTTCTTTTTGCTATTTTCCCCTAAGTATGAATCACACTTTCCTATTTCTTCAACATGGCTTATAAATTTTTTATTGAAAGCTGGTTATTTTAGATATTACATTGTAGCAACTCCAGATTCTCATTTTCCCCTCTGGAGACTGGCAGAGTAGCTGACTTTTAAAATTTGTTTAATAACTTGTCTCTACTAAACCTATGTATTGATTTTGTTTCACCCACAGTGTGTAGCCATTGATGTCTCTGCTTTTTTTTTTCTTATTATTTTTATGCTTGGATTTCTATTGGTGATAAACTCTGTATCTGAATATCTTAATGGTCAACCATTATATGTCAGTGTTTATGCCCAAGCACCTCAGACAAGTACAGCTCCTATCCTTTACAGATGAATCTATGTGTGGTATGGGAAGTACATTCAAAGTTCAAGCAATTTTCAAGTCTTCCTCAGCTTTTACTTTTCATCAAGCTTTCTCCTAACTCCTCTGTATTTGCACACTGTCATCCAAGGATGTGTGGATAGCTTGGGCCCTTCTCTAGTAAACTATGCTCAAACATGTAGCTTTCCAGTCATCCAGGATATGTGGGGGTTTATCAAGCCTATCTATGGCTGTCTCACTTATAGGCTGTCAAATTTCTAGGTAGTTCTACTGATCCACTGCTTGCCCAACCAGGGCAACCATCTAAGACTAGAAAGCTGCTGGTCTTCCCTACTAACTTCCCTACAAACTACTAGCTTTACTGACAAAGCTGCTGGGCATGGTTTTTTGTTTTCTCTCTATTCCACATAGTTAGCCCCCTCAGACAGTGAGACAGCTGGTCACCCAGTTGAACAACTGCACTAACTGAGCTGAGGGAATGGGATGGGAGCAGCCCAAACAAGACGACCACAGATTCTCATTGGTCTCACCTAATGTTCAATGCTTTTTCATGAATAAATGCTTCTCAGATGGTTGTGTGTCTTTGGTCAATTTCCAGACCTCTGAAATGGTTGTTTTTGAGAATTTTGTCCTGTTTTATAGTTGGTTTTTTTGGGAAATTTGCAACCTCTTTACCATACCAGAAGTCTTCCCACCCCATCCCAAGAACTTAATGAAATTTTTTCTACCCCTAGAAATTAAAACTGAAGATAATAACACAAACCTGATCAAATGGAAATTATGTCTCTCAAATAATCCTGTCTCCATAATCAAACTTTCAGAAAAGATGGCTTATAAGATATGGTATGTGGCCAAGTTAAATTTAAAATGTTGAGGGAGGGCAGCCCGGGTGGCTCAGCGGTTTAGCGCTGCCTTCAGCCCAGGGCCTGATCCTGGAGACCCGGGATCGAGTCCCACATCGGGCTCCCTGCATGGAGCCTGCTTCTCCCTCTGCCTGTCTGTCTCTCTCTCTCTCTCTCTCTCTCTGTGTGTGTGTCTCATGAATAAATAAATAAAATCTTAAAAAAAATAAAATATTGAGGGAAAAAAAATTTAATTTTAATTTCAAGTTTACAGGAGGAAAAAACAATACTACATCACTGTGAAATTTGCTTCTTGTTGTAAGAATTCACATTTCCTCACTTTATCCAGTATCCCTGGCCTAGTGTCAGTTGCTATAGTTGTCCAACCACACTTTTCTTCTGATACAATTCAGAACCAAATTTTGTTTCTTAAAATTCAGTGGGTTTTTTTTCCAATAAATAATTTCTCTTGGTTTTTACCTAAGGTCAAGTTTTCTATTGAGATATAAGTGATAGGTATGATGATAATTTCAAATTATTTATATGATATAGCAAACTGTCTTTGGAACCAGGAAGACCTAGGTTCAAATACCAATAATCAGACTAACTCGGTAAATATCTCTAGACAAGTTACTAGTTTCCTTATCTGCAAAATATGTATAACATGGGACACCTGGGTGGCTCAGTAGTTGAGTATCTGCCTTCAGCTCAGGTCATGATCCCCGGGTCCTGGGATTGAGTCCACATCAGTTTCCCTGCAGAGAGCCTGCTCCTCCCTCTGCCTAAGTCTCTTCCTCTCTCTCTGTGTGTCTCTCATAAATAAATAAATAAATAGATAGATAGATAGATAGATAGATAAATAAATAAATAAATAAATAAATAAATAAATAAATAAATAAATAAATAAATACATTTTTTGAAGGGAATCCACAAATCCCCTGAAGTCCATCTGGACACCACAAGTTAGATTACCTACCTTTGCTAGAAAATTCTTCTACAATGCAAATATTCACCTCTTAAACCTGACTGAAGTAGTATATCTGGATCTTCATAAATCTAGATTCCTTAAACAGAGGCAGTCCAGCATTAAAAATGAAATGCAAATCACTGTAATTACTACATGGTGGAGCAATGTTGCCACCATTTACTTCCTATTCTACAATGGAACTTATTTTCCACGTTGGACCCCAGCTTCCCTACCTATAAAATAAGGAAATAATCCTCATCCTATACATATCTCAAGACAATTAAGAGATAAAGAGGTAACAGTTCCTCATATATTATAAAGTGATGAGTGGGGTCCATTGGAATTACTTACTCCAGCTGCTTGAAGGATCCTCTGCTGTTACATATTTACCTCATGTGAGTGTTTCTCAACCTGAAAATCAGATCAAGAAAGCTCAGAAATGTCTGGTTCCTCATGCCAGAGTCCTTGGGATACCTGGTTGTACTTGCTCTGTCCACATGTGGACTCCCTCTGGTAGCCTAAGCCTCTCAATTTTCTATGTTTCCTGTGCCAGACACAAAGTGTATGTTCAATAAATATTGTTCAATGAATAATAAACAAATGGACAGCATACATGAAATAAGCAAACTGAATACCGATAGCGCCCTGGGCTCCCTCAAGGTACTCTTATTCCTAGTTTTCAGGAGCTGGAACTTCAGGCCCCAATCACTATCCCAAAGAGTCAGCGGAGAGCAAAAACTGTAACACTTTTGTGCAACCTACTGGATCAGGCCCTTGGGAGGTGGATGCACAGTATGTAAGAACTACTATTTGTCACAATTTCTAAATCTCTAGGTCAAAAGAGAAAAAAGCTTACCCTTTGTAAAGACCAGGCAACTAACAGGAAAAGAGGAACAGTGCTGCTTTCAGATACTTGTTATATATTATAGAAGGCTACAAGATAGAATGTCACAATCCTTCAATCCCTGGAAAATGTGGTAGAAATTACTAGATGTCCCAACTGCTCAAACCAGAAGTATATTTGTTTCTAATATAATTAATCTTTTACCTATTCTGTGACCCTTTCTAATACACATGACAACTTTAATGGAGTAAAACAATAATATTACACAAATGTCCAAATTACACTTTAAAAAAGTAACTTTTAGCTTGTTACCATATATGGCTATTGTGTAAAGAAAAATATTAATAACAATTACTAACTTTTTTAGTGTTTGCAACATACTGGGCTACATACTCCATACCAATGATCTCATTTCATCCTCATAGCAATCCTATGAGGTAGGTATGATAGTTATTTCCATTTGCTAAATGAGAAAAGCACTTGAAGTCACATAGCTAGCAAACAGCAGAATAGAGATTTGAACCAGGTATTTAGACTCTAAAGTCCACATTAACTGTTAAGCGCATCAAATGGGGGTAAACAATATTCGTAATCCTTTAGTTGGAGCTTTAAACAGGAAGAATTTTAATACTGTCTAGGAGATGAATAGATCCCCATATTCAGCTGCAATCACCCAAACAAAATACAAAGGCTTTTATGCAAGAAGTGAATGTAAACAAGCTAATCGCTTAACAGGAACTCAGTACAATTTCCTTGATTCCATTTAGCTAATGTTTTAGGCCAATCTGGACTATAATACCACACTCCCAGAGAATTTTGAAGCAATAGTAGTTTCCTAATACACTCTCCAATTTAACAGCTGCTAAGTACTACTCACATAGACTTGGAAAATCTTTCATCTCCCTTCAAAACTTAGCGTTCCTAGTACAAACATGACCTTACTTAATAAAGTAAAGCTCTAACTACAGCAAACAAGTTCAAACTACTGGTAAGCAATGTTCCATTAATTCAGCTGCTATCAGCAGATCTCTCCCTCCACAAAGTAGATGAGTAGACAAGTCTCAAGTTACCATAAACTTAAGGAGATGGGAGGGAGAGCTCAGGCACAATGTAAACGAATTTACTCAATTTCCTATTTTGGTGGGTGGCAAGAAGCTTTCAAGCTAAATTTACATGCCATTCAATCTCAATTTCCATCCTCATGTTTATAGCTTTCCAGAATAGATTAATGGAGAGTTCATTTCTGCATTAAAATCTTAACATGGGGCGCCTGGGTGGCTCAGTTGGTTAAGTGTCTGCCTTTGACTCAGGTCATGGTCCCCAAGTCCTATGTAGGGCTCCCTGTTCAGTGGGGGAGCCTGCTTCTCCCTCTCTCTCTGCCTCACCCCCTGCTTGTGCTCTCTCTCTTGCTCACTCTCCCTCTCTCAAATAAATAAAATCTTAAAAAAAAAAAAATCTTAACATTACCTGGCAAAAAAAGTTTTCATATGTGTATAACTGGGGTTAAAAACAGGACAGTAGGGATCCCTGGGTGGCGCAGCAGTTTGGCGCGGGCCTTTGGCCCAGGGCGCGATCCTGGAGACCTGGGATTGAATCCCACGTCAGGCTCCCGGTGCATGGAGTCTGCTTCTCCCTCTGCCTATGTCTCTGCCTCTCTCTCTCTCTCTCTGTGACTATCATAAATAAATAAAAATTTAAAAAAAAAAAAAAAAGATTCTCCCTCTCCCTCTGCCTCCTCCCACACTCCACTCTTTCTAAAAAAAAAAAAAAAAAAAAAAAAAAACAGGTCAGTAGACCCAAAACAGTCACATATGCTAAGCCCCACATCACTGAATCAAGTCTTAGCTTAATTACAGTCTCAGACTCTGCCAGAAGTGGAATCTTAAACAGGTCAATCAGGAATCACCTGGTCAGCATTAGTGAGGTAATCTGTCTGATAGACCCCTGTCATCCCCTAAAGGAAAGTGAACTTGCCAAAAATCAATCCTCTTTTTGCTAGCATAACTTTCTTGTTCCACTCTTATACTTATAAAAGGCTTTCACTGTGTACAGTTCCTTGGAGCTCCTTCCTGTCTACTAAATGGGATGTTGCCTGATTCATGATTCACTGAATAAAGCTAATGAAATCTTTAAATTTTACTTATTTGAATTTTGCTTTTTAACACCCAGTAGACTAAGAAATGACAGTACTGACATTAAGAAGGATAAGACAAGCCCTGGAAGGGTTAACTACAAGAGAAAAGAGTTTTGGCTGGAAACTACTAGCAACCCAGATCTACATTTTTCTTTAAATCAATGTACAAGAAATTATGGGGAAAAAAAAAGAAAGAAAGAAATTATAGGCTAGATTTGACCATTTGAGGGCATTCTAACTATGCAAAACTACATGGAACTCACTTCCATGATATTCTGAAGATGACTATCTTCAGAATAATCCCCATTCTGTGTGTGCTCCTCCCCAACATTTTACTGTACCGTAAATATAAGTAAATTTTAAAAATTGACTTTCCCCTGTTGCCAAAAGGGAAGGAAAGAGACTGTTTTTCCCTCCTTTTTCTTAACGCATTTCTTTGAATAATCTAGTATTTATAAAACTTTCCTCTCTATCTTTGATATATATGCAAATCTTTTTAAAGGTTAAATAAGTTAGCTGCAGAACTCAGGAGTGTTTTTCTAAAGGTCCTAGATGCCATCTCTTTAAATGTAAATATCAAGGAAGCCAGCTCCTCACTCCCAGTCACTGTAGGAGTTTAGCCTACACACCTCATTACTTGCACACAGAAAATGGAGAGGTTTTACTTTTCCTTCAGATAAAGGCAATTAACTAGTACAGGTGGCCACCCCAATTACCATTTGTATTTAGGAGGAACTATGAAAGCATGTACATCAAAAGGTGCTGTCAAGTCTTCTTACAAATTACCATCAATTTTGAGACTGTATGTAATGGACTGTAAATGGTAAAACCTCTTTTTTTGTTTTTGTAATCTCAATAGCCGATTATTTGTGATGTATTTCAGTCTGGTTTAATGCTTATTCAATAATAGAACTAGTTTCTTTCATTCCACATTTGTGAAGAGCATTTCTTAGGTGAGCAGATCTTAACTTTTCCCCAACATAAATGTGGAGAAATTCAACTCCCTGCTGGGCTACCTCACTGTCAAGCCAGACCTTGATGGCTCCCTCAAGATAAGAAGAAGAAAAAAAAAAAAAAAAAAAAAAATCCCACCCTGACAAGGGTTTTTTTAAGGGACTTGGCCCATTACTGTTATCTGAGTACCAGATCCTTCTATACCATTCCCTTCGTGACACCTCCACTTGGATTTCAAAGACATCTTTTTCAAAACTGAACTCATGTTCTTCCTCCAGAATTTCCTAACACAGAAGCACAAGCCAGAAAATGAAGAATTGGCCCTACCACATCCCTCTCCCTTCTCACCCCAAAGTGAATATACTACCAAGCTCTATTGATCCTACTACCTCCTAAATAGCTCTCAAATCCATTGACTTTTGCCTCCATTGAGGAGCCAAAGTGATCTTTTAATAACATAGACCTGCTGATGCTACTCTCATGCCTGAAATTCTTCAATGGCTTCCCACCATTCTTAGGATAAGCCTTAAATCCTTGGCGTGACCTATGAGGGCTGCATGGTCTGATCCCAGCCTACCTCTTCAACCTCATCTCCCTGACTCTCTCCCTCCCTCTCTGCCCTCCAGCCCCAAATGGGAGCTTAAGCTCCACAAGGACTGAAACCATGACTATCTGCTCATGCTGTATCCCTAGCCCAGCACCTACCATATGATAAATGCTAAATAAAATATATGTTGAAGAATAATGTTGATAAAGCAACTGCAGCATCTTAGGAGCACCTGGGTGGCTAAGTTGGTCAGGTGCCCATCTCTTGATTTCAGTTCAGGTCACGACATCAGAGTGGTGGGATCTAGTCCAAGTCAGGCTCCAGGCTCAGCCTGGAGTCTGCTCATCCCTATCACTGCTCCTCCCTCTGCTACTCTCCCTGCTCATGTTCTTTCTCTCAAATAAATAAATAAAATCTTTAAAAAAACAAAAACAAAAACACCCTGCAATACTAAATAGAAGGCAAATAAAACATTAACTAAATTAATGCATGGTGAAGGAGAAGAATGTCTCTATACGTTTGCATCCTAGGTGGCTAACATAGGGTGTGGACCATAGTGGGGCTATAAAATGTTTGTTAAAGCATTTTGCAAACCAGAGACAATATGATGAAACAAAATATTGGCACTCAGTGCCTATTTATCTTTGTAGTACAAATCATCAATGCCAATTAAGTCTCTCCTTTAGATATTTATCACTTCCCTTATCCCCAGCCTCCATCCTGTGGGCAACCAGAGGTCTAACCAACCACATGTTTGAAGGAGGCAGGACTCCAATCAGAGCTAGAAAATAGATATGGTATGTGGGAGTTGCTTATAAATTCTGAGAAGCAAATAATCCAAGACGGGGGAGCAATACTGCTCTTTGGATAAGATCCCTACCTACATTTTGTGTTAGACTTGGGCGACATTCCCCAACCCTTGGCCACACAGGTCTTTCAGTAACTATAAAACACAACCTCCTCCTATTCTCCAGGCTTCACACATGCCCCTACTTCCCCCTGGTAGTTCTTTTTTTTTATTTTTATTTTTTTTAACTTTTATTTATTTATGATAGTCACACAGAGAGAGAGAGAGAGAGGCAGAGGGAGAAGCAGGCTCCATGCACGGGGAGCCCGACGTGGGATTCGATCCCGGGTCTCCAGGATCGCGCCCTGGGCCAAAGGCAGGCGCTAAACCGCTGCCTACCCTCCCCTGGTAGTTCTTTACCCTTCTCTTTGCCCAATTTAACTCCAACTCAGTCCTTTTTAGGTCTCAGCTAAATATTTCCTCAGCAGAGCCTTCTTCTTCACTCCCTCCCTCTACCAAATGGTCCCATTCTTCTTCACTCCCTCCCTCTACCAAATGGTCCCATTATCATTCTCATAGCTCCCTCTACTGTCCTCCATAACATGTGCCATAATCAAAATTAATATTTAGTTTATAATTTTCTAGCTCCACTATTAGACTTATAAACAACCTGACAGCAGGGAATATGTCGGTTTTGGCAATTACTATATTCCCAACACCTAGCACACTGCTAGTAGAGTAGATGTGTTCAATAAATATCTGCTAAATAAAGGAATGAATGAAATACATAGATAAGCACTAGCTTTTTTTTTTTTTTTAAGATTTTATTTATTAGAGAGAGGGAGGCAGAGACACAGGCCGAGGGAGAGGTAGGTCCCATGCAGGGAGCCCAATGTGGGACTCGATCCAGGGTCTCCAGGATCACACCCTGGGCTGAAGGTGGCATTAAACCACTGAGCCACCCGGGCTGCCCAAGCACTAGCTTTTGGAGGACATAGAATTGGCTCTGCCCTTACTAATTCTGTGCCTTTGGATAAACTTCTTACCATCTCTGAGCCCATTTCTTTCTTATAAATAAAGATAACTATTCCTACTTCACAGAGTTATTGTGAGAATTGAATAATCCAATAAAATGCTTAGCATTAAGTCTGGCACATTACACTCATTGAATGTTAACTATTATTATTATGGAGAAAAAGAGGAATGTATGTTAGGGAAGGCACATTCCATGCTCTTGACTAGAACACAAACACAGCTCCATTTATACATAGTTTCAAATGTGAATAAAATATTTTAAGTATACTATGAATGTACTATCTCAAAGAATACTGAAGAGAGCACAGGCAAGCAGTAATTTCATTCACACTGGCCATAGCAACTTCTTTTAAGATATGTCTTCTAAAGCAAGGGAAACAGAAGCAAAAATAAACTATTGGAACTGCATCAAAATAAAAATCTTCGGGCAGCCCCGGTGGTGCAGCGGTTTGGCGCCATCTGCAGCCTGGGGTGTGATCCAGGAGACACGGGATCCAGTCCCACATCGGGCTCCCTGCATGGAGCCTGCTTCTGCCTGTGTCTCTGCCTTTCCCTGTGTGTCTATGAATAAATAAATAAAATCTTTTAAAAAATAAAATAAAATAAAAATCTTCTGCAAAGTGAAGGAAGCAATCAACAAAACTAAGAGACAACCTAATAAACGGGAGAAGGTATTTGCAAATGACATATCCAATAAAAAGTTAGTATCCAGGACTGCCTGGGTGGCTCAGTGGTTGAGACTCTGCCTTTGGCTAAGGACGTGATCCCAGGGTCTGGAATCGAGTCCCGCATCACGTTCTCCGCAGGGAGCCTGCTTCTCCTTCTGCCTATGTCTCTGCCTCTCTCTCTCTGTGTCTCATGAATGAATAAATAAAATCTTAAAAAAAAAAAGTTAGTACCCAAAATATAGAAAGAACTTATTAAACCAAAAAATACATAACCCAAATTAAAAAGTGGGCAGAAGACATTAACAGACATTTTCAAAAGACATACAGATGGCCAATAGACACATGAAAAGATGCTCAGCATCACTCATCATCAGGGAAATGGAAATCAAAAACTTCAATGAGATACCACCTCACACCTGTCAGAATGGCTATAACCAAAAATATAAGATACAAGTGTTGACAAGGATGTGAAGAAAAAGCAACCATCTTGCACTGTTGGTGGGAATGCAAACTGGTGCAGCCACTATGGAAAACAGTATAGAAGTTACTCAAAAAAAGAAAAATAGGGATCCCTGGGTGGCACAGCGGTTTGGCGCCTGCCTTTGGCCCAGGGCGCGATCCTGGAGACCCGGGATCGAGTCCCACGTCAGGCCCCTGGTGCATGGAGCCTGCTTCTCCCTCTGCCTGTCTCTCTGCCTCTCTCTCTCTCTCTCTCTCTCTGTGTGACTATCATAAATAAATAAATAAATAAATAAATAAATAAATAAATAAATAAATAAATAAGAAAAATAGGGGGATCCCTGGGTGGCGCAGTGGTTTAGCGCCTGCCTTTGGCCCAGGGCGCGATCCTGGAGACCCGGGATCGAATCCCACATCGGGCTCCCGGTGCATGGAGCCTGCTTCTCCCTCTGCCTATGTCTCTGCCTCTCTCTCTCTCTCTCTCTGTGACTACCATAAATAAATTAAAAAAAAAAAAAATAGAACTACTCTATGATCCAGTAATCGCATTACTGGGTATTTACTCAATGAACACAAAAACACTAATTGGAAAGGATATATGCACCCCAGTGTTTACCCCAGCATTATTTACAAGAGTCAAATTATGAAAGCAGATCAAGTATCCACCAACAGATGAATGAATAAAGAAACATATACAATGGATTGTATATATCATACTCACACACACAATATATATTTTGTCTATATATATAATACATAACATGTATATTGTAGTCTGTGTATATATGCATATTGTACACATATACACTGTATGTGTACATATACATATATTGTATAGTATGCATATTGTGTATATATACAGTTCATTGTGTGTACATATATATATATATATGTACACACAATTCAGTCATAAATGAAATCTTGCCATTTGCAACAACATGGATGGAGCTAGAGTATAACGCTAAGCAAAATAAGTCAGAGAAAGACAACTATGGTATGTTTTCACTCATTTGTAATTTAAGAACCAAAATAAAGAAAAAGAGAGAGAGACAAACCAAAAAAAAAGTACTCAACCATGGAGAAAAAAATTGATGGTTACCAGAGGGGAGATGTGGGGGGTTGGGTGAAATAGGTGAAGGGGATTAAGAATACAGTTATCTTGATGAGCACCAAGTAACATACAGAATTGCTAAATCACTATATTGTGGGCAGCCCAGATGGCTCAATGGTTGAGCGTCTGCCTTCAGCCCAGGGCGTGATCCTGGGGACCCAGGATAGAGTCCCACATGGGGCTCCCTGCATGGAGCCTGCTCCTCCCTCTGCCTGTGTCTCTGCCTCTCTCTCTGTGTGTCTTTCATGAATAAATAAATAAAATCTTTTTTAAAAAATCACTATATTGTAACCTGAAGCTCATATAACATTGGGTTAACTATGCTGGGATTAAAATTTTTTAAAAAAAGAAAAAAATTAAATAAAAATTAAAATAAAAGAATCCTCAAATAGATCTGTTCATAAAGCCAAGAATCTTTTTGGATGTGAAGTGATCACGCATTTATGTGGGTTGCACACTCTTGTATATAGTGTCAGATTCTTTCAAAGCAAAGGGCAGCAAGGTTCCAGACATGGGCTTCAACACGTAGATGACCTCAGTCCAACTATGCTGATCTTGGCCCAGGATGTGCAGATAAAACAACAGGCTTTTACCTTTAAGATAAGTGCCCTCCCATCCCAGTAAGAAACTCCATGCCTTAATGATAAAACGTTCCTTCATTCCAGTGTTCCCCAGCATCGGAGGGTAATCTCTCTCCTTTCCTGGTGTATTCTACATTCCCCAAGATAGCCCCCTTTAACATTGTTTCTGTTCTTAGATTCTCCAAATCTAGACACATCATTCAACTTCCCTAAGCCTCAATTTCTTCATCTATAAAAATTGAACTAAAATAGTACTTCCCCAGGCACCAGGGTGGTTCAGTCAGCTAAGCATCACTCTTGATTTTGGCTGAGATCATGATATCAGGGTTGTGAGATATGGTCCCGTGTCAGGCTCCAAGCTCAGTGAGGAGTCTGCTTTAGATTCTTTGTCTCACTCTCCCTTTGCCCCTCTCCGTGAGTGCATGTGTGTGCTCTCTAAGTAACTAAATCCCCCCCCCCCAAAAAAAAAAAATAGTACTTCCCTCTTGGGCAAATGGCTCAGTTTATGCCATAAAATTAATACATGGTAAGTACTGTTTTAGTGTTTCTACCAAATCCCTAACCAATCTACAATCCAGAAAAAAATGTATAAAAAAGATCCTTTCCAATGGTATAAATGTGTTTTTTTTTTCAAAGTCTGTGTTTTCTACAATAAAAGAAACCCTCCACCCAGCAATAAAAAGAATGATCCTAAAGAAGCTTCAAATGTTGCAAAGGAAAATAACAGAACAAATTACGTGGTCTTCTGTTTCCTGGAGAAAAGGTTAATTCAGCAACAAATAATGTATGCATATCCATTTTTATAATGCCTCCTTTTAAAACGAGCCCTATTGGGACTGCATAGACTACAAGTCAACTGTTAATCTGTAAGCCTCGGGGATCCCTGGGTGGCTCAGTAGTTTTAGCAGGCGCCTTCGGCCCAGGGCGTGGTCCTAGAGACCCGGGATCGAGTCCCGCGTCGGGCTCCCTGCATGGAGCCTGCTTCTTCCTCTGCCTATGTCTCTGCCTCTCTCTCTGTCTATCATGAATAAATTTAAAAAAAAAAAAAGAAATCTAGAAGCCTCACCACCTTGTCTTTGCGGACACTAAAACGTCATCCCAGAAAATCCCAGCAAGAAGCAGGTCACTGGTGACCCCTGATCAAGGCCCAATCCTGGTCCTTCCTCCCATCTCTGCTCCTTCCCATCATAAGCCTCAGGAGAAACAAAAAAGCATCGTTACCTTAGGCATTCTACAGGTAATCTCATTGACTTTTCACAACCACACAAAATTACTACGGAGTACCCAGGCGCCAAGTGTTGCAGACATTTGCCCAGAGTCGCACAGGCAGGAAGCGGCGGATCAAGGGCTGGAGGAGTACGCTCTCTAGAAGAGCCCCACTCCTGCGGGTGCTCAAAGGTCAATACTCTCCCCAGCCTCGGGACGAGCAGCAGCTCCCTGCCTAATCCCAGGTCTCTAACGCCAGGCTCCGTGACAGCAGCCCCCAGCGCTCGAGGCTGGAGGACACCCGGGTCCGAGGCAGCGGGCGGGGGGGAGGGACAGGTCCTAGCCGGGGTGGCAGGGGGCCGCCCGAAGAGAAAGCGCCAGAGGCAAGGCTCCAGGGTACGTGCCGCAGCGGAGCCTTCCCTTAGAGCGTCCCAGAGGCCGGCCCCGGGACGCGGCGTGCCCCTCGGGGTCCGCAGCCTCCGTTCGGCCTCCACAGCCGCTTCCCTCCCTCCGCCTGGGCCAAGGATGCACTCGAGTCGGGATCCACCCGCGCGCCTCAGCCCCGGGCCGGTCCCTCCGCCCCTCGCCACCTAGGTCGCTTCCTCCCCGGCCCTTACCTGGTCGCCCCAGGGACCATGGTCAATCAACTTCATCCTCCCGCCTCGGAAGTGACGCGAGACTTCGCTCGCGCGGCTCCGTCCAATCCCGGCCCTCGGGCTGCGCATGCGTGTGGGGCGTGCGTCCCTCCAGGTGCGGGTAAGGTGAACGGGCGTCAGAAGTGGGAAAGGCGGGCTCCTACCCGAGTGCCTCCCTTCCGGCTCTGGGAGGCAAAGCCGCAAGGTCGTGGCTTGGGTTTCGCACACCCTCTCGGTGGTGTGTTGAGGTGGAGTGAAGTGACCGGCCCACTACAGCATGTGTGCACCGTTACCAAGACTTATAAAGAATAAAAAGGTCAGTGGAAAAGAAGATAGGGCTAGAAACAAACCCATGAGCATGTCGTCACATTCCCCCCCCCAACAAAGGAGCCACCATAAAGCAATGGGAAATTTGTTTTCAGTAAATAGTGCTAGATCAGTTGACTCCTGATGGGGGTGGTGTTGGGTAATGAGCCTTGACTCCTACCTCATACAAAAAAAAAAAAAAAAAAAAAATCTCCATTCAAAAGTACACCTAAATGTGAAAGGTACAAGTCTGGAAAATAGCAGCACGATATTGTGACCATGGGATAGGGAAATACTTTATTTAGCAGGACACAAAAAGTACCAACCCTAAAGAGAAAGGCTGGTAAACTCGGCGTCCTTAAATTTAAGACACGGAAAGACAGAAGAGAGTACCATGCAAGGAATAGAGCGGAGAAGATATTTGCAACACATATGTCTGAAGGTGAATTGATTCCGGATATATAAGTAATTCTTGCAAGTACATTTTTTAAAATATCTGAGTGGTTGAAGGAGAACCATGAGAAGAGGATGTTGAAAGAGAAACTGAGGACAGTTCTCATAGTTCAAAATTCAAGAGATGGCAAAAATGTGTAAGTTGAAAAATCTCTCTCCCTGTTCTCCAGGTATCCAGTTCTCTTCTCAATAGCTAACAATGCTATTAGCTACATTTGTCTTTCCAGAGCTATCTTATGCATAATCAAGCAATTATGTGTACATTCAACATTCTCCCCACCGTCCCTTGTACAAACATCATACTGTAAACCTGCTCTGTATGTTGCTTGTAATCACTTTAGTCAGTATTTCATAGAAATCCTTGCAAGTACTCACAAAATCTAGAAACAGGAAATTTTATTTTTTTAACTAAATGTTAGCTATCCTTTCAAATGATATATTTAATATGTTTTCATTAGACATTTTCACAGGAATTTGTATACTCTCTTGCCCCCTGTCGATTGTTCAGGAAAGTCTAGGCTCCTGCTTGCATGTTCCCAAAATGCAAATGTCCCACTAATAAACCCAATATGATCCTGAGTCCTTACTGCAAGGCTGAGCAGTTTCCTAGGGTTAATTTTCTAAGCTTATCATCCATCTCTCTAGCCAACATAAACTTCAGTCCTGCTTGGAGTCATTCTGGAAGCAAGAATGAATTCCGTTGTTTTTATAACCAATTTGAGGTGGATTTTTTGTCAGATGCAAGTATAAGAACTCTAACTTCCCAGCCAGAATATTATACAAATAGAACCCATGGCTTTCAGTGAAAACGGGATGGGATGAGGGCACCTGGGTGGCTCAGTGGTAGAGTGTCTGCCTTTGGCTCACATTGTGATCCTGGGGTCCTGAGATTGAGTCCTGCATTGGGCTCCCCACAGGGAACCTGGTTCTCCCTCTGCCTGTGTCTCTGCCTCTCTGTGTCTCTCATGAATAAATAAATAAAATCTTTTAAAAAAAGAAAAAGAAAATGGGACAAGGGACTTCCCAAGAAGACAGAATAGACATGCTATTCCTCTTGCTAAGGTCAACTAAAAACCCTGGACAATGTATATTTTTAAAAGCATAAGAAGTGTCTGAAAAGTAAAGGGAAGGCACACTGGCTAGGGACCTTGGGACTGGAGAAACAACATGGTGGTGAGTTCCCTAGTTTGTGTTTTTGTTATTGTTCTTTACCTCATTACCCCAGACTGGGTACTAGAGGGGCAGACAACCTAGAAATGCCAACATTCACAGACAGAGCCCCCCCTCCCCAAAGCCCACTGCTCTCTCTAACTAGAAAGACAGGGGAAAGGGCAGCCTTGGAAGACAGAAAACATAAACAACGGCTCTACTCCAGCCAAAACACCTGACAAATACTTTGGCCCCATAACCACCTTTGCCGACAAAGGCTTAAATGGAAAGCTTATCCTTCCTCTCAAGCTAAGCTATAAGGGGACTCAGCTACTCCTTTTTTCCCTCTGCTCATATAATATTGGAGAAGGCCAAGTAGACTGGGACTTTCATTCCCATTGGGCAGAAGGCTCTGACCCAATATGGTGTTCGTAGAAACCCTGTGGGGAACCTGGACTTCCACCCCCACTTGATGGTAAGGAGGTACCCCCTCCTTCCTCTCTGGGGTGGTATTAGAGGGAGCTGATTGAAGAGTCAGGACCTTTAACACTGGAGACCCCTGGGTGGTGCAGCGGTTTGGCGCCTGCCTTTGGCCCAGGGCGCGATCCTGGAGACATGGGATCGAATCCCACATCGGGCTCCCGGTGCATGGAGCCTGCTTCTCCCTCTGCCTATGTCTCTGCCTCTCTCTCTCTCTCTCTCTCTCTCTCTCTGTGTGTGTGTGTGTGTGTGACTATCATAAATAAATAAAAATTAAAAAAAATAAAAAATAAAAAAATTTTAAAAAAGGACCTTTAACACTGCTCAGCAGCAATAGGGCCACCTCCCCCACCACATTCATGGAAGAGCTCAACAATTTGTGGGACATCCCCCAACGACAACAGAAAACATTCTTTTTAAGCACTCACAGAACACATGCCAGAATAGACCGCATTCTGTGCCATAAAAAACTAACCTCAACAAATTTAAAGGAAGTGGAATTATATATAGAATGTGTACCAACTACAATGGAATCAAGCTAGATATCAAGACAATAATAATAGGAAAATCTCCAAAAACTTGGAAGCTAAACAACATACTTTTAAATAATCCATAGATCAAAAAGGTAGTCTCAAGAAATTTTTAAAAAATACACAGAACTCAATGAAAATGAGAATACAATATATCAAAACCTGTGGGACACAGCTAAGGTGGTGCTGAGAGGGAAATTTGCTTACATTAGAAAAGAGGACAGTCTCCAACAAGCTAAAAATAAATTAGGGGAAAAAGACCAAAACAAACAGAAGGAAATAATAAAGACAGCAGAAATCAATGAAATTTTAAGGGGCGCCTGGGTGGTTCAGTGGTTGAGCATCTGCCTTTGGTTCAGGGTATGATCCAATGGTCCTGGGATGGAGTCCCACGTTGGGCTCCCTGCATGGAGCTTGCTTCTCCCTCTGCCTATGTCTCTGCCTCTCTCTGTGTCTCTCATGAATAAATAAATAAAATCTTTTGTTGAAAAAATAAATTTTAAAACAAAATTAATGAAAGAAAAAGCTGATTCTTTGAAAAGGTAAAATTGATAAACCTCTAAGGAGACTGACAAGAGAAGACACCAATGATTATAGTATCAGTAAGAAAACAGCATTATCACTACAGATCCACAGACATCAGAAGGATAATAAAGGAATACTAAAGCAGCTCATACATACATTTGACAACTTAGATGAAATGGACCAATGCCTTAAAAAGTACAAATTACCAGAACTCTCCCACTATGAAATAGAAAAGTAGAATAGACTTTTAACTATAAAATAATTAAAAGCCTGCCAAAAATGAAATGTTCAGGCCCTGAGAGTTTAATTGGAGAGTTATTCCAAACATTTAAAGAAGTAATACCACTTCTACAAATCTCTTCCAGAAAATAGAAGAGGAAGGGACACTTTCTAATTCTGTGAAGTCCATCTGTATTACCCTGATACCAAAACCAGGCAGAGGCAGTACCAAAAGAAAAAAAAAAAAAAAAAGAAAGGAAAAGAAAGAAAGAAAGAAACTAAAAAACCTTTAGACCAGAATTCCTCATATAAAGGCAAACTTTTTAATAAAATACTAGCAATAGAATTCAGCAATTTTTAAGATTATATTTACTTATTCATGAGAGACACAGAGAGAGAAAGAGAGGCAGAGACATAGTCAGAGGGAGAAGCAGGCTCCATGCAGGGAGCCTGACGTGGGATTTGATCCCGGGTCTCCAGGATAACGCCCTGGGCGGAAGGTGGTGCTAAACTGCTGAGCCATCCTGGCTGCCCTAGAATTCAGTAATTTGTAAAAAGAATTATACACCATAACCAAGGGAAGTTTATCCCAGGAATGCAAAGCTGTTTTAATATTTGAGAAACAATCAATGCAATCTTTGATATTTAGAGGTTAATGAAGAAAATAAAGCATACGATCATATCAATCAGAGCAGAAAAAAGATTTTGACAAAATCAAACACCCATTAGTGATAAAAACATTCAACAAACTAAGAATAAAAGGGGACTTTCTCAACCTGATAAACAGCAGCTATCACAGTTGTCCATATACCTAATAGTGAAAGGTCAAAAACTTTCCCTCTAAAACACAAACAAACAAACAAAAAACAACAACTTTCCCTCTAAAATTGGACAAGGCAAGGATGCTCACTTTCACTGATACTATTCAACCTAGTACTAGAAGTTCTAGCCAGTGCAATAAAGCAAAGCAAGGAAATAAAGAGTATGCAGATTGAAAAAGAAGAAACTAAAGTGTATTTCTCACATATTGCTGGTGGGAATGTAAAGTGGTACAGCCACTCCTGAAAACAGTATGATAGTTTCTCAAAACAAAGCAAAAATCTAAACATAAATCTAGTAATTGCATTTATCCCAAAGAAATAGAACCTTAGGAAAAGACAAAAACCTGACCACAGTTGTTCATAAACACTGTATTTGCAGTGGACAAAACTGGAATCAGCCAAAATGTCTTTCATGATTAAACAAACTATGGCACATCCATACCATGGAATACTACCCTTAATAAGGAAGAGGAATGACCTGTTGATTCATGCAATAATTTGAATGAATCTCAGGACCATTATGCTGAGTGAAAAAAAGCCAACCTCAAAAGTTCTCCTACTTAACGATTCCATTTATATAACATTCTTGAAATGACAGAGTAGTGGTTGTCAGAGGTTAAGAATGGGAGAAAGGGGAATGATTATGACTCTAAAGTGGTGGTAGGAGGGAGAACTTTGTGGCGATAGAATAATTCAGTATCTTGACTGCACTAGTGGTTGCCCGAATCTGCGCATATGACACGGAACTGCACTCACGCACACAAACACACATACGTTGTCAGATTCCTGGCTTTGATATTGTACTGTAATCATGCTCTATACTGCTCTATACCCCTTTTGCAACTTTCTGTGAATCTATAATTCATTCCAAATAAAATTTAAAATTACACACACACGCACACGCACACAGGTGTTGAATTTCTTAACACCTCAGCCTGTTCATCCTTAAAATGAACATAATAAAGTGTGAGTCCAAAGGCAGTAGCACTTGTAAAGTGCCACGTAAGTTAGTGTTCAAGAAATTGCAGCTGTTGTTTTGATTACTGTTGGTGGTGGAATTATTGTTGTAAGAATACAAGGATACATAACCACATTTTCCTCTGATGAGAGCAGAAAAAGAAAAAAATTTCATTGGTAATTACACAGATTTTTGTATTGTTCTAAGGAGAAATTTTCTATTAGTGACATGAATTCTAACATGACCCCATCCTCCCATCCTATGGATCTTTTTAATAAAATTAGTCCCCCTCTCAAATGTGCTTTGTATCATGCTACTTGGGGGCTGGGGGATGATACAAAGGAGGCTTCCATCCCTTCCCCACCAAACTGAGGTGCAAGGAAAGACTACTGCCTTCCAGAAGCACCTAGAATTGAATGGGTAGTTTGCAGTATTTGTATTTGTACTTGTCATATCACCTCTTCCTCTTAGAGATGTTTTTGTGAGTATAAAGGTTATGCCAAAGATCGTAAATGGTCAGAAGGACAACTGGGAGTGATAACAGAAGAAAGGCAATGCAATTTTTAGGACACTGCCCATCCAAGAGCAGAAAGCACAAAGCTGAGGGGTGCCTGGCTAGCTCAGTTGGTGGAGCTCATGACTCTGGATCTTGGGGTTGTGAGTTTGAGCCCCACTTTGGGTGTAGGGGTGTTTGAGTTACATAAAATTTAAAAAAAAATTTTTTTAAGCACAGAGGTGAAACACACACAATATGTTCTGCTATCTGTGGTTCCTGGGAAATGTTCAGCTTCCCGGCAGGAAGGGGAGTTTTATTGCTGCTCACTGAAACTTATGAGAAAAGCAAGTGCTGGTGGCTGCTGCACAGAGATTGTGACCTTCAGAAAGCCTGTATTTCTTCCCTGGGAAGAAGGATTTATAAAAATGTTTAAGTAAAAAAGTCCTGTAGGATCCTGTTGCCTAATCTAATAATATTTGCGCTGTATTTCTTCAAACCTTTATTCAGAAATAATATTTGAGGAACATCCATAAAATGCTAAGACTGCCAGATGGAATAAGCATTTTCATAAAATTGATTTTTCACAGGAAGCTGGTGGCATTTGGGGCTAAAACTGTGCCGTCCAATATAGCAACCATGAGGTACATGTGGCTATTTAAATGTAAATCAGTCAAACAGGGTGTCTGGGTTAAGCATCTGCCTTCAGCTCTGGTCATGGTCTCCGGGTCCTGTGATGAGCCCCAGGTTGGGCTCCCTGCTCAGCGGGGAGTCTCTTTCTCCCTCTCCCTCTGCCCCTCCCCTCTGCTCATGCTCTCTCTCTCTCTCTCACGCACTCTCTCTCTCTCAAAATAAATAAATACAATCTTTTTAAAAATAAATAATAAGTTAAAATTAAATTAAAAAATCAGTTCCTCAGTCATACCAGCTACATTTCAAGTGTTCACTACAGATGCAGGACATTTCTGCCATCTCAGAAAGTTCTAAGGAACAGTTGTTGCAAAGGTACATCAACTTTGAAAAACACCCCCTCTGCACCGTTATTTCTACTAGATGCTTCTACTCCCGTCAAAGACACCTGTGAGTCAAACAACGCGCTAATGTCAATTGGAAGGAAAGTAACCTTCAGACACTGGGATTGGAACCTGATGAGTCTGACTCCAGAGCACACCCCTGGAAATAGTTATACAACCTAGCTTTTCCAGTGAGAGGGCACAGCTCTACAGCTGGTGGTGGCTGTCTCCTTTTGTAGTCCGGGGAGTGAGTTTTCTGACTCTGAGCCCCAGGGGACACAGAAGCATCAGCCTGCAAAACCCACACGCACACACATGCACACACCTTGCCTCAAGACCAATTCCATTTTATGTTCACCAGAACTGTTTAGGTTGCGTATGAATCAAGACACGTCAGTTTAATGGTTGCTAGTGTCAATCCGGAGTCAATGAGGAGTGGTCTTACTTGCTTTTCTCTTCCTATATTCAACCCCAGGGCTTCCACTTTCTGAACCTCCTGGTGTGTTTAAAAAAATAAATAAAAATTCTTAAAAATCCCAAAATGCGATCACAGTACTTATGGTACACTTTTAAGGTTTCCATTTAACAAATCAATGATTTTGACACGTAAATAAAATGTGCTGTACTTGTGTCCTTTACAATTCCAGAATTCCTGGGGAAATCTACTGACAGCTGCCCCTGGGGTGGTGCGGGGACAGGAGTGTCGATAGCATGAGGAGCGACATTTATGTCTCTCCCGTCAGTGTCACCCCGTCACTCCGTGGCCTCGCAGGGCAGGAAAGTCAGATGTCTAAAACTGCTAAAACTGTGGCCCCTGTTGCAGACAGAGCCAGGGACAAGGGCCGCCGGCTGGCAGGGGCGTGTTCCGACCTCTTCCAGCAGGTGGCGCCGGCGACCCGAGCCCAGCCCGGAGGAGCCATCTTGCGGGGAATGTGCTTCCAGCTTCCATTTTCTGCCCTTACCAGGAGGCGCCTGTGCTGCTATTCCTGGTCCTACCAGCGACCCTACCTTTTATTATTTTTTAAAGATTGTATTTATTCATGAGAGACACACACAGACACAGGCAGAGGGAGAAGCAGGCTCCCTGCAGGGAGCCCAAGGCAGGCAGGACTCCATCCCGAGACCCCGGGATCATGACCTGAGCCAAAGGCAGATGCTCGACCACTGAGCCACCCAGGCGGCCCTATCCTACCTCTTAAGCTCCTCTTTGGAGAACTGGGTATAAATAAGTCTGGTTAAGGGAGTGGCTATCTTCTGTTCCTTGTCTTCCCTTAAGGACCTGGCTTCTGCAAGCAATTCCACTTCCCCTCTCTGCTGTCAAGGACATTTAAGGGAGGCCGAAGGACCAGGCGGTTGGCCGGTCAGTTCGACATCCCTCTATTGCTCTAGCACAGAGATTTAGCCAGACAGAGGCCATGGGTGCATGTTTGAGGTGGTCACATCCCTCTCAGAGGGAGACAAATTGTGGAGGCCAAGAAAATTAAGGCCATTCCACTTTAAGTTCAGCGTTGGCACAAGTACAGCCATCCCAGGCCCCGGTGAATAAGAGCTGAAATTTACATTACTTCAGTTACAGGGAAAAAAACAGCTTACAGCTTAACGCCCTAGAAAGCCCTGTATTAGAATGAGAACAGAGCCCAAGCCAGTGGCAGGAAGCCCCATAATAAAATGAGAACAGAGCTCAATGCCCTTAAAAGCCCCATATCAGAATGTGAACAGAACTTGAGAAATTCCTCCACCCCTTCTGGAGGTCCCCTAGACCAGCCCTTAAAACTAAGCTGAAACCGGGGTCCCTGGGTGGTGCAGCGGTTTGGCGCCTGCCTTTGGCCCAGGGCGCGATCCTGGAGACCCGGGATCGAATCCCACGTCGGGCTCCCGGTGCATGGATCCTGCTTCTCCCTCTGCCTGTGTCTCTGCCTCTCTCTCTCTCTCTGTGACTGTCATAAATAAATAAAAAAAAAATTTAAAAAAAAAAAAAAAAAACTAGGCTGAAACCCACCTCGGGGTCCAAGTCCCTGTTCTGCTGTGTCGGGTATACTTGAACCCAAGCAGCTTGTAAATAAACCCTCTTGTGTTTGCATCGGTGTCGGCTCCTTGGTGGTTTCCCAGATTTGCACGCAATCTTGGGCACAACACAAATCAGCTTTGATCCCAAGGTTTCTCCCAGGAAGGGGCTGAATCCTAGGGACTCAAAACCTGTAGCAACTGCCATTTAGCAACTTTGAGACTATCTGCCATCGAGAGGTATTTTTGGTTTTTGAAAACACATGTAATTCTCAAAAATTCTGTTTAAGGACCTAAGAAAAGCTATTTGTATGCCGACGGCCCACATGCAGCCCCATCAGCTGTGGGACCATGTCTGTGATGTTTCTGGGTTAACTTAAACTGTCTAATCTGGAAGATGAAAGGAGAAGTGAGAGCTCACACCATGGTCTACCCAAGAGCTGTGCAAAATCATTCAGTGAGAGTCCAGGAGCCTGTGGTTCAGCTGCTGGAGCCCGTGACTTCAGGCCTGGGCTTAGTATGTTGTAGGTGCTCAGAAGAGTACTAACAGGGCATCCTCCTGGATCTAGGTATCTTTGGTGGAGAAATGCACCTCATTTTCTTACTGCCTATTTCCTTTGTATTTGTTCAACAAATGCTTATGGAGTACTTACTATATGTAGGGTTTTGTTGGGTACAAGGATACAGCAGGCACAGCTCTATCCCACAAGGAACTCATGATCTGAGGGAGACAGAAGACACTTAGCCACTTAGCCGTAATAAGAGAGAGAAAATGACATGCAGTATGAGAGTTTCCATCACACTGCTGTGGATATTTAGGAGATGAGTAAGGATGGACATCCAGCAAGGCCTCATAGAAGAGTAGATGTTTGTGTAGGTCTTTGCAGGATACAGAGTATTTGGACATGTTCATTTCGCCATTAGTGACATTAGGAGGGCACAGAGAATGAATGGTTAGTCATTTGATTTGTCTACTGTGTAGGACAAGTAAAGATGGGAATTTAAAGACCAGACAGGATCAGACAGGACTGTGTTCAGTGGGGAGTGGGGAGCCATGACTGGCTTTGAGAAGTTCTGCACACTGCATCAGGAAAATCCCCACAGCTTCTCTCTGAAACATGACAGAAGAGGGCTGAGAGTAGAGGCAGATATAGCCCAGTTAGGAAACAGGAGTAACACTGTTCACAGGTGTATCCCCGGCACCAAACTTAATGCAAATTTGCAGAAAACACATTAAGGAATTATGGAAAGTTAATTCATCATTTAACAACTATTTCTTGCATACCACCATGTGCCAGGGAGTTTAGGGAACAGATTTCAAAATTGTGGGTCCTGAAGACAGAAATGGAGTAGAAACAGGCTGCAGTCCAGAGACACAGTAAATGTAGACTCAGTGTGACTTGGCAATGGGCTGGATGGAAGGGGAGGGAGCAGGAGAGGCAAACATGACTTGAGCAGGATTCAGGGTGATGTAGGTATAAGAGAAGGGGCAAGTTTGGCTGGGGGGGGAGGGTAGCAGTGGGGATGAAATGAACTCAACTTTAGATGTGTTGAGGTTGAGGTTCTGGCAAGGGAGCACTCTAGAGCAGCCTAGCGAGCATTGGATTTGTCAGTTTTCCAGCCCTGGAGGCAGAGCAGAGACCATGGGGATTCATGGGATCACCCTAGGGAAAGGGAAAGGGAAGGGGAATGGGAAAGGGAAAGGGAAAGGGTGTGAATTCCAGGTCTACACTGTGAGGTAAGAAAAGAATAGGGCTGTGCTAGACTGAATTACTGTTCACTCATATGTGGCACCCTACCCCACAGAAGGATTAAACATCTCTGCCCTGTAGAACTCAGAAGTGGCCATGAGATTTCCATAACCAGGAGATGTGAGCAGAAGTGACACGTGTCACTTCTGAGCAAAAACTAGAAATCAGTATGTGGTTTATCAGACCTCTTTCTTTCTGCCTTGAGATCACCAAGGACCTGCCTTGAGATCACTCTGGGACCTGGAGTGAAGGATGTAAAGGATGAGATCTTACAAGACTATAGTGCAAGCCTTAACAGTGGTTGGACTTTTCTCTCTCTCTCTCATTCTCATTCTCTCTCTTTCTCTCTCTCAATACAAGTGCCTGACTTAAGTTTTGACTACTGAGGCATCCACTTCAAAGTCAAGTAAACACACTGCCAGCCACAAGACTGCGTAAAGAGCCAAGCTATCTCCCTCCCACTGAGGATCCTTTGATTTAGAAATCTTGGCTGATTTCAATAACTGACTATTTGAGCCCCTTGTCTCTTCTCTTCCCCATACTTTAAATTCCCCCTCTTATGTTTTAAACAACTCACTAATAAGGAGTGAGCCTGTGAAACCCTAGGTCCCCACCCCTTGATCCTAATAAAAGTAGAACTCATGGCCCATGCTCACTCTTACTGTCCCTACCCCTGACCTCACCGTGTGGCTCTAGGTGTGTTGTATAATTTCCATGTCTTTAAGTAATAAGCCTCTGTTTTTTCAAGGTTTCCTGATTGTTGTTGCTGAAGGGCATCTTGCAATCATTATAGGGACCACAAAATTGTTTACTAGGCTGAGACCTACTTAAAACACAGACCCACAATGGATGTGTACATGATCAAAAGCAAACTTTTACTGTGGCAAGCCACTGAAATACAGGGGACATATTTTGCGCAGCATAACCTAGCTTATGCCAACTGATAGCAAGGATCTGGTGAACTAAGAGAATGGAAAGAGGAAGAGAGGAGTAGAAGGGGACCCTCCGAGAAAGAGGATGAGAATGGGGACACTTGTGATACAAAAACAGGTGTCTTCTTACTACCATCCAGTTTTAATTTGATGATCAATGTCACTGTTCTTGATCAACACCTAAGTTTATCAAACTGAGCAACATCTTTCAGTATTTCAGACTTTGTATTCCCTCCATCCCAGAAATGCCAAGATTCCAAAGATATCTTTGCACATATATACAAGACTATTCAGTGCACCTTTTTTGTGTGTGTGATAGCAAAAAAATTGTGATGCAGGCAGGCTGGGTCTGGGGACTCAGAGGGGGCCCCACAGAACCAGCCAGGAGAGTCCTTGGCTTTGCACAGGATAGAAATAAAATGTGAGCCAGAAATAAAATGTGAGCCAGGATAGAAATAAAATGTGATCTTTTAAAATGTGAGCAGAGTTCACTGAATAGTGTTAAGTGATAGATTATAGCAGACTGAGTATCTGGGAGACTCAAAAGGAAAGGAGAATGAGTCCCATAATCACTTGGGGTGAGGGGTTTATATGGGAAAGGGGTCCAGGGTATGTGTTCATCCAGGAATCCAGAGCAGGGTCCAATCAAAGGTGAGCGACAGGTGAACAATAAGTGTTCTTTGAAGGTATAGGGTATTGATGCCTGGGTTGGCCAAGGTTTGTTCAAAGCTAATCTACCGGAACATGTTTGGGATCCGGTTTTTCTTAGATGTCATCAGGTATATGGGGTCTTAGGATGAAACTCAGACAATGATTAACTTTCTTGCTTTCCCCCTTGGAGAGGAAGACAGCTTCCTTGGTTTATTCCGACACAAGTAAAGAGTACATGGGGCCTAGCAGAAAATCAGCAGAGATGGAGTCTTTCTGAAACAGAGTCCTTTCAGTTTCCCTATCTCAGGTGGACCAACCCAAGCACTCATTAATGGAAGTTGGTTAAATATATTGGGGCCAAGCTTGCCACTGGAAATTCATAAAACTCAAAGAAGAAAATCTATGCTCCAATATGGGAAGTCACTCTACATATTAGTGACTTATATGTAAAGTTAAAAAGGCAAAATGAAACTAGATTTTGCTACAATAATACCACGTAATAAATATGCCCCTCATCTCCCCAATTCTATCTGGTTTACAACAACATTTTCTTGCTCGTGGATCTAAGGGTCAGACTGCTTGAGGCTGCCAGGCAGGTACAAATGTGCTCCACATACCTTTCATTCTGGGGCCCAGTATGAACATGCAAGTTCTTGTCCTGGCAGATGGCAGGAATGCAAGGATTCTGGAGGTAACTTGCCACATCACTCCTAGAGCCTCTGCTTACAAATGGCATACTTTCACTTCTGCCCACCTTCAGTTAACTAAAGGAACCTCAAGTCCAGTATCAGCAGCAGAGAAGTAAATTCTACCTCAATGTGGGGAGGTGAGAAGAATGAATATTAACTGAGCAAAAGCCCAATCAAAGGGCGCCTGGGTGGCTCAGTTGGTTAAGCATCTGCCTTTGGCTCAGGTCATGATCCTGGGTTCCTGGGATCAACCCCCACAATGGGCTCCCTACTTTGAAAGGAGTCTCCTTGTCCCTCTCCTTCTGCCTCTCCCCCCACTCAAGCTCTCCTGCTTCCTTAAATAAAAAATAAATAAATAAATAAATTAAAAAAAAAAAAAAGTTCCAATCAAAACACAGATGCATATAAAGCCAAGCTCAGAGGGCACTCAAAGGGGGGGAACCCAGACACTGGGGCAGGTAGGGACAAGGATGAGAGGGAACAATATCGTTGAATGACTTTTATACTTTCTGTTTGTTGAGTGCTATTAATATATTAAGTTAATGTTTCTGAACCACGTGAATAAAATTCACGGAGAAAAAAAAATCTAAATTGTGCCGTAAACCTTGATTGTAAATTCCTAGAGGGGAAGATTTATATCTTCTTTGTTTTCACAGCACTGTGTGCTTTTCAGACACTTAATGAAGGCAATATATAAATGCTGATGATGTCCTGATGTTTTCTTTATGCCACCTGCCCCATGAAGCCTTCTCCAACTCTGCCTCCTTCCCCAGGTTGAAAAAAATTGTTCCCATTCACAGAGCCTTTTGATATTCTCATAGCTCCAATCCCATGGAGACTTGGGGGAGGGAGGGAGACACAAATTAGCCATATAGTTGTGTTCATCATCCAAACTACCCTTGGTCTTCCCTCTACCTCATTCTCAAGGACAGGGATGATATTTGTCTCTCACCCTTTTTGACATATATTAAGCATTAATGATCTTTTTAAAAAGACTATGTTGCAAAGAGCAGTTTAGATTTACAACAAAATGAGAGGAAGGTACAGAGATTTACCACATGCCTTCTGTCCCCACTTATACACATGCTCCCGTATTATCAATATGACTCACTTTTTTTTTTTTTTTTTAACCAAGGATGACTCTACACCAACACCTCCTAACCACCCAAGTCCATGGTCTAGAATAGAGTTCACTCTTGGTGTTGTACATTCTATGGGTTTGAACAAAACTACAGTGACATATATCTATCACCATAATATCATACAAAGTATTTTCACTGCCCTAAAAATCCTCTGTGCTCTGCTTATTTATCCCTCCTTCTCCCCATCCCTATTAATCTTTTGTCGAGGCAAGTTCTGGATATTAAACTTTAAAGCATCTTACCTTAATATGTGCTTATGAATACTTAATTTCCCCCTTGAAATTTAGGTACTGATGCTTGAAGTCATAGGGGTACTTATCTATAAAGTGAATCTGGGTAGTAAGTATAGTTATTTTGAGGTTGTAGAGTATATGGGGTCCAAATGTCAACTAGCCTATTATTGAATGTAGGCAAATGGTGGCAAACGTCTTAATTGAGAGATAAGAAAACGCTTGCTGCCTGGAATTCATGTAAATTCTGACTTTCTCTCCTCTAAGTTACTGGCTCCTTGTGAAATGGATACTGCCCTCCTGGTAATTGTTGGGGGATCACAAGTCACATTTGGATTCCCACGAGATACGCTCTTCTCCTTTTCACCTTAAATTGAAAGAGGGGAGATGCAAATTCTGACCCCATCAGGGGAGGAAGCTCCTCCTACCTGCTAGCTCTGTAGGGAATCGGTTATCAACGACTCTAAAATTGCCTCAGACAGCTTTAGGAAACGCATTGTAGGAGACAAATGGGTGGTTTTGATTTGGGTCTGGTCTAATGTTTATCTTCCTAGATCCACTCAAAGGAATTGCAGTCTTCGTCCCTTTCGGGAGTGTGTGCGCATGCGTGAGTCAGTCCACCAGCTTGTGAGTTACCCCGCAGTCTAGAGACCCGTAGGACTTTGAATCCAGAGGTCCTCATCAAGCTTTGGGTTTATGTCACATCTGGACCAGTCAGGCTCTGTCTCTAGGGCTTTTACTAGAAGCGACTTTAAATCTGAAACGTAAAAAAGGTGGACATTGATTTGCGGATACTTTCTGGCATCCCGAACTGCAAAGTTACGCGTTAATTTCTGTTCCCTCAATCCCTACTCTTTCCTTCCTATAAAATCTCTTTTCGTCATTGTAACAGGGATAAATATTGATCCTCTCGATCGCTATTGGCATGGAAGTCCCCCGATTTTTATCAGGTCACGCAGGCTTCAACAAAAGACTACATTCCCCAGCATGCCTTGCAGACTACAGAGCCAATGAGATGTCAGTACCCGAGACGTGACGAGTCCCGTGTCCCGAGGAGCCGGCGCTGAGCGCAGTGTCCCCCGTGATGCCGAGGGGTCCTTGCCTTCAGAAGTAGCTCGTGGTCCCGGGGTGTTGGGCCGGGGATTGCCTGCGGGAAAGGCAGCAGAACTGAGTAAGTGAAGGTGTACGCCACCCTGCCACGTAGTGATTCCACTGCTGGGTGCATTGCCAAGAGAAATGTGCACGGCTGCTTTATTCGTAATCGCCAAAACGCAGAAATGACCCCAAACGTTCATCAACAGATATATTGGAGCATCATCATAGAGGCATTGTTAACAAAGCAAGGGAAAATAATTAGCTGCAGCTAGAGGCAATTCGGATGAGTATCACAGACATAGTGATGCGTGATCTTTCACGAACACACGAATATGAGTGGCATCTCATGAAGTCTAGGAACAGGCGATGGAAGTGGCAGAGGCCAAAACAGTGGCTCCTGGGGCCCGGATTGCGAGGAGGAAAGGGGCATGAGAAAGCCTTGTGGTACAGGAATTAGTCTACATGTTGATCTGGGAATGATTGCGTAGATGTATACATATGTAAACATTCTTCACGTTGTGCACTTAAGATTAGTGCACTTTATTATATATATAATATATAATATATATATATAATACCTATATATATAATATATATATATATACACCACTGTGTGTATGTTACACTGCAAAAAAAGTGAAGGATGTCCTAAATAACAATAATTCAACTGAGTACATTTTTTTAACATTTTAGGGTTTTTTTTTTTTTAATATTTTACTTATTGATTCATAAGCGAGAGAGGGAGAGAGGCAGAGATACAGGCCGAGGGAGAAGCAGGCTCCATGCAGGGAGCCTAATGTGGGACTCGATCCCAGGCCCCAGCTAAGTACGATTTAACGATTTAATTGGCTTTATGATTGAGTCATGAATTAGGCAGCATCCCAACTAGCAAGTCCAGGGGAATGTCAAAGGGCTACAGAATAGAAAGGGTTTTTTAAGTAGAGAGGGAGCAGAAAACAGGAAACCATTAGCAGGAATTCGTTGTTTTAGGTAAGGTCCCCTTCTATTTATTTTTGGATATTTTTTTATTGGAGTTTGATTTGCCAACATATAGAATTACACCCAGTGCTCATCCCATCAAGTGCCCTCCTCAGTGCTCATCACCCAGTCACCCCAACTCCCTGCCCACCTCCCTTTCCACCACCCCTTCTTCGTTTCCCAGAGTTAGGAGTCTGATGATCTGTCACCTTCTCTATATTTCCCACTCATTTTCTCTCCTTTCCCCTTTATTCACTTTTACTGTTTTTTATATTCCCCGAAGGAATGAGCATAGAATGTTTGTCCTTCTCCAATTGACTTACTCAGCATAATACCCTTCAGTTCTATCCACGTTGAAGCAAATGGTGGGTATTTGTCGTTTCTAATGGCTCAGTAACATTCCGTTGTATACATAGACCACATCTTCTTTATCCATTCATCTGTCGATGGACACTGAGGCTCCTTCCACAGTTTGGCTATTGTGGACATTGCTGCTATAAACATCGGGGTGCAGGTGTCCTGGCGTTTCACTGCATCTGTATCTTTGGGGTAAATCCCCAGCAGTGCAATTGCTGGGTCGTAGGGCAGATCTCTTTTTAACTCTTTGAGGAACGTGCACACATTTTTCCAGAGTGGCTGCACCAGTTCCCATTCCCACCAACAGTACAGGAGGGTTCCCCTTTCTCCACATCCTCTCCAACATTTGTTGTTTCCTGTCTTGTTAACTTTCTCGATTCTCACTGGTGTGAGGTGGTATCTCATTGTGGTTTTGATTTGTATCTCCCTGATGGCCAGTGATGCGGAGCATTTTCTCATGTGCTTGTTGGCCATGTCTTCCTCTGTGAGATTTCTGTTCATGTCTTTTGCCCATTTCATGAGTGGATTGTTTGTTTCTTTGCTGTTGAGTTTAATAAGTTCTTTATAGATCTTGGATACTAGCCCTTTATCTGATAGGGCATTTGCAAATATTTTCTCCCATTCTGTGGGTTGTCTTTTAGTTTTGTTGACTGTTTCTTTGGCTGTGCAAAAGCTTCTTATCTTGATGAAGTCCCAATAGTTCATTTTTGCTTTTGTTTCTCTTGCCTTCATGGATGTATCTTGCAAGAAGTTGCTGTGGCCAAGTTCAAAAAGGGTGTTGCAAAAAAAAAAAAAAATGGGGGGGAGGTGTTGCCTGTGTTTTCTCTAGGATTTTCATGGATTCTTGTCTCACATTTAGATCTTTCATCCATTTTGAGTTTATCTTTGTGTCTGGTGTAAGAGAATGATCTAGTTTCATTCTTCTGCACGTGGCTGTCCAATTTTCCCAGCACCATTCATTGAAGAGACTGGCCTTTTTCCAGTGGATAGTCTTTCCTCCTTTGTCGAATATTAGTTGACCATAAAGTTGAGGGCCCATTTCTGGGTCCTCTATTTTGACCCATTGATCTATGTGTTTGTTTTTGTGCTAATACCACACTGAACTCTCTCTTTTCACAGATGACATGAGACTGTACATAGAAAACCCAAAATACTCCACCCCAAAGATTGCTAGAACTCATACAGCAATTTGGCAATGTGGCAGGATATAAAATCAATGCCCAGAAATCAGTGGCATTTCTATACAGTAACAATGAGACTGAAGAAAGAGAAATTAAAGAGTCAATCCCATTTACAATTGCACCCAAAAGTGTAAGATACCTAGGAATAAACTAACCAATGAGGTAAAGGATCTATACCGTAAAAACTACAGAACACTTATAAAAGAAATTAAGGAAGACACAAAGAGATGGAAAAATATTCCATGCTCATGGATTGGAAGAATTAATATTGTGAAAATGTCAATGCTACCCAGGGCAATTTACACATTCAGTGCAATCCCTATCAAAATCCCATGGACTTTCTTCTGAGAGTTGGAATAAATAATCTTAAGATTTGTGTGGAATCAGAAAAGACCCCAAATAGCCAGGGAAATATTGAAAAAGAAAATCAGGGCAGCCCGGGTGGCTCAGCAGTTTAGCGTTGCCTTCAGCCCAGGGCATGATCCTGGGGACCCCGGATGGAGTCCCATGTCGGGCTCCCTGCATGGAGCCTGCTTCGCCCTCTGCCTGTGTCTTTGCCTCTCTCTTTCTGTGTCTCTCATGAATAAATAAATCAAATCTTAAAAAAAAAAAAAAGGAAAAAAGAAAAGAAAAAAGAAAAAGAAAACCAGAGCCAAGGGCATCACAATGCTAGATTTCAAGTTGTACTACAAAGGTCACCCTTCTAAAGGGAATGGAAGGAATCTACCAGCAGACTTTCTAGTGCCAACCAGAAAACTTCCATGATGGGTGGTTAAAGGTTACATTTCTGGGGGATTGACTGCATTTAGGTTAGGTATTAAGTCTCGGTTTACTGACTTGGGGCTTTAACCTAAGCAATGCCATTTAAGGCTTGTAGTTTTCTTCTTGGCAGAGGTACCACTTCATTATAGCATCAGTATTCCCATAGGATCCAAAATCAGCTCAGAAGGTTTCAATGGGAATTCTCTACTTTCATTTTAATCAAATTTCATTTTTTAATAATTGATTCCCTGTATCATCTTGGGGCTGAACTACAAACTCTTTTGATTAGTGACATAATAATTGTGGTTAAAGGAACAGATTCTGGAGTCAGACTTTTGGGCCTTAAATCATACCTCTCCCTCTCACTGGCCACATGAACCTGAAGAAAGTGTTTAACCAGTTTTCCTTGCTTGTAAAGTGAAGCAATTATATTTCCTGCTCCACAGGATTGTTGAATGATTAAATGAGTTAATATATGAAAAGCGCCTAGAATACTAAGAATAAAAGAATGCATGCTACTATTTTTTTAAAGATTTTATTTATTTATTTATTTATTTATTTATGTATTTATGTATTTATGAGAGACACACAGAGAGAGGCAGAGACACAGGAAGATGGGGGAGAAGCAGGTTCTATGCAGGGAGCCCGATGTGGGGACTCGATCCCAGGACTCTGAGATTATGCCCTGGGCTGAAGGCAGATGCTCAACCATTGAGCCACCCAGGCGTCCCTCCATGCTACTATTATTGGTGCTCAAGGCCATTCATCCTTTGTGCCCTATCAACCTTCCAGCAAGAGGTCTCCCCATTCACCTTCCAGTATCTGCTCA
The DNA here is from genome assembly GCF_048164855.1 of Canis lupus baileyi. Lineage (NCBI taxonomy): Eukaryota > Metazoa > Chordata > Mammalia > Carnivora > Canidae > Canis > Canis lupus. The sequence goes on from NC_132840.1 coordinate 46,473,848, forward strand.
CTCAGGCATATTTAACCATGCTCTTTTACTTCTCCTCTTTTCGTACGCTGCTCCTTCTGCCTGAACACCCTTCCCCAGACTAACACATAGTTTGAGCACAGACATAGAGAACCAGCAATCAGGGACAGCCCCCTAAAAGCCCCCTCCTAAAACAAATCCAAAATGCATGGAAGGGGTCATTATAGGCAAGTCAATAGTTTCCTGAGCTACATTACACCTTTTTATGATCTAGAATTTTTTGTGTTTGAATTGCATCTGTGTGGTAGGAAGAGAGATGACTTTGATGCTCCTATTGAGATGTGGAAACTCTCTTCTTGAATCTGGGAGGGCTTGTGACTATGGAGACATGAGGCCATGCCACTTCCTTTTTTTTTTTTTTTAAGACTTTATTTATTTATTCATGAGAGACACAGAGAAAGAGAAGCAGAGACATAGGCAGAGGGAGAAGCAGGCTCCACGCAGGGACCTCGATGTGGGACTTGATCCCAGGGTCCTGGGATCATGCCTGAGTCACAGACAGATACTCAACCATCACCCAGGCATTCCTGCCACTTCGAAGTCAAGGTGAGATCAATTCCTTCTGACTCCTTTGGGATCCATGCTCTTGGAATTCAGCTGAGGAAGCCCAGGCCATATGAAGACAACTTGAGGACTTTCACAGCCACAACTATAGCTCTAACCAACAATCAGAGTCAACTGTCAGACATGTCACCGAGGATGCCCTCAAGATAAATATAAAGCCAGCTGTCTTCTTGCAACTGTCTGAGATCCTGACACAGAACCATACCAATCAACTCTCATAACCATGAGAGAATGTCATGATTCTTGTTGTTTTAAACCACCAAGTTTGGGAGTGATTTTTTATAAAGCAATGGATAACTGAGGCATTTTTTAAAAAAAGATTTTATTTATTTATTCATGAGAGGCAGAGACACAGGCAGAGGGAGAAGCAGGCTCCCCGCAAGGAGCCCAAGGTGGGACTTGATCCCAGGACCCCGGGATCATGCCCTGAGCTGAAGACAGAGGCTCAACTGCTGAGCCACCCAGGTGTCCCATAACTGAGGCAATTTTAATGGGACACTCTTACCCTCCCTCTCTTTCCCCATCTGGATAATCCTTCTTGTTCTTCAAGACTTGGCTCTAGTATTCCACCTCTGGAAAGCATTCTCTAACCTTTAATGCTGGGTGAGTTGCCCTTCACCTGGACCCCCACAGATCTCTGGGCATCCCCACCATGCTCTATAATCATGGTTTAATTATCCGATGCCCCCTTTTAAAACTTATGTTCATGTGGGCAATGATTGTGTTTTTCATCCTCTGCATTCCCAGTGGCTAGGGCAGAGCTAGAAAAAAGTAGGAGCTAGTAAATAATCTGGAATCAACAACTTTTTCAACAAAGCAGGGACTTACAAGTCAAGTGATGACCAGAATGTGGTAGGGAGAGTCAAAGTGGGCTTAGGGAACAGACTGCCTGGCTCCCTATCTTAGCTGGGTAACCTCGGGCAAGTTAGCAAACTTTTCTGTGTCCTAGTTTCTGTAGTGTCGTAATGGTAAAGGAAAAGTCCCATATCTTAGTTTTTTTTTCTTTTTTTTTTTTCTTTTATTTATTCATTCATGAGAGACACAGAGAGAGAGGCAGAGACACAGGCAGAGGGAGAAGCAGGCTCCATGCAGGGAGCCCAACGTGGGACTCCATCCCAGGTCTCCAGGATCACACCCCGGGCTGCAGGCGGCGCTAAACCGCTGTGCCACCGGGGTTGCCCCCCCATATCTTAGTTTTGAGCACTGAATGAAAGCTTTTTTTCTTTCCATGTAAAACACACAAAGGAGTCTGGCTTTAAACAACTGTGTAGGAGATGAAAAGAGATGGTACTAATAGTTCAGATTACTACATACAAATTGTCAATCCTGATTGGATAGTGTATTCTTGCTAATGAAAACTGGAAATCCCTGTCTTTTATTAATGAAAAGCAAGGCACAGTTTATCTAAAGATGCCAAGCTACTGGAATTTGTACTTCCAGGCTTTCTGGAAGCTTCTTTATCCATATCCTATGTCAGAATGCAAGGTTTTTAGAAATGTAAACCTTTTCACTTTTTGAAGTATAAACATTTTCTGGGCTGAAGAGACAAATGCATCTATGTGGAATACACTTACTCTCGGTAACTCCTTAATTGGACTTTTATGAGGACTAGATTAAATATGGTATATCACAGAACAGTGCTTGGTATATAGTAAGTATTCAGTGAATATTCATTGTCATTGTTATTGATGTCACCACCATCATCAAACCCTGGCAAAGCCAGGCTTCCAATTCTCTTGCCACTAAGGCTATGTGAGTTTGGGCCTCTGACCCTGAGGTCTCTTGTGGGCAAAATGGAAATTAATGCCTACTTCACAGGGCCATTGTGACAATTACACAAAAGTATAGATGGGAAAATGGCTTTTTTCAAGAAGTGTAGGAGATTATTAACATCTTGAATATTTTCCAATAGAAAGCTAATTTGTTTCAGAGAAGAAAAATTTCATGCACTCTTCATTTTCATTTCACTGTTATTAAGTAAAATCTGTTATCAATCTTTCCCCCATTTCTGACAGTGAAAAGGCACTTTGCAGCTTATTCTTTGTGTATGATGCTCAGTAGCATCATTTCAGAGCCAGGCCTTAAAAACCACAAGTCTGAAGAATTAATAAAGGGATTCTCAGAAAGAACCAAAGATGTAAGGGTTAGAAAGAATGTTCTACATCTCAGACTATTAAAAATAATAGTTTAAACCATTTATAACCTCTTCTAAATTTATTATTTAAACAATCTATTGTATTCATAAAAAATTTAAAATAATCTGATTTGATAAAATAGTAAGTTGAGAGTGGTCACAAGGTATACCCTCTGCTGCACAATGGAGCATGGTGTGAATATTTAGAAGAGTTACCAACTGTTTGTGATTAGAATAAACTTTTTTGTTTCAAGTGTTATTTGAACAAAGAAACTTTAGCAATTGTTGCCATGTTCTGCAAAAACAAACAAAATCTTCAAAAAGGACATTATTCCTACATGGTTATTTTAGTTGATAGTTTGTTGCTGAGAGGGACAGTCTTAAACTGATGTCTCTGTATTCCTAAAAGATACTTTTAAGATTTATCTGTTAAATCTGAAAAGGATCATTGTCCTCTTTCTCTTTTCCCACATGCACGATGGAGAATGTCCAACTTTTCTCGGTTTATTATTTAACAATGAGTTTGAGAGTTTAAAATAAGTTTGAATTCTGCTGACTAAGAAATTGTGATCATTCAATCTCCTTAGGACAGAAGTTGACTCTTGTTTCATCTAGAAAACAGTTCTTAAAGATATCACATGTTTACTGCTTGAATATGGTAGGCATTACTAATTTCAAAATGATACAAAATATTACATCTGGAATTACTTTGTTAACACTTAATTCTGGTGGGAAAGTCATAACAGGACTTGGTGAAATCCTGAAATTTTCACATTTCAGGATTTTCTTTTTTTTTTTTTACATTTCAGGATTTTCTAAATTTAAACAGGACTTTGCCCTATTGGAAGGACTCAGTGGATTCTGCTGTGGGCTTTTCAGAGAGAGAGAGGAGAAAGAGGAAAGAAGAATGAGGGAGAGGAGATAAGAAATATGAGATGTGGGATCCCTGGGTGGCGCAGCGGTTTGGCGCCTGCCTTTGGCCCGGGGCGCGATCCCGGAGACCCGGGATCGAGTCCCACATCGGGTTCCCGGTGCATGGAGCCTGCTTCTCCCTCTGCCTGTGTCTCTGCCTCTCTCTCTCTCTCTCTCTCTCTCTGTGACTATCATAAATAAATTAAAAAAAAAATTAAAAAAAAAAAAGAAATATGAGATGTTTCAGTGAGAATCATGAGCACTTAGATTCATCAAGAAAATTGCTTAGCAGCTTGTAGTGGGCATCTTTGTTTAACTTTCCAAAGAACAATAACAGTATGCTCCTGCTTAACATATAGGATTCTCCTTCACACAGGTTCTCATCCTGAAAGAAGAGACACAGAATCCCACTAGTCATTACGTAGAATTCTGTGTGATATTAATTCCTCTTTATTTCAGCCACAGTCCTGGACAGTCTGGTCTGTACCTAAAGGCTCTGAGGTTAATCACCACCACTTACCTTATTTAAAATAGCTGGGGAAAGGTGCAACAGAAAAACAGAGAATGATTAATATACACAAATACAAGCAAAAACAGAAGTATGCATATTTCCTCGAATGTTTACTCTACCTGGTCAGATGCCATATTGATGTTTACAACTCCTTCCTTCACAATGTGTTTCGTGTTACATCTACCCTGCTAATTAGGGCACTATACCTCCAGAGGGATGTGAGCCACGAGTGTTGTCATTTATAGTATGTTGCTATAATCTTCCATTGACTTTTGCTACTGAGATCTGGAAGCCCAGGGTCCCCTCTGAAAGAGATCTGCACCCCACTCTGAAACCTCTTAGTATCCAGATATGGCCCTCCCTGTACACATTTTGCATTGGCAATCCTATCTGGTAATCAGGATCAATCATCTAAGCCAGCACGATAATTCCTTTAATTGCCTGTTGGTTCAGGGAGAGCTAAAAAATAGCTGGGGGAAAAAATAGCTGGGAGATATCTAAACTTCTAGTTCAATAGAGTGATTACTGTGTCCCCTGTGGAAGCATTCCTCCATTAGACACTAAGACCTCTACCCAGGTTGAGCCCAATGTAATGGTGATGAAAAGTGAAAATTTTTGCACATGAATCTATGTGTAAGAATAAAAGATCATCTTACATCCATTAGGATCACTACTATCCAAAAAAAAAAAAAAAGTAATGTTTGTGAAGATGTGGAGAAATTGGAACCCTTGCACACTGTTGGTGGGAATGTAGCATGGTACAGCTACTATGGAAAATAGTATGATGTTCCTCAAAAAAATGAAAAATAGAATTACCATATGATCCAGCAATTCCACTTTGGGGCATATACTCAAAAGAATTGAAAGCAAGGTCTAAAAGAGATATTTGTACACCCATGTTCATAGCTGCATTATTCACAACAGCTAAAACATAAAAGCAACACAAATGTCCACAAATGAGTGAATGAATAAACAAAAGGTGGTATATCCATACAATGGAGTATCATTTAGCCTTTAAAAGGAGGAAATTCTGACATATGGATGAACCTTAAGGATATTATGCTAAGTTTATAAGCCAGTCACAAAAGGACAAATATTGTATGGTTTTGCTTATGGGAGGTATCTATAGTAGTTAAAATCACAAAAATGGATAGTCGAAGGGCTGCCAGGGATTTGGGGGAAAAGGAAAGGGGATGGCAGTTATTGTTTAATGGGAACAGAGTTTCAGTTTTGCAAAATGAAGAGTCCTGGTTATGGATGGTGGTGATGGTTGCACAGCAATGTGAACATAGTTAAAGCCACCAGACTTTACACTTAAAAATAGTTAAGATGGTCAATTTTGTTATGCATATTCTACCATAATAAAGGAAAGAGAGAATGAAAGGAACCATTTCCAATTCTACCTTTGATTTCCAGCCCCAGGGTTCTGGCTATGGGAGAAAAACAGCCCTAGATGCTGATCGTTGGCTCTAAGTGTGTGCTGTATCCTATAGGACAGACTCCCAAGCTTGCAGGCATTATCTGACAGCTAGCACAAAAAATGAACTCTTCTATGGGCCACATCAATATTCTAAAAGCTCCACAGCTTTTCAAAGATGTGAGGCTCCCGTACAAAAGCATTTCTCAATTCCCAAGAGGCATGCTCTGCACACTCTCAGGTTACAGGGAGAGTCACAGGTGAGATATTTCCTCCACCATGTCTACCTCAGTCAGCCTGGATTCTGTCCTTTATATCAGTGATTCTCCAAGCATAAGCCATGGAGAAACTTCTTAGAAATGGAAATTGTTGGCTTCTGCCACAAACCTACTGTATTAGAATTTTCAGGAGTGAAGCTCACCAATTTGTGTTCTAATAGGCATATGCAAGTGTGAAAGCAGCTGTTCAGTATTAAACTAGGAATGTTCTTTTTTTCCCCCAAAGATTTTATTTATTTATTCATAAGAGACACAGAGAGACAGGCAGAGATACAGGCAGAGGGAGAAGCAGGCTCCCTGAAAGGAGCCTAATGTGGGATCCCACCCCAGGACTCTGGGATCACACCCTGAGCCACAGGCAGATGCTCAACTGCTGAGCCATCCAGGCATCCCAACTAGGAATGTTCTGCCTCTCAGCCTCATCAAATGTAGGCTGAGATAATTTCAGGTTTTAGTCAACCAATCAAACAATCCATTAAACCCACTTCTAGCTACTCAAGCTACACAAATCCTGAAGTCCTAGTAAGTTGAATCCATATCCCTAACTCCTGTCTAATCAAATAAAATACTCTCTTCCCCTTGATCTAATCTCCTTACAATCCATTTCCATGCATTTCCCCCAGATTTTGGCAGATAAGTTAGTAAAATCATATAATTCTTTCATCATCCTGTAGTTCTTTTGGTATGTAGACAACATAGTAGTTGGGGCATGTTGGGATCTGACTCTAGTTAGGGTCTGAAGGCAATGAGGAGAAATGGGGGGTAGGGGCAGGGAGTCCCTGAAGAAGATCACTAACCTCTTACAAACCAACGGCCTCAAATGAGGTCATTACATTGTCCAAGCAAGAAAGGCTTGGATTACATATGAGTTCAATGTTTTCAGATATATCCAAATTCACTCAAATGTCCTGCCCAATTCCTTCCTACTCATTACAAGGAATCAGTGAAAGGAGTCGAAAAGCCTGGAGGAGCAAAAGTGGGAAGATGGTGTTACTGATCTGTAATAGAGTCCGTGAGTCTGTACGTAACACTGCGGCTGATAAAGGAGTTGTTGGCAGCAGAAAAGCTTCATCTTCCATCACATTTGCAAATCTGTCATTGGCTTCCTGGTGGTGGAAGCTAATTGGGCTGCATCTGACAAAGGAACCTGGGAAATGTAGTTTTGGGGCTTCCATTTTGGAAAGCATAGAGGAGATACAGCACAGCAGGTATGAGGCACAGTGCCTCCAGACAATAGTTGGCTGTATTTACATATTTAAGAATTATTTTGAAGAGAGTAATATGAGCCCATGGTAAAAATTCAACACTGTAAAATAGGCACATAATAAGCCTTTATCCTATCCTTCTTTCTCCTCAGAGGAAATGATGTTCACCTGTTAGTTATATTTTATTCTAGAGATATCTAATATATACATAAGTTATGTGTTTTATAGAGGGATTAGGGGTGGACTGGGATTATCTTTTTCTTTTTCTTTTAAAAAAGTTTAAAACTATGTTCAAAGTTTCAACAGCAGCTAAAGGAATCAAGAACATGAATTCAATTAAAAATTTTTTTCTTGTGATGGTCTTTTTCATGAGTCTACTTGGTTAGACTCAGTTCCTAAATACTCAATCAAACATTAGTGTTGATGTTGCTATGAAGGCATTTTGTAGATGTGATTAAACCTAGAACAATCTGGTAATAAATTACAATAATCTTGGTGGACCTGATATGATTTATTGAAAGGCCTTAAAACCAGGGCTGAGGGTTCCCTGAAGGAATAAGTTTTAGCCCACACCCATGAGTTCTGGCCTGATCTTCCCAACAGCCTGCCCCTTGGATGTCAGGCTTGCCCAGCCAGCCCCCACTATCCTATAAGCCAATTATTTGCAATAAGTCTCTTAATATATATCTCTTATGTGTTATGCTTCTCTAGTTGAACCCTAAGTGATATACTTGCTTTATCACATATTTATCATTTCTCTATCCGTTCATTAAGCCAGTGTATTTTGTTATGCATTTAAAAGTAAACTTCCCATCATACACTTTCTTTTAAAATTTCACTCTGCATATCACTAACTACAATCCTTTATTCCTCCCCCCCTTTTTTTGTAGAATTTACATACAGAGCAAAGTCTTAGAAAATGGTGGCTAGACCTTGGTGCCTCCACAGTAATAACCATCAAGCTGTAAAAAATAATCAGAATAATTTCAGAACTCTGGAATGTGATCAGACATTTATAGCAACTAGCAGAGTAGTTGATGAATGAAGAGGTTGCTCAACATCAGCTGGAGTGGCTTCCCTGGTGGCATTTATTAGAAAATTTATTTTTTGATTTAGACATTTATGGAAATCTCTATCAAGTCACAAACTGATCATAGAGATAATGGAACAGAAACTTCAGTGACCACACACAATAAGGAATACAAAGTTTGAAAAATATTTTGGAAAAGTCACTTTGCAAACGGACAAATACAGCCCTCCACAAGAAACAAAAACAATTTCTGAGGAGGGAGAAAATTTAATTCTAGGGCTACCACATTATAGTACTCAAATATCCAATTATAAATAAAAAAATTATAAAGAATACAAAGTAACAAGTATATATCAGTCATTCACAGGGAAAAAATAATTTGACAGAAATTATCTCTGAGGAAGCTTAGGCATTGGGATTACTACTTGAGGACATTAAATCAACTGTCTTAACATGCTCAATGAGGTAAAGAAAACTATGGACAAAGACTAAAGGAAACCAGGAGAATAACATATGAACAAGTAGAAAATGTAAATGAGAGAAAAATTACACAAGGAACTAAATCAAAACTCTAAAGTTCAAAAGTACAATAACTGAAGTGAAAATTCTCTAGAGACAGAAAGGGAAACAAAAAATTTTGAAGAAATAATGGCCAAAAACATCCCAGATTTGAAGTAACACCTAAATCTATACATCCAAAAACCACAGTAAACTCTAAGAGATAAACTCAAAGAGATCCACAGTGAGATACAGTATAATAAATCTTCAAAACAAAAAAAAAATAAATCTTCAAAGCCAAAGATAAAGAATTTTGAAAGCAGCAAAAGTCAACTCATTATGTACAAGAGATCTTCAATTAGATTAACAGCTAATTTTTATCAGAATCATGGAGAGCAGAAAGCAATGGGATAGCATATTAAAAGTGCCAAAGAATAAAAACCACCAAGTAAGAATTCTACATCTGGCAAAACTATGTTTCAAAAAGCCCCAGATAAACAAAAGCTAAGGGAGTTTGTCATTAGTAGATCTGCCCTACAAGAAATGCTAAAGAAATACCTCCAGGCTGTAGGACACCTGGCAGTACCCTGAAGCTATATGAAGACAGGAAAGAACAAGGTAGGGGATCCCTGGGTGGCTCAGTGGTTTAGCGCCTGCCTTCAGCCCAGGGCATGATCCTGGAGTCCCCGAATCCAGTCCCACATCAGGCTCCCGGCATGGAGCCTGCTTCTCCTTCTGTCTGTGTCTCTGCCTCTTTCTCTCTATGTCTATCAAGAATAAATAAATAAAATCTTAAAAAAAAAAAAAAGGGAAAGAACAAGGTAACCACACAGGTAAACATAAAGACTGGTAATAATGTACTTTTGATTTGTAACTCCTCTGTTTCTTCATATAATTAAAAGACAAATGCATAAAGCAATAATTATAAATCTATATATATATGGGCACATTGTATAAAAATGTAACCTGTGACACAACAATAAAAAGGGGAAGAAGGGAGAGGTATGGGAGCAGAGTATGTACTATTTAAATAACACTGGGTATTATTCAAATTAGGTTATTATAAGCTTAAGATGCTAATTGTAATTCAAAAGTCAACCCCAAGAACACAGATAACACCCTTTTGAACTTGGCCACAGTAACTTCTTGCAAGATACATCCATGAAGGCAAGAGAAAAGCAAAAATGAACTATTGGGACTTCATCAAGGTAAGAAGCTTTTTCACAGCCAAAGAAACAGTCAACAAAACTAAAAGACAACCTACAGAATGGGAGAAGGTATTTGCAAATGACCTATCAGATAAAGGGCTAGTATCCAAGATCTATAAAGAACTTATTAAACTCAACAGCAGGGTTCCCTGGGTGGTGCAGCGGTCTGGCGCCTGCCTTTGGCCCAGGGCGTGATCCTGGAGATCCGGGATCGAGTCCCACGTTGGGCTCCCGGTGCATGGAGCCTGCTTCTCCCTCTGCCTGTGTCTCTGCCTCTAAAAAACAAAAACAAAAACAAAAACAAAAACAAAACTCAACAGCAAAGAAACAAACAATCCACTCATGAAATGGGCAAAAGACATGAACAGAAATCTCACAGAGGAAGACATAGACATGGCCAACAAGCACATGAGAAAATGCTCTGCATCACTTGCCATCAGGGAGATACAAATCAAAACCACAATGAGATGCCACCTCACACCAGTGAGAATGGGGAAAATTAACAAGGCAGGAAATAACAAATGTTGGAGAGGCTGTGGAGAAAGGGGAACCTCTTGAACTGGTGCAGCCACTCTGGAAAACTGTGTGCACGTTCCTCAAAGAGTTAAAAAGAGATTTGCCCTACGACCCAGCAATTGCACTGCTGGGGATTTATCCCAAAGATACAGATGCAGTGAAATGCGGGGACACCTGCACCCCGATGTTTTTTAGATTCTTTTTTTTTTTTTAATTTTTTTTTTAATTTTTATTTATTTATGATAGTCACAGAGAGAGAGAGAGAGAGGCAGAGACATAGGCAGAGGGAGAAGCAGGCTCCATGCACCGGGAGCCTGATGTGGGATTCGATCCCGGGTCTCCAGGATCGCGCCCTGGGCCAAAGGCAGGCGCCAAACCGCTGCGCCACCCAGGGATCCCCACCCCGATGTTTATAGCAGCAATGTCCACAATAGCCAAACTGTGGAAGGAGCCTCTGTGTCCTTCAACAGATGAATGGATAAAGAAGATGTGATCTATATATACAATAGCATATTACTGAGCCATTAGAAACGACAAATACCCACCATTTGCTTCAACGTGGATGGAACTGGAGGGTATTATGCTGAGTGAAATAAGTCAACTGGAGAAGGACCAACATTATATGGTCTCATTCATTTGGGGAATATAAAAAAATAGTCAAAGGGAATAAAGGGGAAAGGAGAAAAAATGAGTGGGAAATATCAGAAAGGGAGACAGAACATGAGAGACTCCTAACTCTGGAAAAGAACTAGGGATGGTGGAAGGGGAGGTGGGGGGGGGGGGTGACTGGGTGACGGGCACTGAGGGGGGTACTTGATGGGATGAGCACTGGGTGTTATTCTATATGAGCACTGGGTGTTATTCTATATGTTGGCAAAACACCAATAAAAAATAAATTTATGAAAAAAAGTCAACCCCAAAGAAAATAACTAAAAAATATACAGAAAGGGAAAGAAGAGGTAAATAAAAATGAGGCACTACAATAAATTGAATACAAAAAGAGTAGTATTGGAGGAATTGAGGAACAATAATCACATAAGACATGCAGAAAACAAGTAGATAATTGGCAGAAGAAATTCCTTCTGAAAACCACAACACAGTGATGAAAAAATTTAAAGAAAACTAAATAGGGGCAACTGGGTGGCTCAGTTGGTTAAGCATCTGCCTTTAGCTCAGGTCATAATCCCAGGGATCAAGCCCTACATCTGGGTCTCTGCTCAGTGGAAAATCTGCTTCTCCCTCTCCCTCTGTGCTCAATCTCTCCCTCAAATAAGTAAATAAACTCTTAAAAAAAAAAAAAAAAGAAGAAGAAGAAGACTTAATTAATGGAAAGACATTCTGTGTTCATGGAATGGAAGACTTAATATTGTTAATATTGTCAATGCTACCCAAAGCAATCTAGAAAATCAATGAAATCCCTACTAAAATCCCTAAGGTATTTCTTGCAGGAATAGAAAACCCAACCTAAAATTAATCTGGAATCTCAAGGGACCCCAAGTAGCCAAAACAATTTTTTTGGTAAAGATTTTATGTATTTATTTATTTGAGAGAGAGGGAGAGAGGGAGGAGCAGAGGGAGAGGGACAAGCGGATTCCGTGATGATCTTGGAGCTCCACCACAGGCTCGATCCCAAGGTCATGACCTGAGCTGAAATCAAGATTTGGAGGCTTAACTGACTGAGCCACCCAAAACAGTCTCAAAAAACAAAAATCGATTGGAAGACTCACATTTCTCAATGTCAAAACTTACTACAATCATCTATATACAATCTAAGAAGCTACAATAATTAAACAGCATGGCATTGGCATAGGGAAAAATAACAGACCAATGGAATAAACAGCCCAGGAATTAACTCTCATGTGTATGGCCAGTGGATTTTCACCAAGGGTGCCAATATCAGTCAATGGAGAAATAATATTCTCTATAACAAACATGGGAGGGAAGCTAGAAATCTGTGTGCAGAGTGAAGTTGGACTTTTACTTTACTCCATGTGCAAAAATTTACTGAAAATGGATCAAAGACTTAAATTGAATGGCTAAAACACTTTGAAAACAACATGAGGGAAAATCTTTGTGAATTTGCATTTGTCAGAGGGCTCTTAAATACAACAACAAAAGTCCATGCAATCAAATAAAATCTAGATAAATTGGAGTTCTTCAAAATGTGAGACTCTGGTGCATCAAGCAACACCATAAAATAAGTGAAAAGACAACTAGCAGAGTGGGAGAAAATATTTGCAAATCATTTATCTAATAACGGTTTAATACCCAGAATATATAAAGAATTTCTACAACTTGACATCAAACAACCAAATTTAAAAATGGGCAAAGGACTTGAGTAGACATACAAATAACCAATTAGCATATAAGTTAATGAGCACAGCATTAGTCATTAGGAAAATGCAAATCAAAACCACATGAGATACCATTTTGCATCCATGAGGATGGCTATAATTTCTTTTTGAAAAGGAAAATAACTTGTTGGTAAGGATGTGGAGACACTGGTCATGTGTTGCTGTGGGAATGTAAAATGGTTCAGCTGCTGTGAAAAAGCTTGTCAGTTCCTCACAAAGGTAAACATAGAATTTGTACATGACCCAGTAATTCTATTCCTTGGTATATACTAAAAAAAAAACAAACAAACCGAAAACAATGATTCAAACAGATAATTCTACACCAGTATTCACAGCAGCATTATTCATAATAACCAATGGGTGGAAACAACCGAATGTCCATCAGCAGAAAAATGGGTAACCAAATTTGTATACACACAATGGAATAATATTCAACCACAAAAAGGAATGAAGTTTTGGTTCATGCTACAGCATGGATGAACCATGTAACATTATGCTAAGTGAAAAAAGCCAGACTCAAAAGGACAAGTGGTATGAGATTCCACTTATGTGATGTATCTAGTGAGAAGTCTAGCTCCTGGTTAGAAACCTTTGAGTGACTTCTCAGGCCTGACCACAGGCCATCACAAAGGCTTTCCTTATCAAGCATCACAGGCCTGGGTGGGAGGGGGTTGCTTGGTCAAAGCTTTCTCCCCCTTGGGCTTAGCAGGAGCACTTCCGCCTCCTTGACTTCAGTCAACCCCTGGCTGGCCACACTCCTTGCCTAGGTGCATTCCTGGCCCAGGCGCCTTCGTTGTCAGGTCTCTCTCTATCCGAGGCCTGGGGCAGAGATCTCAGGCAGCCAGCCACCTATTTTGTAAATAAAGGTTTACTGGAGCACAGCCCTACCTGTTTATTTATTGTCTATATCTAACTATGCAGAGTTAAGCAGTTGCAACAGAGATTACCACAATATTACCATATTTTAGGCACACAAGCCTAAAATATTTACTATCTAGCCCTTTAAGAAAAAGTATGCCAATTTCTGCTATTGATCAATGTGAGAGGGAATTGATACCCTAAGAATGAGGAGTCTTCCTATTCATGAGTATGACATTTTGCTGTTTATTTAAATATTCCCTGATTTCTCTTAGCAAAATGTTTTGTACTTTTCGACATAGAAGCCTTGCATGTTGGGCACCTGGGAGGCTCAGTTAATTAAGCATCTGCCCTCAGCTCAGGTCAAGATCCCAGGGTCCTGCTCTGTAGGGAGCCTGCTTTTTCCTCTCCCTCTGCCTGCTACTCCCCCTGCTTGTGCTCTCTCTCTCTCTTTGTCAAATAATTAAATAAAATCTAAAAGAAAAAAAAAGAAGTGCTGTATGTCTTTTGTTACATTTATTCCTAGTAATTTTATTGTTTTGGAGACATTATTATAAATGGAAATGCTTTAAGGTTTTATTTCCAATTCTTTGCTCTTGGTGAATAAAATACAATTAAATTTTGTATAGTAATTTTGTTTCTTGTGGAATTGCTTAATTCACTTCCAGGTTCTAGTAGTTGTAAATTCCATAGCATTTTCTATCTAAACAATCTTATTATCAGAGAGTCAGTTTTAATTCTTCCTTTTGGATTTTTGTGCCTTTTATTTCTTCTTTTCTTGCTTTGTTGTTGTTGTTTTTTTAAATTTTTTTTAAGATTTTATTTATTTACTCATAGAGATGCAGAGAGAGAGAGAGAGAGACAGGCGGAGGGAGAAGCAGGCTCCACGCAGAGAGCCTGACATGGGACTCAATCCAGGAACTCCAGGATCACGCCCCGGGCTGCAGGCAGCGCTAAACCGCTGCACCACCAGGGCTGCCCTGCTTTGTTGTTTGAATAGAGTTGGTATTAGTTTGTTCACAATCTTATAGAATTCCATTAAACAAGATATTAAGGGTAGGGTTTCTTTTTTACAGATGTCTTTTATCAGTTTGACGGATTTCCTTATTATTCCTAGTTTACTGGGAGTTTTTATGATGAATGAGTATTGAACATTTTGTCAAATGCTTTTCCTGAATTTATTGAAGTATGGTTGTCCTTTATTATCCTAATATAATGAATAACATTTGTTTTTCTAATGCTAAACCTATTTTGCCTTACTGGGATAAATGTTATTTGGTCATGATGTATTATTCTTTTATCTACTGTTGGATTAAATTTTTTATTATTTTCTTATTGATTTTTTCATCCATGTTAATAGACTATTGGCCTATAATTTTTTAACATACTCTTCATAAGAAAAAAAATGTAAAAAAAATGTATTTTGGCATTAGAGTTCTACTTTGGAAAGTATTCCATATTCCTATTTTTTGAAAGAATTTTTTAAAAAGATTTTATTTGGGAATCCCTGAGTGGCTCAGTGGTCTAGCACCTGCCTTAGGCCCAGGGCGTGATCCTGGGGTCCCGGGATTGAGTCCCACATCAGGCTCCCTGCCTGCTTCTCCCTCTGCTTATGTCTCTGCCTCTCTCTCTCTCTCTCTCCCTCTCATGAATGAATAAATAAAATCTTTAAAAATTTACTTATTTATTTATTTGAGAGAGAGAGATTATAAGTGGGGAGAGCGAAAGAGGTTGAAGCAGACTCCCTGCTGACCAGGGAGCTGGACTCAACCCCAGGACCCTAAGCTAAAGGGAGATGCTTAACCACCTGAGCCACCCACGTGGCCTGAAAGAATTTATGTAAGATTGGTGCTATTTATCTCTTGAATATTTGGTAGAATGTACTAATGAAATCATCTGGGCCTAATTTCTTTCTCTCTCTTTCTCTATTTCTCTTTCTTTCTTCTTTCTTTCTTTCTTTCTTTCTTTCTTTCTTTCTTTCTTTCTTTCTTTCTTTCTTCCTAAATATTTTATTTATTTATTCATGAGAGACACAGAGAGAGAGAGGCAGAGACATAGGCAGGAAGAGAAGCAGGCTCCCTGCCCCAAGCCCAATGCAGGGCTCTGTCCCAGGACCCTGAGATCATGACCTGAGCCAAAGGCAGATGCTCAACCACTGAGTTACCCAGTCACCCCTGGGCCTGGTTTCTTTGTGGATTTTTTTTTTTTAATGAATTGCATTTCTTTAATAGACACAATTTTGTTTCTATCTATTATTTTGTCATCTTGTTTAAGTTTTGGTAAGTTGTATTTTTCAAGTGATATATTCCTTTCTTCTAAGTACATGAAATTTGTAGGCATGACATTGTTCATAATAATCTCTTATTATTCTTTTAATACTTTTTTTAATTTATTTTTTCTTTTAATACTTTTGGGTTCTGTTGCAAAGTCCCTCTTTCACCCCTCATATTGCTAACTTGTATTATTTCTATATTTTTAAAATTACTCTAGCTAAGGTATATCAATTTTGTTAATCTTGCCAAAGAAACACTGGCCTTGCTAGCTTAAAAATTATTTTTCATTTTATTAATTTATTGACTTAATTTTATAATTTCCTCTCTTCTACTATTCTGAGGTAACTTTGCTCTTCATTTTCTAGCTTTCTAAGGTAGATCCTTAGGTAATTGACTTAAGACATTTCTTTTCTTTCTTTTTTTTAAAATATTTTATTTATTTATGAGAGATGCAGTGAGAGAGAGAGAGAGGCAGAGACAGTCAGAGAGAGAAGCAGGCCCCATGCAGGGAGCCTGATGTGGGACTTGATCCCAGGTCCCCAGGATCAGGCCCTGGGCTAAAGGCAGCACTAAACCACTGAGCCACCAGGGCTGCCCAAGACATTTCTTTTTTAATAGAAGCATTTGAACCTCTAAACTTTTCTCTAAGCATTGCCTTAACTATAGCCTAGAAATTTTTATTTTTATTATCATTTGGTTCAAAATCTTTTCTAATTTTTCTTGTGATTAGTTCTTTGATTTATGAATTACTTGGCTAATTAGCCATGTGTACATCTTCTTTGGTGAAGTATCAATTTGGGTATTTTGATCTTTTTTTTTTTCCTCAGGGGAGTGTTAACACAGTCCCCTACCACCATATAGAAAATTGTAGGGGGGTAGCAATGAATGAGACTTGCTCTAGGAAAACCACTTTTGCAACCATGGTATCTCTTATGCCAGGTGAGAGTTGTTTGTTTTTTTGTGGATCCCCCCCCCCCCATTTTAAAATCAGGATTATTTGCTTTTATTGTTGAGTTCTTAGCTATCATTTCTTCATTCTCTTTCCCCTGTCCTTCTGGAACTTGAATTGCATTTATGTTAGACTTTTTGCTATTATTGCATTGGTCCCTGGGTTACTATTTGGTTTTTATTTTCTCTATTTTTCAAATTGAATTATTTCTATTGATCTATCCTCAGATTCACTTACTATTTCATTGTCATCTATATTTCACTGTTAAGCCCAATCCAGTGAATTTTTTTGTGACAGGCAACAGGGTTCAACTGCAGAGTTTCCTATGGATTCTTTCTGTAGTTTCTATTTCTCTGCTGAGATTTCCTATCTTTTCATTCATTGTGACAATATTTTTCTTTGTGTCAGCGGTCAGCAAATGACAATCTGTGGGCCTAATTTGGCTATTTTTGTAAACAAAATTTAATTGCTAAATCACCACACTCTTTGTTTATAGGATGTATATAGGGGTACATGTTGTTTGTAACTGCTTTTACAGTACAATTGCAGAGCTGAGCAGTTGCAACAGAGATCTTATGTGGGCCACAAAACCAAAAATATGGGATCCCTGGGTGGCGCAGTGGTTTGGCGCCTGCCTTTGGCCCAGGGTGTGATCCTGGAGAACCAGGATCGAATCCCACGTCGGGCTCCCGGTGCGTGGAGCCTGCATCTCCCTCTGCCTGTGTCTCTGCCTCTCTCTCTCTCTCTCTCTCTCTGTGTGACTATCATAAATAAATTTTTAGAAAAAATTTTAAAAAATACTTGTTATTTGACCTTTTACAGGAAAACTTTGGTAACTTCTGCTTTATGTCATTGAGCATAGTTACTATTAAAATTCTTGTTTGCTATACAGTATTTAAGTCAGTTTAGGATTAGTCTTTAAGGATAGTCTCCTTTCTTCAGAATTGGTCACTTCTTCCTGGTTGTTCATAGTGGAGTAATTTTTTATTTTAACATAGACACTGTGAATGTTATGTTGTGCAGATTCTAAACTCTATTCCAATCCTCTGAAGAGTGGTTTTTTTTTTTTTTAATTGTCATAACTTTAGATTCTGTGTCTTTGGATAGCAGCTCAAATCTCAATTCAGTTCTTCATTCTTTGCTGTGCTACTTTGGGGGTAAGCCAGAGACAGGGATTGGTTACCATACAGAATTCGAGGCTTCTTTTCTCTGGCTCCTCTTTCTTCCAGAATTCCTCTGTCACTTGCTAGCAGCTATGGTTTGTCTGAACTCTGGATTTTCAGGTCAGAACATCTGTAGGTTTACTATTGGAGTTTTAGCCACCCCTGCAATATAGACTATTGCTTACCCTTAGGCTAAAAGCTATAAAAACAGGAAATTCATTGCAAGTTGTTCTTTCTCCCAGGTGTTGACTGCCCTCCAGAAACTGCTGGCTTTTGTTCACTTTCTGATATTGTAGTCATTGCTTTTGCTTCGTTTTGTTTCTCTTGTTGTTGCTGTTCAGAGATTCTAGTTCTCTGCAGACAGGTCAGTTCCATTAGGAGCTTGCTCAACCACATCAGAAACAGAACCTGTTTAAATCTCTTTTAAGCTATAGACCTCATTTCTCTGTTTTTCCTTCCTTTTAATTTGCTTGTTGAAGAAATGGAATAGTTGGTCCTGTGGATGTTCCCCACTTGGATATTTTGCTATCGCATCACCATGACATAATTTTATTCTAAAAAAAATTTCGTCATATTTCCTCAAGTCTCTCTTACTGTTTTTGAAGAAATAAAATGTGCCTAACTCTGGTGTATTCTTTTTGTGAGGCATTGGTTGAAAGGATGTTCCATAATGTATCCATCCTAACTCCTGATGATTGTTTCAAACAATGTGGCAATGAATTGACCTGGAACCTCCATCCTGTGTGCAAATATGTAACCATATATGATGTAGTTTTGCTTAGTCAGATGGTACTTGTATTTATATTTACAGATATTGCCCTCTAAGAATTTATGTCACTTTACCTTCCAAGGATATCTGCCTCCCCAAAAGTTTGTGCTATGTAATTAGTTTTTAAAGTGTGTCACATTAGTTTTCTAGGGCTACCATAACACATGGACACAAGCTGGGGGGTTTAAAACCACAAAATCCTTTTTCTCTCACACTTCTAGAGCTGAAAGTCTGAAATCCAGGAGTCGACAGGGCTGGTTCCTACTGGGGGCTCTGAAGGAGAAACTATTTCATGCTTCTCTCCTAGCTTCTGGAAGTTGCCAGAGATCCTTGGCATTCCTTGGCTTGCAGATGCTTCACTCCAGTCTCTTTCTCCATCTTCACCTAGCCTTCTCCCTTGTGTCTCTGTGTCACAATATCTTTGTTTTTCTGCCAGTCCCAGCTGGTAGTATTTCTGTAAAGATATGTGAGTAGATCCACAACTCACACACCTAATCTCTCCAGCAAAGAATGATCCAGGCACGGCACTGGTATTCTCTCACGCTTTCTCATCTTTTGGATATGAGGAGACTTCTCCAAATCTTTGAGTTCTGGTTCCTTTTCCTTGCTTCACAATTCCTTCCTCCATTTATCACTCTCATCTTGCATTTTCCTATTAGCAGGAAGGAGAAACCAGGCTTCCATACCAATACCTTCCATATTTTGCTGGACTTTCCTTACCCAAATAGCCAAGTTCATCCCTTGCAAGTTCTACTTCACATTTGACAGCAGAAACCAATTCAACCAAATTCCTGCCACTTTATTTTTTTTTTAAAGATTTATTTATTTATTTATTTATTTATTTATTTATTGGAGACAGAGAAAGAGAGGCAGAGACATAGGCAGAGGGAGAAGCAGGCTCCTCGCCGGGAGCCTGATGTGGGACTTAATCCCGGATCCTGGGATCACACCCTGAGCCGAAGGCAGACGTTCAACCGCTGAACCACCCAGGCATCCCAATTTCTGCCACTTTATAACAGGCATCACTTTTTTCCAGTGTCCAATGACCTGCTCATTTCCTTTGAAACCTTAACAGGAAACTTTGACATCCATATCCTAGGCTGCCATGCCAATATTCTGCTCATGATGACATACGTATTTTCTAAGACAACAGAAGCCTTCTCTCTTCACTTCTTTTTGGATCTTTCAGCAGAATTACCTTTCACACACATATTTCTATCAGCAGTTTCTTCAAGGCAATTTAGCCTTTTTCTATCAAGGATCTCAAAATTCTTCCAGTCTCTTTCTACCCATAACCCAATTCCAAAGCCCCTTCTGTGTTTTTGGGCATTGGTTACACCAGAACCCCACTGACAGGTACCAAAATCTGCATTCATTTCCTAGGGCTGCTGTAACACATTATGGCAAAATAGATGGTTTAACAACAGAGATGTATTTTCCCACAGTTCTGAAGGCCAGAAGTCTGAAATTGAGGTGTTGGCAGGGCTGTGCTCTCTCTGAAATTTCTAGGGGAGAAATCCTTCCTTGCTTCTTCCTCCTTCCTGGTGGTTGCCAGCCACCTTTGGTATCCCTTGGCTTAGAACTCCACCACTCCAACCTGTGTCTCTCTCTCTCTGTGTTGTTCCTATGCATCTGTGTCTCTAATCTCCTTCTGTCCTTATAGGGATTCTGGTCATTAGACTTAGGGCTCATCTCAATCTAGTATCTTCTCATCTTGATCATATTTATAAAGACCTTATTTAGAAATAAAGTACTGGAGGTTAGGATTCTAAAACATCTTTAGGGGGAGGCTGGGAACAATTCAACACACAATAAAACTCTCTAAATCTTTGACATGTTTTGTCTTTATCCTGCAGCTGAGAGCTTCATTTCTGGTGGTGTGATTTCCTGATACCAACAGCTGGATGGACACAAACCTGGATATCATATGGCTTATTGGAAACTCTCCTCAAGACTCTAGGCTTTTCCTGCTGGCCTGGGCTCCCATCTCCATCTGGTGCCTGACTCCTTTTCTTTTGGTACCAGCAATCTTAGGAATCTTCTCACTCAGTGCAGCCTTACTGGTATTGTATGTCAAGGTGTCCTGCACTCCTGTAGCCAAGGGGAGGTAGAGTGACTCAAGTTAAGCCAATCAGGATCTTCCTGCTGGGCCTTTGACACCCCCCCTCCCCTGCCCAAGGATGGAAAAATAGGTGGAATAAAGTCAACTTTGTGTCAGGGGTCTCCCAGACTACTTATAAGATTGGTGATTCACTAGAAGTGCTCACAGAACTCAGAGAAACTGTAGTACTCATGGTTTTAGTTTATCCTTGTGAAAAGATATAGATTAGAACTAACAAAGGAAAGGGTACAATAGGGCAATCCAGGAGAAACTAGGGATGAGCTTACAGTTGCCTTCTCCCAGTAGATTTCTATGTGCTTAATTCTTCCACCATGATGTGTGACAACCTACACAAAGTATTGTCAATCAGGAGAGTTCACTTGAATCTTGGGTTTTTATTGGCTGCCAGTCACATAGCCATGGAGGATCCGCACACTAAACTTAGCTCCTCATACTCCAGCCCCAGCTCAGAGATCAGTCTGATATGGTGTGGCCCAGCACTTCCAGCAAATAAAAAAAAGGCATTTACCATAAATTACATTGTCCACAGAAACTACGGGCATGGCCAAATTCTAGTTACACAATGACACTCTTATCAAGCAGGATACTCCAAGGACTTAGGGGCTCCTGGTGCTGTCTCCATGGAGCTCTTGAGAGCCAGTCCTTCTTTTGGAATGTGCAGAATTTGAGTAACCCACACCTGCTAAGTTAACCTTTTATTGCCCACACTGTCCTTGCATTCAAGGTTTCCTCAAAAGAGAGGTAATTTTAGCTGCACTTCTGAGAAGGGAGATTTGTGGACATGATACATACCTTAAGGTAGGTAGACTAACTTGTCTGATGGGTGAGTTTGAGAAACAAAATATGAGCTTGTTTTACTCAATCCCTGTTGGATTCACTCTTGTGGCTCTGCCTGCTTGCTCTTTGCCATGTTATTTCTCAAGCATGCCAGACCTATTTCAGCTTGAGGGCCTCTGTCCTTTCTGCTTCTCTGTCAGAAATGTTCCTCTCCCACCTTGACATACAATCCCAGTAAGGCTGCACTGAGTGAGAAGATTCCTAAGATTGCTGGTACCAAAAGAAAAGGAGTCAGGCACCAGATGGAGATGGGAGCTTCCTCTCTCCCTTCCTTTGGGTTTTTCTAAACTTGGCAAGGGCTAGTGTACATTTCCATGATTATTCATAGCAGCAGTCATTTGAGTTAGGAAGAAGTTGAGAGGCTGAGTTGATGACCAAATCCTGGATGTAGTCGCCAGCTGTTCACTTCTAAGAGAAAAACTGAGCTCAGCGACCTCATTGAAGGGCATTTAGAAGCCTAGAGTCAGAAGGAAAGCACCTTCTCTCTGCAGCATGGCTCTCACAGGCTATTTAGAGAGCCACTATTTCCTGGCCCACTTGCAGGCCTTTCTGTTAGTTGTATCCCCAAAAATGATATGTACAAGTCATTTTTTTAAAAGTTTTATTTATTTATTCATGAGAGACACAGAGATAGAGATAGAGAGAGAGAGAGAAAGAGAGAGAGACAGGCAGAGGGAGAAAGAAGCTCCATGCAGGAAGCCTGATGTGGGACTCAATCCTGGGACCCCAGGATCACCCCCTGAGCAGACGCTTAACCACTGAGCCACCCAGGTGTCCCAATATGTACAAGTATTAATCCCTGATATCTGTGAATGTGACCTTATTTGGAAATAGGGTCTTTGCACATATAATAAAATTAAGATGACATTATGCTGGGTTAGAGTGGGCCCTAATTCAGTGACTAGTGTCATTATAAGAAAATAAAACAAAGACACAGGCACACAGAGGGGAGAAGGCCATCTGAAGATGGAGGCAGAGATTGGAGTGATGCATCTATAAGCTGAGAGACACCAAGGATCATGACAATCACCAGAAGCTAGGAAGGAGCATGGAAGAGATTCTCCTACAGAGCCTCCAGGGGGAATCAACCCTACTGACACCTTTATTTCAGACTTCTAGCTCCAGAAAACTATGAGAAAATACATTTACATTGTTGTAATTTTGAGATGCATGGTAGAAAAAGGCCAGATTGCCTTGAAGAGATTGATGATAGAAATATGCATGTTAAAGAAGATTCTAGTGAGAGCCCAGAGGAAAATGAGGGCTACAGAGAAAGCTTCCATTATTCTGGAGAATACATGTACCCTTGTGAACAGACCAACAACCTGGTATATGAATCTTCAAGGTACATGTTGTGAAGCCTTAGATGAAAAGGACAGCATGTCATTGGACACAGGAGGAAAGATGATCCTTTGTAAAAAAGGATTAAAAAGTTGATTGAATTGTGTTCTCTGTTGGGTGGAACTTGGCTATTTAGGTGAAGAGATTTCCAAGCAAAGTGTGGTTTCTCTTTCCTGCTTATAATAAAATGTGAGAGGAAAGACATAAATGGAGGGATGAATCAGTTAGGAGAAAGGAATCAGAACTCGATGACTGGAGAGATTCTCAGTGTATCCATATCACAAAAGATGCTAAGGCATGCTCTGGAGAAAATACCAAGGGTAAGCATGTGATTCATGGATCCCATCAAGCATCTCAGCAGAAGCCAGAAATAGAGATGGGATTATCCAGGAACAATCTATGACAAATCCTCATGTTTAATGATGTGGATCCCCTTGAATACATAGGAGACCCACAATAATTTTGAAACTAATATAGCACCAAAAACACTGCCAACTTTGACTGAAGACAACAGTGACAGGATGACCTGAAGGAAGGCTGTTAGACTTTTCGAATTCTATAGGTAGATAACTGATAGAACTAGTCAGCTATAAATATGCATTATCCTTCAAGAAAAAGGAAGAATAACTCCAGTGGTGGCTCAGAGGTCAAGGAGGCTGATGGGGTATCTCTGTGAGCCCAGAAGTAGGAGTCAGTGGGATTACTGCAGGTCCAGAGGGTGAAGCATCAGGCTCTGCAAAATTATTCTCAGGCCTTGAAAACTAATTAATTTTGCCCTTCTGGGTTTTGTCTTGCTTGGAACCTGTGGTCCTTTTATACCTTCCAATTTAACTCTTTGGGAATGGAAATGTTGATCTGATACCTTTCTCACTTTTGTATTCTAGAAGCAGACAACTTATTTTCACAGACCTGTGGATGGAGAAGAATTTGCTCCAGGATGGACCATACCTACCTGGTTCATTCATTTCTACCTGGTTGAGATGATTTAGAAGGTGAGATTTGGGACTTTTTGATTTGATGGTATTTAGATGATCTTTTGTAATTACAGTTGATACTGGAATGTGTTAAGGCTTCGGGAGATGTTAGGATGGGGTGAATATGCTTTGCACATGAGAAAGGCATAAATTTTTGGGAGCCAAAGGGCAGACTGTTGTGGGTATAAATGTGTCCCCCATCCCCAAGAGATATATTGAAATCCTGTTGTTTTAAGCCACCCAGTTTGTGGTAATTTGTTGTGGCATCTCAGGAAACTACTGCAGGTGTCAACATGAAAAGTGTTGTCATCAGGCCAGTCTCTAAATAGGGCCCAGCATAAAACATGGGACACTGGATGAGATGGGACATCTCTCCTTAAATGAGAATTTATAAGAGCAAGACAAAATTCGTAGTCCTAAAAAGCTGTGGTCCTGGGGTCCCAGAAGTATTGCCTACTGGGCCACCCGTACCCAAGGTTAAAAATGGACTGTGGAAATGGAGAGATTATGACTTGCCTCCAATAACCATCCACTCCCACTGCTGTAGCAATAGAACCCTCAATCTTTAGCTTGGGACATGACCACTCAGAATACAGATTATACCCTAGTCTTTTATGAGTAGATGTTGCCATGTGATTAAGTTCCAACGAGTGGGATTGGAGTATAGATAAAATGTATTAATGTCCTTTAAGGGGCAGGGCTATGCTTTTCCTCCCCTTTCCCCCTTTCTTCTTCCCAATGGTTGCTGGAGATGGCAGTGTGCCATCTTGTACAGTGCAGACATGGGAATTTCAAAGGGATGGTTGAACAGCAGGATGGGAGGAACTTGGATTTCTGCCCATTAGAGCAGCTGTACCAACCTTACAGTTCTTATAGCCAGATTATTTTGAAATTAACTTAATTTTGTTCAAGCTTCTATTGTTTCTGTTACATGAGCCAAAATTACATTTTAACATATATTATCTATATAATATATTAACATAGACCTAGAATTGGGGAATGAAATCAAAGTCATATAGCAGTGGCAGTAGTGGAGAGAAAGGGCACAGCTCAGCCTGAAGCTTGAAGCAGGTAGGGGTGGAATTGGAGCACATGATTTCAGTGATAGGGAAGGACAGCTGCAGGAGCTGGGAAAATTGGCAGGTCTTAGCTATAGACCTAAAAATATAGGTAACAGGCTAAAATGTGCAAAATGCATTAAACAAGCAAAGCTGGCCTGGGGTTTAGCAGACTTCTATGTCTCTGCAGTTATCCCATGTTATGCCCTAGAACTTCACAGGTCATGTGGTCTTGAGCTTTCAAACTGTAAGTCAGGACCAAATAATAGCCAGGAAATGGATATCAGACAAATCTTAATAAAATAAAGGAAAATATACCAAAGAGTAGGATGAAGTGCTGTTTTGTGAAGTAGTTATTTTGGTTATTGTATCTGTGTGTGTGTGTGTGTGTGTGTGTGTGTTTGTGTGTGTGTACTGTGTTGTTAAGAAAACATGTTCCTTACTGTAGATCTTGTATGCAATGAAACCAAATGTCTGATTTACTTAAAAGTGGTGTAGCCCTTATGAAAAAGTCAATGCATTTAGATTAGTAAGAATATGTGTTCCATGTTCAAATCTCAGCTCTGTGCTTATTGGTTGTCAGATATTGGAATGCTCTGGGCCTCAATTTCCTTATCTGTGTTATGGAAGGGGCAGGAATCACAGGAAGGCACCATTTCCCTCTCAACCACTCAGCATAAACACATAGCTACCTGCAGGAACCAGCAGTGCCAATCTTGCTACCTAACTCGTTTATATCAAGCCCCACCATCTCACGTATGGGCAGATCCACCCTCTTTACTCAAGCTTGCCTAAGGCCTGGTGTTGCAGGCCCCTTCCCCCAAAAGATCTGCAAGCTGCACCAACAATTTGTCTCCTGACCCATGCCGTTTGTGGGGCCTCCTTTCTGGCAATGGTGGCACCAGATCTCATTTTGAAAGCAGACTATTTTATACCTTGTTAAAATGCCCCCCACCTGGCCAGGGACAAAACACTACCCACAACAGACAAAGAGAGCCTCTGCAGAAAACTAGACTGAAGGGAAAAGCAGCCAGGACTCAAGAGCAGGACACATGTACACACATAGGAGACAATCCCTGAAGGGCCAGATCCTGGGGAACAGGGAACACTGCAATACAGGGCCCTATAGGACCTCTTCTTCATAATGTCATTAGCTTCAAGAGCAGAAGATGTAGCTGACTTTCCTAACACGGAAAAACAGACACAGAGAGGAACATCTCCCAAATGAACCACAGCAAGAGGCCTAACTGAAATGAATATAAGTAGTATGCTGGATAGGGAATTTAAAGTAATGATCATAAAGATACTCACTGAACTTGAGAAGAGTGGAGGGTATCAGTGAGAGCTTTAATAAAGAGATAAAAAAGAACCAATCAGAGATGAAGAACAAAATGAATGAAATAAAAAATACACTTGAGTAATAAATATCAGGCTAGAAGAAGTAGAGGAATGAATCAATGACCTGGAAGACAGAGTAATGGAAAGTAATCAAGCTGAGAAAATGAGAGAAAAAAGAATTATGCAGAATGACAATAGACTCAGAGAACTCAACAACAATATCAAGCATAATAACATTTACATTGTAGGGATCCCAGAAGAAGGAAAAGAAAGAGAAAGGGGGGTAGAAAATGTATCTGAAGAAATAAGAACTGAAAAATTCCCTAATCTGGGGAAGGAAACAGATATCCAGATCCAGAAGGCACAGATATCCCCCCAACAAAATCAACCAAAGGAGGTCCATACCTAGACACATAGCAATTAAAAGGACAAAAAATAGTGATTAAAAAAATTTTTTAAGCAGCAAGAGAAAAGAAGACAGTTACATATAAGACACCTAGGCTATCAGTGGATTTTTCAGCAGAAACTTTACAGACCAGAAGAAAGTGGCATGATATATTCAAAAATGGGGAAAATCTGCAGCCAAGAATACTCTATTCAGCAAGGCTATCATTCAGAAAAGAAGTAGAGATAAAGAGTTTCCCAGACAAAAACTAAAGGAATTCAGAACAATTAAACCAGCCTTATAAGAAACGTTAAGGGAGACTCTTTGAACGAAAAGGAAAGATCATAAGTGAGAGCATAAAAAGTTGGAAGCATAAAAGCAATAAAAAAATATAGCTGTAAAAATCAGCTAAGGGACTCACAAAATAAAAGGATGTAAAATATGACACCATATACCTAAAAGGTGGGGGGAAAGGAATAAAGTATGGGTTCAGACTTAAGGAACTTAGCATAGACTGCTATATGCAGACATTATATACAAATGTAATAGTAACCACAAATAAAAAACCAGCAATAGATATGCAAAGAATAAATAGAAACGAATCTAAGTATATCACTAAAGAAAGCCAACAAACCATGAAAGAGAGCAAGGGAAGAAAGGATCTGAGAAAACCCATAGAAACTATCACAAAACAAGTAATAAAATGGCAATAAATTACTATCAATAATTACTTTGAAAAAAATAATTACTTTGACTATAAATGGACTAAGCACTCCAATCAAAAGACATAGGGTGAGATAGTGGATAAAAAAAAAACAAGACCCATCCATAGGCTTCCTATATGAGACTCACCTCAGACCTAAAGACACTTGCAGATTGAAAGTGAGTGAATGGAGAAGTATTTATCATGCAAATATATGTCTAAAGAAAGCAGGGTAGCAATACTTACATCAGACAAAATCAACTTCAAAACAAAGACTGTAAGAAAAGACAAAGAAGGACATTATATAATAGTAAAGGGAACAATCTAACAAGAAGATACAACAATTGTAAATATTTACATACCTAACATAGGAGCACACAAATACATAAAACAGTTAATAACAAACATAAAGGAACTAATCAATAGTAACATAATAATTGTAGATGGCTTTAACACTCCAAATTACATCAATGGACAGATCACCCAAATAGAAAGTCAACTAGGAGACAGGGGCTTTATTTATTTTATTTTATTTTATTTTTATTTTTATTTTATTTTTTTGAGACAGGGGCTTTATTTATTTATTTATTTTTTAAATTTTATTTATTTATTTATTTATTTTAATTTTTATTTATTTATAATAGTCACAGAGAGAGAAAGAGAGAGAGGCAGAGACATAGGCAGAGGGAGAAGCAGGCTCCATGCACCGGGAGCCTGATGTGGGATTCGATCCCGGGTCTCCAGGATCGTGCCCTGGGCCAAAGGCAGGCGCCAAACCGCTGCGCCACCCAGGGATCCCTAATTTTATTTATTTATGATAGTCACAGAGAGAGAGAGAGAGAGGCAGAAACACAGGCAGAGGGAGAAGCAGGCTCCATGCACCGGGAGCCCGACATGGGATTCGATCCCGGGTCTCCAGGATCGCGCCCTAGGCCAAAGGCAGGCGCCAAACCGCTGCGCCACCCAGGGATCCCGAGACAGGGGCTTTAAATGACACTTTGGACCAGATGAACTTAACAGACATATTCAGAACATTCCATCCTAAAACAGCAGAATACACATTATTTTCAACTGAACATGGAACATTCTTCAGAATAGATCACATATAGGCCATGAAACAAGTCTCAACAAATTAAAAAGATGGAAGTCATACCATGTATCTTTTCTTATGACAAAGCCATGAAACCAGAAATCAACCACAGGAAAAGATCTGGAAAGAATAAAAATACGTGGAGGCTAAATTACATGTTACTAATAATGAGTGTATCAATGAAGAAATAAAAAATTACATGGAAATAAATGAAAATGAAAACACAATAATCCAAAATCTTTGGGATGCAGCAAAAGCAGTTCTTTTTTTTTTAATTTTAATTTATTTATTTATGATAGTCACAGAGAGAGAGAGAGGCAGAGACACAGGCAGAGGGAGAAGCAGGCTCCATGCACCGGGAGCCCGATGTGGGATTCGATCCCGGGTCTCCAGGATCGCACCCTGGGCCAAAGGCAGGCGCCATACCGCTGCACCACCCAGGGATCCCAGCAAAAGCAGTTCTAAGAGGAAAGTTTATAGCAATAAAGCCTACCTCAAGAAGTGAGAAAAATAGCAAATAAGCAGCCTAACCTTATACCTAAAGAAGCTAGAAAAAGAAGAAGAAACAAAACTCAAAACCGGTAGAAGGAAGGAAATGATAAAGATTAGAGCAGAAATAAATGATGTAGAAACTTAAAAAAAAATAGATAAATGAAACCAGGAGCTGGTTCTTTGAAAAGATCAACAAAATTGATAAAACTGTAGTAAGACTCTTAAAAAAAAGAGGACTCAAATAAACAAAATCACCAATGAAAGAGGAGCAATAACAACTAACACCACAGATACAAAAAAATGTAAGAAAATATGAAAAATTATATGCCAAAAAACTGGACAACCCAGAAGGAATGGATAAATTCCTAGAAAAAGATAACCTCCCAAAATTCAATCAGGAAGAAATAGAAAATTTGAACAGACTAATTATCAGCAATGAATTTGAATCAGTTATCGAAAACTCCTAACCAAAAGATGTCCAGGACCAGATGGCTCACAGGCAAATTTTACCGGAAACTCCTAAAGAAGAGTTAATACCTATTCTGAAACTATTCAAAAAAAAATGAAGAGAAAGGAAAACTTTCAAAGTCATTCTATGAGCCAGTATTATTACCCTGATACCAAAACCAGATAAAAACACCATAAAAAAAAAAGAACTACAGGCCAATATCTCTGATTAGTATAGATGCAAACATCCTCAACAAAATACTAGAAAACTGAATTCAACAACACATTAAAAAAAATCATTCACCATGATCAAGTGGGATTTATTCCTAGGATGCAAGTAGGGTTCAATATTTGCAAACCAATCAACATGATATATCACACCAATAAAATAAAAACCACATAATCATTTCAACAGATGCAGAAAAAGCATCTGACAAAGTACAACATCCATGATAAAGTCCTCAATAAAGTAAGTCTGGAAGGAACATGCCTCAACATAATAAAGTCCTTAAATGAAAAACCCACAGCTAACATCAAACTCAATGGTGAAAAACTGAGAGCTTTTCCCCTAAGGTCAGGAACAAGACAAGGAGATCCACTCTCACCACTTTTATTCAACATGGTACCGGAAGACCTAGTCACAGCAATTAGATAAGAAAAAGGAATAAAAGTCATCCAAATTGGTAAGGAAGAAGTAAAACTTTCCTTATTTGCAGATGACATGATACTATATATAGAAAACCCTAAAGACTTTACCAAAAAACTACTGGAACTGATCAATGAATTCAGTAAATTCGCAGGATAGAAAATCATGTACAGAAAATCTGTTGCCTTTCTATACACCAAAATGAAGCAGCGGAATGAGAAATTAAGAAAACAACCCCAGGCAGCCCCGGTGGCCTAGCGGTTTAGCGCCGCCTTCAGCCCGGGGTGTGATCCTGGAGACCCGGGATGAATCCCATGTCCGGCTCCCTGCATGGGGCCTATCTCTCCCTCTGCCCGTGTCTCTGCCTCTCTCTCTCTCTGTCTCTCATGAATAAGTAAATAAAATCTTTAAAAATAAAAAAGAAAGAGGGCAGCCCCGGTGGCGCAGCGGTTTAGCGCCACCTGCAGCCTGGGGTGTGATCTTAGAGACCCGGAATCGAGTCCCACATCAGGCTTTCTGCATGGAGCCTGCTTCTCCCACTGTCTGTGTCTCTGCCTCTCTCCCCGCCCCCCTGTGTCTCTATGAATAAATAAACAAAATCTTTAAAAAAATAAAAAATAAAAATAAAGAAACTGAAGAGAACACAAAGAAATGGAAAGACATTTCATGCTTATGGATTGGAAGAACAAATAGTGTTATGATGTCCATACTACCCAAATAAATCTCCACATTTAATGCAATCTCTATCAAAGTACCAACAGCATTTTTCACAGAACTAGAACAAACAATCCTAAAATTTGTATAGAACCACAGAAGACCCCAAGTAGCCAAAGCAATCTTGAAAAAGGAAAACAAAACTAGAGGCGTCACAACTCTAGACTTCAATTTATATTACAAAGCTATAGTAATCAATCCAGTATGGTGTACTGGCACAAAAATAGATACATAGATCAACAGAACAGAACACCCAGAAATAAACCCACAATTATATGGTTTAATTAAACTTCAACAAAGAAGGAAAGAATATCCAAAGGTAAAAAGTCTCTTCAACAAATAGTGTTGGGAAAACTGGACAGCTACACACAGAATGAAACTAGACCACTTTCTTACAGCATATACAAAAATAAATTCAAAATTGAAGGACCTAATGTGAGACTTGAAACCATAAAAATCCTAGAAGAGGGCATAGATAATGATTTCTCTGATATTGGAAATAACAACCTTTTTCTAGATATGTCTCCTGAGGCAAGGAAAATAAAAACAAAAATAAACTATTGGGACTACATCAAAAATAAAAAGCTTCTGCACAGAGAAGGAAATGATCAACAAAACTGAAAGACAATCTACTGAATGGGAGAAGATACTTGCAAAGGACATATCTAGCAAGGGGCTAATATCCAAAATACATAAAAAACTTATACAACTCAATGCCAAAAAACCCCAAATAATCCAGTTAAAAATGGGCAGAAAACATGAACAGACATATTTCCAAAGAAGACATACAGATGGCCAATAGACACATGAAAAGATGCTCACCATCACTCATCATCAGGGAAATGCAAATCCAAATGGCAATGAGGTACTACCTCACATCAGGATGGCTAAAATATAAACCACAAGAAACAACAGGTGATAATGAGGATGTGGAGAAAAAGGAACTCTCCTGCATTGTTGGTGGGCATGCAAACTAGGGCAGCCACTGTGGAAAACGGTATGGAGGCCTCAAGAAGTTAAAAATAGAACCACCTTATGATCCAGTAATCACACTATTGGGTATTTACCAAAAAAATGCAAAAACACAAATTCAAAGGGATATATGCACTCCTACATTTATCGCCTTTATTTACTAGATTATGTGAAATTACCATAGCCAAATTATGAAAGCAGCCCAAGTGTCCAATGATAGATGAATAGATAAAAATATGGTATATCTCTCTCTCTATATATATATATATATGGAATATGGAATATTTCTCAGCCATAAAAAAGAATGAAATCTTGCCATTTGCAAAAATGTGGATGGAGCTAGAGAGCATAATGCTAAGTGAAATGTCAGAGAAAGACAAATATCATATGATTTCACAAATATGTGGCGTTTAAGAAACACAACAAAAGAGCAAAGGAAAAAAAGGAGAGCGACAAACCGAGAAACAGACCCTTAACTCTGGAAAACAAACTGGCTGTGACCAGAGGGAACGTGGGTGAGGGGATGGGTGAAATAGGTGAAGGAGAGTAAGAGTACCCTTAGCATGATGAGCACTGTAATGTACAGAATTGTGGAATCACTATATCGTATCCCTGAAACTAATACTGTATGTTAATTACATCAGAATTATTATTTTTTTAAAAGATTCATTTATTTATTTATTCATGAGAGACACACACAGAGAGAGGGAGACATAGGTAGAGGGAGAAGTAGGCTCCCCACAGGGAGCCTGATGTGGGACTTGATCCTGGATCCTGGGATCCCGCCCTGAGCCAAAGGTAGGCGCTCAACCGCTGAGCCACCCAGGCATCCCAATTACACTAGAATTAAAATAAAAAGCTTAATACAAAAATAAAACAGTGTACCTTAAAAATAAATACATAAAAACAATAAAAAAATTTTCAAGTTTTAAAAAGAATGCAAAAATAATTCATGCATTCATTCAATAGACATGATCCATTATCCATAAAATAGCAGGAAGAGGTGCTTTTGTAATGTGCAGTGGCACACTACAATGATTTAAAGAGCTTAAAAAATATATATGGATGCCTCTTTCTTGTTGCAGAATGATTAAAAGGAGTTTGAAGGGCATGGGGTGTGGACATGAGTCCTTTATTTAAAAGTTCCCTGGTGATCTCGAAGAGCAGTGGGGGATGCAGACAGCTGGTCTGTACGGGGATGCCCACTTCATGCTTTCCTATCCTCACAGGAGTGGACACAGGCTGTGAGAGATTTGGTGTCAGGAACAAAATGTAGTAGGACACCACGCTGGGTGCCTGCTGGGTGCAGGGAGGCTTCTGAGAGAGATCAAGGACAGCCACATGAGCTCTGGCTGCCGAGGGTGCATCTGAGTGACAATAAAAATCAGGGGGAGAAAAAAAATCTGGGGGAGAAAGAAGAGCTGGTGCCCCTCCCTTGAGGTGGGAGTGAGGCTGGCAGGGGTCACTCGGGACCTCAAAGGGTGTGGCAAGGAGTTTGGATTTTATCCAAGGGCAACGGAAACTACTGGAGCGATGCGGAAACTACTGGAGCGATGCGATCGGATTTGTATCTCTACAAGATAGCTCTAGGGTAATAAGATCAAGAAAGGAGTCTGAGTCACTGGCAGTGGAAGAAGGTTCAGGACTGGGTGATGGATTTGCAAGGGAAGAAAGTAGATTTTCTTTGAGGGAAGTGTGAGAAGGGCTTAGTAAAAGACAAAAATGCAGAAGCCCATGAAGTTACAGGGTGGGCTCTTTGGGCAGAAAGAAGAGCAAGGCAGGGGCCCTGCGGGGGAGGGGCTACAGGATTGGGGAGGGTGTGGAGAGACCACAGGTCCTCAAAGGGAATGGTGCTGGAGCCTCTGGGTCAGCAGGTGGGCTGCTGTGCGAATCTACTGACCTTCTGGACTGTTGGGCATGGGTTGAGCCCTGGGTACACATTGGGAGGTAAAAAATCTGACCTGCAAGGAGTTTGCGTTCTGCTATAGGCAGAGAGAAAATAAATTATAAAAAAAAAGTAACGTGCTATGCAGAAATGTAAAACAGGCTAAGAGGCATCTGAAATGCTGAGTGAAGAGACATTTGTATTTTATTTTATTTTATTTTATTTTATTTTTTTAAATTTTTTATTTATTTTTTTTATTTTTATGATAGGCACACAGTGAGAGAGAGAGAGAGGCAGAGACACAGGCAGAGGGAGAAGCAGGCTCCATGCACCGGAAGCCCGACGTGGGATTCGATCCCGAGTCTCCAGGATCGCGCCCTGGGCCAAAGGCAGGCGCCAAACCGCTGCGCCACCCAGGGATCCCGAGACATTTGTATTTTAAATAGAATGGTCAGAAACTGCTCACTGACCAAATTTCGGGGAGGGAGCAAGCTATATCTGGGGAAGGCCTCAAACAGCAGATGCAAAGGTCCTGAGGCAGAAGTATTTCTGGTGTGTTAGAGGGCATGGAAGGAGTTGCGTGTGACTGGAGTGGAAGAGCAAGAAGCAGTAGGAGAGAGCTGTGGAGGGATGATGCATGGCAAAGACAACTCATTTTCTCGTGTGTGTGGTAAAACACACAAAACACAATATTTATCACTTTAGCCATTTCTATTTTTGTAATATAATAGTTTCAAATACTTTTTATTGAGATGAAATTCATGTGACATAAAATGAACCATTTTTTAAAAAGATTTTATTCATTCATTCATGAGCAACACAGAAAGAGGCAGAAACATAGGCAGAGGGAGAAGCAGGCTCCCTGCAGGGAGCCTGATGTGGGACTCGATCCCAGGACCCCGGAACCATGACCTGAGCTGAAGGCAGACTGTCAACCACTGAGCCACCCAGGCGCCCCCAGATTAACCATTTTGAAGTGTACAATTCAGCAACAGTAAGTGCATTCTCGCTATTGTGCAATCACCACCTCAGTCTAGTTCCAGAACGTTTTCATTGAGCCAGATGGAAACCCCGTTTCCATTAAGCAGTCAGTCCCCTCCTTGCAGCCCCTGGCAACCACGAATCTAGTTTCTGTCTCTATGGATTTGCCTATTCTGGACATTTCACAAAAATTAGAATCATTCGATATGTGGTCCTTTGTGTCCAGCCTTTCTCGCTTAGCATACAATTTTGGGCCTCATGAATGTTTTAGCGTGTGTCAGAACTTCATGCCTGTTTATAGCGGGGCAGTAGGCCATTGGATAGATGTTCTTTGCCTGGACCATTCCTCTGTGGGTTTTTGGGTTTTCTTAAGGACTAAGCTTTGATTCTGGGTGAGGTGTTGGACATTGCTCTGAGCAGAGTACAGGACCTGGTGCCTGTTCTGACAGGATCCCTCTGACTGCTGCAGGAGAGCAGACAGCGGCGGGGGGACGCTTGTTGCGGTTTAGAGCAATCATCCAGGGAAGAGATGCTGGTGGGTTTGCCTAGAGTGCTAACAGTGGAGGTTCTGACCCTCCTTCAGCTTTCTGGAAGCCACGAAGAGCAGGGGGATGGAGGGCAGGGCGGGCATCTTGCAGAGGAGCCCTCTCACACTCTTTGTGAGCCCTCCTTTTGTGGCCAGCTTTGCTTGCTGTCTTGCCAGGTCTCTAACCCGCCAGAATACCACCTGGCTGTGGAGGAGAGGTCTTCTTCGAACAAGAGCAATGGAGGACAAATGGAAAACAGAGTCCTTTATCATCCAAGCAAGAAAACTCTGTGGAAGGAAAAGCACATCTCGAGGATAGAAATAAGAGCCATGGGCTCTGACCCCCAACTCAGAGCCAGCTGAATCACCTGACCTGAGTGGTAAGGGGTGGCCATGGGGTATCCCTCTTCCTCCCATGCACCGCAAAGACTTAGTGACTCCCCAGCTGCCACCTGGACTGAGATAACCCTGGAAGCATCCATCACAGTCACCCTAGGGCTTGCATTTGCCGTCCATTCAGCTCAGCTCTTATCATCCTTGGGTCTCCGGCATCCTGATGGCAGAAGGGCAGGCACCCCGTGTAGGGCTCTACCTTTATGACTCCCAGCAGAAGTGAGTAGAGACCCGTCCTCCCATCTTATCCGCATATCCTCCGTCACTGGTTCCTTGGAAAAACTTCTGAGCCCAGCATACAAAGTAATCACATGATGGCTGGATCCTGCTTCATGCTGAGCAAGACTTCTCTGTGTCCCACTATCCAAGTGTCAAGGACACACTGAAGGATTGCAGGGTGGACCTGAAGTTTCCAGGGGACTGATTTCCTGCCCAGTTGCCACTAGTGCTAGAACCCAGGAAAGTGTGAGGTTTGCTGAATTTGGCCTTGATAGACACATTCTTCCTCTATTCTTAGCCCTCTCTACTCGTGGGCTGGGGAGGCAGCCACTGCTTCCTCTTCCCCTGTCTTGCCAGAAGCTGATGGGGTTAGCTTGCTTAAGGCGATCTATAGTGGTTTGATTGTGGGACAATTATGGAATTAACAAGAAGTATGAAAATCAGAGGGAGACTCCAGTTCTGATCCACTACACGGGCAGAGCAGCAGGGCACAATGGGAAGAATTTGGCCTTGGGGATTGGATGGCATGTGACCTTGGGCAAGTGGTCCAATTTGTCTAGTCCCAGTCCCCTCATCTCTAAAGGGGGGTGAATATCACGTCCCTGCAGGATGCTGGCTCCACATGACCAGCATGATGCCTGGCGCACTGTAGGTGTTTCATCAATGCTTTAGTGGTAATGATGTTGTTTACTTCTGCATGATCCCATCTGGTGTGTGTCTCTACCTCCAAGTCGTGCAGTAAGTAAGATGCTTGAGCCAAATGCATGACTCAAGTTTACCACGTGCTGGGCGTGGTCCTAAATTCCTCACTAGGTGTAACTCATTTATTTAATCCTCATGACAGGCTTTTGAGGTGGATGCTCTTGTCACCCCCCCATGTTACAAATGAGGAAACTGAGGCACGATTAATTTGCTAGAAGTCACACACCCGTAAGTACTGGAGACAGGGTTGAACCTGAGTGGTCTGGCCCCAGACCTATGCTCTTACCCTCAATGCTCGACCACCTCTGCTCAGGATAGAATGGGCAGTGGGGACAGATGAAAGGTCAGGATAGAAGTCCAGAGGGTAGGCAGCAACGTGATGGGGACAGTAAAAGGAAACAAGGATTTTCTGCTTCAAGCATTCAGTGAACTGTGTACGTGCCTTGGTGTGCACATATATACGCACATACATATCTCCTTTCTTGGAAGGGGGCAGGGGAGCCTTAGTCACTTAGGGAAGAATACATGGGGAGCCCAGAGCAGAGCTGTCCCTTCCCTCCCTGGCTGCAATGCCTCATCAGTTTCAAAATGCCAGCTCTTCCCCACATGTCAAAGACAGGAAGAAATGACTTATGAGGGACCACAGAAATGACATGGAGATGGGAGTACAAAATAGAAGAGAGAAAGGCAGAGAGGAGGAGGGGGAGAGGAAGAGTTGGTGGCTTTGTAAAGGAAAAGCCATCATCCCTGTGCCATCTCTTGGCAATGGACAAGGACACCGTTGCTAGGCTGCAGGGCATCCAGCCCAGCGTGCTGCGTGTTCAGACTGCTGAATGGGTCACCCTCCTCAGCAGAGGCGGCTCATGCATGACACAGCATAGGGTGGTCCCTTCACCAAAGCCTGAAGACCAGCCAGCAGGCTACAATTTGCTTTTTGGAGTCCTTAGCAGGCTGGTGAGTGCGTCACCAGATGTGTCACACCACAGTGACAGAAAACAGTGGTCAAAAAGTACTTCTCACTAAGGAGACAGAGCATTCATCAAATTCTGAATAGGCTGGTGCAATTTCTGACACAGCCCGTCATATTTTGTCCCTTTTAGAGATGTATACTCTAAAAGCCATCTTAGAAAAAAAAAAACAAACTTTCTTCTGAACAAAGGAGATTTGAATAGCCAAGCTATTTCAAGAAGTCCCAGTTGGCTAGGGCAAACCAGCAAGATTTTCATTTCGTAAAACTGAATTAGCAACAAAACAACACAAATGACCAGAGGCAATGAGGCTGCAAGGTTGTGGCCAGAGCCACATTCTCACTGACTTCAGGACTCCATTCAAATTTCATTCTACGCATTCTCCACATTTGCTGTGACCTTGGACAAGTGACTTAACAGGGAACTTAATTCTAAAAAATGAGATCAAACCATTTTCCTCATAGGCTTATGACCAGAGTCAAATGAGATGATATGCATAAAAGCCCTTTGAAACCTATAAAGGATAACACATAAGGATGGTGATATTTCTCTTCTCCTCCTTTTCCCCCATTACTGGAAAATATTACCCCAAATGATATAGACCAATCTCTACTTTGGCAATGCAAAAGAAGTTATCTAGTAATACATTTGTGCAATCTGCCCAACTGTTTAGAAATATTATCCAAAACTTAGAGACAAAGTAAAAGAGGGCACCTGGGTAGCTCGGTGGGTTAAATGTCCGACTCTTGATTTCAGCTCAGGTTATGATCTCAGGGTTTTGAGATCAAGCCCCCCATCTGGCTCTGCCCTGGGCATGGAATCTGCCTAAGATTCTATTTTTCCTGCTCCCTCTGCCTGTTAAGCCCCACCCTGCTCTCCTGTGCACACATGTGCTCTCTTTCTCTTAAAAAGAGAGAGAGAGAGAGAGAGAGAAAGGAACAAAGTAAAAGATGATTGCATGACTTTTAATGCGCTAGACATCTGTTCTCCAAGGAACCTTGGAGATTCCTACTATTTACTTAACTAGGAACCAGACATACAATTCTCTAAGCTTAAAGATTAATGATAGAGTGTAATACGGTCTGAGGATGTTCTTTTACGACCAGCAGGAAAGAAGACTACTCCAAAGCTTACAGTTGCATTTCCTTGGAGAACAGTGGCTCTCAAAGTGTGCCTCCTAGACCAGCAGCATTAGCATTATTTGGGAAGGTGTTAGAAATGAGGTTTCTCAGGCTCTGCTCTGGACCTATGAAATCACAAATTCTAGGGGTAAAGCCCAGCAACCCAAGGTTCCTCTGTTATGTGCTCCAGTTTGAGAACCACTGCTCTAGGACATTAGCCAAGCTATAAAGTAATAATTAGAAAACCTTATCTCATCATTCCCTTTTTCTCCACTGACCAAAAATGTCCCATTTTCTCAGATGACCCATCTATATCTTCCTGTTGTTCTCTTGTTGTTCCTTGTTGATAAGTTAAATAAAACTTTGCGGTATGTTAGTAAATTGAACACCAATAAAAAAAAAATAAAAAAAAAAATAAAACTTTGCGGTGTGCTATTTTTGGTTGTTGTTAAATTGAGATACAATTGACATATAACATTAGTTTTCAGTGTGCAACAAAATGATTTGACATAAGTATATATTGCAGAATGATTATGACAATATATTTCATTTAATATCCAACATAAAAAAATATCCAACATCACACAAATTTGCCTATCCTCCATGATCATCTCTGGCAACTCCCAATCTAATCTCTATATCTGTGAGTTTGTTTTGTTTTCTGTTTTTTTTTTTTTTTTTATTCTACATACAAGTGAGATCATATGGTATTTGTCTTTTCTGATTTATTTCACTTATTATAATGCCCTCAGGGTCCATCCATGCTATTGTAAATGGAAGAATTTCCATTTTAATGGCTGACCAATATCCCATATTGAACACGATAGAGAAAATGTGACGTATCTACATAGATACAATGGGATATTAGTCAGCCATTAAAAAAGAAATCCTGAGGGACTTGGGTGGCTCAGTCAGTTAAGTATCCGACTCTTGGTTTCAGCTGAGGTTGTGATCTCATGGGTCATGGGATCCAGCCTGGAGTTGGGCTCTACACTCAGCAGGAAGTCGATTTAACAGTCTCTCCCTTTGTCCCTCCCTCCATTCACAGGCTCGCTCTCTAAAATAAATAAATAAATCGTTTTTAAAAAAATTAAAAAGGGATCCCTGGGTGGTGCAGCGGTTTGGCTCCTGCCTTTGGCCCAGGGCACGATCCTGGAGACCCGGGATCGAATCCCACGTCGGGCTCCCTGCATGGAGCCTGCTTCTCCCTCTGCCTATGTCTTTGCCTCTCTCTCTCTCTCTGTGTGTGACTATCATAAATAAATAAAAAATTAAAAAAAAAGCATTAAAAAAATTAAAAAAAGAAATCCTGACATTTTCAATAGTAAGTGTCTCTGTACTTTCAAAGTTATTCCACTCTCTTCTGGCTTCCAAGCTTTCTGATTTAAAAAATACATCATTGTTTTCCTGTATATAATGTCTTTTCTCTAGCTGCTATCAAGATTTGCTCTTTATTATTTGTTTTTAGTGAACTGTGTTGTGCCTCAGCATGTTTTCCGCACATTTATTTTACTTGGGATTCAATGGCAGTTTTGAATCTGTACATTTATATCCTTCACCAAACTAGGGAAAATTTCTTCCATTATTCCTTCATATATATTTTCACTCTCATATTCTCCCACTTCTTCTAAGATTTGAATCACACGCACAAAAGATCACAGGCCTTTTGATATTGTCTCACAGGTCTCTGAGGCTCTGTGCAGGTTTTCCAATATTTTTTTCTTTGTTCTGATTGGGTAATTTCAATTGACCTATTTTCAAGTTTACTTACCATCCTGTGTCATTTCTATTCTGCTCTTAAGCCCTCTTGGTGATCTTTTTATTGGAGATACTGTACACGTCAGTTCCAGTTCTTCCATTTGATTCTTACATTTAGTTCATATTTCACAGCTGCAATTTCCTATCTTTTCATTCATTTCCAGGAAATTGTCCTCTCCTTTCCCAAGCACAGTTACCATATTCACTTTGAGGTCCTCAGATGCTAAGTTTAACATCTCATACTTCTTAGGGTTGCTCACGTCTGACTGTCTTATCTCTTGAAAATGATTCATATTTTTATATTTTTCTTCATATGTCAAATAATTTTGAATTGTATCCTGAATGTCATAAATATTATATTGTTTTGAGTATGGATTTTGTCATATACCTCCAAAGAGAGTTGATATTTTTGCTTTAGAAGGCACTAACTTAGAAT
Source organism: Canis lupus baileyi (assembly GCF_048164855.1). Taxonomy (NCBI): domain Eukaryota; kingdom Metazoa; phylum Chordata; class Mammalia; order Carnivora; family Canidae; genus Canis; species Canis lupus. Next base: position 46,514,613 of record NC_132840.1, read on the forward strand.
TTAAGTATTTCTTGGGCAGCAGCTTGAATCTCTGCTCACTTCTTTTTGTTCTACTTGGACTGCTTGGCTTTGACTCACTCAACCAGATGTCTAGATATGTAGGCATAGTTTTGTGTTTTTTTTTGTTGTTGTTGTTGTTTTTTGTAGACATAGTTTATACGTAGACTCTGAGGTTAACCTTCTCTCTTTTCACTTTTCAGCGGTTTTTTGTTCTGTACTCTTCTCTTGCTTCCTCAGTCCAGAAAGAGGGGGGTCTTTTGTCAGAGTTTCAGCCTCCCTGTCTGGGTTCCTCCAAGTAGCCTCTCCTCAGTCTATAAGCCATAAAAAACCAAACCAAACAAAAACCAAACCAAAACAAACACGTTCTTTTCTTTGGGCAAGTTCTGTCTTCCATGTGTCTGCTCCCTCCAGAATCTGCTCTTTTGGTTTACTCTCCAATGCTTTCAGGTGTTTGTTTTTGTATTCTGTCCAAAGATCATAGTTCTTATCTGAGGGAGGATTAGTGTAGGATATTACTTGATCATCATAGAAGCAAAATTCCCTGGGTGTTTTAAATTTCTTTAAATTTGAAAACAAACAATCAAAACCCAGGTACCCATTTTAGATCATGTTAGTCTCATGGACGGTGGGAAATACGGCTTAAGGCAAATCTCTCACCATGGCACTTATTTCTGGATCCCTTCCACTGTGACTGCGCAGCAGGGTGAGGGTAAAAGGAGTCTTGGAGTGTTTTCATGTTACCTGGACTTTCCTTTATCTCTGCAATTTCATATTAATGTGATTGCCTGCTAATATTGCTATTTATCTCATTACATTGTAGGATTCTTTCTTTTTTTAATTTAAGTTTAGTTGACACACAATGTTACATTAGTTTCAGGTATACAGCATAGTAAGTGCTTCCACAATTCCATGCACTATGCTATGCTCGCCACAAGTCTAGCTACCATCTGTCACTATACAACCCTATTACAATACCATTAACTATTCCATGCTGTACCTTTCTTTCTTTTTTTTTAAAAACTTTTTATTTATTTATGATAGTCACACACACACACAGAGAGAGAGAGGCAGAGACACAGGCAGAGGGAGAAGCAGGCTCCATGCACCGGGAGCCCGACGTGGGATTCGATCCCGGGTCTCCAGGATCGCGCCCTGGGCCAAAGGCAGGCGCCAAACCGCTGCGCCACCCAGGGATCCTTGTACCTTTCATCCCCATGACTTATTCATTTTTTAACTGGAAGCCTGTACCTCCCACTCCCCTTTACCCCCTTTTGTGCAACCCCTCCATCTTCCACTCCTCTCTGGCGACCACCAGATTGTTTTCAGTATTTATGGGTCTGTTTCCGCATTTATTGCTGGTTCGTTTTTTTTTTTTTTTTTAGATTCCACATATAAATGAAATCATATGGTATTTGTCTTTCTCTGTCTGATTTACTTCACCTAGCATAATACCTTGTAGGTCCACGCATGCTATCGCAAATGCCAAGCTCTTATTCTTTCTAACTGGTGTAATATTCTATTATATATATATATATATATATATATATATATATATATATATATATATATCGCATCTTTAGCCATTCATGTATTGATTGACACTTAGGTTGCTTCCATATCTTGTCTATTATAAATAATGCTACAATAAGCAGAGGGGGACATATACCCTTGAGTTTGTGTTATTTTCTTGGGGTAAATACCCAGTAGTAGAATTACTGGCTTATGCACTGTTTCTATTTTTAATGCTTGAGGAACCTCCATACTGTTTTTCCACAGTGGCTACATCGATTTACATTCCACTCTGGGGTTTTTTTCTTATTGAAGTAAAATTAACATAAAATGTTAGTTTCCCATGTACAATATAATTTTTCAACAATTCTATAGATTTCTCAGTGCTCATTATTTTAAGTGTATTCTTAATCCCCTTTATTTCACCCATGCACCCACCCACCTTCCCTTAGGCAGCCACCAGTTTGTTCTTTGTTTTGTTTTGTTTTTTTGAGTCTGGGGTCTTGTTTGCTTTGTTGTTTCAATTCTGCATGAGTGAAGTCATAGGGCACCCATCCTGGGATTCTCAAAGTAGGACATGGTCTTAATCATTTCAATGCCCAGCAACTACCAGACAGGCCACAAAGATGGGAGAGGCCTGCAGATGAGGGCCTCCGGTTGCCACCAGACTGACAGCGATCCAGGGAAGCACCGCCTGGGGTGGCTAGGCCCACGCCGGGGCTCGGCACAGATGGGGAGGCCGAGGGAGACTGCACCGACTTGCAAGACCCGGCCCATTGCTCCGCCTCTTTGCGGCAGAGCTCGGCTCGTACCCAGACGGACACCCCGCGCCACCCAACCCCGGCCGGCCCCCACCTCCGCAGTTCCTGGAGGGAGACGCGGCAGGGGTGGTGGCCAGCTTCCCGGGCGGCTGCTCTGACCCCGGCGGCCTGTACCGACAGCTGGCGACCACCGCCGCGGGCAGACCCGCGACAGCGGGCGTAGGCGCGGGGGCGGGCCCGGGTCGGCTCCTCGCCGCCGCCGAGCGCCCGGGCGCAGTCTGCCGCGGAGCCTGCGGGCGCGGGGGCGGGCGCGGGGGCGGGGGCGGGGGCGGGCGCGGGGGCGGGCCCGGGAGCGGCCCGAGCCTGCGCAGTGCGGCGCCCGCGGCCGGCGGGGGATGACGTAACCTCCGCCTGCGGCTTCGGCGCCCCGCCCCGCGCCGAGCTCCGCGAACCGGGCGAGCGCAGCGCGGGCGGCGCCTGGCTGGCCGCCGCCTCCCGCTCGGCGTCCGCGCAGCCCGGGCTTTGTCCGCCGGCCCCGCGGCCGTCCGCGCTTTGTTCCCGGCGCCCGTTCCCCCCCAGGCCGGGGCGCGCCACCGAGCAGCCCTCCGCGCCGCGCTGGCGTCGTCCTCGTCCCCCTCGCCGCCCCCCGCGCGCGGCCGGGCCTTGCCCCCCATGGTCTCCCGGCCCGAGCCGGAGAGCGAGGCCATGGACGCGGAGCTGGTGGTGACGCCGCCGGGCTGCTCGCACCTGAGCAGCTTCAAGGTGGACAACTGGAAGCAGAACCTGCGGGCCATCTACCAGTGCTTCGTGTGGAGCGGCACGGCGGAGGCCCGCAAGCGCAAGGTGCGGCCCCCTGCGTCCCCGGGCCGCTGCGGGCGGCGCTGGCAGCCGCGCGAGACCCCTCGTTTGCAGCGCTGCCTAGCAAGGGGGGAGGGAGGAGGGCTGGTTAGTCGCCTGCGGACCCCTCCCCGGCTGCGCTCGCGGGCCGGGTTGGGGGCGAGAGGGCGCTTCTGCTTTCTCATTCCCTGCTCCCTGCCTCCTCCGTCCCTCCTTCTCCCCCCCTTCCTCTTCTCTCCATCTCTCCCTTCCGCCTCCCCTCTTTCCCTCCGCTCCCCCTCCCCCTCCCCCCCTCCCTTCCCCCTCCCCCCTCCCCCCTCCCCCCTCCCCCCTCCCCCGCTCCTCCGCGGTCCTCCCGCGCCCTCTCTTCCCCTCCCCCATCTTCCTCCGGGCCCCCCTCCGCCGCGGGGGCGGGGTTTGGGGCGTGCCCAGTTCCGGGGGTGGGCTGGTGCTGCTCTGGGAAGGGGGCGGTTTTCTCTTCCCCGGCGGCGGTGGAAGCCTGCTGACCGCGGACCAAGGTGTCCGGCGTTCCAGCGCTTGGCCTCCCCCAGGAACCCTCCGGGGCGGGGATGGGGGTCCTGAGAAAACGTAGGACAGAACGTTGAAAAGGGACGAAGACCCCGGGGCCTCTTGGGTGGTCCGCCGTGGGGTCAGCCCCTTGCCACCATGCTGAGCGCCCGTTCCTCCAGAGTGTGCATTGAGGCTTACCTGGGTCGAGGAACCGGAACCGTGTGTCGGGATCGGGGGTCGAGTGGTGCGCGGGCCGAACCCCGCGCCGGCTCCGGGGTCCGCGGGAACCAAGGCGGGGAGATGGCGTCGCCCTGGCCTCATTTCAGACTCGGACGTGGGTGGAGGGGTGAGCGGTTGGAAGTGGAGCGACTCAGGCCACTGCTTGCACCTCTACCTGGAAAGCCGTTTCGCTGTCAGCGCGGAGTGTGAGGGAGGGTCGCTGGTAGCTCCGGAGGAGTGGATTTAAAAGATGGGTTTGCTGGGAAGGTGGGACAGTGGCGGGGCTTCTGCGTTAAGAGGCTTCAGAAAGAAACTGATCACCTTCGTGAGACGTTGAGGAAATTACATTTAGTGTTATATTTTTCAGCTATACATCCCATTAGGCTTATTAGTGATGTGGAAATCAAGATAACCATATTCTTATCTGAATAAGTCTTATTACAGGGTAACGCGATTTTGCAGTTTAGTGAGGTTGGGAGGGGTGTTAGTCTCTTTCCACCTTGAGTAACCCTTTTTTTGAAAAGCTGACATCCACTGAGATTGTAGGGAATGTTAAGCATCAGTTTTCTTTGTATCAGTAATGGTGTTGGGAAGCATTACCTCTTAGAATGAACTAAACATTGGAGGTGCTCTATTAGGATCAGAGTGAGATTCTTGCTAATGGAATTGTGTGCTCCTAAAAAAATAGCCTGGTTGAAACCGATGCTCTTCAGGTGATAATCTTATTACTACTCCATATTGTTAGTTTATTGGTTGAGATTTATATGGTGTAAGATTCCTCTCCACGTTGGGTTAAGTAAGAAATCCCATGCCTTTTTTTCTCACTGCCTCCCCTTCCCCTGTAAATGTTTAACAGTGCTTAAGGAGCCAAGTTTAACCCATCATTAACTTTGTCTCCTTTCCTATTTTAGTATATGTGCTGCTGAAGCGAGCACCTTTGTCTCCTAAAGGAAGCAGTCACTTTTCCTTTTGCTATGTATGTCTTGGATTAATCCTTTAATGTCAGTTGCTTAGTTTGGAAGCTGTTGAAGCACACATCTCTATATTCACTTGTGGGAACTTGAGCTATTGACAGACAAGATGTGGTGACAAATGCTTACCTCTAAAATTCAGACCTGTCAGTGTTGCAGTACCTCTTGGCAGTATACCAGCAAGTTCTTCATCTTTTATGCTCCAGATTTTCGGGGATAGTCCTTTTTGAATCACTTGGGTCCTGTGTAATGGTGTATCTAGCACTCTCTAGTGGCCTAGCTAATGAACAGTTGGTTGGATAAATAGTTTAACTTGATGGTTAACAATGAACAATACGTGTTTGGCAGTTTGTAGATTTCTCAGCTCTGTAGGCTTAGTATATTTTTGATTTTAACAATATGAAATTTCCTACAAAAATATTTCAACTCAAGTTATAGTCTTTGTAAATAAAGGTGCCTTTTGAGGCTGAAGTTTCAGCTACAATGTAACCATAGAAACAAAGCCCTGGATAAACAGGAGTTAGAACTTTGTCTAAGTAGAAAAGGGTTATGATTTTGTATCCACTTTTGATTCTTCTTTTGGTAGGCACAGAGTGAGAAGAACATGACTTTCTGTCCAATTTAGGCTTGAATTGCAGTAAATCTTGTGTACTACTGAATGTAAAAGTGTTCCTATGATTTAGGACTGAGTGCTACCACAGCGGCATGTGTTGAATAGAGCAAATATCTTACCATTTTAGGGTGTGAAAAAGAAACTGGCAGTAAAAACATTGAGAATTTACAGTGCTACTGGTTATTATGACATAACATAGTCTACACTGTATTTTGAATATATAGATCCTTGGAAGGTGATATTTTGGTGATTTTTTTTTTCAGATTTTATTTATTTACTCATGAGAGACACACACAGAGAGGGAGAGAGAGGCAGAGAGACAGGCAGAGGGAGAAGCAGGCTCCACATAGGGATTCCAACGTGGGACTTGATCCCAGGACTCCAGGATCATGCCCTGTGCTGAAGGCAGGTGCCAAACTGCTGAGCCACCCAGACGTCCCTTCAGTGATATTTTTTAAAATATTCACTCCTCTTTTTAAAAAAATTCTTTGTGACTCTAAAATTTTGCAGCAGCTTGTCCTCAAGATACAGCCCTCTTTGTAGCTGTAGTAACTTTTACCAAATATACTTGGCCACAAGTGAAGAAGAGGTGTCAAACATACTGTAATTTTGGATTGTTATAGTTCTGGTTTAGTTTGGTCACTAATCTGGAGGGCAGGAAACTGCTTTCGAAGGTTTCTACCTGAGGCACAGAATTTGGGGCCTAAAGCAAGCCTTTGGGTTGAAATTCTTATTTTGTTTGAGAAAGGGGCTAGAGAGAAGGAAATTTACCTGGGAAATAATAGATAAGAGGCCAGAGGGCTCGAAGATCCAGTAATTGTACTTTTAACATTTTGTTGTTTTCTACATTTGTGGTCTTCACACCACTATTTAAATGTGGAATGGGTATCCTTTGGAAGAAAGTAGAATGATTCCCTATTTTTTTTTAGACCTCTCATTCTCCAGTCTAGAGTCAAATTCGAATTCTGGGTTTCTGTCTTGACGAATTGAAATGATAATTGTCCAAAGGCCATTAAATAGGTGTCACACAGCGAGATAATAAATATCTGCCTTAAAATTTAAAGTATTTGTAGATGCCCAATGATAATTCCTACACTTAGGGTAGTTAGAGCCAGAACTTACATAAACCATTGCATAAAATAATTCTAGATGCTTAATTGTTGGTCAGTTTTACTGAGGAAGATTAAAATGCATGATCTGTGTATTAAAACAATTGCAAAGTGACATTATGAACATGTTCTTAATGTGTAAAAATTAAAATACCTTATAGGCTTATAGAATATATAAGGTGAGTCTTTTCTGGCTATACACAATTACTGTCAAGATATGTTTATTGCCTGGGTCCTTCAGATTTTTAAAAAATTATATATGGGCACCTGAGTGGCTCAGTCAGTTAACTGTCTGTCTTTGGTTCAGGTCATGATTCCAGAGTCCTGGGAATTGAGCCTCAATAGGAAGCCTGCTTCTCCCTCTCCTTCGGCCTGCTGCTCCACCTGCTTATGTGCGCACAGGCTGTCTGTCAAATAAAATCTTCAAAAAGTTTTTTGAGTATATATATGAATAAAACAAAGTTACATGATTTTATTTATGTAAACATACATGCTGTGTGTCTTGTTTTCCATTTTTCACCTGTTGCCCATGTGTATAGATCTGTTGAACTGTGCAGTTAATATTCCGTTGGATAGAAACAGCATTGTGTATTTTCCTTTTTTTCAAGCTTTCAGTTTGGAGGATTTGCTAAGAATTCGTATAAGCCTGGTAATCAGTTTATTTTTATTTTATTTTATTTTATTTTTTTATTTTTTATTTTTTGGTAATCAGTTTATTTATTTATTTATTTATTTATTTATTTATTTATTTTTTAAATTTTTATTTATTTATGATAGTCACAGAGAGAGAAAGAGAGAGAGGCAGAGACACAGGCAGAGGGAGAAGCAGGCTCCATGCACCGGGAGCCCGATGTGGGATTCGATCCCGGGTCTCCAGGATGGCGCCCTGGGCCAAAGGCAGGCGCCCAACCGCTGCGCCACCCAGGGATCCCTGGTAATCAGTTTAAAGTAATAATCTTAGGCAAGTAATTTTTATGTATATTTTTGTTAGTTGAGGGAGTGAAATGTGATTTGTCTACTTGACATCAAACTTGAGACACCTTTAAAAAGCGCACTTTTTTATTTATGGACAATCGTAGGAAGGGAGGTAGCCAAAAGGAGACAAGTACAAAACTAAACATGAAAGATTAAAGTTGAAGATAGTATAATTTCATAGGGTAATGCCCTTTGATTTTGAGTCTTTACAAAGTGAGAAATACAGATTGTTAGCCTGTGGGCACTTGCCTAAGATGAGAGTAGCTCTAACAGTCAGGGCTGTGTAAATGTGGCTCAGGTGTTTGGCTATTGTGTGGAAAGGGAAATCATTGCAGGAGGAATATGGTCTTATTTCTCTTGAGTCAGTGGTCCTTTGCCATGTGTTTTAGAAAAAGATGTACTGGTCTAGGACTGCACTGTGCTGGTCATCTCTTTATATGTACTGCTTTAGTTCTGGAGTCTGAGAGCCTCCCTTGAGATCTGAATGAATCTCTTATATTTTGAACTTTTTAGCAGAAATCATCGTTGGGGAAAAACAGTTATGCTGTTACTTAGACAAAATACCTAGAGTGACAGGACACATTGGCAGATCATAAACTGAGAGCCATGAAATATCCATGTGTTGCTGGCTTCACCACTGAGACCGGTTAGTCCTCATTGACTCAGCCTGGCACTTAAGCATGACGTTGAAAATGCTGCTGAGCCCACTCTGGGTTTTGTTTTTTAAAGTTGTCATTTTTTGGATGTTTTTGTTTGTTTGTTTGTTTGTTTTTAAAGATTTTATTTATTTATTCATGATAGTCACACAGAGAGAGACAGAGAGGCAGAGACACAGGCAGAGGGAGAAGCAGGCTCCATGCAGGGAGCCCGACATGGGATTCGATCCCGGATCTCCAGGATCGCGCCCTGGGCCAAAGGCAGGCGCCAAACCGCTGTGCCACCCAGGGATCCCTGTTTGTTTTTTTAAAGTACATTTTTTTTCTTTTCAAAATTTATTGTCTTGAGAAATTAACTTTTGCCTTATTTATCGATGCTTTGAATCTTTCAAATCCTTACAACAAAACATACAATCAACTAAGCAGGGGACAGGTCATTCCAAGTAAAAGATCCAAAATGGAAAAAAATTTTTCTTTTGAGATAATTGTAGATTGATGTGCTATTGTAAAAAAAAAAATACATGGAACTCCCTGTATTCTTTACCCAGTTACCGGAATGGTAACATCTTGCAAACTGTAACAGTATTAACAACCAGGATGTCAGCATTGATACAGTTCATCTTTACACAATGTACCCATTTTATTCAGCCCCCCCCTACCCCTGATTATTATCCTCTTATTGTTACTGTGGTACCTTTTGTCACAACTAATGACCAAGCTTGATACGTTGTTATGAACTAGAAGTCATAGAGATCATTAGTTTTTTCCCTAATTTCCTTTTTTTAAAAAACGATTTTTATTTATTCATGAGAGACACACAGAAGCAGAGACACAGGCAGAGGGAGAAGCAAGCTCCATGCGGGGAGCCCGGCGTGGGACTTGATCCCTGGTCTCCAGGATCAGGCCCTGGGCTGAAGGCGGCGCTAAACCACAGAGCCACCCGGGGTTGCCCATTTTCTTTTTCAGAAGCCCATCCAGGATTCCACATTACATTTAGTTGTTATGTCTTCGTAGGCTTCTCTGGATTGTGACATTTTCTCAGATTCTCCTTGATTTTGATGACCTTACCAGTTTTAAGGCATAGTGCTCAAGCATTTTATAGAATGCCCCTATATTTTATATTTTCTGCCCTGGTCTTAGAATCTGCCATTTCACTGAGGGGCCATGGTTCCTTTCACTGGAGAATGGAATTAGAAAATATGGTTCAAGGGGATCCCTGGGTGGCTCAGTGGCTTAGCGCTGCCTTCGGCCCAGGGCGTGATCCTGGAGTCCCGGGATCGAGTCCCACATTGGGCTTCCTGCGTGGAGCCTGCTTCTCCCTCTTCCTCTGCCTGTGTCTCTGCCTCTCTCTCTGTGTCTATCACGAATAAATAAATAAAATCTTAAAAAAAAAAGAAAAGAAAAGAAAAGAGGGATCCCTGGGTGGCGCAGTGGTTTAGCGCCTGCCTTTGGCCCAGGGCGCGATCCTGGAGACCCGGGATTGAATCCCATATCGGGCTCCCGGTGCATGGAGCCTGCTTCTCCCTCTGCCTATGTCTCTGCCCCCCTCTCTCTCTCTCTCTCTCTCTCTCTCTCTCTGTGTGACTATCATAAATAAATTAAAAAAAAACAAAAAAAAAAAAGAAAGAAAAGAAAATATGGCTTGAGCAATGGCTGTGCTTGTTGATACCAGTGTTGTGGCTTCTAAGCTCTTGGGAGAGTTAAGAACAAACGTGGGTATACTAATGCTTGTACACACAAGTCTCTGGTTATGCATCTCCACCCCTATTAAAGTATACCTGAGTTCATAGTGCTGTCTCCAACTCTAATCCAATACTACATGTATCATTCTAGCCTTCCCCTCTTGCTTATATGTAACTTCTCTGCCCAGCAGAGTTCAACTTATCCCCCATCCATGTACTTGCCTGTTTATTTTCAGTTCACTTGTATAGTTGTATAGGGCCCAAGGGTAGCCCCCCCAGCCTTCAAAAATGTGACACTTTGGCATATTGTTTATTCTGACGTAAAAGTTCTTAAAGGGACCTCTGCGTGGCTCAGTTGGTTAAGCATCTGCCTTCAGCTCAGGTCATGATTCCAGGGGCCTGGGATCAAACCCTGTGTGTCGGGGTCCTTGCTCATCAGGGAGCCCGCCTGCTTCTCCCTCTCCATTTGCCTGCTGCTCCCCCTGCTTGTGCGCTCTTGTGTGCATGTGTTTTTTTTTTTTTTCTCTCTCTCTCTGTCAAATGGATGAATGAAATCTTTAAAGTTCCTTAAAAAAAAAAAAAAGGGCCCATGCAAGAACACTCTGATCCTCCTTTGTGTCCAGAAAGCAAGAAATAAATCTCCCATGTCAAATGTGCCAGGAAGTAAAGAGACATTCTTATCACAGGGAATTTAGAACCTAGAAAACTATATAACCTTTGTTACTTTTTACCAATTTATCATTTAGCACAAAATCTGTGTAGAATTCCTTATTAATTGAAGCTCCTGAACATAAGTTTTTGTCCTGTTGATTCCTCTCAAATTTATTGTCTCTTTGTCCAAAGAGTACAAAAACTGCCAGCGTTAATTTCTTTGGGCCTTGATGTCAGTATTGGTCTCCGTATGAGCATATTTATTTTATTTTTTTAAAGATTTTATTTATTTATTCATGAGAATACACAGAGAGGAAAGAGAGGCAGAGACACAGGCAGAGGGAGAAGCAGGCTCCACGCAGGGACCCCGACACGGGACTCGATCCCGGGTCTCCAGGATCAGGCCCTGGGCTGAAGGAGGCGCTAAACTGCTGAGCCACCCGGGCTGCCCGTGTGAGCATATTTAAACTTTGTAATTCTTAGACCAGCTGGAAGAATCTTGAAGGGTAGAAGAAAAATTTTCCTAACAGCTGTTTCAGAATTTTTAACCTGCCCTGCCTTGGGAAGCAGTGTTATCACCTGGCTTAGGTATGGCTCCTTTTGCCTTTAGTTTTATATCCTCCACTCATTTCCAAGTTATGTAGGCAGGTTGTCCCATGCCCTTTACGTAAATGAGAGTTATCTCATACATTTATTTGTAAAACAGTCAGATTCTTTTATCATGGCTTGAGCTGCGTTCTGGCATCCTCTGACTGCCTAACCAGTTATTTACAGATTTGCATGTATTGTGGTTTGCCCTTTGTACTGTGAAAGTTCAGAAGATTGGGTGAATGGGTGGCTCAGTTGGTTAAGCTTCTGCCTTCAGCCCAGGTCATGATCTTGGGGTCCTGGGATCCAGCCCCACATCAGGCTCCCTGCTCAGCAGAGTCTGCTTCTCCCTTTTCCCTTTGCCTGCTCGTCTCTCTCTCTCTCTCTCTCTCTCTCTCTCTCTTTCTCTCCAAAAAAAGAAAAAGTTCACAAGATTAAGTAGAAAGTACAGAAACTCCATTTTCAGGGTCTGAAGTGACCTTCAGTAGCTTTTATTATTACTTTTTAGCAGCTCTGGTAAAAGATTTTGGGGAATAAAGTGGGAAGTGCAGGTTAAAATGAAGGTTTAAGGTAATCTGATCACTCCCTATACACACTTATAGTTGACAGTTGGAAGGTGGTGTAGAATTTCTTTATTTTTTAAAGACTTTATTTATTCGAGAGAGAGACAGAGAGAGAGGCAGAGAAGCAGGCTCCATGCCAGAAGCCCAATGCGGGACTCCATCCAGGATCACACCCTGGGCCGAAGGCAGGCGCTAAACCCCTGAGCCAACCAGGGATCCCCAGGTGGTGTAGAGTTTAAATTGAGACTAGCCCAAGGGAGAAAAAAAAAGTAGCCTGAGGCAGTCAGTACAGGGGGGGTCGGGTGGGGGGGGTGGCCCTTGTTTCTGCCCAAAAGTGTGACCTGACCAGGTCCCCAAATCTCTCTTGCACTTATTTCTCATTTATGATCATAGTGCTTTACATTTACATAACATTTTATATTTCATAAAGTATATCTTACAGAAAATTTCACTTGGTTTGGGTACTCATGATATACTTTTCAGGGAGGGTGGCAGATAAGTCTCATCCAAGAGCACTGATGTAAACACTAAGTCGGCCTTGAAATTAGGTTACTCTGAGTCTGAAGTTTGTGCTCCCACTAAATTATTCTGGAATGTTTTACAGTATCACTGAGTAAATTCTCTAATATCAGCAGATATTGACCCGGTGCTGTACAAGTTAGACTTAATTCTGACACTTACTCAGACAGTGTAAGATTGCCTAGGTTAAGGAGTTTACTCCTGCAGCACTGTTCCTGCTATACACACTAGTCACAAGTCCAGGTTGTCATCTGTGCTTGCAACTGGTTAGGATCCCTTCTTTGGGTCCAGTAATTTGTTAAAATGGTTTCCAAAACTCAGGGGAACATTTACTTAGGTTTACCAGTTTATTGTAAAGGATATTCTAAAGTGTACAGATGGACAGTCAGATGAAGAGGTACATAGGATCAGGTCTGGGAGGGCCCTAGGCACAGGAGCTTTCTCCCAGTGGAGTAGAGGTGCATCATACTCCCAAGTCACGTGATATAGGAAGATATTAAGCGTTCGAAGCCAACAGACAAAGAATTGAGATGTTTTTGGTGCAAAGGTTTTATTAAAGCACGAGGACAGGACCTGTGGGCCGAAAGCGCTGCACTGGGCTCGTGAGGAGTGGCCTGTTATATCCTTTCAAGTTGGGAGGGGATTAGGGCCAGTGGAAGTCTCCAAAAAGAATTTTGGAAGCAAAGTTTCCAGGACCTTGAGGGGGCTAGCTGCTATTAGGAAAAAGTCATTTTTTAATGTCTAATAAAACCTGAGTCATGAGATCCATCAGATATATATCAGTGAGTCATAGGCTTGGGCGATGATTGCCAACATATATCTTGGGGTGTAGATTAAAAAAAAAAAAAATCTTAAAGGAAGTTTACAAAAGTTTGTTATTTATTTGAGAGAGAACGTGGAGGGGAGGGGCGGAGGGAGAAGCAGGCTCCCCGCTGAGCAGGGAGCTGGACTTGGGGAGACACAGGGCTTGATCCCAGGACCCTGAGATCATGACCTGAGCTGAAGGCAACCACTTAACTGACTGAGCCACCCAGGTGCCCCCAAAGGAACTTTTATATGTTAAAATATAAAAGGATTTCAGGATCCTGGGGGTCAGGCTAAGATTGTCTTTTGCCCTTAGCAAGGTATTAACATGGAGGCACCTGAGTTCCTAGAGGAAGGTCACTGCCTGTTTCAAGGACTTGTCAGTGGGCTGTGAATAGTAAGGAAATTTAATAATTTCTTTTCTGCTTTTATTTCCCTCATCACATGGATGCATTAACCAACCCAGAAGCCCTCTCGACCTGTCTTTTAGCATTTTTATGAAAACTTCATTACACCGTTATGACTGATTAAGCAGACATTAGTTAAACCGTTACACAGGCGTGATTGATTAAACTACTGTCTGTTGGAGGGGGCTGAAGGGTCCACCCCTCTAATCACAGGGTTGGTTTCCTGGAACCCAGACCCCATCTTGAGGCTGTCCAGAAGCTTTTCAAAAATCATCTCATTAGCATAAACAGACCTGGTTGAAAGGAACTTGTTTGAATAACAAAAGACCCCTTTATCAATCTTATCACTTTGCAAATTCCAAATTGAGAGCTTTGTGCTTAGAACTTTGAAGTAAGGCCAAAATATGTACTACTTATCAGTTATGTCACTGCCACTTTTGTACCTGGAGGGAGTTGGACGGAATCTATTTTAGTTGAGATTCAAAGGCCTGAGTGTGGCTTTCTGAGGTTGGGGAATTTGAGATTAATTTATTTTTTTTGCCTTTTAGTGCCTCAGTTCATGTAGGAAATAGAATGTTTATCCTGTCCCTTTGCTTATATCAGAGTCCACGATGGTATAAAAGTATTATGAGCCTTGAAAAAGTCATTGAAGATGGGCAGCCCGGGTGGCTCAGCAGTTTAGCGCCGCCTTCAGCCCAGGGCCTGGTCCTGGAGACCCGGGATCGAGTCCCACGTCGGGCTCCCTGTATGGAGCCTGTTTCTCCCTCTGCCTGTGTCTCTGTCTATCTCTCTTTGTCTCTCATGAATAAATAAATAAAATCTTTAAAAAAAATTTCATATAAAAAGAAAAGAAAAAGTCATTGAAGAGAAGCACGACAGGTATACTTACCTTCTTACAGTTGTCAGATGTGACTAGACCAGTGGTGGTGGGAAGTGGCGGGTAATATGGGACGTATGCATTAGCTCTGCAGGTGCTGCCTCGTGGTTGTCATTTTCTTTAAGCTGGAATCAAAATTCACTGTACAGCTGAGTCATCCTCGACTTCAAGTGCCTCTTCTGTCCCTGCCCTGTCCTTCTTGGGGTGAGGAGGAAGATGGGGAGAAAAGATAATAGAGATTAGGGTATCCAAGGAAATATTGTTAATATTGAGGCCCAATGAATGGACTTTCTGTGAATTTCTTGCACCATGTAAGCTCAGAACTGTTTGTTTTTAAAAGTTTTTATTTAAATCCCAGTTAACATTCAGCATGATATTAGTTTCAGGTGTAAAATAGAGTGATGCAGCAGTTCTGTAAGGACTCCATGCTAATCACAAGTGCCCTCCTTAATCGCCAATCCTCCCACCCACCTTCCCTCTGGTCACTGTTGTGCCCAAGATTGCGAATCCGAGAAACCACCAAGGAGCCAACACCGATGCAAGCGCACGAGGATTTATTAACAAGCTTGAGCTTGGGTCCAAGTATACCCGACACAGCAGAGCAGGGACTTGGACCCCGAGATGGGTTCCAGCTTAGTTTTATGGGCTGGTCTAGGGGACCTCCAGAAGGCATGGAGGAATTTCTCAAGTTCTGTTTACATTCTGATATGGGACTTTCAGGGGCATTGAGCTCTGTTCTCATTCTAATATGGGACTTTCTGCCACTGCCTTGGGCTCTGTTGTCCTTCTGATACGGGATTCCCTGCTGAGGACATTCTTCAGTTTTTCCTGTAAAGTTGAGCTCTTATTCACAGGGGCCTAAGATGGCTGTACTTGTGCTAATGCTAAACTTGAGGTGGAATGGCCTTAATTTTTCTCGGCCTCCACAGTCACCACCAGTTCTCTATAGTTCAGAGTCTGTTTCTTGGTTTTCCTCTCTCTTTCCTCCTTTGCTCCTATGTTCTGTTTCTTAAATTCCACATGTGCATGAGATCTGACTGACTTCATTTACTATAATCCTCTCTAGCTCCAGCCACGTGGATGCAGACAGAGCTGGTAAATCATTGGCCTGGCTGCTTTTCCTATCACTAAGAATCACAGCTGTGTTTCAGGATTTACTTGCAGGCTACCCGAATCAACTTGAATTAATTTATAGGAGAAAAGGCTTTAATACAAGAAACCACTGTAAGGGCTCCAGGAGCAGTAGATTCTTAGTTGAGTTTTCTGGAACCCCTGCCAGCGTCCAGAATTCTGTTGCCTCTGCTGAGCCAGGAAAGTTGCCAGGGTTGCCTCCCCAACAGGAAGCTGCCTGGGGAACTGAGGGAGGAACCTCGCCAGCCCTGCCGCACCAGACACTCCAGAAAGCAGCCACCCTGTGCCTCCCCAGCCCACTCAGAACAGTAGTGTGTGATACACGAGTGTCCTCACCTTTTCAGTGCCAATAGGAGGGGGTTGGAATAATAACTGACACAAACTCTGTTCTTTCCTGCAGCTGCTTTAACAAGTGCCCACAAAGTGGGGGGTTTAGAACAAGTTCTAGAGGTCAGAAGCCCAAAGTCTGGTAGGTAGGACCATGCCCCTCCAGAAGCTCCTGGGGTGGAAGGCTTCCTGGACTGTTCCAGCTCCCGCCACCCCCCACTCTGGTTTCTGCCTCCTTCACCAGGCCTTTATTCCTGGGTGCACAGTCTCTGTGTCCCTTTCTCAGGGACACTCAAGATGGCATTTGGGGCCCACCCAGATCATCAAATATAATCTCATCTCTAGGGATCCCTGGGTGGTGCAGCGGTTTGGCGCCTGCCTTTGGCCCAGGGCGCGATCCTGGAGACCCGGGATCAAATCCCATGTCGGGCTCCCAGTGCATGGAGCCTGCTTCTCCCTCTGCCTGTGTCTCTGGCTCGCTCTCTCTATGTCTATCATAAATAAATAAATCTTAAAAAAAAAAAATCTCATCTCTACACCCTTAACTTGATTACTTATGCAAAATACTTTTTCCAAATAAGATAGCATTCACTGGTTCTAAAGATTAAAACAGGGATCCCTGGGTGGCGCAGCGGTTTGGCGCCTGCCTTTGGCCCAGGGCGCGATCCTGGAGACCCGGGATCGAGTCCCGCGTCGGGCTCCCTGCATGGAGCCTGCTTCTCCCTCTGCCTGTGTCTCTGCCTCTCTCTCTCTCTGTGTGACTGTCATGAATAAATAAATAAAATCTTTAAAAAAAAAAAAAAAGATTAAAACAGGGATACACCTTTTGGGGAGCTAGCAGGAGCCAGGTTAGCCCCACTACAAATCCTAACACATAGAGGCACTGTCCTCAGTGTGTTAAAAAGCATCAGATCATTTAATCTTTGTAATACTGGTTTGAGGTAGATATGTGTCCACATTTTAGAAGTCAGGAAACCGAGGCAAAGAGAATCATGTACCTTGCTTCATATCTCATAGCGAGAGTGATGGAATTGAATCCGCTCCTGTGTCCTGTGACCGATGTTGAGTGGGTCTCCGGATCAGCTACAACTGAAAGCCACATCTTTTTAAAGAATTAACTGGAAGTCAGCAGCTACAGTAAAAAAGTTACTTTATTTTTTTAATATTTTATTTGTTCATGAGAGGCACACATCGAGAGAGAGAGGGAGAGAGGGGCAGAGACACAGGCAGAGGGAGAAGCAGGCTCCATGCTGGGAGCCCGATGCGGTACTCAATCCCAGGTCTCCAGGATCACACCCTGGGCTGAAGGTGGCGCTAAACCGCTGAGCCACCTGGGCTGCCCATCCTAATTATTTTCACTAGTACTTAACAGTACTACTCACCTGCCTTTGTTTTAACTCAGGAGGCAGATATTATGAACTTCCTTGTGTAAGTTAGTATTGCTCATTTTAGGATCTAGAACTGTGCTGTTCACTAGCCACATGTGCTATTTGTAATAGGAAATAAACATCCAGTTTCTTGGTGGTTCTAGTCAGTTGTAGGGAATGACTACTGTAATGGACAGTGCAGATCCAGAACACTTGCAGCAACATAGAACGTTCTATTGGACAGTGCTGATACAGACAAATAACAATGTAAAAGACAACACCAAAGACAAATTTCTGCTTTTTGTATTTAGTGTCTGTAGCCTATTGACTGGCTGCTTGATTAATGTTAGAGAACTGAGTTGAATCCATCGAGGCCTTCAGTGGTGAGTTCTAAACCACCTGTAGTTGAGTAGTCTAGGTCTTAATGTGCTAGAACATAGTCACCCAGATGAGTATTTAAGTCCTTAATTACATACTTTCCTTCTGTTCTTTGAGTTTTCCCACTTTGAGTTCTCTATTCCATATGAATTGAGGTCATACGCCTTATAAGAAACATTTGTTCTTTAGAATTCCATAGAATTCGAGCAGAAATTGTATACAGACTTTTTTTATTTCCCCAGTCCTCCTTAATCAGATGTGGTTGTTCTTTTAAATTTCAGAGCATTTGGTTTATGTCTCACACTATAACTGTATATATTATCTGTGTGTTTATTATTTCCTGTTACGGCTTTTTATCCCTCCTATTAAAGCACAATCCTTGATGAATCTTTGTTAAGTGAACATGCTCCTGTCCTTGTGAACAGCGCCCAGTGCTCCAAATGTCCCCTTTAAGCCCTTTCCTGGTCCCTCTGAGGAGTGTCGACTGTCTACCTTTACATGGCCAGCAAAGGACCTTTGCCTGCCTTTGTACTTTTGTATGACGGTGGTTGCAAACAGTATGTCCTTTTTGTGGCCAGGTTCCTCTGTGTTCTCTTGTGAGATTCATCTCTGCTGCTGGATGTACCATGAGTTCCTTTCTATTGCTCTGCTCATTGCATTCAATGTCTATACCACAGTTTGTGCTTTTTGCTCCCGATGAGTATTTTTATTTATTTTCAGGTTTGAGGTATTACAATTATGACATTCTTTTATGTGTCTTTTGGTGTCCTTGATACATGCAGTACTGTCATGTATATGTTTCTATTTCTGTTATATATAAACTTGGGAATTATTGAGTTACAGGCTATGTATTGTTGAGTAGTTTACCCTTAAAAAAATTTTTTTTTAAAGATTCTTTTTTTCTAAAGATTTTATTTATTTTTTTCGTGAGAGACACAGAAAGAGAGAAAGAGAGAGGCAGAGACACAGGCAGAGGGAGAAGCAGGCTCCATGCAGGGAGTCTGATGTGGGACTCGATCCCAGGACTCCAGGATCACACCCTGGGCGGAAGGCAGGTGCTAAACCGCTGAGCCACCCAGGGATCCCGTTTTCCCTTTATTTAAAAGAAATACAAAGCCTACAAAAATAGCAAGAATACCAAAATATCATATACATTTATCTATACTCATCAGTTTCTTTTGGGTATATTAAGGTTTGGATAAGGTGGTGTTTGTTGGCCAGAGTACTCTGTTCTAAAGGTGACCTTTTCCCCTCTAATTAACAAAAGTAGTCTTTGTTACTTTGAAACTGAGTATCCAGTGCCCCAGTGTACATACATACAGACATATGTAGACACAGGCATATGTGTACACATGCATATAAGTAATTTAATGTATTTTTTATTGATGTAAAATTAATAAAAATTAAAGATGAACAATTCACTATATTCAGGATGTTCTATAGTCATCACTCCACCTCTACCAAGTTTCAGATCATTTCTATCTGCTCCCTATTCTCTCTCTTCAGCCCTTAGTAGCCTCTAATCTCTATTCTGTCTCTCTGGATTTACCTGTTCTGAATATTTCATATGAATGGAATCACACATTATGTGACCCTCTGTGTCCATCTGCTCTCACTTGGCATTACGTTCTCAAGGTTCATCTATGTTGCAACTGTGTCAGAACTTCATTCTTTTTTATGGCTGAATAATACTCCATTGTGTGGATATACTATATTTTGTGTATCCATTCATCCTTTAATGGGAATTTGGTCTGTTTCTTCTACCTTTTAACTATTGTGAATGACCCAGTATTTTTCTACTCTGTGGTTTTAGCATCCATTGATGACTTTTTCCTGAATCCATTGATGATGATGATGATTGGAAAATGAAGATTTTTGTATGTGTATTTTTGTCTTTCCAACTACATTGATTAGATGGAATTCTCCTGTGAAGACTGTTAAGACTGTGTGTGTTTAGTATTAATAATCAGAAGGGACTTGGGGATTCTTTTTTATTCGGTATGTAATCTATTCTCGTTATTATTCATTTTTATAGTCAGATTGTACCAGAATTCCCTAGTGGGAATTCCTTAAGCTGGCTCACCATTCTTTATAACATGCCTCTCTCAGTGTTGGAGTCAGTGGCTTTTTAAAAAAGATTTATTTATTTGAGAGAGAGAATGCTCTCTTGTATGAGTTGGGAGGGAGGAGCAAAGGGAGAGGGAGAGAGAATCCCAAAAGCAGGCTCCATGCTCAGCTCAGAGCCCACCATGGGGCTTGATCTCACAACCCTGAGATCATGACCTGAGCCGAAATGAAGACTCAAGACTGAGCCACCCAGGCACCCCAAGCGTGGATTTTATTTAAATGAAAAAGATTTAGCTGAATTGTGAATATGTGTGTGCATTTATTTGTAATTAAGGCTTTCTTTCCCTGACCTGGTAGTATCAGGACATTATCAGTTTCTGTGTTTTTAGAGGAGCTCTCTACCTGTAAATTGCTATATTTTTTTGTGCAGCTGAGATCTTTTTCTTGAGGCAGATTTTTATTTCATGAAATTCTGTAGGACGACAGGTAATGTATTTTTACATTTAAAGTTCAGGGCTTGGGGGCAGCCCTGGTGGCTCAACGGTTTGGCGCCGCCTTCGGTCCAGGGCCTGGTCCTGGTGACCCGGGATCGAGTCCCACGTCGGGCTCCCTGCATGGAGCCTGCTTCTCCCTCTGCCTCTCTCCTCTCTCTCTCTCTCTGTCTCTCATGAATAAATGAATAAAATCTTAAAAAAAAAAAAAAAGTTCAGGGGTTGGGCTGAGCGCCGCCTTCAGCCTAGGGCACAATTCTGGAGACCCAGGATCGAGTCTCATGTCAGGCTCCCTGCATGGAGCCTGCTTCTCCCTTTGCCTGTGTCTCTGCCTCTCTCTGTCTCTGTCTCTCATGAATAAATAAAATCTTAAAAAAAAATAAAGTTCAGGGCTTAATTTTGATCTTTTAAAAAAACTTTTTGTGTATTTTGGGATTCCTTGGGTGTCTGACTCTTGATTTCAGCTCAGGTTGTGTTCTCAGGGTCATTAGATTGAGCCCCAAGTTAGGCTCCATGCTTAGTGGGGAGTCTGCTTGAAGATTCTTCCCTTCTGCTCGTACCCCCACTCGCATGCACTCTCTATCTCTAAAGTAAATACATCGCTTTTTAAAATTTTTGTGTGTTTTAAGGGAAAACTTAGTGTTACAGATGTGTAATTATCCAGATGAGCTAATATTTTCAAGGTAACGCTGTTCTTGAATTTTTTGTTATATAAATAGATTTGGATTTACTGTTTTAAGCTCATAGAGAAATTTTTTTGATCACTGTAATGCCTTTTAAATATCCTGGGTGATGAAAATAAAGGACATCTCTTAATCTTTCCCATTCTTTATATCTGTATTTGTAGTGAGTAGTAAATGGACTTTAGCTTGTGATTATAATCTCAGAATCTTGTTCTGTTGCTTACAGTATTTTGAGCTACAGGGAAATTTTCCATGATACCTGAAGGTATCACTCGTTCACATCTAATATAACTGTATGTGTAATTTAAAATGTCCCCTGTATTCTGAAAGCAATTATGGTTACTCAATTTCTTTATCACTGGAAGAATGGATTATACAACTATACTAATATGGCATTTTATTTTTTAAAATAAATTTAAAAATATTTTTTAAATTTTTGTTTTGTTTTTATTTTTATTTTTTTTAAGATTTTATTTATTCATGAGAGACACAGAGAGAGAAGCACAGGCACAGGCAGAAGGAGAATCAGGCTCCATGCCCGGAGCCCGACGAGGGACTCGATCCCGGGTCTCCAGGATCACACCATGGGCTGAAGGCGGTGCTAAACCTTCCAGAATCTCCAGCCACCCAGGCTGCCCTATTTTTGTTTTAAAGATTGATTTATTTGAGAGAGAGCACACGAGCACATGAGTAGGAGGGCAAGGGTGAGAGAGAGGAACATGTCTGATTTGTCCTGTGATTTGGGATTTTGGCCACATGGCTCCTGTCTTTAAGGAGCATAGGTCCATGTACCGTCCCTGTCCAGCCCATCTGCACCAGTTCTGCATCTCCTGGAGGCTGATGAAGTGGCCAGTGTCCCCAGATGGCTTCCCTTAAGGCAGTTACCCTCTAGGTGAAAATGGTGATTCGTGTTTTATGTAAATTAGGTTTGAGACTAGTCCCCAGAGCCTCTCCTCTGTCTGTGCCCTCCATTCTAGGTGAATGCACAGCCTGTCAGCCCTGGGCTTGGCCCTTGATCGTGGGAGTGCAGAGTGAAGCTTAGGCGGGGCTGTCTCCAAGCTGAGGGATTCCTAGGGTTAGGCACATCCTAGGCCACATTCTGTGTCACACACACCTCACTCCCCACAATGGTCATGAGCATGTACACTAACTTTCTGCAGATGTCAGAAGAGCCTAAAATCTTCCCCAGGGGGTGATTGTGAGCATTGAATGACGCAAATCATCTGAAAGCCTCTGGCACCAGAGTCTAGAGTACATTCGGTGTGTGGTGTGGAATATTTGTGGGGGCAGTCCTTCTGTTTTAACCTTCCTTCTCCATACCCTGTTTATCTTCTCCTTCATCTCCTTGCTTCCTGCCCATCCATCGCAACAGAAGAAAATCTTATACTGTGGTGTCATCTCAGAGGTTGGAAATTCAGTTTGATGATCTGCAGGGAGTTTACAGTTACTACAGCGTAGAGGTCATATTGTGCTAGAAAACAGTGGTGTTCTGGGTGGTTTGGGTGTATAAGAATTATCACTGCTCACAATTGCTGAGATTAAAATTTTAGGTTTCTGTGGTCTAATTCTTGGCAACACTTTCTTTTTCTTGTTCTTCTGTATCATTTTGACTCATGTCCCTCTCTGTTGGTTGATGGAGTGCTTCTAAGTTTGCTGTGGTCTTGTGACCTGGAATATCAAATATATAGTGAGGTCCACAGTAAGGGTGGCTAGGCTATGAGTTGCTGGTCTGAAATGGGGACAGGAGCCGAGACAGTGGCAGGAAGAGAACGCAGAGACTGATGGTCCCTAAAGCCTCATGTGGTAAACACCTGAGCAGCTGATGGGTTTTGTGAATTGAGATGGTGGGTTGAACTTTCTTAACACGGAGCTAGTTTGGAGCTAAAGTACCTTTTGGAGCAGTTGAAAGGATTAACGAAGATACCCTGTGATTTCCTTTCCTCCGGTTCCCTTGTCGTTTGTGATCATTTTGCTTGACCACTTTCTCTCTCTGAGAACGTAAGGTTTTTAATTCTCTTCACTCCCTTTCAGGCCAAGTCATGCGTCTGTCACGTTTGTGGTGTTCACCTGAACAGGCTCCACTCCTGCCTGCACTGTGTCTTCTTTGGCTGCTTCACAAAGAAACATATTCATGAACATGCGAAGTCCAAGCGGCACAACCTGGGTAAGGCGCTCTGGGACACGGCTTTAGGGTGTGGGGCCGCCCTCCCCCAGGGGCCCGTCTGAGGCCCTTGTGAGAGTCCAGGGTCGGAGGACTACACAGGGCACAGAAGGACCATGCACCCAGCTTTTGCCTGGAGGCACTGGGGTTGATGTGAATATTGTGTGCAACTGGAAATGATAATTTAAAGCAGCTCACTGTTTCAGTGTTCTTTGAAACCTTGTTTTTTAATGCAGTGTCGGAGTCCTCTTTCTCTCTGAAAAGCCTAATTAGGTTAGATTAGGCAAAACCCCACAAAGAAAGATCTTAGATGAAGTGCTGGGTTATTGAGGTCAGCACAGATGGCAGCCAGCTGGGGGTTTTTTACTTTTTATGGATTTTCACTCCTCTCCACAACACAGTCATGGAAAGGCTAACAGTTCATGACACTGTGGCATTATGATGAATTTATATCTCTTATACTTACCAGTTCAGACTGTCACACGTTCTGGAAGTTACATAAAGCAAAGTTTTGTCCCTGGCTTTATTTTCTAATTGTGCTCATTAGGTGTTTCTCTCTCCTTCATAATGATGTTTTAAGTGATGGTGAGGTTTTTAGGCACTCCTTGAGAAAATCACTTTGAAAAAGTCCAGCCCAAAGAACCTCTTACTTCATGGGGGCTCTGCAGTTCCAGTTAAAGATCTTTTTTTTTTTTTTTTTAAATAAGATTTTATTTATTTATTCATGAGGGACACCGAGAGAGAGGCAGAGACGTAGGCAGAGAGACAGAGAGAGAAGCAGGCTCCACACGGGGAGCCCAATGTGGGACTTGATCCTGGGACCCCAGGATCACGCCCTGGGCTGAAGGCAAGTGCTCAACAGCTGAGCCACCCAGGTGTCCCCCCAGTTAAAGATCTTTTTAGAGCCTTTTTAAATAGTAGGGATGGGGGACAACCTGGTGGCTCAGTCATTGAGCCTCAGGTGGTGGTCCCTGGGTCCTGGTATTGAGTTCTGCATCATGCTTCCTGCATGGAGCCTGCTTCTCCCTCTGCCTATGTCTCTGCCTCTCTCTGTGTGTCTCTCATGAATGAATAAATAAATAAAATCTTAAATAGTAGGGATGGAATGTACTAAGTCCTCTATGGCGGACTACTGCATTCATAACGGAGAACATACAGCAAGTGCTGTTAAGAAGGCTCCTGGAATGAGGGGTTTTTTGGGGAGAGAGCTCGTGGTGCCAGTAATGCTTTCATGAATTATGTCCCATGGAGAAATGAGGGATCTCTTCTTACATTGACCAATCAGACGAAAAAGACACTGCTCAGGACAGTGTGGATGTGATAAAAGTGTGCAGTATTTACCTAATGTAGACACTTGCATTTACAGTGTAAATGAAGAGTATTCCTGCCCTGAGTTTTAGACCCATTTAGGCTGCTCTGCTGTTACGCCTGGGCTGTGATTCTGTGGGCTAAAGAGTTATGGAACATTGGAAATATATTTGCACTTAAAAAGCTATCTGAAGAATTTTGTTGTTACCCAGAGTCATTTATAAAAATGACTTTAGAAATTTATTCATTTTATTAACCTGATTGATAAACTCTGCCACTACTTTTGGTAGAGTGCATGCATTTTAGGTTTGTTTTCAGAAACAAAACCTTGAGATGGGAGAAAGATCTAGTCCTTCACTGTTAGAGTCTGTGAATTTATTGAAGATTGCTCGTGTATGTGTTCATCCAGGCTAGGAGTTTTCTGTGTCTGGGAGGGGAGGAGTGGAGGGCAACGGGCACAAGAGAGAGAGGCTGAAGTGTAGAAGTGCTAGAGGAGAACATAATCCTGGCAGCCCTGACTCCCACCTGGTGGTTTGGTTCCCGACTAGCCAAGAGCACCTGCCTGTCCTCTGCCCTGTGCATCTCACTGCTGCTCCCACCTGCTTATCTCTAGAGCAACTTCTAGGCTGTCCATATTTTGGTTGTCATTTTATAAGGGTATTTTGCAGGACGTCCAAGGGCAGAGTAATTGAGCAGTGGTAGGGGGACTAAGGCGCCTTGATTTCCTTGTGTTCAGGTTCTTCCACCTTCCAGGGATATTCCGTAGTATAATAGTGGGACCTGAAGTGGATTAGTAGGGAAACTCTTAACAGGTGTCTACTTTTTTGTTGGATTAGAGCGAGAGGCCTAAACTGAATCTTGTCTGAATATTGTGGATAATGCATTTAAAAATAGAGTATTGATAGCAATAAGGTCATTGTTGAAGATCATGTGGAAGGACAGGTATGGCCTGTCAAGTATGGCATGGGATAAGTTGGCCCTACAGCAGTCTCCTCAAACATTCTACTTCTTGGTCTGTCCTTTCCTAAAAGTAGTTGCCTTAATCCAATGTGATAAAAACATACATCAGGAAAAAGGGCTTCCTCTCATTTGGGATGGCCACTCCAATTTGCTGGTATACTTCCACCTGGACTGGTTGGTGTCCTAAACTGGATGTTGGAATTCTAGTTCACTGTGGGGCCTGTTGCAATGAGTAGGGCGACAAACTTGGAGCTGTTTGATTTCATACTTTCTGGCTGCTTACAGGTTTTTTTATGTTGAGTCACAAGGTACTTAGATTTTGCCACTATGAGACACAAAAGTGTGAAAGTAATGCCTTTAGCTTTGTTCCATGTGTCTTTGAAGAGGTATTGTAGCTGCTCCCAAAAGACCATGCGCTGGTGGGTGTGGGGAAACCAGCTCACTTAGGAATTGGTAGTGTTTCCCCCTCCATTCTCAAGATTACCCTGTGACCGAAGGGAAAGGACCTCACGTGGTGCATGTGGTGCATCTTCACTACAAAAGAATTTTCCAGGGGAACTACCTTGATTGTATGTGTTGCTTTGGGTTTTTAAATTTTATATTGAGGTGAAATTCACATAACATACAAAGTTTAAAGCGTACACTTCAGTGGCATTCACTCTCTCACCACATTGTGCAATCAGCATCTTTCCACTTCAGAACTTTTTCATCATCTCAGAAGAATAGCCCACTTCCAGGTGTGTCCCCACCCCCCACCCCCCGACCTCCAATCCCTCCAACCCCCGGCAATTGCTGATCTGCTCTTTGTCTCCCTGAACTTGCCTGTTCTGAATATTTTGTAAAAGGAATTATACAGAGGATGACCCTTTGTGTCTAGCTTCTTTCTCTCAGCATGTTTTCGGGGTTCATCCATGCTATAGCATGTATCAATAATTCATTGCTGTGTATGTTGAGGTAATATCGCATTGTGTACATCTTCCATATTTTATTCATCTTTTCATCCATTAATGGACATTTTGGTTGTTCCCACCTTTTGGCTCTTCTGAGTAATGCTGCATAAACAGTCGTGTGAGTTTCTGTGTGGACATAAGTTTCCATCTCATTTAGATATATACCTCAGAGTGAAATAGCAGGGTGCTCATATGGTAAGTGTGTGTCGAGTTTTTGTGGGGCCACCAGAGTTGTCTACGGTGGCGGCACTATCCTTTGTTCCTGCCAGCAGTTTCTCCACATCCTGGCCAACACTTACTTTCTTTTTTAGTAACTCTGGCCATTATGATGAGTGTGAAGTGGTATCTTAGTGTGGCTTTGATATGCATTTTCTCAATGACCAGTGATGTTAAATGTTTTTTTCATGTGCTTCTTGGTCCTTGGTATATCTTCTTTGGAGAAATGTCTATGCAAGTCACTTGTTCATGTTTTTAATTGGGTTGGGTTGTCTTTTTGTTGTGCTTTATGATATATATACACACACACAAACACACATCTCTTGGAGATTTCTGTCTCCTGGGTAGTGAACCCTGACTAGATATAGATATATGCTTTGCAGATATTTTCTCCCATTTTGTGGGTTGTCTTTCTTAATAATGTCCTTGAAGGCACAAAGTCTAGTTTTGATCAAGCCCAATTTATCAGTTTTTTTCTTTAGTTGTTCATGTTTCAGTTGTTAATGTTTTTGGTGTCAAATTGTGAGTCCACTGCCAAATCCGAGGTCATGAAGACTTAACCCCTAGGTTTTCTTCTAATGGTTTTGTACCCTTAGTGCTTTATTGAGGTTGCTGATCCCTTCTTCATTTTTGTATATGATGTAGGGGTGAGCTTCATCTTTTGTTTGTTGAACTTCTGGTCATCCCACCACTGTTTCTTGAGCAGGTGGTACTTCTTCCATTGGATGATCTTGGCACTCCAGTAGACTTCACTAATTTTACATAGTTAGGTGTTGAGTTTGGAAAGGTGCCTTGAAGAAGACCTTGTCTAGGAAGACTTGAACACACATTGAAATATTTATATGCCTTCCCCGGGCTGGTAATTGTGCTGTTGTTGACTGTATGCTTGGCATATATTTTTTTTAAGATTTACTTATTTACTTAGGGGGGGGAGGGGCAGAGGGAGAGAATCTCAAGCAGAATCCCTGCTGAGCACAGAGCTCAATGAGGGGCTTGCTTGGCATATTTTTTATTGACTGCCTTTGCTTTCCTGAAAATTTCTGTCATCCTCGCTGTAGTCTGCCTCTGGCTTTGGTATCCCTGTGCCAGGAACTATCCCATTTAAGGAATACGCAGTGCTAAAGGGCTGCCAAGCTCCATGCAACAGCTTTGTTGGAGACTTTCAAAGAATTTGTAGGAATTTTGTCAGTTTTGGGTTAGGGGCAAGGGTGGGATAGGCATGGGATTTTTTTTTTTTTTGAGTTCAGTTTGCCAACATATAGCATAACACCTAGTGCTCATCCCATCAAGTGCCCCTCTCAGTGCCCATCACCCAGTCACCCCTACCCCCTGCCCACCTCCCTTTCCACCACCCCTTCTTCGTTTCCCAGAATTAGGAGTCTCTCATGACCTTCTCTGATATTTCCCACTCATTTTCTCTCCTTTCCCCCTTATTCCCTTTACTATTTTTTATATTCCCTAAATGAATGAGACCATAGAATGTTTGCCCTTTTCTGATTGACTTATTTCACTCAGCATAATACCCACCAGTTCCATCCACGTTGAAGCAAATGGTGGGTATTTGTTGTTTCTAATGGCTGAGGAATATTCCATTGTATACATAAACCACATCTTCTTTATCCACTCATCTTTCCATGGACACCGAGGCTCCTTCCACAGTTTGGCTATTGTGGACATTGCTGCTAGAAACATCGGGGTGCAGGTGTCCGGCGTTTCACTGCATCTGTATCTTTGGGGAAATCCTCAGCAATGCAGTTGCTGGGTCATAGGGCAGATCTATTTTTAACTCTTTGAGGAACGTGCACACAGTTTTCCAGAGTGGCTGCACCAGTTCCCATTCCCACCAACAGTGCAAGAGGGTTCCCCTTTCTCCACATCCTCTCCAACATTTGTTGTTTCCTGTCTTGTTAATTTCCCCTTTCTCACTGGTGTGAGGTGGTATCTCATTGTGGTTTTGATTTGTATCTCCCTGATGGCCAGTGATGCGGAGCATTTTCTCATGTGCTTGTTCGCCATGTCTATGTCTTCCTCTGTGAGATTTCTGTTCATGTCTTTTGCCCATTTCATGATTGGATTGTTTGTTTCGGGCATGGGATTCTTAAATTGAGCTTTAATACATCTGTTCTAGAGGACTTTAAAGATCCACCACAATATTACTGATCTGCGTCATGGTGACAGAAGACATGGAATAAAAAGTTGTGATTTATGAAGACATTCCCATGTACGAGGTGTACTGTAAAGTTGTAAAATTATCACACAAACCTGTGAGGTGTCAGTGCTGTTACTGTTACCATTATGCCAAAGGGGAAGCTGAGACTCAAAGAAGTGGTGCGTGACTAGTAAGTGGCAGAACTAGGAGGCAGACCAGTTTTCTACATCTGTGCTCTTCATGCTGCGTTGCTTCTGTGGCTTGGTGAATCTAAGCCAGAAAAAATTCTTTTTAATTGTTCAATTGAGATGCCTTTCTTCCAGGTGCTTACATTAAAGGACTTTATCTTACTTTATAATGAAGTAACTAAGAGCAGGTTTTATAGATGATGCAGACAAGAAAGTGCACAAAACCCACTCACAGGTGGGCAGGAGCCAACTCTGTGGGTCAAGAAGTCAAGATTATCTGGTTAGGGAACATTTTACCACTGTCCTTAAAGCAAACAGCATCTGCATTCCTTTTCGTAATCGTATCAGGAGTTCTAGATATAATAGAACACGGTTATGTATGTCAGGTGGCTAAGAGTCCTTATGAACTGATCATACACGATGAAAGTTTTCCCTTTTTGTTTTTTTGAATTTTATTTATTTATTTGAGAGAACAGGAGCACGTGTTGAGGGGGCGGGGCTGAGCTGAAGGCAGACGCTTAACTGGCTGAGCCTCCCACGCATCCCTTCCCTTGTTTTAAATACCACTCTTTCAGAAAATAGAGTCCTGGGATCCCTGGGTGGCGCAGCGGTTTGGCGCCTGCCTTTGGCCCAGGGCGCGATCCTGGAGACCCGGGATCGAATCCCACATCGGGCTCCCGGTGCATGGAGCCTGCTTCTCCCTCTGCCTGTGTCTCTGCCTCTCTCTCTCTCTGTGACTGTCATAAATAAATTAAAAAAAAAAATTAAAAAAAAAAAAAAAGAAAATAGAGTCCTCATACTTGAGGATTAAGTCTTTTGTAAAATGTGGACGCGCGATGGCTCTCATTCTCACTCAGATTCCTCAGACTTGTAAGTCCTGAGCTTCCAAGGAAACTACATGTACTGTACCTGCTTAGGATAAAGGTCTGAAGTGGGAGGGATGAATCCTTTCATAAAAAGGGGTTCTGTGATTTGAGAGTAGGGAAACAGTGGAAACAGTAAGATGTGTAAAACACTTAGATGTTTCATTTGTAACCTTAAATGTTGCCTTTACATTTTTAATTAAATTTGCTCTCTCTCCTCCTTTCTCTTTTCAGCCATAGAACTTATGTATGGAGGCATCTACTGCTTTTTGTGTCAGGACTACATATATGACAAAGATATAGAAATCATTGCCAAAGAGGAACAGCGGAAAGCTTGGAAAATGCAAGGTTTGGTTTTGCCTAGATTTATGTGCCTGATTTGTCTCTTAATCCTGCATTCTCTCATGTCTGTCCAGGGCAGAGCTGATCAAGAGAAAGATCAGTATCTAGGGAAAAAGTCAGTATAGGGAGATAGGACAGCAGCTGGGTTTTTGCAGGGTGGGTCCTGATTTAGTGGGAAGAACCCCCACAGCTGCTTACTTCCTCCTGTAGGCACCAGCTGAGGATCCAGGAAAAGCAGGTGAAGTGACTCGCCAGACAGGTGTGCAGGCTCCTTCTGCAGGGGCCCCGGGGAGGCAGCTGGAAATCCAAGCTTCTCATGGCTGGTGGTCTTTCTGGCGACCAGCCCCTCTCCAGGAACCCACCAAGAGTCACCTCATTAGAATAAAAGATGCTTCTGCTCTCTTATCACTTAGAGAGTATAAGGGTTTTAAGAACCCTGTGCCAGGAACCAGGGGTGGAGACCAATACATACGTTTTCTGTTTTCTCCTAGTAGCTGTGGTACCAGCATGCGGTTCTCAGTTGCTGTCACTTCCTTGACCTCACACTTTCTTCCTTGGATATGTAGTCAGGGTACACACAAACTTCATACGTATGTTTTCCCTATTCATTTCTTTGTTTCTTGTTTCCTTGATTTTTTTTTAGTTTTCATTTCCAGCAGATAGATGCTCATGGGTTACAACAGTAAGAGGTGTAGTTTACCCCGCTTGACTGGTGAGCATCTGTCAATTAGCAGAACCGTCACTGTTTACAAAGAGAACCCAGTATCTCTTTTACACTTTTTGGGCTTAATTGCTCTGCTTTTGAAAAAACACCATTTTCCGAGAATGAAACAATACAAACAGGTGCTCTCTGTGATCAGATTTGTTTGTATGTAACAAATCTTTTCTGGAGAACAACTTCCTATTCTTTTCTCCCTCAATAATTTAGTAACATTGCAACTGAGTCTGAATATATTATTTCTTTGGGAAGAACATTTACCCTACAAGAACTAAGAAATGCATGGCCCAGAATAAATCAGAGCTTTTCTAAATCATTCTATAGTTCCCATGTGTCAATGAGATATTATGTCTTTTAAAGTTCATTGAATTTTGCAGAAATATGGGAAACAAGTCGTGGGAAACAAGTAGGTATTGGGACACTTAATTAGCATCTGCACCATTATCTGTGTTATAAGTCTCTTGTGGGGACAGCTGTCCAACATGATGCATTTTCAGACGGTGTTTCAGCCAGTGTTTTCTCCTTGTTGCTTTCACTCTTTCTGGGAGGGTACATCACCTCGGGGTGCCCCGCTTCTCCTCTGTCTACTCAAGGATTATAGGCTTTGCAAAAGAAAAAACAAAAACCATCTTGGCATTAGCATTACAGTAGCGTCGATGGGAGGCATTTCCTTCTTTCTCAGGGGAAAACTCATTCACCACACATTTTTCTAAAACTCCTTTTAATTGTTCTTTTTTAGTCTGTTGTAATATAATATGGTTCTAGAAAGACCTCATGTTGTGGATGCCCATCTTTGAAATACAAGTTGATAAGTGGTCTGTCACCATCACTTTTACTTACAAACACGCCTGATGAGTATTGAGCTCATGGCACCTGGACTGTCTTCCATGTGTTTAGGTGTTGGGGAGAAGTTTTCAACTTGGGAGCCAACCAAACGAGAGCTTGAACTGCTGAAACACAACCCGAAAAGGCGAAAGATCACCTCCAACTGCACCATAGGTAGGTGGGTGGCAGTGCTGGGCGTGGTGGTCTGTTGTCACTGCCAGCACGGCTGGCTATTCCAACGTAGATGTGAACAGGAGGATTGCATAGTGCAGTTCTCTCTAACCCCTTGTACATCAGTTGTCTTCACCCCCTTTTCCCCCCACTACTTCTGGAACACCTGTTCTTGGGAGGTGGTGCTGCAGTGAGGTTGAGGGGGGCCCCATAGTGATGGAAACAGCCCTGACAGTCTATCCTGTAAAAAGACTCATTATGGTCAGGTTGACGCTGTGTACATGACTTTTAGGGAGAGAAATGTGTGTGTGAGAGGGTTCTCTGGGTTTTCTAACACTTCAAGAATATGTTTTAGAAGCTTTTTAATAGGTTTTGTTAGAGCAGCTCCTTTCTGACCTGTTGCTCTATCTGTGGGTCATTCTATCAAAACTTAGTGGCTGAGGTGAGCGGAAGGATGATGGTAAACATTCCTCAGGACAGTTACTAGAAAAGGCCTAAAAATTAGAAAAAGACATTTCCTCTTACCTCTTGAATGAGTGAATAAATGTAGAGGCACAGCAGTGCCATCGGGCCTCAGTGGTCCTTGTGGTGCAGAGCCTGTCAGCCCCACTCTCCTGTCTGCCTCCCGGC
Organism: Canis lupus baileyi; assembly: GCF_048164855.1. Classification (NCBI taxonomy): domain Eukaryota; kingdom Metazoa; phylum Chordata; class Mammalia; order Carnivora; family Canidae; genus Canis; species Canis lupus. The sequence goes on from NC_132840.1 coordinate 46,546,789, forward strand.
CAGGTCTGCGGGGACTGATCAACCTTGGAAACACGTGCTTCATGAACTGCATCGTCCAGGCTCTCACCCACACGCCACTTCTGCGAGATTTCTTCCTCTCCGACAGGCACCGGTGTGAGATGCAGAGCCCCAGCTCATGTCTGGTCTGTGAGATGTCGTCACTTTTTCAGGAGGTGAGCGCTCTTGACCTTGGCAGTGTATGGCTTCTGTAACCACTTGTGTTTTTCCTTTAAAAAAAAAAAAAAAAAGAAAAAAGATTGACCTAATGAAGGCAGGTTTCTGACATCTTATATACAGTGAATACTTAATACGTGCGTTTATTATGGAACTTTTTTTTCTAAGATCTTATTTATTCGTGAGAGACACAGAGAGAGAGGCAGAGACATAGGCAGAGCGAGAAGCAGGCTCCCCATGGGGAGCCTGATAAGGGGACTCGATCCCAGGACCCTGGGATCACGACCTGAGCCAAAGGCAGATGCTCAACCACTGGGCTACACAGGCATCCCGGGAACATTTTTTCCAAAGGGAATCGTTAGGGTCTGTTGGCATCACTTAGAAGCATGGTGCTAACTTGGAGGATAAGAAAGAGCCTTTTCGAAGGGGCCCTGCCAGGGGAAGACATTTGTCCGTAAATGCTATGGTCCTTTTACCCTTCCCTCATGGTCTGCCATCCTTTGTTCTCATGGTGAGTGGCCCTTCTCTTGCCAGGCCTGAGTGTGCTTCAGCAGAACACCTCTGGCTTTGTGGCCATCTCTGGCTTTGTGGCTCTCTACCCTGAGCATGAGGGTCTGTTCTGTTTAGATCCTAGGCTGCTCTCAGGCCGTACCTGTCCCCATGTGGCAGGATAGGGTGCAGGTTGAGCTCCGGTGTCCTGGGTTTGGATTCTCTTCTGCACCCAAGCACTGGAAAGGGTCTCTGACCTGAAGTCCCTTGGCTGCTTCGGCAACAGAATGGGGCTGGTATGTGCCCTGTTAGTTGCTGAGAGTGCCCAGGTGTACTTTAGGGGTCCAGCAGAGGAGCCAGCAGATCTGGCCTGAAGTATCTTGCACTCACTCAGCAGCCACCTGCCTTGTTTACGCATTGGGCACTCCTGATTCATCGTTTGGACCTATTGGTAGAAAACCAACAATGGAAAGGGACAAAATGATAGATTCAGAAAGACCAGTGAGTCCACATAAAAATATATTTTGCAAACAACAACAAAATGGAAACAAGGATATAAAATGGAATCCTTTTCCATTAGAGCAGCTGCAGGAAATTCTTGGCTGCTGTTACATGTTTGTTGTCACGTGTGATGTGTACTCTTTCTTGACATCTTCCCCCTTTTCCTTCCTCTCCACGTCTGAGCAGTTTTACTCGGGGCACCGCTCCCCCCATATCCCGTACAAGTTGCTGCACCTGGTGTGGACTCACGCGCGGCACCTGGCGGGGTACGAGCAGCAGGATGCGCACGAGTTCCTCATCGCAGCCCTGGACGTCCTGCACCGACACTGCAAAGGTGCGCCTGGGCCGTCCTCTTCCTTGTCCTTGTGCCTGGGGCAGGGGTGGGGGCACTGCCGCAGCAGGCACCTCTTCTGGGGAACTTGTCTTTTCATTGTGACTTTCCCCCCACAAGAAGAGAAACATCCTTCATACCCTGAAGAGGTTCTTGATAGTTTTGAAGAGAGGAGGAAGTGGTTTGGGGTGTTCCCTCCGACCTTTCTGGGAGTGGACCAGCATGGTGGTTGGTCCTGGAAGAGCTGTAACAGTGAGCAGGACTCTTTGTCCTTGACGGGCCTTTGCCTGGAGTCCTCTGCTGCTGGGGTCCTCTGGGCCTGACTGTGAGGGAGCTCATGTGTGGCTCCTTGGGGTTGTCATAGCCTGTGGTGTGCTGGAAACTTACAAATTGCTCCAGACACAGCAGAACCATCAAAACTGGCCCCTCCCCTTGTGGGGTCTCCAGAAGGACTGATTGTTTTTTTTGTTTTGTTTTTGTTTTGTTTTTGTTTTTGATTGTTGTTTTAAGGTAGCTAGAGAGAGAGCTGAGAACTGGACCAGCACACTTGCCAGGGCCACTCCAACCCTCAGTCATGTTCCTTCTGGGATCCAGCCAGGGGCTTTTAAAGTCTCTCTTTGGATCTCACTGGATCTTGGTTTCTGTCCCACAGCCTGGCCCCCAGAGGGTGACAGCCTCCTCAGGGGCCTCAGATATGTGTGGGTTTGGATAGTCTGGGGAAAGGGACAGTGGGCAGCAGCTCTTCCATTCGGAGCAGGAGTTTAGGACTGAATCACAAGCCACCATGGTTCCTCCTCTTCCCCTCCCCATGGCGGGCTCCCAGTCAGAAGGCCCTACACCAAAGTGTGCTGACACAGGTGTCCTATGAAGGGGGGGGGGGTGGTTCTCAAATTTAACTGTGGGTCAGCGTCCCCTGGAGGGCTTGCTGGTGTTCCTGTTCAGTGGGTGTGGAGCAAAGGCAGGTGTTCATTCCTTTTTTTTTTTTTTTAAAGATTTTATTTATTTACTCATGAGAGACACAGAGAGCTGGAGACATAAGCAGTGGGAGAAACAGGCTCCATGCAGAGAGCCTGACGTGGGACTCGATCCAGGGTCTCCAGGATCACGCCCTGGGCTGCAGGCGGCGCTAAACCGCTGCACCACCGGGGCTGCCCCAGGTGTTCATTCCTGATGGGTCCCTGGTGATGCTGAGGCTGCCGGTTCAGGGGAGCACACACAAGTGTAGTGGAGGTGTGCGGGGTAACCAAGTTACCTGGGTACCTGTGGCCTCCAGGATGGTACAGCTGCCTGTCTTCCAGGTCTTACTGAATTGCCTCCTACTGCTGCTCCTCAGCCTCTCCCTAGTCACGGGGCTGCTCTCAACATGTGTTGTCTGACATTACAGCTGAGAGGCAAGCCAAACTCCAAATAAGATGGCTTGTTCTCATCAGCTGTCAGGCTTCTGGCTTTTTTGTGTACTTGAATTTTTTTCTCCTGAAAAACATACACATCCTTTCAGTGTTCACCTGAGGAACCAAATAAACGGTGCTTAATAGCTTAGGTAAGGTTTAGCTTCCTAGTATGGAGTACAGCATACAAACAAAAGAGCTGGTGTGTAAGGCTGTGAAATTATTCCAGCACTTGAGGATAGTCAGGTGACTTCTGTTATCAGCGTTAGTCTAACCTGAAAAATCAGCTGCTTGAAAGGCTTTATTGTGAAAACATTCAGGGGACAGAAGCACAATGCAGTGACTGTGATGCACTTGTCTGAGGTATTTCCATCTCACAAATCACGAGAAGCGTAAGGCTTCTCTCGCTGGAAGCAGAGTGTTCAGAATCCTCCCTCAACCCTCCTAGTTCACTGCCACAGCCAGGCCCTCCATGCACTTGGTTGTGTGGTGGTTGGGAGCCTCAGCTATCTTGAGGCCTTTTTTCCTTTGTGTCTTCCTATATGTATTTTTTTACTTCCTAACATTTTGTCTCATGAATTTGAAATCTTTCTGGGTAGCATTTTCTCCATAATTGCTCCAGGCAGTTTGCTGTCAAAAGGCTGGGTGGACATCCTTTATTTCTATGTAATAATTTCACTTTTTAGATAAGTGATACATATGCAGATAGACACAGTCCAGTCCTTTTGTCTATTTGAAAGTTCTGTAGTATGTATTTATGGTATATATCAACATGTGTTACATTCCACCATGTAAGCTTAGTTAGTATCCATATATCTGCACCCAAATATAGAAATAAAACCTGTATTGAACTAGAGAGGATAGGAATGGTACTTCTCTATGTGCTGCTGATGGGAAAGCAGAACTGTTCCTGAAGTTCCAGAGTGCAGGAGCTGATGAGCAAAGCAGACTGAGGTGAGTCCTGCAGGGACACTTTCTGAAGCCAGGGCACCGTGTACGTGTAGAGTAGGAGGAGAGGAGGGGAGAGCAGGGGCTTTGCTGGCAGCATGTGGCACCACGCCACTGCATGACAGTTTAGTCGTTCTCTGCGTGAACAGGGGAATCTGTAACTCTCCCCAGTGACTGGGCATTAGCTATATCTTGGTACCTAGAGAGAAGCCAAGCAGGTCTTAGGGAATGGAGTAAAAGAAGAAAATTGAAAATAAACTAGCAGGGTTGTTTCCTCTTTGCCCACCAAGTCTCCCTGTTTGAACTAGGGTTCTCTGTGCGCTTTTGAAAGTATCGATCCTTGTGGCTTCATCACCTCTGCAGGTGAATGGCCTCATGCCTTGGGCCTGTAGCTCTCGGAAACTTGCGGACTCGGGGGCACAGGTGCAAATCACACAGCTGCGATCTATCCCCAGGTGACGATAATGGGAAGAAGGCCAACAACCCCAATCACTGCAACTGCATCATAGATCAAATCTTCACGGGCGGGCTGCAGTCGGACGTCACCTGCCAAGTCTGCCAGTAAGTGCGAGGTTCCTGCACAGCACTGTGCATTCTTCTGACCAGATCGGGATGCGGTACCCCAGGTCCTGTCTGTGAGGCTTACTTTATTCTGGGTGTTGCTTATTGGACATCATGGTACATTTTCAGCTAACAAAACTGCTGTGTTCTCTAAGTTTTACTTAGAGCCAGAAGTTTAGTGGGTTCCCCCACAGCTGTATCTTTTTGGTGATGTGTGGATAAATAGATTGTTTGGCTTTTATAGAGGAGCATCTGCAGCAGCAACCAGATGTGAAGCCGGACAAGTTGAGCTTAAACAGCCAAGCCATCAGATATGTTGAGATAAAGTAGCTCCAGGACAGATCCACAGATGAGTAGGTCACCCTGAGTGGTGCAGGTCATCTGGAGCACGGTCCCCGGGGCCATCTTTATTCCTCTGCCACCCAGTGAGGTGTGCTTCGAAGCCTCCCACTGAATCTCTGCTTCCCTTGGAGTCCCTAACACCAGGAGCTAAATAAGAGAGCCCTGCCTTCCAGAGGGACTGGCACACAGACAGCAAACACTTGGCACCTGGGTTCCAAAGAGTGTTGCTTTTCGTTTCAGTTTCCTTTTCTATGATCTCCAAGGTAGTGTCCCTGATTCTTACAGTTTTTTGAAAAACCTCAAAATGAGTGTGATGATCTTCTGGGTTCTTTAGGAAACTGTTGCTGTAAAAGTAGCCTTTGCCTGAAGTGGCTTACCTGCTATTCCTCCATAGGGCCCCCTTGGAAGCCCAGGATGCATGGAGTGGGAGCTCTCCTGCGTTTTCTGACCTTCCATGTCATTTGGATGGAAGGGCAGAGCTGTGAGAACATGTGGATGCTGTTGGCCAGGTGCTACCTCTGAAGCCATGTGGCTGTCCATTCTCACTGGTATGTTTATCTCCTCTTGCTTCTAGTGGAGTCTCTACCACCATAGACCCCTTCTGGGACATCAGTTTAGATCTGCCTGGCTCTTCCACCCCGTTTTGGCCCCTGAGCCCAGGGAGTGAAGGCAGCGTGGTGAATGGGGAAAGCCATGTAGCAGGAACCACTACGCTTACGGACTGCTTGAGGAGGTAAGATTGCCAATGGCGCTTTTGTAGACAAAGACTGGTCTTTCTTTTTCTTTTCCTTTTTTTAAAGATTTATTTATTTATTCATAAGACACAGAATGATGCAAAGACATAGGCAGAGGGAGAAACAGGCTTCCTGCAAGAAGTCTGATGCAGGACTTGATCCTGGGACTCACTGGGATCACGCCCTGAGCTGAATGCAGATGCTCAACCGTTGAGCCACCCAGGTGTCCCAAGACTGGTCTTTCTATGCAGGCACCTGTCTTCTCCTTGCCTTGAGGCTCCTCAGGGTAGTATTGGTCAGAGGAAAGTCCTAAGAAATTCAGGGCCACCCGGGGCCCAGTAGGATTTTCTTTCAAATGTCCGATATAGAAAATGAGACAAGATATGATAGCCTGCATGTGGCTGTGGTTGGAGCCCTTGGCTCCCTCACTGTGTTGCTGTCTCAGCTCTTACTGTCTGTGCTATACTTCCTCAGTCAGGATTGAAATGCAGCCTTTTCAGGGGAGGAGACTGTCTCCTACAACGTTCGTGTCCCCCCGCAGCACCTTGCGTGGTGATGGTCTTCTGCCCGACACACGTGTGACTACCTGTGTATACCAGGTCAGAGTGCTGGCAACTGCAAGTGGCAGAAATGGACTCTGGTGGACTGAAGCAGGCAGAGATACTGGTTAGCTCACAACATCCACAGGAAGGCTAGAGAGGACGCAGCTTAGTGAACAGGTGGTCACCCTGAGATGGCTTGGGGACCAGGATCCAGAAACATACAGCCTGCTACTGGCCTGGACGCTCTCAGGTGCAGTTGAGGTGCTGCTCCCAGCAGGACACATTGTTCCTACCGTTGCTTCTTTAGAACGATTTTTCCAGATAGATTCCAAATTAGGAGTATTCAGCTGGTCGAGCGTAGGTCGTGTGGCCAAATTGCTAGTGGGTGGGAAAAGCAGATACCTGGCTTTTGTGGTAAACTTCATGAAGGAAGATGGATCCCGTCTCCCACCTAGTTTTGGTGGAGGGGTAGCACAGATAGATAATGGAGAAGATATGTGAGTTGAGCTCTGTTGTCCATTCTTTACTCAGGGTTATGTGAATTTGAAGGTAGGACCCTCTTCATGTCTGACATTGTGGGATGTTTTCTTCGTGTTGAAGCAGGTTTGGTTGACATACTTGGTGCCAGAAAGTTAGCATAATTTGGCAGAGATGACAAGGATATGGGGATAAGTGTATTTCAGTTTAGGGGCACTGCACATGGAAAGAAAAATGACAAAGTATCAGGAACTTCCAGAAAAATAAATGAGAAAACATCAAAAGAGGACTTTGGACTCAGCATTTTCTACGGCACTGGCGTATGTTTAAAAAAACGTGCCTCCTCATGAGAAGCAGTGTGTTGTTTATTGATAAGTTGGTTAATTGGTACTAGTTGGCAAAGTGGTTATAACTGGCTGAAGCATGTTTATCCAAATGCAAGGGTGAGTAAAATGTTTACACCTCTAGTGTGACTTCACAAGCCACGAAGGCGGCATGTCAGGAAACTCGGACCTATCACGGAAGTGAGTTCTGGTAGCACGAGCCTCAGAGGCGCTTCCTTCCTTCACTGGGGAAGGCACTTGAGGGCTCCTTTAAGGAAGTGTTGTTTGCCACCAGGCTGGGTAGGTTTGTTGCCTCAGGCACTTTGCTTTCCACCATCAGTCACCTGTTTTCTGAATGCTTGCTGGATGGGCAGAGTCTTCAGCCCAGTTTCAGCTGTGGGCCGGCCTTGGACTTCAGTTCTAAGAGTCAGTGTTTATCCTCAGTGCACAGTGCTATTTCTGCCTGGTAATGACACTGGCCTGAATACTAGGCCCTGCTGTCACCCTATGCTGAATGGGGAAGTCCATGTAGATGTCAGGGAAGTGGTCGTGGCCCCCAGTGTGTTCCTGAGTGGTTGGGTTGGAGTGGTGCCAAATTGGTTTTAGTTGGAAAATTGGATTATGAGCTAGTGTCATGGTTAGTCATGTGTATCCAAAGTCTTCACTATAAACCTGGGCACCTTCTCTCTTCCAGTCAGATACCCAGTGTTCAAACTGCCCTGGTTGGCTTTATAAAAAACTATTCTGTACAGTCCATTCAACTCAGGATCCAAATGAGGCCTACACACTACACTTCGTTGTTTGGTTTCACAAGCCCCTCGCAAATCCGTAGGCTTCAGTCTCCCTTTGGTTTCCTTAACCATTTCTATGTTGAAAAGACAACATCACTTTCCACAGAATTACCCATGCTCTGCAGGTTGCAGATTGCATTTATGGGCTCGTTCTTGTAGGTTGCAGCAAGCCCGCTCAGATTCCTTTCCCCTTTCCTTTCCTTTCCTATCCTATCCTATCCTATTTTTTTTATTGGAGTTCAATTTGCCAACATACAGCATAACATCCAGTGCGTATCTCGTCAAGTGCCCCCCTCAGTGCCTGTCACCCAGTCACCCCATCCTCCCGCTCACATCCCTTTCCACTACCCCTTGTTCCTTTCCCAGAGTTAGGAGTCTCTCATGATCTGTCACCCTCTCTGATATTTCCCACTCATTTTCTCTCCTTTCCCCTTTATTCCCTTTCACTATTTTTTATATTCCCCAAATGAATGAGACCATATAATGTTTGTCCTTCTCCAACTGACTTTCTTCACTCAGCATAATACCCTCCAGTTCCATCCACGTTGAAGCAAATTGTGGGTATTTGTCATGTCTAATGACTGAGAAATATTCCAGTGTATACATAGACCACATCTCCTTTATCCATTCATCTGTCAATGGATACCAAGGCTCCTTCCACAGTTCAGATGCCTTGTTTTCTGGTGTTTCTCCTTTATTTTTTTATTTTTTATTGTGTTCTTCCTTTATAAGATCTACCTGCTGTCTCATTGGCTTCCCACTCCCGGGGCACCTCCGGGGCAGGCAGTGGTCAGAAGGGGGCATCGTCTTGCCCTAGTGAGATGACAGAGTTCTGAAGGGTAAACAAAGATTTCCAGACCCAGTGGTGAAAGGTGAATTTTATTTGTTTTTCAGCTTTACATTTACAAAATTTTGCCATATTGAGGGCACCCTGGGTGGCTCAGCGGTTTAGCGCCGCCTTCAGCCCAAGGTGTGATCCTGGAGACCTGGGATCAAGTCCCATGTCAGGCTCCCTGCATAGAGCCTGCTTCTCCCTCTGCCTATGTCTCTGCCTCTCTCTCTCTCTCTCTCTCTCTCTCTCTCTCTCTCTGTGTGTCTCCCATGAATAAATAAATAAAATCTTTAAAAAAAAAAAGGAAAGAAGCATACTTTATAAAATTAAAAAAAAAAAAAAACAACACCATACCGAAACATCTGTTTTATGGATTTTTCTTTTTAGTAGCCACCACCTGTGTCAGAAATGCTTGCCAACTTACTATCTATGGTGTGATCTATTTTCATCATTAGAAAATGATCATTTCCCCATTTTTAAAATTTAACTTCTATTTTAAGATACAGATTCACGTGCATTTATAAAAAATAACTGAGGGGCAGCCCCGGTGGCCCAGCGTTTAGCACTGCCTTTGGCCTGGGGTGTGATCCTGGAGACCCAGGATTGAGTCCCACGTCGGGCTCCCTGCATGGAGCATGCTTCTCCCTCTGCCTGTGTCTCTGCCCTTCTCTATCTCTCTCTCTCTCTGTGTCTCTCATGAATAAATAAATAAAATCTTTAATTAAAAAATAAATAAAAAATAACTGAGTATTCTCTACTGAGTTTCCCCCAGTGCTAACAGCTTGTAAAATTATAGTACAATATCACAATCAGGATGTTGACATTGAAGCAGGCATTTCCATCCCTGCGGGTCCCTCCTACCACTATTGCCTCTTAACCCCTGACAGCCATGAGTCTGTGCTCCATTTCCAAATTCAACATTCTGGGAATGTTATGTAAATGGAATCATAGAACATGTAACATTTTGGGTCTCCTCCCCCAGTCCCCCAACATTCTGGGGAGACTCATCCAGGTTGTGTGTACCCATAGCTTGTTCCTGTTCGTTCCTGACTAGTGTTCCATGGCATCATGTACTATTTTCTTTAACCATTCACACACTGAAGGACCTCTTGCTTCCGAGATTTTTGGTTATTAAAAAATCTGCCAAAAACATTTGTGTACAGTTTTTTTTTTTCAAGAACGTGAGTTCTCATTTTTCTGAAAATTTGAATTGGTGGGTCTTAAAGTAGTTAGAAAGTTATTACTACTATTTCACTGGACTTTTAATTAAAAATTTTTTAAAGACTTTATTTATTCATGAGAGACCGAGAGAGAGAGAGGCAGAGACACAGGCAGAGGGAGAAGCGGGCTCCACACAGGGAGCCCATCGTGGGACTCGATCCCGGGTCTCCAGGATCAGCCCTGAGCTGAAGGCTGCGCTAAACCACTGAGCCATCTGGGCTGCCCTAATTTTAAAAAATTTAAGATAGCTTTTAAAGTGATAAGGGGATACGAAAGAAGAAATAGTTTGTTGTTTTCATTGTGAAATTATAAATACTCCTAACTGTATTCATGTTTTTAGTAGAGAAATTAATCCATTGAAAATGATAAACTAATTCTTTTCTTTTTTCTCCTCTCTCATCTTTTTTCCCCTAAAAATATGTTTTTAAAATGCCTTGCAGGTTTACCAGACCAGAGCACTTAGGAAGCAGTGCCAAGATCAAGTGTAGTGGCTGCCATAGCTACCAGGAGTCCACCAAGCAGCTCACCATGAAGAAACTGCCCATTGTAGCCTGTTTTCATCTCAAAGTAAGTTTTCTAGAAAGCAGACTCCAGTAGCCAACTCAATTTTTAAACCCCAGTACAATTTAGAGTCTGTGGGTTTGGTGTATAGAGGTACATTTTGTAACTCTAGTGACTCAGTAAGGAACAGTGAAGAACAGAAGTTGTAACTCTTCCCCTGTTCTCTGTTGCCCAGAGAGGTTTGTGGTGAACCAGAGTAATCGCTTCATAAAGAAAGTAGGGTGTGAGTTACTCTACTGGGGCTGGGGGTTAAGATTTTAGTCCTCTTCCTCCCCAGATTCCCCACCACCACCACACCCAACACCAAAGTTTTCTGGTTTTCTTTTACTTAAAAGCAAACAAACACAGAGCATTATGATCCGGTCCAGAGACTGGTCAGCCTTTTCTGTATAGGATCAGATAGTAAGTATTTTAGGCTTCGTGGCCACATAGGATCTTTGTTTTTATGGTCTTTGTTTTATTTTATGACCCTTTCAACAAAAAATCCAAACCATTCCTGGCTTGCTAGCTGGATTCAGTAGCCCCAGTCTAGTCAAAGGAATGTCTTTGGTGAGAGGAATAGTATGTCCATTTTTGCTTCCAGAGCTTATGGATACCTGTTCTATTTTCTGCCACCTTACACTTTGCTGGGTTTGATGTAAGATTACTTTCCTGCACACTTGGTGTCAGTCGCCTTGAACAATCCCATTGTTTTAAGACTGTTTTTGGACCCCACAAATGAGATTTGTATGGATTAATACTGTGTTACTGAGTCTCAACGCTCTGAATGTGGCCAAAGGGCAGTTGAGAAAGAAAATGAAAAAGCCCGCTTTTGGGAGTGCCCAGAGACACACTGTTGGAGGAAATCCCTATAGCCTCATCCTCTTCCTTCTCTCCCCTTCTACCCAATTTCTCTAGCGATTTGAACACTCGGCCAAGCTGAGGCGGAAGATCACCACATACGTGTCATTCCCCCTGGAACTGGACATGACCCCCTTCATGGCATCCAGGTATGAAAGGGTTTGGCACACTATATGTGTGATCCGGAAGGGCATGGCTCCATGGGGTCCGGGGTTGACATTGATAGAAGCATACCTGCTAAAACTGAATTGTTATCCTGATCTTAAATCAGGACACAGTTGAGTTCCCTCAGCCCTGCTGCTTCAGCTTTGAGTTTTCTCTAGCAAATCCTCTGTCAGACTTGGCAAGTGATCGGGTGGGATCACACAAAGCAGCGTGGCTGTTGATGTCATGGACTTTGGATACAGCTAAGCAACAGTGGATTTTGCAGTTATAGATTCAGTTTCCCTCATTTTTAAATCTTGATAATCCTGGACCACTTAAAATATATCCTCCTAATAACTGTGACACTTGCTCATACGTTCAACGTGCATTAGTCTCCTGGGGATCACTACAGACTCGGCTTGAAGCAGTAAGGTGGCGTCAGGTCTGTGTGGGCTGGCCTTGGCCTCACTTCCTCACCTTCACACAGGGATAGGCTCCCCCTAGAAAGCAGGGTTGCTGGAAGAACTAGAAAGCTTGTCTGAAACGCACCTGGTCTTGCACCTGCTCTGGGAGGCCCCAGTGGTAGTAGTACCATCATTATTGGAGCCATGCGTCTGCTCGGTTGATTATTTTAAGTACTGCTGAGTAGCTGCTGTTGTTTGTTACAGCAAAGAGAGCAGGATGAATGGACAGTACCAGCAGCCAACGGATAGTCTCAACAATGACAATAAGTAAGTGGTTGCCTTGTGGGTTTGCCACGGGCCTCTCGAGGGTGAGTGGGGAGCCGGGGACCACTGGAAGGCTTGGCAGGGAGGGCTCCATGATGGCAGAGCCCTGGTTTCTTTTGGCCACTGGCCTGCTGCCTGTCTTGCTGCTATCCAGCCTTGTTGAGAATGCTCAAGCCCTGTTGGGAAAGGACTTTTCACACCTGTACCATAAAGCTCCCATTGCAGGAAGACCTCTGTTCTCTTCTTTACTACCCTGCTTACCGTGGGTTGATAGAACAAAGGACAACCTGCTTATAGCATCCCCAGTACTGAAGCTGTCTGCACTTCCACAAAGTGTGGTTTCTGGCAAAGCAGCTGGAGAGCTGAGCGGACCAGGCAGGCGTTCATGCTCTCTGTACAGCAGCGCTCATTCCTGGGGTGTTCCCATTTGGGGTCAGTGGGCTATTCACTCTGCAGGCTTCCAGCTGCTTCTGGTGGTAATAAAACTGAGTTGACTGCTCCATCTCTCCCCTGCCCGTGCTCCCAATCCAGGTACTCCTTGTTTGCCGTAGTTAACCACCAGGGGACCCTGGAGAGTGGCCACTACACCAGCTTCATTCGGCAGCACAAGGACCAGTGGTTCAAATGTGACGATGCCATCATCACCAAGGCCAGCATTGAGGACGTGCTGGACAGTGAGGGGTAGGTCCAGGCTGGCAGCTAACTACCTTGGTGTACATCCATTCTGGGGTGTTTGCCTTGAGGCTCTGAAGGAACAAGGCTTGACAGGAAGCCAGCCTTGATTGGTCACTGGATGGGCGAGGTCACTGTCGATCACTTAACACAGATAATGGGGTGGTGGTCATTTATGTTCACTATGGCATGAGCAGCCATGTGGGTCCTTAGGGAATTCCTCTACTCTTTGCCCATTTCATCCCTTCCTGGCCCATTGTCATCCACCTTTTACTTTAAGTCCCTGTTCATCTCGAGACTGTCCATAGAGCCCCCGGGTCCAGGGACAGGCTGAGATGAGCTGCCATGAGCACTCTGGAGGCATCTGCACTTTGTTTACCCCAAGCAGTGGAGTGCCCTTTGAGAAAGTCTGTGTAGAAGGATTTGTGCTTGAAAGGATGGCTTTGTGGACAGTGAGGAGGCTGCCCAAAGGGGTGGATTTTGAACTAGAAGCCGCTGCAAGAGTTTCCTCCAGAGTAGTCTCCACCACAAGGGCAGTAGCTATGGAAGAGCAGAGAAGCGGAGTCTGGGGGTGTGTGGGAAGCAGGGCTGATGGGGCTTGTGACTTCCTGGTGCGCAAGTGAGAGGACAGGCATTCACTGTGGGCTCACTGCTGCTGAGCCAAGGCCCCTCCTCCATGGGGACCAAGGACCCAAACCCAGCCCAGCAAACAGACCACCAGCATGTGTTGAGCCTACCACACGAGTGTTCCTGCAGGAGGAGGGTTGGTTTTGCTTCAACCTCCATGGGTTAGACTATAAGCATGCTTCCTGTCTTCACCTCCTCAGATACCTGCTGTTCTACCACAAACAGTTCCTGGAGTATGAGTAGCCTTATCTGCAGTTGGTTTGAAAACAATGAAGGCGATCAGTTGGCTAGCCTCACAGAATGATCCCCATTCTCCCCGTCATGAAGCCACCACCCACACAGAAGTGCCCCCCGAGAACATCGGATTCCTCTGTGGTCTGGGCCCCACCACAGCCACAATTGGTGCCTGGGCTCGTGCCGTCTGCATGGACAAGCGCTGTGCTTGGAACCAGGCTCCAGGACCCGCATGACAGAAGCAGCCAAATGGCAGGCGCGCTGTGTGCGGGACTGGGCACCTTTGATGTGTCACTGGCTCTGCTCCGGTGCCCCTCGAGACCACATGGGGGAGAGTGGGGGTGGGGGGAGGGGGGAGCGGGACTGGTCCCGGTGCTTACACTCGGTGGTGCAGTTTAACAAGGCGCCGGCCTGGTTGAGAGTCATGGGTCCATTAAAGCAGCGAAGTACAGGAGCCACAGACATCGTGTAAGGACAGAGGACTCCACAAAGCATCTTTCTCTGTGAGTTTAGTATTAAATACATACAGCGTGGAGCTCTTAACCTCCGCCTTGTCCCCGAGCCTGTGGAACAGAAGACACTAACGGGTTTCCAAGCACGTCTGTTCCACAAATAACTTAGCATCAAACTGCATGTGGAAGCGTCAGCCCAGGTGTTCTCTCTTGTTTTTTTTTAGAAATAGACATTTTCTGAGCTCTCTCCCCTTTTCTCTCTTTTTCCACAATGGTGATTTTCATAAACGTAATGGTAGTAACGTGAATGAATTATTGAATTTATACTGAAATTTATTAGATTGTTTTCCTTTATTCTCGAGAGTGAATCTTGCTTTTTGATCGGTGGTGGTTTTGTTGCTCCCCTTCCCTTTCGAAGCATCGATGTCCTGGTTAAGACGGGTGCAGCGGACAAGAGTCAGGCTGAGGCTAACAGGTATCTCCTAGGAATCTTTGGAGTGAATGAAGGGTCCAGTGGCTTCATTGTCCCCTTCCTCCTATTTGCTTCCTGGCCACCTGTCCCACTCACTGTCCCTGTCGTTGCATGGCGGCTCATGTGTGGGAGGGAAGCCGGGGTGGCTTCCAGCGGAGTCTGCATGCCAGTGCTGTTGCCTCTGCTTTACCTTTGATGTTGGTTAAACCATAGTGGGGAGATGGCTTTGTGATGAGCCGGTCAGAAGAGGGAGGAGCCGCCTGGGGAGATGGAACAGTTTGCAGTGTTCCTTGTAAGATATCTTGCATGCATCTGTCTGGTCACACCCACACGTAGATTGTCCATTTCTGAGAACTTAACCCAGAGATGTAAGGGAGGAGAAACTGCTTTACTGTAGTTCTTAGAACACGCACTGCTTGCCCTGGGAGCCCCTCTGTTTCAGGTTCACCACAAATTTTTTTTTTTTTTTTTGTAAAGAGCCAGAGAGTAAATATTTGAGGCTTTCTGGGCCATGTGGTCTCTGTCGTAGTTAATACATAAACAGATGAGCATGGGTGTGTTCTAATAAAACTTTTTGTGGATACTGAAATTTGATAATTTTCACATATCATGGATTTTTTTCCCCCCTATTTAAAAATGTGCTAACTATTCTTAGCTGGTAGGCCATACAAAAATAGTGCTCCTAATCTGGCTCACTAGCTGGTCAGGTTAGGAGGTGGGTAGGAGCAGCAGCAGCTGGGTAGTTATTGCTCAATGTGGAAGACGCTAGAATACATGAAACAACGATCCATAGCTGCAGCAGCATCATATATGACAAAGTCCTTAGTGATGCAGCTTTTAAAGTACTTGCTCAGTTCAGGCTCAATGTGTTTCTGCATTTTAGGAATATGCATTTTAAGATCGTCATCATCAGAAATATGGGTGGGTGCTGGTTTTCAAACCCCACATGCCTGAGCCATGTGTGTGTGTTTGAGAGAGACTTGGAGATTTCTTTTTGGGAGAGCCATTGCCTTTTCTTAAGAAGCAAAAAGAGGAGCTGACTAAAGCTGACCTGCAGAGTTCTGAGCCATGAACTTTGCTACCTTGTGACCTGGCTCTACTGGATTGTCCTGGGTTTTCTGATAGGTTCCCTGTGGTCAGCCGGCCCTGCTTCCCACATCTGTTTCTGCTTATGTTCAGGAGGGTTCAGCTGTTCCAAGAGCATGAAGTCTGAGGACAGTGAGGCCACGTTTATCTTTTGTAGACAGGATTTTAATAAATGTTTATATCCAGATTCATTCTCGTTATTCCCTGTTGGCACTAGGGTTCCAACTAGTCACCTGTCTGTGTGCCACTGGGAAGCTCCCATGACTGCAGGCACCATGGGCAGTGCTGCCAGCAGGACATCCTGCCACCGCCAAGTGTGCTGGGATTTACCTTGTTACCAACAAAATACTCTGATGGGCCTGGAGTTTTTCTCTTGCTCCCAAGCCAGTTATTCGATTCAGGAAAATGGCTTCCTTGTTTCCTAGTAACCACCCCTGTGTATGTGTTCAGGTCATTACCAAGTGCATCTGACACTAAGGGATCATTGGGTGAGCCTCTCCTGCACTCCCTCCAGTGGTTTTAAAATAAGCTGTATTTCTGAGATCTTGGCTATCACTTCAGTGCTTCACAGTGAAACTGGGCTTTTTTTTCCTCTTCTGAGGTCTGAAGTGAGTTCTGAGCAGCGTCTGTGCTGGGAGAGTGGGGGCGAGCTAGGGCCGGGGGTGGGCAGCCCGAGCAGCCGGGCCTCCTCTCCAGGGCGCGGGATCGCCCAGGCCTCCTTCCTGCGGCAGCGCCCCCACCCCCACAACACATAGCCCCGTGCTGTTGTCCTTTGGCTTGGTGTGTATGCTTTCCTTGGGTAAAATGGCCGTTCTTTTGACAATTCAAGTGACTGTTTTGTTTACTATAACCTTGAAAACAAAAACTGTAAGAAAAGATTCCAATGATCGTGCTGTGGATTTTATTACCAAGATGTTTACACCTCCCTTTTACCTGTCATTTTGAGGAACTGTCGAATCTTCTCCCTTAATGGCTTGTAGTCTTTCCTATGTCATAATAAAGCAACATTTTCTCTGAAAACTAGCCGACTCTCCTCTTCCTAATGACAGCAGCCAGAGAGGGTGCTGTGGATGAGAGGCTCCTGTGTGCGGATGCCAGGGCTGAGCTGTGGTGACAGGAACCCTGCCGAGGTCAGCGACCAGAGCTCCTACTTGGTTTGGGCGGGTCCAGTGACTGCCTGGGGGGTGGGGAGGGGCGGTGGGGGGATGTCCATGCACCCCACATGTTCTCATTTTCTCTGATTGGCTCACTGCTTCTCTGACCCTCCTTTCTTCCTCTTGGTGGGCAGCATGGTGACATATCTGGGATTCAGGACAACCATGCCCTCTCAGAGTTAGTCACTGGAATAGTCAACAGAGGAGCTTCTTTATTTTTTTAGTTTTTAAGGATTTATTTATTCGTGAGAGACACAGAGAGAGAGAGGCAGAGACACAGGCAGAGGGAGAAGCAGGCTCCCTGTGGGGAGCCCGATGTGGGACTCGATCCTGGGACTCCAGGATCATGCTCCCGGGCTGAAGGCAGGTGCCAAACCACGGAGCCATTCAGGCATCCCGAGGAGCTTCTTAAATGCAGGAATCCTTGCCCACGTTTAGTGACCAGGCCCAGGATGTGGTATAACAACATGCATTTGGAGTAAGTGCCCCAAATGAGAAAAGTGCATGAGAATATAAGGAGAAAATGTGCACGGTTATGGCTACCCTTGATTCTGTAATTGGTCACAGGATTGTAGTTGACATTTGTGACCCCCCCCCCCCAATTCCTACTCCCTCCACACTTCCCTTGTCCTCAGAAACTCCCTTAACTGATTTTTTACCAGGTTGACCCAAACCCTTATTGCTGAAATACCCTTTTTTTAAGGAACCTTTGCTGCAATTGCCTTTACTTCCCTTACATGGAAACATCAAGAGATACCGGAGAATCCCCCCGAGTCCCAGGTGTAGTCTTCTGTCCCCACAGAGTAGCATGCTCTTCATATTACTCAGAACCAGTGTTGTGTCGCTCAGTGGAAAATATTCCCCTTAGGGTCTAAGACTACTAAGCCAACAAAGACCAAATTTTCCAGGCGTGGAATAAAAAGATGCTTTGATTGGATTATTAGTGTAATACTGGGAAGTGCCGGGCAGCCCGGGTGGCTCAGCGCTTTAGTTCCTGCTTTTGGCCCAGGGCCTGATCTGAAGACCCGGGATCGAGTCCCATGTCAGGCTCCCTGCATGGAGCCTGCTTCTCCCTCTACTTGTGTCTCTGCCTCTCTCTCTCTCTCTCTCTCTCATTCTCTCTCTCATGAATTAAGAAAAAAAAAAAAAAGTACTGGGAAATGCCAACCCCACTCCCACACCTTGATCCTCAGACCCATATATTCTGGCTGTAAGGGAGGGAGTCCGCACAAGATAATGGTCTCTGGCTAAAGACATAAAAAAAATCATCCTGAAAGGTAGAACCTCATTCTTTCACCATAGCTGAGTCCTCAGTATGCCCAGCTGCTTCCAGGAGGGGGGTGATGTAGTGAGAACAGTTAGTTCCATGGATACAAGCCTGTTGCTCACAAATGCCCTTTGCTGTGATTTGGGTTCTGTGATCAGAAGCAATTTGTGGAATGTGACTGATTGGTGCTGCTGACAGGGCTGTCTGTCATCAGAATATGAGTTTATTCCAGTGAAGACAAATCTCTGCCCCCTCCATGATGCAAGAGGCCCAGTGAAGTCAACCTGCCACCGGGTGGGGCTAGCTGGTCCTCTTAAGAAATGCCATCCTAGGGCCTCTGTGTTAGTGTTCGTTGTTAGCTGCTTAGGCACTCAGCTGTAGTTAGCTTAGTGAGTCTCGGGCAGAGCAGGTCTAAGACGTTGAGCCTATTCTAGCTCCCACCCGTCTTCATGGCTCTTCGGTTCATGGGTCTTCCTGGGGAAGGAAGCTGACCACATCCAGACGGCATGCCATTTTGTCTTCTGATCATTAAGAGCATCACCTATAGGGAGTCTCTGGTGGGCTCACATGGGTACAGATATCTTTGTGGTCGGTGCCCATTTTGAGAGGTCTGTCCCCAACCAGACCTTGTCACTAATTCTTTAAATCCTGTTCAGGTGGGATGCCTGGGTGGCTCAGTGGTTGAGCATCTGTCTTTGGCTCAGGGCATGATCCCAGAGTCCCAGGATTGAGTCCCACATCAGGATCCTTGTGAGGAGCCTGCTTCTCCCTCTGCTTATGTCTCTGCTTCTCTCTTTATGTCTCTCATGAATAAATAGATAATATCTTTAAATCAATCAGTCAATCCTGTTCAGGTGTTTGACCATCTAGCCAAGCTGCTGGCAACTTACCACAAATCAATGTAGGTCACTACTTTTGGCCCTTTCTTACTCCAGACAAAGTGGGTACCCAGATGCACAGCTCAGAGTTTCACTCAGGATTTTCCTTCATCACTGTAAGTGTCCTCAGTCATCTGGCCACAAAAAAACACTTGATGCCATGTAGTAGGTGTCTGTTGCAAGTCTGAGGCACCTGTTCATGCAATTTACCTTCTGGACATGCCTACACTCACTCTTCCACATGCCATTCCCATACATGATAGATGGCCACTGGACAAGCCCAACCTTAAGGCCAAGTGGGTCAGACCACTTGTTACGGGATGCTTGGGCTGCCTGGCCAACTCATGTCTTATGATTACATGTTCAATCTGCTAAGTCCAAGAAATAAGCAGGAGCTATTTCTAGAAAGGAGAATACATATCTGAGGAGGAGGACATAGATTGGAGTCGCCCTGAAATCCTGGAGATCTGTGTCATTTCTCTCCTATTGGCTCTTGCTAGAGTCTCCGTAAAGCATCCTTATTTGCCATGGACACTTTGAGTATCATTGGATCTTCTGGATTATAAGATTTGAGTGATAGTATAGCATGTATGACAACCTGAACTTAAGTCCTTATGCAACTGGGAGCCATATGCTGCTTTTGGAGATGGTCAAATTAACACACTCAACTGTGGTGTATGCTACCTCCAAAACCCAACAAGCCCTGTCAGGAATTGTTCCTCTTTCTATAGAGTAGGTGGTATAACTTGCAGCAATTTATGCTTTACCTTGAAGATCTCTTGAACAGGCTTCAGACTACTGAGCCCCCAGAAACTTCATTGAGTTGTGGAGGCTTGAGGTTTGGGGTGTTTATTTCTCATGCTTTGGTTCACTTGTCTTATTAAAGCTTCTGTAGGATTTACTACTACTTGCTTATCAGGTCCAGCCAGCAAAGTGCTATCAATATAGTGGACCAGGGTGATGAATTATGGAATATCAAGGCAGTAGATAATGTATATAGACTCTTACAACAGAAAGCAGAATTAATGTAGCCCTAGTCTATACTGTGAGGGGTACTGCTGGCCCTGTCACATAAAAGCAAAGTGCCTTGGTGGTCCTTATAAATTGGTATGGAAAAAAAAAAAAACTGCATTCATCAGATCAATTGATGCATACTTAGGGCCAGGAGCCATGTTGATTTGTTCCAGTAAATGTGGCACCCCTTCTGTGGCAGCAACTGCAACTGGACAGCATTTGATTAGGCTTATAGTAGTCAGCCATCATTCCCACAGATCTGCACAGGCCATACAGGTGAATTAAATGGGACTGTGATTGGTAATACCGCTGCTGTGTCTTTTAATTCTTTGATGGGGGTGTAAATCCAAAGTCCTCCCAGGAGGGGCACCTGGGTGGCTTGGTTGGGCATCTGCTCTTGGCTCAGGTTATGATGCCGGGGTCCTGGGATTGAGCCCCAAGTTGCCTCCCTGCTCAGCGGGGAGTCTGCTGCTCTCCCTCTGTCCCTCCTTCCCACTCATGCTCATTCTCTAAAATAAAATCTTCTCTTTTTTTCTAAAATAAAATCTTAAAAAAAAAGAAGGAAAGAAAAGACCCTCCCCCCACCCCCCACCCCAAGGATACGTATTGCTTCTGGTTTACTGTCTTGGTAAGGGAGATGAAGTTCCAGGAATTTCCAGAGTCCTTCCAACCACAGTAGACCTCACCTAGCGGGTTAAAAGTCACATGGAGATCCTGCCAAAGTGCCAAGTATGCCCACTTTACACTTGGGAGCTGGGGGAATAATCAGAATGGGTCAAACATACTTCCATTACAAAAAAAAAAAAAAAAATCATATGCACGCTCTCTGGGCAGACTCAGCCAGTGCATGTTTCTCTGCGCTCTCTTTACCTGTCTGCCACAACAGCTGGCAAAGTTCAGTTAGTCTCCATCAACCAGAATATCCTGGGGGAAGGATGACATGGAGGAGAACCTATAGGTGACTGGACAGACATGTTACGTGAGCAAGAGATAATTTTTTTTGATTAAAGAAAAACTATTGTCTTGGGCTGCTTCAATAAAAGAATGATATGTGAAAATGGGGATGGCCCAGATCTAGTCTACAGCGCTTAACATAGCACCTGGTCCACAGTATTCACTGAATAAATGACTCTCCTGCTCAGTGTGGGACTTTGATAACAGATCTCCAGTGGAGTGTGATGGTGAGCAGAAAGAGGCCAGGTCCTGTCCCTGAGGAACTTGCAGGAAAGGAAATAAGCATGGACCTAATGTCTGTAAGAATTGTGAACAATCGTGGGTACAGAGTGCTCTGGCAACCTTACAGGGCAGTTGGGGGCCTGGCTGAGGAAGTGACACTTAGCAGGACAGGGGCAACAGTGGTGTGGATGAGGTGGCCCTGTTGATTGTTGTTCCCTCCTCCAGAGGGGGAACCGGATGCTTCAGTCCTGGGAGGGCCTGGGGTGTGCACCAAGCATCCACCGCACTCTGACATCTCTGTCTCCTGGGACTCTCAGACTCATGCATTAAAACAAACACAAAGTCCCCTCCTGCAATGGGCATGATGGCCAGTGTAATTCAGGGCAAAGCTGAAGCCCCAACCTGGACCAGTCTCCTGGGGCAGGACCCCCTGACTTTCTCCAGGTCCCCAGCTCCCTGTCTGCACACACAACTCTGCCAATGAAGGAGGCATACTCCACCTTTTTCATAAGAAGAAATGTATCCACCTGAAATCTTACACACTTTATCCCAGTGTGGGAGCTCCTATAAGTTGGAGACAAATACTCCTCATGCAGCAAATCTGTGAATACTACTGTGGCCTGATCGTAACTCCACGTCCACCCCCCCCACCCCATTTCTGTCAGTGGATCGGTCTGCTCCTGAAAAAGCAGTTTGATGGACAGGAAAGGATCTTTTCAGGGGACAAGAGATGAGCACTAGTTGGGGCTCTGCACTCACTGAGGGTGCTCCTCGGGCTGGTGGTTCTTTTGAGCCCTCTGGCCCCTCCGTTGTAGGATGAGAAGAGGCAGAGTTTAAAATGGGTGGTTGGGAAACACTCCTCCCCAATCCTGACATCTGAGGAGTCTAGAGATTTTTTTTTCTCCCTGCTTCTCCTGATGGTGATACCAGTCAGTCATGAATGGATGTCCATGCCAGTGGCTAAGAGAGAAAGATGAAATGTAAATAAGTTGCATTTCTATAGAGTGTTCAAACTAGTAGAGTTTAACAGTGATCCCATTGGGCTCCTGAATTCACTCATTTGGCAACTATTTGACGCCCTGTATCATTCAGGGCTTGTACTGTTGTGGACATCAGGAGCGAGCCCACAGTCCTGTGCTCACGGAGGGTACAGTCAGTGTGGGGGACACACATATACGTCAGACTGTGCTGAGCTCTGCGTAGAGAGGCTGGGGGCCAGAGCGCGACAGCAGTGGGTGTGCTGTTTACACAGGTGGTCAAATAGCTCTTCAATAAGACAACCTCCCAGCAGAGTCCTGAAGGAAGTAAGAAACTGAGCACAGGCTATCAGAGGTAGAACATTCCAGGTAAAAGGAACAGCGTGTCCTTGAAGATGGGAAGATGAAGGCTCAGAGGGACACCTTAGCGAGCTCCCTTGGCTCCACTGTTGAATCCAGCCCACGCCGTGGTTTCCCGTCAATTCTAAAAGCCAAGTCTGGAAGGCTTGGGGGAGAGACACTGTGTGACCACTGCCACCTCTGACCTATGCTGTGGCCTGCTTCTCCTGAGCAGCCAGTGGAAAAATTCCTCCTGGTCTCCAGCCAGGATTTTTCATGCTTTCCATGCCGATGCATTCATGTGGTTTCTCTGCCTTGTCAGGGGCATGTCACCGCATGCTAAGATGCAAGTTCCAGCTTCTCTAATGTTTTCACTTGTGATTTAAACCTTCTCTGTGGTACAGTCCAGTGATTAAGAGACAGGATGTGGAACCAGGCTGCCTGCACACAAATCCTGGTTCTGGGTACCTTTGGGTGAGCTACTTAAACTCATCTAGAAAATGGGGGACACTACTAGTATCCTCTCATAGGATTATTATATGGAAAAAATTTGAGTTAATATGTGGAAAGTGCTTAGAAAAATGCGTGGCATGTAGTAAGACTTACATAAATAATTTTTAAAACCCTAAACCTGAAAGCCAAGCTTGGGGCTCTTGGGATCTGTGGTGTGCCTTCTGACTCACAAGGAAAAATGCATACCAAGCCCTTATGTCCATTTCCTAGCATATGTTTGGTATTTTTCCTTTGATGAATCTATAAATGAGGGAGTGTCAACAAAAATTAGGAAGGAGAAACAAGGTATTTTGCTAAGCAGATGGTGGACCTGTCCCTGGTCTCTTGGAAAGAGATCAAATGTCAGGCTGGTGGGTGATATGGCCCGTTTTAGGACCAGACCACTGGTTCTTCACCTGGAGCCACTTGGGAGCCTAAAAAGCCTCTGGATGCCTGGCCCTCCCCATTCTTGAGAATCTGATTTAATTGATCTAAAGTGTGGTGCAGGCATCTGGAGTTTTGGGAGTTTTTTTTGCAGATTTTTCCCCCCAGGGATTCTCATGTTCAGCTAAGGCTGAGAACTGCCGGCCCAGATAGCTCATGTAAAATACCAAGAGCCAGAGAAGCACAGCTGGAGGAAATCTCTCCCTTCCCTATCTCCTTTGTACCAAAAATTAATTTTGAGAAGTTTCCAAAATCATTTCTCTGAGATTTCTGAGATTTTAAGAAATCAGGGAAAAGAGAAACTGCTGGGGGTGGGGGGAGGGGGCTCTGAGAAGATGGCATTTGAGCTGACTTTTGCACAATAGGAGTACCCCCTCCATGCCTGGGTGGCTCAGCGGTTGAGCGCCTGCCTTCGGCTCAGGGTGTGATCCCAGAGTCCCAGGATCGAGTCCCACATTGGGCTCCTTCCATGGAGCCTGCTTCTCCCTCTGCCTATGTCTCTGCCCCTCTCTCTGTGTCTCTCATGAATAAGTAAATAAAATCTTTTTTTTTTTTTTTTTTTTTTTAAAAAGGAGCACCCCCTCCAACCTGGGTGAAGATGCAGGGAAGCACATTCCTGGTAGAGGGAACAGCAAACGCAAAGGCCTCAGGGCAGGAGGATGAGGGTGAGTGGGGCTGCAGGGTGGTGGGTGCCCTGGAGTGTGATATGAGCTGAGTTTGAGAGGAGGCCAGGGGCCAGAACACATGGGCTCAGAGGCCCCTGTAAAAGGTGGAGATTTTGTTCTGTGTCAAGAACCCATGAGAGAGTTTTAAGCAGTGAAAAGACACGATGTCATTGATATTTTTATAAGATCACCCTGGCTTCCAAGGCCACCTAGGAAGGAGAAAGCCAGAGAGAAGGCCACTCCTTCCCAAATGATAATATAGCTGGATAATCCACAAAACTATATCTTCTCTGAGCCCATCTGTGAGCTAAAGTTGCAGGGCAACCGACTAGCCTGGAGTCTAAGGAAGGCAGGTGCCTCCAAGGAGAGAGGGGACATGAACAGTGGCCACCTGTGGCCAAGTGCAAGGAAGAAGGCAAAGCTGCCATGAAAATGGGCAAGAGCAAGTCCTCCCATGATTTGAAGGCTTGCATGAGAGCACAGAACTTCTGGGAAAGTCAAACAAGTGGAGTTGATACCCACTTGCAGGTGCTTCTCCACAGACTTCCACTGGACCTCATAAAAACCAGGCACCAGGCAGGGACCACAGGAAGCCTCTATCAGAGGAGCAGGCGTGGGGCCCTGGCTGCTGGAAGTATTCACAGCCCCCCAGACTCTTCTTTCCCAACAAACCAAAGCTGGGGAAGGGGCTGTGAACTCAGGATACAGATGATATACCCACTGTGGGCAGTAGGAAGGCAAATACCCTCTACTCTATCTAGGGGCAGGAAACTGTCCATTCCCAGGGGAGGGAAGCATCACGGGAAAAGGCTCAGCCCCTCAGCCCAGGAACATGGCCTGCCTGACACCAGGATGGAAGGTGGCTCCGCCACCCGTCAGATGGGCCAGCACCAAGTGATGTAATGGTAGACTTACCACCTACAGAGAGCAAAGAATGGAGAAAGAGCCTCTTTAGGCAGTGGCACACAGGGAAGGTGTAAAGCCGAGTTCATAGCAGGAATATCACCAGCCCAGCCACCCCCTGCCACCAAGAACATGGTAACACCAGGGCACTTTGCAGCTAGCAAGGCACAAAAGGTGACTGTAACAACAAAACCCAAACCCAGCTCAGCTCCTAGCTTGGCTGACTTGACTGCTCACACTGACAGCCTGGCAGGAGAAGAGGTGTGCCCATTTGCAGGCATCCCTACCTCTTCCTTCTGTCTGACTGCTGCCCCACACAGATCCGGCATTCCTTAAAGGAATACAAGACACACAAGTGAGCAAGTGAAAACAATGCACTGCTGAGAGACAAATCACTCCACAGAGCCAGGGTCAGAAGTGATCTGGACGTTGAAGCTATTAGGCAGGGATTTGTAATAGGGTGGGCTTGGCAAGTATGGCCTGAGGTTCGAATCTGGCCTGCCTCTTGTTTCTAGAAGTAGTTTTATGCAACACAGCCATCCTTGCTTGCTCGATACTGTCTATGGCTGAATGGACCCTACAGTGGCAGGGCTGAGTAACCGTCCGGCAGCCGTAGCAGGAACCGAATGGTCCTGAAGCCCAAGATACTCACTTTCTGATACTTTTCAGCAAAGCTTGCTGAGCCCTGGGCTGGGGGACAGGGAGGTGACAGAGAGGCCAGGGGACGCTGGTGCACTCACCCAGGGGAGCAGTGACAGGAGCCTGCCTCCACGCCTGTGACAAGTGGCAGGAGTCAGAATAGATGCTTCAGATAGAACCAACAGAATTTTATCCAGAGCATGTATAAAATGGACAGTATTTAGAGTTTCAGATTTACTGTCTACCAACGAGATCCCTGTATTAAAACACATATGTGCAAGCATGTGCGCACGCATGCGCACACACACACACACACACACACACCAAAGAGCAATCAAATGACTGACAAAAAACAAGATAAGTTTGGTCTGATGGCTGCCAGGATCGGACACTCAGCACCTTACGTTTTCAGCAGCCCTGACTCCCCGCCCCCACAGTACCAGAAACATCCCCTAGAGTCTCTGGGTTTGGATGGGTAGAGCTGGAAAACTTGAGAAGAGGTAGAAAGCCGCACACCTTCCAAGGGAGCCTTCCCGCCTAAGCGGCACCTGTGAGGTTCCCAAGTGTGCCATTATCTTGTCACCACGCTGGGACATCTACACCAGCTACAGGGCTTTAGTCTCAATCCTGTAATAGGATCAGCTACTGGCAAGGACATGGCTGTAGGAAACACTGCAGCCAGGGCGTCACCACTTGCCCTGTGGGGCTGACTGTGCCACAGACACGTGTCTTGGGCAGACACTTTTTAGAAGCCAACTTGCTTATCATAAAGATGAAGCAGAGGTGGGCTTGGGGCAGGGCCTGTGTTATGGGCTGAATGATGTTGTCACACACCCCCCCCCCCCCCCCCGGCAGTTCATGTGTTAAAGCCCTAACCCTCAGTTCCCCAGAATGTGACCTTATTTGGACTTAGAATCTTGAGGTGATCAAGTTAAATGAGGGGTGGGGGTGAGCCCTAATCCCATATGACTGGTGTCCTTGTACAAAGGATAGAATTTGACTCTAGACACAGAGAGGAAGATGCAGGCCAAGCATAGTGGCCCTGAACAGATGGTTCCCTTGCGGCCTTCAGAAGGAAGCAGCTCCTGCTGGCACCTTGATTCCAGATGGCACACCTGGAGAAGTGGGGAACAGCGACTTTCGCCTTTAGACTACCCAGTGTGTGCTACTTTGTTACAGCTGCCTCAGGAAGCCGGGACAGCCTGTTAGCCCTTGGAGGGTGGACAGATGGAGCATCAGGCACCCTGTCTACACCTCCCAAAGTGTGTTATGTGAACCTCTGGTGCACGTAGCTGTGCAAGGTAATGTTGGGTGGCACAGGATGAATCATTTTAATTTACACAATTGTGTATTTCTCTTACTGTGTAAATGCTTCTAAGAATCATTATGCATTTTCAGTGCCACTGAAATATAGATTTCAATGCTACTACAAATAGAAAATATAGGTAACATTGAAAATGTGTGGATGCTCAGATATTCTTAGTGTTATCACTTATAAAATTCAGCATGAGATTAAAGTAGGGCTAGAAGAAAAGGGGAGTTAATATAAAGAATATTAAGCCATGAGACGTGCAGGTTGGTAGCTAGGTGAGGCCAAAGGTGCCTGCAAATGAGAAGGCTCCTGGGGAGGGGGGCAGGCAAAGAGCCTCGGGCTCAGAGCAGCTTGGCGCCCTGGGCTCAGCCTGCACCTTCCTGTCCACCCCTAGCCCACTACACACACACACACACACAGATGCACACACACACACACACACACACACGTTGCACCATGCTTCACCATGCCTAAGGAGGCACAGTGGGGACTTTGTTTCAGAAAAGAAATGCAGGTGTGCCCAGCCCTCCTGTAGAGGCACACTGGCTTCGCTCCATCCTTTGGCTTTCCCTCTTAAAAGAAAGCGCACAGCAGAGTCCCGTGTGTGCTCGCTGCCTCCCACCGGCACCGGTCACCGAGCTCGGCGGGTCCTGAGCCTGGTGGGGACCGTCAACTCGCAGGTCTTCGGAAACCAGGCGGCTGCGCTGCGGTGGAGCCTTGAGCCCAGGGAGGCGAGCGGGAGAGGTGGGACCTCCAGAGTCACCGCAGGGGAGACACGACCGAAAGCAGGGATAGGGAGGAGTGGGCAGCCCGAGAAGGTTTTATTTCTAAGGAAGGGCTCCTGGGGGCTGAGTCCGGCAGGCAAGGATGACTTCACTGCAGGTATGCAGGGGTGGTGACCTGCAGTGGACACGTGGGATAAAGACGGTGACCGACCTGTTCCCCGCCTCCCTCCGCATCTCTCTTCCCTCCCCCTGTCTCAACCCTCCCCTTCCCTCTCCACCCTCCCCTCCCTCCCCACCTCTTCCCCCTCCGCCCCAGCCGTCCCCCAGGCTCACCCTGCCCGCGTCGTCAGGCAGCGGGGCCTCCCTCCTGGGCGGGGGCGCACAGGACCTCGAGGCCGCGGTCCGGGGCGCGCGCGCAGGGCCGAGCGGGGGCGCTGAGGCCGAGGAGCCCGCGCCGGCCCGAGGGCGCCGTGTCGGGGGTCCCGGGCGCGCCCGCGCTCTCCTGGGTGGGCTGCCTGCGCTCCGGGAAGCAGAAGCTGCACGTCTCCACCGGCTCTGGCGGCGACGCGCCCGTGGCGCTCCCCGCTTCCATCCAGTGATCTGCGGGAAGGGCGGAGGGCGATGGCCTTGGCCTTGGCCCCCGCCCGTCCTCAGCGCCCTGCCCTGCCCCAGGGGACCCGCGGCCGGCTGGGCTGTCGGCCAGTTGGGCTCCCCGCGGTCAGCGGACTGCCGGCTCGCCCACTCCCCAGCGCCAGCTGCCTTTCTGCTGGGAAGGAACAGGTTTCGCCCCTTGGCCGACCACCCCTAGGCCCCCCAGGGGGACCACCTCCTCCAGGTTTCAGCCCGGAAGCCCTGTGCGGGGCCAAGCCGGCGGCCGGCAGCCCACATCCACGCTTCCTCAGGTCTTGATGTGAACTGATCTCACCAGACAGAAAAAGTACTGCAGGGATGTGCCCCAGGCCTTTGTCAGGAAGGGCTGGCAAACTGCTGTCCTTTTGGAAGCAGGGCCAGTGCCAGGACAGAAGGCCGACCAGCAGATTGTCCCACAGGCCCCGGGAGTCTGAGGGCCCGATCTGTGCTCACCCTTGGAGGACTTGGCCTGGGTCCGGCATGGTGCTGGTGAGGGCTGGCAAGAGAATTGGTCCCCTCTCCTCTTGAGGAAGCAGGCCACCGCCAGGATGAAGCAGCAGATGATGGCACAGAGGCAGAGCCCCAGAGTGCTGTAGACCAGGGCCAACTGTTCGGTGCTCAGCTTCAGCCCTGAGGGGTGCCACAAAGCTCCCGTGAGGCACGAGATTGGGAGGGGCTCTCCACCACCCAGGGCCCTTCTCTGAAGTGTCCCTGCAGGCTAGCAGCCCCTTGTCCTGCAATCTTTCTTTTCCCTCATTGAGCCCAAGCAAGCCACATGGCCGTCCCATCCACCTGCCCCCTTGGAGGGCAGAGCCCTCAGCCCCAGCATGCTGTCCACCTGTCTGGCTCCTGGAGAAGTTGATTCCCGGCCTCACTCAGGCTTGCCTGGTGTGGACCCTTCTCTAGACTCTGGAGACAATCAGCCCCCTCTACCCCAGGCTGGTAGCAACTTCTTCTAAGAGCTCAGAGCTGGACACCTCTGGAGCTGGCTCTGTGTGCCATCTGCTCTTTCCCATAGGACCTAGATCGGGCCAGTACCAGAGGTGGATGGATAAGTGAAGAGACAATAGTCCTGGGCAGATGACTCTGCCCTGACCTGGGCCTTCCTCCAAGAGGTGGCCTTCCTGGGGAAGCAGACTTCGAGAGTGGGACAGGTCCAGTTGCTAATGAATCTGGGATAGCAAACCAGGAGGGCCCAGGAGAACTGGGGTGCTGGTCACCCCACTTCTCAGGGTCTTGAGCCTCTGGTTTGGATGCCAGAGGAAGACTCAGCTCCAAAGCCCTCCCCTTGAAATTTTTCCTGGCCCCTGGAATCAGGGCACCCCCTAGGCCCCAGGTGGAAGGACAGATGGGCCAGAGTCAATACATGTATGTAATACACTGATGATGTGGATGACCCCCTGAGCCCTTACTACGTTACTACGTGCAGGCCCTCTGGGGAGTGGCCCCCGTGATTCCTCTGCTCCTGGGAAGGAGGATTGATGACTCCACCTTTGGGTATTGAGATAGAACTCATATGCATCAAATTCTTCATTCTAAAGTGAGCAACTCAGTGGGTTTTAGTATATTCACGAGGTTCAGTAACCGTCACCACCATCTGATTGGGAGATGTTTCCATTACCTGTGAACTCACTAGTAGTCACTCTGAATGTCCCTTGCCCCAGACCCTGACAGCCCCTAATCTACTGTCTCTGTGATATCTATTCTGGGCATTTCATATGAATGGAATCATACAAGTTGTGTCCTTCTACATCTGGCTGCTTTCGCTGAGCATGTTTTCAAGGCTGATCCACACTGTCGTGTGTGGCAGGACTGTACTCCTTCCTATGGCTGAATCATGCTCCATTGTATGGTCATAACATGTTTAGCCGTTCATCTGCCGATGGACGTGTGGGTTGTTGCCATGTTTTGCTATTGTGAATAGTGCTGCTGTGAACATTTGCATGCAAGTTTTCATGCAGACACATGTTTTTAGTTTTCTTGGGTTATACCTAGGAGTGGAATCTCTGGGTCAGATGGTAATTCTCTGTTTAAGTTTTTGGGGAATGTCCAGCAGTGGCTGCACCATTTTACATTCCATTTTGCAGGTGACAAAACCGATTCAGAGTCACACTGTTCCTGGTCACAGATGCCACTGGGAGTAGGTCTGATGGGCTCTGGGCCAGTGTTCTGGGCTGGCCACACAGAGGCAACGAGAAGGACACCACTCCCTACACACGTGCCTCAGAATCCCGAGTTTTATAAAGTGACAGAACTGGCAGGTGCCACCCCGACATTTACAGAGGGAGAACAGGGGCTCTGGGCAGTGCTGTCCTTTGTGCCCCTTGCCCAGAGCTCAAGAAGGCCATGGGGCAGGGGGAAGCAAAGGACCTCCAGCAGGGCACACCCACTATACTCGGGTGCTACAGATCTGGAGACCAAGGCCCTCAGAGGAAAAAGGAAGCAGGGAAGGGTCATAGGGCAGAGGGCAGAGCCAGGAAACCGTTCCCATTTCCCAACTTCCAGGTCTTTCTGTCTGTCTACTGCTCCTACTCGCCTCTGACACAAAATGACATCAGATCACTGAATCCACAGGGGAGAGGCCAGCAGCCTTCATTCACGTCAGAGCTGGAATGCCTGGCCGCCAGATTGCTGGGTACAAATGAACTGCCACGTAGATTCAAGGAGAGTCTAAACAGCTGCATAGTTCAGATGTTCTCAGCACGAATTCTAACACCCAAACCTGGCAGCACGTATTCCCAGATGGTCCCCAAAGAACCGCCTCCCATTCGTAGCCTCCCTTCAAAATGGCTGGGCTGGGCCTCCCTGCAGCCAGTGGGAGGCAGCAGCGCCCTCTGTGCCCGTCCTGGTCTGAGCCCTCCGAAGGCCTGGCAGCCCTGGCTTCTGCCCAGGGAGAGGTCACGTGGGGAGGAGCGTGGCCCGGTCAGCCCAGCCTCCCACTTGGAGCCAAGCCTCCAAGTGACTCCATCCTCCCACCACCTGCCTGCGGCTGCACACAAACCCCAAGTGGACACCAGACCTGCCCAGCTGAGCCCAGGAACCCACAGAACCCTGCAAGATAATGAAGGGGTTATTTGTAGGCCACTAAGTTTTTGGTGGCTTTTGGAGGCTGCAGTAGACAAACAGCATGGAGATTGTGCTCCTGAGGGAGTGAGGGGCTAGTCCCCACTGCTCTTCACCCCTCGGCCAGAAGCAGCGATCTGCGGCTTCCCGCGGACCTGCTGGTGACTTGTCCCTAGTACATGCTTCAGAGCCCCCGAACGAGGAAGGGAAGCACAGGTTAAAAGTACAGGTGTCCCATCTATCTCACAAGAGCACCTCGTTTAGTGGTAGTGCTAGGGGGAGAAGTTTGAGGGCCATTTGGCACCATCTACCAACATGGGGAACACCCTTTCCCGATTCCCGTGGATTCCCCAACTTCACTTCCAGGGCCACATCCCACCCACACAGACACAGGGTTTGCTGGAGCTTTGTTCAGAGCCGCAGCCTGGGTCGTCCTAAAATGGCCCAATCCCCAAGAGGTATGCAGCAAAAGCAGGAGGTGAGCACTTTGGATGCCAGCAGCGGTGTGAACCACATAAGAAGCTGAAGATGTGCCCTAGATGAGGAAATGTGGGAAGGTAGGTCCCATGCCCAGTATAGAGCCCGACATGGGGCTCGATCTCAAAGACCTGAACTGAGACCAAGAGTCGGACACTCAACCAACAGCCTCCTCGGCGCCCCTCTTCCTTTTCTTTTCTAA
Source organism: Canis lupus baileyi (assembly GCF_048164855.1). Taxonomy (NCBI): domain Eukaryota; kingdom Metazoa; phylum Chordata; class Mammalia; order Carnivora; family Canidae; genus Canis; species Canis lupus. The sequence continues at coordinate 46,578,616 of NC_132840.1, forward strand.
ATGATTTGTATGTGTGTCATCTATTCAAAACAGAGAAAGGACTCGAAGCTGCTCTGGTCTCCCACATGTCCAAAGGGCCTTGTAAAGGCCGACCAGAAGGCCAAGGAAGTCATAGAGTCCCAGCAGCTGGAGGTCCCATGAACGGGAGAGCCGTCCCCTGCTTCTTTCTGTACCACCTGAATGGGGCCTGGCCCTGCGTCTGGCAGCTGGGAGCACCAAGACGCTCCTGGGGTGGAGGGTGTGTGTGTGCCCTTCTCTGCCCTCCTATGTTCAATCACGAAGGTCTCTTGAGTCACGACCTCAGAAGTTGCCTTCTCTTGGCCCTCAGTGCCCCAACCCCCACAGGGCAGAGAGGCCTTGCCCCGTCCTTCCCTCTCTGCTGACCCCGGGAGCAAAGGGACACAGTCAAAGTTATCGTGGGGGCAGCCCCAGTGGCCCAGCGGTTTAGCGCCACCTGCAGCCCAGGGCGTGATCCTGGAGACCCTGGATCGGGTCCCACGTCAGGCTCTCTGAATGGTGCCTGCTTCTCCCTCTCCCTGTGTCTCTGCCTCTCTCTGTGTGTGTGTGTGTCTCTATGAATTAAAAAAAAAAAAAAAAAAAAAAAAAGCAAAGTTATCATGGGTAAAAGGGATGCATTCTCTGTTCTGGTCCTGAAATACAGTCCTGAGGACACAGCCCCTGGAGGTGCAGGTCCCGAGAACCACCTGCAGAGGGCACCACACACAGCTTCTGGCCGCCGGAGCCAGGCTGGCCCTCCGCTGGGGCAGTTTATTTCCAAGCGGGTTTTTGTTTTTGTTTTGTTTTGTTTTACTGCCTTCTAAGCCTTCTCACATCTAAAAATAGAATTTCCCCAGACTGCTGCGGTCCCCGGCTCCGGCTCCGGTGGCCAGGTGGTCAATGTTATGGCTCGTCACGTAGGGGCAGAGCAAAGCGGCCTCTGTGGACCGGGGACCCAGGTGGCACGGCCTCAGATGGATGGAGCCGAGAGCCCTGCAGCCACAACTGCTTGAGTTGAATGTGGCTTTGGACACTGCCCTCAGCTTCCTCAGCCCTCAATTTTCTCTGTAAAATGGGGAATGGGATTCCTGCCAGCATTGCTTGGCATCTGCAAGGTGGTGCAAATAAATGTATACGAGGCAGGTAGGCCTGGGGGGCTGATGCTGCTGCTCATCCCCAAGTGTCCCCACTCCTCCACTGCTCAGCCAGGGAGGGTTGTCTGTAGGAAGGAGGGACCAAGCCTCCTTCCAGCTCCCTCCCCACAACCCTGATTCCTTCCATCCCCCCAAAGAGATGCCCCCTCGGAACCTGCAACTGTGACCTTATTTGGAAAGAAGAAAGTTTGTGTAATTCAGTTGACCTCAAGAAGAGGTCATCTGGATATGGGTGAGCCCTAAATTCAGTGACAGGTGCCCCTATAAGAGGAGAAAGGACGGTCGCACAGTGAGGCCGCATGAGGACCATGAGGACGGAGGCAGGGACTGAGGGAAGGCTGCCTCAGGGCGCCAGCAGCGGGAAGGGGCAAGGAAAGAGCCTCCCCTGGAGCCTTGGAGGGAGCACAGCCCTGCCAGCCCCTCGAGTATCAACCTTCCAGCCTCCAGAACAGCGAGAGAGGACATGTGTGCCCCAGTTTCAGAGCAGCCACAGGACACTAATGCAGCCGGCCCAGGAAGGGACCCACATTGTGCTTTTCCCACCCAACCAGGTCTGTGCCCCCAGATCAGAGCCATGGAGGCCTCCAGAGAGCCCCGGGAGGTCGGTGCATTTATCATCATTGCAGGTGGGGACTGTTAGGCACAGGTGGTCCAGAAGCTTCTCCGGGTCTCCCAGGGAGGTGGGCTGGAATCCAGGTGCTGGCAGGCTGGCATAGCGCCCTGCTGCCAACACGCCCAGAGCACTTAACCTGGACCCCGGGGGCCCGTGGAGAGTCTGGGGGTTCCGTGGACGTGGATGAGAAAAACACGTCGTTAACCCCACCGATGGCCCCTGAGATTTAGCCTTTGCTTCCGCTGCACGTGGAGGCTGCAGCCCCACGTGGTATGAGCAGGAGTGTGGCTTTGTCCATTGCGGAACCCGGGGTATCTCTGCACCCCGCGCCGTGGCTTCAGCAGCCTGCGCCGCCTCTGAGCTTAGCGTGGTCTGGACCCGCTGTCCGCATCCAGCCCGCCGCTCCGCCTGGCCATCGGCCGCGTTGCTGGAGGCGCACAGGTTCGTTCTGATTTGTGCAACACCGCGGTAATATTTTGATTTAACGTGTGATTTCATTTAGTATTTCGAGATGCTATCGTGAATAGTGTCTCGACATCATTGGCGTCTCCGTAACCCTATGTGCTTTGCTTGATGCGCTTTAAAATGCTTCGCAGCCTGGCTCCCCGGTGCCGGGTCGTCCCAGAGCCCGAGCAGCTTGCCGTGCTCGACGCCTCCACCCCGGTCCGGACCTGAGGGCCCTTCCGTCGCCCCCCAGCCCGCGCCATTGCACCGCCCCTCGAGGACGATCCAGGCCCTTGTCAACAGCCCAAACAGCCTCTCGGGGTCCCTTCTGCCTTCGCCAGGGTCCACCCTCCAGGGGCCCCGGGGGATCTCCCTGCAGCCTAGTCCCCACGCTCTGGGCCTGTGGCTGCCCTGCCTCCAGGAATGCGGCAGTGTCCCCAGCCTGGCAGATAGGACCCTCTGTCATCGAGTGTCTGATCCTCCCCCAGGGCCCTGGGTGCTCCTCTGTTCCCTCCACCCTTGAGCCCAGTGCCCACCTGCCTTTCCCTAGAAGCCGAGCAGCCCCTGGCCGTGCCATCTGCTCAGGGAGAGGGGACATTCCCTCCACCTTGCTGAGCCCTCCGAGAGTGTCCCTGAGCTAGCAGCAGGACCCCGTATGTTGATGTTCCGAGCTCCACACTCTGCACCACACCGGGCCAGCTGACAGGAAAATCGAGGGGCTCCCGCCCTCAGTGCCAGTGGCAGATGCCAACCCTACATGTCCCCCTGCACATGGGAACTGTCACCTGGCCACCCCTGCCCACAATGAAACCCCAGCCAGGGCTCCTTCATCATGTCAGCTGTCCAGCTTGCTCCCTTGAATGCCTCACTATGTGGACCACGAGACTTCTATACCCTCAAGGCCAGTGGGTGGTATCATCAATCTCAACATTCAAAGCAGCCACACTTTCTGGTGGGGGTCCCTCCTGCCTCTGCGGTCCCTGCCATCAGGCTGGGAGCCTCTGATGCAGAGATGAAGTGTCATTCTCCTCGGATTTCCCTTCTAGCAGAGATCCTCTTCACGGCACAGCAACTTTACTACTGAGCATCTGTACAGCATTGCTGTTCCCTCTGCCTGGAATACTCTCCCTCCACTTTGTCTCTTAAACACACGTTTTTCTTTTTAAATGAGCAGTTGCCATGTGCTTGGTGGGCACTCATCGATCCTGATGACCGTTCTCTTGTAATCTTCACAATGACTCCGTGAAGATGTATGACCTCATTCTCACAGAACCAAGGCTCAGAGAGGTTAAGTAACTTGCTCAAGGCCCCACAGTTGGTGAGGGATGCAACTGGGGTCTGGCTCCACGGCCTCCAGCATCGCTCTAGTCCTCCTTGAAAGCCCCTCCTCAGAGAAGACTACCTGCCTTGCCCCCATCGCACCCCTGGTGGGTGACATTGCCACCATGCACGGAGATGAATTCATTGTTGCCTGAGTCTTGTCTATTGTCTGTCTCTCCCATTGGACTGTGACTTCTATGGGGTTAGGGACAGGATCTGCCTTGCTCTTGCCAACTCACCCATGCACAGCAAAGCCTCACAGCGATGTGTCAAACGAAGGAATGATGATCTGGAAAGACTGCACAAGAGACGTAGAGAAGGCTGGAGGTGGGGCCTGGCAGGGATGGGGACTTAGCAGGGGGGATGGCAGGCTTGGGGGAGCTCCCAGAGAGATGGGATCACATTGGCTCCACCGCTGGCTGCAGCCAGAGGCAGCCTGGCCACATGGCATCCTCCAGTCCATGCTCTCAGACAGGTGCACAACTAGCCTTCCCAGTGTGGGCCCTGCTACTTCCTGCTCATCATCCCCCAAGCCCAGCTCCGGCCCCACCAGCACACCCACATGTCAGAGGAGACCAGAACGGACCCAAACCTCCAGTCATTAAGGCCACAGCAAGACGGTCATTAAGCCACCGAGTCCCTGCGAGGGCATGTGGTCTCCTCGGCTCTGCCATAGTACGAATGGGACAGCTAACGCTGCAGGCTCGGGCATGACCTGTCATGTTGACCCCACTGGCTCCCCACCATGCTCTCACACACCCTCATCCGCACATCCTGAGGAATCTATCCCTGGAGCCAAGATGAGGCTCCCAGATTCTACCCAGTGCCCTCCAGGGATGAGGCTTGGTGGGGAGTCACAAACAAGAATAGCTAATCATGTCCCACGGGCGGCAGGTGACGCTCAGGAAGTGACAGTCCCATGAATGCCACTCTGGGATTTTTGATCTTGCAAAGTGGATACACTTTGGCACCCATAGACCTGGCCTGAATCCCAGCTCAGCATTGCTCATGCACTCATTGTACGACTCTCAGAAATCACTCTGAATTTTGAGGCTCAGTTTCTCGATCTGCAAAATGGCAGAATTGATCTGAAGGGAACCTTAATGCATCAAAGATGGGAAAGTTCTAGGTTTTTGGCTGGAAGAATCCAAAGACATCGCCAAGTGTAGGTTGGACAAACATGGTCACCAGATGCTGGAGGAGCAGGTCTGCCCCCACCCCCAGCCCTACTTCCTGATTCTGTACATCACTCCCTCTCGTATCCATGCCCTTCTGCATGTTAATCTACAGTTCTCAGGAGAGAGAGGCTGTGCTAGATTAAAATCAGCCACAAACTCACCATGGCTACAAGTTCTCTATATCTCCTCCCACCAAAAGGTAGCCTCTGTTGAATCTGATTGGCTTTGCGATTCAGCAGTGAGGATGTAGTGCATGTCCCCAGCCTAGTGACAGCAAGCTTTGTGTTTCTACCTCTTACACTTCTGCCATCATGAGAGGGACATGCCTTGTCAGTCTGCTGGTCCCAGGAATAGGATAAGAGACACATGGTGCAGAGCCACCTCTAGCTGAGCCAACTGAACCCAGCTGACCCCAGCCCAAACCCAGACACATGAGAATTATAAGCCACTGATTTTTTGGGACTGTTTGTTACACAGCAACCACTTACTGACAAGAGAACAGAAAGGAGTAAAAGACCACAGTCTAACCAAGTAGAATTTGGGGATGGGCAACTTCTATTATCAGGGCACATGATACCTTCCCTCCCTTTGGTATCTTGGCACTAGGATCTGGAGCCATGGAAATGAAGTGAAGAAAGTCACAACAGAGGAAAGAAACCAGTCATAGCTCCAGGAGCTTCGGGCTTCTTGTCTCTCCACTGATAGACTGAGAGCAGTGTAACTAAGGCAAGTGTTTATTGATCTACATGGCATTCCTGTCCCATCCTTTCTGACACCACAGAGCAGGGTAGGTAAGCTAAGAGCTGTTTTCTGGGAGGATAATTAGACACTTTCAATGCTCCACACTTAGTAGATGCCCAGTTCAAGGGACCCTTCTCATTATGTCCCAAGTGGCCAATCCCTACTATCAATCGTTTTGTAATACTTCTTTCCTTCTCATTCTTAGGAAGTCCCCATTGTCTTTAAATGGAATCAGAGATCTTGCTCACGAGGTTAGCTCTGCTGGTTATTTTCAGATCTGTGTTTTCAGAACTCATTTAGCCTCTGTTATAAGCTCTCAATGATCAGACCTTTTTTCCTCCTGCATCCTTTGGGCCCACAGACGTCTAGATATTTTGCTTAAAATTTTTTTCTATCCTGAAATGACCCTCCCCTGCCTTCTGGCCATTTGCCTGGACTCTGGACTTCCTGTTTTGCAGACCATTGTTATTTATGCCTGGCACTCCGCATTCCACCCGCTGGGATCCTCAGACACTATGCCAGCCGACCTGGGAGGAGGGGGGGAGCTTACCTGCCTCCGAGCCTCTGTGCTCTGTTCCCTGGTACCTTCCCAAGTTGTCTGACCTGGTTTCAGCTTCCCCAGGTCGCTGTCTCCTGAGCTCTGGTGGGAGGTTCACGTGGCTCCTGAACTTGTTCTCACAGAAATATGTGCATTGCTTGGGGTGACGTCCGCAGATGGAGGCACAGCTGATGCAGTTCCTCAGGAGCTGGTCATAGTAGCTGCCTTCCTCCTTGCGGCAACTGAGTGACTCTAGGAGACAGAAATGAGTGATGCTACTGGGGAAGACCTGCAGGCCCTGTGAAGTTGGCCTTCAAGGGCATCACAGTTTACAAAAATTATGATTCAATTCCCCAAAAGCAATTCCAGAGTAGTGCAACTCCTTTCCCAATATGTAAATGGAAGGCTATACATTGTCCTCTAAGTTCTATTTTAGCTGCAATGTATACATTAAAAAAAAAAGATATTATTTATTTATTCATGAGACACACAGAGAGAGGCAGAGACACAGGCAGAGGGAGAAGCAGGCTCCATGCAAGGAGCCCGATGTGGGACTCGAGCCCTGGACCCTGGGATCACACCCTGAGTCAAAGGCAGATGCTCAACCACTGAGCCACCCAGGCATCTCTGCAGTATATAATTTGACACGTAGTATTTTTCCTGTATCTACTTTCAATGTTTTCAGTTTTCATTATTACTTCGTCTCCGAACTATGGATTACTTGAAAGTGCATTTCTTAGTTTCTAAGCATATAAGAATTTTCCAGTTATCTTTCAAAATTGAAATCTAGGTTATTACATTAAGTTCTTCATTTTCATTAAGTTCTTCATTGCACTTTTCAAACTTCATAAAGGAGAAACATATTTCTTATTAACATAAGGATTGGAGAAGGAAGCTAGAAACCACCTCAGCAGGTTGAGGGAGGAGGCTGGAAAGAAAATGGGAAAGCTCAAAATAATAGTGTTTCTTCTGTATTTTTAAGCCTTTTTATTGATTTATTTGAAAAAGAGAGCAAGATCAAGTGCAGGTGGAAGGGGCAGAGAGAGAGGGAAAAGCAGAGGTGCCTTGCTGAACAGGGAGCCCCATGCAGGACTCAATCCCAGGACCCGGGGATCACAACCTGAGCTGAAGGCAGATGCTTTACTGACTGAGCTACCCGGGCACTCATGTTTCTTCTGTCTTAATGAATGAGAATTATAAGAACCTAAACAGCCATCAGTGCCAAAATGCAGAAGCCAAGCAAACTAAAGAAATGAATCACGCTTGCTTTAAAAGAGCAATTTTGAGTGCAAAACAGAAATCTATACTTTCACAGGGCAGGTTTCCCTTATCTTTTTTTTTTTTAAGATTTATTTATTAATTTATGATAGACAGAGAGAGAGAGAGAGAGGCAGAGACACAGGCAGAGGGAGAAGCAGGCTCCATGCCAGGAGCCCGACGTGGGACTCGATCACGGGACTCCAGGATCACGCCCCGGGCCAAAAGGCAGGCGCTAAACCTCTGAGCCACCCGGGGATCCCCTCCCTTATCTTTAAGCTAAGATTCTATTTATATGAAAATGTGACTCACACTGGAGATTTTAAGGGCACATTTCAGAGGTAGTGAAAGATAGCAGGTAAGAACACAGGCTTCAAGGCCAATCAGATTTGAGAGCATCCTTAGTCTACCCTTGCAGGTTGTAGAGTTTCCATGCCTCAGTTTCCTCATTTCCAAGACAGAGGTAATAATGATATTGACTTCTTTTTTTTTTAAGATTTTATTTATTTATTCATAGACACAGAGAGAGAGAGAGGCAGAGACACAGGCAGAGGGAGAAGCAGGCTCCATGCAGGGAGCCCGACGTGGGACTCGATCCCGGGTCCCCACGATCACACCCCAGGTTGCAGGTGGCGCCAAACCGCTGCGCCACCGGGGCTGCCCTGATATTGACTTCTTAAAGTTGCCATGAGGATTTGAGGTTCCTGGCATAATGCCTGATGCATAATAAATAAATGCTGGGTTAATGGAAAGTTTAAGTAAAATATTCATTTGTGCCTTTTTGCAACACAAACACACCAACTCTTACGTCCTTGAAAGAGTAAAGGAAAAGACCAGGAAGATGGTGAAACTGGGACCTGAGGGAAGACTCAGATGGGATCAATGACCTCTTCTTGCCCTGGCTCTGCCCGGGGATTCCACTAAGCCAGATGTGCCACTCATGGGACGGAGTTGACAGGACAGCAGTGGTGTTCCTAGGGTTTTATGTATGACCTCCTCCCCTCCTCAGGCCCCCATTGTGGCTGTTGCAGGTGGTGTCTGAGCTCCCTAGACCCACCAACTCTCACTACCCAACCTCAAAAACTTCCCCTCTGGGCCTTGGTACTCCCTACTGTGTTTTTCTATGTCCATGCCTTCATCCACACGGGTCCTCCTTCCAGAGTATCCTCCCCGCCACCTCCCACCATCTGACTGCCAACTCTTAACAATTTATCTCAGGTGGCATTTACTCCAGGAACACTTCCCTGTTCCCTAACCCATTAGCCATAGGTGGTCTCTCCCAATTGTAGCATTTTATGGCACTTTATCCTTCTCTGTTGAAATGTATTTATTTCTTCCATTAGACGATGACCCTCTTGAAGGATCATGTCAGTTTCCCATTTTCAAGGGGCTGGAGAGTTCCATGAATATATGTGGAGTGATACAACAAGTATTCCACTTCATTAATGGATAGTGGTTCGGAGTCACGGTTTTGAAGTCAGAGAGTCCTGGTTTAAATCCACTGTTACACTGTGTGAGCTTGGGCAAGTCACTCAGCCTCTCTGAACTCCACTCAATCAGTATTGATGAATCACTCACTATGTGTCAGGCATTGTGCAAGATTCAAATAAGGAAAGGAACTTGCGGTCCAAAGGGTCAAGACAGACATGAAACAAATGCACACAAAAGAACGTTACGCAAATCATGGGAAGTTCCATCAAGGAAAAGAATAAGTTATGAAAAAAGAACAGTAGACAAAATATCTTTTTCAAGACAATCAGAGAAAATTGGATATAGCCTGAATACAGAGGGTGTTAAGGAATTATTGCCGGGGATGATAAGAGATAAAGGTTGTATTTTGAAGGCTCTTCATGATCTAGTATTTACAGGTAAAATTATATGAATTCTTGGATTTACTTTACACTATACCAGCAAAAAAATGGTTGGGGAATAAAACAGCAGATTTTTAAAGCTGATGATTGGCAGAAATGGATTTATTATGCTATCCTTTCTGCAATAATTCCTATAATAAAAAATTTCAAAAGAAAGTCAGAACAGAGGAAAACAAAGGAGGGCCTCATTTCTATTGGACAGGTAGGTAAGACTTCTGACATTTGGCCTCAGACCTGAAGGTTGAGTAAGAGGGAGCTGAGGGAAGAATAACAGGGAAATGCATTCCAAGCATAGGGTACAACATGTGCAAAGGCCCTGAGGCAGAAAAAAAACCCCACAGCATGTTCAAGAAACTGCAAGGAGGCTAGTGTAGCCAGAGCAGAAAGATTGAGGGGTAAAGAGGTGCCATGTTCTACATCTCCTTCTACCATCTCCTTCTCAGCCACCCAAGCGCAATAGGGCCTGGGGGACCTCTAGAGGGAAGGAAGGGGTGATCCAGCCCATGGGGCTCAGGCCCCAGAACTCACTGCAGAATGCTGCACAGGTACGAGGAATCTGATGGCTGCAGATGGATTTGCAAGAGAGGCACATGTTCAGCAGGGGATCCCAGTACTGTTCTTCAGGGCAGGGCTCCATGGCCATCCCCATCCGCAGGCCCTGTGGAGCTGAGAGGCAGGGAGCATGAGGGCAGCTGGCACCCTGCTACGGGTCAGAACACAGATAGCCTCTCCCACTCACATTCTACTTTGTCTCAGCAAGCAGAGGAGGAACCGGACAAAGCTAGCTTCCAACCCCAGCTGCATCTGCTGGGGGCCTGGGGCAGCCACCTCATTCCCTCGAGCCTCAGTTTCTGTATTTGTGAAATGGCTGTTCGAGGCTCCCTCTCTCAGATTACCTGTGCCCTGCTCAGCCCTGTTCTTTGCCTACTGTGGTTCTTTCTACCACAGTACCTTTGCATAAAATGCTCTTCTTCCCTGCCCTTCTGCTGGCTATTTTCTCCTGATCCTTTAGATCACTGTTTCAATTTCATTTCCTCAGAAAAGCCTGATTCTCTTTCCCAGATTAAGACACACCACTTCTTCTGTGCAGTGATGTGTCCTTCACTTGTCACCGCTTTCACTTCACTTTTATAACTGTGACTATTGGATGCTGTCTCCCCCATTATCTGTGAGCATCATGCAGGCAAGTACTCTAATTTTTTTGTTCACTGCTGGGTCCTCAGAACCTAGATAGTGCCCAGGACATAGTAGGTGCTCATTAAGTGAAGAAAAAGAAAAGCATATCTAGCCAGTGGCTAGCGTACAGCAAGCATTCAATAAATGTCCTTTTCTTCCATTTTTTCTTTTTTACTGAAGTACGAGACACACTCAATGATGTGTGTAAAGTGCACAAATCTGAAGTATGCAGCTTGATGTATTTTTCCATATGTATATACCTGTGTCACTACAGCCCACATCAAGGTATAAGGTATAGATATTTTTTGCACCCTGAAGACTCCCTTGGGTCTCCTCCCCATCCAATACTTCCAGAGGTAACTTGTACTCTGATTTTTATCACTGTCGGTTGTTACTATTGCCCATTCTTGAACCTTTGTGTCCTGTTTTGTTGGCGCCACAAGATATCTGAAACACATCTCAGTTGAGGCTCCATCAGTCATTTGTTTTGTATGCTAAGTCTTCCTTTATATGAATGCATCACTTTTTCTATAATTTTCTGCCTGATTTCATGATACTTGCTTCACCAAAAATGTTTCCTTTGTTTTTTTTTTTAAAGTTTAACTTCATGTGACGGAAGTTTTTAATTTTTCAATTTTTAAAAAATATTTTATTTATTTATTTATTCATGAGAGACACAGAGAGAGATTGAGAGACACAGACACAGGCAGAGGGAGAAGCAGGCTCCATACAGGGAGCCCAACGTGGGACTAGATCCTGGGTCTCTAAGATCACACCTTGGGCTGAAGTCGGCGCTAAACCGCTGAGCCACCCAGGCTGCCCAGTTTTTCAATATTTTAATGGATTTATTTATTTATTTGAGAGAGCAAGTGAGCAAGAGAACACAAGTGGGGGAGAGGGAGAAGCAGGCCCCCCGTTGATCAGGGAGGACAAAGAGCCAGATATCAGGACCCTGAGATTGTACCCTGAGCTGAAGGCAGATGCTTAATTGACTAAGCCACCCAGGCATACCCCCAAATGTCTCCTTTTAAACATTTTGCAAGGTGCTTGCTTACTCTTCATTGAAAGTAAGCTGGGAGAAGACCAGTGGCTCCTGGTTTAATGTAGCAGCTTAAACACATGGACTTATCTTTCTTCCCTCCTGAAACCCTACTAAAAGGAGAAGAAAAGATACCTGTCCTCAAAGAGAAAGAGAATGGAAAAAAGTTATTGCAGCAGGGGACAGGTGTGAGCAATACTTTGGAATATGGAAGGCATGTGACCTGGGATGACTGACTTTAGTTAAAGGTCTCAGGGACAAGGAAGCTGATTTGAGCCACAGAACTCCAGGAAGTCTCTGGAATTGGAGGTACCAAGTTTAATGACAGTGGGGAATGGCAAGGCAAGACAATGGAAGAAAGACTGGTTGGAAATTTATACAAAGAGGGCCTGACCCCAGGTAAATCCCATCCCAAGCATGTAATGGCCTCTGGAAAAACCAAGCAAAAGTTTGGGGGTCTTCTGAGACACAGCTGAGGGTAGCCATAAGGTCCACTCTCCCCAAAACACAACCTGAGGAGTGCTGTGGCCAGGTTTTTAAGAATGTCTCCTTCCCCATCCTGCAGCCAGCAGGAAATCAGCAGATTCTGAGAAAACTGATCCAAAGGAAGAGGCCTAAAGGCACTGACTGGGAGATTCTCTCAAGAAAATGATCAAGTTTGCTCCTTGACCATCTGACAGCAAAGCTGCTTTATTAACGGCCCTGTTTGTTTACCCAGAACTTCCAATCAGCTCTTTCTGCCTCAGTCTGAGCTGTGAATCAAGAGCCACCTGATCTGAAAGAGAACTCAAACAAAACAAGCAGAAAGAACATACTGGGAGCCAAGAGAGACAATAGGGAGAGAAAAGACATGAAAATTATGGAATTATTTCAAGAGGTTCAAAGGTTGAACTAATGGGAATTCTAGAGAAAACAGATTTCAAAGACATAGCTTCCAGATTCAAAGAGCCAGTCAGATGTCTGATATAATAAAATCTCAAGCCATGACCCATCATCATAGAATTTAGGGGAACCAGAAATTAAGAGCAGATTCTAAAATCTTTTTTGACAATAAGCAGGTTATCCACAGAGTTTTGTGAGGACGTCAATGGACATCTCAAATCAAAACTGGGATGTGAGAGCAATGTCCAGGAAGATGGTAGAGTAGAAGCTCTAGTAATCTGCTTTTCCACCTAACAGCTATCAAGCTGGCAGCAACCATCTTGAAGTAACTGTTTTGGAACTCTGAACTTATCCAGGAAAGAGCTGGATGAAGAGACTGGTGAATTTTTGAAATTTTGGTGCATTTCAGCCTATTTCATGGTGGTGGCTACCATTCCTCACGTATGCAGTGGCGGGGGGTGGGGTGGGGCAGAGTTGCTCATATTGCTGGTCCCCTAGATGGGCAATAAGGACCTTGTTCTACAAATATTGAGATTGTAGATTCTGACTGCTGTTTGCTGCTCTTAGATCAGTGAGGGGCTAGCACACAGGTTGGTGGCCATTGTTTCAACTGCCAACAGCTGAAGTGACTTCCAGGGGACTTAAAGGGGCAGCACTCTCCTCCACTCTTGGGAGCCAGACATTTAAGGGAGTCTTTTTCAGGTCACTGGCTGAGTGCAGAGATAAAGGAACAGAAACTTCAGTGAACACACAGAATAAATACCTACTTTGCAAAAATGGTTTGGAAAAGCCACACATGGACTGCAGCAACCAACAAGCAAGATACAGAAATCCCTGAGGAATGGGAAAATTAGAATTACTACAACGTGATGCTCAAAATGTTCAGTTCTCAAAAACCTTACAAAATATATTTTTAAAAAACAGAAAAATATGCATCACACATTCACAGAAAAAAAGAATTTGACAGAAATTATCCGTGAGAGAGTCTAGACATTGGAAACATTAGTCAAAAATGTTAAATTAACTATCTTAAATATGTTCCATGAGCTAAAGAAAATCATGGACAAAGAACTAAAGGAAATCAGAAAAACAAAGCATGAATGATGTATAAGAATATGAATAAAGAGATAGAGGTTGTAGAAAAAAAAAAGAAACCAAAACTTGGAAGAAAGTAGGTAAATGGATAAATAAACTATAGTACATCCAAACAGTGGAATTTACTCATCACTAAAAAGAAATGAATTATCAGCCATGAAAACACATGAAAGAATCTTAAATGCATATTAGTAGCTAAAAGAAGCCAAGCCCAAAAGGCTACTGTGTGATTCTAGCTATATGATATTCTAGAAAAGGCAGACCTACAGAAACAGTAGAAAGATGAGTGATTGTTGGGGGTTTGGGGTGGGAGAGATAAAGGAGGGGACTTTATATAGCACTGAAAGTATTCTGTTTGATACTACCATGGTGGATACATGTACTTATATTTATTTGTGAAATACTATAGAATACACAATACTAAAAGTAAATGTTAGTACAAACTTATGGACTTTGTGTGATAATGATGCATTACTGTAGATTCATCAGTGGTAACAAATGTACCACTTTAGTACAGGATGTTGATAGTATAGGAGGCTGTGCATGTTTGGAGGTATGAGGTATAAATTCTCTGTATTTCCCACTCTATTTTTCTGTGAACCCAAAACTGCTCTAAAAAATAGTCTACTCAGAAATAGAAACAAACACAAATTCTGGAATTGTAAAGTCCAATAACTGAAAGGAAAAAAAAAAAACTTACTAAAGGGGTTCAATGGCAGATTTGCTAAGGCAGAAGAAAGGATCAGTGAACCTGAAGATGAAACAATTGAATTATGTTATCGGAGATGCAGAAATTTTTAAAAATGGGATCCCTGGGTGGCTCAGGCCTGCATTTGGCCCAGGGCATGATCCTGGAGTCCCGAGATCGAGTCCTGCATCCGGCTCCCGGCATGGAGCCTGCTTCTCCCTCTGCCTTTGTCTCTGCCTCTCTCTGTCTGTCTATCATGAATAAATAAATCAATAAATAAATCTTTAAAAAAAAGAAATTTTTAAAAATGAGGAAAAGTGAACAGAACCTAAGGAACTTGTGGGGCCCCATCAAACATGCCACCATAAGTGTAGAGAGAGTGAGAGAGAGGGAATAAACAATATTTGAAGAAATAATGGCTGAGAATTTTTCAAATCTTAGGAAAGACATGAATGTATACATTCCAAAATCTCAGTGAACTCTCAAAGTCTCTAAATTCAAAGAGCCCACACTGAGACACATTGTAATCAAAACGTGGTAACCCAAAGACAGAGAGAAAATTGTAAAACCTACAACAGAGCACAACTTGTCACACACAGGTGATCTTCAATTAAATTAATAGCTACTTACTCCACAGAAACCATGAGACCAGGTGGCAGTGGGATGATATATTTAAACTCCTGAAAGGAAAGATTTGCCAACCAAGAAGTATATATCCAGCAAACTATCCTTCAAGAATGAAGGAGAAATTAAGATATTTCCATATAAACAGAAGCTGAGGGAGTTCATTACCAGTCCATTTCCTGCCCTACAAGGAATGTGAAAGGGAATCTTTTTTGCTGAAATGAAAATATCCTAGACATAAACACAGTCATAAGTATAGATAAGGGATATTGGTAAAGGTAACTACATAGGTAAATATAAAAGCCAGTATTATTGTATTTTTTGTGTGGTTTGTAACTCCTCTGTTTTTTTTCTATATGACTTAATGGACCAATGCATAAAACAATGACTATAAACCTATGTTAATGGGCATAAAATGTATAAAGAGGCAATCTCTGACAATAGCAATATAAATGAGAGGGGACAAAGATATAGAAAGAGAGTGTATATTATTGAAACTAAGTTAGTCTTCAAATTAAGTTGTCATAGGTTTAAGATGTTAATTGTAATCCCCAAGATAACCACTAAGAAAGTAACTTTTAAAAATACAAAAGAGGAAATAAAAAGTGAATTAAATGTTACACTACAGGTAATCAACTATATATAAAAAAGGGGAGTAAAGGAGGAATTAAGGAACAAAAAACCTGTAAGACATACAGAAAACAGATAACCGACAGAAGTAAATCCTTTTTTATCAATAATTGTATCAGAGTAAATGGACTAGGGCACCTGGGTAGCATCTGCCTTCAGCTTGGGTCATGATCCTGGAGTGCTGGGATTGAGCCCCACATTGGACTTCCTGCTCAGCGGAAAGCCTGCTTCTCCTTCTCTCTCTGCCCCTCCTCCTGCTTATGCTCTCTCTCTTGTCCATTCTCTCAAATAAATAAATAAAAATCTCAAAAAAGTAAATGGACTAAATTCTCCTATTAAAAGGGAGAAGTTGGGCAGCCCGGGTGGCTCAGCGGTTTAGCGCCGCCTTCAGCCCAGGGCCTGATCCTGGAGACCCGGGATCGAGTCCCACATCGGGCTTCCTGCGAGGAGCCTGCTTCTCCCTCTGCCTGTGTCTCTCTGCCTCTCCTTCTCTCTGTGTCTCTCATGAATAAATAAATAAAATCTTTAAAAAAAATAAATAAATAAAAGGGAGAAGTTGCAGATTGTATTAAAAAAATCCATCTATCTGCTGTCTACAACAGACTTTCTTTAGATAAAAAACAACAACAACAACAACAACAAAAAAGAGATTGTAAGTAAAAACAATTAACAAGTATATTCCATGGAAATAATAGCCAAAACAGAGCTGAGGTGGTTATTATTGCCAGACAAAATAGTCCTTAAATCAAAAGAGGTTATAAGAAACACAGGACAAAATATATCAATAAAAAGTTTGATACAGCAAGAAGATTGTAAACATACATGCACCTAACAACAGAGCCCAAAATATGTGAAACAGACACTGACAGAATTGAAGAGAGAAATAGATATTTCTACAATAAATTGGGATATGTCAATATCCCATTTTCAGTAATGGACGCACTAGGCAAAAGATCAATAAGGAATTTGAGGACATAAACAACACTATAAATCAATTACAAATAGCAAATCTATAAACTAGTGACATATAACAGACATATGCAGGACACTATACCCCACAACAGCAGAATAAACATTTTTCTCAACTGTGCATGGAACATTCTCTATGATACACCATATATTAGATCATAGGGGAATCTGGGTGTCTCAATCAATTAGATGTTCAACTCTTGGTTTTGGCTCAGGTCATGCTCTCTGGGTCATTAGATCAAGTCCGAGTGAGGCTCCACACCGGGTGTGGGGCCTGCTTAAGATTCTCTCTCTCTGCCCCCCACTCTCATTTTCTCTTTCTCTTAAAAAAAAGACCATAAATTAGATTACAGAACAAATTATTTTTATTTTTTTTACAGAACAAATTTTAATAGGTTTTTAAAAACTGAAATCATTCGATGTATCTTTTCTGCTCAAAATGGAATGAAACTAAAAATCAATAACAGAAGGAAAACTAGTAAGTTCACAGATATGTGGAAATTGAACAACCTTCTCTTAACCAACTGCTGTATCAAAGCAGAAATCATAAGGAAAATTAGAAAAAATATTGAGATAAGTTAAAATGAAAACACAACTTACCAAAAGTTATGGCATACAGCAAAAGAAATGCTAAGGGGGAAACTTATAGCTGTAAATGTATACACTAAAAAAGAAGAAATTCTCAAATCATAACCTAACTGTACACCATGAGGAAATGAAGAGTGAACTAAACCCAAAGATGGTAGAGGGAAAGAAATAATAAAGATTACAGTAGAGAAAAATAAAATAGAGAACAGAAAAATTGTACTGGAGAAAATCAACAAAACCAAAAGTTGGTTCTTTGAATAGATTAACAAATTGACAAACCTTTAGCCAGATTGACTAAGAAAAAAAAGACTCAAATCACTAAAGTCAGAAATGAAAGTGAGACATGAAAAGATGCTCAGCATCACTTATCATCAGGGAAATGCAAATCAAAACTGCAATGAAATATCACCTTACACCTGTCAGAATGGCTAAAATAAAAAATACAAGAAACAGCAAGTATTGGTGAGGATGTGGAGAAAAAGGAATCCTCTTACACTGTTGGTGAGAATGCAAATTTGTGCAGCCACTGTGGAAAACAATGTGGAGGTTCCTCAAAAAATTGAAAATAAAATTACCTTACGATCCAGGAATTGCCCTACTGGATATTTACAAAGCAAAACAAAACAAAACTCGCGGAGCACCTGGGTAGCTCAGTGGTTGGGGGTCTGCCTTCGGCTCAGGTCCTTTGACTCAGGGTCCTGGGATGGAGTCCCCCACTGAGCTCCCTGCAGGGAGCCTGCTTCTTGCTCTGCCTATGTATCTGCCTCTCTCTGTGTGTCTCTCATGAATAAATAAATAAATAAAATCTTTTTTAAAAATACAAAAACATGGGCAGCCTAGGTGGCTCAGCGGTTTGGCACAGCCTTCAGCCCAGGGCGTGATCCTGGAGACCCAGGATCGAGTCCCACGTCAGGCTCCATGCATGGAACCTGCTTCTCCCTCTGCCGGTGTCTCTGCCTTTCTCTCTCTCTCTCTCTCTCTCTCTCATAAATAAATAAAATCTTTAATAAATAAATAAATTAATTAATTAAAAAATACAGAAACACTAATGCAAAGGGATAAATGCACCCCTGTATTTCTTGCAGTATTATTTACAAGGGCCAAACTATGGAACCCAAGTGTCCATGGATAGACAAATGGATATGTGGTATATATCTACAATTCAATATTCCTCAGCCATAGAGAAGAATGAAATCTTTCCATTTGCAAAGACATGGATGGAGCTAGACAGTATTCTGCTATGTGAAATAAGAGAGTCAGAGAAAGACAAATACCATATGATTTCACACATGTGGAATTTAAGAAAAGGGAAAAAAAGAAAGAGACACTGACAACCCAAGAAACAGACTTAACTATGGAGAGCAAATTGATGGTTACCAGAGAGGAGATGGGTGTGTGGAATGAGTGAAATAGGTGATGGAGATTAAAGAGTATACTTACCATGATGAAAATAAAGTGGGGGAAAATGAGATTTAAAAAATGAAAGCAGGAACATTACTACAGATTTTACAGATTATGAGAATACTATGAATAATCATACCACAACAAAGTGGGATTTTTTTTTCCTGGAATGCAATAATGGTTGAATACATGAAAATCAATCAGTGTAATACACTATATTAAAAGAGTGAAAAGAAAAACTATATGCTCATCTCAACTGATGCAGATAAATTATTTGACAAAATTCAACACCTTCCCATGATTAAACAAATAAAACAGTAAAGTAGGAATAAAAGAGAATTTCCTCAATATGATAAAAGCCATATATGAAAAACACAGGTGACATCCTACTGAATGGTAAAAGACTGAAAGCTTTTCTCCTAAGATCAGCAACAAGACAAGAATGCCCACATTTACTGCATCGATTGAACATAGTACTGAAAATTCTAGCCAGAGCAATCAGATAAGAAAAAGAAATAAGGTATCCAAATTGGAAAGAAGAAAGTAAAATTATTTCTGTTTACAGATGACATGATCTTATATGTAAAGCCCCTAAAAGTTACACACACACACACACACACACACACACCTGTTGGTGTTAACATTACGTTGAAGGATACAAAATCAACATACAAAAAAATATATTTGCAGCAAACAATCCTAAAAGGGAATTTAGAAAATAATTCCATTCACAAAGGCATAAAAAAAAGAATAAAATGCTTAAGAATAAATTTTACCAGGGTAGTAAAAAAGTACACCCTGAAAAACAATAAAACTGCTGAAATTAAGGAAGACCTAAGTAAAGGACATCCTGTGTTCATGGACTGGAAGGCTTGTTAATATGGCAATACTACCCAAAATGATCCACATATTCAATGTGATCCTTAACAAAATTCCAATAACTTCTTTGTACAAATACAAAAATTCATCCTAAAACTTCATATGGAATTTCAAAGGACCCTAAATAGGCCAAAATAACATTGAAGAACAGGAACAGTTGGAGAACTAATACTTCCTGATTTCAAGACTTCCTACAAAGCTAAAGTAAACAGTTAAACAATGTGATACTGAAATAAAGACAGACATACAGACCAGTGGAATGGAATAGAATCCAGAAATAAACTCTCACATAAACAGTCAATTGATTTTCAACAGTCAAATATTTTTCCAAAATATTTCAATGGGGGAAAGGACAGTCTTCAATAAATGGTGCTGAGAAAACCACATGCAAAAGAGTGAAGTTGAACCCTTACCTTATAATATATACAAACATTAATTTAACATGCGTCAAAGACCTTAAGGCTAAAACTATAAAACTTTTGGAAGAAAACACGGGAAAATCTTCATGTATTGAATCTGGCAATGACACTTTTTTTTTTTTAATTTTTATTTATTTGTGATAGTCACAGAGAGACAGAGAGAGAGAGGCAGAGACACAGGCAGAGGGAGAAGCAGGCTCCATGCACCGGGAGCCTGATGTGGGATTCGATCCCGGGTCTCCAGGATCGCGCCCTGGGCCAAAGGCAGGCGCCAAACCGCTGCGCCACCCAGGGATCCCTGGCAATGACACTTTTGATACAACTCTTAGATAAACTGGATTTCATCACAATTTAAAACTTCTGTGCATCAAGAGAGTGAAAAAACAGCTCACAGAATGGGAGCAAATATTTGCAAATCATATTTCTGATAAAGGATTAATATACTGAGACTCAAGAACCAAAACCAAAACAAGTCAAGTCAAAACTAAACAAAAGACTTGAATTGGCATTTCCCCCAATGACTTATAAGCATATAAAAATATTCAGTATCATTAGTCATTAGAGAAATTCAAATCAAAACTACAATGAGATACCACTTCATGCTCATTAAAATGGCTCTTATCAAAAAAGGGGAAAATAACAACTGTTGGCAAAAATGTGGAGAAATTGGAGCCCACATGTATTGATTGTGAGAATGCAAAATGCTTCAATCCCTATAGAAAACAATTGATAATTCCTCAAAAAGTTAAATATAGAACTACCATTTGACCCAGCAACTCCACTCCTAGGAAGATATCCAAAGGAACTGAAAGCAGCAACTCAAACAGATACTTGCATACCAACGTTCACAGCAGCATTATTCACAAAAGCTACAAGGTGGAAAACCCACATGTCCATCTCTAGATGAAAGGAAAAGTTAAAAGTGCTATCTACATTGGAATATTATTCGGTTATGAAAATGAGTGAAGTACTGACATGTGCAGCAACATAGATGAACTTTCCAGACATTATACTAAAGGAAATAAACCAGCTACAAAGGGACAAACATAGTATGATTTCACTTACATGAGGTACCTAGAATAGGCAAGTTCATAGAGGCAGAAAGTAGACTAGAGGTTATCTGGGGCTGGGGGGAGGGTAAACTGAGACAATGAAAAATTTTAGGTATAGAGAGTGGTGATGGTTGCAAAACATTATGCGTGTATTTAACGCCACTGACTTGTGCACTTAAAAATACTAAATGGTAAATTTTATTATATATATCTTACCAGAAGGAAGAGGATAGTGGAACAGTGCTTCAAATTTATGATAGAAATGTTTTCAGTCTAGAACACTACATGTTATTAATCAAGTGTGGGGTTGAATAGAGATGTTATGAGAGGTGGGGCACCTGAGTGGTTCAGTTGGTTAAGCATCTGCCATTTGCTCAGGTCATGATCCCAGGGCCCTGGGGTTGAGCCCCAGGATCCCTGTTCAGTGGGGAGTCTGCTTCTCCCTCTCAGTCTGCCCCTCTCCTGCTCATGCTCTCTCACTCTCTCGCTCTCTCTCAAAAAAACATTTTTAAAAAAGATGTTATGAGAAATAAAAAGTCTGAAAACTTTTATCTTCTATCCATGCACCATTTCTTTTCTTTCTAATGGAGGATATGCTCCATCAAATGTAGGGAGTATACAAAACAATGGGGAGTCGGGGAGAAAGACAGGCTCCATCTCAGCAAAGAGGTGAATGTAGAAATTCTCAGAGTGATGATGAATGAAGTCTCTGGGGACAGCTGCCCATGAGCCTAGAGGGAATCCTATCCCAGCTAAAATAAAAGAAAAGAGGGAAAAAAGGTCTCCAATGGAAACATTGAAACAATAGACAAGTGAGTATGTCTGGCCAACTGACAGGCTGGGTTGGTCATGGAGCTGAGGATAAATTACTGATACATGCAGAGAAAACTGAGGCACTATCAACTCCAGGGAAATCATAGTACCTGTATGACTCAGCTGTGAATGAAATCCACATCATAAATGTGTGAGCAACTGTTAATAAATAACTCAAAGACTTTGTATTATGTCCAGCATCAAATAGTTTACTCATTTCTGTGAGCGGAGATAGTCATTCGAACACTGTCAATGAACAATGGCAATACCAGGACTTAAAAGAGAGAAAGGAGAAAAGGAAGAACAAAACCGTAGAGAGTTTTACATGTGTGGGCAAACTGATTAGCTGGTAGCAAAGAGCGCAGTCTATCCTTGAATACCTGGGTTGGCTAAGGGGATCCAAAAGAATTTCCTTTATTGATGGATTCTCTGGAAACCCTGGCAGCATCAGAGTGGGCAGATGTGCCAGGCTGTCTGGGCACACTGCTGGTCCTGCCACATCCACTGTGGGTCAGCCTTATTGTCTGCATCAGAGTCATTCACAGTTTCCACTGGTCTAACTAAGCATGGTGCTCTGTGAGACTGGGTGGAGGGGAGGTTGTGTGTATACAGAGGGTGATATAAGAACTGAGTTCTCATCTTAGAAAGTGGGAAGTTAATTCATAATGTATAAAATTGAAACGTCCAGAACTAGCAGTGTATGTCTGCTAGTATTATATTTTGAGACTCTTCGAGAGTGAGCCCAGTGAAGCCGTCAGGCAGCCATGGCTGGGAACCACTGGACTGTATATCCTGGGCCTAGTGCTTCCTAGCGGTGTGAAGTTGGGTAGAACTTCATCTCCTTGAAACCCAGTGTCCTCATCTGTAAAATAGGAATGTTATTGCTTACTTCATAAGGCCATTATGAGCATTGCATGCATGGCAAGTGCTTTGCCTGCCATGGTACTGTGCAATTAGTAAAAGGTTAACCCCCTGAGCTTTGGCTTTATTAATACTGCCACTCCTTGCAATATAGAGTAATGTGCCGGCCAAGGCGTGGATGTGGGTCAAGGAAGAATAAAAAGGGCCAATCCTGCCACAAGGGCTTAAGACAACTCCATGTCTCTCTCCATGGTGGGGAGAGGGTCCTGTCCCCATGAAAAAGGAGCAGGATGAATGAAAGCCTTGGCTCCTCCTTCTTAATCTTCACAATTTTGCCAAGAAAATCTGTCAATGTGACTTGAAAAGAAAGGACAATAAAAGCTTCAAGACAGGAGCAATTTCTCATCCAATATTTGAGTAAACACAACATGAGATGGGAATTTTGAGCTAAGTTCTCATTGGTGGGGTGTGGTCAGGAGGGGATTCCAACATAAAGAGAAGGGGTGTGTGTCCTGGAGGAGGTCACAGCCTGACACCTGGGGCGCCCACGGGAGAATTGGGAATGGTCATTGGTGACCTTGCTGTTATTCACATGGCAAAGAAGGAAGAGGAGGTGGAGGAATTGAGGCGGTGAGAGAAGAGGACAAGAGAGGAGGAGACAAAGAAGGAAATAAGAAGGTGGCTTTTTGGGATCTCCGGGTGGCGCAGTGGTTTGGCGCCTGCCTTTGGCCCAGGGCGCGATCCTGGAGACCTGGGATCAAGTCCCACGTCGGGCTCCTGGTGCATGGAGCCTGCTTCTCCCTCTGCCTGTGTCTCTGCCTCTCTCACTGTGTGACTATCATAAATAAATAAAAATTAAAAAAAAAAAAAGAAGATGGCTTTTCACTTCAGTTAATTGTATGTGATTTCCTACCAGGCTTTTTTGCAATACTGAACAGCTCTGAGACTGACCCCTGCCAGCCCCCACCCCCACCCCAAACTACCTTCCAGAGATTCTGAGGCTGGTGAGCCCATCACCCCTGTGCTGGATCTAAGTCAGAACTAAACTAGGTCCTGGGAGTACAGTCAAGTAACTTTCTCAGTTTTGTGTTTATAAGAAGGGGACAACCGTCTCTACCCATTATAACTTTTGCCTCTCATTAGGTAGGTCATTTTGAAAATTGATTTGCCACAGTTCAGTGACAGAGAACAAGTGTGAAGGAACAAGTGCCTGTGGTGGGGAAAGCACAGCTCTGGGACACCACTGAATTCCCTTGGGAAAGGGCACGTTGGTTTTCCTTATCTGCAAAATGGAGGTTATAGGCTTTCCTCTGCAGAGAAAGTTCTCTCAAGGACATGTACATAACATACATGTAACTGGCCTGAGACTCGGCTGCCAAGTGATAGTTACGTATCTGGTATAAGTGATATAAAATATAATGGATTAATTATAGTCACAGTTATAATCATTTTAGAGTAATATAAAACCATAGAATCATTTATGATGATAGAATATTATTATTAATAATAATGATAGCATCATCAAAGCAGCTCTCCAGGACTGAGAACTGCTCCCACCATCTCATGCTCCCACCATCTCAATTTGTGGCTTAAGCATCATAATTTTCTAGAAACACTTGCCCGCAGAGCTGCCTTGTCCTCTAGCCTCTCCTTCTGAGCTGTTACATGTGCCTTCCTGGATGACCATGTGGCCTGAGCATGTCTACGTGGTGGTATTTCTGGTTTTGTACTTTACGTTTGAGGGTGTAGCCATTCTGTCTCCTTACACTGTCTCATTCATCTCTGAATCTGGTGCCTTCCAAAATACCGGGACATAGCAGGTCTTTAATAAATGCTCGTAAATGACCTGACACATCGTTGTCCTCCGTAAAGACTTGTGGAATGAAAAGCGGTCTCCATTTTTGAGTTATAGACAGCTGGGCTGGGACATATTTAAGTTTTACTCTGCCCCCTCCTCTGCCTGCATTTCCTTCATGCAAGTAGACTCAGGGCAGAGGTGTCCTGGTGTGGGGAGAGGGGAAAGCAAAAATCCTGGCTTTTGCTTTTAATACTTAGGGGAGAGGTTTCTTGGCAGAGACGAGGTAACTGGGGCCAGAAACCAGGAAGCACAGGAAATAATTTCCCCTATATTAAAAAAAAAAAAGGCAAATAGCCCAATCAAAGAGAAAATAAAATTTCTCACACTTTCAAGTGTGAGAAAGAATAAAATTACAAAAAGTTCTAGAGAAAAAATGATCTGATATTTCTTTGTAAACTTGGAGTATGAGAGGCCTAACTGTGACCCCATATCCAAAATCTGTAAAGACTGATAAACTATACTACAGAAAAAAAGCCCCTAAATGTGGCAAAAAATGCCTTCAAAGAAGTCTAAAGGGAAATGAAAAATGAGAACAAAACATTGCAGTTCATATCTATAAACAGAAGGGAAAAGGCCAGCTACTCAATAGAAAATTGAGCAAACACAATGAATAGACAGTTCTTAGACAGAGAAAAACATCATAAAGATGTCTGGTCTCATTCCTAAGAGATGGGTGAACTCAAACTATGTTGATACTATCTTCCCTCTAATAGACCTAAAAATCCAGAAGCTTAATAACACCTTCTATTAGCAGAGTAATGAGGAAACTGGCACTTTCATTCACTCTGAAAGGGGAGGAAATAGGGATAACCCTCGTGGAGGGCAAGCTGACAACATTTGTCAAAATTACTGATGCATTGATCAGTGATACAGTGATTAAACCCTGGGATTTATCCCAGAGTGTGAAATGATAAATTCTTTGCAGCAGTGTTTGTGATAGCAGAAGATTGGTGAAACCTCAAACGGCCATCAATAGAGGACCGATAAGTAAACTATAGTATGCTTATATATGGGACTATTGTGCATCTATAAAAAAAGAATTAGGAAGCTCTTTATATATTTCTATGGACAGAGCTCCAAGGTATATTATGTGGAAAAGCAAAAATAAAAACAAACAGGTACATAACAGTATGGCTCATTGAGACCCCTCCTGCCTTCCTTCCCTCCCTCCCTCCTTCCTTTTTTGCAAAAAGGGGGAAATTCAAATCTGTAAGTGTTGGCATATTCACAAAGAAACACTATAAAGAAACTTAAGAAACAAACAAACAAAAAAAGGTGTTTTAAATAAAATTCTTAGGAATAAATTTTTAAAAAGTGCAAAACTTGTACATTGAAAACTATAAAACCTTGTTAATAGAAATCTTAAAAGACCTAAACAAATGGAGAGACATCCCATGTTCATGGATTAAAGACTTAATATTGTTAAGATGGCAATATTCCCCAAATTTTTCTATAGAGTCAATGCAATCCTAGTAAAAAATCCCAGCTGGCTTTTCTGCAGAGTTTGACAAGCTGATCCTAAAATCATATGGAAATGCAAGAGACTCAGAAGAGCCAAAACAATCTCAAAAAAGAAAAACATAGTTGGAAGACTCACACTTTTCCATTTTAAAATTGACTATAAAGTAATAGTAAATAAGACAGGGTATTACTGGCATAAAGATAAGCATAGACAAATGGAATAGAACTCAGAGTTCACAAATAAAGCCCAATATTTATAGTCAATTGATGTTCAATAAGGATACCAAGACAATTCAATGGGAGAAAGGATCGTCTTTTCAACAAATAGTGCTGAGACAACAGGATAGCCATGTGTAGAAGAAAAAATTTGGACTCCTACCTATACAAAAGTTAACTCGCAGTGATCATAGATCTAAATGTAAGAGCTAAAATGACAAATTTAGATGAAAACAGGAGTTTCTTCATGACTTGGGGTTAGGAATGACACCAAATGCATAAGTGACAACAGAGAAGATTAAGAAATTAGACTTCATCAAAATTAAATACATTTGTGTTTCACAGAATACTATCAAGAAAATAAAAGGACAATCCACAGACTGGGAGGATATATTTGCAAACCATATATATGTTAAGGGATCCAGAATGTATAAAGAATGCTTATAACTGAATATCGAAAAAACAATCCAATTTAAAAATAGGTTAAGGAATTAGACATCTTCCCAAAAAGATATGTGAATGGCTAATAAGAGCATGAAAAGATGCTCAACATCATTGGTCATTAGGGAAATGCAAATCAAAAGCACACTGAGATACCTACTAAGATGGCTATAATGAAAATGAAGGATAATGACAAGTGTTTGTGAAGATGTGGAGAAATTGGAATCCTCATATGTGAAACAAGATTATCAAATGGTACAGCTACTGCAGAGAACAGTTTGGTGGTTCCTCAAAATGTTAAGCATAGAATTAACATAAGACCCAAAATTCCACTCCCAAGAGAAATGAAAACATGTCCATCCAAATGCTTGACAGATATTCATGGCACCATCATTCATAATAGCCCCAAAGTAGAAACAACACAAATGTCCGTCAACTGATGAATGAATATATAAAATGTGCTATACCCATTAAATGGAATATTATTTGGCCATAAAAATGAGCAAAGTGCTGATAGATGCTACAACATGAAAGAACCTTAAAAACATCATGCTAAGAGGAAGAAGGTAGTTTGCAAAACACCGCATTTGATTTTTATAAAATTGTCCAAAGCAGGCAAATCTAGAGGCGCGTGGGTGGCTGACTCTTGATTTCAGCTCATGATCTCAAGGTCCTGGGCCCAAGCCCTGCATCGAGCTCCATGCTCAGCAGGGAATCTGCTTGGGATTCTCCTCCCTCTCACTCTGCCCCTCCCTCCACATTATAAACAAACAAAACAAAAACACAAGAAGATCTTTAGAGATAGAAAGCAGATTAGTGTTAGCTTAAGGCCAGGGGTAGGGGGAATGAAGTGTGTGGAAATGTTCTAAAATTAGATCATAGCGATGATTGCACAACTCTGTAAATATACTAAATGTGACATTGACGTGTACACTTTTATGACACGTAAATTATATGTCAGCAAATCTGTTTATTCCCAGAGAGGCAGGAACTGGGAAGGTAAGGACACTGAGGGAAGGAAGATTTCATATTATATACCTTTTTATATTTTCTGGGCTTCCAATGTAGACATGGAGAGCTTCCAAGACATTAATGATCGGAAGCCACCGAGCCGTGAGATCTGACGGGACATAGTTCCCAACTGGCCTGACGGCAGACACCCAACGGACCGGAGGGCACCGTATCTGCTCCCCACTCCTCCACCACCATCTGCATCTACATAAAATTCAAGAATCATTGTCCAGCCCCAAAGAGGGGCAGGAAAATCCTAAGACTGACACTGGCCAGGCATAATGGAAGCTTGAGAAAGTTCTGTTGCCATGTAGGGAAGAAGGGAAGAAGTCCTCTTGCACGCCTGCTTTTGCGGACCAGGCTCACACCCCCCACCTCCTGCACCTTGCACCCTGACCGGACAGCAGCCAGGAGGGATGACTGTGGGGCCTCTGCCTGTGAGTCCTCATGTGCTTGGCTTAATAGTTTCCATACCAAGAAGGACCTCTGTGGTCAACTTAGTTGGAAAAATGCCGGATTAAAGAAAGTCAAAGCTCTTTTAACTGCAGCCCCTCTCTCAACCTTTGACTCCTCAAGAGGGGTTCTGGCAGGGGGCAAAGCCCTTTTGAGGTTTTGGGGGACACCTGGTGGGGCAGAGGCTCCTCTTCATTGTAAAGCCGAGGAAACAGCCTGGCGAGGTGCAGAACCCTCCCAAGGTCACCCAGTGAGCCCGTGAACACCGGGAGCTAGGACTCCAGGCCAAGGCTGATTCTGCTATACTCGGCAGCCACGCTCGGTGCCCGGTCACAGTTCCGACCGAGTCCCGGCCTGTGGTCCTGGGGGCCTGGGCAGTTTCACCCTGAGTCAAGGGGGCCTCTGGTCTTGACTCTGAGCCCTTAGCTGGGGATATGTCTGAGGCCATGGTCACTGGATGAAGAAAGGAATCAGAGACTGACTCGTGGGGGACAGAGCAGCAGCCGGCAATGTGGGATCCCGGGCTGGGCCACCCAGGGCCCTGACAGCCCCTCTCATGTTTAGCCTTGGGTCCCCTCTGCACAGTGATGGACTTGGACTCATCTACTCCAGCAACCTGAGCTTCCTGGATTGTGCCTTCAAATGAATCTTTAAAACTCTCATAAAAATTCTACAGGCTAAGTAATCCAGGGTCTTCAATAAATATATAGCAGGGGGAAGAAAGGAGAGCAAATGGGGACTGTTCTAGATTAAAATATGTAATCAAAGGTATAACGTGGGTTGTGTTCAGATCCTGATTTGATCAAATCAGTTGGAAAAGACATTGATAAGACAGTTGGGAAGTCTTGACACTGACTGTTTATTTGGTAATACTAGGGGATCCTTCTTTTTTTAGTTGGTCAGGGCATGATGGTTAGTTTTTTGGCCTTTAAAGAGTTTTTTTAGAGATTAATGCTAAGGTACCCATGAATCAAACAATATGAAATTGGTTATTAGCTCTAAACTGATCCAGTGGGGCTGGAGGGGGAACATGGCAAGCACAGAAAATGTAAGGCCGGCCCTGTGTCGATAATTGCCAAAGCTGGGGGATGTATGCAGAAAGTGCATTAAACTCTCCTCTCCGCTTTGGCATTGACTTCAAAATAAAATACTTTTTAAAAAAATATTTATTTATTTATGATAGACATAGAGAGAGAGAGAGAAAGAGAGAGAGAGAGAGAGGCAGAGAGAGAAGCAGGCTCCACGCAGGGAGCCCGACGTGGGACTTGATCCCAGGACTTCAGGATCGCGCCCTGGGCCAAAGGCAGGCGCCAAACCGCTGAGCCACCCAGGGATCCCAAAATAAAATACTTTTAAACGCTCGGACCAACCTGGCTCAGGTGCCCTGACCAGCTTAGGAGTGGGGTTGGGGTTGTCTCAGATGGGACTCCCACCTATGTCCTGACCCTCCATCTTCCCGGCTCCTCTCCTGGAATGCGAGGTACAGATCCCCTAAAGCTCCCAGACTTGGGGCTCTCTACGTGCAGAGGCTTGGGGTGACCCCCAGACTGCTCGAGCTTACCCGTCTGCTGTGGGTGCTGTGCCCATCAAACCCCATTGAAGCTTGTGCCCCGGCCAAGCCCTCCTCGCCCCCACTCCCCCCCACTGGCCGCCTCCCCGACTACTCACTCCACTCCTCCTGGCCCGTCCGAGTCCGGCTGCCTCGCCTGCTCTGGCCCAAGCCACGCATTACTCAGGACGTTTATTTTTAGCCTTAGATTTGATTAGTGCCTGAGCTGCACTTCCTGGGTTTTCCCCCCCCAACCTGTAGGATGTAAATCAGCGGCACCCCCACCCGCCCCTGCACCTGCGTGTTAGGAGCCGAGGTGGGCGGCCTGCGCCTACTCCGGAGTCCCCACCGGTGCTGTCTGCAGAGCCCCCACCACACACCGCCCGTCAGCACCCACAGAGCAAGGGAAAGGTTGGATTGGCTTTGGGAAGAGATGGAAACTGGTATGACCCCAATCTGGCCCCAACCCACCCCTTGGATGTGTCACACGCTCCAGGCTGCAGCCAGAGTGACCCAGGTCTCCAGCCTCCAGACAAGAGGCTTCCCAGGCCCTTCCCTCTTCTTGACAACCACTTCCTATTTCAGTGCTTGGTCATCTCTTCTTGATCTGCCTTCAGGCTCAGCCGAGGGGCCACCTCCTCCAGGAAGCTGTCCCTGACTGTCCCAGACCAGGTTAAATGCCCATTCTCTGTGTTTCCTAAGCCCTATCAAAGTACTCGAGAGGCTGACATCAGAGCAGGACACCCTGGATTGAATCTCAGCTTGGCCTCTGTGCCTCCATTTTCTCTTCTCATGAGTAAGTATAACGATAATACCTGCTCACAGTTAGCAGAAGGAAAGGAGAATGAAAGGAGTTACCCAGTTAAATCCTTAGCAGAAGTTATTGGCACATAGTAAGTTCTCAATAAACGATGAGGATCAGCGCCATAGCCCCCTTCCCACTATGGGAACTTGTTTTCCATGCCTTCCCAACTCCCCTGAAACCTCCACAGGATTAAGACTGGATTGAGACAGATTTAGAAGCCCATGGCATTGAGGAAGGAAACCTTGAGGGATCGGGTAGGTGGAGGGGAAGTGGGATGACATCCAGGGAGGAGTTACGGCAGGAGTGAGGGTGGAAAGGAGGGGAACAAAAGGCTGACCCGGATGATAGTGAACACAACCGGAGAGGAAATAGGGCTGGTAACCTAAAAACTGCTCAATCTCATGATCAAAGCGACACAAACAATGAAAAACGGATTTTCATCCACCAGGTTGGCACAATCTTCGAACTTGATAACAGGGAGATATGGGGGGTACCTAGGGAGATGCGATCTCTTGCCCTGCCAGAGGGAGGCTGTTGTTACTACCATTTTGGAGGGCAACCTGCCGGGTGCATTAAACTGTACAACATACACCTAACTCACAACCCCGACATTCTTCCCCGTGTACCACAGGTGCACAAGGATGTTCGCAGAGGCGTGGTTAATAATAGGGAGCATCTGGAAGCAACGTCCATGTCGATCCAGCGGAGGATGGCCGAGTGAGGTACACAGGTCACAACCAGGAATATTATGCAAAGGTTACAAAGAAGGGTTACAAGAAGGTTACAAAGATCAGTCTGGATCTGTAAGCAGTGACATGGAATGACTGTCAAGACAAACCATGATACCTTTTAGTAAAATAAAATCACAAATCGCATTTTCAGTGACACCATACATACGAACGTGATGCAGACAGACGACATCTGACAAGATGAGCATGGTGACAATGGTTGCCTCTGGGTAGGACAAGAGGGGACCAGATTTGGGGGTGATGGTCAAGAGGGACTTTAGCCCTACTTGTAATTTCTTAATGTTTACACAGAGAAGATACATCTGTATTACTTGTGCCAACAGCTAGGCAGGCGGGGTGGATTCGAGAGCCAGAGGCAATCATGGGTTCTGTTGCCAGGAACTTTCTGCCTGTGGAATCAGGGCAAGCCCAGAGTCACTGTTGGATGCCCTCAGTGCACTTCCCCCTTATCTTCTTCCCCGGAGCTGGGGCTCTCAGCACCTCACAGAGCAGCTGGCTCACAGGGGGTTAGTTCTGACCGTTGGAAAGCTGTCTCCATCTATTGAGCGGACTGTACCTTCCAGAAGCAGACCTGCTGGACTGACTGCTGGTCTCTGGAACCACACACATTGCCTTGCTCAATGAGATAGCACTTTTGAGTTTTAAAGCCAACAAAACAAAAGTTACACGTGAAACAAAAGTCAAACAGAATCAGATCTGACTCCCGGGGAGGCCAAGAACGGGATGGCAGGGTTTCCTAATGTCTCATTGCTGATCACAGCTTGCTAATGCTTTTGCTGGAACAGTCTTTACAAATAATGGATCTTATTTGCTTTCTATTTTCTTCATTTAAAAGTGCAATTTACGTGCAGTGAAATGCAAGAATTTGAAGTGTGCAGGTCAGTGAATAGTTTACAGATGTGCATACCCAGGTAATGCTACCCAGATCAAGACTGAGAACACTTGGGGCCCCCAGAAGCCCCCCTCCCTGCCTCTCCCAGCAGCCACCACATCACCCCAGAATCGCCCTCATTCTGACCTCTGTCCCCACAGATTCATGTTGTCTGTTCCTGACCGTATAAACAGGAACCTACAGATGGGATTATCCACTTCTTTCTTCTGGCTCCTTTCCGTTGTTACTAGATTTTATTAAACCAGACAGAGCAAAGCTGTGGGACATTTTGGCGGGGGGGCTTGCTTAGCCTCTGCAAGCCTCATTTTCTCCTGATCCAATGGATGAATGTTAAGCTCAAACAGGACAGCCCAGACCAAAGCATGTGTGATCTGTCCCCACCAGTGCCACACAATTGCAAGGAATTTTATTATTGTGGTACTGAGCTCAAATTTCATGACCTATGAAAATAGATTCCCTTCCTCCCTGGGCTCCCTCAGAACAGGTGCTGGAGGTTTCTGAACATCATTCTGAAACCAGCCCTCTCCGAGAGCTGTCTCCCCCAGGGGGGGACGCGGGATTCTAATTTTAAGTCCCCACATTTAAAGGGGACAGAAGAGTTCTGGGACCCAGAGTGAAGGCACCTTGTATACCTCCAGGTTTGGGAGCTGATTCATTCAAATAGGGTCACCTAAACAGTTAAAATGAGCACATGGTAAAGAAAAATTCAGTGTGAAAGGGACTATAGCAAAAAAGAAATTTTTCTCCTATCTAGATACTCTAGATGGCCCCTTTCCCTGTTCAAAGGTGGCAACTGTGACCAGATCTGGTTCACACAGGCTTCCGGCCAAGCCTTGACATTTACATGCATGCACACGTCGATAGATGATAGATTTTGCCCCATCCCCTCCACCCCCATACACAGTTTTTACACAATTACTTGTGCATACGGATTCAACACACTGTAAACATCTGGCTTTTTTTTTCACCCAATATATTCTATCAAGCTTTATCTTTTTATTTTTTTTAAGATTTTATTTATTTATTCATGAGACACACACACAGAGAGACAGAGAGAGAGAGAGAGAGAGAGAGAGAGAGAGGTAGAGACACAGGCAGAGGAGAAGCAGGCTCCATGCAGGGAGCCCGACGTGGGACTCGATCCTGGGTCTCCAGGATCAGGCCCTGGACTGAAGGCAGCACTAAACCGCTGAGCCACCCCAGCAGCCCAAACCTAACCTTTTAAAGGAGTTCTTTAAAATGCCTATTACAAAAAATAAATAAATAAATAAATAAAAAATAAAATGCCTATTACAAAGAATAACAATAGTGAGCATTTACGTAGCACTCACCATGTTCCAGGCACTATTTTAAACCCCTTACATATATTCATTTAATATATATTTTATCTCTGTGTCTCATCTAATGGCTTGAATTCCCTAAGTGGATTATTTGGTCAAAGGAGACGTCACATTGATCAATATTTTCTTTTTATTTTTTTAAAGATTTTATTTATTTATTCATAGAGACACACACAGAGAGAGAGGGAGAGAGGCAGAGACACAGGCAGAGGGAGAAGCAGGCTCCATGCAGGGAGCCCGACGTGGGACTCGATCCCGGTTCTCCGGGATCACGCCTGGACTGAAGGCGGCGCTAAGCCACTGAGCGACCCGGGCTGCCCATGATCAATATTTTCCAACAGGACTGTTCCACTCTACACAAGCACGGCGGCGATATTTTGGGCCTGAGAACTCCTGCCCAGCGGTGTCGTGGTCTCTCTGAGGCAGTGGGGATTTGTCTGGTGAGCAGCACCCTGGCACCTGCCAACCCCCCACCCCAGGCCCTTTTGAGGCCATGCTGTGGAACCTTCTCTGAGAGTCCTAGAGGTAAGACAAAAGCAAGAGTATCCAAAAAAGGGCATTTCTTAGAAATGCAGTGAAAGCCCTGATTTTCATGATTGCAATTTACATATGCGACTCAGATGTGAATTTCCTACGTTGCTAAAGTACCCACTCCCTCCCTCGATTTGTGTTAGTTTCTCAGAAATTCTAAATACTTTAGCAAAACCCACTTCAAAAAAGCAAACAGCAGTTTCTATAGCAAGAGCCGCAAACTTCTGTGGGAAGATCTAGTTTCTCTGTCCATTAAAAAAAAATCCCCTCAAAATTCTTTATTATAAAAAATTCGAAACTCAGAGAAAGGCTAAAAGTAACAGAGAACAAATACCCATGGACCCTCCAGTGACATTTGACAAGTGTTCACATTGGTGTCTGTCTACAGTCTACTTTCCTGCTGAGACACCCGAAAGCATTTGCAGAAGGTGTAACATTCACTCCTCAGCGCTCCAGCAGACATCTCCTAACACACAGACCTTCTCTTCCCTACACTTAGCATTTCTACACCTAAGAAAATCAATAATAACTTGAAACCCCATCCAATATCTAGTCCATACTTAAGATTTCCCAGATGTTGTCCAAAGATTTTCTTGGCTGCCTCTTTTGAATCAGAATCCAGCCGAGGGTCACACGTGGCATGTCATTATTATGTCTGTGTAGTCATTTTTGGGGTCTAGAATAGTCCTTTCCCTTTTGCTCTTTGTTTTCTTTTATCTTCTTTTTCTTTCTTTGGTTGACATGGACTCAGCCTCTGTCTTATACAATGTCCCACATCCGCATCTCTCATGGCTTGTCCCCTGTGCTTTAACATGTTCCTCTAGCCCCCTGGAAGCAGAATGATAGTCTGCACACTTGCTTGGATTTGGGCTCCAAGTGGGGAGGAGACATTCCAGGTGATGGGGTAAATAGATGTAGATTCTCAGCTAGTGCTGCGTGGTGTCAACGATCCCCCATGTGGTGATGCCCAACTGGAACCGCCTGTTAAGGTGGTGACACCAGATGTCTCCATGTAGAGGCACCCTGCCCCCTTTACAACGAGTGTCACCCGCAGGTGGTACTCTGACACCTTGCACATCCTGCTCCCCAACCACCATTCACTGACGGTCCTTGTGTGAAACAACTATAACACTTGAAATGTGGTGACTTTCTACATCTATCATTCCTTCTACGTTTCTCAGCCAGGGTTTTCTGTGATGGATATTCTTTTTATTTCTTTTGTTTAAAAATATACAGAATCTACCTATAAATAAGATAATAAAACCCGTATTTCTACCACCTAGAGTTACATGTTAACAGGTTGGCATGTTCATCTTCAGAATTTTCTTTTAAGAAAGAAGACAGTGGGGATTCCTGGGTGGTGCAGCGGTTTAGCGCCTGCCTTAGGCCCAGGGCGGGATCCTGGAGACCCGGGATCGAATCCCACATCGGGCTCCTGGTGCATGGAGCCTGCTTCTCCCTCTGCCTCTGTCTCTGCCTCTCTCTCTCTCTCTCTCTGTGTGTGCCTATCATAAATAAATAAAAACATTAAAAAAAAAAAAAAGAAAGAAAGAAGACAGTGGGGAGCCTGAGTTGCTCCGTTGGTTGGACGTCTGATTTTGGCTCAAGTCATGATTCAAGTCATGATCCCGGGGTCCTGGGGTCGAGCCTCCCTGTTCAGCGGGGAGTCTGCTTCTCCCTCTGCCTCGGATCCTCCCCCTGCCTTGTGCTCTCTCTCTCAAATGAATAAATAAAATCTGAATGAAAGAAAGAAAGAGAAAGAAAACATTACAGCTCTGAAATCCCCTCACCCCTTTACCCTTATTCCTTCCCTCCCCAGCTGGAACCACCATTGTAGGTTTGGCTCTATCTTCCAGGCTTGCTTTGTAAGTATATGTTTACCAATAATTCAGTATACATCACTATTTTGCATGAGCGATTTAAAGGTGTTTTATATAGATGGTATTCTGTATATCTCATTATGGATTTTCCTACTTTCACCCGACATTGTTTGAGATTGACTCATATTAATTTGTACACAGCTAGTTCATACTTTTACCCACTGTCTGGTATTCCACATTTCTGTCCCTCCTCGGCTGAGGAGAATTCGGGTTGTTTCTGACTCCTTGCTGTTATGAGCAGTGCCGTCCTGGGCAGACCTGCACATGCTTCTTTATGCAAATGTGAAAGTCTCTCTAGGGAGGATGTTCTCAAAGAGGACCTCTGAATTGTGGGGTGCGCACTTTCCCGATTTTAGTGGATATGGCCAAACTGGCCACGCTAAGACTCATTCCCACTGGCAGTGGATGACTAGCCCCATGCCCCCAACTCTTTATCTACACAGGCTAGTATCAGACTGTTTCATCTAGTATCAGATATTTTGGTGATCTAATAGGAATAGGTTGGCATCTTGTTACTTTAATTTGCATTTCCTGATTATTAGTGAGGCTGTGCACAGATGTTTACTGACCAGTGGGAGAAGGAGCTGCTGCCTACCTGAATGCTTGCAGTCACTCACTGGGAAGGAAGGAACGTGACTACAAGAGGTGTGAGGCAATGCACTGCTCTGAGCATCTGAGCTGCTAGCAAATACTCACTCTCCCAGAGACAGTTGGTGCCCCTGAAGCCCACCCTAAACCAGGGAGGTGCTATATTAGCTAACAATCAGGTGGATATCATTGGGAGACTGTATTCTCAATCCATAATGTCCCTATATTTGTATTGATAATCCTTGTCATCAGGCACCTGGGTGGCTCAATGGTCGAATGTCTGCCTTTGGCTCAAGTCGTGATCCCGGGGTCCTGGGATCGAGTCCTGCCTTGGGCTCCCCGCTGGGAGCCTGCTTCTCCCTCTCCCTAGGTCTCTACCTCTGTCTCTCATGAATAAATAAATAAAATCTTTTTAAAAAAATGGTCCTTGTCACTGATTACTGGAGTGTACAAGGCGCTTCACAGATTCTATTTAATCCTCTCAGAAATATATTTATTTATTATTATTATCATCATTCCTAGTTTACTGAAGAGGAGACTGAGGGTCAGAGAGGCAAGTGATTTGCCTAAGGTCATAAAGCTGGTAAGGGATCTGCTTGCAGTGCCCAAACCCTTCCCTCTATACAGCAGGCCCACATAGTACCCAGATAGAATAAAAGATGACTTCTTGCTAAAAGAGGAAAGGTTCTGCTGGTCCTGCTCCTCCCCTTGGTCTCTGAGCAGAGACATTTTTTGTTAACCAAAAAATGCAGCCTTGCAAATAGCTCCCAGCGCACTGACCCAGGTTCTAGATCAGGAGACAGAGGAGGCAGCTGCAAGTACTTCTTGCTGCAGCTCAGGAAAGGGAGGTGAGTCACTGATCTCTGAATCTTTTACAGTTTGGGGATTGGTTGGAGCCAGGGCAGGTGGGGAATGGAGCTATGACACTTGACAATGGGGAAACTTTAATATCTTAAGTTTGGAAGCAGAAAGAAGCTCTCCGTCTCCCCTCCAAACCCGCTGTTGTCCATGTGATGCTGAGCAGAGGTATTTACAAATTTCTCCATTGTCATCTGGACTCTAGAAGAGAAGTATCTTATAGACATCAGTTCCAGCCTGCCCATTTTAATACAGTTCTTTGGGTTTTTTAAAAGATTTTATTTATTTATTTGACAGAGAGAGAGAGAGAGAGAATGAACACACAAGCAGGGGGAGTGGCAGGCAGTGGCAGAGAAAGAAGCAATCTCCCCAGCAGAGAGCCCAGTGTGGGGCTTGATCCCAGGACCCTGGAATTATGCCCAAGCCAAAGGCAGATGCTTCACCAACTGAGCCCCCCAGGTACCCCCCATTCTGCCCATTTTATGATGGCAAAGTTGAGACATTGAAATCTCCAGGCTCTGGGCTGCTTGAGGGCCCCAAGGTATGTAACTTGTCTTCAGAGTCCAGCAAAGTATTCAACATACAATATACCTTTCACAAGTATTTGTTGAGTGAATATATGAATGAAGGAGAATGTTGGAAATGAAAACCAAGATTTTGGTTCCTTTGGATTCTGCTGGGTGGTGACCAATTTAAGGAAGGAAAATCGGTGAACCAGGTCATTCGTGAGAAGATGAGACCAGGCCCCGCGGGGAGGCGGTGGTGACTCAGCTAGCACTCACATACACAGTCCACTGATTCACAGACGTCCCGGGGGTGCGGCTAGAAGAACAGAGCCAAGACCAGAATGTGCACGAGGCCCCCACTACCTAGCTCCACTGCCTGCTCTCCTTTTCCACATCTCTCCCCGGCTCACTCCCAGAGCACAGCCAGACCCACTCCCACCTCAGGGCCTTTGCACCTGCCATTCTCCCGGCAGTGATGCTCAGCTGAGGCTCTTTGCGGAACTGAGTTTTAGCCCCAAAAGGACCTCCTCGGAGAGGTACTCCTGACCACCCTAGCCAGAGTTCTCAACCCAACCACTTCAATCTGGTATATTTCCTTCTGAACATTTACATCTGCTTAGAATAAGCTAGCTTGTTCTTGGGCTTAGCGGCAGGTCATCAGCTCCCCCACTAACTGGAATGTTCAGCTCTAGCAGGCCAGGTGGCTTCATCTTGACATCAGCATGTCCTTGGTACCTAGAGCTGTATCTGGCACGTGAAAGGCACCCATCAATGAGAAAGGGAAGGGGATAAGCTGCTAACTTCTGGGCTGAGGTCTCTGGCATCCCTTATCTGTAAACAGTAGGTGACAAGCTGGAAAAGGGGCTCGGGCCCCACTGTGAAGGTAATGGTGTGTGTGGTGGAGAGGGGAGGCATTAGGAGAGTAAGTGACCATGGTTAGTTGAACTACTACTATGTGCCGAGCACAGGCTTTATTTTAAATTGCTTCATCTTCAGAATAAGGTGGATGCCACCAAGGCCCCCATTTTATAGATACGGGAGTTGAGGCGGAGCATTTTGCCCATAGCCAAGGATGTGGTGGAGCCGAGATTTCCTCCCTCTGGTATCTGACC
This sequence comes from Canis lupus baileyi, assembly GCF_048164855.1. Taxonomy (NCBI): domain Eukaryota; kingdom Metazoa; phylum Chordata; class Mammalia; order Carnivora; family Canidae; genus Canis; species Canis lupus. The sequence continues at coordinate 46,617,095 of NC_132840.1, forward strand.
CTGGGGCCCACGATCTCCCTGGTGGGTGCTAAGAACAGCTGGGCTTGTTATAAATTTTCATCAAGCTCCACATGTGAGCCTCAGCTCCTGCGTGACCCTGATGATCTTCTATCTTGGGACTTCTGACCCTCTCAGGGAGGACATGTGGGACCAGAAGCAGAGTGGTTCACTCACTCAGCTCATAAGCATTAATTGAGCACCTACTGTATATGGGTGCTCTGGACATGGCTGCGTGTAAGTCGAAGTTCCTGCAGTCATGGAGCACAGGTGATAGAGGCGGAGAGCTGCCAACACGAGAAGACGATAGAAAGTCGGATGCTGGTCTGTGCTGGGGTAAAGTGGAGTGGCAGGCTCTGGAGCCCAGGGAGTGCGTGTGTTGGTGGGGGGCAGGGGGCTGCAAAGGTCTAGGTGAACGGCAGTTCAGACAATTGGCACAGTTAGAAGTGAGTGAACTTGGCATATGAGTGTAATAGAGAAAAAGGCCTGTGGGGGTGGATGTGAGAAGCAAGAGAGAAATATTTCCCAAAAGAAGGAATGATTGAAATAATGTGTTGAGCTCCCGCAGTACCTGGCATGGAGAAGGTCCTCCAGAAGTATCTGAATTGAATTAACTGAATCAGATCAATGCTTGGGAGGAACAAAAAAAAAACAAAAACAAAGACAAAAACAAAAACAGTTTCTGGTGCAGCCTGCCTCACAGGCACATTCCCTCCAGAAAGAAGGAGGGTGAGCGTTAATCCCCCAGAGGTTAGCAAACCAAAACAATATACACCAATGGAATAAGGCAGATTAGAAAGCATCAGGTTGCAGAAGCAGAATTTAAAAGTTTTGGGTAAAGGAGGAAAAACCCCTCAAGACCTTTTGTCTTGTAGGAGTTGAGTTTAATCCACTACTATTGGAGTCTAATGGATTTTTCTCCTTTTTCCTGATGAGTGGGAAGCTGGCTCTGGTACAGGTGGCTGGTCTAAGCCACACGGCTGGGCTGGTCTTGTTGTTGGAGCTCTGGACCTAAAGTGCCTAAGGACACAGGGACCTTTCAACTTGGATGTCTGTCATAATAATAGCTAATAAAGCTTTGAGGTGGGTGCAACTTTGCAGATGAGGATGATGAAGCCCAAAGACAGCAAATCACCCACTAACCATAGCATAGCCAAACCACTCCCTCTGGCACACTTGCCCATTTCAGATAATGATACCACCATGTAGTGAATCACTCAAAGCAGAGATCTGGTGATGACTCTTGATTCTTCTGCTTCCATCACCAAGTGGTCCATTCCATCTCCACAATATAGAACGTCCTCAGCATGGCCATTCTCCCCCCATCCCCATCACTGCCACTCTCAGACCCACAGCACCTTTCTGCTGAGCCACCAACTAACTGTTCTACCATCCGTTCTCCTCCAGCTGTTGCAAAGGAACTTTTCAAAACGCAAATCAGGGGCACCTGGCTGGGTCAGTCAGTAGAGCACGCAACTCTGGATCATAGATCTCGGTTGTGAGTTCAAGTCCCACGTTGGGCATGGAGCTTACAAACAAACAAGAATCAGACCATGAGCCAGGTATCATATCAGTCGCTCATTGAAAACTCTGGAATTTTTTTCTTCCGTCTGCTTCTAAGATTTTTCTTCTTGTCTTAGATTCCCGGTAACATGATTACACTATACTTCAGTGGGATTTTCTTTGTATTTATCCTCCTAAGTTCCTTTGTATTTATCCTCCTTTGTATTTATCCTTTCAAATCTATGGCTCAGTGTCTTTTCATTCATCTAAAATTATTTTTAGTCATTATCTCCTAAACTGCTACCACTGTCCAGTATTTTCTCTGTCCTCTTTTTATTTTATTTACTTACTTTCTTATTTTTTAAAAAGATTTATCTATTTATTCCTGAGAGACACACACACACACACAGAGGCAGAGACATAGGTAGAGGGAGAAGCAGGCTCCCTGCAGGGAGCTCAACGTGGGACTCGATCCCAGAACTCCAGGATCACGCCCTGAGCTGAAGGCAGTGCTAAACCACTGAGCCACCCGGGGCTGCCCACACTACTTTCTTATGATTGATTGATTGATTGCATGAGCAGGGAGGGGGGAAAGGAAGAGGGAGAGAGAATACCAAGCAGACTCTGCTGAGTGTGGAGCCTGATGTGGGACTTGATCTCCAGACCCTGCAATCATGACCTGAGCTGAAATCAAGAGTCAGACACTTAACCAACTGAGCCACCCAGGCACCCCCTCTCATCTTCTTCTTAAACTCTAATTTCACATATGTTAGCTCTTTTATACCATGTCCCATTTTTCTTTTATGCTCTTTTGTCTCTACAATCTGGATATTTTCCTGTGACCTACCTTCCAGTTCCTTACATTTCTCTCCAACTCTATCTAATCAGGTATTAAACTTATCTTCTGAGTTCTTAATTTCAGTAACTGAACATTTCAGGTCCACAATTTCCCTTTGATTCCCTTCTCTTCTTTCCTTCCTTCCCCTTTGGTTGATTTTCTTCCAACCTTTTTAAAAAAAACAATACATTTTATATTTTAGAGCCACATTTAGGTTCACAACAAAACTGAGCAGAAAGTACAGAAAGTTCACATTTGTCCTTACTCTACCTCCCATGAACACGTAGCCTCCTCAAGGTGGAACATTTGTTACAGTCACCAACTTACATTGAAATATCATCATCACCCAAAGCCCACAGTTTACATTAGGGCTCACTCCTAATGATGTGTATTCTATGGGATTTGAAAAATGTATAATGGTATGGATCCACTAAAGTGCCACCCAGAATAGTTTCACTGCCCTGAAAATCTTCTGTTCTCTGCCTCTTCATGCCTCCCTGCCTCCCAGACTCCTGGCAACCACTGATCTTTGTACTGTCTCTCTAGTTTTGCCTTTCCCAAAATGTCATATGGTTGTATCATACAGTACATAGCCTTTTCAGATTGGCTTCCTCCAGCTATAAACATGCATTTAAGGTTCCTCCACGTCTTTTCATGGCAAAATGACACATTTCTTTTTAGTGCTGAATAGTATTCCATTGTCTGGGTTTACTACAGTTTATTTATCCATTCACCTCTGAAGGCAGATTCCAGGCTTTGGCAATTATGAATAAAGTTGCCATAAACATCCATGTGCAGGCTTTTATTTTTTTTAATAAATTAATTTTTTATTGGTGTTCAATTTACCAACATACAGCATGTGCAGGTTTTTAATGTTCATATAAGTTTCCAGTTCATTTGGGTAAATACCAAAGATTGCAATGATTGGATCATATGTTAAGAGTATGTTTTGTTTTGTGATCCCCTTTTATAGAGTCCCATTCATTGCCAAAATTCTCATCTTGTCTTGTAATTCACTGAACACTGAATTGTAGTCATTTCAAAGTCCATGTTGTAATTCTAATAATCTAGTACCCCTTGGGTCTCTTTTTATTAGTGTGTGTGTGTGTGTGTGTGTGTGTGTGTGTTTTCCCCTAATCTGGGGCAAGTCTTGTATTCTTGTAGGCCTGGATATTGAGTATGAAAAGTTCTAGAGCTAGGGCTCAGTTGGTTGGGTGGCCGGCTCTTGGTTTCAGCTGAGGTCATGATCTCAGAGTGGTGGGTTGGCCCCACGTCTGGCTCCATGCTCAGCAGGGAATTGGAGCCTGCCTAGGATTATCTCCCCCTCCTTCTGCCCCTCCCCTTGCTTGTGCTCTCTCTCTCTCTCTCATAGGTGGATAAATCTCTTTTAAAAAGCTACAAATAGGGATCCTGGGTGGCGCAGCGGTTTAGCACCTGCCTTTGGCCCAGGGCGTGATCCTGGAGACCCGGGATCAAATCCCACGTCAGGCTCCCGGTGCATGGAGCCTGCTTCTCCCTCTGCCTGTGTCTCTGCCTCTCTCTCTCACTGTGTGCCTATCATAAATAAATAAGAATTTTTTAAAAAGCTACAAATAATTTGATATCATCTTCCTCCTTACTTTTGCTTTTGGCAGCTGGGCAGTCCCGGATCACCTTAGTCAAAAGACGTATTGATATGCCTTGACGCTGGGGTTCAATTTCTGTGAGGGCTTGACTGGGTTTGTTTGGGGTTTTTTTCACCTTTATTCTTAACATACAGCCCTTAAGAATCCCAACCCAAAGCTTCAAAGCTTCAGATGTTTAATAAATGCTGTCTCCTTGGCAGGTTCTAAACTCCAAGCTCCATGAGTCTGAAAAAAGCTCTGCTCAGCTTCTCAGCCTCTCAGATGTTACTTTCAAGTTAGGGTTAGGGTTAGGGTTACCCCTCAAGGGGTAAAAGCCTTACTCTCTGGGCATCTATACTGTCCCAGATCGTGACCCCATAATTCCTTTAAATTCTCACCAACTTGATAGTTATCTGGTACCTACAGATAGACGTGTTTTCCTTTTTAATTTTGTCCAGTTTTTCCAGTATTCTTAGCAGGGGGGTATGGTCTGAAATAGTCTAGTTTACCATTGTTGGAAGTTCCCCCATTACCTTGAGAGGAAAGTGAAAACTTGTTCTGCCCACCAGGCGATACATGATTTAGATAGCCTAGCCCTCCAGTTTCCTGTCATATCACTCTCTCCCTTGCTTACTACACTGTAGTGAGATGTTGGGCCTCTTCCTGTAATTCATCTATGCCAAGCTCCTTTGTGCCCCAGGACCTTTGCACATGTTCTCCTCGGTCTAGAATCCTGTTTCCTTTACCTTATCCTCCAGGTCTCTGTTTCAATGTTACTTCCTTTGTGGGGCATTTCCTGACCTTGCATTCTAACACATTCAAGCTGTACATTCATACCTCACCACTAGGCCTCTCATATACACCCCTTTCTTCCTTCTACACTCCTTACCATAATTTTAAATTATATATTGATTTGTTATTACGTGTTTATTATCCATCTTCCCAGTAGCTGGAAGTCCCATGGGAGCCAGGGCTGTCTTAGTTTGCACTCCCTGTGAGCAGACCCTGAGAAGAAGATTAAGTACAAGTTGTACAAAGAAAGAAAAACAGCTGAGAAAGTATGTTATTATGCCAGCTACCATGGTGGTCACCTGGAGTTCAATCCCACAGGGCAACTCTGGGAAATGATGTAAAACTTATACCTGGGTATGGAGGGTGCAGGGTATTTATACACCAACCCCTACCAGTCTTGTGAGTTGAGGGCTGCTCCTGAAGTATATTAATTCCCTGTCACTTCTGCCTTACTTGGCAACAAGCATAGCAGCCTCCTGGAATTAGAGCTATGGACCCCAGCAGTCAGAAAGTGGGGAGCAGTGAGGCAGCGAGGCCTGAGGAGGATTCATCGAGGACCTGATACAATCATGCATTCCCAGACCCTAACACAGGGCCTGGCACATAGTAGGATGTCAATCCATATTTATTTCATAAGTGAACTTGTAGAACTCTGTGTCAGGATTAGGATGTAGCTCTTTGAATGGGCTCACTATGTTATTAAAGATAATTTTTGAGGGACACCTGGGTGGCTCTGCGGTTGAGTGTCTGCCCGTGTCCCAGGGTGTGATCCTGGAGCCCTGTGATCGAGCCCCACATCGGGCTCCCTGCATGGAGTCTGCCTGTGTCTCCGCCTCTTTTTCTGTGTCTCTCATGAATCAATAAGTAAAATCTTTTAAAAAAATAAAAAAGACAATTTTTGAGAATCTGCTATTGACCAGGCCTCATGGAGGGAGGGAAGGGGCTTTCCAGAACAGGAATATAATCAGACGAGGGCACCCAGCAGCCTGGAGCCTGTCCCTCATGGGGAACCAGACTGTGCATCCTGTGAAGACAAGGCTCATTGACAGTGCTCGCACACCCTGGGTACCATCCTGGGGGTCATCCTGGGTGAGAAGGACCTGGGAAGATGGTACTTGGTGCAACTTTGAGGAGAACTCCTTCAGTCAGCACCATTCAAAGGCTGCCTCAGCTGAGTAGTGAGCTCCCTGTCACTGCTACTTTAGAGGAAATCATGGTCTCTGTCCTCAAAGTGTCCATTGTCTAGTGTAGACAGGACATCACTCTGCATAGAGTTGTATAAAGGTTTAAGTATGATAACTCAAAGGCAAGGTACTAAACTCAGCTCCTGTTGGGGGAAACTCACACTGGGGTTCTAAGGCAGGAGGGGGTGATTCCATTTGGTTTTCCTGTGGAATCTCACAGTGCTGTTTCCAAGGGCTCAGCTTGGTCCAGTGTTGGAGCCTGAAACCCATATTGAGATCCTGAGAAGCCCAGGAGGAAACCAAAAGAAAGATGGGGCTGTTCCCAAGAACCATACCTGGATCTCTAACATCTCTGCCCCACCATCTTCCCACTGTGAAGGTTAATTTTATGTGTCAGCTCAGCTGAGCCACAGTACCCAGATATTTGCTTAAATGCTAGTCTAGATATTGCTGCCAAGGTATTTCTTGATGAGACTAGCAATAAGATATGTGGACTTTGAGTGAAGCAGATGACCTGCCACAATGTGGGTGGGCCTCATCCAATCAGTTGAAGGCCTGAAGAGCGAAAGACTGACTTTCCCTTAAGAAGGAATTCTGTCTCCAGCTGGCCTTCAGACTTGAAACTGCAACTCAACCTTCACTAGGTCTCCAGTCTGCCAGCCGGTCCTGCAGATCTTAGACTTGCCCGCCCCCACAACTGCATGAGCTAATTCCTTAAAATAAATCTATGTATTTGTCTCCTGTTGGTTCTCTTCTTCTGGGGAACTCTGACTAATTCCCTTGGCCTGTGCCAGGTGTGTAATAGTAGTGACAGCACACAGAGCCACATCTGCAGCCAGGCTTCTCCTCTACTGCAGACGTGGATCCCTGTTGGCCTCCTCCTGGCTTCTGAATAGACATCTTAGACTTATGGAGGCCACAGTGAGCCTCAACCCTCCCTCCATGGAGTGTCCCACCTTGCCACCCCTGTCCTTATAAGTGGTAGTTTCAAACTCCTTTCTGTTTCTCTTTCTCTTTCTATGTGTCTCATTCTCTGCAACCAATCCAGCAGCAAACGCTGCTGGCTTTGCCTTCAAAATATGACTAGAATCATCTGACCTCATCTCGCCAGCTTCATGTCTGCCTCAAGCCATTCATCTCTCCCCTAGACCGTGCCAGTTGAATTCTTTCCCATGTGCGGATTTACCCCCTCAATGCTCCCTACCCTCACCCCACAGCTGCTCCCAGCCTGGAAGCTGGGAGGGAGGTATCCTGTGAACACGGTCAGATCATGTCCCTCTGCTCCTGGAACCCCAGGAGAGGCATGGGCAGCTCCAGGCCAAAGCTCACGGCTGGAGAAATCTCTGAGGCCCTATAGCCAAAACCAACTACCCCTGCCGTAGATATTTTGTTACTTAAAATTTTGAAAGTCCATTAAGGTATGTTTAGACATTGGAAGCAGGCATCTTGACAAACTTTCACAGGCAGCAGCCCCCAGATCAAGGAACGGGCCCAGCCCCTCTGAGGTTCCGCCCTCCCAGAGGGTAACCACTGTCGTGACTTCCAAACCTTAGGCCTGCCTGGAGCTGGACCAGACATAAATGGAAAAGTAGTGCCTTCTGTTTTGGAATGATTTTAGATTTACAAAAAAAAAATTGAAAACGTACCGCAGCGTTCCCGGATACTCTTCCTCCAGCCTTGCCTGATAGTGACACTCGGCGGAACCAGGACCACCGGCTGGAACTAAGACATCAACACTGGTGCAGTGCTAATAGCTAAATAATCCAGTTGGCTATTAACTAATGTTGTTCACGGAACAATAATGATAATACAAACTGCCACCCTGATTCCATTTCTCCCGTTGATCCCTACTGTCCTGTACTGCGTTGGAGGTCCCAGCCGGCTCCGCACACGCTGCCTCCTCGGTCTCCTCCAGCCTGGGACCATTTCTCTGTCTTCCCTGCCCTTTTGCACAATCCATCTAGCTTTGAGGAGCCGCACGGATGGCACCGAGAGGAGGGGTCTCAGAGTGTGGCAGGGCACACATCGCCCGCCCCACACCTGGATCTGTGCCATCTGTCCCCGGGGACCCCGGCCACAGCAGAGGAGCCCAGAAAGCAGTTGTTTGTTGGGTGCACCAATCAATAGTGACCGCACTGAGAATTAAAACTGAGAATTTGGGGATCCCTGGGTGGCTCAGAGGTTTAGCACCTGCCTTCAGCCCAGGGCATGATCTTGGAGACCCGGGATCGAGTCCCACATCGAGCTCCTGCATGGAGCCTGCTTCTCTCTCTGCCTATGTCTCTGCCTCTCTCTGTGTCTCTCATGAATAAATAAAGAAAATCTTTAAAAAATAATAAAATAGGGATCCCTGGGTGGCGCAGCGGTTTGGCGCTTGCCTTTGGCCCAGGGCGCGATCCTGGAGACCCGGGATCGAATCCCGCCTCGGGCTCCCGGTGCATGGAGCCTGCTTCTCCCTCTGCCTGTGTCTCTGCCTCTCTCTCTCTCACTGCATGCCTATCATAAATAAATAAAAAAAATTTAAAAAAAAATAAAAAATAAAAAAAATAAAAAATAATAAAATAAAAATAAAACTGAGAAGTTAGAGATCTATGTATGGGTTTATCTTACTTATTAATTCTTTTTTTTAATTTAAAATTTTAATTCCAGTACAGCATTATATTAGTTTCAGGCGTAGGATATAGTGACTCAACACTTCCATACATACCCCTGCCTCCGCTCCTCACCACACAGGCACACCTTCATCCCCATCCCCCACCTCCCCACCACCCCCCACCCTGTACCCTCCAGCCACCATCAGATTGTACTCTATGATTAACAGTCTGTTTCTTGCTTTGTCCCTCTCTCCTTTATTTTTTCCCCTTTGCTTGTTTGTTTGGTTTCTTAGATTCTACATATGAGTAAAACCATATGGTATTTGTCTTTCTCTGACTGATTTCACTTAGCGTTATACTCTCTAGTGCCATCCACTACTTGTTAAGTGGCATAGTGTCATGAGAGTCACTGTGTATTGAAAGAAAAGTAGTGACAAGAGTCACACTGCTGTACGTTTTCACGAACCTCCTTAAAGTCTGGCCTAAGGGACGCCTGGGTGGCTCAGTGGTTGAGTGTCTGCCTTCATCTCAAGGTGTGATCCCTGGTCCTAGGATCAAGTCCCACACTGGGTTCCCCTTGAGAAGTCTGCTTCTCCCTCTGCCTATGTCTCTGTCTCTGCATGTGTCTCTCATGAATAAATAAATAAAATCTTAAAAAAAGAAAACCCTACAGGAAAACACAGGCAGCAACTTCTGTGACCTCTGTGACCTGTGCTAGACATGTCTCCGAAGGCAAGGAAAACAAAAGCAAAAATGAACTATTGGGACTTCGTCAAGATAAAAAGCTTTTGCACAGCAAAGGAAACAGTTGACAAAGCCCAAAGACAACTGACAAAATGGAGAAAGATGTTTGCAAATGTCTTAACAGATAAAGGGCTGGTCTTCAAGATCTATAAAGAACTTATCAAACTCAACACCCAAAGAATAAATAATCCAATCAAGAAATGGGCAGAAGACATTAACAGATATCTCTCCAGAGAAGACATATAAATGGCCAACAGACATGAAAAAATGCTCCATATCACTTGTCATCAGGGAAATACAAATCAAAATCACAATAAGGTACCACCTCACACCTGAGAATGGCTAAAATTAACAGGTCAGGAAACAACAAATGTTGGCGAGGATGTGGAGAAAGGGAAACCCTCTTACACTGCCGGTGGGAATGCAAGCTGGTACAGGTACCAGCTGTAAAACAGTATGGAGGTTCCTCAAAAAGTTAAAAATAAAGCTCCCCTATGACCCAGCAATTACACTACTAGGTATTTGCCCAAAGGATACAAACTGTGAACCCAAGGGGCATCTACACCTCAATGTTTATAGCAGCAATGTCCACAAGAGCCAACCTATGGAAAGAGCCCAGATGTCCAACAATAGATGAATGGATAAAGAAGATGTGGTGTATATACACACACACAATGGAATATTACTCAGCCATCAAAAACTGAAATCTTGCCATTTGCAATGACATGGATGGAACCAGAGGGTATTATGCTAAGTGAAATAAGTCAATCAGAGAAGGAGAATTACCATATGATTTCACTCATATGTGGAATTTAAGAAACAAAACAGAGGAACATAGGGGAAGGGAGGGAAAAATAAAACAAGACAAACCCAGAGAGGGAGACAAACCATAAGAGACTCTTAACCATAGGGTACTAACTGAGGGTTGCTAGAGGCGATAGGGTGATGGAGCCACTGGGAGATGGGCATTAAAGGGGACACGTGTTGTAATGAGCACTGGGTGTTATATGCAACTGATGAATACCTGAACTTCTGAAACTAATAATGTACTATATGTTAATTAATTGAATTTAAATAAAATTAAAATTTTTTAAAAGATTAACTGTTCTTTACTGGGGATTGGCAAGTAAATACTGTAATCAAAAATCTCTAATACAGATCTGAATATGTCCCCTTCTTCCAAAAATATATTCTTCTAGTGGATGCACTAGAAACAAGGCAAGTAGACGATGAGGAGAGGTGTGAGTGAGCTCACAGTGAGTGGCTCCTACCTGGATCATCATCATCAGAGTTGGTGTTTCCTGACTCCTGCAGCACGCAGGTTGCTGAGTGGACACTGACCTGGATGGTCTGGGGCCGGGGAAGGGATGCTGTCATTCATTTGCAGATGGGGGCCAGGAATCAAGGAAGGCAGTCACACAGCTAGCTGCTAGCAGAGCCCAAACTGAAGCCCGCTCAGTCTGCCTGCACGGGTCGTGGGCTTGGACTCCTCTACTTTTCCTTCCACACCCCACTCCCACCCAACCCACCAGCACATCATGCAGGTGACACCTTCAGAATGATTCTCAGATGACCACTTCTCACCTCCTCCCTGCGCCCCCCTAGTTTGAGCCACCTTAATCACTCTCTTGGACTAGCCAGGTAGTCTCTTCACCTGCCTCCCTCCTTCTGTCCACACCCCTCCTCAGTTTGACCCCCATCCAGGACTGGTGGGACCTGTTGAGCCCAGGAGGAGCTTAGAGCTCCTCTCTCAGAGCCCTCTGCTGGCTCCCAGCTTACTCTGAGTGACAGCCTGAATCTTTCGAACAGACTCAGGTCACTGAACCTAGGCCTTTCTCTCTCTCTCTTTCTCTCTCTCTCTCAGCTGTCTGGTGCTCTCCCCATACTACAGCACCTCAAACAGGGGACTTCTCTGGGCTTCATGCATGTCAATCACAGTTTTGCCTCAGGGCCTTTGCACTTGCTCTTCTGTGCCTGGAATGCTCTTTGCCCAGATAGCTGCTTGGATAACCCATCACTTCCTACAAATCTTTGCTTAAATCATGCCTTGTCAATGAGGACAGCCCTGACCATGTCTGGAATGGTGTCCAAGACATACTACATGCTCAACAAGTAGATGAAAGTAGAGAAGGAGAGAGGGAGGAGGGGAAGCAGAGAAGAAAGGGAGGGAGAAGGGAGGAAGGAAGGAACAGCACAGCTATTTTCATTCCAGTGAAACTGGGTTACAACAAATGCCAAAGAGCAACCCAATGGTGCAAAAAGAAAGATCATAAAAGGCCAACATGAATCATAAATGGGGGTAGGAGGTGGGGGGGATGCAGGTTTTGAGACCCCCGGGGTGTGTACAGGATTCTCTCCACCCCTCCCAAGCGTGCCTTCCCCCTCTACACCTGTCAGCCTCAGCCAGCCGCCTCAGACTCCAGACAATACCAGAGACCCAGGACCCTGAGGAGGCTAGGGACGGGGGGGAAGATGCTCCGTGGCCGTGGAGACTCATCTCATTTCTGTTCCAAATATGCAACCCTGTCGCTTCCTGGAGAGGGAGTCCAGACACTGGGTTCTAGTCCTGCTGATGTCCCCAGCTCAGTGTGTGACCTCAGGCTTGGCATGTAACATCCTGGGCCTCGATGTCCCCTGCTGTCAAAATCAGGGAGCGTGGATGTCATCCTCCAACCAGCAGCCCCCTCCATTCTGAGCTTCTATAAATACAGCCTGCGTAGGGCTTCTCTGCTAGGAAACCTGCCAAGCCAGAACCATCCTGACCTCCTGCAGGTTTTACTCGAGACTGTAACCGCCACACCTGGGCCCAATGCACCGCAGACCGAGGGCAAAGTCACCTGGCACCCCCCTCCTTCCTCCACTCTTTCCTCTCGGGAGGGACTGGGGTTTCACACAGAGCAGCCAAGGCCCATAAATAGCAGCTGGCCACTCACAGGCCTACCCTCCCAGGCCCCAAAAAGGAAGTGAGAGAAAGGCGGGCACTTTTGTTCTTTCTGCAGAGAAGAACTGCCAGGCGCTCCCCAGGGCCCAGAGCAGACCCAGCTTCCCGACACCCCCCCCCCCGCCCCGGTTCTCCCTGTGGGCCTGGCAAGGTGAGGCTCCAACCTACAACTGAGCTGTCGCTGACCCTGTCAGAGGAAGAGGCGAGGACAAAGTCAAGCTGACTAGGAATAGGCCAGAGGCTGGACCCGGGATCCCTTGCCCTACGTCATTCTGTGAATGGCAATCTGTTTAACAGGGCCATGTGGACCAAGCTGTAGGGGACATCGCTGTGTAAAAAAGCCCCCAGGCAGTCCTTGGGAGGATGGAGGGCCTCCAGGAGGAGGTGACTCAGACCAAATTCTTTGGATGCATACATTCATAGATCAGAATAGTCATCTTTCACCTTCTGGAAAACCAGCTTTGAGGGGACTGACAATGGCCCAGTCGGCCAGTTCCCTCACAGGGGACTTGGGAGGAGCATTGGCACGTGGGCACAAATCTTTTGTTGTGGCACTGTTCGAAGCAGCAGACAGAGGCGACAATGCCTGGGTGTGATGTTTTCCGTAGCCAGGCCCAGATCTTCCTGAAGACTCCTTTCACTGAGAGAGTGGGTCATCTGTTTCCTGCCCTGACCCTGCCTGTCAACAGGGAAACGGAGGAAGACGAAGTAGGCCAGGCCCGTGAATGTCTCCGCCAGGGGCCTCTCAAAACCACAGGGATGAAGGAAGAGAGGCAGGTTACCACATGGCTCCATTTGGGGAAATTGCAAACCCGGCCCCAAGGAGCCCTAGGGATACTTCGCATTGCTTCTGTACGTCTGTAAGACAGAAAAAAATGGCCTGCAGACAGCCAAGCCACACTGACAAGAATGCTTCCTTCTGGGGAGGAGATGGCACTGGTGGACCTGGCCCAAAGGGACTGTGACCATATTCTCAGTGCTTTGTATAGGAAAAAAGAGAAACATGGAACCGACTCCACCGGCTGTAAGCAAGGCCCACGTGGGAGCCATCAAATTACGCTCTGGGCTGTCGTGAATGTTAAAAGCTTGTATCTACTCATTCGGCTGCTGAATTTCGACCCAGTTTTCTGAGCCCTACCACACACTAGGTTGTGGGAATACGGCACAGATAAAAAAAAAAAAAGATGAAATATTGCTGCATTCTTGGAGGTTATGCCCACCTAGGAGGCGCACACAATACATGAGATAGATACGTAAACTATGTCTCCTGGCAGGTGTTGACAGGGCCTCGGTGCAGGAGGAAGCAGGGAAAGGGTTCCGGGCATGTGGCCTGCAAGGTCAAGTAGGGCAGCGGGCTGGTTTCCTAGGGCGGCCACGGTCAGCAAAGCATCACTAACTCGGCGATTTAACCAACACACGTTTATCCCCTCATTTCTTTGTTCCCTTGTTTATAATTTTGAAGTTCATAGGTTTGAGATCAGTGTCACCGGGCTACTGTCAAGGCATGGGCAGGCTGGCTCCTTCTGGAGCCTCCAGGGGAGAATCCGAGCAGGGCTTCCTTGCTTCCAGAGCTGCGTGCCTCACACCCCTTGGCTCAGGGCCCCTTCCTCCGTCTTCGAAGTGGGGGTCTGGCCTTGGGCTTGGGGCACAGACCTGCTTCTCCCAGGTCCAATCTGCCCCCCTGGTCTGGATAATCGGGATCCTCTTCCCATCTCAAGATCCATACCTGAGCCACATCTGTGAAGTCCCTTCCTCCCTGGATGCCTGGGGGCTGCTGGTTAGGCTCCTGTGGGGAGTCAAGGAGACCTCATGACCAAGTGACTTTTTTTTTTAATTTTTTAATTTTTAATTTATTTATGATAGTCACACAGAGAGAGAGAGAGAGAGGCAGAGACACAGGCAGAGGGAGAAGCAGGCTCCATGCACCGGGAGCCCGACGTGGGATTTGATCCCGGGTCTCCAGGATCGTGCCCTGGGCCAAAGGCAGGCACTAAACCGCTACGCCACCCAGGGATCCCCCAAGTGACTTTTAAATAAAGACTTTTATTTATTTTAAATAAAATAAAATTTTATTTATCTTTAAATAAAATTAAAGACTTTTAAATAAAGAGGGAGCCATGCTGTTCTCTTTGGAAGGATATTCCAAGTGGAGGGAAGAGGCCTGGCAAGTGTGAGGAATAGTGGGGAAGGCAGCTTGGCTGGAGCTCGGTGAGTGAGGGAGCGAGGGGAGAGGGGAGACGGCTGAAGGAACAGCTGCTGAGTCCCGAGTGCCTGGTCCGTTTGTCCTGAGTGTCGTGGGAGCCATGGGAAGGACTGGGGGGCCTGGCTGCTCCATCTCTGCAACCCCGGCTCCCAGGTTCTAGATGACACATCCCTTCCGGGACACACGTGTGCCTTTTTACTCTGCAATAACACTCCTCTGACTGGGTATATCCATTTCCCAGTGATTGACATCTCTGTTGTTTCCAGTTTTTGGCAATTCACCAACAGAGCCTGTATAAACCAGAAACATTCCGCAGGCACATTTGTGTGGACACGTGCCATTTCCCTGGGGTAAACATCTAGGAGAAGAGTCGCTGAATCCTACTGTAGGTATACGTTTAAAATCTCAAAAACCAAAAAATAAATAAATAAAATGTCAAAAACCTATGAAATTAATATCAAAAATGGTCCTATAATCTCCATTCTGACCCCCAGGGAAGGAAAGTTTCACTAGCTCTGTATCCTCCCAATACCTGGTGTTGGTCAGTCTTTTTAATTTTAGCCACTCTAATAGGTGCACAGCAGTATCTTGCTATGGTTTTCATTTTTATTTCTCTAATGACTAATGATGTCGAGCATCTTCTCATGGGTTTACTGGCCATCCATGTACTTTCCCTGATGAAGTATCTGTTCAAAACTTTTGCCCATTTTGATTTTGATTTTTTTGCTTATTTATTTATTTTAGAGAGAGAGCACAAGCGTGAGGAGGGGAAATAAGAGAAAGAGAGAGAGAAAGAATCCCAAGAATCCACGCCCAGCAAGGAGCCTGATGCAGGGCTCAGTCCCACAACCCCGAGATCACCACCAGAGCTGAAATTAAGACTCAGACTTTTAACCAATTTTGAGCTACCCAGGTACCCTTGCCCATCTTTATTTTTTTTAATTTTATTTATTTATTTATGAGAGACACAGAGAGAGACAGAGACACAGGCAGAGGGAGAAGCAGGCTCCATGTAGGGAGCCCGATGCGGGACTCGATCCCAGGTCTCCAGGATCAGGCCCTGGGCTGAAGGCGGCGGTAAACCGCTGAGCCACCCGGGCTGCCCCCTTGCCCATCTTTAAACATTGAGTTGTTTATTTTCTTATTATTGGGTTTTTGAGAGTTCTTCATATATTCTGATACTGGTCTTATATCATTAAATGTCTTACACATATTATCTCCCAGTCTGCAGCTTGTATTTTCATTCTCTTAACAGCATTTATTGAAGAGCCTAAGAGTTTAATTTGAATGAAGTCAGTTGATCTATTTTGTCTTTTCTGGATCGTGCTTTTGTTTTGTATATTTTTTTTTTATTGGAGTTCGATTTGCCAACATATACCATAACACCCAGTGCTCATCCCTATCCCCAGTTACCCTATCCCCCCATCCACCTCCTCTTCCACTACCCGTTGTTCGTTTTCCAGAGTTAGGAGTCTCTCATGTTCTGGATCATGCTTTTGGTATCGTATCTAAGAAGTCTTTGCCTAACCAAGGTTTTTGCGTACATTTCCTTCTAGAAGTTTTATGCTTTTAGATTTTACACTTAAGCCTATAATCCATTTGGGGTTAATTTTTATATATGGTATGTTAACTCTCTATCCTGTTCCACTGATCTCTGCTCCATTGTCAGCCTGTACACCAATACCACAGCTTTGTAAGGCAGTACTTACTCTACGATGCTACATAGCTTTCCTATACTGTACATACTATTACCATACTATATAGCTTTAACACTAGCTTTCAACCAGCTAGTGTCAGCTCAAGAACTTTGTTATTTTTTCAAAGTTGTTTTGGATATTCTATGTTCCTTACATTTCTCTATATATCATATATTTCTTTAGACTTCTCCAGAAAAACAGAACTGTGTGTGTGGATGTGTGTGTGTGTGTACCTGTAATTGTTTCAGGCCAGAGCCAGCAGAGGCTAACTGCTTGAGACCAGCTGAAGGACTCAAGTGGAAGGGCTCAAAATGAAAGGCATAATAAATTGTAAATATTATATGATACATGGCATTTGTAAACATGGGATGGTATTACATATGGTATATGTAAATATATATGTACAGTTTTTCTTTTATATAAATATATGTAATTCTGTTTCTCTGGAGTACTCCAACTGATCCACAGAGTGCCTAGAACAGTGCCTGGCACATAGTAGGCAATAAATATTTGTTAAATGAATTAAGTCTATGTGTTTATTCATTACCACATGGTAATAGGGAGTATCTGACACTCAGACACAATGAACAAAGAATGTTGGTGTGACTATCTCACAGAGTGTACGCTTCCTACTTTATGGCTTAGAAACCCACATGTAACACTGTCTAGTGAAATGCTTACTTGCTGGGGGTCCAGAGTATTTACACTTTAATCCCCAAGGCTGGGGTGTGGTGACTTTGGCAGTCTTAGAACCTGAATGAGAGGAGGGCTGTCTATCTAACCAGTGACTCTCAACCCAGGCAGTTCTGCTTCCCAGGGGATGTGGGGCAATGTTTGGAGACATATCTAGTTGTCCCAATGGTGGTGTGTGGGTCAGGGACTGGTTCCACTGGCATCTAGTGGGGAGAAGCCAGGGATGTTGCCAAACATCCTACAACGCACATAATAGCCCCATGACGAATGTCAGTAGTGCTGACACTGAGAAGCCCTGGTTTGCACTGGTTGCTGATCTAAGATGCTCCACATCTGATCCCCTTCAGGTACAGCTTTGTGCTAGCCTTCCTTCAAAACTGCACAACTCCTACATGGGATGATGAAACTGTAAAACCACAGGCAAAATGCATTTTTCTTACAAGGAACGTACTGGAGACCACAACCGTTCTAAGAACTTTGCATGTGGAAGGGTTTTGTTTTTGAAAACTGAAATTACAGAATAAGAACCCAGAGAGGAGAGAGGGAGAGGACTTCACTATTTAGGTTCAAATTAGCAACCTGAATATTCTTGGCTCCTGGTAGAAAAGGTGGGTGCCGATGTCAGACTAGGCCATCTGGTGTGTCTGTGGGGTTTTGTTTTGACCTTCTCGCTCCTGTTACAAGAGGAGCAGATGTTTGGGAGACCAGATGATGAACCGGGCAGCCAAAGAACAAGGTTTATACGCAAACCGAAAACAATTTTTTGAGTAGAATGGAAAGATCTGCCGACTGCTAACTCAGAAGGAGATGCGATAATGAGCTGACTTTGAGGGTTTCAGCGTGGCCTAGACCAAATGGCTGGGCAGGACATGGCGAGGAGGTCAGCAAGGCAAGGTCCTGGTTGCTTAGCACCCATGTGACTTCTATTCAGTTAAGGCAGGGGAGGAGGGGGAATTAGGTGGAATCTGTTCACACAGTGCATATAAGCAACAAGAGTCTGGACTTGTACTCTTCAGTGCACAGTCTCTTGTGGCAATTTAAATTTAAATGTAAAAATTCAGTTTTTCAGTGCTACTAGGCACATTTCAAGTGCTCAATAGTGGCTAGTGGCTACAATACTAGACAGTGCAGATGGAGACCATCTCCAAACATCACAGAAAGTTCTATCAGAAGGCACTGCTCTGCATTTTATCTCACTGATACAGGTCTGCCAAGGACAGGGCAGGTCTTCAGGGAACCTCTTTGCTCTCAGGCAGCCCCTACTCCAGGGGCTGGAGGGGAGGCCATGCCTATGCCTCTCCAAATGCGCTCTTCCCTCCTCCTGGCTCATCGACACTCTTTCTTTTCTTTTTTTACAGACTGTCCACTTGGCAGTGCCAGGATTCCCAGAAAGTGCAGGGAAACACAGTTTGTTGGGAGAGTAGAAGCTTACACTTGTGTGGTATTATCATATATACTGCTCTAAGAGTTTGCATTTCTTAAATTTAAATTCAGTTTGCCAACATATAGTGTAACACTCTGTTCTCATCCCATCAAGTGCCCACCTAGTGCCCATCACCCAGTCAACACTCTTTCTTGAATCTTCTGCTTCTCCCAGCCCAGCCCAAACCAGGGGCAATCATTCCTTCTTCCAAACTCCCATAATCTCTTACACGTACTTGTGGATTTATTGTTTGAAATTGCATATGTATTATTCAGAATAAAAGCTCATGTTCCCATATTGGTCTCAAGCCTTAGAATGCTCTTCTACCAAATAGCTACATCATGATTGCCTCTTTTCTTTCAGGTCTCTGTTCAAATATCATTTTATCAGAAAGATCCTCCCTGACCATCCTCTCCCGGATAGCGCGTGTGCACACACCCACAGAAGCATCAACTTCCCCAGGCACCTTCTAGAGAAGCCTTTCCCCAAGTTCTGAGGCATGGCGCCCTCCTGTGGGCAGCTTCCCCTAGCACTGCCGGGGGTGGATTTAGAGCAAGCTCCGCAGGCTCTCCATTCCTCTGCCATGCAGTGTACCACCGCCGTGCCCTATCTACTGAGGTCTGGGAGGAAGGGTGATGGGCTTTCCCTTGGGTGCTCCATCTCAGCTCTGGGTGTAGCGGCTGCTCCTTATTCTGCTCTCTGTGTTATTTAGAATTATCTTTACTTCTGTTTAGTGACTCCCTTGTTACACCAACCCTTTGTATTAAACATTCCCTATTCCAGTGATGGTGTGGTTTCTGTCTCCTAATTAGACTCTGATAAATGCACAGTGACACTGTTTCAGCTCTTACCTGCTCACAGAGCCTAGTATGTACCATGTTTGATGAATGTTAGGTGAACACAGGAATGAAGGACAGTTCTCTTTTTGGTTCACCCCATATGCTGGTTACTAGTTATAATCCCTCCATGGGGGTGTGGGACAACAAGAAGATCTAAATAATGGAAATGAACAAAGCCATATTGGATATCTATAGTGCAAGGCATTTCCTAGGTGCTGTGGAAGATACAAAGATATTTCTTTGCAAAGAGAATAGATAAGCTTTTGGCACTTTCAGGTTTAGGAAAATACTATTGGCTAAACCCACTGTAATTCTTCTAAGCACAAGCCCCATGGTGGGTCTTACTCCAGAGAGTTTTGGAGGAAGATGGCCCCGTGATGAAGGTAACTGACATCAACTCACAGAGGCCAAAGTAGTCCTGTCTCTTACCTGACTATGCAAGGTGTCCCAGCTGAGGGCTTGAGAGGGAGCCACAATCATTGCTATCTAGTTCTAGAACCTTTTCATCACCTCAAAAGAAAACCCCATCCCTTTTAGCAGCCCCTCTGCAATCCATCCGCCCCTCAGTCCTGGCAACCACTACTCTGCTTCCTCTCTCTATCACCTATTCTGGATATTTCATTAAAATGGAACATACACTATACAATTTTTGTATCTGGCTTTTTTCCTTAACAGAATGTTTTTAGGGACAGCTGGGTGGCTCGGTGGTTGAGTGTCTGCCTTTAGCTCAGGGCGTGATCCTGGGGTCCTGGGATCAGGTCCCGCATTGAGTTCCCTGCACAGAGCCTGCTTCTTCCTCTGCCTGTGTCTCTCTCTCTCTCTCTCTCTCTCTCTCTCTGTATTTGTGAATAAATAACAAAAATATTTAAAAAACAAAAACAGGGGGATCCCTAGGTGGCTCAGCAGTTTAGCGCCTGCCTTTGGCCCAGGGTGCAATCCTGGAGTCCCAGGATCGAGTCCCACATCAGGCTCCCTGCATGGAGTCTGCTTCTCCCTCTGCCTATGTCTCTCTCTCTCTGTGTCTCTCTTTCTCTCTGTGTGTGTGTGTGTATCTCATGAATGAATAAATAAAATCTTAAAAAAATAAAAAATAAAAAACGAAAACAAACAAAAAATCAGAATGTTTTTAAGATTTATCCATGGTGTAGCATGTATCAGCAGTTCATTCCCTTTTATGGCTGAATAATATTCCAGTGTACAGATGGACCACATTTTGGGTATCCCTTCATCAACTGATGGACATACAGATTGTTTCCACCTTTTAGCTGTTGTGAATAATGCTGAAAATTTGTGTGCAAGTCTTTGTTTTCAATTCTTTTGTAGATATACCTAAGAGTGAGAATTTGGGGTCATAGGGTAATTTTACGTTTACCTTTTTGGGAAACTGTCAAACTCTTTTCCATAGCAGCTGCACCATCTACACTCCCAGCAGCAATGTAGGAGGGTTCAAATTTCTCCACATCCACACCAATGATTCCCCCCCCCCCTTTTTTCTTTTCATTTTTCTCATACTGGGCATGAAGTGGTATCTCATTGTGGTTTTGATTTACATTTTCCTAATAACATTACCCATATTTTTCTGGGCTTGCTGGCCATTTGGATGTCCTTTTTGGCGGATTGTCTATTCAAGTCCTTTGCCCACTTAAAAATTGAATTGTTTGCCTTTTTGTTGTTGAGTCATAAGAGTTCTTTATTCTGGATATTATACTTGTATTAGCTATATGCTTTTAAATATTTTCTCCCATTCCATGGGTAGCCTATCTCTTTTTTAAATTTTTTTTAAAAATTTATTCATAAGAGACAGAGACAGAGAGAGGCAGAGACACAGGCAGAGGAAGAAGCAGGCTCCCTGCAGGGAGCCTGATGTGGGACTCAATCTCAGGACTCCAGGATCACACCCTGAGCCCAAGGCAGACACTCAACCGCTGAGCCACCCAGGCATCCCAGCAGCATATCTCTTGATAGTGTTTTTTGCTGCCCATTTTTAATTTTTAAAAAACATTTTATTTATTTATTCATGAGTGACACAGAAAGAGAGAGGCAGAGATACAGGCAGAGGGAGAAGCAGGCTCCATGCAGGGAGCCCGATGTGGGACTCGATCCCAGGACTCCAGGATCACACCCTGGGCCAAAGGCAGGTACTAAACTGCTGAGCCACCTAGGCGTCCCCCATTTTTAATTTTAATGAGGTCCAAGTTATCTATGTATTCTTTTGTTGCCTGTGTGTTTAATGTGATATCCAAGAAATCTTTACCAAATCCAATGTATGACACTTTTCTTCTTGGTCTTCAAAGAGCTTTATAATTTTTACTCTTACCTTTAGGTCCTTGATCCATTTTAAATCAGTTTTCATATATGATGAGAGGTAGGGGTCCTACTTCATTCTTTTATGTGAAAATGCATTTGTCCCAGCACCATCTGTTGAAGAGACTATTTTTTCCACATTGAGTGATATTGTGGATATAAAAATGATCATATATATATATATGGATTTCCTTGTGGACTCTCAAGCTATTCCACTTATTTATATGTTAATCCTTATGCTAGTCCCATACTGTTTGGAGTACTGTAGCTCTGTAGTAAGTTTTTTTTTAAGATTTTATTTTTTATTTTAGAGAGAGACAGGAAGAGAGAGAGAGCACAAGCTGGAGGGGCAGAAGAAGAGGGAGAGAGAATCTCAAGCAGACCCTGCACTGAGCATGGAGCCTGATGTGGGACTTGATCCCAGGACCCTGAGATCACAACTGGAGCTGAAATTAAGAGTCAGATGCTTAGCTGACTGAGCCACTCAGGCACCACTATAGTAAGTTTTAAAACCAGAAGGTGTGATTCCTCCAACTTTGTTTTTCTTTCTTAAGATTGTTTAGGCTATTCAGGATCCTTTATATTTCTATATAAATTTTTGGATCAGCTTTTCCATTTCTACCAAAAAAAAAAAAAGCCACTAGGAATTTGGGGAGGATTGCACTGAATCTGTAGATTGCTTTTGGGTAGTATTGCATCTTAACAATGTTAAGTCTTTCAGTCCATAAACATGGGATATCTTTCCACGCATTTCGATCTTCTTTAATTTCTTGTAGCAATATTTTGTAATTTTCTTTATACAAATCTTTAACCTCTTTGCTTAAATTTATTACTAAGTATTTTATTTTTTTGGATGCCTTTATAAATGGTATTATTTTCTTAGTTTCCTTTTGGGGTTGTTCATTGCTAGTATAAAAATACAACTAAGTTTTGTGTATTTTGTGTATTGATCCTCTACCTGGCAACTTTGCTGGATTCATTTATTAACAGTAACTAACTAAGTGGATTCTTTGAATTTTCTACATATAAGATCATGTCATCTGTGCATACAGATAGTTTTACTTCTTCCTTTCCAATTTGGATGTCTTTTGTTTCTTTTTCTTGCCTAATTGCTCTGGCTAGAATTCCAGCATGCTGTTGAATAGCAGTGGTGAAAGCAGACATCCTTGCCCTGTTTCTGTCTCGGGGAGAAAGCTCTCATCTTTCACCACTGAGTATGATGTCAGCTGTGGGCTTTTCATAAGACTCTTTATCACACTGAAGAAGTTTCCTCTATTCCCAGTTTAGTGTCTTATCATAAGGGATGTCAGCTTTCATCAAATGCCTTTTCTGTGTTAAATGAGATGATTATGAGGCCTTTTTCCCTTTTATTATCTTCATGTGGCATATTACATTGATTGGGCAGCCCTGATTTTCCAAGATTAGTGGAAATCTGAATTCTAATGGGAAATAGTCTTACTTTTAAACATTGCCATACCTTAAAAGAAATTGCATGGGCCAAGTCCAACTCAGCTAAGAGCCAAGTTGGCTGTACAGTCAACAGTTTGAAATCTCTGATAAAGAAACTTAAAAATCATTCTCCCTTTTGTTGACTTAGGAATTCCACTCCCAGGGATCCATCCAGAAGAAACAATACACGTAAGTATCATTTTTAAAGTCCAAAACTGGAAAGCTCCTGAATATCCAGTGAATAGAGGTCAGTTAAAGGCCATGTTCACCCCAGTGGAAAGAATGTTTTGCAGCTGCTTACAATGGTTTTAATGAAAAGTATGGAATGCCATCAACAGACATAGGTGTGGGCGTCTGGATGGCTCAGTGGTTGAGCGTCTGCCTTCAGCTCAGATTGTGATCCTGAGGTCCTGGGATCAAGTCCCACAACGGGATCCCCATGGGGAGCCTGTTTCTCCCTCTGCCTGTGTCTCTGCCTCTCTCTGTGTGTCTCTCATGAATAAATAAGTAAAATCTTTTTTAAAAAAAGAGGTGATATAACATTAATGATTGTCATTCCATATAATCGTAATTGTTATCTACTATGAAAATATGCTTTTTTTCCATATGAGAGGAAGCAAACAGGATCCCCAAGGCATCCCCTGGCTGGATCAGGTTGGCTCTGCAATGGATCATTTGCCCACCTCCCCCACCACTCCTTTCGTCTAGTTTCCAAATTTGGCATCAGGTGTTGTTGTGACTTTCTTTTTCCTTTTTTGGCATTCTCCCTATTTGATTCACATTTTCAAACATTTTGATCTCAAAGGCACATTTCCATATACCAATTTCCCTTCTGCTGCTTCCATGGGCCATAGCGGTTTGCCCGGTCTACCATATGTAAGAACGGCTTTAGGCAGAAAGCCACTCTCCTACCCAAAGCATCCCTATTCTTTAAAAGCACTTGAATCAAATCAATCTTGAACATCGTTTTTGGCACGGCTGGCTGGCAGGGACCCACACCTCTTCCAAAATTAAGCACCATGGACAACAGTATTCACTGTGCTGCTGCCTTAAACCACACCAACTGTAGCCCTTGCACTAAACAACCTCAATAAAAGCAGGCCTTCTTGAGATGCATTTTATGAAGCAGATGCTGCTCTATGAAAATCTGAGAGCTCTTTCCACGAGTTTGTCCTATAAAAGCTGATTCCCATTTTGAGCATTCCGCTTCTAGATGTCAATGATGGTGACCCGAGGAGCGGAAAGCAGGAATCCTGTTGCATTTTGAGCACTAACCTGGGGTCTGTTCCACCTATATCACCTAAGCCCAGGACAGGAGAGGGGCTGGGGGCATGGATTGGGCCTCCCAGAGGAGGTGATGCCTCAGCTGGGTCTCGAGAGGCAGATGTAGGGGAGACGTAGGAGGGCCCATCATGCTCTTCTATGTCTACAACTCATGTGTCCAGTGCGATGTGGGGCAGACCAGACCCAGAGGCCTCACAGGCCTTACTGGGGTTCAGGATGGGAGGTGGTCCCGGTGGATAGGGAAGGACTGCCTGAAGGAGGCAGCACTTGAGTTGGGCCTCTGTGGTAAGCTTAATAGTGTGTCCCCGAGATTTCTGTCCACCTGGACTGTGAATGTGACCATAGTTGGAAAGAGGGTCTTTGCACATGTGATCAAGTCAAGATAAGGCCTTGGATTAGGGTGGGCTCTGATCCAATGACCCGTGTGCTTACAGGAAGAGGGAAATCTGGATGAGGATACCCAGGCAAGGAGGCCTCCTGAAGACGAAGGCCAAGATTGGAGGGGTGTGTTTGCAGCAGAGGAATGACAAGAAATGCTGGCTGCCACCAGAAGCTAGGGAGGAGGCAAAGAAGGGCCTTCCCAGAGAGCTTTTGGAGGATAGTGACCTTGATTTGTCAGGCTGGCCTTTAGAACTGGGAGAATAAAATTCTGTTGCTTTAGGTCCCCATTTGGAGTACTTTGCCACAGCAGCCCCAGCAAGCCCCTGTGGCCTGGAGAGAAAACTTGTCAGGAAGGCACCTCTGTCCCTTGGTTGTGGGTGGCCCCTCTCCAAAGGGGCACAGGCTCTTCAGCTTGTTACCAGTAGGTGGCACTCCTGGCTCATGCTCCAGCACTTCTCCAGGTCCTGGGGCAGGCTGAGGGCTGAGGAGTCGTCCCCACCCCCCCCCCCACCCCCCACCCCCCGTGCTGCCTCCCGTGGATCGGCAGGACAGCTGATGTTGGTGGGTGAGCGCTACTACACCCAGCTGGTTTGTCTTCCTCACAAGTCCTCAGGCAGGGCCCGAGCTACCCTCACTCTGCAGGTCACTGTCTCCAAGGTTCAGATAAGACAGGATCTTTTTCCCTTCCAAGGGTGTGTGTGTGCCTCAAAAAATTAATGCTGTTCCATGTAAGGATGTAATGGAGGTGGCAGTGGAGGACACGTCCTGGGATGCAGGACTCAGCTAGGGCCCAGGAGGGCAATGGGTCCCCCCATGCTCCCCATCAGAGTCCCTGCTTAGAAATCCTGGTGTAGTCAGAATGTGTGACCTTACGGGAAATGTCCACAGGAGCATCAGTGTCCTGCACACTCAGGATGGCCTGGCTGGAACTGTTTGGAGACTCAGCCTTGGGCCACCTGGAGCCAATCTCCTGTTTCTGAGGCTTGCTTTAGCCCTCCTGCCCATTCTACACCCTCCCCCCATCTGCAACTCCACTCGATCCACATGCACTGAGAACAAGGAAGGGGGTCTGCCCCCAGGCTGTTCAGGAGGGCAGTTGCTGTACAGGCAAAAGCAGCCCACCCTCCTCCCATGGAATCACTGGGCAGTGCTCTTCCTCTTCCTCTTCTCTCTGGGAAATGAAAATGTTGGCTCCCCAAAGGCCTCCCCTCCTCCCCTCCTCCCATTCTTTATGCGGGCAGTGGGGGGCCAGAGGAGGCAGAGAAGGGGAATGTTTTGTAGTAGAAAGAACACAGAATCTGGGCTCAGGTACGAATTCCAGTCCCAGCCAGACCATTCGCCAGCCATGGTGATCGCGCTTCTCACTGATTTTCGGGGTCTTGGTTGTCAGGTGGTCCCCAGTTAGTGCATCTGTCTTTCATGGAGGTTGTACACAGCAGTCAAGATGACACATGTAAAGGCTCTGACCGAGGGGTGAAAAGCTTGCAGCAGGGAAACTTCTCCAGGTATTTCAGAGGGGTTATTTTTTAGTTGGAGGGGGTACTTGTAAAATGCACATAAAATAAAATTTACCATTTTAATGAAAAGAACACTTTTCCTCTTGTAAAGCTGAAATTCTATCCCCACTCAACACTAATTCCCCATTCCCTTGCCCCCAGCCCCTGGCAACCACCCTTCTGCTGTCTCTGTGGATTTGATGATCCCAGGAACCTCATAGAAATGGAATCGTACCGTATCTTTCTCTCTGGGATGGGCTTATTTCACTTAGCATGGTGTCCCCAGGGCTCATCTATGTTGTAGCCTGTGACAGGACTTCACTGCTTTTTAAGGCTGAAAGATATTTTATTCTGTGCACATACCACATTTTGCATATCCATTCACCTGTCGATGGACATTTGGGCTGCCCCCACCTCTTGGCTACTGTGAATAACGCTGCGATGAGCAGTGGAGCGCAAATATCTCTTGGAGAACCTGCTTTCAATTCTTTGGATATATACCCAGAAGTGGGATTGCTGGATCATATGGTGACGCTATTTTTAATTTTTGAAGAACTGCCAACTGCTTTCCATAGCAGCTGCTCCATTTTACGTTCCCACCAGCAGTGCACAAGGGTTCCAATTTCTCCACATCCTCACCAACACTTTTACTTTCTGGTTTTTTGATAGTGGCCGTCCCTATGGGTGTGAGATGGCACCTCCAGGTGTTTGGAGCATGTGGGGCTTGATGTAGTGACGGGTACTTCTGAAATCACTGAGAAGGCTGGGTGAGAGATCCTTGGCTGGGCCTCTGGGGGCGGGTCTCCGGGTCCCTGCAGAACCAGCCTACAGGGTGGGAGGGTGCTGCTCCTTCCACCACCGCCAGGCGGCAGACAATCAGGGGCAACACTTTAAGCACATCTCCCCTGGGTGCAGGGAGCTGGGATCAGGCCCCGCCCCACAGCTCAGCAGCCCAAGACCAGATGCTGGGATGCTGCTGCAGAAAATCTCATGACCCAATGACCCTGTCAGAGGACACAACACAGCCAAAGCAGCAAGAAGAAGGCCCTCCTCCCTCTGCCTCCTTCACCTCATGCCACATGTTTATTTGATGGACCCTAGCTCCCATCCAGAGCCAAGCTGCAAGGGAGGCTGGCAAATGCAGTCTTTTAGCTGTCTGGCCTCTACAGGCCGGGAAGGCATATGAAGAGTGGGAAGCGATGCAGAGGGCCACACACCAGGCCGGTTCAGCAGGGGCTCGGCCCGATCAACACTGTTAACGTTCCTGGAAATGTGAGGCCGGGAAGGGCTCCCCATCAGTCACACCCACCTGCAGGATCCCTCCTGCCAAAGGCCTTTGCCAGGGTCATTCCTTCCTTCTCGAATGTTCCTCCCCACCCTCTCTACCTCTACATATCAAGTTAACTTTTACTCAGCTAAAAAATGCCACTTTCTCATAGCATCTTTATTCTTAGTAGATGAAAGTTGGAACAGCCCGAAATTCCATCAAAAGGAGAATACATCAACAACTGATGGTGTACTTCATGCAATGGGAGGTTATAGAGCAATGAAAAAGCACAGCTTACTACCACACGCCACGACGTGCATGCATCTCATGGACATGATTGTCAGTGGAAGAAGCCAGACACAGATGAGCACACCCCATATGGTTCCATTCATATGGAGCTCAAAAAGAAGAGAAATTAATCCAAGGCAAACATCTGAGAAGAATGGTTTCTTTGGGGGGTAAGTACCAGCTGGCCTGGGGTGGGGGGGCATAGGGAACCTTCAAGGGGAAATGTTCTCTCTTGGTCACGATGGTGGTGGCATGGTGGTACACACTGGTAAGTTCACCAAGCTGTCTACTTAAGGGTGCATAGTTTGTACAATAACAAAAGTAAAAATAAAACAAAGTATTTTCTCTAGGAAACCTTTGCCCAGACTAGAACAAACATCCCCATTGTGAGCTGTTGGAGTTCTGTGCAGCCCTCCCTCCTTGGGGGCTCTGGCCACTCCTGTGACAGGTGATGCTGGCAGCCTGCTCCCCTGCTAGACCATAAGCTCCGCGTGGGAGGTCTCTCTGTCTTGCCAGCGCCTGCTTCTTAAGGACCCTCTCTAAGCGTGGGTACCCATCATCGTAGAATAAGCCCACTCTCTGACATCAGGAATGTGGGCTTGTGCTTGCAACGTGAGCTCTAAACCCAGATCGGGGAGAGAATAAGCAGATCTGCAACTGATTAATCCTGCAGCCGTCCAGCTGAGCTGAGAAGCCAGGGAAGGCAGGTTTCCGAAACAGAACCACCTACGCCTGTCACTCTTCTGAAAATGTCCCACGTTCAAATATCTTTTAAAAAAATTAAAAAGAAAGAAAGAAACAAAGAAAAAGAAACTTCTTTTCACCTTCAAACCTCTGTACTTATGATCTTTAAGATCATGCACACGTAATATTTATGTAACTGTATTCATGTGACATGTAAATACTTCAAAGCAGCCTAGTGCATTCAGAAGCAGAGAATGTGCTCATGTTGAGGAGGAGGAAGAAGTGAAGGCTTGCAGTGCCTGGTTTGTCTGCAGCTCAGCAGTCCAAGAAGACCCGAGGGAAATGACAGTGACAGCTCAGGAGTCGCATTACCTGGGCCCCGGCTCCTCCACGCCAATAGGATTTTCATTGCCATCCAGATGGTAGAACCAGGCTAGTGGAGAGGTAGACATGGACTCAGTAGAGAGACAAGCTTTCAAATGATTAGAGAAGTGATCTTGATAGGTAGTGAGCCCCCTGTCCCTGAAGGTATGCAAGTGGAAACTAAAAGTCTCTCATCAGTGAGGGATACTGTGAGACAGGTAGAGGGTGAGGGGCCAGAAAGAAGGCCTCTGTGAGGATCTCAGAGGCTCGGGAACCTTGTACCTACATCCTCTTGAAACGTTTCATTGTCACCAAGGGAATGACACTAGTCAGGCTGCCTGCAGCTATATTAAGTGCTGGAAAGCAGGAGTCAGGAGGGACCTTGCAAGGATGGTTTCCTGTCCCCAGATGACAGCACACAGGTGACTCTGGCTTCTGCTGGGTGGTACCCTCTTCCTGAGGGCTCAGCCTCACCCTCTGAACAGGTGGCACCACAGTTGTGCTGAGGAATGTGGGTTGTGGAGCCCACCTTCTGCAGAGTAAACCCCTGGAACAAGGGTTCAGGGGTAAGGACTTGATCTGGAAGGTGCTGTCGGGGAGCAGGCACACAGGGCAGGGCAGGGAAGGAACCAGTGAATTGTGTGCCATCATGGCCATCACCGCCTGGCTCCTGGGGCTTGGGCCTGTCGTGGAGCCCTGGGAGAGAGCGTGGACAATGCCCCCCAAGTGAAAGGCAGAGCTGGGGTTGCTATCCACCAATCCCGCACCCCTCGTGGCTGAGAACTGCTTCCTGGGCAGTGACTCCCTGGCCCCCTAGCTGTTTCTGCCCACCTGCTTTTGCAGCTGGAAAAAGCCCTGAGAAGCGGTCGCAAGTGTTCCCTGCCTTTGGCATGAAGAGATGGGTCCTGTGGGGGGAGGGGGAGGGCAGGGCACCCACGGTGTCCACTGCTGCCACCTAGTAGCTGGGGGACCAGGCAGTTACTCTGCCTCTCTGTGCATCTGCATCCCCTCGAGTTAGGAAGCCTACCTGAGCTCATTGAAGGGACAGGGCCAAGAACTGCCTGACGCCTGGTCAGGCTCGCGGAATCCGGGGGGCTCCCCATAGTAGCCCCGTTCCGTCCCATTTCACAGAGAAGGAAACCAAGGACAGAGTGGGTAGGCCTGGGGCTGCATCACACAGCACAGGGGCCAGAGGTGGGCCCGCGCGACCTGGGCTCCATGCTCACACGACTCCCGACCAGCAGCGGCTGCCACCGAAAGCACCTCCCTCCCGCTCGCCACAGTCCCCCACATCCAGCAGGGTCCCCTGTCACAGCACTGACCAGCATCCTTGAGGGCCTCCCCTGCTTGTGGCCCCCATGCTGGGCTGGGCTCCCCTTGAGGGCCCATGGGGCGCAGCTAGCTGTGGGCAGCCCTGGGCTGGGCAGGAAGCCAGAAGAGGGAGAGAACTCGGGGAGTGGGGGTGCTGGGAGCCTGGCGAGCGCCCCTCCACCCAGCCTACTGCCGTGGCCAGGAGTCCGGCTACAGACCCCTGGTGGTCCTGGCCTCACCCATGTCAGCGCCGGGCAGCTGCTAGGCTCCTCTCTGGCTGGACATTGCCCAGAACACTGGGAAGCAATCCCCCAAGAACAGCTTGTCACCTGACACGAGAAGGCCAAGGACTCCCTCAGAACAGAACATTCCCTCACACATTTGCTCCTTCCTTCCTTTGCTCAACCATTGTGCTCAGCCCTTAGTGGGTGCTGGGCCTGGGGCTCTCCTGCACCCCCCACCAGCACGTAGCCTGGGGCACATGGGCAGGACGCACAGCAGGGCCCGAGAGCCCCTGGGCCACCAGGGGCTGGTGAATGAGCCACATGGCTGGGGTGGGGGATGAGATGAGAAAATCTGTAGAAAATGCTCTCCGACACGGCACCCAGGCCATCCTTAGCACTCGAGAACTGTTAGCTCCCATCTTATTGTCCTTAGTTATGTGCAAGAAAGCCAGGGCCACCTGTCACGGATGCATCCGCATGGGTGAGGTGTGGCCAGGCCAGGGGGGAGGGCTGCACTCTGAGGGAAAGGGACCCCGAGCGGGGAAGCCTAGAGGGAAGCATCTGGGAGCCTTCCCCAAGGCCAGGGAGGAAGGGCCATCCACCTCCAGACAAGTCCCGCCAACACCCACATGCTCATCCTCATCCACCCTGGGGGCGGGGGGGTTACTATGTGCCGGGCACCCCCACTTCCGAGACACCTTCTTGCATAGTATGGAAAGGAAGCAGAGGCCCAGAGAGCTCCGTTAACTTGCCCAAGGTCACACAGGCAGCAAGCAGCACCACCCTGGTGAGGCTGGCATGTGTGAGGGCTCCGAGCCCTGGATGCCTGTGCACCAGCTGGCTGCCCTCGAGCTCCCGCCTTGTGACAGAAGCCACTGCTCTGAGGCCTCCGCCAGAGCCCCCTTCTTGAGCTGTAGGCTGTGTCATTCAGTGAGTCACCTGCTTCGCTCCGAGGAGAAGTGGGTCCCGGCCTGGTTAACGCTGGGGTCAAACCACAGACCTCTTCGGCCCATCTTTGCCTGGACCTCCCTTGGTGGGACCTCACCACCCACCTTCCAGGAGCCCGCTCCCCAGGTGGCTCAGAGTCTCCAGACCCAGCTGCCCGGATTCCATCAGAGATGGCGAGCTCGCAGAGGAGAAATGGCCAGATGAGTCCGAGGCTCAGCCTGGGAGCTGGTGACACGCAGGAGCACCAGCAGCAGGCAGCCTCCCCTCTGGAGGCCCGAGGCCCAGGCCTTGCATGCAGGAGGCATGCAGCCAAGGCCTGTCAAGCTATTGAACAACCAAGGAAGGAATTAGAAGCTTTAGTGGCAACCTGGGCTTTTGTGGCACTCAGGTCTGGGTTAGAG
The DNA here is from genome assembly GCF_048164855.1 of Canis lupus baileyi. Taxonomy (NCBI): domain Eukaryota; kingdom Metazoa; phylum Chordata; class Mammalia; order Carnivora; family Canidae; genus Canis; species Canis lupus. The sequence goes on from NC_132840.1 coordinate 46,648,547, forward strand.
CCCCAGCTCTGACCCTTGACCAGGTCACTCTCCTTCCTTGAGCCTCAGATTCTCCATCTGACCTCTCAGGAGTGTTGGGAATGTAAATAGGGCACATAAGGCACCTGTTCCCCCACCCTTACCCCCCACACCGCCCAGCTTCCCTGCAGCCACCTACTTTTGCACCCTTCCCCAGAGGACACCCTGGGGCTCCCGGAGCCACTTCTCCCTACAGGCAGGGCTGGGCGTGCCTGGGAGCTGCCTCTCCTCCACCCCTGCCCCAGTGACACTCAACTAATGAGTGACAAGCACAGAAGTCTGAAAGCCCCACTCCCCTCCCTTGAAGGGACTTTCTCTTAGGCTGAAACCGGGGCTTCTGAATAAACCACGGGCACACAAATATTTGTCTCCGGGGCTCACTTGCAGAACCAGCCTAAGATTCATGCATAAATCTCCTCCCTCCCCGTCTCACAAAGCGTGGGACCACCTGACCTTACCATGTAATAGTACCTTTTCTTATCTCGGCAAGCACCTGCAGTGATTAGGCTCTAGTGTTCTTAAGGAAAGGCCTGTGCCCCCTTCCCAAGGGTACACTGCGTGTCTATGATGAAGGAAGAGAACCAGAAACACGAGCAAAGCCCCTGTTGTTAAAGCATTTTGTTTCAGAAACCAAGCTGACTTGCTTTTAGCAATTGCAAACATCAGAGGCATCCTTATCTTTCAATATCCCAAATAAGGTAAAAGGAAACTGGGATTGGATGATGAGCAAGAGCTTGCTCAGAGTGAGTAGGTGAGTAGCCAGGAGACTTCATTTCGCACTTCCCAAGCGTATAAAGGTGGCTGATGAGATATAAGCAGAAGTCGCAGGGCAGGTCTTCCAGGAAAGCTCCCAAAAATCCAGTGTGTATCCTTTTTGTTTTCTTCCTTCTTCTTCCTGTCTGGAATATATGTATGATGGCTGGCACTCCAGTAGCCATTTTGTGACCTTGAGGATGGAGTCAAACTCTATAATAGAGCAGAAAGGAAGGAGGATTGAGAGTGCCTGATGATGCTCTAGAACCACCCTACCAATCAGGGAATCCCTGACTTCTGCGACCTGTGAAAATAAACTTCTATTTTATCTAAGCCACTATTTTCCAGGTCTCTGCTACTGGCAGCTGGGTACAACTTCTAACTAATATAGTTATAACCAGGCCTACAAGTTTGGTGCTAAGTGAAACAATAGGATTCTCTCTTCCCAGCTTCTCCCTCAACAGGGCCACCTGGTCCTGCTCACAGAGGTTTGACTGCAAGGGGCAGATGACCCTTTTATGTCACTTTTATATACACTCACCCTAGGGCCCAGATCTTCTTAGGACAATTGGAGAATTCCACCTTCTGGCATAGGACCAGTGTGGGGACAGGTAACACCTGGGTACTTCCTGGTATTGCAGAGAATAAGGACTCTGGGATCAAAGGGAAAGTACATATGATAATTCTGTAACTTGATAGATATTGCCAAGTTGCCCACCAAAAACATTGCTCCAATTCATAGTCTCCCCCACAGGGTTCTTTCCCCACATCCTTGGCAATACTGGGTATACGCTTTTAAATCTGTGCCAGCCTGATGGGCAGAGTAGCACCTTGTCACTTTGCTTCCTGCCTCTTTGATCCAGGATTACACGTTTGACGTTTTGTTGGATGGCCGTGGGCACTTCTGCACGTGGCCTTTTTGTCCTTTTCCGAATTGCTATCTGTTTGCTTTCTTCTTGCTGATTTGTAAGGTCTCTTAACATAATGGATTTTAACCCTTCGTCATGGTCGATAGGTTGTAAATACTTTTCTCAGCTGATCATTTTACTTTCAGCCGGGTGGAGGGGGATTTGTGTGTCTGTTTTGTTTGGTGTTGGTACTTGGAAGGTTTTCATGTTGATGTAAGCAGATCTGTCCTTCTTTTCCTTTGTCATTTCTGGTTTCTATGTTAGGAAATCCCCCTCTTAAGCTCCATTCCTTGGCCTCCCTCTTCAGACTGACCTGCTGTTCTTTCCAGATTTGACTCTCCTTCCGTCCCAGTCTCTCTGGTCTTTTGTGTGAAACCAGGTAGCCATCCTCTCACCCCTGTCCCCATAAGAGCAAATTCCAAGTACCCCTTTGCCTTGCTCACGACCCCATCCAGGACTTCTACCTCCACTGTCCCCATCCACTTCCCTGACATGCCCCTCTCACATTCCTCCTTCCTGAAACCTCGAGAATGTGGCCCAGTTATAGCTCTCTGATCTGACAGCAACACCTTTCTTAAGTACAATCAACACAGCTGCTTATCGCCATCCTTTGCCAGGTGGGGCACACTCCCAGCTCAGCCCCTCCGAGTCTGCATAAAGGCCAGCATTTCTACCAAGAGGGAATCATCCAGATGATTCTGGAACAATCTAGAGTCATCTGTGGCTTCCTCCAGTTCTGCTCCTGCTGGTGCCTCCTCCTTGCCTCTCAGACCAAACTCCCTCATGTCTGTCCCTGTGGCCTGAGCCACCTGCAGCTCCTCACTGACCCATCCACTACCTGCTCTTGAGCCTCATGCCGCACATCACATACACACTGTTTGTCACATGCTCTCACAGCATTCACAGACCAGGGCTGCAGGGAAGGACACAACACAAGCCCCTACAGCAGGCTCTGGTTGTGCTGTAAACAAACAGGCCATTAGGAGGCTGCGGTCCTTGCCTCCTGGCTAAAGCAGGGAGAGTAGGGGTCCTAAGTGGCTGTGAAAATATCTCCGCAGATGGAGCTGCTGTCGGGAAAATAAGAGTCACTGTTAGCAAACCCCATCCGGCTGAGTGGGCTTTGAGGGGGGCACACGCTGCCCTGGGTGCCAGCCCTAGCAGGCTCCTTGATAGTAGTCCTGGCTCCCAGCACTGGGACCGGCAGGATGTCCATGCCATCGAAGCCTGCTGATGGCCGGGAGCAGATGTTTCCCTCTGTGCCCTCCATGGGCTCAGGAAGCCCCCACCCTGCAGGTGGCAGGAAGGGGGCCCAGCGGCTGGGGCAGGTCTGCTTCTAACTTTCCATTCCTGTTTTCATTGGCAAAGGGCTCCAGCCAACGTGGCAGAGGAACTTCACTTTCAGGTGAACCAGCAGAAGGCCGGCTCATAGCTGCTTTGCTGTCTGCTTGGGTCAACGCACATTTACTGAATGCCTACTGAATCTTCGTGTCCACCCGGGAGATTTCATTGGGTGCCTCCTAGGTGTGAGGCACCCTTCTGTGTGCTGGGGATGCAGCCTTGAACTAAGATGTCAGTTTGAGTCTTCTGAGCAGCTGGTGGCAAAACAGACTTGGGATTGCAAGAAATGTGTTGGGGGCCTGCCAGTGATAAGTGGAGAGGGAGCATGTGCAGGATGGGAGTGGCCCCAGCCCGCAAAGGAGGCTGGCAGGGGTCAGCAGGGAGCCTTGGCCAGCCTGCCCGGCACTCCAGATCAAGGTGTGCCTCGGAGGAGGTTCCTAAATGTGCCAAGGCTGGAGGCTGACAGCTGGCTGCACTTCCTGTGGCCGCTTCTCCCTGGAGGGATGATTGGAGCCACACACCTTGCCTCCATGGCTGCTAAGCAAGGTGGGATGCAGCTGACACCCTGTCGGGGAGTGCAGGGGCGACCGATCCACCACACAGCAACTGCATGCCCTTTCCAGTACACAGACTCAGTGAGTGTCTTAAAAGAAGGAAACGTGCCTCTTCTCTACTTCCTTTCCCATGTGACCAAGGACATTCAGGGGTATGTTGAGCCATGGGCAAGGGGAACCCCCCGGGGATGGCCGAAGAGGAGCCTGGGTTCCAAACGACTGGGCGGAGCAGAGTCACCATGCCAGCCCTGCGCAGCCTACCTCCAGACTGCATGTGGGAGACATGGGTTTCCATCTGTTTGAGGCACTGTTTTTACATGCAACTGAAAGTACATCCCAAATGCCAGGTTCCATTCTTCTTGTCCACAATAGGACTCTGTCTGACAAACAGTGCCTGGAAAAAGATTTAATCAGCCTGCCAGCCCCAGCCCTCAGCACAGAGCTTAGTTGGGGTGGGGTGGGGTGGGGGAAACGAGGCAGAGGGAGGAACTCCTTTGGGGGCACACAATGACTTTTCCACTGGTAAAATATACATAGCACAAAATTTACCATTTTAAACATTTTAAGTGTATAGCTCAGTGGCATTCGGTAGCTTAGCATTGTTGAGCAAGCACCTCCACCATCCATCCCCAGAATGTTTTCATCTTCCAAAACTGAAACTCTGTATGTATTCAACACTAACTGCCCCTTCGGCTCCCCCCAGATCCAACCCAACATTCTGTCTCTGAGTTGATGACTGGGTACCTCATGTAAATGGAATCATGCAGTATTTGTTCTTCTGTATCTGGCTTATTTCACTTGACTGAATGTCCTCAAGGTTCACCCATGTTGTAACATGCATCACAATTTCCTTCCTTTTTAAAAAAAATTTTTTTTGACAATTTTATTTTTAAGTAACCTCCACACCCAACATGGGGCTCGAACCTAAACCCTGAGATCAAGAGTCACATGCTCCAGAGAGCAAGTCAGCCAGGCATCCCAGAATTTCCTTCCTTTTTAAGGCTGAATATATTCCATTGCATGGACAGACCACATTTTGTCTATTCACTCGTCTGTCCGTGACACTTGGTCATTTCTATCTTTGGCTGTGGTGAATAATGCTGCTATGAACTTGGGTATGCCAATATCTATTCAAGTCCCTGTTTTTAATTCTTTTCGGAAGAATTACTGGAAATGGAATCACTGGATAGTAGGTTAATTGCACACATGACTTCTTAACAAGTTTTTGACATGCTTTCCCAGCATGATGGCTGTAATAGTAAATTAAAAAGACGGGGCGCCTGGGTGGCTCAGTCAGTTGAACGTCCAACTGTTGATCTTGGCTCAGGTCTTGATCTCATGGTCGTGAGTTCAAGCCCTGCATTGGGCGTGGAGCCCACGACAACAACGACGATGATGACTACTACTCCTACCACTACTATTACTACTAAATTGAGAAGACAACAGTATCAGGGAAGTGCTGAGAGCAAGGCCGTTAGACTCCTAGAGAAGGTTAGCCAAGGGCAGCTCTTACAATGCACTCACCTCGTCTACCGACATAGGTAGGCCCTCGCCACGCTAGCTCCAGCAGCCCTCAGCCTCTGGCCACCTCCCCAACCCCCACAGGTTACAGGACACCACTGGGTCCTCTTTGCCCAGTTTGTCAGCCAGCATGACCACTCCGTGCACAGGGCTGATGTCATCTGGGGCCAGCAGTGAAATGACACAATGACACCTGCTGTTACTGAGCCTGGCTCTGCTCTGCCCTCCATGGGGTGGGGGCACTCATGCGGTTGTCACAGGTGAATGACCGTAGGTGACTTGCTTCACCCCCTGACTTTGGAACATAAAGCCACAGTGGGGGTCTGCGTGTGGGGAGTATTTCCTAGAAGAGTTGTGCCCTTCTTCCTATTTTCAAGCTTTATCGCTCAAAAGCAAACAAACCCAAGCAGAAGCTAAATGTGGCACCCACTGTGGCACCTTCTGTTCTCACATGCAGACCAGCCCTTCCCAGGAGCCTGTGGCTGGGAGTGAGTTCTAGCTCTGCCCTCACTGGGCTACTGGAAGGCTGACTGGATTGACACTCAAGGATCCACAGCACTGGGCTCCAATGGGTCCCATAGCCTAACTCTCTCTTCTTGTTGAGATGCTGCAAAGTGCACCGACGTAGCCGTACCACTCATCAGCCATATTCTCGATGGAGATGTAGACCATTTCCAGAGGAGCCAGGAGGGTTCTCCACGTGCTCCTCTCAGCCAGCACCACCCCATACCGCCTCCAGGGAAGCCACCGCCCTGATCCCATCCCTACTGATGGATGAGTTTTGCCTACTCTCGGGAACTTCCTAGAGATGGAACCATGCAGTTTGTGCTGTCTCTGGGTCCGGATCCTCTAGCCCCCCTGTGAGGTTTGTCTAAGTCGTTGCATGCAAGAGGAGTTTGTTCTATTCCTTCTCTGGACAGTATCCCAAAGTGTCAAGTCCGCTGCTGGAGAATGCTCGCTTCGGGTTTTTATAGAAGGAATAGCCTCCTTGGTTGGACGTCAGCATTGGTTTCTCCTGGGTGCCTGTCCCTGTCCCGTGCTTTCCAACTCTGGCTGCAGAGCCCTCTAAGGGCATAGCGTTTCTCCCTGTCTCTCTCCAGTCTCTGGGGCCTGCGGTCAGCCCTTGCTTGCAGCCTGAGTCCCAGCTGAGGGAGCTGTTTTTCCAGCTCAGCAGAGAGTTGGCTAGTCCTGTCCTCTGGGGCCAAGCCAGGCCAGAGCTCTGGGTGCTGTGACCCAGAAGGCCTCAGACATGTGGTTTTATTGGCCTGGGGACTGAGGCTGACGGCATTCTGTTGCCGTCATCTCTTGGGGGCTGGGGGCCTTGGCACAGGGACCCCTGCTCTGCACATAGGCTCCTTCCCATGACAGCAAGGGACCCTCCCTGGCCTGATTTTCAAACACGGGAAAAGTTTCTAAAATGCTGGACAGCTGGCTGCTTTTCAAGCAAGGGTAGCAGAGGTTTGTGTGAAGCAGTGGGTGGAGTTGTCTTTGTGCCAACAGGAGGGTCATCCTGGAGGTCAGGTGATGGGGGACAGAGGTAGGGCGAAGATACAACTTCAAGTTCTAGGCCACATTCCAGAGGCCAGGAGGTGAGTGACTCCAACTGGGCAGTCAGTGTGGGTCTGGCCTCTTCAAGCCACCCCAACTTGGATGTCCACTTTGGGCTCAAGCTGTCCTGGCTCCTCCACATAGACCAGAGAGATCCCCAGGAATCCAGGAATGAGGGGCAGGCTGAGAAGACAGGGTGAGTGACACCAGGGCCCCTCCCCTACTGAGTCACAGGAAGGGAATGGAAACAGGGCGTGGGCCTTCTCAGGACCTCACCTGGCTGTGAGGTGAGTCCCACCTGCCAAACCCTGGGAGGGCTCTCTTTGGGGGCTGAAGTCCCTGCTGCCTCCACCCAAGGAGGGTGGAGAGTTGCTGGGAGACCAGGAAATTGAGTTAGCCATGGAGCAGGACTCTCCAGCCCAAGCCCAGGATGCTGGGAGGCATCTCTCAAAGGAAGTTGCGAAATCTTCCTTGGGACTAATTTGGGTTTTGGTTCAGGGCCAAGCAGCCTATCTTTATGGCTCTGAGAATGTTTTCAAGTAGTAGACATTCCTTCCAAGACATTGCTCAGTGAACACTAAATGCCTCGGTCCCTCACCCTGCCTTCCCTGGGGGGGGAGGGGGGAGCCTGCTCAATCACTCCCACAAGCTTTCAGATTTGAGAAGGAAGTGATTGGCAACAAAGAGGACCAAGGCCTGATTTTCTTAATATACAAATAATGGTGGCCTTTGTTGAGTGTTCAGTGCACGGGGGAAATGGTTCCAAGCACTATGTGTGCATTAGCTCCTGCGATGCTCATAATAACCCCTTTCACAGAGAATGAAACTGAGGCACGCTAGGGGGAAGTGCCCCACCAGCAAGCAGCAGAACTGGAGCTTGACCCTGGCAGTGGGGTGGCACCCTAGCCAGCAGGGCAGAACGTTTTCCCTGTGCTGTTCCAGCTCCTCACAAACATCAACTCACATTCATCCTCACAACCACCCAGAATGGATAGGAAAACATTCCATGACACACAGAGAAAGGACACAAATAGAGCAAGGGGAGAGGACGCAAACAGATGATCCTCAGGAGAAAAAAACCCAAAAACCTATTATATTCATAATCAAAGAAATCAACAATATCCACTGGGGATGTCTTCAGTTGGTAAATGTTTTAATGATTTATAGTAATTCCAAACTTGCCAGAGAGCTGTTGAGCAGGTGCCCCGCTGCTGGTGGGCGTGTCCATTGGTACAACCTTTCTGGAATGCTGGAAGGCCGCTTGGCAGGACCTACCAAATACCTTTAAAAGCCAGCAGTCCTCCCCTCTGTTCTCCTTCCTTCGGATCTTCCTGAAGAGACAGATCAGAGGTGCACAGAGATGAACATATAAAGCTGTTCAGGGGTGCCTGGCCAGTTCACTCCCAAGAGCAGTCAGCTCTTGATTTCAGGGCTGTGAGTTCAAGACCCACGTGGGCTGTAGAGATTACTTAAATTAAAACTTAAAGCTGTTTGGTGTGGTATCATTTACACTGGTGAAAAGGCAGGAAAAAAACAAACTCCAACAAAGGGGAAGAGCTAAAGAAATTATGGACAGATTTACTAAGGAGTGATATTTTTAAAAAGTGACATTTTGGAGGGAATTTTTGAAACACAGGAAAATGCCCGTGATGTAACATTACATAAAGAGGGCAAAATACAAAACTGTGTATTTTGAAAGAGGGGGATGTGTTTGCCCACGAGCTGGTTAAAGAGTCTTGAACAACAGTTGACCCTCGAACAACACAGATTTAAACTGTAACAGGTCCACTTATATGCAGATTTTTCTGAGAATAAATACAGCCCGGTACCATTAATGTATTTTCTGTTCTTATGATCTTCTTAATATCATTTTCTTTTCTCTGCCTTACTTTATTGTGAGAATATAGTATATAATACAGACACACAGTATGTGTTAACCAACTATTTATGTTTTTCATAAGGCTTTTGGTCAATGGTAGGCTGTTAGTACTTAATTTGGGGGGAATTCAAAAGTTATACATGGGTTTTCGCCTGCACAGGTGGTGACTCGTGAACCCCAGCAGGTTGGGGCCAACTCTAATATGTAATTTCTGAGTGATATTTCTGTGTGAGTATCCTGTTCCCCCGCCAAGCTTTTCCTCACAGTGGAGCATCTGTCCAACGCCTGAATCAGTTACTATTACAATGGTTACAAGTATGTAACTACTTTTAAACTTTAAGGTAAAACTTACTTTTAGAAAATTCATGATTTTTCACTTAAACAAAAAGATGGGGGATAGATGAAACAAGATTGGAAAAATGTTGCCAGTTGCTGAGGCTGAGTGATAGGTGCTCTGGGATAACTATATAATTCTCTCCACTTTTGTGCATTTGAAAATTTCCTTATTAGAAGTGTTTTTTTAAATATTTTATTGATTGATTGATTTACTTACTTATTTACTTATTTATTTGACACAGAGAGAGCACAAGCAGTCAGAGCGGCAGGCAGAGAGAGGCACAGAGGGAGAGAGAGAAGCAACTCCCCGCTGAGCAGGGATCCAGACATGGGGCTCAATCCCAGGACCCCAGGGTCATGAGCTGAGCCGAAGGCAGATTTATAACCGACTGAGCCACCCAGGTGTTCTTAAAGTACCTTTTTTAAAAAGTAATTTCAGTCTAACATTCACGCTGCCCAGGGTTTCAGGAGAGCACACTGCTGTCTTCAACTTAATTTGAAATGCATCAAAAAATCAGGTAAATGGATGGACAAATAGAGGCTGGGTGAGGGATGGAGCCGTGAGTACATGAACAGAGGAAACGTGAACTGCAGAATCTAGGTGGTGAGTACGTGGGAGTTCTCTGTATGATTCTCACAACTGCTCTGGATGTTTGGAATTTGCCATCATAAAATGTTGGGGAAAGTGATTATTTCTCTGTGGCAGGTTATTTTATCTTTCTGTTGTATTTTTCTGTGTCTTTAAAACCAAGAACCAAGATAAAGAACATAAGTTGCTTTGTTTTTTATATTCATACTCAATGCTCTGGAATTCAGAGCTCTAAGAGGTGGCTGCCCAAGGGATCTGCCCCTAAGCAAGGGAGGAACAGGCTGTCCTCCCGGGAGGGCACAGGGTTCCGGCTTAGGATAGCCTCCACAGAGAGAAACACAGGGTTCCTCAGGAGTGGAGGGCGGGTACCCCTTTGAAGAGGAATGGCTCCTTCCCTCCTCCCTCACTCACTTCCCCAGATGCCACGTCACTTCTTGGCCAATTGACACTCAACTTGCAGGGAGCTGCTATCCATGCAGGGCACAGGTCTGGGGTCCTCTGTCCTCCTCATTCCTTCTTCTGCTCCCTGCCCTGTACTCCCAGGAAAGAGTCTAGTCAGGAAGAGTGGGACTTGTGGAGAAGGAAAGAGCAGAAAGGGAGAAGAGGATCGTGTGAACATCTTGATGTAGGCCTAGCTCCTGGCCAGAGCTCTGGTGCTTTCTGCCTCCTGGTTCCTGAAGTCGGAATTAGGCCCCTCCTTTTCCCTATTTTTATTGAGTCTGTACTGAGTCCCACAGGTGGGTTCAAATCCCAGTCTCACCACTCCCTTGTGACCCTTGACAAGCGTCTTCCTCTTTCTGAGCCTTCATTTACCCATCTGGAAAATGGGGCTATCTTGAGAAGCGAAGGAGATCATCCACAAGAGGCTTCTGCAGAGGACTCAACAATCACTGTCCTTCACTCATCTGAAGCCTCTTCCATGGCAGCTACTCTTCTAGAGAGAGGAACAGTGGGGAACAACACACAGTCCTGGCTCTTTCACAGCTTACAATCCAGTGATATTTATTATCGGTCAATGTAGTCAAACGTGCTTGACTTACTCATAGGTTCTGGGATTGAGTATAAGACCCTGAACGCAGAAAAGCAGTGGAACAAATGGAAAGTGCTAAGAACATCTATTCAGATCCTGTGCAGATGCCAGGGACGCTCAGGGGAGTCCAGGTGCCTGATTATGGGGACGCTCAGGACAAGAGGAACCCAGATTCCTTCTAGGAGCCGTACAACAGGGTCTCCAGGAGAACGAGAAGGTCAAATGCAGGACAACTTTGTCCCCTTGTCCCCTCGGGAGCTAGTGTTCCTTTTAGGGACCCCTGCCAAAGCACAACTACATATTTCTTAAAAAAAAAAAAAAAAAAAAAGATTTTATTTATTCATTCATGAGAGACACAGAGAGAGGGGCAGAGACACAAGCAGAGGGAGAAGCAGGCTCTATGCAGGGAGCCCTATGCAGGACTCGATCTCAGGACTCCAGGATCACACTCTGGGCTGAAGGCAGGGGCTCAACTGCTGAGCCACCTAGGTGTCCCCTGCATATTCAAGAACTACATATTTCTTGATTTCTCGAAATCTCCCTGGACCCTCAGCTTCTCCTGAGCTGGCCTTGGTTTTTCCAGCCCCACTGAGAGAAGCACACAGAGTGCTCGTTCAACCAAGGTGCAGGGTTCTCTCAGGCCGGAGTAGCTGTAGAGTGTTGGTGGCCTCTGGTGGCTCTGTGGTATGGACCCCACCCCCTGGCCTGGGCATATTCTATGTAAAACTTGGCACAAGGAAAATTATTTAACTGCAGTGTGTTAAGACCACAGTCTCCAGGCAATCTATCTTCTCTTTCACTGTTCCCTGGGCACAGGGTGGCGCTGGAGTGGCCACAGGCATTTGATAAGCATGGCTACTACAGGGAGACAAGCTGGAGCTAGGGTTTCTCTGGGCTGAGTAGGCTATATTTATACAGTTCATGGGTACCTCTTTGTGTAGATAAGCTGTTTCTAGGCATCTCAGTGTGGGATTGGCTTCCAGGAACCCTCTTTCCTCCCAGGGCAGACTCACCTGCCTGGCATCAGTACATGGAAGGTCAAGACCGAGGATGGAATCCCGGGGTTCCAGGTGGCACGTGGGCCAGGGAGGAGAAGCAGGGTTGCAGTGCAAGGAGTCTCACTAGTAAAGTATGCCAAGTATACCAATAGTCTATCTACTCTCTCCCACACCCTCCCACGGTCCCTGCGAAGTCGGAAGGCAGTAGATTGCTTGCCACAGTGGGGCTGGGGGCACCTTTCCCAGTGACAGGTGGCCTTCCCACCTCTGCAAACATGGCCAGACCTCGAATGTCCTATTTCTTTTTTTTTTTTTTTTTTTTTGAATGTCCTATTTCTTATCCTCAGATTTACTCCTGAGAGTGGGATGTGTGTTTCTGAAGGAAACACTGCAAAGTAGAGAATCTTTTGGAAAAGTGAAGGAACTTTCCCTATTTGCCTGCTCTGAAAAATGCAGATTTTCCTTGCACGTGGAACTTTCACACTCAGCACATGACACTGTTTTCAATTTAATTGTGGATAGAAGTTTGGCAGTGGAGACGGACTTCAAAACGAAGGCTTCAAAGCCACTTGTACTTCCTACACAAGACCTGGGGCAAGTTGCTTAGCTCTGGGAGCCTCAGTTCTCCTACCTGTAAAATGGGAATAATCATAATACCTACACTGTAAGGTTGTCTGGGGATCAGACAGGGTAATGCATTTATGGTGCGCAACTCCGGGCTTGGTACATAGACGTTGCTCAGTATGTGTTAGCTTTTTGCTAATATTATTTTTAGTATTTTTGTTAATAATACTCCTAACACCACTGTAAGGACAGAGTTAACACATTATAAGCCCTTCATGCATGGGGGAAGGCAGGGAAGATATAAGAGCAGGTGAAGAGAGGAGATGTCTCAGTCACAGTTCCCAGAAGCAGATCCTGATTTATGTGGCAGCAATGTATGAAGGAAGTGCATCCTGGGGAGAGTGGTAAAGGAAGGGAGGAAGCAAACAGAGGAGGGAAGAAGCCAGGAAAGGCTCTGAGCCCAGGCAGAGAACTCCCAAGGGCAGCTCACCCTGACCCAGAGGGGACTGAACCACACATCCCAGCTTTCCTCGACCTGAGATAGGATGCTAGGCTTTCACTCTCCCCACCCTATTCGTCACCACTGAAGGGTCATCTTGGGAGGACACTTCTCTGCAAGAAAAGACAAATAGCTCCAGTAGGTGGAAAACAGGCCCCTCTGAAAAATCTCAGGCATGGACAGTTAGAAGCCAAAGCACACTCAGGCCAGGGCAGGGGTGCAGGGGTGCATGGAAACAGCCTTGGGAAAGGACCTGGGCAGAACACAAAACAGGAGCTGCTCCAGGACAAAGATGCAGATCCAGAATGAAGAGACAAAAAACAGGCTTTAACAGATGTGCATGCATACACAATACTCTGTCCTTGGAGCCTGTTCTTTTCACTTAATAGTTTGCGCAAGAGATCATCCCAGAGTGTAGAGAGATGCCTTGTTCTCTTTTTAACACCCTAGTGTTCACTGAGTGGGTATATTATCATGGAACTCATTGTCCTCTAATGAGTATTTCGCTTGTTTCCAATCTCCCACTATTACAAAGAAAAAAAAAAAGCTACAGTAAATATCCTTGTGCTGATATCAACTTGTACATATCCAAAAGTCCTTGTAGGATAAGTTCTTAGGAGGGAGCTTTCAGGCCAAAAGGCATGTGCATTTTAAAATATTTGATAGTGGCTGTACCAGTTTACACTCCCACCAGTACTGTATGATAGTGTTTGTCTCCCACACCCACGCCAACACAGTATTAGTGAGGGTTTGGATCATTGCCAATCTGATACGTGAAAAATAGCATTGGGCTGTAGTTTCAATGTGCATTTCTATTTTGAATGAGATTAAACATCTTTTCATAAGCTTAAGAGTCATTTGTGTTTCCTGTTCTGTGGACTATCTGTTCATATTCTTGCTCATTTTCCTATCACAGTTTTATTTGTCTTATTGATTTACAGGAACTCTTTACATATTCAGGAAATTTGAGTCTTGAGCAACATGGCTCAAGGATGGAAGCAGAAGTGCATTCATTCTAAAGGCTGTCCATGAATTCTGTTCCATAAATCTCATAGCCAGACTAATACTTTCCAATGCCTGGTTCTTCACTTATTTTTTTGCTTCTATAAGCTGACTTATATCCTCCCAATACATTCCTTGCTTTTTTGTTTGGGCTTAACTTACCAGAGTGGATTTCAGTGATTTAAGGAAATTTGATGTATATGCCCTCTCCATCAGGTCAAGGTTTCAGGGGGAAGAGTGTCAGTTGGAATCTCCCTTCTCCACCCAGGACTCTCTGCCTTCAATGCAGCATGTCTCACTGTAGGTCCAAGGCAGCTGGGGACCCTACCGTGCATTTGCAGGCTCTTCTTCCCTGTCCTTATGTCTAGGCCATGGGTCCTGCGTCCTTCACTCAGAAGGTGATGGCACTGATTGATCTAAAGAGAGTTTGCCTGTACTTCTGGCTCTGGGAATACAAACAGCAGATCTCCCTTGACAATTATGTCTGGAGACCGGCACTTCCATGGGCAAAGACATGGTGCAGAGCAGACGGTTGCCAGGTTGTGCTCTGAGTTAGGGGCACCCACGGGCCTGCAACTCTCGTTCCAGATCACTGTGGAGTGTTTGTTCATTCCTTCAGCAAACATTCCTGAATGGCTGGGTACTAAGCACACAGACAGGGCCACTCAACCAGTGAACACCTAACCTCATCTGAAATACAGGGGACAAGGAGGCCACGGGGAGAGGGTCCCAGTGCAAAGGGGTGTTGGTCAGGAGACTGTTCCCTGAGCCAGACCAGGGAAGAACAGAAACAACAGGACAAAGTGGATGCTAGGCAATGGGAATGGCATGCAAAGGGCCTTGAAGCTAGAGGTACAGGGAAGTGCTGGAAGCCAGCCGGACCTGAGTTGAGTGCGGGCGTAGAGTCAGGCTGCGTGAGGCTGAACGTAGGTAGGATCCAACTCTCATTCAGCTTAGGCCGTGGCTGCCTGCATTGACTACAGAGACTGGCTCTTATTTTGACTATTCCTGGGGATGCTTGGGTGTCCCTTTAAAGTTTTACCTGAGTATGTTGTCATGATGAGGGATGAGAGGAAGAGGTAGGACTTGCAGCAACTGCCACTCCTCAGATGGCCTCAGAAAGGGCCTTAAAAATTGTAGCAGAAGCTGCCATTAAACCCATCCCAGACTGCACCCAGGAAGTGCTTTCTCAGTGACACACTGCACCCCGGGGGAGCTTCAGAATTAATCCCATCATCCCCAACCCTGGAGCCACCTATGTCTGGTGGGAGTTGGTAGGTCAGTACCTTTGCTGGCTGACTGTGGGACTGGGTTAACTCTGGGGGAGTTCTGGAGGGGAGGGAAGCCCAGGTACCCAGAGTGGAGGCCTGCTCTGCAAGGCCGCCCATCTGGGCTCTTTCTCTGCCCTGTCTCACATCACCACGCACCTATGGATGTTTTTTCTGGATCACCTCCACCAAAGCCACCTGCACTCAGAATCTTGTCTTTGGGTGGGAGACCTAAGGCAGAGCTCTTACAAGAGACCTCATGCTTCCCTGCTCCTGTACCCTAGCCATTGGGTGTAATTTGGGATTCCTGCCCATTTCCGGGACCGAACCCCATCCCCGCCCATGCAAAAGGCTGGGATCCCATCCTTGCCACTCAATTCATTGCTGAGCGCAAGCAGAGCACCTACAAGTGGGAGGCACCTGGTAGATGTTTTTGGGGTGTGGGTCACACAGAGAAGGCCAAGGATGCAGAGAGATGGTGGCCAGGTCTCCTGGGGCCAGAATCTAAAATATTTTACCAGGTAACTGGGCCACAGGTGTCAGCATGGGCTGTTTTGCAGGGCTCCATGCTGTCCACAGTGATCCTGCCCAACTGGCTGGGGAACTTGTCTGGCTGGGTGCAAGGCCCCTGGGACCCTGGTCCACTCCTTCAGGGGCAGGTGGCTCTGGCAGGGCCACGGAGGCATTCTCGGTCCCCGGTGCCTCCCCGGACAGGGCCCACTTTGGATCTGCCCCAGTGCCATACCCTGGCTCAGTCATTAGCTCTTCTAAAAACCTAGAAGGGACTCCAGAATCTGTTTCTCATCCCTGAACACTTGCAGTGTTCCACTTCTAGCCAGGCCCAAGCAGGGGACAGGCCGTGGGGCTCTGATGCCTGATCGGATGGCGCTTTGGCCCAGGGGGGAGCTGGGCATGGAGCCAGTGTTCCCATCCTCAAAGCCTTAAGTGGCAGGCAGGGAACAAGCAGGCATCTCTGAGGGCCAAGGGCAGACAGGCAGGTTTAGGGACCAGGTGGGGAAGGTGGCTCAGAGAGAGTGACCTGCGGACACCAGTTCAAGCAGGAGACAGCAAGTGTGAAGGCCCCAGGGCAGGAAATAGCAGATATTTTGAAACTCCAAAGGGGAGGCTGGCGGGGGAGAGAAATGAGGCAGTAGCGGGAGGCAGGGCTGAACTATAGGGCCAGGAAGCCGTGGGGGCCAACCAAGTGTCATTCTGGGTATGTGGCAAAGCCACCTGTGGAGGTGTCAAGCAGGGGGAATGGCCAGAACTGAATTTGTGCTTCCAGTAGACTCCTATGCACACAGGACCTGGGAGCCGAACCAGATGAAAGTAGCCTGGTAGCCGGGCTGTACGTACATCCTTTTTTACCACCCATCCCTGGCCACAGGAAACGGGGTCTTGGAGGGGAAGGGGATGGCCCAGGGTCCCCCAGACAGTGTCTGGACAAATCCGGCTGACGCTACAGTGTGCTTCCCCTCCACACACACACACCTGGATGTGGTTGCTAGGGCACCCCTCCTGTCCACCAGAATGTTTGATCCCTCTGGAAGGAAGATTGAGGAGGAGGTGGGGTGAAAGGAAAGGAAGGGAGAGGGTATACCCAGTCTGCCTGGCAGTCCTGTGTTGGTGGGACGGGGCAGGCCCAGCTCCGGGCAAGAGGCCTGATGGACCTGTGTTCGCAGAGGTTTTTATCTGTTTAATGTGCTCATCTCTCTGGCCAGGAGACAGGACAGTGAACTGAGGACCAGAATTAGGAGGCAAATGAAAAAGTGAAGTCGGATCTCGCCCTCCACTTATCAGCTCCTCATGGCCCCATCTCCACCCAGGAGGCCCAGTGTGACCTGACCTCGAATCTGACACCTGCTACTCTGACCTCACCTCCTCCTGCTTAACCTCTCTAGCCTTCAGCCTCCTAACTTAGAAGGAGAAGTTCCTTAGTGATCCTTCCAGCAAGTCTGGGTGAGCAGGGGTAAAGCCCAGCCTGCTGGCTCCTTGCTCTGTCGACCCCAGCTGGTGCTTCCCACTGAAACCCCATCACCACCAGCCTCCAAGGCTGTGACCGGCACTTCCGAGGGGCCGTGTCCCCCAACGTGAGCCCCAGCTGGTCTGGTTCTCACTCTTTCCTAGGGAGCAGGTTGAGAAAAAAGGGTCCCTTGCGCTAAAAAATCACTCATCACCTCAAGCGAGACCCTGTCCCCTCTGGGTGAGGGGAGATATTGAGGAAGGAGATGAGAGTCCTGTCTAGCTTTGAGAGCTGGCAACTTGGGGAGGCAAAGACACATTCCCAGAATCCCCTGGAGTCCTGAGAACACCCACACCCCTTGTCCCAGCAATCCTGAGAAAGGCCAAGCTGATAAGGCTGTGGGTGGCCCGATGACAACATTCTTGGGACTTGGATGAAGTGGGAGGGGCCCACCCATTCAGCTGCACATAATTTGGGGCAACGGGGACAGGAACCATTTGGGCCACAGGCAGCCAGCATGTCTGCCCTTCCGGGCATTTCAGGGATGCCACCGAACCCCAGGCCACGGCAGGGAGCCACACAGTCATCTCGCAAGTTTTTGAGGAAAGAATGCCAGTCGTGTGGGAGGGGAGACTTGGGTCTGCCTCCCTCCCACCCCCATCTTGGCTCCCTCTGAGGCTCATTCCTGAGAAACCCTCTAGTACCTTCTTCCAGGCTGGGGGTGGGGCAGAGCTGGGGATGAGCAAGACCACTCCCCTCCTCACCACCTCCAGCCCACAGGAGAATCTGAAATAGCCTCTCTTCCGGGCCCAGGGCTGCATTTCAGCCACCACACCTAAAATTCCACCATCACCGCACAGTCCTTGATAGTTAAGGCGTCACCTTGGGTGAAAAAGGTCGATTTCTCTGCTGGGACATAGAAGCAGCATAAAATCCAAACAGGCAGGGATCCCTGGGTGGCGCAGCGGTTTGGTGCCTGCCTTTGGCCCAGGGCACGATCCTGGAGACCCGGGATCGAATCCCACGTCAGGCTCCCTGCATGGAGCCTGCTTCTCCCTCTGCCTGTGTCTCTGCCTCTCTCTCTCTCTCAGTCTGTGACTATGATGAATAAAAAAAAAAAAAAAAAAAATCCAAACAGGCAGGAGGAAGCACAGAGAGCTTTGTTTCAACACGTGATCACAAACGCCCAGATAAAGCTTCTATAAACGAGCAAAACTGGGAGATGGAGCTGGTCTGGGCATGATAGGCTTTGTGGGCTGCTCCCATAGATTGGGGGAGTGGGGACCCCACCATCAGCTAAGCTGAGGAGTACTGGGCTTCGGTCTGCTGCTGGTGCTGTGAGTTAATGAGGAGGGTACGGAGCAGGGAATAAACCTGAGCCCCATGTACCTCACGAGTTGTGGGAACTTGGCCAGTGCTTTGCCCCTGTGAGCACCATTTTTCAGATAAGGTAGTCATCCTCCTCCTCTCGGAGCTGTCTCGAGGAACGAATGAACGTGATGCCCGGAGCCAGCGCCTGGCATACACTCAGCGCTCAATAAATGGTACTGATGCATCAAATCGCATGTGATCCTCAAGTTGGGCATTTGACCTTTGAGCCCTTTTACCTTAGGACCTGCCACCAGGCTATCTCTCCAATGGGAGGAGATCCTGGGGTGCCCATTCCTGGTGGTTGGCTGTGGGGTGATCACCTTACAAGGGAGTGAGCTCCCCATCAGGGCTGGAGGCAGGTTATCAAAGTCTGGCTGGAATGAGCCTTCAGATGGGGAGAGAGGAAGGCTGCAGTGACTGGGGACCTAGGCAGGGCCACAGGAGCCCAGGGTGCCTCCCCTCTGGGAGTAGTCCACACTTTCTCTGAGCACTGATCCTGGGACAGGCCCTACTGGGAAGGTAGCCGGGAACCCAGCAGATGTGGGTCCCCATCCCTGGGACATTGGGGTCAGCAGGAAAGCAGGAATTTGGGCACAAAGGCTCAGGAACACTTTTTCTTTTTCCCTAATAGTCAACCCATTTTTTTCCTTTCCCATATCAGCAACTGTTACCTCCCTTCAATGGCTGGATACTCAGTCTCTGTCCCTTCCAGTATACATTTTCTTAAAAGATTTTACTTATTTATTCATGAGAGACACACACACACAGATGCAGAGACACAGGCAGAGGGAGAAGCAGGCTCCATGCAGGGAGCCTGATGTGGGACTCAATCCCAGGTCTCCAGGATCACACCCTGGGCTAAAGGTGGAACTAAACCGCTGAGCACCCGGGCTGCCCCCTTCCAGTATACATTTTTAAACTATATTGATTAGCATTAAAAAATGATGAAACTTTTCAAGTATTCAGAAAAGTATAAAGAAACATAACGGTGCACCTGGGTGACTTAGTCGGTTAAGCATCTGCCTTTGGCTCAGGTCATGATCCTGGGGTCCTGGGATCAATCCCCACATTGGGCTCCCTACTCCGCAGGGAGTCTTCATCTCCCTCTTCCTATGCCTCTCCCCCTGACTCGCACACTCTTTCAAAATAATAAAATCTTAAAAAAAAACAACAGATATTCATATCTTCAGCACTCAGAGTTAACAAATGTAAACATTTTGCCATACTTCAAAATCTCTTTGTAAAATAAAATTTGGGCACCTGGCTGGCTTAGTTGGTAGAGCCTGCAGCTCTTGATCTCAGGGTACTGAGTTCAAACCCTATGCTGTGTGTAGAGTTTACTTAAATAAACTTAAAAAAAACCAAATCAAATCAAATCAAATTACATATCAACAGATGACTGGATAGATAAAATGTGGTACACCCATAATAACGGAATATTGTTCAGCCTAAAAAAGTAATGAAGTAGTGATACATGCCACAACGTCGGTAGATGTGGAAACGTTATACTCCGTGAAGGAGGCCAGTCACAAAATACCACATGTTGTGGGATTCCATACACACAAAATGTCCAGAAAAGACAGACAGTAGATTTAGGAGTTGTCAGGCAGTATGGGGCAGGTGCAGAGACGACAGGGTGTGGCTGCTTCGTAGGTATGGGATGTCCTTTTGAGTTGAAGAAAATGTTCTAAATTGAGATCATGATGAATGTTACACAAGTCTATGAGCAGAATAAAAAACACTAAATTGTACTCTTTGTTTTTAAAGATTTTATTTATTTATTTGACAGTGAGAAAGCATGACAGAGGAACAGGGAGGAGAGGGAAAAAACAAACTCCCCGCTGAGCAGGGAGCCCCACAAAGGGCCTGATCCCAGGACCCCAGGTTCATGACCTGGGCCAAAGGCAGACATTTAGCTGACTGAGCTACCTAGATGCCCCTGAACTGTACGTTCTAAATCAGTGAATTTTGTGATATGTAAATTACATCTCATTAAAGATGTATATTAGTTTGCTGGGGCTGCTGTAACAGAACCCTACAGATGGGCGCCTTAATAGAAATTTCCTGTGTCACTGTTCTGGAGGCCAGAAGTCCGATGAAAGTGTCGCCAGGGCTATGAGGGCAAGATCAGTTCCAGGCCTCTCTCCTTGGCTTGCAATGGCTTTCTGCCCTCTGTGCATGTTTGTCTCTGCATTTCCCCTTTATATAAGCACTCCAGTGGTGTTGGAGGAGGCTCGCCTGAATGACCTCATTTTTACTTAATCACCTCTGTGAAGACCCCATGTCCAAGTAAGGAGACATTATTATCGTTCCCGTTGCCATGGCTATTGATGCAGAGTTTGGGAAAATTCACATCAAGAAGGATGGACTTGAGGCTCCCTGGCCCTAGGAATCCAGGCCTGCAGCATCTCTCTGGCTCTCCAATGAGGCTCCGTCACCACATCCCAGACACTTGCTCAGAAACCACCCTGTGCCCTGTGGTCCCAACACCAACCTCTTAGAAGAGCCTGTCCAGCCCTGCAAAGGTCACAAAGCCCTGGAGGGCGTAGGAACAGAATACAGGTAGGAAGCATGGGGGCAGGGGAAGAACATAACCCAGCCTCTGAGACCATCAGGGAAGGCCACTTGGCCTCAGAACTTGTCAGCTGGCTGAGAGTAGGGGCCAGAGCACCATGGGGCCAGAGCTGGGGGTCTCGGGTGCTCAGAGCAGGGGAGGGTGGCAGAGGCACCTGAGCCACTTTCTTCTCAGAGAGGTATTCTAGGTGAGTGGTCCTGCTGAAGGCTAGCCCTGTCCCCCATGCGACTGAGGCCACTGACTAACTCAGCAAGCCTCCCTGCTCTCTATAGAACCTTCCTGAAAGAGAGAAGGCTTCCTGACTGGCTGTCCTGGAGGGCAGGTGGACCCCACCCTCCCAGCCAGGGGCTGCCCTCACTCCCTCTGGCTCTCCACCATGTGGCCAACGGCCAGCCACCTCTCTCAGGCAGGTTTCCTGAAAAGCAGACTCTGAAACCAGGATTTGAGGACCAGTTGTTTTGTGGGGAGATGGTCCCAGAAAGTACCAATAGGAGGGTGAGGAAGTACACTGGGGAGGGAGGGAGGCTGATGCAAGGTGCAGTAGTGAGTAAGTTGCCACTCACCCCCTTGGATCCCTAAAGAGTTGGGGGCATACCTCAGGTCTTCTGCTATGAGGTCCAGAGGCTGGAGACTCACTCACTAACTCAAATTCCCTCATTAATATTAACTCTCAGAACTTCCATCCTCCCTCTCGTGGTGGCACAGAGGGCCAGGGACACAAGGACACACGGCACACAGGCACAGAGGGCCAGGGGCTGGGCAGGGACTGTCTGCTGGGACCTCTGGAACAGCCAGAGTCACTGAAGGCGAGTCCTGGCCGAAGCATTTATCAGCAGTGCAACATCGAGCAAGTCACAATGCATGTGTGTTAAGTGGGTGAAGGAACCAGAATGTCAACTCATGACAGAAAGAGCTAAGTCTATTGTTCCCTGGTCTATCTGCACAGCCCAGCCCAGCATCTGGCACGTGGAGCTCTTAGTAAATATTTGTGGAATAAATGTCTCACAATTTGTGGTGTAAATCTTTCATTATTGATAATGGCTACCAATTATTGAATACTTCCTCTGGGCCGGGCACTGTGCTAAGTGCTTTATGCCCCATTTTGCCTCTTGAGAACTCCATTGTTAGAGTAGTAGTATGATCCCCATACTGGGAAATGATGGCCCAGCGAGGCAGGACAGGTGCCTGACCAGGGCCGCCCAGCTCAGAAGGAACAGCAAGATTTAAGCTAGCTCCAGAGCCTGTATTTCTTTTTTCATAGTCACTCGTTTTTTAGAAAAATTACGTTCTCTAATGTCCATGCCCTAAAGTGCATGAACCTGACACGTACAGCTCAATGAACATGTACGTGCACAGGTATGACCACTCCCTGGCCCAACTCCCAGAGCAGGTCCAGCAGCCCAGTAGGTCACCCCTTCCCATACACGCCCTCTTTCACCAGAGGTGGCTGCTGGTCTTCAAGCACCACAGATTCCTTTGTCTCTTCTTGAAATTCTTGCTGATGGATCCCTCTAGTACGTTCTCTTCTGTCTCCAGCTCCTTGTGCTCAACATTGTCCCTGAGCTTCTTGTTGTATTCATCAGTAGCTTATTTTTTACTGTTGAGGGTGAATGGGTTTGTGAATATACTATGGTGTGAAAATACCACATTCCCATCTCCAGTCCTTGTCTATTACGAATCAAGCCACTGCGAACATTTTTGTACGTTTCTTTTGGTGGATATAAGTGCCCATTTCTGTTGGGTTGATGGCCAAGAGTGGAGTGACTCAGTCACTGGGCACACGTCTGTTTAGTTGTACTACTCAACAGTTTTTCATAGTGCTTGCACCCATTGGAGCCTGTACTTCTAGCCATCACGGTACAGTGTCATCTGGCCAGTCCAGACCAGGGCCTGTGGAAGCATAAGGGATTTTGATGTGCTCTCTTACATGGAAGGAGATTATAATCAAGGAGAAGAGATGAGGATCCTGTACCAATAACCACTATGCAAACCAGACTCTAAGGGCCAAAGGTCTCTTTTCTAGTACAGAATACTTCATAGTTTGCATTCAGAACTTCATTTCCCTCTCGTAACACCCTACTAGGGCTTGGGGGTGGGTATCATGAACCCCCTCCTTTTGCAGATGAAAAAATGAGACCTGCCCAAGGTCACAGGCAAGAGTGGAAAATCTTAGATTCTCTGAGCCCTACCATGTGGTTCCAGAGTGAGATCTGGTGCCCCTCACAATTCTGAAAGCTGTTTGGGGTTCTGTGTAAGAGCGAGAACAGTCTCCGGGTGCCTGGGTGGCTCTGTCAGTTGGGCGTCCAACTCTTGATTTCAATTCAGGTCATGATCTCTGGGTTGTGAGACGGAGCCCACATCAGGCTCTGAGCTCAGCACAGAGTCTGGTTAAGATTCTCCCCCTCTTTTTCCCTCTGCCCCTCCCCCAGCTCATGCTTTTTTTTCTCTTTCTCTCTCTCAATAAAATTTAAGAAAACAATCTTAAAAAAAGAGCAAGGAGGGAATCCCTGGATGGCTCAGTGGTTTAATGCCTGCCTTCAGCCCAGGGCGTGGTCCTGGGGTTCCAGGATGGAGTCCCGCGTCGGGCTCCTTGTGTGGAGCCTGCTTCTCCCTCTGCCTGTGTCTCTGCCTCTCTCTCTCTCATGAATGAATAAATAAAATCTTTAAAAACAAACAAACAAACAAACAAACGAGCAAGGAGGGTCTGGGACCACACTGCGTGCGAGTCCTGGCTCCCCTGTTCACTATGAACTTGGACAAGTTACTCAGGCCTCAGTTTCCCCATCTGCAACATGGGGGTGATGACAACTTTCTCCTCAGAGAGTTGTGTGAGGATTAAATGAGTTAGTGCCAGAACAGTTCCGGCTTTGTGCGCTCTAGATGTTATTTTTAAAATCTGTATCGCTTTTTTGCTCTCCCATTATAAAAGTCATGCTGTGTGCAGTTGAAAGATCAGATAGTGATGGGGACTCTGTTTCTCATTCCTGGAACTGCTCAGACATCTCCAGAAGGAAGGATCCAACTTTCAACACTTTCACTAGCCTCCCCCTCAGCTTGGACAGTGCCACCTCCAGGTGGGGCCCATCAGGAAGGAACCCTGGGGATCACTCACAGTGAGCCCCATTGCGTCCAAGGGGAGGCTGCCCAGATCTGCCCAGCTGCTGTAAGCCCAGGGCATGCCAAGTGTACCCAGGAGGGCAGGACTGCCTGCCCTGTGACAGTGGAGCCACATGCATGCTCAGCGCCCGGTCTGCCAGCAAGGCCTGGCCAGTGCTGTGATGGGCACACCTTTCAGCTGTGCCCCTTGCCTTAGCTGTGTGACCCTGGCTTGCAGTTTCCGCCACTGAGCAGCACAGCAAGCGCCCTTGAGCAGTGAGTGGTCTTAGCTGAGGACTCTAGGCAGGAGGGGGTGCCTGGGTGGGGCTGGGCAGGAAGCAGAGGCCTGAGGATGAATTGAGAGCCGTTATGTGGAAAAGGCAGTGTGCCTGCAGCCTCACCCAGCCTGGGCCTCTCCTGTGTCCTTACCAGGCCTTTTGAGTGCAGGACTGCTACAAACTGCCTGTGCAAGTGACCTTGCCTCTGCCAGCTTGGGTTTCTGGCTCCAGCCAACAGGAGGGCAGGCAGACTGTAACCTCCCAGAGCCATTGTAGGTACAGTGAGAGCATGCAGTAAGGTACGGCACATGGCAAGCTTTGTACAAACGGTGGCCAC
The DNA here is from genome assembly GCF_048164855.1 of Canis lupus baileyi. Taxonomy (NCBI): domain Eukaryota; kingdom Metazoa; phylum Chordata; class Mammalia; order Carnivora; family Canidae; genus Canis; species Canis lupus. Next base: position 46,672,972 of record NC_132840.1, read on the forward strand.
CAGATGATGCTCACCTGGGCCTCCCATTCATTCTGGAAACTTCACAGGAGCCTCTACCACGTGCTAGGCACAAGTTCAGACTCAGTTTCCAGAAGGAGACAAAATAAACAAGAACTCTATCCTTAAGGAGTTGACATTCTAGCACAGAGACAAACAAAGGAAACTCCAGAGTAACAATGCCCGTTAGTGAGGTCGGGGTCCTGGGGGAAGAACATTTCAGCAGAGAGAAGGACCAGTGCAAAGATCCTGAGAAAGAATGAACTTCCAGCATTAGAGGAACGGACCACTCTAGGGAGTGGGTTCCTCGTGGCATTCTTAGGGCCCTGGGGTGTTCCCTCCACTATTAAGGCACAGCTATACCATCAGCGTTTTTTTTTTTTTTTTTAGAAAGGAAGATCTTCCTAACATCAAACCAAAGTCCTTCCTATCACAACAAAAGCCCAAGCCATCTCTTTTAGCACCCCCTCACCCCACCCAAGAACCAGAGCAGGCTGGTTCCTCCTGCCTCTGCCTCACTAGCTTCAAGATAACCATCATGGTGGGGAAAGTTAATGAAACACCAATGACCTAAAGCATCTTCCCACGAACCCAAGGCAACAGATGGTCCTATCTTATCAGACTTGGGACGCAGTGAGAGGGGCAAAATCCTGTAAAAGAAACTGGACCTGGAGCGCTGAGTGAGGCCTGGGGAACCGGTCTGAGTGCTCCATACAGGGACTGCAGCCTGTGGGGGCAGGGTAATAGGTGGGTGGTACTAACGAAGGTGTTCACATCAGTGCCCAGTAACCAAAGGAGGGAAGAAAAGGGAGCTTGGGAATCAAGCAAATCTTAGCTTCAGGTATGGCTTGGTCCAGCACTCTAAGTTTTGGGTAATGGCTGGTGGCTCTCCTGTTCTCCCCTTATCACTCAAATTGCAGTCACTTTCCTCTCTGTAACGTGATGGCATTCTCCTAGGTCTCCTTCCTTCCATTCTTGCCAGCACCACCCCCATGAATCCATTTTCTATACATTTGAAAAACCATGTCACTCCCCGGCTTAAACAGGCCCTGTCCATGGCAACCTGATGCCCTTAAAATAAAACAGAAACTCATTATCAAGGCCCCAAGGGCCCCTGTTAACCTCGCCAACCCCGTCTGGCAGTCCTCTCTCCTCACTGTTCTGTTCCTTGAACACACGTCATTCCTACATGGCAGACTTTGCACCTGCTGTCCCCTCCTGGCACATTGTCATATGGTCAGCTCCTTCTCATCAGGACAGCTCAGTTGTCACTGTCCATGCCCTCCAACCTGGTAGCTACTCTGTTCATGCTCTCACTCAGCACCAGCTGGTAGGATTTTCTTCACTGATGAAGATGTCCTCTCCCGGTGTGGCCCAGCACCATGTGGCCCATACCATACCCCCCAGTCCCACGTGTCTGATGAACACCTGAAATGTGGCCATTGAGGTTAATGAACTTTTGATTTTACTTAATTGAAACTTAAATACGGCTAGTGGCTACTGTACCAGAGCAACTCTAATCACAAAGCATACTTTTATTTCCTCTCCTTTAGCATGATTTGACATTATCTTGTTTATTGTCTGTCTCCAGAGTATGAGCTCTGTGAGGGTTAGGACTGTGTCTGTCTTGTCCACCGTTTTATCTCCAGGGCTAAGAACTGGGTCTGGCTATGGTAAGTGCTTAATATATACTTATAGAATATATGAATGAGTGAAAAATTGAATGAATGAATCCTATGGGCTGTGAATTCTGGAGCTACCCAATTCTCTGAAGGCAATGCTAGTTCTGCCTGCGACTTCCTGTGTGATCTCAGGTCAGGATCTTGCCTTCTCTGGGCTCAGTGTCTTCATCTATAAATCAGGGAATTAGACTAGAGGGTCTCTAAGGCCCCTCTGGCCTTAAAGCTCTGAGGTGTAGCTGCTTCTTTTACTCTGCTCAAGCTGCTTCCTTGGTTCCCCACCCTTCCCTTAACCTCTCAAGCTACCTCATAGGAAGGATGACCGGACAGGCTTCCTGTACCAGGAGCCTATGTTTGGGGAATGATCAAATCAGGCTGGGTTGCATTCATCTCCTATAAACAAATGGCCTTCAGGCAGCACTTGTGGGAGATGATGAAGTGGTAGCAGGCTGTGGGGGCTGTGTCCTGGATCAAAGACTCTGACAGCCAAGGGCAGGGGAGGAGCCAGGCCGAGGCAGGCTGGCGGCTGCATTGTGTGTGCGAACTAGAGGTGGACTCTGGGGTCTTCCAAGCCTGACCCCTGCAGCTGGTCCATCCACTCTTGCCCTTCTCACCCTGTGCTTGGGGTTCAGGGGCTGGCAGGGGTGCTCAGACCCTGTGTGCTTCTTACAGCAATTTATACGAACCCGGCACAGGGAATCAAGAAGCTGGTGCTGATGATAAGTGACTCAAACCCTGACCCCCAGCCCCAGCATCCAGCGCTCACACACACACACACACACGCACACACATATACTCAGCCAAACACAACACATAGCTACAGATGCTGAAATACACTCACATGGAGGCAGGGACACAACCAAGACACCCACACATACAACACACATGCAAGCAAACATGATTTAGCTGAACAGAGTAGACACGTACATACCCCTGCCCAGTGTAAACCCATAGGCAATCCCACGGAAACACAGATAAGTGGGCATCGGGGCCAACCAGATGGTGTGGCTGCTCACAAGCAAACATAAACACGTAGCATCATTTCACATTCTTGCAACAGATGCAAAGACATATGATTCTGCACAACACACATGTGGCCACAGACCTGCGGATAAACATACCAATACCACGGTCATGCCTAGACACATGCTCAGAGATTGTCAGCCCCACCTGGACATGCATCCACATGGATGCCCAGGGAGATGCCATACCCATAACACATGCACACACATGCACGCCCACAGAGCGGCTGCCCACACGGTGACCTGGTGAACCAGCGGGTCAGAACCCAGGCATGCAGGCACGGAGCAAACCTCCACCCCTCAGCCCAGCCGCACGCAGGCCTGCAGGCCGGAAGAGTGGCCGCCTCTCCCTGGCCTGGCCAGCTGGCTGGTCTCCAGACCCTGGTGCAGACAGTGAGGCCAAGGCGGGGGCAGTCCAGCTGGTGGCCTGCATTGCCTGCCTCTTCTCCTTGGCTATGTGACCCTGAAGGACTCTTTCCCACCACTGAGTGGGCCCTGGAAATGTGTGTAACAACCTGGATTCTAGTTTCTTCTGGAAAATGAGAGGATCTGTCAAGACCAGTTCCAAGTCCTGTAGGCCTGCAACAGGCTTGAGCCACAAAACCACCGTCCCTTTCAGAAGGCCATGAGCATTCCAGCTCACCCAAATCAGTGGTCCTTACTTGCCTGGCCCCTGAGGCTGCAGTCCTGGAAATATGTGCTTTCAGACTTTCATTTTCCCGCTTGTGTGTGTATGTGCTTGTATAGCCACTCACGTATATACACAACCTTGCTAGCACATTTTTTTGTGTGCTAGCAAGCCCCCCAAAATGGGCTCATTTGGCAGAAACTGAATGAGACCACACATAGACTTCCCCTCGACATATCACAACTACATTTCTATTTTTTCTTTTTAAAATATTTTATTTTTATTTTTTTAAAGATTTATTTATTCAGAGAGAGCGAGAGAGAGGCAGAGACACAGGCAGAGGGAGAAGCAGGCTCCATGCAGGAAGCCCGACGTGGGACTCGATCCCGGGTCTCCAGGATCACACCCCGGGCTGCAGGTGGCACTAAACCGCTGTGCCACCGGGGCTGCCCCATTTCTTTTTTTTTCTTAAGATTTTATTTATTTATTCATGAGAGACACAGAGAGACAGAGAGAGAGGCAGAGCCAAAGGCAGAGGGAGAAGCAGGCTCCATGCAGGGAGCCTGATGTGGGACCCGATCCTGTGTCTTCAGGATCATACTCTGGGCCGAAGGCAGGCGCCAAACTGCTGAGCCATCCAGGCATCCCAACACAACTACATTTCTGTGCTAGTAAATATTTACATTCCAGTTAAAAAAAATTCTATTAAATCTTCTAATGATTTTAGATTTATGACAAAGAGAGCAACAGAGTTCCCATATACCCTTCATCTAACTTTCCCCTGTTAGCATCTTATTTATACAACCATAGTCCATTTGCCAAAACTGAAAAATTACCCTTAGTAAAATATTATCAACTATGCTATGGACTTCATTAAGATTTTGCCAGTTCTTCTACAAATGTCCTTTTCCTGTTCCAGGACCCCATACAGGTCCCGTGTGGGATTAAGTCATTTCCTTCAGCCTCTCTGGGCCATGACAGTGAGTCTTTCCTTGCTTTTCATGACCTTAACTGTCTTGAAGAACACTGCTTGGGTATTTTGTAGAATGCCCCTCAATTTGGGTTTGTCTGATGTTTTTCTCATGATGAGACCAGGGTTATTTTTTGTGAGAGAAGAGCATAGAGGGGAGGTGCCTTTGCATCAGATCGGGAAATAACTGATATCCATAGGATTTATCACTGCTCATGCCAAGGTTGAGGAGCTGGATTTCTCCAGGGTAAAGTATCGTTTTCTCCCTTCTGTACTCCATTCTGTAGACGTCAATCATGAAGTTCTTGCCCTCGGAAGGAGGGAGACAAAGTTCCACCCATTGAAGGAGGAGTAGCTACATTATTACAACTTGATTTTATTTATTTTTTTAATATTTTATTTATTTATTTATGAGAGAGAGAGAGAGAGAGAGAGAGAGAGAGAGGCAGAGACACAGGCAGAAGGAGAAGCAGGCTCCATGCAGGGAGCCCGACACGGGACTCGATCCCGGGACTCCAGAGTCACACCCTGGGCCGAAGGCAGGCGTTCAACCACTGAGCCACCCAGAGATCCACCACAACCTGATTTTAAATGACAGGACAGCATTTCATTTTATGTATCTGCCGTTATTTACTTGGCCAGTACCCTAACGTCATGTTTCTTTCTTTTTTTTTTAACATCATGTTTCTACGGCTTTCAACTTTTCCTTGTACCAGCAAAGCTGCAAAGGACAACACTGGAGCTCAAGCTCAGATTCAACAAATATTTTTCAAGCAACCTCTCTGTAACAGGCATTGCACACTCCAGTGAACAGTATCTGTGTACCTCTTTCATTTTGTTTTCTTGGAAGAAATTCATGGGTTGGCATTGCTGGGTCAAAGATAAGCACATTTTTAAGGCTTTTGATAAGTATCATTAAACAAACCTCCAGGAAAGTTGTACCAGTCTACTGTCTGAATTGACATTTTTTCTTTTTCAAACTTTTTCCCCCTTATTACAAAAATAAGTCATGTTTTTATGAGATAACTGGAAATTACTCACTGGACATTTGATGATATTAAAGAATTCTTAGTGTTTTTTTTTTTTTTTAGGTATGATAATAGTGTTGTGGCTACTTTTAAAAAATAGTCCTTATCTTTAGAGGCATGTGTTGAAGTATTTATGGAAGAAATGATATGAGTTGGGGATTTGCTTCAGTATATCATGGGAGGGGAGAACTGGATGAGGTTTACCTGAAATGGGACTTATCTGAGCGGATTGTTGAAGCTATTGGCATGCTGCCCGTCAACATCAGACTCTCTCTATATCAGTAAACAGCCAAAAGTTTGTTTAAAAAGTTTTTATAGACCATATAAAGTGATAGCTTAGGTGACAGTTCCCATTCTTTTATCTCCCATGGTTAATTACAGCAGTTTGGTGCATGCACCTCTAGACCTTTGCTATGCAGATGCTAGGTATATTGCAGATACATATACACTTAAAACAGGAATGAGCTACCACTGTACACACCATTTTCCCACTAGCGTTTATTTTTATTTTTTAAAAATATTTTATTTATTTGAGAGAGAGCACAAACAGGGAGAGAGGCAAAGAGAGAGGGAGAAGCAGACTCCTTGCCGAGCAGGTAGCTCAATGTGGGGCTCCATCCCAGGACCCTGGGATCATGACCTGAGCTGAAGGCAGATGCTCAACTGACTGAGCCACCCAGGCACCCCTCCCACTAGCATTTAAACTTCACCATATTTTGCAGATGGTTGGCAACTTCAAAACGCTCTCATTCCTTAATAGCTTGGTGGCACTCCCCTGTCTTAAAGAACCATAATTTATTTATCTGATGCTTTAATGGTGGATAGATGGCACATCTCCAATTTTCTGCTCTTAAGAACAATGATGCAGTGAACATCCTTGTACATAATATATCTTTGTGTATCTATGTGAGTACTTCTACAAGCTTTCTAGAAGTGGAATCATTAGGTTAAAAGGCGTGCATATCTAAAATTTTAATAGAATGACTAAATTGCCCTTGTTGTAGACTTTGTATTTCTAATGTATGACATTCTCTTCCAGAACATATCTCCGGACTATTGTCATTTGGTGCCTGCAGTAGAAAAGCAACATAGAGTCACAGCCAGAAGGGGTCTCTAAGATCTTCAGCTTTTGCTTCCAAGGTAGCCACCTGAGCCTTCTCATCTGTAAACTGGGAGTAATATTAATCCCACCTGTCAATTGGGGAAGGGCTAGGAGGCTTTTCTCGATGCTCCATTTGTACCATTGTAATTAAAGTATATGCTCATTTGGGGTGGCATGGGGGACACTGATGTAGGATGAGGGGGGAGGGTACAAAGACCCCCACTAGGCACCATTTGGCACTGCCAGAGATAACTTCAAATGGGGATAGTTGGGTTTAGTGAGGTTCTATGTGATGGATACCCAGCACCCAGCCCAGAGCCCGGCACACTGCCAGTGCTCCACACTCACAAATTCCCTAAGAGCTGACATGATGGCTGACAGGAGCTACACCAGAACCAGGAAGACTGACTTTTTTGAAAGACTGGCCAGGCCATCTGGGCCAATGGCAGAGTTGAGAAGTTCCCATAGAAACCATAGTATAGCTTGCAAAGCCTAAAACATTCACTATCTGGCTATTGATGGAAAAAAACTGCCAACCTCAGCGCATGAGTTGTAGGCATAATAATAAATATAGTTTTTAAGTGCTTACTATGTTTCTGGCACCATTCTGAACATGTCACGTATATAAATTTATTCAGTCCTCACAGTAACCCTATGAGGTAGATTCTATTTCTGGTAGCTAGTCTCAAAGATGGCCCTAGTGAACCACATCTCCTGGGATTCATGCCCTTGTGTGGCTTCCTCCCACAAGTGGGACAGTCTTGCAATGACTAATAGAACACAGATGTGACAGTGTACCAGTGCCAGGCTTAGTCTTTAAGATGACCGGTGCTTCTACTTCCTCCATCTTGGAACACTCTGGGGGACGGAGAGATGGCACTGAAGAGATGTGGGGAAAGGCCACGGGGAAGAGAGGAGGCTCAGAGACTGGAAGAATAGGGAGTGGCCAGATGGCCTGGTTAGGGGGTTATGGACCAGCCTGGTGACCATCTGCACTTGCATGAAACACCCCCAGATCAGACCAGCAGAACTGCTTGCTGAGCCCAGGGAGCTCATAGAACTGTGAGAGGCAATCAAATGGTTCAGCCACTAGTTCTGTAGGGGTGCAGTGGTTTTCTGCAGCAACACCCACCTGAGACATGATCTCTACTGGGACTCTCCCAGGTCTGTCTGAGTTCAAAGCCTTTTCCTCTCCACTCTGAACTAGTGGTCTGTGCCCCTGCATGGACACTGAGATCCCACAGAGCTCTTCCAGATGCCGATTAAATCAGAATATCTAGGAATGAAGGCCCACAGTAGGTATTTTTTAAATCCTGCAGGATTTGAGAAACAAGGCCCTATCCACCATTTCCAAAACTTGCCTAAAAACAAGAAATGCCTGGCACATTTTTTTTTTTTAAACAGATTCCTGAGCTCCAACAGATACACTGATTCAGAATTTCCATGGGAGCACCCTGGTAAGCTGCAGAGTTAACGTGTTCCCCCAGGTAAATCTTATTATCAACTGTAGAAGAAAAAAGGGAGAGAGGCAAGCCAGCTCCCAGGTTGGAAGGACTGTTTGGCAGTTTCCTGTTAAGCATGACACCAAACAACGCAGCTATCCCCCTTCTGTTGGGTGTTCCCAACAGAAATGAGTACTTACATCTGCCAAAAGGCACGCATGAGGATGTCCCTAAAAGCTTTATTCACAAGGTCCCAAACTGGAAACATCCCCAGTGGCTATCCACAGGAGCATGGCTAGACGAATTGTAGTAGGGCCACATAACGGACTACGGGGTAGCAGTGAGAAAGCGTGAAGTAGTGACAAAGACCACAACACAGATGCATCTCACAGGCCTACTGTTGAGTGTGAAAAGCCAGGCACAGAGAGTGTAGGTTCTACTTGTATACAGCTCAAGGACTGTCCAGACTGACCTGCAGTGATAGGGATCAAATAGTGGGTATTTCTGTGTTTGTGTCTATGTGTGGGAGGGAGGTTCTAGAGCTTGATGAGAGAGTAGATAAGTGTGTGCTCTGCTCCCTCCTAGGATGCCATGCACACAGCAGGACTTACCCTGCATTTGGAGCCTACTCGAGAGGCTTTCGCTTGCTTGCTCCTGTGTTTATTGCTTATTTGAGACATAAGTTATACACCGAGACGTATATATACAACAAAGGGAGCAATCTTAAGTATACGGCCCAGTGAATGTTTACACATTTACGATGAGTATCTGGCCTTGTGCAGAGTGCTCTTCTGGGCTCCTGGAAATGGAGGCCAAGGCTATAAGACTACAGATCCTGTTTACTGTATGGGTTTTATGATCCAGGGTGGGATATATGACAATACGGTGAAGAATAAGCTTTCATTCATTTACTCAGCACATGCTCTGTGCCAGGTACTGAAGTTAGTCCCAGAAATGCAGCAGAGATCAAGATCCAGCCCTGCCCTCATAGTACTCAGAGTTCTGGAGAGCGGCATAATGAACAGTTAAATACACTTATTCCAACTCTTAAATACTTCCCAAATTCATTCTCCCATGGACCCTGGCCTAGTTCAGGCCCCTACTGTCTCTACTCTCTGGGCTTATAGTAGCTTCATAGCCAGCTGTGTTTCTAGGCTTCCATCTCCGACTCATTCTCTAGGCCAACAGCCCCTATGTAAGTGCTCAATCTAAAAAATTCAGTTAATGGTTCCCTGTGTTAACGGTGTCAACCCTGTAGGCTTGAATCTTCATCGAGAGGGTCTATACCGTGACCACAGGCAAATTCTTTAAGTTCCCTGAGCCTCATGTGTGCATTCTGTAAAATGGAGGTAAAATAATAACAATAAACAAAATACCACCACTACCACCACCACCACCAATTTCCCTGAGGAGGTTGAGGTATAATCTGTCATAACAGGTGTTCATATAGCAGGTGCTAAACCTTTGCTCTCACTGCTTCTCTGCACTACCTAGTAATGTCAAGGTGCTTCTATACATGGACACACACCTTTGCTTTAAAGGCCCTGAGCTCCTGGTAATCCTTCTCTCTGGAATGCCTTCCCTCTACCTTCTCCTGGTTGGGTCTTACTCAACTCAGGACTTAGCCCAGGCACTGCCTCCTCCAAGCAGCCCCCCCCCCCGCCCCCCCAAACTGCATATGGAGCCGAGTGCCCTTGTCCGGACCCCCATAACACCCTAGATTGAATTTGTCTGTTTGCCTCCTGTTTCTATTTGTCTCCACTTGCTCACGTGTGTGAGCTCTTTCCGGGCAGGCCTGAATCAAAGGCTTCTTTATACCCCCAGCTGTGGACCCTTCCTGTTCAAGGCAGGTGCTGGATGTGTCCACTGACTTGAGCAGAACATGCTAAGCATTTTCTTAAGGCAAGTGGCCTTTGAGTTGGCCTTGAGGCACTGAGAGGACTCTAAGAACTCACTTTAAAATAAAGTATACATGCGCACAATACCAAATCCAAGAGGAACAAAAGGGCTTACAGTGAAAATTAAAAGTAGGTCACCTCTCAACCACCCAGCACCCCTCCCCAGAGGCCACCATTGGTATCAGTTTCTGAGTACTCTGCACAGGCAAGAATGGTCTGTCTCCTCTCCTACACACACACTTTTTTTATTTCGCAAAAATTCGAACCAAGAGAAAAGTTACAAGAATAGTGCGATAAACACTTTGCCTAAATTCGCCAATTAACATTTGGCCACATCATGCGAAATATTTCACAAGCATTATATCATGTAATGCTCACAACCGTATAATCACTCCCAATTTTGTAGATGAGGTAACTGAGGCAGCAGGCAGGTGAAGGGACTTGCCCAAGGCCACAGAGCTAGCAGGGGTGGGTGGAGCTGGGCTTCCCCCTGAGGCTGCCACAGGACTTTGATCCACCTTCCTTTGGCTTGCTTTGGAGGAAAGCATTTTCTCACACTAAGTTGAAATCCACCTCCCTGGGATACTCCCCAGATGATCAGTGGAAAAGTACACAGCTCTGGAAGCATTTGCTACTTCTCCTAAAACCTTCCCATTCCCTAACAACAGCTGCTGTCGCTGCTGTTAACACATGCTTCAATGTCACCTCCTCTGTGAGGGCTGAGTTAACTCACCCCACTGTTTAAAAACTCCCGTGGCCTACTCCAGGCTGCCAGCAGGATGACATTTACACTCTTGAGCTTGGAATCCAAGGCACTAGGTGATCTGGCCTCAGGAATCCCTTTAGCCTCATCCGTCCTGCTCCTGCTTCCCCGTAACCTCCACCGCCAGCGGCTCTCAACCTCTCACCATCTGCTTCAATTTCCCCTTCTCCTTGAAGCCGCCCCTAATTTCCCCAAAGAGTGCATCCTCCCCCCCATCCTCCCCCCCCCCCCCCCCCCCCCCGTTCTGGGCTCCCGAATCTTCTGCCTGTATCTCCTTTTACAGTCTCCCCGGGGCGGTCTTTTGGCCATGGGACTGGACAGTAGGAGGATTGGAGTGACAGTCTGGCCCCGCCTGCACAAATTATTTCAGGAGTCTGAGCTTCAATTTCCTCAAACACATAATGGGGTTGGGGGGGGTGGGGGGGGTGGGGGGCGGAAGAATGCCTAGCTCAGTACCTGGCATTGAGTCAGCCTTCACTAATCTCCCATTACAGAACTGACAGCCCTTCGAGGCTGGACACTCTTAGTCATCCCTTGAAACTCTACCTCTTATGTCTTACCTTCTCTGAGCCTCAGTTTCCTCATACGTAAAATGGGGATGATGACGGAGAGGCTGCGAAACTTAAACGAGCTAGTGGATATCGAGCACTGCGAGCAGTATCCAGCCCCTATAAATAGCGCCATGACCACTACAGCGCGGGGGCGCGGAGCAAGGGGGCAGGCACACAGTAGGTGTTTCATTAATCCGCTCAGCGCCGGGGCTCGGGCGTCCGGAAAGGGCACGGGGCAGGCGCGGTTTGCAGAGCCAGCCGGAGGTCGGCTCCGCCCCTTCCCCCCGCGGGCCCCCGCCCCCGCCCCCGCCCCTGCAGCTGTCAGGACCCAGCCAGCTCCGGCGCCAGTCCACCAAACCTGAACGTCCCATCCCGGCGCCCCCACCTTCCTTCGCCTACACAAGTTACCTTGCGCCCGGCCGCCCTTTGTCCCCGCCCCCGGCCTCCATTGGCCAGGGGTTTCCTTTGTTAGCCGGAGCGCGCCTCTCCCATTGGCCGGCAGGGCTGCCGATCGCGCGGAGGGCGCGGCCCCGCCCCGCGCGCTGCCCCTAGCCTCCCTCCGCCCCCGCCCGCCCCGCCCCGCCCCGGGAGTGCGCGAGGCGCTCCGCTACCATTTGCTGCGGCCGCTGGGCGCCGAGGGCAGCGGCGGCGGCGGCGGCGGGGACCGACCCCGGGGACCGGCAGCGACCCGGCGCCTGAGAGGCGGGCCGCAGCGCGCGGAGGCAGCGGGCCCGGGAGGCCGCGTCCATGGGCCCGCGGCGGCCGGGCGGCGGCTGTGCGGCCGGGCGGCGGGGACCGCGCGCTCTGTGAGGGCCCGGGCGCGGGGCTCGGCGCCGAGCTGCCCCGGCGCCGTCGTGCGAGGAGAGGCCGCCCTGACCGCCGGGGGCGCGCTCCAGCCGCGGCCCGGCTGTGAGGCGGCCGGCCGGCGGGGGGATGCCGCGGCGCCCGCGCTGAGCCCGCCGTGCATGGTGCCGCCGCCCGCCGCCCGCCGCCCGCCGTCCGCCGCGGAGCGCGCGCCGGGCCGGGCCGCCGGGCCTGTGCCGCCGCCGCCGCCGCCGCCGCGCCGACCATGTCGGCGGCCAAGGAGAACCCGTGCAGGAAATTCCAGGCCAACATCTTCAACAAGAGCAAGTGTCAGAACTGCTTTAAGCCCCGCGAGTCGCATCTGCTCAACGACGAGGACTTGACGCAGGTGAGCGGGCGGGGTCCCGGGGCCGCCCGGGAGGTGGAGCCCCCAGGTCCCGCGCCGGGCGGCCCCGACCCCCGGCGGCCCCCTCGGGCGGGCTGCGAGTCGCCCCGCTAGGTGTTGCGAGCAGTTGTGCGAGGCCGGCGACAGTGCCTCGCGGTGGGGGGCGGGCGGGGGCGCGGGCGGGGGCGCGGGCGCGCGGGCCGCCTCCCCCGGTTCCCCCCGGTTCCCCCCGGTTCCCCGCGGTTCCCCCCGGTTCTGACGCCCGGGAGACCACCGTCCCGCTGCGGAGAGGAGAGCGGACGTTGCCCAGTTCCTCCGGGGCGGGCGGGGGTGGGGGGTGCCTCTGAAGCTCCCTGGGAAAATAAAAATCGAGCCGGAAAAAAAAAACAAAAACCAAACAAACAAAAAAACGTACGTGAGTCCTGGGGAGGGTGGTGAGGATGGAGATGGAGAGGGGGAGGGAGGGAGGGAGGGAGGGAGGGAGGGAGTGGGAAGTGTATTGATAGAGCCGGGACAAAGGGAAAATCCTCAAGTATGCCGAAAAATAACATCCTTTCCCGTTCCCATAGCCCTGCCGTGTGATTCATGCTTTTTGGGTGACTCAAAAATGCCTGGTTTTTCTTAGGAGGAACAAAGCGCTTGGGGATTGCTTGGTGCTTCTCAGTACACACACGCGTAGAGTCCGTTTTAGGACCCTACTTGGACTTGGGCACCCAGAGTAGCTAAGGGTGCAGGACTGCCTGGGTGGACTGTGGGCTTCCCGCTCGTCAGACCCAGTTTGCCCATTTTCTGAATCATTGTCACTGTTAGTGATGGGACAGAGGGGAAAGGTCCTGAAGTCAGGGGAGTAGGGTCTTGCTCTTGAACTTAAACTGAAGGGCCTTTTGTCGATGGCGAGCCCAGGGCTCCTCTCCCCCACCCTTTTCTCCCATCTCTCTGGTTGCTTGGCAAGGAATAAGGAGACCTCCGGGCCTTCGGGACCGTCCACTTCTCCTGGTCGTATCTGTCATTTGAGGGCTTTGGACTAGTTTAGTAGCTCCCAAGCCTGCATCAGTCACAGTCTAAAAATACAGAGTCCCGGGACCCCATTCCTGGAATGATACAGGAGGTGAAGGAATTTGTATGGTTAACAGTTCCCTAAGAAGTTGGGCTGCAGTACCCACTGGCCTTTGGGAACCCTGGTACTGGTTGCTCTCTGAGCTCCCGGTGTTCCAGAGGATCCTCAGGAACACTTGGAGGTCCTGAGGCCCTGCAGATTCCTTGGATTTCCCGACCAAGCCTTGTCTACAACCCCTTGGGAGGTGTCTTCAGCCCCTTTGCCTCTCCCCCAGTCTCAGTCTTCTTCAGAGCTTTCTCTTGTCTCCCCCCCACCATGAGGCCAGGGGAGCTCCCTTCATATTCCAGTCCAGTGTGACCTAGTTGTAGCTACTCCTGTTGTAGAAGAACCGCTTAGATGGAAAGCATTGCTTTGAAGTGTATGGCCTGGCTGTTTTTTTAATGCTACTGAAGTACTCACAGGGTTTGAATTGTTTACATGGCAGACCAGAGTAGGGTGGCAGGGCAAGGGTTATGGCCTGAGACATTGTGTCTTCCTCTGAGATTAGAATCCCAACAGCCAAGAAAAGACTCCTTTCATCTAAAACCAAAAGCTTAACCAAATGCTCAAGGCTGTGGAGTCATAGATTTTTAGGATAGAAGGGCCAGGTCAGCTTAGGAAGAGTAGAACTCAGTTTCTTGGTAAGGTGTTGTGGGTTGGGCTCTTCAGGGACACTCCCTCTTCTCAACCGGGATGCCTTTTTGGGGGGAAGCAGTTTATGTAGTGATGAGGGCCTTGGACCAGGAGTCAGGAGAACTTTCTTCTGTCTTTACTGTCACTTAGAGCTATGTGACCTTGAACAAGTGCCTTTGCCTCTGTGTAGCTTCTTTTCCTTTCCTGTGATTTGGGAGTAGGGATCCCTGGCCTGCCTCACCCTGTGAAAAGCAAGCAATGGTATCTTATTAGACTCTTGTCTCTTACAATTTAACAAACAGAAATCACCCACAGAATAGTAAACTTGGATTTAGGGGGTTAATGGCCTTTGCAGGGGTTGTTCTGAGAGAGTTTCCTGGTTATTCCAGGCAACTGCCAAAATTGGTAGATTGGATATTTACATTTCACAGGGGCTGTTTTCTGATTCTTACACTTAGATAAAGTAGAATGGGATCTGCATATTTGGATTGAATCTATTAAATTTTCTTGAAAAAAAAATCTGTTGATTATTAATTGGATCGAGAGAGTGTTGCAGATTTAAAGTACTTTAACTTTATTCACAGTTGAATTGTGGGTTTTAAACAGGCCTGAGTCTTCCAGGGCACAACTGGGATGGTAGTTTCTGAAATAATGAGTGGGGTTATTTGTGCCGGGAGAGATTAGGCCAGCCTTCTACCTCCTGGGATCTTTCAGGAAGAAACTGCTCTTGAAAAGAGAAGGAGGGAGATTCAGGGCTGTTGCCAACAGCTTTAGTTGCTGCTCTCTGCATCCGGCCTCCCCCAGCCTTACTCTCATCCTCTTGGCTCCATTAGAAAACCTCAGCCAATTGGTTCCCATCAGTCTCCCCCAAGGCCCTGCTTCCTGCTGCCCCTCCCTGCCCTGCGCTTATTTTAGACCTTCAAGGCTGGAGGATAGATCAGTGATCATGGAGGTCACCCTTTCTTTAAAGTGTTTATCCTTAAGTCCTGTGCATTTCTCTACATGCATATGGACTCGAATACATGGTTAAAACCTTTACTTAACCCAAAATATATATGTATTTGCTCTACAACATATTTTTTTCTGCTTAATGACATGTCTTACATCATCTCTTCATGATGCAACATAGAAATATTCCAAAATTTTTTGCAAATTGTGCCATCAGGGATGTACCATATTTTAACCATTCCCTTATTGCTGGACAGCAAGGTTACTTCTGGGTTTTGCTGTTACAAACAGTGAATGCTTCAGCGAACAGTTTTCTAAATGCTTTGGGTGAGTGTGTGCGTGCACGAATGCAAGTATTTCTCTGGGGGCAGATAGCTAAAAATAGAATGGCTGGGTTGACATCGAGCACATTGAATTTTTTTTTTTTTTTTTACAGATATCACTAAATTGCCTTCCAAAAAAGGCTGTGTCATGCCATTGCCAGGATTGGATATTATCAGATGATTTAATTCTTTAATAATTTCCCAAGTTACCAATGAGGTTAAGCCTCTTTTTGCAGTATTTATTGTATATGTTTTGTTTCTTGTGTGGACTGCCTATTCATACTATTTGCCTGTTTTCTCTTGGGTTAATTCCTTACCCTCCCCTCCCCCCCCACCTGGTTTGTAGGAACTTTCCGTACACACTCTAGGTCAGGGGTCCACAGAATTTCTCTCTAAAAGGCCAGATAGTGAATGTTTTAGCAATGTGGGCCATATGATCTTTGTGGCAACTACACAGCTTTGCCACTGTAGAATAAAAGCCATAGTGCAAAGCCCCTTTAGACAGTATGTAATGAATATAGCTGTTTCTGATAAAGCTATTTACAAAGTTACAGAGACAGGCAGCTGACAGAGTTTGGCCTATAAGCTGTAGCTATAAGCTATGGTTCGCTGACCCCCTGCTCTAGATATTAATCTGAACTTGTCATGGATTGCACATATTTTCTCCTATAGTGTCCATTCTAATTTTAGGTATGGTCATTTCTCTTTTTCATATGGTAGTTTTAGATACGAATGCAGTTAAATTTCTGTGTTTCCTTTTTAGTTTTATTTATTCTTAATTTTTATTTATTTATGAGAGACAGAGGCAGAGGGAGAAGCAGGCTCCATGCAGAGAGCCTGACTTGGGACTCGATCCCGGGACCCCAGGATCACGCCCTGGGCTGAAGACGGCGCTAAACCGCTGAGCCATCCGGGCTGCCCTAGTTTGTAGTTTTAATCTAATGCATGTGAAGGTCTTTTTTTTTTTTCAAAATTATAAACTATTCTCTTATATTTGTAGTTCCCTTATAGTTGTTTTTATACTTAACTTTCTGATCCATTAGAGTTTTGTCTTAGGAAAATAATTTTGGTTAAAAATAGAAGTTCTAAAAAATTGTCTTGAATAATCCAGGTGAATTATTGTAAAGGTCTTCTCCAGGTCGATGTTGGCCATGATGGAAGGAGTCGTCAGACACTAGGGACAGGATATTGGTGGTTGATTAGAGACGAGGATTGAGGAAACCTGGATACCTTTAACAAAGATTGAGAATAACAGATTTGGAGTAGTTTTGTGGGGTGGGAAGGCGACGAAATTAATATAGTGAATTTGACTTTATGGAGGTGGAGGTCCAGTTGGTCCTGAGGTGGAATCACCTGCCCAGGCAAGTAGGTGGTTAGAGCTAGATGAGGGGTGTGGGACCAGTAGGAGTTCTGAAGTCATGGGAGTGAGCGCAGTCACTTACTTAGGAGGCCACATAGAGTGAAATAAGGGGGAATGGGTGGGAAAGAAGGAGACTAAGCGGTTGGCAGCCAGTGGGAGCAGAAGCTCAAGCCCAGCGTTCTTGGCTCCCGGGTCCTCTTCCCAGTCTCAGTGTGGGTTTCTGGGGTTCATGGTGGGTATTGACCTGCTGTGATGTCTCCTTGTCCTGCTAACTTATACCGTCTTAGGCATGCCTTTTGTGGAAGGAGTCACTGCATCTGAACTGAAGTTCTGGTCCCCTCAACTGCTGTTTTGTTGTGGGGTCTTGGCTGGGTGGTTTTTCTCTCCTCGGGCTTGATTTTCCCATCTGAAGAATGGCGAGGTTGGTCTCAGTCTCTGCCAGAGTTCTTCCAGTCTTCCTGAATCTCCTCTCAGACCTCTTGGTCTAATTGTGCCCCTTGCTGTGCTGAACTCTCTTGCCAGGGTCCCAGACAACAAAGGTGGGTGGGTCAGGACTTAGTCTTGTGCATTTCATTGACTTTCCCTTTATCCCTGTGACATTCTTGGAAGTTTTAGGGCATGAAAGTTCTTTCACTTAACATTTATCTCATAAGCAATGGGGACATTTCATGCCCACCCTTTCCAGAACATTTATTTATAGTTTATGTGCACATTGGTAGACTGTTTGCCAGGCGGTATGTCAGAAATCGCAGACTACAAATGGCCAACAAGCACAGGAAAAAGTGGTCAGTATCATTAGTTGTTAGGGAAATGCAGATCAAAACTACAAGATATGATTTCATACCCACTGGGATGACTATATTAAAAAAGGGAAGATGGTAAGTGTTGGTGTGGATGTGGAGAAATTAGAACCCTCATGCATTGCTCATGGGAATGGAAAATGGTGCAACCACTGTGGAAAATAGTTTGGCATTTCTTCAAAAGAATTAACATATGATCCAATATTCCACTGCTAACGTATATCCGAAATAATTGGGAACACATATTCAGACAAATATATTCATGCATATGTTTGTAATAGCACAATAGCCAAAAGGTAGCAACCCAAATAGCCATCAGTGGATGAAAGGATAAACAAATGGTGGTATATTAACATCATGGAATATTGTTATAAAAATGGAAAGAAGTACTGACTATGCTGTAATATGATGGAACCTCAGAAATGTAAGTGGGAGAATCAGGCACAAAGATTACATACTGAATGGTTCCATTTATATGAAATGTCCAGAATGGGTCAAGTCATGGAAAAGGAAGGCAGATTAATGGTTACCAGGGTTCTTGGAGAAGGGGAAGAGAGAAGGGCCTGCTAATGGGATTGGGGTTCTCTTTGAGGGGCTGACAAGATGTTTTAGAACTAGGTAAAGAAGCTGGTTGCATAACGCTGTGAATGTACTAAATGTCACTGACTTGTTCACTTTAAAATGGTTAATTTTATGCTATGTGACTTTTACCTCAATTTTTAAAAATGGGTGCAAGAATCACTCACAGGCAGTCACACATCCTGAACGTGCCCTCTGCTCATGTGTCATTAGAGTGAATATCTAATTGTTTTTAGAGTCTAGACCAGGGGATTGACCAGTTCTTTCTTAAAGGGCCAGATAGTAAAAGCTTTAGGGTTTGTAGGCCGAAATTGAGGAGTTTATGAAGGTAATTACAGAATCATTTAGAAATGTAAAAGCTGTTTTTGGTTTTGGGGCCTTAGGAAAAAAAAAAAAAAAAATCCAGTGGCTAGATTTGGCCTATGGGTTAGACCAGTGCTGTCAAATAGGACTATAATGTGAGCTGCATTTAAGGTAATTTAAAATTTCCTACTTGCTACATTAGAAATGTAAAAAGAAATAGGTGAAATTAATTTTTTATTTAACCCCGTACATCTAAAATACCACTTCAATATATAGTTATTATTTGACCTGTGGCACCTTTTAGTTCAGGCTGGCCACTTTGTGGGAGCTGAGGAGCCACATTTGGCTGGTGCCTGCTCTGTGGAATGGGGCAGTTCTCTCAGCCTGGTCCTCCAAGAGGCCCTTGAGACCCTTGGGAAGTACTGAGTGGGAGGGCCATGCCTGTGGGTTTTTCCTCCCTCTTGGGGTGTTGTGCACACAGCCTGTGTTCAGAGGTTTCCTGGAACAGTCCTCGTGCTGTTACTTCTGTTTGTGTCCTCTGCTTTGTGTCTCTTGCCAACTTTTGGGGCTTCTTTCCTTGAACGTCACATCTTGGCGACTTCTTTTCATGGTGTTTGAGGGCTCTGATCCCCATTCCCCCTGCAGAAGCAGGAGGGAGGAAGGTGGTGGCGGAGCCTGTCCCAGAAGGAGCCAGTGAGAGCCTAAGGGGGCAGGCTGGCGTGCCCCCCTCCAGGCATATTGCTGGCTGCAGTGACTGCATTCTGACACAGCCCTTTGTGGGTGTTTTGCAGCTGTAGTCTAGCTGCTTTTTTCCCCCAGTTCTAGCCTGCTACTTGACCTTTCTCTCTCTGAGTTTTTTTCTTTGCCACACAGAAGGATTACAATCGAAGACCTATGTTCTATTCTTGGCACAGACAGCAGGGTGACCCAGGAAGGTCACTTACATTCTCAGAGTCTTGGTTTCCCACCTATACAGCTGGTGTCCCCATTCTGTTTACAGGGAGTGGTCTACTATTGGCATGGATGGAGGGTGCTGACCAGGCCTGTGGAGGTTACTGAACCCCCTTTGTGGTACTTAATATTCCAGGAAGCATGCTGACAGCCCATCATGTGGGGAATAGCCTTTGTTTGGGCTGTTTCCTGATTACTAGGACCCTGATGCTGTTTAGCTGAAATAAAGAAATTTGACTTGGAATGTTTATCTTTAAATTGTTCCCAAGCTGCCATTTAGTCTTGAAAGAGGGAAGAGAGCCTTGCAAGCAGGAAAAAGAGACAGGAGAGGGGTAACCTTCTGCCAATATCCTAATACTGTGGGAGGAAGGAGGCACAAGAGACAGTGCTGGATGCTAATTTAGAAGCATTTACCCTGACAGAACCGGCTTTTCTTTTATGCTTGGCACCTCACCCTCTAAGCCTCCCTTTCCCATCTGAAATGACACAGTTGGACCAGGTCAGTAGTTTTCAGACTTGCACTAAATCATACAGCCTTTCACTCTGAGGAATCTCATATGGAAATGCTATGTGTAGGACAGAGAAGGTGACATAGTTCTGGATGACATGAGGTTGGAGCTTGCTTGGCCTCTTGGCCACCTCTGCTTCCTGCCCTGTGGGGTCTTCAGTCATCTCTGGAGGCTCTGGCGGCAGGTTTGAAACCTGTCCCAGACTCTGTGGTTCCTCCAGTGTTAGCAGCTTAGGGTTCTGTGAGAGCGTCCGTGGACAATTTCACAGCTGCCTTGGCATGGAACCCCCAAATGCCCAGCCCCACCACTCTTTTTATATTATCACTTCCTTTGGGGGCAAGAAAGCCAGTGGGTTGTTTGGCTGGCATTTTGTCTCTGGAGACTGGAACTGGAATCTTCCAAACCACTTGCTGGTTTTCTCAGTCAGGGTCATCCTAGGTCACATGAAACCACAGCCCGGTTTTTGCCTGGAGCCTGTAACCCTTCCCTCTCCTTTCTCCCCTCATGCTCAGCTTGATGTGTGCACACTGTGCCCAGTGGTGGCCTACCTGCAGCGAGAGTGAGTGAGCATGGGGGGTGCAACAAATCCTCTGGAGCCTCCATTGTGCTGCCTTGAGTGTTGTATAACATGATCTGTCTCATTTCACTCTCAGAAGCTGGGGAGGGCTGGTGGCAGCATGGGCACCTGTAGAGGAGGGGACATGGAGTTTCAGGGAGGTTGGACTCCTGTCTGAGGTCACTGAGCTGCCTAGCGTTGAGGCTGTGACGTAGAACCTGGTTCCACACCATTCCCGTATCAGCCTCTGAGACCAGGAGCCTGTCTTCCCTCCCCTTGGGAAGGTCACCTGGACTTGTTCACCTAGTACTATTTCTGTAGGAAGCTGGGCTGTTGCAAACAAAATCAAAGCTCTGTAATGGACCTCTACTTCCTAGCCTTGGGAGGAGGGGCCTGCAAGGGGCTGGGAGGTCATGGTCATCCCCCACCCCACCATGCCTGCTCTGATAATTAAGCAGGTGAGAGGTTGTCCCCAATTAGCAGATGGAGCCCCTGAGACCTAGTTCAGTGACCTGCCTAGGTCATAGGAAGGCCAGTGTGGATTTTTCCAAACTTCTATTTGACCTCCTTTTGTCTGATAAAAGTGTTAACCTTTGTTATCAGAAACAAGGCCTTGCCCTGACATGGATTCCTTAGTAGTTGGGGTGCATGGGGGTACATGGGGGAAGGGCAGTGGTACAGAACATTTCGCAGGTCATCGTGTAGGTCTTAAATTTTCTTGGCCTTGAGATGGCCCCATGTTCCTCAGGAGGCTCCTGGCCTGTGGCAGTGACCACGCCTTTGGCACAGCCCTGAACAGGAAGCACTGTTTTTCCCCTGAGGAATCCAGAATCAGGAAATATTGTGTCCTTGATCTCCTCTGTAGGTCCTAAAAGCACTGGTTTTAACAGACAGTCTAGGGAGGCTGTATGGCACTGTTTCAGACACAGTGTCTTACCTCCTAATGGTCCTGGCTAGTAGCTAAAGGGGCTGGAGGAAGGGGGAGCAACTTCCAGGAGTCCCAGTTGAACCAGAGAAAGAGTCCATGTCTCCTGGGTCTCCGGGTGCCACACCCAGAGCTTCTCTACTCTGGGGCTGCTGAGCAACCTGGGGTGTGGGGAGCCTCAGGGCTCAGTGGGATTGGGGCGTTCATTTGTCTTCTGCTTGGAGACCTGTTCTGACCTAGAAATCTGACACAGTCCCACTTTTCATTTACTGTGCTCCTGCAAAGGAGTGGAATGGTTGACAGTGGGGGCTTTCAGATTTGGATTCACATCCTGGCTCTGTTTTTATGCTGATGGAGCAGGTTACTCAGAGTTTAAGTGTCTGTGTCCTTCCTCTGAAAAGTGGGAACTGTATAATACCAATGTTGTGGGTGCCTGCGATAGTGGGAAGGATGATGGAAGGCTTTGTGCCAGATTTGTAAATGCTTGGGTGCCTGCAGGGCACTCAAGAAGTGGGGTTCGTTTTCCCCAACATAAACCCGGAGAGAGGACCCACCTCCACAGTTTTGTGGGACAGCTGACCCTCTAGCTCTAATTTTTGTGTACCTCCACACCCACAGAACAAAAGCCCAGACTGCCTCCTCTCCTGCTGAGCTGCTTGGCACCACCCTCGCAACTTCCTCACGTTAGCCTCCTGGGATCAGAAAGGCCAAGTCCGTATGCTTGTGTGGGTTTGATTTTCAGAATATGTTTAAGTATAAAAGTTGAACTGTGGTTTTAATAAATTGAACTGGTTTTAAGAATTTGTAGAGGAGGGACACCTGGGTGGCTCAGCAGTTGAGCATTTGCCTTTGGCTCATGATCCCGTGATCCCATGGCCCTGGGATGGAGTCCTGCATTGGCCCTGGGATGGAGTCCTGCATTGGGCTCCCCGCAGGAAGTCTGCTTTTCCCTCTTCCTGTGTCTCTGCCTCTCTCTCTCTCTCATGAATAAATAAATAAAATCTTTAAAAAAAAAAAAAAAAAGAATTTGTAGAGGACAGGAAGGGAAGAGGCCAGGTGCCACTAGCCTAAGACTTACTATTAGAGGGCGTGGGCTGCTCCAGAGGGCAGTGGCCCTCATGGCAGCCACCTCTGAGCCTCTGCCAAACTTTGAGAAGTGCATAGGGCAAGTCCCATGAATGGCAGTGGCAGATCTTGATTTCAGAAGTCACTTTGCCTGGAAATGTCTAAGTTGTCATCAACAAGGTGAGAGAGGATTAAAGAAGCCACTATTCTGCTGTGTCTGGGAATCAAAGTCCTTGTGCCCCTGGGTCTGGTGAAATAGCCGAAATGGCCCAAGTTTTGCCGCACATTGATGGGCAGGTGGGTGGGAGTTCTGGCCACAGCATGTCCTGGCCCTTTGCTCACCAGCGTAGATTCACTTACCTCAGCCAGCATGTCGGTCCTTCCAGTCTTCTCCCTGATGCTCCCTAGGCTTTAGAAAGTCCATATGCTTCCAGGGAGTGGAGTTTTTTTTGCCAAGGGGACCCTTCCATAGGGTCTAAACAGGTAGAAGTGGTTCCTTGTGAAAGCCTGAAGACAAGCTCTTCTAACAGGCAGATGCCATCTCAGCAAACAGCCTGTTGACTCTTCGTCCACACATCTCCCTTCCTGCCTCAAAACCCTGTGAGCTGAGGGGTCCTCTTTGGGGGAGATGAACCAGCCAGGATGGTCATGCAGCCTCCTGTGATGTGGAGGTTTTCCTGTACTTAAATCGAAGGAGCAGTTGACACATTCTGGGAGTATTTCTTGTGGAGGTGGTGGCATTTGTAGGTAACAGTAATTGCTGTGTGCCAGGCCACTATTAACTCCTTTATATTCACAGCGGCCTTATGAAGTAGAGAGATAAGAAACCTGAGCTGGAAAGAGGCCGTGTAACTTGCCCAAGGGCAATACTGTAAGTGGTGGAGCTGGGATGCAAACCCAGGCAGTCTGCTGCAGGGCCTCCTCCTCCTACTCTTCCCCGTGCTGACCTGAGCAGGGCCAGGTGGGCCTTCTGGACATTGGATTTCTGGCCCTGTGTGGCCCTCCTGTCTAGGAGCCAGGGGCTGTCCTGCAGGAAGGGTGTGTGTATGCTGGCAAGGGTGGGGTTAGAGGATGAGGCCTGGCCTGAACTTATTTAGATTTCCTGTGTCTTTTTTCCTTTCCCATTGTACTTTCTTGTCCTACCTGTTTCTTAATGGCAAGCACTCCTTTTTGAGGGAGAGGGTGCGACTTTTTCCTGCAAAGCTTGCCTGCAAAGCCCCAGAAATATGTCCCCACGCATTTTCTAACATTCCTCCTTTTGCCACGAATGGCGTCATGTTCCAAAAATCCCGCGGCCATGGGCTCCTTGTCAAGACTGAACAGGGAAGAGGCTTTTTAAAATGTCACTTTCTCCCTTTTCCTCCAGCTGTTGCAGTCCAGGGAGGAGCCCTGAGCATGGGTTGGGCTTGCAGGGCATGTGTGTGGGCAGAGGGGTGAGCGGGTAGCTGAGCTGGGAACTGTGGGAGGGGAGAGCAGGCCACCAGCTGTGTCCTCTCACCCTCTCTGTGCCTAGGATCTAGGGAACTCGAACTCTCTGTGTGTGGATTTTGTTTGGGTTTTGTTTTGTTTTGTTTTGTTTTAGAGGTGAAATTCACATAACATTAAATTAACCATTTTAGAGTGTGCAATTCAGTTGCATTCAGCACATTTATAGTATTGTGCAAACACTACCCCTCTATAGTTTAAAACATTTTATCACCCCAAAAGAACAGCCATAACTATTAGACTGTTACTCCCCACACCCAGTCCTCAGCAATGATCAGTCTGCTCTCTGTCCCTATGGTTTTACTTGTTCTGGAAATTTCATTAAAGTGGATATAGAATATGGGGCCTTTTGTCTGGTTTCTTGTACTTAGTATGTTTTCAGAGTTCCATATGGTAGCATCAATCAGTACCTCATTTTTTTTTTTTTAAGATTTTATTTATTTATTCATGAGAGACACACAGAGAGAGGCAGAGACACAGGCAGAGGGAGAAACAAGCTCCCTGCATGGAGCCTGATGTGGGACTCTATCCCGGGATCATGCCCTGAGCCAAAAGGCAGATGTTCAACCGCTGAGACACCCAGGCATCCCTCATTGTTTTGTTTTTTTGTTTTTCTTACTGGCTGAATAATCTTCCAGTATATGGGCACAGCACATTTAGATTATCTATTCATCTATAGATGGATGCTGGGGCTGTTCCACATTTTGGCGCTTGTGAATAGTGCTGCTCTGGAGGTTCACGTATACGTTCTATTTGAACATCTACTTTGAGTTCTTCTGGGTAGAGACCTAGGAGTAGACTGTCTGGGTCCAGTGGTAATTCTCTTAGTGAGCTGGGTTTTGCATCAGCACATCAAGCCAGACACCAACACTGTAGACTACTGGGTGGGAGGATAGAGCATATTATGCTGCCCAGACCACAGCATTCTTTGTTTGTAGAAGTCCAGGATGGAGAACTGGAGTACAGGGCAACCCTCAGGGTTACAAGCATGCTCGGCAGCCCTGAGATGGCGGTAGAGGGGCTGTGCCCGTGCACGGGGGCGGCCAAGCCACTTTGAATTTCATTCGCTCCTTTTTTTCTCTTTCTGTCTAACCTGAAGAGCGGAGCTGCCAGGAAGGAGCTGATGTTGGTGTGGGGCAGGGGACTGAGGGAGCGTAGGAGTTGCAGGCCAGATGACGTAGGGAGACACTGGAGTAGTACTCTAGCGTGAGATGTATGGAGAGCTGCTGCTCTTGGGTCTCTAAAAGATGTTGGGGTCACTTAGAAGGAAAGAGATGAGATCTGGCCTGTTCACTACATTGTTAGCAGTTTTCACACTTTATCTCTTCAGTAGTAGAGCACAGAGCCCTTGAAACAGAATGTGGGACTCACATATATGAGAGGATGGTGCCCCCTGTGAGACCACCCCCACCCCACGATCTGCGGTAGCCCATGAAGTACAACCTCCCGTTCGTTGTCTTCACTGCTTGAAAATCACTATTTACTTTGACCCCTGTATTAATACTTTCTAATAGAATGAAATATTTGGTGTATACAAAAGAACATAAGTTGCATTTACATACAGTATATGTGTAGGATTCCTACAGAACACTCACCATGCTTGGTCATTCCAGTGTTTCAGACTCCCTCAGTGGCCAGCCTCCAGAGGAGAGGACCCCCGCCATGGGTTTGCCTATGTAGAGCCCAGCCCCCTGTCCAGGCCTCCTCTGCTTAGCAGACCTTTGCCCTGCCCAGAGGAAGGGTTCCCTGCCTGGTGTATGCAGGAGTCCATTTCATTTCCAGATGTACTATCTATAGCACAGCCACTGTGGTAAGTCTGGTGGGAGATATGTAGCCTTTTAAGGTAGTGCTGTGGAGGAGAAAGGAGTTTGAGTAGAAAGTTGGAGATGGACCTGAAGGCTCGTTTGTGTTTGGGCTGACAGAGAAGTATAATCAAGCCAGGGTGACACCATGAGCAGAGTGCTGAGGGAAGTGGGGGTTTAGGGGCAGGATGGGCCAGTCACTCACCTGAGGATCTACGGGAGTGGGATGATTGGCTAGGCCAGTGGTTCTCAAACTTTTTTTTTGGAGACCCTTTTATGCTCTTATTAAGGCCCTCAGAGGGCTTTTGTTGATATGAGTTATTTTCATAGTATTCGATGTGCTATAAATTAAAACTGAGAAGTTTTTAGAATTTTTAGTTTTTAATTTATTTAAAAATAAGATCAACCCAATATGCATGCACATAAATAACAGGTATATTCTGAGAAATTGCTTTCTCACAACAACAGAAAAATGAGAAGAGCCACAGTATTTTACCTTTTTGTAAATCCGTAACATCTGTTACCATAAAAGACAGCTAGATTCTCCTGTCTTCTGCATTTGGTCTATTGTGATATCCTGTCACATAACCTCTAGCAGACTCTGCTATATACCAGGGAAAGAATGACAGGAAGGGAAATGATGACTTCATAAAAATAGTTCTTTCTCGTGGACCCCCAAAAGGGTCTCAAGGACCACCATACTTTGAAAATCGCTGGTCTAGCTCAGGTTGGACCATTTGCTTAAAGGCCATGATGGGAGTGGCAGGGAGGACTCCTGTCATGATGGAGCTGTTGCAGGTGCAGAATTCAGGCAGGGGCCCAAGGCAGCCCCCTTGGAGTGAAGCGTCAGGCGTGCCAAGGATGGAGGTGCCTGCTCTCTCCAGCAGGCACACTTCAGGTCTGGCTCGCCCTTACTTCCTGCCACCAAGGACTCGCTGAATAATAAATGAAATGTGGGTCCAGGGCATGTGGTAGTGACTTAATGTGAGGAGTATGAAGTAGGTTATATTCTCAACGTGAGGAGTATGAAGTAGGTTATATTCTCCTCAGTGCACAGATAGGAGTCTGAGGCTTGGAGAAGGAAGTTAATTTGTCATTACATTCCACCACTGCACTCTGCAGCTTCTAGAAGGGGAGGTCAGAGGTGACTGGAATGTTTTAGGCTGGAGACTAGACTAGTGACAGGGCTGAGCTCTGATGCAGGGAGCAAGAGGCAGCCAAGGACTACCAGACTGGGTGGTTCTCTTGGGGGCTCTGTCACTGATTGGCTTTGTGGCCAGAAGGCAAGACGACCTTGATCTTTTCATCTCTTCATTTAGCAGTGCTTGGTAATTTCCAGGCCCCCATCCCAGTTCCTGACCTGGAGCTTTGGACACGTGAGTTGGAAGCATGGCAATGGCCAGGGGGCACTCCCCCTTTCTCTGGAGATGCAAGGTTGGGGCTTGGATCAGAAGTCAGGGTGAAGAGGGAGATTCAGATTCTTTGCTCTCAGAGTGATGGTCAGGCCCAGTGCCCTCTGAGCATGTGGGTGGGAAGGGGATTCAAGGGAATCTTGGAGGCCCCAGAGGTCTGTGTGACACAGTTGGGATTTTTAAATTTTATCTATTTTATTTAAAGGATTTCTTTATTTATTTGAGAGAGAGCCACGAGCAGGGGAGGGGTAGGGGGAAAGGGAGAAAGCAGACTCCTACTGAGTGGGTAGCCCAATGTGGGGCCGCATCCCAGGACCCCTGGATCATGACCTGAGCCCACGGCAGACACTCAACCATCCAAGCCATCCAGGCGCCCCTCACTACATTTTATTTTTAGGAAGAAATTTGGATCAACCCTCAGAATTTTTCTCAGAGGAAGATTACGTCTTCTTTTTAAGACTACAGTGGCCCTTTGGATTCAGTGGCTAGACAGGAATTTTGATGTCTTTAGTGTTAAATAAGGGAGTTATCCCCACGGACTCAGATCTTTTAGGTACACCACAATCTTTGTTATGACTGTATTTTTATGGGATCTGTTAAAGAAAATATTTTCTCTTCCCCTTTCTTCTCTCCATCCATGTGGAAAGGCTTTATGGAAAGGGCCTATGTCTGTTTCCTTGAGATGTTTTCAGCTTGAGCGTGGCCTGTGTAGCTAGTGCTGCCTGCACCCGAGTCTGCTTACAGGGAGCCTCTTGGGAAGCCCCTTACAGCACGTTCTTCAACCTGTTTTCCCCCCCTTTTTTTTGGGGGGGTGGGGGTGTTTTGAAGAGTTCTTTGTCCAGACTTTACATTGATAGGTGGTGTTTACCCTTTCATCTCTCTTAAAAAAGGTTGAAAAACAGTCACCAAACTTATATATCACTGTTCACAGCCACCAAAAGGTGGAAACGACTCCAAATCCAGCAATAGATGAGTCAAAATGCAAAATGTGTTATGTTCATGAATGGAGTAATTATTTGGCCATAAAAAAAGTGAAATGCCAACACATATTCCAGCGTGGATAAACCTTGAAAACATCATGCTAAGGAAAGGAAGCCAGTCACAAAAGATCACTTTTCATCTAATTGCATTCATATGAAATATCCAGAATAGGCAAATGTATAGACACAAAAAATAGATTAGTGGTTTCCAGGGGTGGGGGTGGGGAATGGAGGGTTTAGGGAGTGATAGCTAAAGAGTACAGGGTTTCTTTTGAGGGTAGCAAGAGTTAAAGGGTTCTAAAGCTGATTGTGGTGATGGATGCATGACAAACCATTGAATTATACTCACTGTTAAGTGGGTGAGTTATATGGTATGTGAGTTATACCTCAGTAAAGCTATTACACAATACCCCCAATTACTACCCCACCTCATTCTTGGTTTGTGCTCATATTTCACATCTTACCAAACCATTATTTGACATGTTCATTTCCTATCTTCTTGTCATTTTACACTTGACGTTTGCTATCCATGCATGTCTAATAGACTCAACCTCTGTGCTACCCTGTCCTCCTGGTTACCCCAGGTCCCCCTGAACACACTATACCAACATGGTGTTGGCCTCACCCTCTCATACACACCCATGTGTGCAGTCTAGTCAAGTATGTGTCAGCAGCATGGAATCTTTCTGTGCTGAAACCAATGGGCCATCTGATAACCCTTTTTAGAGCTCAAGTCATTGTTCCAGCAAATATTTATAGATTGTCTAGAGGTTTGGGGCCTCTATGGTAGCTCCGGAGGAGTGAGCCCCGATGATACTGATATTGAAGTTCTTGGGATGAAGTTCTTGGGATGTGCCCTCTCCTCCTCGAACCCTTGCTTCTATGACACTGTCAGATGAGGTGACACTGTGTAAGGCCCTGCTGCATCCTCTGAAGGGAAGCTTGAACCTCTGTACATGGCAGCTGGCCTGACACTGCCTCATCTCTGTCTGCTTTCCCCAAGCTCATGTCCCCGACTTTGTTTCTGAAGTTGGTCCTTTGCTCCCTCCTCACAAGAAATCTCTCCCAGACCTGTCCTCTCTGTCCCTGGTGCCCAGTTCCTTTCCCTTCGTTCCACTTTATCATTGTGGGTATTTTCATTGGCTTTGTTATTTTTGCACTGATGGTTCTGTGTTGTGGCCTTTGGCACTAAAGGTTAGTAAGCTGCATTTCTCTTGAGTTCCAGGGTCACAAATCTTGGTGTAATTAATAGGGTCCCTACTTTTTTTCCAAAGTACTCCTCTTTGAATGGTAAATTACAGGGTTACTCTACTTTTTGTAGGGTGAGGAGGAGGTGGGAGCCTGTGTTCATACTTACTGTTTGCACAAGTAAGAAAGTCTCCTCCTTCCAGAGAAGAGCCCCACAATTTCCCTCAGCTCCTGGAACCCTTTAACAGTCCACAGTGCCCGGCCAAGCTGTATGGGTGGCTCTGTGAAGGGTGGTTTGTAGTTGGTTCATCTCATGGTGATGAATTCCTTGTAGGTGCCATGCACACCCAGGCCCTAGACATCAGCTTCGAGGGTATGTGGGGACACCCTGTGTGATGTGCTGGTCAGGACTAGATCCTCTAGGAGAACATGCTTCCTGTTCAGGTGGCTCCAGCCTTTACTTTTGGAAGTGGCCTACCAACGTGGAGCAGTGTGGAGTGGTTATAGGCCAGCTAGCGGGCCAGGTGGTCTTGGCTCACACCCTCCTCAGACAAGTCACTTCGGTTTCCATGAATGTAAAACAGAGGTGGCAATGGTATATACTTCATAGGCTTATTGTGAAGATTGAAGAGTATATGAAGGGCATGGAGCAGTGACCAGCCTCGTAAGCTATGGATTTTAGCTCTGAGGACAGTGGGAAGCAGGACAGATGTCGCTAGGAGAGGAAACCGATGGCATTTTAACCAGACTTCCCAGTGTGCTCACTTAGATCGTGTGTGTGTCCTCCAGGCACATACCTGACACCATCATGCCAGCTGGGGAGCAACAGCAGCCTTTCTCACTCAGAAGGCCAGGCTTTCACCCTGTCACCAGGGTTCTGATCATGTTGAATCACTTAGAGTGACTGCAGTATGAATGTGGGTATCTTTTTTTTTTTTTTTTTTTTTTTTTTGTGGGTATCTTTGTGATGGCTGATTGTTCTCTGCTGACTTTCAGAGGCAGATGACAGGCCCTGGGATATGGTACCCCTGGCATATGGTACCCCTATTGAGGAATGTAGTTTGGGTCCAGACCTGAATGGCTGTAAAGCAACATCATGGAATTCTCTGGGGCTTGAGATCCCTTGGACAAGTCTTAGGAGTCCCATCATGGTTTGGTCCACATGGCATTGTGAGGAACAAGCATGTGTGTGGCCTCTCAGAGGGGTCTGCAGTGATGGCCAATACCCTCACTGATGATGATTGGCCCTGGCAGGCTTGTTCTAAAAGAGATGTCTCACTTGCCTGAGGGCATTGGCCCTAGCCACATGGTCAGAGTTGTGCTTACCCCCGTGGCATGGGTTAGGCAGGTGGGCACATTGGACATAGTACTGTCTTGGCAAGGTCAAGGTCTGAGACTGACTTTCCTATATGCTCATTTCTCTTTTTACTGACTTTCAGTGTCTTGGAAAAGACAGGTGACCTTGAATTCTCCTATGATGTACAAGCTTATAAAGATGGCCAGACGGCAGCTGCCCAGACATCATTGTCCCTTTAGAATTGAAATGCAGAAAATATTAAACAGCTTGTTTGCTGTGAACACGAAGTGTTGCCACAGAATCTCTTTTGAGAAAAAAACAAAAACAAAAACAAAAATGGGCAAAGAACCAACCTTAAAACTACAGCTGTATTAACTGCAGTTTACACACATTCTCTTCATAGATCTTTTATGAATTCTCTACCAAGGGCCATTTGCCCCTCAACTCATGCTGGAGTGCAGGTCCCTATACCCCACCTTTGGCCCAGAGAAGTCTTTGCACCAGGAATTTCCCTAAAGCTGGGATATTGGCCTGCACATGTAGATCCTTCTTCAGGCCTGTGAGACTTTTCCTCTTAAACTTTTCTGGGGATGGTCACTGTGCTTGGAATAAAATTGTTTAGCCTGGTATGAGAGAGCTTCTGTGGGCTTTGGATGCCCTGCCCCTATCCTCCGAGTTGGGAGCCCTGGGGTCCTTCTGGACTGGCCTCAAATACTCTGCGGTCCTCCCCATCACACTTTTTGGGGACCTCCACTCACTGCCTCTGCCGTGGGGCCCTTTCCCCTGAGCACTGCTGGTCCCCAAGCACTACCCCCAGTTTGGTCTGAGCACCAGCTATGTGCGTGGCCCTGTGTAGGTGCTGGGATGTATGTCCCTGATTCTGGAGCATTGATTGTTCAGTGACCTAGTATGGATTTGTGTCTGATGTAATTTGAAAAATGGTATAAAAAGTATATCTATTTTTCTATTGTAGATGATGAAACTGAGATTCACAGAGGTAATGTCTTGCCATGGGCCACATGGCAACTAAGTCATGGAGCTTGGGCATTCTGGTTCCCAGGCCGTGATCTTTACACTAATTATCCAGAGCTGTTAGGTTATGCGATTGTGCCACTGGTGGAGAGTGGAGTACAGGGATCCCTTGACCTCAGCTCTTCTTGTTCTGCCAGGAACAATCAAGCCCTTGCCACCCCTACCCCCACCCCACCATCTTCGGGAAGATGTTCTGTTAGTACTATATCAGAAGTCACCCATGCACAGTCAGGCAGATACCTTCCCCTCCCTTTAAAAAGTAACGTCTGGTAAGTACTATATAGTAGCATTACTTTACCAAAAATAGTAAAAGCAAACAAAAACTGCAAGTCTTGCTTATGACTCCCAATCTTTCTATGTTCTTATTATGCAGTTTATGATAATAGACCACAATTTTTACATCTTACCCTGGATGCTTGTTCACATGCCTGGTCTCCACTAAACCAGGAGCCCCTTGGGGAGGCACCGTTTTTATCTCTGGTCCCTTGAGTGATTCCAGCTTCACAGCAGCAACTGGGGAAATTCCACTGAACACCTCCAGAGGGTGCCGGTCACCCAGGAGACAGATGGAATGAACCCACTTGGCTGTGTGCAGGAAGCACTGTCTTGATGGAATCCCGTGGGCACATACTCTCAAGGGTTTCTTGAGTTCCTCATGGTTATTTATAATTAACGACTATAATATTTTCATGAGTTGGTAATCAACATTCGTTTCACCATTTGCTTGTTGGACATTGAGTTCCTCCTCAATCGTGAGGGGGAACTTTTTGCTTCTCTGAGTTATTTCTTTCGGCTTAACTTCTGGCTGTGGGGTTCATGGGGCAGGAGCAGAGCAACACCGTGGTTCTCCCCACACATGGCCACATTGCCACTCTTGGAGAGTGCCAGGTTTCCCGCAGTGCTGTTGCCTTGTGTCTGTGCCAGCGTGGCACACATAGTGGCATGGGTGGAGGTAGGATTGAGAGAAGGGAAAAGTACACTTGTCATTCATCCTGTCTGCCTGCTCCTCAGCCTGCTGGTTATTCCCTGACTAGTAACCTGGGAGCTACGTGTGTGGAGGCTGGGAGCGTAGACTGGGCTCACCTAGGTCTCCGCTGGAAGGCTTCCCAGCCATGCTCAGAGAACAGTTTAGGAGTGTCTGTGTGGTGGCGACTAGTATGTTCACTGACTTGCTCATGGACATGTGCTTCAATCACCACAGCCTGACTTTGTACAGGGCGCTGTGCTAGATAGAGGCGAGATTCCTGTACGCAGTGACCTGGGGTGTTGGAAGAGGGAAGGACCACGAATGGCTTGGGGTTGGGAGATGTGGAACCTGGGAGGATGAGCGGGATGGGGCAAAGAGCCCTCCACACAGAAAATTGCTTGTACATTACCGCAGAGGCCTGGAATATTTCTCTTTCCCCCGGGGGGTGTAAGTATCACAGAGCGGTTCAGAGAAGGGGGAGGGAAGTGGCAGTGTCCTGGATTCATGGCGATGACAGCTACAGTAAGTTCTCAGTAAACGCTAGGCTTTGGGTCAGTTCCTGTCCTTGAAGAGGGGTGGGATTTTGAGGGGGTCTGTGTAGGGGATGGCAAGGGGACACCAGACCATAGGGGACCTTTAGAATGATGGGATGTTATCAGGGGCTAGGAAGGGTGGGACCCAGATATTTGCATCAATAGTTTTGGGTTCTCACTCTTCAGTGCCACATTGTGCAACATGTCTGCCTTTCTCAGCACCATGTACACTCAGAGAGGGTGAATCTGAGGATGGGAAAAGCAAGGTTAACCACCTGTTAGAAATCTGTCACTGACTTCCCTGCTTTTTGAGCCTCAGACAGGCCACATGTTGCTCAGAGCTGAACATGTAATGTTCCAGATGCCTTGGAGCTGATCCTGATCTGCCAGCTGTGTGCAGAGGCTTGTATGTTTCTGGGAAGCATCAGTGTGGCAGCTTGACAATGCTGTGTAGAGTAGTCCAGGACATTTGCATCTTCCCCTGCCTGTGGCCTGCCCCTTGACCCGAGTGAGACAGTTGGGCTCTCCCTGATGCAACCCAGACCTGCCTGGAGGATGGCAAGAGAGAAAGGGGCTGAAGGACCTCGCTGTGGTCAAGTTGAAAGGCCCAATAGGGTGTACACGTGTGGGGTGTGTGGCCTCTGGGAGAAGATGTCAGAAGGGCCGTGGAGCTCATACAGCACAGCTGTGGGCCATGGAGGGCCAGCCTGGCCTGAGGAAGACCCATGTGGGGTTGCGGAGGGTCCCTTTTCAGGGCTAAAGGCCTCTCTGTGAGCAGAGAGACAGTATTCAGGAAGTAACAGGTTTGGGGTTTGTGTTTTAAAATATTTTATTTATTCATGAGAGACACACAGAGAGAGGCAGAGACATAGGCAGAGGGAGAAGCAGGCTGCATGCGTGGAGTCCCAAGACCGATATGGGACTCGATCCCAGGATCATGCCCTGAGCCAAAGGCAGATACTCAACCACTGAGCCACCCCGGCCTCCCTCTATTCTCCTATTTAGGAGAGAGAGAGGGGAGAGAGACAATCTTAAGACGACTTCATGTCCAGTGCAGAGCCTGACATAGGACTTGATCTCGTAACCCTAAGATCATGACCTGAACTGAAATTGAGTTGGAAGCATAACTGACTGAGCCACACAGGCATCCCTCCATTCTGTTCTATTGATCTGTGTATCTCACCTTCCACTAATATCACATAGTCTTGAATACTGTGGATATATAATACATCTTGTAATCAAGTAGATAAATTCCTCCCTCTTTATTCTTTTTTAATTTTTAAAATATTTTAGTTCCATTGACTTGCCTTTTAAATTTTAGAGTAATCTTGCCTATGTCTGTAAGACTTACTGAGCTTTTGATTAGTAATTGGATTTTTTTTAAGGATTTTATTTATTTATTCATGAGAGACACAGAGGCAGAAACATAGGCAGACGGAGAAGCAGGCTCCTCACAGGGAGCCCAATGTGGGACTTGATCCTGAAACTCTGGTATCACGCCCTGAGCCAAAGGCAGAGGCTCAACTGCTGAGCCACCTGGGGGTCCCGATTAGTAATTGCATTAATTCTGTGTATTGATTTGGAGAGAATTGGCATCTTAGAGTTTTCCAGTCTATGAACATAATATGTCTTTCCATTTTTCAAAGATCTTTGGTTTCTTTCATCAGTATTGTGTAATTTTTAGCATGCAAGTCTTGTATGTGCTTTGTTAGATTTACACTTAAGTATTTCTTTTTTTAAAGATTTATTTATTTATCTATTTATTTTTTGAGAGAGCGAGCATGAGCAGGAGAGGGGCAGAGGGAGAGGGAGAAGCAGACTCCCTGCTGAGCAGAGAGCCTGACTTAGGGTTCGATGCCAGGAACCTGGGATCGGTCAACCAACTGAGCCACCCAGGTGCACCAGTATTTCAATTTTTTTTTTTTTAAAGATTTATTTATTTATCATAGACAGAGAGAGAGAGAGGCAGAGACACAGGAGGAGGGAGAAGCAGGCTCCATGCCGGGAGCCTGACGTGGGACTCGATCCCGGGACTCCAGGATCGCGCCCTGGGCCAAAGGCAGGCGCTAAACCGCTGGGCCACCCAGGGATCCCAGTATTTCAATTTTTTAAGCAATTGTAAGTGGTAGTATATTTCTAATTTTGGTGTCCACATATTCACTGCAATTATATAGAAATACAGTTGATTTTTCTATACTGATCTTATATCCTACATCCTTGACCTCACTAGTTCTAGGAGGAGTTTTTAAAAATAGATTCCTTGTTGGGAGCACATGGGTGGCTCAGTCAGTTAAGCATCTGCCTTCAGCTCAATCATAATCCCAGGGTCCTGGGATCAAGCCCATTGGGCTCCCTGCTCAGTGGGGAGCCTGTTTCTCCTTCTCACTGCTTGAACTTGTTTTTTCTCTCTCTCAAATAAATAAAATCTTAGGGGATCCCTGGGTGACTCAGCAGTTTAGCGCCTGCCTTTGGCCCAGGGTGCGATCCTGGAATCCTGGGATCGAGTCCTGTGTCGGGCTCCCGGCATGGACCTGCTTCTCTCTCTGCCTGTGTCTCTGCCTCTCTCTATGTCTATCATGAATAAATAAATAAATAATCTTAAGAAAAAATCTTTAAAAAATTGACTCCTTGTTTTCCTACATAGGAAGTTATGTTATCTATGACATTTTATTTTTTTTCTTTCTGACCTACATGCTTTTTATTTTTATTTCCCTTTTTATTCCTCATTGCACTGGCTAGAAATTCTAGCATTGTAGTTTTGAGAGTGGACATTATTGCCTTGTTTCTGATCTTTGAGGGGAAAGCATTTTATCTTTCATCAGTTACCATTATGTATGCTGTTAGCTCTAGGTTGTTGTGGATGCTCTGTATCAGTTGAAGCAGTTCCCTTCTATCATGAAGGGTATTAAATTTTGTTAAATGCTTTTTCTGCATGAATTGATGTGATCAGTTTTTCTTCTTTAGCCTGTTAATATAGTGGATTATACTGATTGATTTTTTTTTTTTAACTATTAAACCAGCCTTTCATCCTTGGAATAAACCCCACTGGTCATGATATATAATTCTTTAAATTTTTGCTATATTCTATTTGCTCATATTTTGTTGATATTTGCATCTATATTCATGAACAATATTGGTCTGTAGTTCTTTTTTTAATAAGAACTGATTTGATATCAGGTTGATACTAGCTTCAGAAAATGAATTGGAAATTTTTTTTTTCCTCTTTTGTGTTGTGGAAAAGATTACAGTGTTAACTCTTCTTTTAATGCTTGGTAGTTCTCTAATGAAGCTATACAGGCCTGGAGATTTCTTTTTGTGAGTTTTAAAATTATATATCAGTTTCCTTCATCATTACAGATTCATTCAAATTATCTGTTTTTGAGAAATTGATCCTTTTCATCTAACTTGTCAAATTAATATCTGTAGAATTGTTCACAATATTCCGTTTTTTAAAAAGATTTATTTATTTATGATAGACATAGAGAGAGAGAGGCAGAGACACAGGAGGAGGGAGAAGCAGGCTCCACGGCGGGAGCCCGACGCAGGACTCGATCCTGGGACTCCAGGATCGCGCCCTGGGCCAAAGGCAGGTGCCAAACCGCTGAGCCACCCAGGGATTCCCCCCCCACCTTTTTTTTTAATATTCTTTTTTTTTTTTTTTTTTTTGGTGTCTGCAGGATCTGTAGTGCTATCTCCTGTTTCACTCTTGATTTTAATTTGCGCCTTTTTCTTTATCAGTTTTGCCAGAAGTTTGTCAATTGTGTGTCTCTATTCACAGAACCTGCTCTTTCATTGATTTTGCTGCTTTTCTGATTCAATTTAATAGATTCTGCTCTGAATTTCCTTTTTGCTTTGGGTATACTTTGTATATCTTTTTATAGGTTCTTGAGGTGGGAACTTATTATTGGAATCTTTCTTTTTTTCTAATGTAAGCATTTTAGTGCTGTAACATTCTCAGGACTGCTTTTGTGTCCTACAACTTTTGAAATGTTATTTTTTAAATTTTTCTCTAAGATTTCTTCCTCGACCCATGGATGATTTGGAAGTATATTTAGTTTCCACATCTTTGGAGATTTCATGTTATCTTTCATCGTGATCCGAGACATATTCTATGATTTCAATGCTTTGACTCTATTGAGGTTTGTTTTATGGCCCAAAATATAATTTATTGTGATAGTTATTCTGTGGGCACTTAAAAAAAAAAAAGTGTATTCTGATGTTTGATGGATTGTTCTAGTAACTGTCAGTCAGATTCTGTTGGTTGATGGTGTTGATTCCTTCTGTATTGGCTGATTTTCTCACTGTTTTTCAGTTGTTGACAGAGGGGTGTTGATGAAGTCTCCAACTATAATTGTGGACTTACCTATTTCTCCTTTTGGTTATTATTATTAATATTTTTTTAGATTTTATTTATTTATTCATTAGAGAGAGAGGCAGAGACACAGGCAGAGGGAGAAGTAGGCTCCCCGTGGGGAGCCCGATGCGGGACTTGATCCCAGGACTCCAGGATCATGACCTGAACCAAAGGCGGATGCTCAACCACTGAGCCACCCAGATGCCCTGGCCCTTTTGTCATTATATAATGTTTCTGTCTCTGGCCACTTTCTTTATTTTGAAGTCTACTTTGGTACTAATATAGCATTTCTGCCCTCCTTTGATTAATATTTGCAAGATGTATCTTTTTTACTCTTTTACTTTCAACCTGCTTGTGTCATTATATTTACAGTGAGTTTCTTATACAGTGTAGTTGGGTCATTTTTAAAAAATCCATGTTGTTAATCTCTTTTAATTGGTATATTTAGACCATTTACATTTAATGTAATTATTGATATGTTAGGCCAAATTATTTTTTGTTTTCTGTTCTCTGTGATTATTTCTTATTGCTTCAACTTTTTTTTTTTTTTAGAACTTCACTTTTTACGATAAATTTCATGATTTATCTGTAGTGATCTTTCTCACTATAGATTTTTAGTGGTTGCTGTCAGCATTATATTATAGGTACATAGCTTATCACAGTCTACGGGTAGTGTCATTTTACCAGTTGAAATAAAGGTAGTACTTTTCTTTACATCCTTGTCCCCTCCCATATGTAAGTAACTGTCTTACATATTTCCCCTATATGATTTATTTTTTTAAAGATTTATTTATTTATTTATTCATGAGAGACACAGAGAGAGAGGCAGAGACATAGACAGGGAGAAGCAGGTTCCCCACAGGGAGCCTCATGCGGGACTTGATCCCGGATCCCAGGATCACGACCTGAGCTGAAGGCAAGTGCCCAACTGCTGAGCCACCCAGGCATCCCTCCCCAACATGATTTAGAACCATATTAGACAGTGTTACAATTTTTGCTTCAGCCACCAAACATAATTTAGAAAATTCAAGAGAAGGAAGGCCTGATTACATGTATTTTTGCTTACTATGATCTTGTTTTTTTGATGATCCCAGTTTCCTTCTTTTATCATTTCTTTTGTCTAGAGAACTTCCTTTAGCCATTTTTTTAAGTAGGTCTAACAAATTCTCTTACTTTACCTTCATGTGAGAATCTTTTTAAAAAAATTTTATAATTGTATTTTATTTTCATTATGATAGGTATGCTCTTTTATTACCATTTCCATCCCCGCTTCCTTCTGGTAATGATCAATTTGTTCTCTATAGTTAAGAGTCTGTGTCTTTTTTTTTTTTTTTTAATTTTTATTTATTTATGATAGGCACACAGTGAGAGAGAGAGAGGCAGAGACACAGGCAGAGGGAGAAACAGGCTCCATGCACCGGGAGCCCGACGTGGGATTCGATCCCGGGTCTCCAGGATTGCGCCCTGGGCCAAAGGCAGGCGCTAAACCACTGTGCCACCCAGGGATCCCCAAGAATCTGTGTCTTAGTTTCTCTCTCTCTCTCTCTCCCTCTCCTCTTTTTTTTCCTTTAACTATTTTTTTTTTCCATAAATTTCACAGTGAGGTCATGTGGTATTTGTTTTTTTTCTGACTGACTTGATTTCACTTAGCATTATTATACTCTCTAGCTTCATTCATGGTATTACGAGTAGCAAGATTTTATTCTTCTTTATGGCTGAGTAATATTCCATTGTAGATATATACCACATTTCTTGATCCATTCATCTGTCAATGGACACTTGGGCTGCTTCCATAGTTTGGCTATTGTAAATAATGCTGCAGTAAGCACAGGGGTTCATGTATACTTTTGAATTAGAGGTTTCCTAGTTTGGGGGTAAAATTCTTAGATTGTAGGGTAGTTCCATTTTTAATTTTTTTAAGGAACTCATCTGAGATTTTGCTTTCATTTCTGAGGATATTTTCTCTGGGTATAGGATTCTGGATTGACAGTTTTCTTTTGGTGCTTGAAAAGTATTGTACCACGTGTCTCTAGCCTCCAAGGTTCCTGATGATAAGTCCACTGTTGTCATATTTGGTTTTTTTCTATGTGTAAGTTGTTACTTTTCTTTTGCTGCTTTCAAGAGTTTGTATTTGTCTTTAGTTTTCAGAAATTTAATTTTGAGGTGTCTTGGTGTGGATTTCTTTGAATTTATCCTTTGGTGTTTACTTGGCTTCTTGAATTTATTGGTTGCCTTTCTTGCCAAATTTGGTAAGTTTTCTATTATTGTTTCTTCAAATGCTTTTTCTTCCTTACTCTCCTTTTGTCCTTCTGGGAGGCTGATGACACAGATGATAGTTTTTTTTATTATAGTTCACAGGTCTCTAAGACCTGTTATTTATTAATGTGTGTCTGTTTTTTCTCGGTTGCCTGGTTGGGTAAATTCTATTATTTTTCCTCCAGTTCACTGATTCTTTCCTTGGTTCCCATCATTCTGCTGTTAAGCTGATCCACTGAGCTTTTTATTTCATTGATTGTATTTTTTAGTTTCCAAATTTCCATTTGGCTTTTATTTATTTTTCCCATTTGGCTTTTATATCTCCTCTTGCTTTTTTTGTGTTGGTTCTGTTGGGGCTTTCTGTATTTCCATTTATTCCAAGCACGTTTATAATTTTTGGTTGAAACGTTTCAGCATCACTGCTTAAAAACCTTCCATCAGATCATTCTGACTTGTCTGTCACCTTAGTGTTGGCATCTCTTGTCTTTGTTTATTCAGTTTGTGATCTTTCTGTTTCTTGATATGCTGGTGATTTTTTTGGATTAGAACTTGGACATTTTTGGGTTATTTTCAGTGACTGTGTTTAACCCTTCTCTTCTAGTTGGCTTTTTCTGACACTATTCCAGTGGTGGTGCATGGGGCTGGAGGGGGCTGTCATCTTTTACTTTCGGGTGGAAGTCGAAGTCCAGGCTGCCCACTTGGCCTCCACTGACACCTGACATGGGAGGTTCCTTGTTACTGTGGAGCAGGGGTGAGAGCTCAGCTCCCCACATGTCTTCCTTGGACTCTATCCCAGCAGGGAGAGGGAGGAGGCCTTGTTACTGTTGGATGGGGAGCAAAAATCTCAGCTCCTTGCCTTGCCTCCTGACACCTTCCTGTAGGGGTGCTGGGGTACCTTTTAGTTGGCAGGGGTAGGAAGGGAGTCTTTACTGGCATGGGTGGGGCTGGCCGGGGCTGAGTCTCTCCTGGCATGTCTGGCTAGAATAGAGCAGTTATCATCTAAAAATGTTCTGTCTTACCAGGTTGTTCCTTCCCAGAGCAGTTTTCATTGGGGCTTTTGTCTGTTTGTGCCTCTTGGAACTCCAGGTTGCTCATTCTTCCAGTACCTGGTCTGGACCAGTGAGACAAAAAGAGAAGCTGGGCACACATCTCCATGTTTTTTCAGGTCTCAAGGCCCCCAGCCCTCTTCTCTGCTGTCTTCTCTCCACCTTGCAGACTCTCCTTAGGTTTTTCTTACATACAGTGTCCAAAGTTTTATCTGTACTTAGTAGGAGGAATACGGAAATTATGTCAGCCTATATTCCAAGAAGCAGAAGTTTCAAGTGACCGTTTTTGAAAGGACTTTCACTTGTGGAGGATGCCCAGACCACCAGCAGCCCCTTCCCAGAGACCAGCCAGAAGTAAAGCATCTGGTTTATTGAGTCTGTGAGACGGAAGGCTGAGCTTAATCAGAAGAGAAATAGCTCAGGGGATACTCTCATGTGATGACTCTTAATGGGGTGTGGACCTGTATGCTTTCTCCAGGGTAGCCTGCTTGAAATAGAGCCCCATCCATTCCTTTGGGTCCTTATAGCCCATCTTGGATCCTCAGTGTTGAGAACAGATAGCTGCTTGTCCTGTATCCCCACTTTCTCCCACCAGTCCCCCCTAACTCTTGGCCAGGAAACAACCTCAAAATAGCATACCACTGAGTTCCTAGAGCTCATTTCTTTGGGCCAGCTTCCTTTTGGGTTTTCTGTTTCAAAATCTGCATTTTAGGTTATTGTGGGAATGTCTTCTGGTCTGTCAGAGGTCCTGCCCTGGGAGAGAAGATGAGGCAAGAGATGGAGGACTGCTGCCTTACAGAAGCAGTTCTGGTGGGCACTTCAGACTTTCTGACATGGCTGGGCTGCTATTGGCATTTGGACAGTCCAGAGAAATAGTGGGAGAAGCAGCAGCACTTCCTGGGACGCCGTGCCTGTGCCTGCAGGATGAGGGCAGGGTGGCTGTATCAGGACCACAGGTTATTCAAGGAGAAGGAAGGTCAAAGAGTGGGGTACCCCGGCGCATGGTGCTCCAGCCTGTGGAACGGGTTAGTCTGGATGTTTGGGTGCTAAAGGGTTTTAAGGAGGGAGCAGCAGGAGCTGCTTTAAACTCTTAGCCTGGCTTCTTCCTCTCTTTCCCCACAACGCAGCCATTCACCCCCCTGTGCCTTTGCTTTAACTATGCCTGTGCTTAGAGAGTTCACCTGGGCCACACTCCTGTATGTGTGCTGAGGGGGTTCCTTACCTCCTTCATGGTTATTCCTGCCCCGTCCCCCATTTGCTCACTTGGGCAGCAGTGCAGAGCAGGTACCTTCCTTTCTCCTATGAGCCTAGAGGTGCACAGTGGCCATCGGAGGTTCATGTTGTTATCCAGATGTAGGCCCCTAGTCAGCCCTTGATTCAGATTCAGGAGCTCCTTGCTCTGCCTCCTACCCATCAGGCCTATGCCTGCTGCCTCTTGCTACCCCCTCTGGGCTGTGTCTGGCATGTTTCCACTCCCTTTCTACAAACCCCTGGGTCATTGCCCTTTTAAGCCTTTGTCCCTGTTTCTTTGAATGAAGTTTCCCAAATATGGCTAGGGATGGGGGGCAGAGTCCCTTGAAAACTCACCTAGTGACACTGTCCTCCTCTGCCCTTCCCAAAGTTTGGGAGACTCGCTGGTTTACATTTACTCAGGGTAAATTTTTAGCTTCCCACTTTTAGAACAGCCCGTCCACCTGGAAGAGTCTCCTTTGGGGTGGTGTGTCCCAGAAAGGCCTGGCAGTTTCAGGCAGGTGCCGGCCCCCTGGCGTGCAGCATGTGGGCCCAGTGCACAGCAGGCCCGAGTAGATGTTACGTGAGTAACTGAGAGTGAGAGGTTGTGATGAGACCCTGGCCGGGTCAAGGAAATCTGTGCCAGTCCCTCAGGGCTCCTGCTACTCCTTTTGGGGAAGGGTTGGGTAGGTGTAGCTGGTGACATGAAGTCTCCCCAAAGCCCTGCAGCCAGAGACTGGGAGAGTAGAATAGTCACAGCGAGACAGAAATGGAGGAGACACTGCCTTGTCTGACCTCCTGATTTCACATCTCAGGGACCGCCAAGCTGAGAGGTGAAGTGGGGAAATCACCTGGTGCAGGATCACCCTCTCGCCCTAACGTTTCTGTCTTGTGTCTGTATGTCACTGAGGGGTGTGATAGGGAGACACTGAGTGTGCCTGCTTGCTGGAGGAATGGCTGGGCGCTACTGGACCGGTATTTGCTGAGAAAACTGACTGTACTCCCTTTACTTCTGCTTTCCAAGACAGAATTTCATTCCATGTGCCTTGTGGTCCTCCCGGGTTGTGTCCTTCTAACCCCAGTTTCCCTGTCAGCACCCACCCCCGTATTTCGTCATGGCCAGCCTCTCACTTCCTTTCTTCAGCCCACTCTACACCCCTTGCCCAAAGCTCCTACTACTCTGTTTACCCTCACGGGGAAGAGCCAGAGCTTCCCCTAGGGGCCTTGAAGACCCTGCAGAAGCCCAGAAAAAGGAATGTTCTTGGCTTACCCAAGAATGCTGTGTGACCTCTGGCAAGTGATTTTCCCTCTCTGAATCACACATTCCACAGCTATAAAATGAGGTGATGTGACAGGGCTCCAGTTTGGAAAGTGTTGAATAAAAAGAAGGTTAAGAAGACCCCTAAGGCTTTCCCAGAGAGGAATCATGTGTATAAAAAGTAGGCAGCATTTGGGTTTTAATTTGTGTTACTGCCCTCCAAAAGGTAATGGATAAATTGGCTTGGTTGTGCCTTTTCCAGCTGCTTCTCACTAGCCAAGTATGGCTGAAAAGGGAGGTAGAGCCAGAGTGTCTGTCTAGTCTCAGCTCATGTTGAGCTCCTGTTGTCCGGGGCTTGGGGGGTGGGGGACACTTCATTAAAAAAATTAATAACTAACATTTATTATGCACTAATAGGCCAAACACTGTGCTTAGTGGTTCTTTCCCTCATACAATTTTTTGGAGATATAATTTACATATCATAAAATTCAACCTTTTAAAGTGTTAGATTCACAAGGCCATTCAGCCATCTCCACTTTCTAATTCCAGAACGTTTTCATCAT
The DNA here is from genome assembly GCF_048164855.1 of Canis lupus baileyi. Taxonomy (NCBI): domain Eukaryota; kingdom Metazoa; phylum Chordata; class Mammalia; order Carnivora; family Canidae; genus Canis; species Canis lupus. The sequence goes on from NC_132840.1 coordinate 46,716,692, forward strand.
CCCAAAAAGAAACCCCATACCTGTTAGCAGTCATTTCCCATTTCCTGTTCCCTCTGTGTCCTGGCAACCACTGATCTGCTTTCTGTTTCTATTGATGTGCCTATTCTGGACTTTTCCATGTAAGCTGAATAGTCCACTATGGGATCTCTCACTCGGTGTAATGTCTTCGGGGTTCATCTGTGTCATAGAAAGTGCCTGGACTTCATGCCTTTTTATTGCTAAGATTGTTCTGTTTTATGGATATGCCACATTTTGTTTATCCACTCATCTGTTGATGTATAGTGGGAGTGTTTCTACCTTTTGGTAATTGTAAATAGTGCTGTTTTGAACATTCACATTCAGTTTTTTACTTGAGCACCTTTCGGTTTTCTCGGGTGTATATACCTACGAGTGGAATTCTGGGTTGAGTAGACTTCTGTGTTTAACTCTTTGAGGAAGTGCCAGACTTTTCCACAGTGGCTGCACCATTTTATATTCCTGTGCTGTGTTTTACTTATGTTATCATCAGTCCTCACATGAGTCTCATGAGGTGTAGATGCAATTACTATCATCTCCTCCTTTCAGGTAGGACAGTTGAAATCCAAACAGTTTTCAGCCCAATGTCACATAGCCAGGAAGTTGTTGATTCTTTGGCCAGTGTTGTGATCGCTAAAGCAGTGTCTCTCCTGCCAGGCCTTGTTTTGTCCCATCAGAATGAGGGCGTTGGGCTGTTGTTTGCGTGATATACTAGTACCCAGCACACAGTGGCACTCATGTGGTGATTGAAAACACCATCGTTTCCTGATCTTCATGGCTTGATTGCGAACTTGAGGGAGGCATCTGTTTCTTCGGAGTTCCTGTCTTCTCCTGTTTGTCAGTCCTGCTGGGTTTTGTGCTCCTCTCTCCACACCAGACACTGCCTCCTACTCCCAGACGGCTTTCTTGGGAGCCTCGGCCTGTGGCTGGGGAATGAGATGGCTGGTGTGTGCTGAGCCGAGGTGACTTCTGTGTCCAGGGAGTACTTTAACTTGACCGTTGAACCTGTTCTCTCTCTGGTCCAAGGCCACTGATGACCTACCCTCTTTTTTCTCTTCCAGGCAAAACCTATTTATGGTGGCTGGCTGCTCCTGGCTCCAGATGGGACCGACTTTGACAACCCAGTGCATCGGTCTCGGGTAAGGACCTCAGAGTGAATTCTTGAAGTGGGAGGGATGGAGACATGCCCATCTAAGGGCAGATTTGACAGAGTGAAGAGGGAGATGGGAGGTCAGCAGTGGATCCTGGGATGGCAGGATCAGCAGAGAACCCCCATTTGGTAAATTCGTAGGTCCTATGGGAAAAGATTCAATGATCCTAGTTGAGCCAGGTCCACCCTTCAAAAGGAGATGCTCTCACACGGGTGCCTCCCGTTTTCCTGGGTCAGCTCCACTACAGAAACCATTAAAGCAGTACAGCAAACATTTGCATTTTGCTAATTAGGCTTCCAATTCCCTCATTCCCTCCCTTCCTCATCTCTCTTCCCTCCAGTCCTCCCTGTCTGGGAGCTCAGCAAATGAGCACTGCTGAAAGGAGGAAGGACTGGAAGGCCAGCTTTGTTTTTGTCCCATCTCTCCTGGGCACTCCAGCCGATGGCGGGTCCCTGCTGCGTCCAGGTGCCTGCAGCAGCTTGGTCTGAGCTGGAGCATCGAGGTGATTAAACTGACATTGTCCCCAACCAGTGGTTTGTTCCTCTACCAGGGAGCCCCTTTGGATGACTTCAGTTAAAATACCATCTGTCCTTTTCCACATGTTTTCTTTCCAGGTGCTGCTGTGCATACCCAGTGAATTGCTCCAACTCCTCTCCTTTCCAGTCCCCTGCTCCCTGAGATCCTCTGCTCTGCCTCTTGATTTCTGCTGCCCCCTGGCCTGAGTGCTGCAGGCTGGGATGGGGGCTGTGATGCCCCACAGACTTTGGGTTTTGTTTGGGGTCTGTAGGATTACTTCTGATGTGGGTTTTGACTTTAAAGATATCACTATCTTCAAAGAAGCCTTGAAAATGTTTCTCAGGAAGACATCACATGGCCTCTTCCTGGACACCCCATGTGGAACCAGCCATCTACAGGTCCCCTTTGCAAGGCTGTCTGAGCATCCTGGTCCTCCATTCCAGGCAGGAAGACGATGGGGGTACTCCAGTGCCTGCAGTAACCAGGGAGCAGCTCTCTTTCCTGTTTTCTTTTTGTGTTACGTGAAATTGCCATTTTCAGCTTCTGGTGGGAAAAACAGGGTTCTTAATGATTTAATTCTGGCCCAAAGCAAAGAGACATGGTAGTTTAGTTAGTTCTTGTGGCCTTATTGCCAGTGATAATATGAATTGGGTCTTTAAAATGTTGAAAATAGGTCATGGATCTTTGTGATGATCTTTGGGATTCAAGGACCAGGAGTGTCTTGTTCTGGACATGTTTCCCCCATCACAGAAAGGAAAGCGCAAATGCCCTTTTGTTCTGCCCACCACTGGCCCCTAGTGTGCTGTCCTTTGGTTGGAGAGTACAGAGGGGCCTCCTTTGCCAGTCCATCACTGCTTGGACATTGGAATCATTCCCTCCTCAGTTTTGATTTTCCTTAGCTTGCTCATCCTCAGTGAGCACTGGAGTCTGGCTTTTTCCCTGTCTCCCACTCCCTGTGCTCATCAGAACAGCCCTTTCATAGCATTTTCCTAGATTGTTGTCAGAAGTGGGGAGTCAGTGCCATCCTTAGGTTATTCCATATTCCATACAGTTCATCAAATAAATATCGACACATGTTATGTGACAGACTCTGTGCTGGGCACATAGGGGTCATTTGGGACCCAAATGTGCTGGGCACATAGGGAATACAAAAAGGTGACCAAGACACCATTTCTGCTCTTCAGGAGTTTTCCAGTTAAAATAAACCAGGCATCCTGTGACATCTCACTAGCTTTGTGCAGACAAACACTGGGTGTTTTGGGTCTCTCCCCTGGACTACTGCCATCTAACAAATTACTGTTCTTTTGCCTGGGTACCTCTTTTCCTGTCATCTGCCCCAGGAATGGAAGCTGTGGAGGCCACATTCCTTTGACATAGGCTTGTGAGATACGGGGCAAGCAGAGATCGGGGCCAGAGCCCTCCTAACCACCCACTCTGTGCTCCATTGCAGAAATGGCAGCGGCGGTTCTTTATCCTCTACGAGCATGGCCTCTTGCGCTACGCCCTGGATGAGATGGTGAGTGTCCTCCTGTGTCCACTCCGTAACTCTAGCCTCCTCTAAGCCTCTTCTTTTCCATCTGTCGCCTGTGAGCACACCAGTGTGAGCTCTCGCTTTTGCTTCTTCTGGGAACCTGGAATTTGAAGAACCTGTGGCATCTGGTAGAGATAGTTCTGAAAATCCAGACATTTGGTTTGAGGCATCATTCGTGGTGACAGGTGAGAGTAAGTAGTGAAGGAGGAAGTCACTTCTATTCTGGGCTGATAGGACTCAGATGTGACCAGGGCATTCCTGGTTAGAGAGAAGGAGAGCAGGCTGTGGGGGCTGGCCCCTGGGCACATGTGAGAGTGTGGTGTGTGTGTGTTTGTGTAAGTTGAGCACATGTGCATTCATGTGCTGTAATCCCAGGACTACTTCTCGGTTTCGTTGCTACAGGTGGTCTCGCTTGTCCCATTGGACTTGCAGAGGCCCCTTGGCCATGGGGTCAATTTTCTTTTAGTCACTAAGCCAGGGCATCTGGCTTCTTCCTGCCACCTGGTTTGCTCCCTGTGTCCTGGGCTGGATGGATATTTACTGTTCTTGGTCCAGAGGTGAACCTGAAAACCAACCAGGGGAAATGTTCTGGCTTTTCTTTTTCTATCCATTTTGCTCCTGAGTTTTTCTCTAAAGGAGCTTGGTCTTTCCTAACTAAAGTATGACCAAATTCCAAGCTTTTTAAAAGATCAAAGATGTAAGATTTAAGTACTTTTTCCTGTTCCATTTGAGTTTGTAAGTGTGTGTGTGCATTATGTGGGCAGCATTTGTAATTGGGACTGTACTTAAAAACCTAGACATACCATGTAAAATAGGCTGAGCCCATCCCCTCCAGAGTTCATTTTTTGCTAGAGGAGTGAGAGCAGGGTTCCAGAGGTGTGCGCAGAGATAACTGTCCCCTCCAAGCACCTTGTAGACTATTGGGACACTTGGATTTTAGGGTGGTCATTACAGCTGTGTGAACAGGCCACAAGTGAGTCCATTTCCACATGGGTGTCCTAATCTTGGTGAAGTGATGCTTCCTCTGTTTGGTTTCTCAGATGAATTAACAGATATGACATTTAGGTGTGGAATTAATACCTACTTCTATCTCAACTATCACCTCCTTGGTTCCTTCTTAAACATAAGTTTCTTCTTTCTCATTCTTCCTGGTGAGTATATTTATACAATGTGGTACGTGTTTTGCCCTGGAGCATCCCCAGAGTAGTTTGGATATGAGCCCCATTGAGGTGGTAGAATTTGCTAGAAAAAGGAGCAGGGGGACTGATTCCCTTGGACACCCATTTCTCCAGTGAAAGGAGGCAGGCCTGGAGGCAGGCCTAGAGGCAGATCCAGCACTGCCCTCTATGTTTTCCTGACTTGGCCATCTTACAAGTGGCAGCCCTGGGTGGGAGTTGGGCTCCTATAAGCCTTGAAGTTTCCACTGTCCTCCCTGGGACTGACTGACTTGTCCTGAAGTCCTGCAGAGACTACTAGTATAGAAGGAGCCTCAGAGGTCTCTGGATTACATCCAGGCTTGACTGGACCATGGACCTTCCCGAAAAATATAGTTCCCTGGACTTTCCTTGGAGACAGTTATTTGGGTGAGGAAATCTCTCTTTATGTCTAACAGGAGTCCAGTCCAGTCCTTTGTTTCCTTCAGCTCAGTCGCACAAATACAGAGAGGGTGGCTCCTGCAGACGCCTTTGTGTCTGCACAACCGCAGAGTCCATACTGCATCCCCAGAGCTGCTCCTAAATAATTGAGGCTGTCTAGCCATGAGTACTGACACCTTGCGGTACATTTTGGTCTCCCAGTAACCTGAATGTTGGTTGGGTATTATTTTACATGTTGCTGGGGTGGCGGTGGGACTGTGCCAGTGATGTGGGAAAAGAACCCCCGGGAAAAACTCAGACTACAGAGTGGGCATTGTGGGGGACGCCCAGAGTTGAGAGTTTGGGGACATGGGCCACTTTCTGGCAGATGACCTTGGAGCTAGAGACTGACCTGGTGTGCCAGTTAGTGTTGAAACACCCAAACCACGGGCAGATACACTGCTACTCCAGGGAAGACAGTGGCATTATTTTAGGAGTGAAAAAAGACCGTGGTGGTTGCATTGAAATACCTTTAAAGCAACATTTCAGTTGTTTTCTACATTGTGCTGGGAAAGTCCTGTGGGGAAAGTTGCAAGGCAGCATCTGGGCTGCCAATGAGAAGAGGCCAGATGGTAGAGGTGGTCTGGTGCTAGCTGCCTGGGTCAGCGTTGGCAGCCACTGTCCTGGGCCTTGCAGGTAGGCTCTTACTTACAGCAGCTGGAGGGACTTGTCCCACCCAAGGGGTCTATATTGGGCCATGTTCTTCCTGGCCACATCCTGGATGAGCACAGTCCAGAATCCTGGAGCTCCAGTCCAGAGGTCAGCTTTCCTGGTGCCTGGACGCCTGTCTCCCTCTGGCTAGCAGAGTCCTGAGACCTGGAGCAGGAAAGCTTTTCAGGCAGGCTCATGTGTGAACTGAATGCAGCCATGCTGAGATTTTTCTCTGAGAGAACCTAAAAGAACCATGGTTCTCAGCTGGGCACCACTGTGCTTCCCAGGACCACCTCGCAATGCCTGGAGCCTCCTTTGAGTCTCATAACTGTGCAGGGATGAATAAAGTAGCTGTGGACACCTATGGGTGGAGGCTGGGCGTGCTGAGATGAACAGGACAGGCCTCACAACAGGGAATGATCTGTCCCTGATGTCAGCAGTGCCACAGCTGAGAAATTCTCGTGATCTGGTCAGTGGCTGGTTTAAGGTGTTTTTGTTGTTGTTGTTGTTGTTGTTATTTTAATTATAAGTTTGACTTGCTTTGTTTTCACCCCTATTCTTAAGGTATGAAAGGCTTCACCTGTCTGATTTCCTGGGAGTGAGAGATGTGAAGGGCCAGGGTTAGCCAGCTGGCTAGTTTGCTATGTGCCAGGCATGGAATTAGGAGTGGGCCTTTTCCTGGCCTGAAGGGCTTTCCATGGGTTGTCCTTGTGTATCAGGTGACCACAGGGCTAGCAGAATTGCTCTTGTGTGTGACACTTAACCTTAGGGAGCATATGGGGCCCACTCCTGTGCTGTGCTCAGACCACCATGCTGTGTCATGGCCCCATCTTGGTGTTGGTCTCCAAGAGTAGCAGCTCTGGGCAGCCTGTAGCCACTGGGGCTGATCCTACCACTCCTGCGGAGCAACCCAGCCTTCTCCCCTCTGCTCCCAACAGGCAAGTGCTCCAGAGCTCATCTACTGTATGTAATACATTATAGCATTTTATGGTTGGCTGTTCCCTTAACACTTAGTCACAATCTGTTTCAAATTGTTACTTGCCTTTTATACAATATTACTATTTGTTTTCATTGGTTTAAATGTTATCTTACCAACTAGATTGTAACTTTTTTTTTTTTCATTGTTGGGTTCCCTGATAATTCTTGGTATCTTTCTGCATTGTCTGGCCTGGGACTTGGGTGGCGCAGACCTAGTAAATATGTATTGAGTTGAATTAACCGACTTTGTAAATGGGTTACTGCAGAGTTTCTATTCTCAGCGTTTGGAGAAGGTGAGAGCTGGGGTGCTTCCTGAAGAAGGACTAGGTATGTTATGTGTTACAGCTCTTATTGATTTCTCAGCAGAGGGGAGAACACCCTCCTGAAGGCTTCAGAGAGCAGAGTCTGGAAGGCTGTCCCAGGCCCCCTTGGCTGGGACCAACATGGGTGGGGCTGTTGTCAGCAGTTCCCCTGAGACCCTGCAACACCTGGGTCAGGGCCCGCCTTGAGGGCTTCTTTGAGAGGCTTCTATAGTCAGAGACTTCTGCTAGGTCTGCTAGGTCTTCAGGCCTAGTCTGGCTCCAGTGCCTTTCTCTTCCAGGCAGTTCTGAGATGGGGCTAACCTCTGGGAATCACTTTTCCTTTTTTGGGAAATTTCTTTCTCGATACACCCACGTACCCTGTAACTGGTGGGTGTGGAGGAGAGACAGATTTCCCAAAAAAGGAAAAGAAATTTCCCAAATGCAAGCTGAGGTGAGGTGGGCTCAGGGCAGCCTCACAGACAAGTGGGAGCCTGAGCACTTTGGCTGGGTCTCTGGTTTTTTCAGTGGGAGACAGAGTAAATAATCTAGAAGCCCAAACCTCTCCCTCTTTCTCCTCTGCTGTTATTTCTTCCTCTGTAATCTGCCTGTGATTGTGCCAAATTCTGCCACCTTTCTTTGAACTTTTGGGGATCAATGTAAAGCTAAGGTACTGGTTTTATTAGATCTCAGAGGTTATTAGAAGGAAGGCTTTCTCAGAGAAGAGCAAGTCCTGCGGAGAAGCAGGCCACAGTGGTGTGTGCTGGACCATGAGGCTTTGGGGTGCTGTGTTGGAACCGTACCTGATGAGCTGTGGGCAGTCTGGTTTCTTGCTTTCATGTGCTCTTCCTTTTCCCTCCTGGAAGCCAGGCAGAAAGATGCTCTAAAGTTTTTGTCTTTGCTTTTTAAATTATAATAAGCTATATATAACAACACTTGCCATTTTAGCCATTTTTAAGAGTGTGTTTCTGGTGTATCAAGCACATTGTACAGCCATCACCCCCTTCCTTCTGCAGAGCTCTTCATCTTGCACAACTGAAACTCTGTCCCTCCTGAGTACTGCCTCCCAGTCTCCCTTCCCCCTGGCCATTGGCAACCCCTTTCTACTTCCTGTCTCCATGATTTTGATGACTCTAGGTACCTCATATAAGTGGAGTCATACAATATTTGTCCTTCCATGTCTGGCTTATTTCACTTAGCATAATATCTTTAAGGCTGATCCATGTTGGAGCATGTGTCAGAGCCTTTTTTTTTTTTTTTTTAATTATGTTCCCTGTCTGCCCTGAAACACACTAACCCTGGGTTTCTCCTGCATGGAAATCATGGAGGGATTGTACCATACCTCTGTGGCAAGTGGTGGTATTAAGGGTCACCTTTCATTGTATAGACCTTTTCTGCATTCTTTGTCTTGAGAGTCAGGACAGACCAGAGCTGTGGGACTTTGTAGGGGCTGTGCTGTTGAGGACCCTGAACTTAGTTCATGTCCTTAGTCCTCATATATAGGCCTGTATCAGGGGCAGCCGTGAGTTTGTCCATTCCATAGAATGCAAATGTCTAGCCGGAGCAGTTAGCTGGGGTGTCTGTGTTTAGAGCATCTGTCTCTGTTGAGAGGTGAACTTGGTGTGAACATTCTTCAGAGGATGGCAGGTGACAACAGATTAGGATTGTGGCTCCTTTATAAGGGTTTGCTTCCTGTAAGACAGTGTCCTGGAGATTACTTTGATCTCAAGACTTTCGCCTACTTCATTCATGACACATTTCAGCCACTTCGGGGTGGTGTCAAAGCTCTGCATGGTGCTCAGGTGCATGGTGCTCAGGTGCCCAGGGCCATGAGAAGGGTGGCATAGTTTAGCCCTCCTCTTTAGGAGCAATCTCTGAGGTCCTTTTGCTCTGTGCCCCGTCCCATCTGTTGGCAGGCATTCTCCTAAGAACCTCCTGAGGGCAAGGCCCACCTTTCCAGTTTAAATAACCACTCCTTGGGATTTTTAGGAGTCACTGATGTTTGAGAACTTCTTCTAGAAGCTCTGGTTGTTTCTTCCTTACTTGGCGCTTTCCTAGGCAGAGGCAGGCTGATGTGTGTGATTCATTCATTGTGGCTGTTGTGTCCATAGCAAAGAACTGTGGGGGAGAAACACTTGGCCACAAGGAGGTCCCTCTTGTGGTGAAGCTTTCAATCTGTTGGGACCCACATGAACCAAACCATGATGTGCATAGTATTCAAGACAATGGGTTGTTTGGGGGATCAGAGACATCTTCTGAAAGGAAAAAGAGGACATTGGCCACCTTCCTGCTTTGTGCAGAGATTGGGGAGGAGCAGCATCCTTGGCCCAGTGCTGTATTGGCTCTTCAGGCATGATCTCTAACATGGTCCCCGTGACGTTGCCTTGATATTGTATCCATTTCATAGATGAAAAAACAGGCCTGGAGATATGGTGGGGGTCACTCAACGTCTGAGCAACAGACTGGGATTTGTAAACAGGTAAGACCTGTTTTAGGAGAAGGAAGGTTTCTTTTCCCCAGCAGTCCTGTCCTTCACTGTGTCTGGCAGTGGCCGACATAGCCATCATCTGCTTCCTGCATGCAGGGAGGGAACGGTGCTGGCTGAGGGCCAGCCTGGGCTCTCAGCATCCTTTCCACCCCTCGAGTTGGTCTATAGCCACAGACTGGCCGTGAGGGTAGTTGCCCTTGTGTATTGAACTCGCTGCAGGCCTGCAATCGGGGTGTATGAACGTACATTGGAGATGTGTAGAATCCAGGCAATGATGACCCCCTTGCTAGGTCTGTGCTGAGAGGCAGAGACGCTTCCTCAGATGCAGGGAACTATCGTGTTGAGAGCAGAGGCGTGACATGGTGAACCTGAGAAGGTATATTGTGGATTAATCTCATGTTTTTAGATTTATTTTTAAATTGGTCCTGTGTTCAGCCTTGCTGTGGCCTTCATTCTTTTTCACATGGTTTCGGCTACCAGGAAACAGAGGCAGGCCTGCTGCGTCGAGGTGCCAGGAGCCCAAAGGGTGTAGGGAGAGTGTTGGTTTGGGAGTGCAGTAAATGTGAGTTTGAATCCACTTCTCTGTTTGTGGTAGGGCGGCCTTGAGCAGGGCCCTCCTCCCTGCCTGCTTCCCCTCGTTCCCCTCCTTTGCTGACCTGTTCTTCCCAGTCCTGTGTTTGCTGTGCTGATCATGGTAGTTTCACAAATGCACTCTGACCTGAGAAGTGTTTCCTTACCCAGCCCCTTTAGTGAGATAGGGAACCGTTAGAGAGGGGAAGCCCCCCTGATGCCCTGCGGATGCACCATGTTCCACAGGGTCTCTGGCTGCTGTCACACTGGGCCGGAGGACCTCTGACTCGAAGTGGAATTCAGCACGTTAGAACCTTACTAGAAGGTTTACCATGGATCTAGTCTGGTGCCACTTGAGTTAAAGTTGTGAAATAATTCCAGCCCCTCAACTGTACTAAAGGATATGCCCTGCCTACATGGACCTCCTGTGGCAGAATCATCTGTGTGTCTGCCCAGGCTGGGTGCTGGCATGGACAAAGTGCCTCTACCGTGTCAACCTTGTAGTTAACTTATCTTTCCAAAACAATGGATTTCTTTTTTAAGCATTTGCTGATGTAGTGTCTTCCTAATGTGGGTTGATGTGTGAACAGTAGTCATCTTTCTAGATTAACTTGGGGGCCCACATGGGGGCTGCTGTTTTCCAGAAGGGGAAAGTAGCAGGGAGGCAGGAATTGGGCCACTAGTAGCACAGAGCTGAAGAGGGGTAGGGCCTCAGCATGCTGGCAGAGTAGGCACAACCTGGGCTCTACACAGAAGGTGATTCCAGGCTGTGGAGGTTTTTTGCCCCCACCTGCTTGAGATTTCCAGACATGTGGGCCTTTGATGAGTCCCTTATCCCATCTTTACTTAGTCACAACAACTAGAAATAGTTTCCACTGCTTTGGGAGTGACATTTTCACAATCCTTTGGCTGGAAGGTGAGGCACTGATGCAGTCCTGGTGGAGTTTGTATGGTAGTTCCTAAGCAGCAGGGAGTGGACAGCAGGATCAGGGATGGGTCGTAGGGGGGCCCCCTGTGCTTGGCCTCTGGGCTTCCTGCTGGCCACTTTGCCTTAGAATATTCATGAGCCAACTTTAAATAATTTTGAAAGGTTGGGTCTAGCATAGTTAAACCTGTGTGGGAGTGGGAACTCTTCCCAGCTGATGGTGGAATTCTGTTGTCAAAAGGTCAGGGGTCAGTGGTCAAGTGACACACTCCATTTTTCCTTAAGTTTGATTTACTATGATGCATAGAGACTTCCCCCATTAGAAAGAAGCATATAGATGCAGGGACATTTGCTTTGTGTCTCTCTGGGATTCAGTACAGACTTTGTTCTCTGGAATGGGGACCAAGCTTTAAGACCCTTCCCTCCTCTCCTTTTCAGGTAAGTCAGGGAGGAGCTTGGGGACATGGGCTTGTTAAGACGTTTGAGCCTGGCATTGTTACAAAGTGCACGTTCTGCCTCTGGTAGCTTTTTCTTGTCATTTCCAACTCTGTATGCTGACCTGGGTGACATATCTCACACATGAAACAGCTAGGTCATGGAAGCAACCAGTGCTTAACCATGGGGCTGCTTGGATGAAAAACAGAGCAGACTCTTATGGCAGAGGGGTTTTCAGAGATGACCTGGTCCAGACCTCCATTTTATGCATGGGAAAACCCTGTGCTGGGGTTTAGCAGTGTGACCACGAGGGCTCAACCAGTAGGTGTGGGCTAAGCAGCCAGGTTCTTGGGTTGCCTGGTCCTGATCTGCAGCCTGTGGGCTGCCCTTGGGGGAATGGAATTGGGCGGGGGTGGGGGGTGCTGTCTTATATACAGGGGCCTGAGTGTGGGGTAGTGCAAATGGTTGTTGCTTCCAGAAGTAGAATCCTTTACATGGATGGACTGAGCCTTGTAGAGGAAAGAATTGAGGACATAGAGGAATGAATGGGTGGGTAGAGAGGGTGAGGTAGATGGGAACAAATAAATACTTGCCAGGTGCGGTAGGAAGTCTCTACAGGTGACCCTGAATCATTTATGAAAACCAAGAGAAGACACAGGTACCATTCCCATGTGAGACCAGGTCACATGTGATCCCCTTCCTCTGTGCCTTCTCCCTAGGACACTTAGGCCTCGTGGGTCTCCCTCTGTAGGACAGTGAGCAGCTCAGGACAGTGCCTGGTATTTGCTTGTACACAGGGAACATTAAGTAATATCCCCAGGTGTGGGCAAAGCCAACCAGGTGGTGAGTGGGTCTACTGTCCTCTTGGCTCTGGTTCCTGACTCTGTGGTAAACATTTTAAGAAGGCCTCCCACTGAGAACCGCCTTCTTTGCCTTTTATTTGGCACTGAGGATTTGGTGGCCTCAGGTTGTCCAGTGAGTGCCTTTCTGTCTCACTGGGACCATTCAAGGTGCTTTCCTTCTTTCCCAGTTACATAAGTGGTGAGTCGGGGACAGCAGAATAGCCATTAGCTGTCTGCCTGTGTTCAGGGTCCATGAACCATAATGTGGTCCCCACATTCTTTTCTGCCTCCCCTGGTGTGCCTTCAGGTACCAAGTGGAGAGGCCTTTGGATGACCATGATTAATTAACAAGGAGGGTGAAGATGATTTTGTGGACTGTTGTCCATTAGGGTGCCATCTGCCCAGCCCTTCGTGTGTTTGCAGCTCTTTTAGTGACAGGAGTAGGTGATGAGTATAGTTGGAGCAACAATTCTGTTGAGTTGGTGGAGGGCTCTCTGTGGCCCTCTCTCTGCGCTGGCATAGCAGCCAAGGATGGGATGTGATTGGCACCCTTGTTGGGGTCTTCAGGGCCATGAGTGGACTTCTCCTCAGTAGATGTGACCGGCCTGCAGAGTGACTCTGCAATAATGGGCTGGGTGGCTCCCTCTTGCAGAGACAGAAATGACTTCGGGTACTAGGAAAATGAACAGCGTGAAATAATTGGTTAGGAAACTAAGTAGCAGCAGGGAAAAAACTGTCGAAAGAAAGTCATTTCATGGGAGTTAGCAACAGAAAACATTTGGGGTTGAAAACAAAGCCAAGTGAGTGATACTGGAATGTTTACATGCGCACGTGCAATGCGCAAACGCACATGCACTTGTAGGGGTATCACAAAGCCAGGCAACAGAATCCTCCAGGGGCAGAGTCCCTGCACATTCACCTCCTAAACCCTCACCACCCTCCCACCCAGGACCCTACTGCCACTGCACCTACTCTCCCTGCCTGAGTTTGTTGCCTTGGACTCCCTGGGAAAAGAGCAGTGCTGTCTGATATGGTATTTGTTGTGTATAGGCAGCTCAGTGTGTTCGTGGCTTAATCTCTCTTGCTCTCCCTTCTTTCCACAAAACACTTTTTCAGAAGCATCTTTTCTTTGTCAGGGCAGGGCAGGCATGTTCTTTATGGTGAGAGAAATCTGAAGCCAGGGAGTGATTCCATTGGTGAAATTATAGCAATGATAGTAGGCAGGTGGGGCTTCTTAAGGAAAAGGGGGGGATCCTTCACAAGGGCTGGTTCAGTACCTGTGCATGTGGTGATGAGTCACTCACTTACAAACATCTGCTGGATGCCTGAAGGATGTCAGAAGTGAACTCCAAGGTGGCTTCATGCTGGCAAGAGGGAACCAATGATAATGGACAATGTGGTAGGTGTTACTTGCTGCCTGTGGGCTGCCCTAACAAATCACCACTAACTTGGCAGCTGAAAACTACACACACTTGTTCCCTGACTGTCGTGGAGGTCGGGAGTCCAGAATCAGTAACTCTGGGCAGAGCTGGTTCCTTCTGGAGGCTCCAGGGGGGACCGTGTCCTTGCCTTTTCAGATTCCAGGGGCTGCCTGCATTCTTCATCCTGTGGCCCCTTCCTCACACCATGGCTACCTCTTGCTTCTGTTGTCACCTCCCTTGCTCCTCTCTGTCACATCTCCTGCCTCTGTCTTACAGGACACTCATGATGACTTTGGGCCCACCAGATAAGCGAGTCCTCTCCCATTGCAAGATCTTCGCCTAATCACATCTGCAGGGTCCCTTTTGCCAGCTAAGGTCACAGGCACAGGTTCTGGGGATTGGGACATGGATAGCTTTGGGGGCCATTATTTAACCCACACAGAGGGTATGATAAAGGGAGCTAAGGCAAAGTGTTCTGGAATCAGAGGATGGTAGCTGACTCTGCCTGGAAGGTTTCACAGAAGGAAGTGAGCTGGGCCAGGTCTGCACGGCTGAGAGACATCGCCTAGCCCAGGCCGGTGGAGATGGTGAGGAGGACTGCCCATCTTCCTGGCAGAAGTATAACTTCTGAGTGACCAGAGGTGTGGCTCTCTCCCCTTCACATTGTTCCCCCCCACCCCTTATTCTCTCCCCAGCTCTGGTTGCGGGGGGCTCGCAGGGGCCACTGGCAGGCAGGTGCAACACAGAGGTCTGAGGAATGGAAGAGGTGAGAGGCGGGACGTAAAGGAGGAAAGAAAAAGATGGGGCCACCAGAGATTGTCCCTGATGGCACAGACCACACCTGGTGTTACATGTCTGTTTTCAGAGCAAGGCAGTCATGGAATGTCAGCATAGGGGAGGGCCTGAAAGGACCAGCCCTTCTGCAGAGCAGGCTGACAGAAAAGTGATTTCTCTCAGGTCCTGGCAGCATGGAGACTGGCATTGTGGAACTCTGATGGTTGCTCTGATGTGAGTCAGCTCCTTGAGACAAACTCATTAAAGTGGAAGGTGCTGCGAACAGCACAGCCTCCTGTCCTTCTAGTCCAGCCAGCCTGCAGCAGGGAGGGGTGAAAGAGGGAGGGCTCTCCACTCTGTCCTAGAGGAGTGTCTTCCTCTTGGTGAGCCTGGTTTTGTTTATATCCAATGAGTGCGGTGTCGCTTGCCAAGCCCATGGGACACTAAGGTGCCGGATAGTGCAAGTGGAGGAGGAACGAAACTCCCCAGAGCCCATGGAGGCTTTGGAGGACTTTGTATAGTCCCACTTGTGACCCACTTCTGGCCACACGGGAGCCCCCAGTCTTAGAGCAGAGGAGAAGGGTCTTGGGGCATGATTCCAAGGCTGGCATTCCAGCCCAGCTTCTGCTTCACCTGCTGCTCTCTCTTGTCAGGTAACCTTCGTTTTGGGCTTTTGTTTATACCTTTGTCTGGATGAGAGGGGGTTGGATGGGCTGCCCTTCAAAGACTAACATAATACGATTGATTTGCATTGCTTCCTCTGAACCTGCTGTTTAGGGTTGTACCTGTCTTCCTCTCAACTGGTGAGGATATAGTGGCCTGACCGTGCTTTTTGGTGCCCAGACCCCAGCTAGTAATCGATGTATGCAGGTGTTTATCAGTGGTATCAGGCTGACTGTCCAAGGCCATGGTGGCCATCACTGGGACAGGAACCTGAGGTTCACTTACTTCAGGTAGCCATGTACATTTTTTTTTTTTTTTGGAATCAGTTTATCTCTGTGATAAATGCAGAGGTGAGAATTCATGTACCACAGTGCTAGCTGTTCTCACTGGATTCACATTTAATCCTTAACATGGTCCGTGGAGAGAGCAGTAACCGACCAAGGATAAGCTTTTTTCGCCCCGACAGAGCTGGGCTTTTTGTATCCAGTCATGGGTCGAAGGCTTAGTGTGGGGGAAGCTGCTCTGGCTCAGTTCCCATAACTGAGCTGGGGCCCAGGCACCCCTACTGGCTCAGGGATTCCAGAGCTTTGCCTGGTTAATGTTTGAAGAGTTCTGGTATGGCAGGATAAATGATAGCAGAAGTCTTTACACCTTTGTGGTGTGATTGGTGCTAACGCTGTTGGATTGCTAACACCTGTTGACAGAGTGCTCAGAGCATACCCAGCTGGCGCAGAGAAATGACAAGGGGCTGTAAAGTGCTAGGCCACCTCTTTTCCTCATTCTCCAAAGGCAGCTTATGTCTGAAGAACCCACTGGGGTGGGGTGAGGTTTACTTTCACCTGGGTATGGAGGACATGCCTGGCCCTGACTTCTATTTCTAGTATATTCTCAGGAGACCCAACTTCATGGTCACATATTCTGATCCCAGAGATGCAGAGGGCTTCCCTGGCTGCATCTGGAGGGACCAGGGGAATGGTGAATGTCGTGTGGTGTGGGGAGGGTCCTTGGAGATGTCCTTGAGTTTAGCCCTCACCTTTGACAGATGAGGAAAATGAAAGCCAGAGGAGAGGAGGAATCTCTCCAGTCACCCACCCGTGAGTTTTAGGGACACATCTCTGCCTCCGAGAAGTAGTTTTCACTGCCTGGAGTTAGGATTGTGTGTGAACAGGACCATGTTCTTAATGAGCTGTGAGTTACTGAGAGACACACTTCCTTATTTTCTGTACCAGAGCCTTGTATCTGTAGGAAGCACTCAGTAATTATGGGAGGAATTGAACTGCCTCTTCCAGGGTCATGCAGCTGGTTGCCACAGCACCATGCTAGGTAGCCCATCCCTAAGCCGGGGCCCCCTTCACTGCGCCGTGTTGCCCACAGTCCTCCTCTCTGCCCCACCTGCCCTTGGAAGGTGGAAGCCACTACAGCTTCCTCACTTGGAGAAGCTGAGGATATGGAGATGGGGAAGAACAGAGAGGCTGGTGGTATGATGGACCTGGGCTTTGGGGTAAAAGAGTGGCAGCATGTAAGAGAGAAAGCGTCAGGTTTCTTACATTTTAGGGACCTCTATTTCAAGACAGAGAAGAGAACACAATCCATACTCTAATGAAGCAAAGTTAGAAAAATAGCCCTGGCCCGAGTGTGCCTGGGCCTGGTTTCTACATCAACATTGACATTGTGGAAAGCCAAGTGCAGTCAGAGGATCATTGTAAATGGAGTTTGACTGTTTTATGGTGACTGACATATGGTATACTAGGAGAGAGCAGGGCTGGGCTTCACATCAGAGCCCTTGGCAAGAAATAACCCGAACATCTCACCTGGTCCTGCCTGGCATGCACATCTCTCTCACTCTCTCTTGCTCTCCCTGCCTCTCGCTCTCACAAGTCTCTCAGATTACCCATAATATCTCACTGCTTTCTCCCAACATGTCCTCCAAGATGTCCTCGAGCCCTCCTCTGAGGGCAGGCAGTGTTACAGTGCAAAGTGCGGTGTGCGCACACACACACCATTTTCAACTAAACCTGCATTGTGCATGTATCCAGACTCAACTTTCTCTGCTTCATATGCTGAGACTTGTTATAATTGTGTGGGAAGCTCATGATAAATGATCAGGAAAAGGGTAAGTGCCATGAACCTGTGTCAGATATGTAATTGTTGCATATTTGACATAATCAGCAGCTTGGCCTCTTGCACTGAGTTCAGAAAGGGACAGGTTTCTAACCCTGTGTCTTCTCTCTCTCTTCTTACCAGAGTGAGAATTGAGGGTGGAGAGACCAGAACATGACTATTGGGAATTCTCAAAGATTCCCCTGATGTTCCTGTCTTTTTCTTCATTTGCTTGCCTTGGTGCACTGGATCAGATCACTGTCCCCAGCTTCTTAGCTGCCTTTCTGTTACAGAAATAGACTCAAGTCCTGCCTTTCCAAAGTAGAAAAAGAGGAGTAAACATTTCCTCATAGGGCCACTCAGCCATTTTTATCTTTCTTTCTCCATAGGCCCTATAGGAAAAGGCACAGGCTCACATAGATGATGCTGATGAACGTCAGGATGTCTTCCTTGGATAGGACCCCTCATCTTATTGCTGTAGGTCTCTGTGGAGGCGAGGGGAGTAGTACCTGGCCAAGTGGGAGAGGGGGCAGGGGGGCGGGGGGAGGGCTACCACCACTGCCCAGAGGGAAAAGAAGGCCCAGTTACCTGCAGAAAGGAATGGACATAGAAGCACGTATCTCTTCCATTTGTTCACTCATCCATATACTCACCATTGGAGAGGTCACAGGTGTTTATACCAAAGGGATGCTGTAAGAGTGGCCTGTGCAGTGATTTGATGGATGGATGGAAGATGGGAAAGGTCTTCTATATTGAACTGTAGTCTTTTAGTTTAACAGCATATATGAACTTCTGATAGCCTGGTACCAAGGTACCTGATGCTTTTCCTACCCACACTCTTGGTTATGCGATTCCCTCCATATATTAATAGCCTTTTCCCATCTGGGAGGAAAGCATTTGCCTAGGACACATCCAGTTATTTGGCTTAAACTTTATGTGCAACCCCCAAATCAAGCATAGAAACTGTTAACAGCCTGAGAAATGATTTTTCATAACTCCTCCAGCGAATGCCCTGTTTGAGGTCTTCAACTTAGGAACTATCTTTTATTTTCCAACGGTCTTACCCAATGTGAAGATAATATGGAAGGCACCCTAAAGAGAAATTGGATCCAGAGCTGACTGCGTGAGGTGAGGGCCTTGGGGGGGAGGGTCAGTATCCCAGACCTGTGGGAGTTATCTTCTCATTGCTGTGAGAATGAGGCAGCATTTCAGAGGATCCTGTGTCCATTTTCTATAGCTCAGTATTTATCCTGGGATCTTACTGTGCTCTCTCATGTACCTGGAAGCTGGAAGTAGGCTTCCAGGTACATGGAATTTGGAAGTATCATGGAGCTTTAATTTTTCAAAATAATATAAGTACATAGTTTAAAAAGTAAATACATAACCATGATACATATAATACAAGAATGCAGTGTTCTGTTCCCTTCCTCCTTACCCCTGAGCCTATTCTCAGAGGAGGCCATTTCCAATTCCTAGAGCTAGAGAATTCTAGTGTTTACTTTTGCATTTGTGAATAATATGTTTATTCTGCTATTTCTTTAGTTCTTAAAGGTATTATCTATTGATTGTGCACATCATAGGATAGGATTTAGTTCTTTCACCTGCATGGCTTTGCCACACACACACACACACACACACACACACGTATGTGTGTGCAGGCACATGCATACTCTTCTAAATCTTCTCTCCTCCTTCCTCCATCCTACTACATGGTTACATTAAATTAAATACTAGGGTTAAATGAATGGTGAATTTTATGGAGTGTAAAAAAAATCACACATTCAAGCCATGTAGTAGTAAACTATGATTATATTTATTTCCTTAACTTTGGCTTGTCTAGCAGTTAATAATTGCCTTCTACCCCCATCATTTGATTGTCTATATAGTCGTAGTTGATCTCTAAACTTTCTGACAGAACTATAAAACTCCTCTTGGTGCAGGCAAGCATGTGGTGTAATGTTTCTTTTCTTTTTTCTTTATTCCTGGTAATATCCCGCATGGAGCCATCTCTCCTCTTGTTCCAATTTGGACTGGCTCTTCTCCAGGCCTACTACATAGCTCTTGACCTATGACTTGCCTTCCATCATCCTGGGAATTCCCTTCTCCTCTTCCTGAGTTTCTTATTTTGATCTCTTTTATTTGATTCTCTGTTTGGTGAAGCCTTTTGAGTTTTGAGAACTTGCACGTCTGAAAATGCCGTTCCTACCCACACTCTTGATTGGTAGCTGGATGGGCTAAAGACTGTTAGGCTGGAAATAATCTTCCCTTGGAATTTTGAAGGCACTGTTCTTTGTCTTTAAGTCTCAACATCGCTGTTGAGAAGCTCATGTACAAAGGGATCTGATTCCTGATCCTTTGTAAACAGAGCAATTTTCTCCATGAAAACCTTTAGTAGGAGTTTCTTGTTATCTCTTGGGTTCTAAAATTTCATGAAGATAGACCTTGGCATGGATCTGTTTTCTTTCATTGAACTAGAAGCCTGTGTACCTTTCAACATGGAAAGTTCTGTCCTTCTGGTCCAGAAAGTTGTTGTGTGGTTTTTTTTTTCCCTCTGCGGATTTTCTTTGCTGCATTTTCCTTGGTCTTTGCCTCTAGAACTCCTGTTATATGGCTGACAATTCTTTTGCAGTCTTCAGTTTGGCTGTCTTCTTGCATTGATTTGTCATGCCTGAGATTCCATTAACCTTGCCTTACACTCTTGTTTCTTATTCGAGCTATCCTGTTTTCTTTTTTTCATTCTGATTCTTAGGCCAGCTATCATATTTTTGGTTTCTTAGGGCTCTTTTTTTGTTCTCTGTCCCTTTTTATAGCACCTTATTCACGTTTCCTGGATACACTGCTTTCTTTTATAACTTCCATTATTGTGAAATGCTCTTCTGTAGATGGCCTGACTCCCTTTCTTCCTAATTCCCTTTCTGCCCTCATTTTTGTCTTGGGCACTCTCAAATGAGTAGTCATCCCTGGCTGTACATTTGTATTGAACAATAAGACTGTGCATGCGTGGATGTATGGATGTATGTGGGGGTGACTGGTTGGCCTTGCCTTACAGGGAGAGTCAGGCAGGAAAGTGTGTCATCAGGGAGACCCTCAGATGTCCCCAGGCATAAATTTTCTCATCTCAGTCAATGCCAATTTGAGGAGGTCTTTCTCTTGGCTTCTCAGTTTCCCTAGGTACGGTCCCCATCTCCAGTCTAGGGAGGTTTGTGGGCAGCAGAAGGACTTTGAGTTGGGGGAATCCCAGCTTTTCAGGAATCTTCTACCTCTCCTTCCTCCCAGTGATGCCTGCTACCCCAGGTCCAGAGTGTTTCCAGAGAGTACCCTCTGGTCACTGCTGATGGGAGCCGGCCCCTGGTCTGGCTGCTTTGTGCACAGGCGCTGCCCACCCCCTTGGTCACACCTGAGCTTGCTGGTGTTCAGGGCAGTGTTGGCCAGAAGCTTCCTCTGCTCTACCTTGTCACTCTGCATGGATGCAGCTGCCTGCTATGTTTCAGCACTTAATTAATATCCCACATCTGCTGCTGTCTCTTCTCTAGTTTTTAAGTCCTTGAGAATTTACCCCTTTTACAGATTCCTTTGTGGTCATTGTTATGAGGGTTTAGCAGGACCTTGAACACACTGCTTTGTTCAGTTGTCCGTGTGTAACTGGAGGGTCTCCTCATGCATTTCAGGAAGACAGAGGGTATGTACTGGTTTCTCCTGTTGGCAAGTCATTACTGCCTTCCCCACCCCTCTGTTTCCTTACTACTGTCCCCTGGTGTTCTCGGTCCTTGTTTTGTCCTGTGTGGGTCATGTTGTTGCTCTGGGTCTGTATGGCTCTTTCTCTGTACTTGGTGTGTGTGTGCATGTGCGTGTTTGAGAGCAAATGCACGCACACCTGCTGGGGGTATATGTGCCTTAGCATCCTGGAATGAGTGTACTGTCTATAATTTGCCTCAACATCTTTTATGAGGAAGAAATACTTTCATGAATAGTTGAAATTCCAGATTATTTTGGTTGGAAAGCCAAGGGTTAATGATGACTGCTGTTGCAGAGGAGTTAGAGGGAGAACTGTTTATCTAATCTCCCTCTGCTGAATAAGGCCCTTTACTGATCAGGACTGGTCACCTACTTGCACCAACAATAAGACCCTTGTCACAGACAAGGCAGGTTCTGCAACTGATACTCTGCCTGCCTTGAGAAATGCCATCAGGGAGACCTGGGGCTCAGGCCCGTCATTATCCCAAGGCCACATAGCACCGTCGAATTTTCCTTTTCTCTACACCAAATGTTTTCCCAATGACTCTCTCCCTGGAACCTTTGGAAACCAGGAGAGAGGTTGAATTCGTTCATTGACTCGTTGCTTGTTTGTTGCATGCCATGGGCAGGCTAGGAGTTGGAAAGCTAAAGGTGAAAAAGAATCCCTGCCCTCCAGGATCTCATAGTCTATAGGCAGGAAAAGAGAAGAGTCAGCCATCATGGGGAGCATCCATGCTAAGGGAGACAGACACATAGGCACCCTGGCCAGGTACAGGAGCTAGTCTGGCAGGCTCTGGGACCCTATGCAAAAGAACATATTAGGAATAACCTGGAGGTGGAGATGACAAGGTGCGTCTAGGTAGAGGGGGTGATCGGTACAGAAGGCAAGATTGGTCAAAGCACACTGACAGTGGTAGAAGATGGGTCTAAACAAAAAAAAATGCAGGGACTTCCCCCCACCTGCCACCCCCTGCCAGAAATGAAATATGTTCATGGTGAAAGATGTGGGAAACACAAAGCATGCAAAAAACAAATTGCCCATTAAATCTTACTACCCAGAGAGAAAAATCTGTTACTATTACAGTTTGTGTATCTTCTTAGGGTGTGCAGTTGAAGCACGGTCTTTAATAAATATATAATATTCCATCCGTTGGCTGTATTTGATTCATTTACTCTATTTCTGTACTGTTTGGACATTCAAGTAGTTTTCAGATTTTTTCCTTTTCTTTATTTGATATGATGCTTCAGGAAACATTCCCAGAGGTAGAATTACTGGGTCCAGGCTGGATCATACTCCAGAAATTCTGGATTTCCTCAGCACTAGGACAGTGTCCTCATTGCTCACCTTCTTCTGCATTTCTCTGTTCTCCGTGTCCTACATGTAGATTTTGTGTGGCTGTTCTGGAGGTTGTAGGGTGATGCTTTCAGAGGGAGGCACCTCACAGACAGTTAAGACCATATTTGTGGTCTTAAAGAACTAAGTTAGCCTGACTCCCTGGAAGCCTGCAGATCATTGACAAATCTTACTTTAGATCCCATTTTATTCTTCCATTGTCAAACCAGAACCAACAGAAAAGGGAGCTAGGTGCCTGAAGTCTCTGCATGCCCTGCCCCGCACTTCTGAGAGCTAGGGGGGCGGGGTGCAGGCTGGGAAGGGGTGGTCCTCCTGGAGGCCTGGCACCCCCCACTCTCCCTCTATGCTGCTGTGAAGTGGGGACATTGGCTCAGCTGTTTAAATGCGGAAAGAGACTACTTAGCACAGAGTGAAGTGGCCTGCAGGCATCTCAGCCCTCAGTTTCTTTTTCCTTTCCCCTGGAGTTCAGTATTAACCCCTGCCAGCTCTGCCTCCTCCAGGCCCCTTACTCTCCACCACCCATTTGCCTTTCAGAGTTGGGATTAAAACAAAACAGTTTCCGGCCCCAGAAGGGGCTTGCTTAATTCCCATGTCTCTAAAAATATCTGTGAGATTCTCTGCCCGCCCAGTCTCCTCCCTACAGAATCTGCTTCTCTCTCCCCACCCCTCAACTGGGGGGAAGAAATAAGATCTCTCTCTCGTTGCTCTTTCCAGGCTCAGAATGGAATAAATAAGAAATGCTGAGTTTCCACAGTTAAAAGGGGAAAACTGCCTTTGTTCGGTCTGGAGAGCTGCCACTGTGCCTGGGTCCAGGTCCACACTCTGGGGGTCTTGCCTCCTGCTCTGGGAAGGGATTTAAGGAGGAAGAGAGAAGGGGACACGAGTGAGGACCCCCTCCCTTCCTCCTGTGTATGGGGTGGCAGAAGGAGGCCAGGCCCTCCTACGGGAGGTGGGAGGTAAGAAGTGAGTCTTGGTGTGGGAATGAAGCTGGGCTCCCAGGCCCCTGGCCCCGCCTGGTCAGTGCAGACCCAGAAGGAGTCTGTGGGAAGCCTCCAACCTCAGAGGCTGCCTGAGGCTCCCAGAGCTTTCTCAGGCATTCCTGGATTGGGACAGAGCCTCAGACCCCTCCCCCACCCCACCCCCCAAACCTTGGATGCCTGCCTAATTGAGGCTTTATTTATTTCCACGTTTTCCCAGCTCTGTCTAAAGAGACAAGCAAGTGGGTGAGGCCTACAGAGTGTGGAGCAGGAGGTAGGAGGGTGGCGGGGGGGCAGAGGAGCACTCCAGGGTCTGCTCCCTTCATCCTGGAGGGGCTGTGGAGAGGAAAGGAGCTGGGAGGGGGAACTAGGGCAAAGGAGCTGCCAAGCTAGGCGGTTGTGGGAAGAATTTCTTGTCATCCCTCCCCCACTCCTCAGAAACCCAAAAATAGCCATGTCAAAGGCACAAGCCTGGAAACAGCAAACCAGCTGAAAACCATTTGCTTCTCAATCCTCCTCCCTCTTGCTCTCCTCTTCTTTCTGAGTTTTTGCCCAGTCATAGAAGAACTGGGCCACCTAGTACTGTACTTTCACTGGTTTCCAGCAGGGAACTCCCAAGTGAAACCAAGTCACACCTAGGTACACTCACAGGTGGCCGTACCCTTATGGAAAAAGTCGTCCCTTTGTTTACTTTTCTTATACTTGAACTTTCCCCATTCACATTTCTTTAAGTGAAGCAAATGTCTAGCTAAAATGTCGACAATAAAAAATACATATATAAAGACTAGATTAGAATCTTGAAGCAGTGGGGATTGGTCGGATGCAAGAGAGCAAATGCCACGAAAACAGTGCTGTTACAACTATTTTTCCCAGTTATAAAATTAACATGTTTATTGTACAAAGTTTGTAAAAACGGGAAAGTACAAAGATGAAAAGATAAACTGTCCAGAAAAATTGTCTGCTATGAAAATTTTGGAGTTTCAGTGATGAGAGGCCCTTTTTGGTTTCCTTGCTTAGTTATTCCCAGAGGGAAATTCTTCCAGCCAGCACCTCTCTTGTCACAGGGGCAGTCAGCAAAGGGTGGCATGGCCCATCCTTTTGGAGGGGCAACCACCCTCCTCTGGAGTGCCGGGTGGGGGCCAACACTTGGAGGCAGTCCTAGTCTGTTTGTGCTACTATAATAACTACTGCAGACCAGAAGGCTTTCAAAACAATGCAGCTGATTTCTCTGGAAGCCTGAGATCAGGGTGCTGGCATGACCAGGTTCTGGTCAGGGCCTCTTCCACACTGCAGACGGATGACTTCTGGTTGTGTCCTCATGGCAGAGAGCAGAGAGAGGACGCAGGTTCTTTTGTGACTCTTGGAAGCCTCCAATCCCATTCTTAAGGGCTCCACCTTCATGACCTCGTCTAATCCTAATCACTTCCCAAAGTCCCCAATTCCTAATACCATCCTACTGGGCAGTAGGGTTTCAGCCTAGGACTTTGTGTGTGGGAGGGGAGGACACAGCATTCCATCCAGCACAGATGGATGATTTGGTGATTCCAATCAGGCTCCACCACTGTCCTGTAGCAGCCATCCTGCACAGAGGGTCAAATGGACACAGGTTTGGGGTGGTGACAACCTGAAACCTAGAGCTCCCCATCACAAAGAGACTCTGACCTGAGGTGCAGGTTATCATGGGTGCCTTTCTGCCCCTCCTGAATGCCCTGGAAAGGTCTGGCCTGGGGCGAACCCAGGGTGCACAACATATAGGGGAAGACACCACCACCAACTCACCATCTAGGCTCACTGCTTAAGTGGAGCTTTTTGCCCCCCTGTGGAACCCATCCAAACAAAACTCCATTGAATTAATCTGTCCTCCAGCAATTTTTTTTTTAAAGATTTTTATTTATTTATTCATGAGAGAGAGAGAGAGATTGGCAGAGACACAGGCAGAGGGAGAAGCAGGCTCCATGCAGGGAGCCTGATGTGGGACACGATCCTGGATTTCCAGGATCACGTCCTGGGCCGAAGGCAGCGCTAAACCGCTGAGCCACCCAGGCTGCCCCTGTCCTCCAGGAATTTGTCAGAAAATAATAGGGTTTGATGTGTATGGGTTTAACTTTCAGCTCTACCACCTGCTAGCTGACCATGAACACTTTTTGTAACTTTGCTAAATCGAGATTTTCTCATCTGTGGAATGGGGAGAATAATAACAGCTTTTTGTGGATATTAAACAAGAACCCAGGGGAGCTTCTTTTCCTTCTCTTCCCTGCCCTGCTCCTATTTCATGGGGGATTCGTCTCGGGCGCTGAAGTGGTGCAGGAGGGAGCCCAGTGGCCATGTTGCATTCTACTGGTCCAGGCCTTCTGAGTGAGGCAAAGTCTGCTTCATGCTGAAGGGAGGCCCTTCCTGCTCTCAGACCTGGGAATGCCTGTCACCTGGTTAAGAAGCTGAGTTTAACATTTTGGTAGTAATACACCCAGGTTTTAAAATATTTTTTTCCATGTTCTTTTAAAAAAAGAATAAAACTTCAGAAACATTTCGAGAAGAGCATTGACAACAGTGAAGACTTTATCCATATTATTTTCTATTTTTTGGCGTTATCTCATGTCCAGCAACAGCCTTCAGCTTAAAGTCTTGAGGAGTCAACAAGGTGAGTGTCGAGTAGCCTTTGTGCTGAGCCTGCACGCATCTCTGGAAGAGGCAGCATGTGCTGCTGGCACACCCACCCTGCCTGCCTTCTTCATTCCCAGCCCTGCTAGTGGGTACCTGTTCCCAGAGAACTCTGGCATGTCCAGGTCTCTGAGAGAAGGTTCTCTACAGTTGTTTGGGTCCTACTGGGCAGCATAGAAGCAGATATCCCACACCCTTTGTTCTGGGCTCACCCCTGAAAAAACAGTCAGATGCTCTTCTTCCTGCCATTATCCAACCAAACCTGTGCCCTTCTGTGGCTTGACCTCATTTATTTATTCCTTTTGTAACTACCCTGCCTACCACGTGCTCCTCAAGTATGTGTAGAACCCACATGCTTGAAGCAGCATGTGTCCATAATGTGTGCACTGATGCCCAAGGCATCACAGCCTGATATGCATAGCCTGTCCTGTTGAGTTCTTCTGCGAGCCTCTCCATCTCCTCTTCCCTACCCATAGATGTTCAGGCTGTTCCCTCTACTCCCTGAAGTCTTGTCTCCTCAAGGCAGGCTGAGGCAGTAAAGCCCAGTACTGGACTGGGTGCTGAAGGCTTGGTCACTCCAGGCAGCCTTGGACTAAGTTACTTCCTGGCATGGGTCAGATATGCTTTGGTATAGTTTCAAGTAAAGACATGTTGGTGAAGTATAGAGCTACAGAGGCCTCATTGGTATAGTCCTCTTTCTGTCGAGAGGAACCGGTCATTTCTCCAGCCTATCCTGTTCTCAGCCCCACCAGCTCTGGAGCCCTGTGTTCACCATCTGCAGTGCTGGGGGGAAGCTCAGACTATTGGTTCTTCTGACCCTGAGACTGCAGTGGCTTCCCTGATATCCAAAACAGCCACGTTGGCTGTTTTGGAAGCAGTGGCCCCTATTTTTAGTAAACTGCCTAATTGGAGGCCTTGTGGAGCTTAACCAGTTCACCTGGTGCTTTGATCTTCTGTCTGGCCGCCTCTTTTTACATGGAAAAAGTTGAAGTTCAGGCCCCACCAGAGCGAATCTGTTTTTGCTAGAGACAGAGGCTCTTGCTGTGAAAACCCTGCCCCTCCCATGGCCCTCGTTGTCTCGAGTAATTTCTAGTAGGCCATCAGCATCGATGCTGGTTCCTTCCTGATATGATCCCTTGCGGTGAACTAGCGTCTCCCTCTCTTATCTACTGTATCAGGACATCACGGGAATGAAAAGAGTATTGAAAAAGATGGAAGCATAATTCTCTGCAGGAAAGCAGATTGGTTTCAAATATGCTGTCCGTACATCCTGCCTCAGACAATGGCCCTGTGCACATGATTTCCCTGACTTTTGATGGCCTCATTTTATTTTAAGCTGGAATAATGAAATCTTTGAGTAAAGCTTCTTTGTTCCTTTTCAGCAACAGGACATCTCCTAGAACATGAGGTAGGGTGTTTTCTTCGAAACAACCATCATTTAACTTTTCCCCAAACATAAGGAATGTTTTATGACTTTAGCAGCTACGGGGTTAGCTAAAGGTGGAGAATACATGCAGAACATGTCTCCACGAGACAGAGGGGTCTCGTCCTGCTCCCCCAACACCATCTGCAGTTGAGGGCTGACATTTCAGAGACAATTGAGGTCATCTAGTAAATGACCCCAGCATCTCCGCTCATCCCAAATTAGAAATACTAGGACTAAAATTAACTCCAGGCATTTAATTAGCCTCACAGGGGAGGTGGAGTTGGAAGGATTGTTTAGGGCAAGGAGAACTTCACTGTCAGCAAGATGGCAGCTGTCTGGACACTTCTGGCCAGGGGACTGCTCACCAGAGAGCCTTGCTGGCCAGCCAGCGCCGTGTGGGTATAGAGTTGTCAGGCAAGACCAGGGCCCCACACCTAGTTTGACTCTTTCCTGACTTGTATAGCTCTCAGCTTCTTGTGGGGTCTGAGCACCGCCTCTGATGCAGGGACCCTACCTACCTTATATGGTTTTTGTGAGCTAAGCACAGCTTTCTTGCTCTGGAGCATGCTGAGGTGCCTGCTCTATCATGGAGACAAGGGCCTGCCACTTTTGTGCCAGAGTGTTCTGGAAGGTTGAAGAAACAGAAATAAATGTCAGCTGATGCCTGTGGGCCAGTAAACCCCGCCCCCTGACTAGGGCATCTTCAGTCTCTGACTCTGTCCTAAGGGGCACTTTCTAGAAAGTGACTGGCCATTCCATTTGGTACCTTAGTTTTTGATGACTGCCCTGAGCAGCACTCTGTAGTTAGACCCATGAGCTGAGCATTTGGGGCCTTAAATTTTCTGGCAGAAAAGAGGCCCCTTGCTGTTTCCTTATTTGTTCATTAACTTGGTGATCTCTAAGTCTCTACTGGTTTCTTCTAGTGAGCTAGGAAATTGGAGGAACCCTTCCTCCTGACCAGGGAGCTCGAGGCCTTGTGAGGGGCGGACACATGGACGCCTGAGGAGGGCAATGCTGCGCCCGTACGCAGGTGCCAGGTGAGAAGCAGGGAGGGAGGAGAGCTGGAGACAGCTGGTGGGGTTCCCAAGGGTGGGGGCAGGATGTAAATTGGACCTAGAGAGAGGTATATGTGTAGGAGCATGACCTGTTCTCCAAAGAGGTAGGAGCTTTCAGGTCCATCGAAGACAGCAGACACACCGGCCTACTGGGAGGAGTCTTGGGTTGCACAGTCTGTGTGGTGGGAGGACCAGGTAGAAACCCCTTTCTGCCCCTGCTGTCCACATTCCGGATGTTCTAGGTTTAGCCAGTTGGGGAGCGGGTAAGCACACGTATGTACATGCGATCCGCATATATCTCTTCTCCAGACCACCTTGTCAGAAGAGAACCTGGTCATATCTCTGCAGGGAAGACCCTGTACAAGGCCCCACACCTGGGGAGTGGTCTGCTGAAACTCCCAGGAATAGGAGGGTAGACACGTGAGTTGAGATCAGGATGGCAGGTTTGGTTTTTATAAAATCTCCCCATGGCAGACGTAACATTTTTTTACCTTTTCTTTGGCACGGGCTGCATGAGTTCTCATAAATTCTCATACTTGGAGGTATCAGAGTAGTGGAGGCCAGCATGCCCAGACACTCAGGAATGAGGTCTATGAGAGGCCACAGAAGGGTGAGTGAACAGAGACTTTCGCCTCCAGGCCCTGGTGCAGCAACTTGCTAATTTTGTAACTTCAAGTAAAAAGAGTTTTTTTGGTAACTGTTTTATTGAGATATTCATATACCATAAAACTCATGCATTGAAAGCAACCAGTTCAGTAGTGTTTAGTGTATTTACCAGAGTTGTGCAAGCATCAACATAGCCATTTTTTTTTGTAGAACATTTTCATCATTCAAAGAGAAAACCTGTACCCAGTAGTCATCATTCCTCACTTGCCTCCCACACACCCTGGCTCTGGGCAACTTTCTGCTCTGCGGAATTGCCTATTCTGGATGTTTTCTATAAATGGAATCCTACAAAATGTGGCCTTTGGTGTCTGCTGCTTTCACTCAGCACGATGTTTCCAAGGTTTGCCTCTGTTGTAGGAGGGGTCAGAATGCTGTTTTTTGGCTTTTAAAGGGCTAAATAATATTTTTAAGGCTGAATAATACTCTGTCGTGGATATACCGTATTTTGTGTGTCTGATCACCTATTGGTGGACATCTGGGTTTCCATCTTTTGGCTGTTACAAACAATTCTGTCAACACCCATGTATGGTTTTAGTTGAGGGCATTTGTATATGCAGTTTTCTTGGATATATATCTGGGAATGGAATTGTTGAGTCAGATGGGAACTCCATATATAAGCTTTTGAGGAACTGCCAGACTGTTTTCCACAGTGACTGTGCTGGTTCGCATTCT
Organism: Canis lupus baileyi; assembly: GCF_048164855.1. Classification (NCBI taxonomy): domain Eukaryota; kingdom Metazoa; phylum Chordata; class Mammalia; order Carnivora; family Canidae; genus Canis; species Canis lupus. The sequence continues at coordinate 46,746,228 of NC_132840.1, forward strand.
GACCAGCAGCACAGGAAGAGGTCTCACTTCTCCACACCTTCCCCACACATTGTGCATCTTTTCATTATACCCATCCTAGTAGGGGAGAAGCAGTATCTCGTTGTGGTTTTGATTTGCATTTCTTTGGTGGCCAAGCCAGTCTTAAGCTCTCTGAATGTGTTTTCTTGCGAGTGAATCTACGATGATGGTGTTGAATGTGCATTTTATTTGTCAGATATTCTCATAAGCACATACTGTGTGCCACACACTATTCTTTAGTGCTCTGTACACGTTAGCTCTTCTAACCCTCGTGACAGCCTTTATGAAGTAGGTATTGTTTTTACCTCTGTGTTGTAGATGAGAAAAACTAAGGCCTAGAGAGCTTGAGTCACCTGCTTGAGGTCACACTACTATATAGCCATGTGAATAGCAAGGTCACCCAGTGCCCAGCACTTCTTGACAGGCTAGCAGTGGTTTCCTTACCGTGCACGGTGAAATATGCCACGTGTGATCCCGCTGGGGCCACACATCCATGGGGCTTGCTGCACAGAGGCTTTGGCTATATGAGCTAGTTGATGGTGAATTACCAGAGTTTCTTTTTCCTTTTCTGATCCTTCTGTGTCCCCAGTAGAGATGTACCATGAAGGATGGGCCCAGGTTGTTCTCTGCCCATTTGGCAACTGTGTCTTTCATCCTTCCTTTCTGGTAAACAGTCCAAGGCTGCTGTCTGGGTGGGAAAAGCCACTAAGGCGGAGCTACTTCTCCATCCTTTCTTTGTCCCCGTCACCTTCCTCCCCTAGCTGCTGGCAGAGATTCACAGGGACAGAGGTCCAGTTGTTTTCTTATAGCTGTGTCTTCTCTGAGCCTCTACCACGAGGTCACCCCCTAGGGCTCAGTTAGCAGGCCCTTGTGGGGCCAGCCAGCTTGCTCCAGGGAGCTGCCTTGTCCATTCTGAACTTGGGGCTGGCCCCTCCAATCTTACTTTCCATTGTCCCCCAAAAGAGAACTTGATGCTTAGCAGCCTGGGCAACCAGTTCTGTTCTTAAGCCCCTGTTCTGTTATTTCCATGAGACAGTCTGTTCTAGGGCACTTAGTAAGGTTTTCTGTCTTAAAAGAAGCTTGCTCTCTTGGGGTTCTTGCTGGTTTGGGGGAGTGGTTGGCAGATGCTGGAGCTGAGAGGGCCTCATTGCTTTCGAGTCATTTGTGGAACAGTCCCAAATTCCCACCATGTGTGTTTTGTTTTTTTCTTATATTTCCTCTTGTATCAAGGTTTCCCCACTTTAGGATTACATAAGCCTCACACAAAAGCTTAGAAAGAGTCTTCTGTTGTTCATCCTCAAGTGGACACTAATCTCATTCAGTGTAACATGAGATGGGCATCACTTCCCCCTGCATCAGGGAGTGTTGTCCTGTGTCCCACAGTGTGGCTTTGCCTGCCCTCATGGTAGGAGGGAGCAGAGCTAGGGTAGGATGCTGCTCTCAGACTGTTTTACCTGCAGGCTCCAGGTTGGCTCCCTCCAGCTTCTGCCACCATTCCATGTCCAGCCATCTCCCAAGTCCTAGGGTTGCCCATCACTATCTGTGGCAGATGTAATTTTGCTCTTAAAACCGTGTGGGAACCCCCCGGCCCCATGCTGCCCTTACTGGGATAAAACTATTCTGACCCTCTGAGGCCCTCAGGATGAGAAAGTGTGCATCTCCAGGGCCAGATGGCAGATTTTGTCTCCAAGTCACATCCAGTGAGGCAGAAGGGGGTGGGTCGGTTACTTGGTGGTGGCTGTTCTGTTGGAGGCCCTGGCACTAAAGAGGCTGTTTCTGACCATCTGAAGTCCTGTAAGGAGGAGATGCTTTCAAGCTAGGCTGTGTTCCTCTGGAAACCACGCAACTCTTCAAGAGGGGCAGTGCTCTGTGACTTGGGCAGGACCTCTTTAATACATTTTAGGGTTTTTGTTTTTGTTTTTTGCTTTTTTTACATTTTAGTTTTTTAAGTGACGATTCCTTGCCCCACATAGGACATAGAACATCTTCCACCCAAAGGGAAGCTTTAAAAAAAAAACCTTTTATTGAAGTTAACCATGCATACAGCCTACACATCACAAGGTACAGCTAGATAAGTTTTCGCAAAGGATTTTTGTGTAGCCAGCACCTAGATCAGGAAGTGCAGCATCTCCAGGTGGGTTGGGGAGCTCATCCAGGATGAATGTCTATGGAGTGCTATCCTAGGCCATTGTGTCCCTTTAACCCAGCTGACACAGCAGAGGTATTCAGTATTTATTAGTCCATTGAATGGTTGATGAGTGAAAGGAAATTTGATTCCCACGCTGTGGGTATTTCCCAGCAAGCCTGTGGTCGTTTCTGGGCATTTCTGCCTCTTGGCCCATTTGTGGCCAGCTTGCAGAAGTGCCTCTGCCCGGAGAACTTAATAGTGGCAGGTGGCAATGAGAAGCACACAGCCTGGTGTGAGAAAGCCTCTGGTCTCAAAAGAGTTGAGATGTGGCTATTCCTGAGACGCTGTTTCTCCAGGAACATTTTTGAAGACCATTCTCACAGGGCCTGGACAGGGCCCACCACAGGATTGCTGTTTGTCCAGGATTCTTCTTTCTGAGTTTCTCAGTGCCTCTGACCAGTTGAAGGCTCTGGCCAGGCTAGTTGGACAGACTCAGGGTAGAGAGTTGCTTCTTGGGGAGGCACGTCAGCCCGTCATAAGCAGGCCCCTTTGTTTATCTCAGAGGCTAGGTTTTCACTAGGGTTGATGAGCATCATGAAAAAAAGACCCCATGTGTGCATAAAAATTGCTGCTAAGCTTCTGTGACTGAGTACTCTGTAAGTTTTTCAGCCTTGGAAGAACAGATTGGGAGTGGCACATTATAGAGATGGGTCTTAAAACATTACTGTGTCAGTGCGGAGCCCCAGAAGTAGGAATTTCTGAGACTGGTTGGGAATCGCTAATAGGAAAGAGACAAGAGAGAGCATCCAGGATAAGGACTTCTTTGTCAGTGGGATCCTTCCCATAGTGCTTGCAGAGGATCTCATAAACCCCTTCACTGGGGCGGTGCCATCTTTGAAAGTGGAGAATAACCTGATATCAGGCCCCCTCCTCTCTGAGGGCTTTCCATCTTCCACATGTTTAGTTACTTTTCTCTACACCTGCCATTTGGAAGTGTAACTAGAAAGTAGTCAGGTTTTGTTGTACTCCGGGTTCCCTACCCCAGGAGGAAGGGTGTTAGTGCTTGTGGGTTTTTTCTGTGATTTGAGAAGAAGAATGTGGGTCTGGGATGAAGCTAGTGCTTCTTTCAGGTGGCTCTACCTCCTCCCAGTGACAGGGCTGGGCCCTGTTCCAGTTGCTTCTGACTGTATGGCATTTGGGCACAGAGCCTGTCTCTCCAGAGCTTTCAGGGCTCTCGGTCCCAGGCTGGTTTCCTTCTCCAGGAGTGTAGTAGGTATACCCTCAGTCCAGGGCCGTTGTTGCCAGTGGATGCTTGGGTCTGACTGTAGAGTAGGCTTCCTGTGCTCTTTGTCCTGGGCACCCTTTCGGAAACCTGGAGTCCGGTGTCCCTGGGGGTGAAGGGAAGGGATGGAGGGCTGTGGCTCTGGCCTGGTCTGTATTCTGGTGGACTTGGGGCATAGGCCCAAGTTGAGTTCTTGAAATAAATCTGAGTTTCTCCCCAAAGGGCGATTTGAAGTCCTTAGGGCTTCCAGTTTGTGTGGGTCTTGTTAAGCTGATCCCTGTGATGGCCCCAGACCTGTTTGCGCTGAGGCTCAGCAGCCTGGTTGATGGGAAGGGGTGTGTGTGTGTGTGTGTGTGTGTGTACACACCACTTGTGTGCTCTGTGGTTCAGCACATCGCCAGTGTGGGCAACAAGCCCCCGTGCCTATACTGTGCTCCAGCGGACACTTGCACTGAGCAGAGGCCAAGGAGCTGACACAGAGCTCAGGGCTACCTTTACAGCCCCTGCCCTGAGGAGTCTGTTTCCCGAACTGCTGGTTCTTCAGGGCACCTCCTCCTGGGACAAAATCATGTAGAAATGCTGTGGCCCTAGTTGCCCCCCTCCCCCCCAACATCATCACAGGTGGCACAGTTGCCTGGTGTGGCCTCCCGTTTGTCCAGGGGTCTTATAGGTCACTGGAGGGGAAACTACTGTTCCCTGCCCCGCCTCCCTTTTCTTCTCAGACTGCCTGAGAGTTGTTGCATTTTCTTGCCTCGTTGTGGTGGGCAGGGTTTTGGGGTGCGGCCCTGAGCACTGGGTGCTTGCTGGGCACCTTAGGAAATCCCGTTTCTGGTGGCATTTGCTCTCCCTTGTGCCCCTCAGCCCCCATCTCTCCCCTCTACCAGCAAGCTCTTCACAGCTGTGTTTTGTCTCTGTTCTCCCTCTCTGTCTCTGCTTTCATCGGGTCCTCTTTGGCCTAGCCAAAATCCGTGAGTGACTTAATCCAGCTGGATGGCCGCCCTGGACCAGCCAGGCAGGCGCAGAGTGAGCCTGCTGCAACATCACCCGGATCAGGCTCTCCCCTTGAGACAGCTCTTCCCAACTCTGGGTGGACATTAGAAGCACTATGGGACTTTTTAATAATTCTGATGCCCAAGCCCCACCCCAGAAAATTTAAATCTAAGTCACTGGGCATGGAATTTCTATTTAAAAATCTGAGTTCTCAGGTTAATCCATGATTCAGCAGAGGTGGAGAACCATGGCTCTAAGCTCTAAAATCTTGCACTCTAAGACTGCTTGCCTTTTAGTCTCTCTGCTGAGGCTCAGATCCCATTGACCCTCTTCTCCCTTCTGCCAGCTGTGGTCTTGGGGTGAGGAGGCTGCTGTGGCCAACCTATGAGAACTGTTAGGGCTCCTGACAGCTGCATGGTGTCAGTCTTGCCCTAGCACATAGTAGCTTGTTTCCTGGGGATCTACCTGGCAGGCCTTTAGGTAGGAAAGCAGTTCAACTGCCTAGAATAGCAGCATCCTCTTCCTCCCAAGCTAAGGCCGATTGGAAGGGTGGGAGCTGGGATGTGGGAATCTCCATATAAGGCCACCTGTGGCTCCAGCCTGCCTGCCTGTGTGTGCCAGCCTCCGCCCCCTTCCCAGAGCAGCTCCCCTCCCCCCCCCCAACCTGCTCTGGGTTTCTGAGACAGACAGCTCCCACAGGCCTGAAGGGCAGCTTCTGCCAGCGGACGCCTGTATCCCCCCCCGCCCCCTTCTTGTGTGTTCTCTCCTTACTGTAGTCTCTTCTCCCTCCTAATCTAACGTGTCCTGAGAGAGGAGGCTCAAAACCTCATACAACAGGTATAACGTACTCACCTACGTATCAGCTCTACTCCCTGCCGAGCTCTTGGGTATCCAGGGAACTCTGATGGGCTCTCTTTCCCTGGGATCCTCTCCCTGGAAGATTGCAGCGGTGGAATGGAAAGGAGGTGTGAACCTCCAAGAATAAGTGGGATATGCAAGACCAAAGGCAGAGGAACTGCACGTGAGCACTGTGCTTTCATTGATAGCGTTCTTTGCCATTGGATGCTGACTAACAGTTCTGGAACTATGGTTCTCAGGTACTGTGGCTGGACAATTGAGTAGATGGAGGGCAGGCAGTAGGGCCATTGTTGGAATGGGTGCTTCCAGGCAAACAAGGGGAGAGGCCAGAATGATCCATGTGGGGCTGGATTAGAGTCAGATAGCAATATGTTTTGTTTAGTAAAGTTATATAAGGAGAGACAGCTAGAGAAGGAGACAGGGAGGTGGATGTAGGTGGGTGGATATAAACAGATTATATGCACCTGCATTTCCTTGCTGTTAGCTGAGACCTGGAGGCAGCAACTCCCCAATAGCAGCCCGCATACCTGGCATCTGGCTTTTAGTTCCCAGTACATTCTCTAAGCTCCTAACCAGGGCTCCTTGGAGAAGTGGCTGGCTCCAGGACCAGGGCAGGAAATACACAGGCTGAGCCCAGAACACCATGTAGTGCCAGACCATAAGGAAACACTTGGAGAATATACCCATGCACACCCTGGTGGGCTATATCAGAGAGACATGGGAGCCTGCTGAGGAGGCCCTCCTCAGTGATTGAAGTTACAACAAAAGACATGATTCGAGCAAAAAAATACATAATGCAGGATTGGATTATAATCCAAAGTATAAAATAAAGATCCACAAGTCCATATAAATAAATGATTGCATGAAGAAACAAGTGAAGGAGCAGAAACAAAATCTCTTCACAGAATTCCAAGTAACTTGGGCGGCGAGTCCCCGTTCAGGGAGGTGGCACTAACTCCCCACTCCTTATGTGTGGGCTGCACACAGTGACTTCCCTCCTCAGATAGGGGAAACAGTGACTTTAGAGTATAGAAAACCAGTGAACACAACCTCAGCCAGGTGTTCAAGGTCAATGTCATTAGTGAGAAGTCCTATGTGCCCTGGATGTTACTGAAGAGAAAGCGGCTTCACCTCTGTGGTCTTCCTCCCCCAAACCTGTATCGAACCACAAGAAAAATGCCTCATTCCAAGGGAGAGATATTCTACAAAATACCTGACCAGGCAGGGTCATCAAGAATAAGGCAAGTCTGAGAAACTGTTACAGCCAAGAGGAACCTAAGGTGACATGATGACTAAATGTAATGTGGGGCTTGGAACAGAGAAAGTATGTTAGGAAGAGACTAAGGAAATCCGAGTAAAGTAGACTTTTCAGTTAATAATCATAGACCACTATTGATTCCTTAATTATAATAAATTATAATAAATGTACCACACTGATGTAAATAATAGGGTAAAATGGGTGAAGGGTATATGGGAACTCTCTGTACTAACTTCACAACTTTTCTGCCAATCTAAATCTATCCTGAACATTTTTTTAAAAAAGAAATACCATAGAGGGGTGTGTGGGTGGCTTAGTCAGTTAAGCATCCAACTCTTGACTTTGGTTCAGGTCATGATCCTCAGGGTCATGAGATTGAGCCCTGCATCAGGCTCTGCACTCAACAGGGAATCTGCTTGAGATTCTCTCTCTCGTTCTCCCTCTCCCAAATAAATACATTAATTTTTTATAAAAAAGAAGTACCATAGAAACTTGGGAGAAAGAGGAAGTTGCTCTAGCCAGGGAAGCCAGGAAAGGCTGCGAAATGAGGTGCCAGTGCAGTTGCCTTTGAAGGAAGGGAGGGCCCACTCCCTGGCCAGGAGGCTCAGACAGGTTTGTGGCATGGGACAAGTGAAGCTGTGGTGATAGGTGCAAAGACAGTGGGTGGGCTCGAGTCATGATGGTAGCATTACTAGGGCCTTCCCTCCATGGCCTTGTGGCCTTGGAGATCCTGCTACCATGACCTGTTTATCCAGGAGCCTCTGTTTCCTTCCTCTACAGTGGAAGCCCTGGTGATGGTGGTGAGAGATTATGCTGGGGAAGCAACAACTGTGGAGGCCTACCATCCTTCTCAGGACCAGCTGTGCTTTAGTTATGAGACTCTTTTAGAATCTTCTGTCTGATTAAACTAAGGCAATGGGACCAAAATGGGGGAGCTGAGGATTGACTCCTCCATTAGCAGTTCCCTTGGCACCTGGAGGGAGGCCTGGCAGCCTTCTCACCTTCCTGCTTCCCTGTAATGTCCCAGGCTTGCTGTGAGGTCAACCCTGCACTCTAGCCCTCTGCTGTTGGGCTTGCCCGCCACCCTTTCCCCATGCCTCACTCCCTTGTTCCTGCTTCCTGCCCCAGAGAGGCCTCTCCCACCTGCCCTACTCAAAATTATCCTCCCCCCAACACCCATCCTCCTCCATTCCCCCTCCTTCATTTTCCACCCTGGCCCATAATCACTACCTGATGCTTCATGTATTTTACGTGTCTGATTCTAGACTGGAAGGTGAGTCTCATGAGGTCAGAGGTTCTGTCCGTTTGGTTCAATGCTGTGTCACCACTGCCTAGAATGGGTGCCTGGCACATAGTAGGGACTCCACAGATGTCTCCTTAGTGGAGGAATGTATTGGTAGTAGCTGCTTTGCTTTTCTCAGTGTTTTTAAATTTATCTGCAGTAGAGATGATGCAGATCGACAGGGATAAAATGTCCCTTTATTAAAGGAGCCTTAGTAAATGCCTCTCTTTTTTTTTCTTTTTTTTTTTTTTTAAAGATTTTCTTTATTTATTCATGAGACACAGAGGCAGAGACATAGGCAGAGGGAGAGATAGTCTCCCTGTGGGAGCCTGATGAGGAACTTGACCCTGAGACTCCGGGCTGACAACCTGAGCCAGAGGCAGACACTCAACACTGAGCCACCCAGGCATCCCCCAAAATGACCCTCTTTATCTCCAGCTAAACTCTGTCTTTGCAGCTCCTGCCCCCTGAGCCCACCTCTTCCCGTGGGGACCTTGCCAGACAGGTCTGATCCTGGGGCCACAAGAAGTCTTTAAGACATTGGACTTCTGTGATCCTGGCCTTCTCACACCATGTTTCCTATAGGCTGTGTTCATGCCCTTATTTTGCACTGACTGACCTCTGTGTGGCAGATACCATGTCCCCGGGGCCTGGTGTCCAGTGCATGTTTGTTGAATTACTGATTTTTGGAGACAGCAGCCCTGTCCTGCATCCCCAGCCCCTCCTCAGTCATCCCTTGTTCTCTTAAACAGCCCTGGCTCCTTCAGTTGTTCAGAACCAAATTCTGTTTATTTCTGGTCTTTGTTAAGTCCAGACTTGTGTAAGCCTTGTCCTCAAACCACCTTCTCTGTGCTCCTTCCTTTGGAGGAAGGTGGCCTCTTTGGGCTGGGGCTGGGACTGCCTAGAGAGGCATTTCAGAGCAGGTCAGGATTGAGGGGGGGGAGCGAGGGGGGACTGAGCAGCCTGCTAGGGCTGTGTGTCAGCTGCCAAATCCTGTGCTGCCCACACCCACAAGGTAGGACCTGGGCATTTCTCTGTTGGTGGCACCAGCACTAGCTCCCTTCGCTCCAGGGGGCCTGCCTGGTGGGCCATCTGACCCCTCGGGGCCCTGCTTCCTCACCTGCTGGGTACCTGATGTCTCAGGCCTTCCATTCTAACAGACTGATCCTTTCCCAGAAGGAAGCTCTTTCTGTTGAGAAGTGACATAAGACTGTTGACAGGGACATATGGCTTTGGTCGTCTTTGTATCTGAGAGATGGAAAAGGGAGTTCAGGTCCTTTTCTTGATCATCCCTCTCCTCAGCCTCCCACATTCCTCAGACTCTACCCTGCTGGTGCCCCTCTCTGTCCTTCACCCCTGCCTCGTCCTCTTCCCTTTCTTGCCATACCCCTGCCCCAGCCAGGCTGTCCTCAGCCAGCCCTTAGCAGTCTTCTGGAGGTCTTTCCAGCTCCCATGGTTGAGACAGGCTGCTGTCTCTCTGCCCCTGCAGTTCCACTTGCCTTCTTGTCCTGCCTCCCTGAGTCCTATTACTTGTGGCATTAGCTTAGGAGGGTCTGTTTCCTATGAAGGTAGGGAGATAGAAAAAAGGTAGTTGGGATAGAGACCAAGCACAAAAAAGAAAAAGAAGGTTCCTTAGTCCCTGTTCTAGGCTGAGTGACTGAGGCCTAAATCCTAAGGGTCCTCCCTGCTCCCTGCTTTTTGGCTCTGCTTTCAACATATCCCAGAGTCAAGCATTCTGCACTGCACACAGCATCAGCATTCCATCTAGGCCATCTCTTCTGCTTGTCGCACGTATCTGAGGTCAGAGGAGTCTTGTGAGCAGCAGCCAGGCCACCTGTCCTGGCACACCTCCATCACGAATAACACCCTCCAGGCCCAGCTGGCCATGGCCACCTTGGCCTCCCTTTGTTCCCATCCTGCAGGTCAAGCCCCAGCTTGGCCCTGCCCTGTGGCCATGGCACTCACTTTTTCCTTCCCTCAGCCTTGCTTGGCCTCCCTGTGCGCCCAGTCCTCAGCATTCCCTACCCCCGACTTGCTTTCCTTCCCATCCAGTCACTGATTGGACTACCCAAATGGGGTTGTTCTTTGTTTTCTTCTTATTTACCTTTACCACCACGAGAATAAAATGAGCTGCTCTAAGGGTGACCCTTTGTCCTGTTCTTACCTCACCCCAGCACCAACTAAGCACAGTGCCTGGCATAAAGTGGGTGCTCAGTAAATACCTGCTGTCTATCCCTAAACATTTGTCTAGTGAGTTCTTTGGTGCTTGTGTGGACTTGTGGGCAGGGCCTTGAAGATTTCCTTCACTATCAGTAGGTGGGATTTTAAGTGTAAAGTAGAACTCAAATCAGAGCCCTGAGAACTTAGGCAGGGGCCACAGGCCCATGTATGAGTCAGACAGGAGACTTCTGGGTCAGCTCCCACAGACTGACCTACCAGGAGAAGAGGGAGATTTGCGCGGGCAGGTAGGCAGTAGAACTGGGGCATAGGTGCTAGGTGGAAACCAAGAAAGGCAAAACTATAAAGGTGGAGTTTAGTGGTTCTGTTGTAGGGGAAGGACATTGATGGACTTGGAGGGCTGGAGCTCAGGAAGTAAGCTTGCTGGCTCTGGGGTGAACTAGGCCACTGTGCTAAACCGTTTTCTGTCCTAGTCAGAAGGCTCATACCTCTAGGAGATGCTCATTTGTACATAGTTTGTATCTGAGGTCACCACACCTTCCAGGAAAATAGTTCTCCCATTGTCCAGGTCCAGCTGTGGTCTGAGGTACTTATAGGAGAGAAGAGCAGCAAGGTGCTGAAGGCCCATACTTTGGGGAGAGAGCTGAGAATTGGAGGTAGGGAGAGGTAGGAATAGGAAGCTGGAGGGTGGGAGGGTTGAGATTGTGCCCACAGAGGCCTCTGTTCAGTATTGGGGAGGACCTCACACCAGTCCGCTGTAAGCTGGGCTAGAGTTGGCCAGGTTCCATCTCTAGAATGACCACCTCCCCCCGGGAACCTCTTAGCCTGCATGAGGCATATCTTTCTGCCTACTGCCCTGTTTCTACTGCTCATGTTGCTCTTCTTCCCGATGTGGGGATCCAAGTTGGCTGGGACAGTGGGTTCTTTGTATGTGTGCGCATTTGTGTGTGCGTGTGCAGATATATATGACACATTTACCACCCTATTCGTCAGTGTCCAGTTCAGTGACATTAAATCCATTCACATTGTTGTGCAACCTTCACCATCACCACCACCATCATCCATCTCCAGAACATTTTTATCTCCCCAAACTGAAACTCCATAGCAATTAAACGCTAGTATTTGTCCTTTTGTGTCTCGTGTATTTCATTTAATGTAATGTTTTTAAGGTTCATCCATGTTATAGCATGTATCAAAACTGCATTCCTGGGCAGCCCTGGTGGCTCAGCGGTTGAGCATCTGCTTTAGGCCCAGGGCGTGATCCTGGAGACCTGGGATCAAGTCCTACGTCTGGCTCCCTGCATGGAGCCTGCTTCTCCCTCTGCCTGTGTCTCTGCCTCTCTCTGTGTTTCTCATGAATAAATAAATATTAAAAAAAAATGCATTCCTTTTTATGGCTGAATAATATTCCTGTGTATGCTACATTTTATCTGTTCATCAGTAGACACTTGGGTTGTTTCTACCTTTTTGCTATTGTGAATAATGCTAAAATGACCATGGGCATACAAATATCTGTTTGAATCTCCTCCTTTCAGTTCTTCTGGGTGTATATGTAGAAGTGGAATTGCTGGGTGTCATGGTAATTCTGTGCTTCATTTTTCGAGGACCTGCCACACTGTTTTCCTCAGTGGCTATACTATTTTACATTCCCACTAGCAATGCGCAGGGGTTTTAATTTCTCCTCATGCTTGCCAACATTTGTTATTTTCTTTTTTTAATTAAAGCCATCCTAGTAGGTGTGAAGTGGTATCTCATTGTGTTTTTGTTTTTGTTTTAAGATTTTATTTATTTATTTGACACAGAGAAAGAGCCAGAGAGCACAAGTGGGGGGAATGTCAGAGGGAAAGGGAGAAGCAGGCTTCCCACTGAGCAGGGAGCCCAGTGTGGGGCTCCATCCCAGGTCCCTAGGATGATGACCTGAGCTGAAGGCAGACACTTGACTGTGCCACCCAGGCACTCCTCATTGTGGTTTCAATTTGCATTTCTCTAATAACTGATGATGTGTTGGAGAGGGAGAAGCAGGTTCCCCGCTGAGCAGGAAACCAGACATGGGGCTCGAACCCAGGACCCCAGGTTCATGATCTGAGCTAAAGGCAGATGCTTCACCCACTGAGCTACCCAGGTGTGCCTTGACACACAAGAGTTACTAATGTTGATGAAATCTAGCTTATTCTTTCCTTTGGTGTCATATACAAGAAATCATTGTCAAATCCAATGTTACAAAACTGTTAGCCTTGTCTTCTAAGAGTTGTGTTTTTTTGCTCCTACATTTACATTTAGGTCTTTGATTCAGTTTAATTGTCAGATATAGTGTAGGTACCTGGGTCTTGTGGAATCCTGCTGCCCTGCTAGCTGGGTGGGTGAGGAGAATAAAGTTATTCTTTCCTGCGTTCCCTTGCCTTCAGCCTTAGGAGTAAGGTGAACCTTGGTCGGGTGGTGGTGGCTTCCAGAGGAAAGCCAAGGGCCTGTGACTACTTGGTGGGAGCCTGCGCAGGTTTATGGCCCAGCCATCAGCCCAAGGCAGCAAGTATGAGGAGGAATTGCCTAACATTGGCAGCAAGTGAAAAAGCTCCGTGTTGTATACGTTTCTCCCTTCAAAAAATGAGTTTAGCCAACCCGGACAAGGCCCCACAAAAGCAGGGAGGTTGGCTGCTTGACAGAGCTCTGAGGGGATCATTTCCCCAGCACCTCTGCACGAACTGTATTGAGCTAACAGACGCCTCTCCTCTTCCTGCAGTTCCTGGGCAATGGCCCCAATGTGACCACAGCACCAGACACAGCAGCTCGTTGCTACTTGGGATTAGCAAACATTCTGTCATTTGTGGGCCACTTTCTGCTGAATCCGTGGAAGCCCTGGATGCCTCAGAAAGCCCCACCCCCACTCCCATGCCCCTGGGTGGGGCCAGCGCTGAATCTTGGAAAGAAGATCTCCTAGGGACAGGACCACCTGCCCACTGGATTATCCTCTCTGGCAGGAGGCACCTCCAGGCAGAGTGCTCAGCTACATTCTTTGTGTGGACGTTGAATTGTCAGAGCCGGGTAGATTGAATGTTAACTCTTTGGGGTTGGTTGGCTCTAGCTGCTGCATTTTGAGGTGAAGTGTTGAGGTAGGTTAGGATTTGGAAAGCAGGGCTCTAGTCCTTATGCCTCTCTGGGCCTTGACTTCTACATCTGAAACATGGGGCAGAGGGAGGGGCCACAGGCACCTTTCAAGCCTGGATTAGAGGCAGCAGTGTGAGTTCCTCCTTTGGGAGCCTGAGTAGGATTGCATAGGTTTCTCAAAGGGCCTCTCCTGTCAGTCATCACATCTTGATTATCTCTATGCCCATGCAATGCTTTGTTTTTTGTTTGTAAGTACACTGCCTTTTTAGTGTCGTTATAGGATTATATAGCCATTGCTACAGCCTAATTTTAGAACATTCCTCTTCCCCTGCCCCAGCCAAAGAAGCTCTGTACTCCTAACCTATCCTGCCCTAATCTTCCCCCAGACCCTGGCAACCACTAATCTACTTTCTGTCTAAATAGATTTACTCATTCTGGCCATTTCCTATAAAGGGAATTACGCAGTGTCCTGCACCCACCTCTTGCCTTTCAACTTGATCATCTGCTGATTACAATAGTCCTGGGCTCTGGAGGGTAAGTTATAGACCACAGTCCCCTGGAGGTTAGGTTCCTTTTCTGGGCCCTTCATCCCATTCAAGCCAGCTCCTGCACCTCATGTCCTTTAGGTAGTGGAGGACTTGTTACTATCTCACTTTTGCACACGGAGTGTCCTGCTATCCATTTAACAAACATAGGATTTGGTAAGGTTGGGTATACCCATTTTATAAATAAAACATATTTATAATATTTATTATATGTATTACAAAATACATATAAATAAAGCATAATATTTATACAGTGAATCTGCAAAGTAAACTTAGAGGGGATGACTCGTTTCATATATTATTCAAAAATCTGTACTAAAGCTCATTTTGAACAGTGCCAACATAGGCCTATAGAGGAAAATCAAATTAGTTTTATCAAGGACCTCACTGTCTAGCCTGGAGAATAGGTGGGCAGACTCGTAAGTGGACTCAGGGCTACATGCAGGGCTCTTCTCTTCACGGAGGACAAGGAGACCATCCAGGAGGTAAAGGATGTGAGATAGACATTTCTGGCAGGAGATGCCTAGGAAGGAAGCCAGCCTGTTTATTGGCGGGTCACCTCAGCCTGTGAGCTTGGGCAGGAGATGATGAAGAGGCTCTTAAGAGCCTCAAACGTGAGGCAGAGAGCTTGGACTTGAGACTGTGGGAGCAGCTAAGGCACGGCCATGTGTCTGCTCATAAAGGTTCTGGAACCAATACTTTAGCTGTAGGGAGGTCAGCCTGGTCTTGGGCTCTAGCTGTTGAACTGAATGCTGTGTCGGGGAGAGTAGAATCCACACACCTTACCACGGTATGCCAGCTGCTCCTGTCACACCTTCCACAGAACACTCAGGTTGGAGGCTCCCATCTCTCTGACTCGATTTGGATTTGTGGGCAGCGGGATGACTATAAGGTGGACAATAGGAAAGAAGTGGATGCCACACTCAGATGTGGGCCTGCCCGTACCTGGGAGCTTACGGGGAGATAGGCTGGGCCCACACTGCAGGTGAAGCATCTGGTGCTCCAAAGAAGAGCAGAGACCTAGCCCTGCTGCTGTGTGGTGGGAAACCAGACTCTGATCTCCCCCCAAGGCCTGGAGATAGGTACCTGGAGGCAGAGAGAATAAATGTGAACTGCTCTAGTGTTCTTGGAGAAACCCCTTGGTTTGGCCCGTCCTTTTCAAGAACCTATGGTTAGCCATCTTAGGGCCAGCTGCTGGCTTCCAGTGTGGGCATGGAAGCTTGGTGTTTCCTCCCCTCTCAGGGAGAGGATGGCCTGTGATGCCTAGAGATCCCTCCAGTCCAGCCAGTCCAGTTTTTTCTCTTCATCCTGCTGGCCTTTTCTCTGTCCTCAGATAGGAGACAAATGTGCCCAAGGCCTTCTTCCCTTCTCCTTGTGGCAAACATTTGGAGAAAACGTATTGAATTGTCATATTACTGCCACCCCCTTGTCTGGTGGGGAGTATGTGTACACACACTGAGCAACAGCAGGGGAAGCATTCCTGGGTTGTGTGCCAACCCTGAGCCCTCACTTCATGTGAACAGTATCCTTTCTAGTCTCGTGGCAACTCTATGAGGTGAGGGATTTCTTTTATTGTGGTAAAATTTACATAACATAAATATCTGTTTTAATGACTTTAAAATGTACAGTTAAGTGGTATTTAGTATGTTTGTGATGTGCAACCATCACCAATGTCTAGTTCCAGAACTTTCTCCTCATTTCAAACGGAAATCTTATACCCATTAAGCAGTCACTCCTCATCCCCCACTCCCCTGCTTATCCCCTGGCAACCATCAATCTGCTTTCTGTCTCTGAATTTGCCTATTCTGGATGTTTTATCAAAACTGACAATATTTGTCCTTTGTCACTGGCTTCTTTGATTTAGCGTCATGTTTTCATGTGTTGAAGTGTGTGTCAGTGTTTCATTTTTATGGTTGAATACCATTCTGTTTTATGGCTAGAGCACATTTTGTTTATCCATGCACCCATTTTTTAAAAATATTCATTCATTCATTCATTCATTCATTCATCCATCCATCCATCCATCCATCCATCTATCTATCTATCTATCTATCTATCTATCTATCTATCTATCTATCTATTTATTTGAGAGAGAGAGCAAGAGATAGGGGAGAGGGGCAGAGGGAGAGGGAAAGAGAATCTCAGGGAAAGGAAGGGAATCTTAGAGAGAGAATCTTCCATCACTGAGTGACAGAACCTGACACAGGGCTTAATCCCAGGATCCTGAGATCACACAGGGCTTAATCCCAGGATATTGAGCCAAAGCCAAGAGTTGGCCGCTTAACCAACTAAGCCACTCACGTGCCCCATTTATGCATCCATTGATGGACGTTAAGGCTGTTTCTGCTTTTTGGTTGTTGTGAATAGTGCTGCTATGAACATTTGTGGATGAATTCTGTTCAAACACCTCTTTTCAATTCTTTGGGGTGTAAACCTAGGAGCAGAATTGCTGGGTCATATGGTAACTCCATGTTTAACTTTTTGAGGAACCTCCATACTGTTGTCCACAGCAGCTGCTCCATTATACATTTGAAGTAAGGGGTATTGTTAATCCCATTTTACACTGGTGGAAGCTGAGGCTTAAAATTTGCAGCTTGCGCAAGGCAACTTATGTGGTGATTGGCAGAGTTAGGATTCTGCTCCAAGGTTGGTGCTCTTCTTGGCTGATGAGCTCTGGAAACATAAAGCCCAGAGGCTACATTAGGTCTTTGAGCCTTTGTGGGGAAGAAGGATCATCTTTAGCTTCCTGTCCTGGGTGATGGGTCCACAGGTGACAGATCCCCCATGCCGTAGCCCCCAGCGTGGCTCCCCAGCCTCCTCCTTTGGGTGGAGTTGCGGCAGTTAGGGTGCATGTTGGAGTCCTAAAGGGCAGGAAGGGGTGCAGAACCACAGATTCCTCCAGAGGAGCCCATGTGAGATCACAGAAACAGACCTGGCATCCAAGGACTTGTGGCAAGACTGTGGGCACATCACAGCCTCAGCACTACTCTGTGCGGCTGGCAGCTCTGGTGTGGGGGATGGTTGCGAAACTGCCCTGGAAACCACAAGGACTGTAGAATCCATGGGAGCTGGCCACATGCCTGGGGAGGGGACTTTGCTGGCTTCTTGCCATGTAAGGAACAGAAGGAAAGAAGTTCTGCCTGGCGGGCACCTACGGCAGCTGGCCATCCCTGCTGCCCTGAGGCCCCTGGCCGAGTTTGGGGGAAGCCTTCTCTGAGCTATCATAAGGGCCAGGCAGAGGCTTTAGTTCACTCCAATTCTGGGTGAGTTTGTGACTATCTCGACTCCTTTTCCATGAGCCTCTCCAGTTTTCTTTGAGAACTTGGACTTTGAGGATATCCATCTTAAGAGAGCTGTTCACTAGGCAGAACTGCGGCCTTAGTAGAGAATCAGGTGGCCCATTCTACACTTGGATAGCATTTGATGTCCCACCTCTTGAGAGAGTGACTCATGATTTGTTAGATTTGGGACTCTGTGAGCAGTTTGGTAGTAGCAGGAGGAGCCAGAGACAGTCTCTGTGATCCTAAGCAACATACGTTATTCTCAGGGCATGGGACTCCAGGGGTGCCTAGATGGAGTGCTGTACTCAGCAAAGCTCCCCAAGGGCCACCTTCCTTCCATAGGAAATTAAAGTCTAACTTCCTTAATCCCAAATAAAGGATGCATGTGGTCTTCCTGGGCCTGGCTCAAGTGGCCTAGCCAAGCCTCCAGCGTGGCTGCCTGGTAGGCCTCTGTATAGGAGCTTGTGGGAGCCATTTTCCCCACCTTGGGGGAGGGCAGAGGTGGTCATGTTTCTGCCTAGGCCCTGTCTGATCCTGCCCACCAACCAGTGGTGTAGTAGTACTGGGCCACACTTCCTGGGTGGCCCTGGTGGGTTCCAGGTCCTTTACTACTCTGAGCCCCACTTACTTGCACATCTGTAAGTCAAGCCCGTCAAAATGCCTTCCTCCTGAGACTGTCATCAGGGTGAACCTGTTAAGTACTTATCCAGAGCCCTGCCTGACTCCAGAAGACCATTAGGATTATTCTTGCCACCGTGACTTCTGCAGGGGAGAGTCGTCTTATCCTATCTGGAGTCTACTCACCCCTACTTCTGGCAGTATACAAATGTACTGGCCGACCACTGTCACCAAATAGCACTGCTTTTCCTACACCTTAAGTGGGTGGTGGGGAGTGTGACAGAACAATAATACAGAACACAAAATGGGTAGTAAAAGTACTGTTCCATAATTTTTCATTCTGTGTGTGTGTGTGTGTGTGTGTGTGTACATGCCCATACACCTGTTCATCCCAGTGTGAAATATGAGGTTCTCTGTCAGCCATGGACAGATAGGTTTGAAATATATGCACTGTTGCAGGATCCTGCAGTAGACTGGGCTGGCCTTTGCCTTGAAAGGCAGTTTTTGACCTTGTGAGCATTTCTTTGCCTGGGGGAAAGCCATCATTTCTGTGGGTCTCTGTTCTCCCATCTGAATGGAGAAGTGGGGCAAAAAAGTGGAGTATTTCCATTCTCTCCAAGTCTTGCCTCACCTCTGGTTGTATAAGCACAGCTGCCTGGAGGAAAGCACCCCCACCGATAGTTCTAAATGGCCCCTCTTTGTACTTCTCTTCTACTTTCTTGTCTCTGGCTCTTAGAAGTTTACCTCCTGAACTTCCAGGATCCAACAGGAAGTGGAGGAGGCCCGTTTTCCCTAATGTGCACCTGCTTGGCCCAGGACTGGGGGGTGGAGGGGCTCCAGGTGGTAAGGCTGCTGTGGCAGGATCTTCCAAAGCAAGCCTCTGGCAGGTATTCAGCTGCAGTGGGCAGAGCTTACCTTGGTCTTTTGGGGCCAGTGGGCAGATGACTGGAGGGTTGGGTTCTCAGCAGGATATAGCTCCATCCCTGAAGAGAGGCCCTTGTCTCCGTTTCTGTTTTGTTGCCTCATGCTTACGTGGTCTTTGGCCTTGGGATAAGTTGACATTGATGCAGCTCTACCACCTTAGCAGCTGTAGTATAGAGGCCAGAAGAGGACCAGGAGCCCTGAGATGGCTAGAGGGCCAGCTGGTGACTTTGCTGGCTGAGGACCTAACCCATAACAGCAACATAACATAGAATTGGATGGCCATCCCTTTTTTGAAATCAAGCAAAACTAGGTGGTGCTCAGCCTCTTAGGAGGCCTGGATTCCTAATCTCTAGAAGTGCAGAATGAGAGCAGGGAGCTTGTCAGATGGAGCTGTCTTCTCTAATGACTGTCGTTGGAGCGAGGGGGTTCCCTCTGGCTGGATTTGGATTGCAGCCTAGATCCCTGCCCTTGCTCTCCAAGCATAACGTCTGACCTAGTCAGGAGATGGATTTTCAAGGATCTCTTCTCTCTTCTTGGGTGTGACCTGTTCCTTGCCATGAGCTGGGGAGGGCCACACCTGGGCCTGGGGACTCTCTGGAGGCCCTTGATTGAATGCGTCTGAGCTCTGGGTGCAGGAGATGTAGTTGAGTGCAGACTAGTGGAGGA
Organism: Canis lupus baileyi; assembly: GCF_048164855.1. Lineage (NCBI taxonomy): Eukaryota > Metazoa > Chordata > Mammalia > Carnivora > Canidae > Canis > Canis lupus. The sequence goes on from NC_132840.1 coordinate 46,765,358, forward strand.
GCAAGTGGGGGTGGTGTATAGGCAGCCTCAGAGGGGCAGGGGAGTGGTTGGTGAGAGGACGCAGTAGCCAGGGCCTGGCCTTGGTACCCACCTAAGACAGTGAGCAGCTTCACAGCAGGTGGTGCTGGAGCCTGGTGCTTCTTCTGGCAGGGGGTCACTGATGAGACTTCAGGAGCAGCTATTTTCACGGTGCGGGCAAGTACAAACCTGGGTCAGTTTTCCGGTTCTCCCTTCTTTTCTGACCGCTGTCCATGGCTCCCTTTTCCACATATGTAATAGGATTAGATTATGCCCACCTCATAAGTAGTATCTAAGGAGGCAGTAATTATGAGATCCTGACACACAAGTAGTAAACAAACGTTCATTTTCTTCAGCCGTAGCTTGTTATGTCTTTGCCTTTTACACTTCTGAAAGCTCTTTGGGAAGGAGGTAGTCGGAGGCCCAGAGAGGTTGCTGAAAGTCTTAGGGCACAGTTAGTGACTGGGGCCCATGACCGAGTTCAGTGGCAGGGCTAGCTGGGACATCACGTCGGTAGCTGATGGCCACATGTACAGCAGTCCACTACTGTGCATGAGGAGATGGTGAGCATTTTGGTGACCCTGAGCCCTGGAATGGTAGTTTGTAAACGCGAGCATGGTAGTTTGTAAACGCAAGCATGCCTTCAGGCAGCCCACTAGAGAGTGAATGAGAAAGAAGCATTAGAATTGATGTTGGTGTGTTTTATTGGCCCCATTAGCTTGCCTGTGTGTGTGATATAGCTTATAAGGTATTGGCTCAGTGGTGCAGCTAGATAACTTATGTCCATGCATGCATGTGTCACAGGTGAGCATATGCTGGCACCTTCTGACTCCCGTGAGTCCAAGCATTGAAGCAGGGGGCGGCCAAAGGAGGAAAAGCCCCTTGGAGAAGCTCCTCTGCTGTCACCTCTCCCTTTTCCCCCTCTCAGCTTTGTGATCCTGCTCATGGCTCTGATACTCACAGCAGTCCACAGCATCAGTGTCCTTGTTTCATGTACAAGAGGATCCACTCCAGAGAATCCATGAGCCTTGTCGGTGCCAGTAGGGAGCATGTGCTTCTGTGTGGGGGAGGCTGAGCCGAGAGAGCAGAGGTCACCACCCCTAGTTTGTCCAAAGAGGGTTCAGATGAGACAGTGGCATGATGCCATAGAAGACTTAGGATTAGAAATTCTGAAAAGTGGAGGAGCTGGAACTGGAACGAGGAGGTTGGGAAGCCTGGAAGGACCGTGCAGACCCTGCCCTGTGTTGAAAGGGTGCATTCTTGAGGCTATGGGAGCAGCGCATTTGTGGGGGGCCCCTACATGCTTGTGGGCCTCCCCAGCCATAGGACAAGTGGGCGGATCCCAGGCTACTTCCCTTGCTCATTGCTCCTGAAGAACCCTATTGCTTGGTTGCAGGATAACCTCCCAAGCTCCCTTTCCCACCTCAGGGACTGGACTCTCCAGGAGTGCCCAGGAGAGCTATTACAAGGCTGCTTTGCTGAGGAAGAGCACTAGTCTTAGTATGCATGTGGCCCACCCTCAGGAGTAGGACTCTGGCCCCTCCTTTATTTCCCACCTGAAGTTAGAGGCCTCCCTGTGAGCTCACAGCCGGCTCTCCTGCCCTGCCACCTCCCTTCTGAGCTGAGCCCAAGGAGGATAGGCTGGGCCCAGAGACTTCAGAAGGAAAGGCATCTTGCTTGGAGCTGGGGATCTTACTTCTTCCCTCTCCTCTAGACCAGAAATCAGGTAGCCTTAGCAGGTGAGTGCTCTAGATAATTCAGTGCTCTTCTGGTCTGGCTTCTGTAGTTGGGCACCAGGTAATGAGGAGGGGAGGTGGCACTGCATCAAAATGCTGGTGGTTTGGCCTGGAAAGTACTAGGAAGCTCATATGCTCTCCAGCTGGAGGGGTCTGGGAGCTTCCTGCTTCCTTTCATTTGACAGGTGAAAAAGCGTTTCCAGTAGTGGGGATAGTTGGTCTGAGCTTGGCACTCATGCCAGACTCAGCATCTGGACCTTCAGACTAGGCCTCTTCCCTGTGTCCTGACAATAGAGATTACAGCTGGACAGAGGTATGCCCTACCTGAGAGCTCTGGGAGGAAGGTACCTGACAGGCAACCCTCAGCCGGCCACCTTTGCCTTTTTCTCCCCCTACTGCGTCGTCAAGAACCCAACCGAGGAAGTGCAGAGTCCTTGGGGGACACTCAGTAGAAAAGCTGGCAGCTGCCCTGGAAGTGGGGACAGCCTCCCCACCCCATGTCCCACACCACCTGGGGTCCTGGCCTAGGCTTCATTCCCTGTGAGAGCCACCAGAAAGGGGCACAAAGATAGTGCCTTGCCTGACTCCAAGCCGGGAGCTCTTTGCCTTTGGTGCGGTGACAGCCATGGCGTCTTGTTTCCCTCCTAAAGGCACCTTCCTGTTTGGGGGAAGGGTGAGAGGCCAGAGGACTCAGGGTGAACAGATCATTTAGGAGGGTCCTCTTTGCTGACCCTCACCCCAGTAGGAATTCTGTAACGCCTTTTTTGCTTGTTGTTGGTGTTCTTTCTCTAATTTCAGTGTCTAGCTATGTCAAAAAAGGGAAAAGGTGATTATTTATTGTTCCAATTCTGGCCAGGCAGCCTTGCAGCATCTCCTCATGGGCAGTCCTGGAAGGTGGCGGTGGGTCACCTGCCCTGAGTGGGCTTGGCCTACCTTTAAAGCTTTTATGATATGTGTGGCTCCAGCCTGCCAGCCCCACAGCCTGCCTTCCAGGATGTGGCTTCCCTCCGGCTCCCTCCTTGCCTCTAAAAATAACCTTGCTATTTTGGAACCACCTCCTCTGGAGCTTTTTCTCACTGCTCTCTTGGACCAGTAACCCCTGTGAGACCAGACTCTTGGCTCCCTCTGTCATCCCAGCTGTCCTACGAAGCTGTCCCCTTCCCTTTCTCTTCCTTCCTGTGGTGCCAGCTGGGATCTTGTTCTCCAGCTAGGGAGGAATGTCCAGCTGGATGTCTTCTGAGAAGAATGAGCCTGTCACCTCTCCTCCCTGGGATGGGTAGAAAGGAAGTGGGGCCATGAGGGTGGAGGCGAGGCAGAGTGCCACCCGGTGCCTCTGTTGGTATTGGGGCTCCATGCAGCTGCAAGAGGTTCAGGTACCTACTGAAGCAACAAGGGCTGGGAGGGCCTGGGAATACAGGGACAGTCCATGCTGCTTACTCTGCTCTATCTTCTTGCAGCCCACGACCCTGCCGCAGGGCACCATCAACATGAACCAGTGCACAGATGTGGTGGATGGGGAGGGCCGGACAGGCCAGAAGTTCTCCCTGTGTATTCTGACACCTGAGAAGGAGCACTTCATCCGGGCAGAAACCAAGGAAATCATCAGCGGGTGAGTCTGCCACAGGCATTTTGAGAGGAGGCACTCCCTACGTACCAGCATGTTCTTAGACCAGTTCCCTTTGGCACAAATTGGGCAATATCCCCATCACTTTCTCTCCCAGGTGTGTCCCCCCTCCTGAGTCCTCTCTCTTCACAGTGCCATTGTGTGCCTGATCACCACCCCAGACACTGGCCTCACCCTCCACCTGCCTTTGTATCACCCCATGTGCACGTACTCACCAAGGCTGTCTCCTCATGTCCCACTTACTCAGGGGCCTCCCTCTGTTGGCACTACCCCAGTTCCAGGGCTGCTTCATCTTCCTTTGGCCTCTCATTGGTCTCCCCACCTACCTTCTCACCCCTCCCAGCTGTATATCACCCCACCACGAGGGTTTCAGTCCCCAGAGCATATCTTGCCTCTCTCCTGCCTAAAACCCTATTTCCTGGGAGTCAAGTCCAAGTTCCTTAGCTGGTCCTAGGGAGCCCCTTCCCAGGCCTCCAGCCCCACCCCCACCACCCTTGTGGCCCTCAGCGCTGAGCTGCTCATCTCCATACATCCCCATGCTTCCCACCAGCTCTGTGGCAGTTCCTACCCTGCGTTTAGTCTGGAATGACCCCTCTATCCTTCAGGTTGTTAGAGTCAGCCTGAGTGTCTGCTCTTTCAGGAAGCCTGCTCCCATGAAGCACTTGGCACCATCAGTTCACTCTTAGAAAAGATGCAGATTGTCTTGGTACACATCTAGCTTCCTTTAGCCAGCAGTCAGTCCTTGAGGGTGGAGGCTGTGTCTCATTCCTCATCCTCAGGGCCTACACACAGGGCCTACACACCTTATCCTCCAGTGCTGCTGGATGCTCTGGCTTCTTTGGTTTCTCTGAGTTCCACCATTGCCCTGGTCCTACCCTGTGCAGGGGCTTAGGGGAAGCCCTGGGAGGTGGGCCCAGTTTTTCAGGTAACCGACAGTGCAGGTGAGCAGAGTCCCATGCTTCTGAGCTCATGCACTGTGTGCCTTCCAGGAGTCCCAGCTCCTTGAGCACCTCTTAGCAGCTCTGTGTGACTTGGCCACACAGTACATAGGTAATGAGCAGGCTCAGCAAGCCTGGCCAGGAGCTTGGGCACTGGATCTTGGAGAATCTCATTGGTCCTTTAAGGCTGAGAAAACTTTGAGAGAAAGTGAATCAGCAGGGGTGGGGGTGGGGTGGGGTGGGGTGGTGGTGGTTAGGGGTACTAGGCTGATGATTGTAGTGCAGAGTAAAGGGAACTATAATGTGAAACCTTTTGGTTTCAACAAGTAAAAAGACTGAGTACTGGCTGAGCTTCAGGATCTCCGGCCAAGGCTGCTGTATGAGGAAGTGAGAAAGAACAATGGTCAGAAGGTCCCCAGTCTTTGCTGAGTTCAAAAGTTCAGATCCACACTGTTACGGGGGGTGGGGCTGAGGGCCAGAGCTGCACTGCAGAGTGACCAGGTGACCCTCTACTGAGTGTGCCAGCTCCCTGAGTCTTTCTCCCTTAGAGGCAAGTTTGCGTCTCTAACTCCCGGGGGCAAACAGAAGGACCACTTTGCCTCAGCCTCTCCCTGGTCTTTATTCTAGAACCATATGGTTTACAAGTATAGAGTGTTCAGGGAACCTAGGTGACTCAGAGAAGCATATGACTCTTGATTTCAGGGATGTGGGTCCAAGCCCCACTTTGGATATAGAGATTACAAAAAACAAAAAGTGTAGAGGGCTTTTACAGAGCCCTCATTCTACTGTTAGGAGATTGAAGCTCTGGAAATTTGAAGACCCTGACCAAGGGGACCCTCAAGGCATGAGTGACAGCACAGAACTTGCACTTCCTGGCTCATACTTACTGCTGCAGCCCTGTCTGGCAGAAACCCCTGGACCGAGGTTCCACTGCCCAGCAGGATTCCTTGGGGGAGAGTTAGCCCTCCCCTTGGGAGCTAGGTCCCATGGAGGATTCTGACTAGCACGTGGGATGGGAAGGGCTGTCCCAAGATCCCCAGGATAGGCTGAGGCATGTGTGAGCTGGGGGACCACCAGGTCAGTGATGTAGTGATATGCCATATGGCATGAGGAGACTGGTGTCTGACAGTGCCTCTGGCATGTGGCCTAAATCCTACTATCAGGCACTTGCCACAGCCCACTCAAGTGCCAGCTTGAGTAGACAAGGTCAGTGATGGACCAGGATACCAAATGTGTTTCTCTGGGTCCCGCATGTAGGCTGGGCCACTTCCTGAGGGCAGGAAGTTTGTACAGTGGCTCAGTGGCATACCCAGAGCCAGGATGAATCACTCATTGCTTCCCCTTGTCCTCATCCTGGTCTGGGCCTAGCTCATCTCTCCCCAGCAGGCAGGGTTCACACCATGGCAGCCTGTCTCTGGGCCCCCACAGTGCCTCCAGTGGCCCCCAACAGCAGCTTCCTTGTCTTTGCCACTTGCTAGTCCACTTGGCCTCCTTTAGAGAGTCAGCTGGGCAGTGTGCCCTGGATACAGACTTCTGCCTGCGTCTTCTCTGTCTTTCTCCTTTGTGCATGGACCCCTCCTTTGGCATCCTCACCACCTGGCATAGCTCCTTTGCTAGGAAATCTCATCTATGAGCATTTAGACCCTAAGATGGAGCTGCACCCAGCTCCCTCATGAGGTGCAGACTTTATCTGGGCTGACTTAGAGCAGGAATAGTTGGGAACAGTCCATCCAGCCTTTTTCCCGGGATCTTCTCTGAACAAAGCAGCGTGAAACATCTCTCCCAGAGCTGGATGGAGAGAGTTGCAGTCCTCTTTCCCAGCTCTCGTGCCAGGGAGGGGCCTTCAGGATGTGTGGAGCACAGCTTAGTGCAGCTCTTTTAGAGGAGGTAGAGTGTAAGCAGGAGTTGGGCTGGGGGGCTTTCCAGCTTGGCTGGGCCCAAGCTTTCTCCTTTCCCTGTGCCCCGGACTCTCAGTTCTGCTCCCCGCCATCTCATCCTGCTCTTGCTGTCAGAGTTGGGAACCCACTGTACCATGTTGCAGTCAGAGCTTGCCAAGCTCTGTTCAATCAGCAGCACTACAGCAGCAGATTTCCCTCGAGGCCCTGTCCTGCACTCACTTCCACCGCTGATCCTTTGTCCACCTTCACCCCTCACCTCTCTTCCCTGGGTGTACTTTACGTGGTAACACATCTGAATGACGTTGCACACTTCCTGCTGGGCTTCCGTGAGAACTCTGAGTGCAGGGGACACATTCCATCATCTGTTCCAGGCCAGCCCCAGCCTGCCCCTGCCTGTGCTCAGCCCCCAAGTCTGTAGCCTTCTTCAGGCTGGCCCAGGAGCTTGCCGAGCTATATTCAGTCAGCAGCGCTACAGCAGCAGATTTCCCTCGAGGCCCTGTCCTGCAGGCTTGCCGATTTGCCTACTTGTTCGCCTTGCCAGTAAATAGCAACTGGGCCATTGTGCACCTGCCTGTCACACTGCTGTGCTCCTGGGGCTCTGGAGGACGAAGTGACTTTGTCAGACAGTCTCTCTTCTCCTAAGGAAAGCTCTAAGAGGGGTCTTCTGCAGTCTCTGCTTGCTGCAGTGCCCCAGAGAAATGTTAGCCCCTGGGGCAGGTTGGAAAGCAGGCTTTTTTTTAACCTCACGAGTGTGTGAGTTCCTCATATTGCATGACTGAAACCCTGAGAGAGTCTGCTCATCTGCTAGCCTTGCAGATACAGTCATGCCTCTTCTCTTGCTTTGGGGCCAGCCCACAGAGGAGTGACCCGTAGGACCTGTGCCTCAGGTCTCTCTCATAGGTGCAGGCAGGTGTTCACTCTCTCAGCAAATAGGGAAGGACCTGCTCTCAGCTGAGCTGGGCTCTCCCTAGATGGTATGATTCCCCATACCCAAGCCTGCTTCTTCCCCAACTGCCAGCCACACAATCGGCATACCCTCCTGAGGCTGTCCAAGAAGGTCACAGACTATGCCCAACCTCCCTCCACCCCAAATTAAAGAAACACCTCTGAGTGCTGAAGACATGAGCCCTTCTTCCTGGCCCAGGCTTGAATGCTGGTGGTTGCCACAGCCTACTATCAGGATGCTGGCAGTGCGGTCTCTGCCTCACATTGCAACTCAGCCGCCACCACTAGGCCTAGGGTGGCAGCAGGCCCAGCACAGACCCTCACATTCTAGGAGGAAGGGGACCGGAGTCTCCTGTTATACCTTCCCCTCTAGAGAGCATACCTTTCACCACCAGGCCCTTCCTGTCTTCTCCTCCTGTCCAGCTTCATCTAACCCTCCCAGATGTTAATAAAGCTCAAGTGAGGCAAGCCGTGGACATGTCATGGCCTAATCTACCCCCTGCTTTCAGAGATGAGACTGAAGCCCAGAGGGGCTGGGAGCCACCTAGGGTCATGGTTAGAGGGTAGCAGAGCCAGATCTGTATCAGGCCTCCTGCCCTCAGGCTCAGCTCTTCCCACACCCCTCTGCTACCTTCTCTGCTCCGGGTCCAGAGTGGACCTTCCAACATGTCAGCCTTGGAGTGGGTCCCTGGGCAGCTCTGTGGGCCTTCCCCAGAGCCCTCAGGGTACAGGTGGGGCCCAGAGGCGAGTGAATGGGTCTGGGTGGTCAGCTGCTCAGCCCCTGGGAGTGACCCATCACAGAGAACTTTGGTAGCACAACTCCTGGTTTCCTGTGTCCATAGGCCTAAATGACACCCAGTAGCAGCCCATCTGTGCTAGCCAAATCTACCATGGGAGGATGGTTTTAAAGCCATGTGTAAGCCCCGGAGATAGGGTCATTATGGAAACTCTGATGTGCGCTTCACTCTGAGGCCTGTGCTCAGGCCTGCCCTTCCACCAGGCTCTTCATGCCAGGGACAGCCACAGGGCCCTCTCTACCTGCATAATAGTCACTGTGGGATCAGCATCTAGGCCTGGTCCCAACACAGCCTATGCTGGTCCTAGGTTGCACTGCTACCACTCCCCCAGTGGTGGCAGGCTTAAATCTGGGTCATGTTCTGCCCTGCTCACTGCCCAGATGACTGGCCACTGGTTGGGCACCCCTAAGCAAGAAACGTTGGACTTGATGCCTAGACCACCCAGCAAGGTTCCTAGTTCCTGAGGCCTGGGGTCTGAGCCAGTACTCCCTCTCTTTTCTCCTCAGGTGGCTAGAGATGCTCATGGTCTATCCCAGAACCAATAAGCAGAACCAAAAGAAGAAGCGGAAGGTGGAGCCTCCCACACCACAGGTAGGCAAAGGGGTGTCCCATCAATGGAGCTGGATGAAGTGAGAGCTTCCCAGGAGGTTAGAAGGTTTCAGGACCCAACCTAAAATTAGGGGTGAGGGAAAGGATCCAGATGGGGCTGAGGTGGTTGTGAGTCCTGCATATTCTCTTCTTTCCTCCAGCAGTCTATGGGCTATAATCTGTGTGCTCCTGTCCAAGCAACAGGCAGGATCCTCCTCAGGACAGGGCTACTTTACTCGTATCTCCAGGGCCATCCTGGGATGTTGCCAGGGAGCGAGCCAGTGCTGAGCAGCAGTATTATAGCGTGTATCTCTTTCTTAGCTGTCCTGCCAGCTGCTAGGGAGCAAAGGGTGTGCTTGGAGAGGCTGCTTGCTGCACGTGTATATCCTCGTGAACCACAGTTCAGAAAAGTATTCCGCTCAGCTCTGCTTTACAGACAGGGATGATCCTGCAGATGGCAGGCCGAGAAGGGGGGCCAAGCAGGGAGGGTCCACAAGTGTCCTGGCTGAGTGAGGAGCTCCCCAGGGAGGACCCTGTTTCTGCTCTGGACTTTGACCATAAATGGAAAAAACTGACAAGACCTTGACTTTTGTGTCCCTGCCCTAGCTCCCATTTGATGCAGGGGAGGTAGCTTGAATAGGTCCCACCAGTCTAATCCATCCCCAGAGGCCACTCTTGTCCTCATCTGCAGGGACACAGGGCACCCAGGAGTGCTCTGCACCTCTCTGCTGTGCTTCTCATGTTCCTGGAGCCCTGGTGGAGCGAATTAACCTTTCCGAGCCTCAGTAAACTGCTTCACAGAATAGGCCTTTTGAGATCTAGTTACAGGATTATTGTGGGCTTGGAAAGAAGCACTCAGCTCATCATGGGTGCTCAGTTAATGCTCCTTCTCTCTGCTCCAAACTTAAGGGTTACTGAGTGCTTTACCTGGCCTGATAGAGAGCCTCACAGCAACCCCAGGAGTGAGCAGGATAAGGATCGGGGTCCCTTGGGCATCTTGCATGGCCCAGAGTCTGGCAGGGAGCCAGCCCATGATGGAATCTGACTACCCTCTGGGGTTCAGCAGTTCTTACTGGCTGCTCTCTGCTTCCCTGAGCGGTAGAGGTCGGCCCAGTCAGGACTGGGAGGTGTGTGCTGGCCTGGGTACTGGGCCTGCTCCCCACTGATGGTCATTGTTTGCCCTCTGTCCACCCTCCCCAAGGAGTCTCAGGCCAGCATCTCCTGGAAGGTAGTATTCCTGGCAAGAATTCAGCAAAATGCAATCAGAGACCTTCCTGGAGGCTGAAAGTGGGGCTTCCTGCTTGAGAACAGCAGATACACACACAAATCCCTCAAAGCTGCCTGGTTTGAGAGAAGAATCCCAGGCAGAATAACAGCATTTAGGGTAGCTCTGCGTTTCTATAGCGATCCTTGGAAGCGGTGCTTGAGCCGAGCTCCTGCCTCCAAATAAGGCAACTACATGTGCAGTAGACACATTCAGCCCAGACCTTTTGTCCCTTCTCCCTGCCTGTCCCCTCCCTCCAGATACTGCTGGCTGTGGCTGAGCTTCGCTTTTTCAGTTGGTAGCAGAAGCCTTATGATCACAGGGTGGGAAGATCAGCCACTTCTCTGAGGGTCTCTCAGAGCCTGGGTGCCCCTGCCTATTCTGCTCATCCCCCTTCTGAGCCTGGCAGAAGCCAGCCTGACAGGACTCTTCCTTCTGATCCTTGCTCCCTAGAACATCACATTTGATTCCACAGGCTTCTGGTGGCAGTGAACATTCATGTGGGGCCCATCTCCCCATGACCCAGTCTCAGGAGATGATGTGGAGTCTTTCCAGAGAGGGAGTTGGAGACCTCTGGGCAGGCCTCCCCTCTGCAGCTGGATGCTTGAAAGTGTTTTGGATGCTCCAAATGGAGCGGGGATGGAAGCCTAAAGCCTTAGGGGCCCCTGTAGAGGCAGGAACCCAGGACCCCCCCCCCCGTATATGGCCTCCTCTTTCTGTGCCCTAATCCCTCTTAGGTTTCCCATAAAACCACTGGGGTTCAGGAGGTATTGCTCTGCTGTGCCCTGTCCTCCTCGAACTCAGGCAGAAGAGCCCATGGGATCCTACATAAAGAAGATGTCTCAAGCAGTTGGGAGTAGGGGCCATGTAGAGTACACTCATTGAGTGGTTTTCTGAGAACAGAAAACTCACTTGGGAGAGAGACCCAAGCCAGGCCCTGAGGAGGCATGAGGATCAGGCTACAGGGGGAGCAGATAGCCTCTCAGCTAGGAGCAGAGGTCCCAGCAGAGCCTGGGGCAGGAAGGAGACAGGCTGGCCCTGGCCAGAGCCTCTGCAACCTGAGACCTGAGAGGTGTGGGTTCCAGGAGGTACTTCTTATTTGGCCCCTGTTCACTCCAAGAGAAAAGACTTCTCCTGATACCGAGATGCCTAGAGAGGAGTGATAATCCACTCTGGGTATGACTAGGATAGGAGAGATAGTGGTCTTACCCCTCTTGCCCCAAATCCCAGATCTGAGACTATGAGGCCAGGGGCCACCTGTCTCCCTTGCCAGCTGTGGGTTGGGAGACTTGGTTCATTAAGTGGAGCTCTGGAATGCTGGTTCCTCCCATATCCCCAATCCCCCAGGCTATTGGCCCCTGCTTCTGGGCCTTTCTTCAGAGACCTGAAAAACAACAGACCTCTCAGTGTTAGCAGAGGTGCGTCAGGAAGAATGTCCCTCCTGGTCCCGTACACTGGTTCTTCTCAGGCCCACACATGTGTTGTGCATGGCTACCTCTTCTGGAGTATCTTGTTTTCTACTTGGGTGTCTACTGCTACACCCGCTCCAGGTCACATCCCTCCTTGTTGAGTCCCAGCTCAGTTTCTGTGCCGGGGAAGTGGAAAGAAAGGCTTCCTAGGAGACCCCCTCTAGAGAATGTGCCTGCTTAGCTAGTATGCAAGGGCTACAGAAGGCGGCTGGCCTGAGCCTCCCTTCCTGCCCTGTGTCTTCATTCCTCCCTGCTTTGAAAACCCTTTCTGAGCAGCCAGATAAACCACACAGACCTCATTACAGCATCGAAGCATTGAGGACCCTGAGCAGTGCAGGTATCTCGACCATGCAGGGACTAGCACATAGGAAACCTGGCACTTCTACCTCCTTCCTCTTCCATAGGCACCTATGGAAGGCCACATAGCATTTAGGGTAGCTCTGCGTTTCTATAGCGATCCTTGGAAGCAGTGCTTGAGCTGAGCTCCTGCCTCCAAATAAGGCAACTACATGTGCAGTAGACACATAGAAGCCCAGACCTTTTGTCCCTTCTCCCTGCCTGTCCCCTCCCTCCAGATACTGCTGGCCGTGGCTGAGCTTCCACAGGCCTATGTTTTGAACCCCAGTGCCCTCTCTACACAGCAGTGACATTGTAAGGAGCAGAGGCAGTGCCACATAGCCCTGACCTGGCCTATGCCAAGTCTCAAGACACTTTGGAAAAGAGAAACAACTTTACCCAGAGATCAGGCTTCCCTGTATCACCCACCCACCAACCCACCCCCCCTCCTGGAGCCAACGTGGCTGTGTTCCTGCTGCCAGACTGTCCCTCTGTCTCCGCTCACTAGGGTAAGGGTTGGCATAGAGGTGGTAGAAGGCAGAGCCTCCAAAGGAGAGAAAGAGAACTGCCAATGGACCTTGGCTGCTGTTTTCAGGGCCCTCATCCTCTGGGAGGAGTTCTCCAGAAGTGGGGAGCACGGGGAGGGATCTGCAGATGCAGATAGCCCTGCACAGGTTGGACAGCCTGGGGCCAGAAGGTAGGTCTGTAGCCATGTGGTGCCAAGAAATGCATTTGTTTCCCAAGCTCCCTGTCATGGCCCCTTGGATCTCAGGCCTAGAATTTCCTCTACTTCTTGGGATCCCTGCCAGCCATTGCCCTCACTGTTGGAGTCACCCAAGCACCAGAGAGGGCTATGCATATGCTGTAGGCAGATCACATAGAGCTTGGGCCTGAGACCTCTGAAGTCAAGGACACTTTCCTCAAAAGTAAAGCTGCCTGCCTCTTCTGCTTTGGCCCTTTCTGGCAACTTCTACCTATCCTTGTGCAGCCCATCTTCCACCGAGGGGACAGATTCACTGAGGCCCCACCCAGAGCATGTCACTCCACCCAGTTCTGTGGGAGGAATCCCAGTTTGGCCCTGAGCCCCCCAAAGCATGCCTAGCTAGCTTCTTGCTTCTGGCCTTTGAACTGAAGACCCAGTTGTCAGGGCCCATGGCAGGGGGAGCTAGAGTGACTTGCTTGGGGGAAACGTCGCTGGGACGTGGAGTGAGAGCAGTATACTGGCTAGGGGGACAGGTAGCCCTGGGGCCGTTTCTCCTTAGATCATTAGAGCCTGGTTCTGTTGGAGCCCTCAGGAAACTGTCAGAAACCATTGCCATTTTATTCCAAGAAGTCCACTTCTTGCAAGGTGGACAAAGCTGTAGGAAATCTCCAGCCTGGGAGCCAGGTCTGTTGGCAGCTCTGACCAAATAGGCAGTCAGGTGTGTCCTGGGTTTGTGAGAAGAGCCTTCCTGTCTTTAATACTGTGCTTACAAAGCTAAGCAAAGCTTTGGACTTGGTTAAAATGCCTGTCTTCTCCCATTGAGATACCTGGCACTTTGGCTTCTCTGTAGATCCTTTAGGATGCCAGTCCAAAGCAGCTCACTCCACCCCCTGCCACTCCTGAGGGTGCTGGTAGTGGAAAAGGCTCGAAGGCTCACTCTGGCCCTCACTGTTCATGCAAGCGTGAGTGCAACATCCTCTCAGCCTGGGCAGCCTCCCCTGTGAGGTGTTGTTGGGGAGGACAGGATGGTGCGGTGATGAACCAGAGCTCACCACATAGTTCCATGTCAGTGGCTGTCAGAGAACCTGCTGGTTAGTACTGGGTCTGTGTGCGTGCATGTGGGGATGCATAACCTGTTTCATATATGATCCTTGCCAAGGACTCCAATTCAGAATTGGGTTAAGGTTTCTAAAAATGAGGTTTGGCCACTAGGATGGGAGTGGAAGGTAGGCATTTGTGTTTGGGAAGACAGCTGAGACGTGTCTCACTTTTGAGAAAGTCTGAAGCCATCTTGTTGACAGTGCCCTCTGTAGCTGGCACCCAGGATCCTGGGCCAAGCACGGGGTTTGGGCCCAGGGTGTGAGCTAGTGCTGTGGGGCAGCTGGGGATCCCACCCTGCCCTATCTGGGCTCCAGGTTTGAGGTGTTAAGATTCTCTGCATGCTCTGGAAATGGACTCCTGCATGAATGCTTCTCCCGTAGGGCAGCACTGGCTCTGATCTGGGCTCCCAGCTAGTTTGTGTGGGAGGGCATAAGTGTAGATTGGATATTTGGGTTGTGTCCGATGACTCTTTTCCTTCACATTGTGTCCCAGGTGTCTGATTTTAGCTTTCGAGGACCAACACGGGAAGGCTGGGGAGGCCAAGGGTGGGTCTTGGCACAGTGCTATGTGAGCACATGCTTTGCATTTACCCAGTGGGCCATCTCAACGGTGTATTCTTTCCTGATTTGTTTCCTAATTACCTACAAGTCTAGGAATGACAAACTGAGCCAGCACTTGTCCTCTCACCTTTAATGCCTGCTCCCCTGCTCTGGTCCTGTGGTTTTGTGGGAAGGGAGAACTTGCATGTGTTTGCTCTCCGAGCTCCAGGCAGAAAGCCTTCAGGTTTTGCTCCATGTATTTGCCTAACCTGGCCTGAGGCCGGTGGGACCAGGCACTGTGGGCATGCTGCCTGGGACTCTAGAAGAGAAAAGGCCACAGGGCCATCCAGATGGAGCTTTCATCTTGACCAGGATGTCTCTGCTCTGAGCCTCCCCTTCTGAAGATTCTGGGCCACTGACACAGAGTTGCTCTTGGTGTCTCCCGTAGCCAGGCACCTAGGCAGCCAGGACCTGTGTACCAGCCCAGGCTGTGTGCTCCTGTGGCAGCCCAGACACCACTCTCTCCCCCAGGAACCAGGGCCGGCCAAGATGGCTGTCACCAGCAGCAGCAGCAGCAGCATTCCCAGTGCTGAGAAAGTCCCCACCACCAAGTCTACACTTTGGCAGGAAGAAATGAGGGCCAAGGACCAGCCCGATGGGGGCAGCCTAAGTCCAGCTCAGAGTCCCAGCCAGAGCCAGCCTCCTGCTGCCAGCACCCTGAGGGAGCCTGGGCTGGAGAGCAAGGATGGTAAGTGGGAGCTGGGCTGGCTCTCGTGCCTGCCTGTCTTGGTGCTCAGTCTCACAGTGCTGGAACAGGCCTCCATCCCAACACAGCTGACCCCTGATAACCCAGTCCTGAGCCTCAGGCTCCTTCACCTTCTGCATCCCTCAGCCTTTGACAGGGCCTGGCTTGGGTGGGCCTGGGATTCTTGGCTTTGCCCCTCTAGCTCTAACGTCCCATCTATAAAGGAGGAAACAGCACCTATTCTGTCAGCCCCAGATGGGTGTTGTGAGAATCAGAATGCTCTAGGATGAGGTCTGTGTACCAGCAGGTCTCTGGTTCCTACCACCGTGGCTGTACTGTGTTTATGGGCTAGTTAACCCTGGAAGCTCAACGTGTCCTGAGAGCAGCAGTGGTTAGGGCATCTTAGGCCTTCCCCTTGCTGTCCACTCCTGTCCAGCTCCTGGGCGAGGTGGAGAAGAGAGTGCTCAGGGGGCTTTGCTGTGCTCTCTCCACTTACCACTTTGGAATTGCCTGAGCAGAAACAGGGCAGCAGTCTCTGCCTCCCTGGTCTGGGCCCTGGAGGGCTCTGCATGACATAGGCTGGCTTCTCCCATTTGCATTTTGTCTAGCTCATTGAAAACGAGAGGACAGTTGGGAATGACCCAGTTCATTCAGGCCAAAATGCATTTTGCACCAGCTAGGGGTGAAGCTACATCAAACCTTGGTGGGTAGTCCGCATCCACTCCTCTCATTCCCACAGAAGTCCCCTGACTCTTCCCTCCCCAAATGCCCTAACAGGCTGAACTGCCAGTTAGCCCTTGAATCCCTCCTTGGTATTTGCTTACAAGGGGTTGTCTGTGGGACATCTCTCCTGGGCAGGGGAACATGCTCTTCCAAACAAGCCCCCAGACTAGAAGCTCAGGGACCCCCAACAGTGTAGCAGACACAGCCAGGTTAGAGAGAGATGGATGAGGCACATGGGTGGGAAGGACATTTCACTGCTGTCCTGTGAAGCTGTCCTGGGGCAAGCCCATGTGTGCCTTTAGAGTTGGGAGGTAGAGAGTTGGCCCCCGTTTGGATCCACGTGGGCTCTTTCAGAAGTCCCCAGAAACTAGAGATGGCAAGAGGCTGAGTATGTCTCCTGCCTCCCCCTTCTCTCTTCCAGAGGAGAGCACCATGAGCAGCGACCGCATGGACTGTGGCCGCAAAGTCCGGGTTGAGAGTGGCTACTTCTCCCTAGAGAAGACCAAGCAGGACTTGAAGGCCGAGGAGCAACAGCTGCCCCCGCCGCTCTCCCCTCCCAGCCCCAGCACCCCCAACAACAGGTATAGTGGCCCTGGACCGCCCTCCCAGGAGCTTGGTCATCCCCTTGCTTCCCCAGGTTCTCAACCCCCCGGCCGAATGGTGTGCAGCAGCTCCCTTGGCTCTCTGGATTCGGCCAGCCAGCCCCCCACCCGCATGGACTCCGGCAGCGCTGGGGGGCGGGGAGCAGAGAGACCGGGGCGCACCTTTGCCTTTAAAGCCAGCAGGCAGTATGCCGCCCTGGCCGACGTCCCTAAGGCCGTCAGGATCAGCCACCGAGAAGCCTTCCAGGTGGAGAAAAGGCGGCTGGAGCGTAGGACTCGGGCCCGGAGCCCTGGCAGGGAAGAGGTGGCCCGTCTGTTTGGCAACGAGAGGAGGTAAGGAGGGGATTAGAGGGCCACATGTGCACAGACACACTCCCCTGCCTTTCCACAGTCTCGTGTACACTCGTATTCTCTAGTAGACGCGCACACGTGCTCATACTCCTTTGTGTTTTTTTTAATATGGTTTTTATACTCATTTTCTCATACACACTTTAACATACACATTTCCTCTTCTCACCTCACAGGTGTGCACACATACACACATGCGTGCACACACATGTTCCCTAAGCCTTCCTTGGGGGAGCACACTTGTTCTCCCTTTCTGTTCAGAGTGTGTGGGGAAGCTTTGCCTTTTGACCCTGGACTCTGGTCATGGAACTCTGAGTCCCCGGTAGCCAGAAATGCAGGATCTCTGGGCCAGAGACCAAGGCCAGGGGCCAGCTGCTTCCTGTGAGTGCCTCCCGGCGATGATACCTCAAGGGCCCTGGGCATGTTTTCAGCCACCTGGCCTCGTGGAGCTGGAGCTTTTCCTTCCTGGCCCCCTTCTGTTCTCTGAGATGGCCTTGGAGGCAGGAAGAGCCTGGCGATGCAGGTGGAAGTTCCCCTTGTCCTTCTAGTCTGAGGCACGGGTGAAGGGGATGTAAGGCGGTGGGGTGGGCAGCACACATTCCTCCCTTGAGTGCTCCCACAGGGAAGCCAAGGCAACCTATGAAGTGACAGGGCATCCCAGAGTATCTCTGTACCCAGGCTTGGCTGAAATGTGAAATGGGAGGCGGGGGCCGCGGGCACAGCTTCCTGGAAAGACGGTGTTTATAGATGGGACGTAGGAAGGGACTGGGACAGAGGCATGGAACTTCATTGTGGCCTGAAGAGAAGAGGGCTCTGTCCTTTCTTTCTCCTGCGCCCCTGGCCCTGTGCTTCCTGGAGAGCTGGGGAGATAGCTGGGCTCTATCCCTGAGGCCCTGGCCTAGACCAGAGTGCTGGAGTGCCCCCTTCTGATAGGAGCTTCTATCCCGGAGTCTGTACATGGAGCCTTTGCCGTCACCCAGGTCCACGGCTGAATTGCCAGAGGTCCATGAACCCCTCTAAATGATTAGAGGCCATATGTACATTTTTCTGGGAAAAGAAAATCCAAAATTTTCATTAAGTTCCCAAAGAAGTTCACTTGCTGGAAAAAAGGTTCAGACCTAAATTCCTAAAGTTCTCAGACTGTCCTCTCCACCCTGCGGAAGCCTAAGTAAAGCTCTGACCTGTGGCATGCTGTGAGGACAGCAAGGTGGTGACAGGCTAACCTCCTCAAGGAGCTAGCTGCCAGGAGGGTGCTTTTCTCTCCTGTTCCTTTCCTTAATACACACCTGCTGTCCCAAAGCGCCAGGTGGAAAGGACCTGTACACTTGTGGGTCCACCTCCAGAATAAGGAGGAGATGCCCAGAGTTGTTGGTCTTAAAAAGAGAAGAAAACAGATGTTCCTAATTCCTAGGCAGAGGGAGGGGAAAGCTGACCTGTTGCCTGAGGGGTAACTTAGCTGTCTCCTTGTTTGTTAGTAACCCTGAGAGGTCCTGTGTTACCATCCCAGCATGCAGATGCAGAATTGGGACCTCAGAAGCAGGGAGACTCCTAGTGGGAACAGCCTGGTACAGCAGAACCAGGATGCACTTCCCCACTGGGCCTTTAACTGGGAAGACCCTATTCCTTTGATGTGACCCAGGATGGGGCCAAGGCTATCCTTTAAGCAATTAAGTAATTATCTGAGTGACTGTGGGCCAGAGCAGGGGAGGTTTCACACTGGCCAGCGAACAGGCTGTGGGCCCTGGAGGTTCCTGAGTGGGCAACCATGCCCTGATTTAGCGGCAAACCAAAGAATTAACATTCAACACACCTGCTTGGCTTTGAACTTGTTCTTGTCTAGTAGCCTGGGGTAGATGGCATCTCTGGGGCTTTACTATCTGCATGCTCCTTGCCACCATGGAGATGGGTTTTCACCTGGTACTGGCACCCACCAACTCTGCATCCTAACACTGTAATGTCACTTTCTTACCCTAATGACTGCTGGCTAGCTGCTTTGCAAGACCTGTACTCTGGTCCCAAGTAGCCCACCCTGTAGTTGATTGGATTTCTGCATCCTGGTTGACTAGACCATACTGCAGGATTTCTGCCACAACTCTCCAGAGTGGCAGCTGAGCCCAGCCTGCCCAGGAGCTGGGCTGGGGGGACAGAGGGGGTTGGTTTCCTGACAAGCAACAGCCCTGAAGTAAGCCTTTATGGGCTGACCAGCTCTGCTCTCCACATTTGCTCTAGAACTTTTCAGATGTTTCTTGGATGATGAGTCACTCCTGAACCAACCTGGGGAAGCCATGGTCTTTGCTGAATTCTTGGTGACTGACACCAGGACCAGCCGTGTACAGTTCTGCACATATTCCCCACCCCCCCCACCCCCACCCCCCACCCCCCACCCCCGCGGCTGGGAACCTCAAGAGGTCAGGCGGAGCACAGGTGCAGGCGCTTCCTTTCTGTGCCATCACCCAGCCCAGGGAGACATTTGCTGCCATACCGGCAGTATATCACGGGAGCCAGGATATAAACTGCTCGCTCACTCTGCAAAAGAAGCCCTGGCTGACCTCACCAGAAACCCTCTCTTTGTAGACAGGCTGCATTAAGTGCCACTTGCCTTTCCTCATCTGACTTTTCTCTTTGCAGCCCTGGTAGGCCTGCAGCATGCGAGTCAGATGTGACTCGGTGGGGTGCTTTCTAGATCCAAGGATTAGTTGGAGGGGCTCTCATTCTGCAAGTTATGGTACCTCTGTCTGTGCCTGGAACCTTACCCAAACCCCTCTAGGATGGCGTCATTCATATGACCAGGCTGAGCCCTTCCAAGAGCTTCCTGTGGTTCCCAGGAACTCCTACTGCTGCCTGAGCTTCCTGCGCTCACAACACATACCCTCTGCCGCTGCCTCCCTCGGCCTCTGCTGCCTGCACTGCTGGTTCTGGCAGGTTGGCCTGGGAACAAGTTCTGTTGCTGGAGAAGATTATGCAGAAGCTTAGGGCACCAGAGCTCCTGCTTTGTGCATAAGCACAGAATTCTACACCTTGGTCTTCAGACTTCTTTGATGAAGAAACCTAAGAGACCCATTTTGACTGGTAACCCTTCCTGAGTAAAAACTGGTCTCTTGGCAGGGACTCAGGATTTGAACCCATTTCCTCTTTTTCCTTAGAGAGATATTAGTCTTCAGTTAGATTTTAATCTTTTGGGCTCAGAGGTACTTCACTTGCTTCCCCTTAACTCTCAGCCACTAGTCCAGAATGCACGTAAAACCCTTCCTGTTAGGTGATTGTGGGGCATTTGCCTGGGCGTCCCTGGGAGGACAGGTCTCTGGTTCGGTGACATGTTAATGTTGAAAAAACAAAATTCAACTGAGTGAATTTTAAAGATCTTATCATATGACTTATGATCTACAATTCATGAATTGGGCAGCATCCAGTCTATCAAACAGAAAGTGTTATACAAAATAGAGGACTTTTAGAGGCAGGGGAGGGCAGAACAAGGAAGTTAGTAATAGCAAAGAATGCATTGTTTTGGGCAAGGTCACCTTCCTTTGAGGGACAGCAGAGGTCTATCGGGTAGATTACCCCACTGGTATGGACTAGGTAATTCCAAATTGAGTAGCTTAAGATTCCACTCCTGGGAGAGGTTGAAAATGTAAGTTAGTTATTAACCACCATTTGGTGACTTGGATTTAGCACAGTTGACTCTATTCTGGGCCTTTTGCCCTTTTTTTGATTTTTAAATTTTTTTGAAGCAATCAATGCTCCCCCCTTTTTCGTTTATTACCTATTTATTTAAGTAATATCTACCCCCAAAGTGGGGCTCAAAACTCACGACCCCAACGTCAAGAATGAGTCACACACTCCTCTGACTGAGCCAGCCAGGCACCCCATCTCCCCGCCCCCCTTTTCGTTAGACTCTCAGCTTAACTGAGTGGTGTGATAAAAATTTAAGACCTTAGCACCACTCCCAGCTACTGCTCAAATTCTTGCAGGTTTTGCTGTTCCTGTGGTATTCAAAGGCCTTTTTTTTTTTTTTTTTTTTTTGCCGAATCTCTGTGGTACTCACAGGTCACAACTTCAGCTTCACATTGTTTTAAGTCAGTTATTCTCTTCATTCCTTTTATGATGTTCCAGACCCAAGGAGGCCATTTGCTTTGTGGTTAGTGGCTGCAAACATGCATTTAAAGGTTTTGAGAGAATATAGTGCATGAGGGAGACCCCTATGGTTATTTTAAGCAGGATCATTCCCAATGTCTGCAGTGCATTTTGGATCCATGGTCCCCAAGACCCAAACCAATCAAAATCAAATAACTCAAAGACCTCCATTGAAAGAGTCACTTTTTTAATTGAAGTGGTTTTTTCAGGTATTTTTATGTCACTGATTTTCAACTTTCCAGGAAGTATTAATCTAGGTGCGGTAAGTAGCATTGACTACAGCACATACATTTCCTTGTTTTGCTGCAAGATAATCAGGGGATATCCTATTATCAAGAACAATGTTGACCTTGCCAAGATGGAGGCTGCTGGTGAGGTCTTTTTATAATTGGGAGCAGATCAGATTTAGATAGTCACAGGAACGTGGGAATACAAATGTACTACGATTTCCTTAGGTATTTGTGTCCAATTGGGCTGGTATAGTTATAATCACAGAAGGGTGAAAACTAGTTATTAGGTGTTCTAAGTGTAAAAGTCAGCCTGTATGACTCCTCAGTTCAGGGCATTAATTGGGAATAGAAGAGAAATTGGTCATGGGGAGGGGATATCTCTAGTATCATGGACAGATAAAGAACTCTTTTTAAAAGTCCAGCAATCTAAAAGATTGTCCCACCCCCTACCTTCCCTTACTAATGGCCTGAGAGAGATGGATGGTGGCTTTCTTTCTAGGCCAGTGCCAGAGTAAAGGAAAGAGAAAAGGAAAACATTTCATTTCATGTTTAAAGAATGACATCTTGGGTATAGCAGTCCACTTTCAAGTCCATTCCTTCCTAGTCGAATTGATTTTGAGGTCTCCAGCTGCTGTATAGTTCCTAGAGTTTGAAGGGGCTCTTTTTAATTGGGAGCTGTCGATGCAAGATTCAATTCCCTGAAGTTTGGTTACTGCCTGGGGAATGAGGAGGACCTGATATAGCCCTTGAGGGCAGTCTTTGTTCTTTAGCGATTCCAAATTAGAAGAATGGGAGAGAGTTGAAATGTTAGTTTGGAGAGTCATAGCCAAATTTTTTGCAAAAACTAGAATTCAGGAGCCAGTCCAGGTTATGTACAGGTATAGAGGAAAACCTCAAAGACCATTACAGCCTAGAATCTCGTATCTACAAAGATACAAACACAGTTATTCTCTTTATAGTTATTCCCATTTTTTAAAAAGATAGTCACAGTAAAATTACTGTGTATTAAACTTAGCCTAGTTTCTTTCTTTCTTTCTTTGTTTTCTTTTTTTTTTTTTTCCTTTCTTTGTTTTCTAACTTAGTCTAGTTTTATAAGTGCAGCAAGAATCATGATTGACCATATAAGTTCTTTTGAAAACTACTTTGCTGGAACCTTATATAAGGAATCTCAGATTGAACTCTTCTCTGAGGCCAGGAAGCCAAGCCAAGACTTGCCATTAAATTTTAGCTGTAGTACCTATAGTTTGAGTGAATTTCTCTCTTAAAAGTTTCCCCAAAATATTCTGAGGTACATAGGCCTGCCAGGAATCCTGTGAGCAAGGTACCAGCCCAATTTTTCCAAGCAGTTCCTTAAAGATATTTGGTCATATCTGAGTCTATGCATATCTCTAAAATAGGACGTTCAGGTCAAAGCCTTGGTAATATAGCTAGTGTTTCCAGTTGTGTCCTGTTACAAGGAGAACAGATTTTTATTGAACTTAATACAAATAACTAAGCATATTGCCATGAAAATAATACCCAAGAGCTTATGAATTCTAGAGGGATCAGTTAGGGAGAAAAAGTAAGTAAATGTTTCATCTTTGTTTACAAATGTATGCCCTACCAAATAGCTGTAGGTCATAATCACTTAAGTGAAAATGTTTCCCTAAATCTAGAAAAGCAAAAACACTAAGGAACTAGCAGTATTTCTAACAAAAGGTCATGTAAAATTATAATCATCCTCAGTTCATTCAGTCCCATGTAATTAATACTTGTTCTCCTTGAATCCAGTTTTTCCATTAGTTCTGGAAGTTCTTCCCACTTAGTTTTATGGTTTAAAGTTATTAGAAATCTTTGCTTGTTGGTGCACATGGATGGCTCAGTTGGTTAAGCGTCCAACTCAATTTTAGCTCAGGTCGTGATCGCAGGGTTGTGAGATCAAGCCCCATCTTGGGTTCCATGCTGGGCATAGAGTCTGCTTAAGATGCCCTCCCTCCTTCCCTCCCTCTCCCCCCCCCCCCGCCCTCTGTGTGTGTGTGTGTGTGTGTGTGTGTGTGTGTCTTTGCCCCTACTCCTTTATTTCTCTTCCTCTCTTTAAAAAAAAAAAATGGAAAGTGCGAAACCTTTACTTGTCAAAGTCTTTTCCCTGAACACTTCTGCAAAAGCATCAGAGTAAAACAATAACTCTGTAAGTGACAAGACTTAAAAATGCCCATAGTTAAAGATCAGATGAGAGGTTACTATAATGAAAATAACAGGGAAATATAGTGATTTGTGATATTTTAGTATTTTAAGATAACAACTGAAATTATGACTGATAACATTATATCAGGGCATATCAGAACCTAAGAAACTTTAGCATCACTTATATGATAATGCTGCCCGTGTAATGTAACATAACAAGCCTAATTAGTGAATATCTCTCTCTTACGAGGAGAGAGAACAGATCTTTTACAGTTTCCTGGAATCCTCTGAAAAAATCCCAAAGTTACTTCTAGGTCAAGAAGACTTCATTTAGGATTACATTTTGAGGAAGTTTGTCAAAATATCAAAAGGCTTTAAGATACTTGGTTACACAGGATCTGAGATTACTGTGAAACAATACTCAGTTATCATTTAGCCAGCGTGACAGTTACAGACTTTATAGGCAAATATGGAAAGTATTTTACCTAATTGTAAAAACAATTAGGCTCTTTTAAAAACACCTAGGCTCTTTTAATAGAGGAGATTCAATTTTCTTCAGTAATCAAAGACTTGATAAAGACAACATGAAACACAGGAAATGATTTTGATAAGACAGAATCCTTTTTTCTCAGCAGATTATATATAAAGAAAAACCTGTCATAGTCTCTTAATAATAGCAGACTGAGAAAATATTGTCCTTTTAACAGAAAAAAACAAATAATAATAATACCATACCACCTTAACTTTTGATGTTAAAATTCATCTTTTTTGGGGATCCCTGGGTGGCTCAGCGATTTAGCACCTGCCTTCGGCCCAGGGCGTGATCCTGGAGACCCGGGATCGAGTCCCACATCGAGCTCCCTGCATGGAGCCTGCTTCTCCCTCTGCCTGTGTCTCTGCCTCTCTCTGTCTGTGTCTCTCATGAATAAATAAAAATCTTTAAAAAAAAATTCATCTTTTTTTTTTTTTAACTCAAGTTCATTTTAATATTAACCATTTGACCAGGCACAAACTTTTCCCAAGATTCCCTTTTCACGAACCTTCTCCAGTTTTTTTTACATTCTGATTTTGTCCTGTTTTTTTCTTTTTTTCATTCACAATAACCAGTCTCACTTTAGGGCAAAATCACTTTCTTCTCCCTCAACAAAAATGGATCTTCATTCCTCATATTTTCTTTTACCAAGAACACACATCCTACATATATTAGAATTTCTAACCCTTAAAAACCTTAGTGTCTTGTGAAAATAAAGCGGTAAACAATTGTGAGCTGTCTTGTGTTAGCATTCATGGCTTGGTGAATTAATGACTACATTTTGTATCTTCTGGAAACATGCTTTCTCATCATAGATTTTTCAGTGTAGCACAAAACGTTTACTAATAGACCCAAATATCTTTATTTTCTTTATATAATAAAGTAGGTAAACGTATGTTCAGTAATTAATATTTAAGTATTTTATTTGGAGATGATCTAGGTATTTAATTTAGTAAAACTTTTTTTTTTTTTTAAGATTTTATTTATTTGAGAGAGAAGAGAAAGCAAAAGAGAGAGCACGAGCAGGGAGAGGGACAGAGGCAGAGAGAGAGAAGCAGAGTCTGCTGAGCAGAGAGCCCAATGCGGGGCTCGATCCCGGGACCCCAGGATCATGACCTGAGGTGGAGGTAGACACTTAACTGACTGAGCCACCCAGGAACCCTTTAATTTAGTAAAACTCTTTAAAAATTTTTTTACCAAAAAGATTTGGGGAAACCATTTAAGTAGACATTCCAAAAATATGATTATTGCTGAAAAGTTCACCTAAAAATGCATATATTACTTACATATGTCTAATTTATAGATCATTTGTGTTTCAACTACCCATGAAAGCTTTGTGAAACATTTGGACAAAGTCAGCTGTCATCTTACTCTATGTTTCCCATTGACAAAGTTTATAACAGAGACACTATGAGCTTATTTGACTAGTAAACTCAGAATAAAAGTTGTAGGTATAAACTATAGTTTATGTCAGTAACTCTAAAGACATGTCTATTTTAACTAAACTAACAAATCAGAATTAATACTGAATATTTTCCTAGACCACATGTACCTGAAAACATTAGGTTACTTTCTATTTTTAGAATGTTATATATATTCAAATGTATGAATATGCATGTAATTCATGTAAGCACTTTATTTTCTTGAAGCCAATTAAATAGAGCTCTTTTATAAATTAATTCTGGCAGTACCATCCATAGGTTAAAAATACACCCCTACCTTACAGCTTCCATTCTAAAATTTTAGCCACGGACAGATAAAATAACTAGTTCTAAGTTGGATCCATGTTGTGTTTCTGGCAGATGAAATAAGTGTACCTGGTCAGATGGCTAAAGCTTTTTAATGATATTTGTGGAGAAGACACTTAGGATTTTTCATTTACCCTTGTTCCAATAACCTTTCCCTCTTTATTTTTTCTGGGATAGAATTTCGTCCCTGACGTTATTTCAAAGAGATGGCCTAGATAAGAGATCCTAGAGAGGACCAGGTGGAACATTCCCATCAGAGACACAGGAAACAAATGTAAATGCTTCCAAGAAACACTTTTCCTAAGGCCAACATTTTCACAATACTTAGAAGCCTTTGAGACCTATAGAGGTGGTTTTGGTATTGGTAAAAAAGAGATGGACTGCAAATTGTTTCTGGAGCCAGATTTCTGGTCTTGTGAATATTTATAAGATGTGGACAGTTGCTTTAATTCCTCAAAGAATTGGGGAATTTGCAGCTTAAAGGAGACCATAAGTACCTATCCAACTTCATTATCCTCAGTTTACTTCTTAATGTCAGAGAGGAGCTTTCCAACTGAGATGGAAGTCAAAAGATTTCTGTGTTCTGGATTTAGAACTGTTTGTCTTTGGAATGTTTTAATAAATCCTTTCACAGAGGCTTCAGATGCTTTTCTTCTGGGCACATAGTTTCATTTTAGCTTAGGGAAGAAGGCCTAAAAAAACTTCCTATCAGACTGATTATCAGCTTCCAGTTTGGCCAGCTTCTGACCACAGAGCCATTTAAAAACTCTTTTTAAGTATCTTGTCAGTTTTCAGCCAGAACATACAGCACATGTTTCTGGCAGTATTGAAAAACCCCCCTTTCAATGTAAAAGGGAACTAAAAGAAGTGGGTATAAAAGGATACTGCTTTCCAAAGATCCAGAGTTACTTTTTTTTTTTTTTTTTAATATTATTCATTCATGAGAGACACAGACAGAGGCAGAGACATAGGCAGAGACAAGAGAAGCAGGCTCCATGCAAGGAGCCTGATGCAGGACTAGACCCTCAACCACTGAGTCACACAGGTATTCCCAGAGTTACTCTCAAAGATAGGCAAAAGAAAGAAACAGCAACCTGCAGATCCCATTCAGGCAGACAACCAAACCAGTTCTTAGAGCACAAAACATGACAAGAAGGCAGTAGGTGCCTCAGAGAGAAAGGATCAAGAACCAGTGGATTTGGAAAGAAAGGGAGAATGTGAAATTTTATTTTTGTCTCTTGACTGGGCATTACAGATGGAGATTCAGGAGAGCTGACTCTGGTATGAATTCTCACTTTTCTCTGTCTTCTGCCTGTTTTCCCAGCATCCCTTCTGTAGCCTCTGGTAGCTACCAAAATTCAAGGTTTTTCATTAATTTTAGTTTTCGTTTTCCTCGGCTGTTTAAAAAAATAATAGCAGTTTACCAGAAAACTTTCAGAGTCCTACCAACTCTGGGAGGAGACCATATGGGGGCTTCCTTCAAAGGAAGATAATGGGGGCATTCAAATTAGTGTTGAGTTTATCCAAAACGTTTGAGGACAAAATTTTTTCTAATGGCCCGGTTGGATACAAGTGATACACTGGGGATCCCTGGGTGGTGCAGCGGTTTGGCGCCTGCCTTTGGCCCAGGGCGCGATCCTGGAGACCCGGGATCGAAATCCACGTCGGGCTCCCGGTGCATGGAGCCTGCTTCTCCCTCTGCCTGTGTCTCTGCCTCTCTCTCTCTCTCTCTCTCTCTCTCTCTGTGACTATCATAAATAAATAAAAATTAAAAAAAAAATAAGTGATACACTGATTTGTGAGCCAGTGTTTTGATGTTGGCCACCTACGAGGATGTTATGGGGGAGACCTGGGTGTTGTTTTAGATATCTTTTATGTCTTTAATTTTTCATTGGCCTTTGCAGTAAAACTTTCAATGAAACTGTTTTGGAATCCTGAAGCCTTTGAAAGCTTCTGCATACCAACTAAAATAGGCACGCTATTCTGTTTGTTTGATTTAGGAACCCTGGCTTTTAGTGCACTTCTTAAATAAGTGATCTTGTCTAATTGGAATATTCCCATATTAGCCATCGTAATGCTGTTATCTTTAGTAAGATTTTGCATTTTTGTAGATATCTATAGCTTCTGGGACTATAGTTCTTAGCCATAAAATTAAGTAGGTGTGCTGGAAGTTGGTGTGCTCAACTCTGGAATTTAAAGATCCCATTTCTTCTAGCTAAGCCTTTGAGTCTCCCAGAGCCAAATTAATACCTAAAGGGATATGCTGCTGGGTTGGAAATTGTGTGGCAGGTGACCCTGTGTCACAGCAGTGTCCATTCCGTGACCAGCTTATCCTGACACAGGACTCTCAGAGTTAGGTGGCAGACACTAAGAGATCTTTAAGTGCTTAGCCTGTGCCCACCAATTTCATAGCTTTTGGCTTCTGAGATTCTCATTAGCGATAGCCTTTACCTTGTGTACACGTTAGTGTACCAGCAGTAACTGTGATGCTCCCAACCAGTAGAAATCTTTGTGTGCACCAACAGCAATTCTCAGTGTGGAACTGAGGTGGGGAAAGTACTGAACCAGCAGACCCCAAAGAATGGGAACTGTGGACTGGGATTCCCATCAAATGCAGAATTGCAGACTGAACCATCGGAAGTCCCCAATGGGGAATCTGGGGACTGAACTGAGGATTGGGGTTCCAGTCAAATGGAATATTACAAACTGAACTAGCCACGGTTCCCAGCATGGTCTAGTCAAGTGGGGGACCACAAAAAGCCTATTAGGTCGGGAGCTCAACACAAAGAGAGCAGAGCTCAGAACCATGAGGAATTTCCTGTGGCCCTCAGAAATGGCAAGAAAGACAGAGAACACCAACAATTCACAGGTACTACAGTTAGCTATGTTTCTCATTGTCCTCAGAGCTGTCTGAAGTTTCCTTCAGGTCCCACCACTGCCACCAAATCTGTAAAATAAAATTCAACTGAGTAAATTTTGAAGATACTGGCTTTATTCAGTGATTCCGCATCCCATCTAGCAGACAGAAAGGAGCTCTGAGGAGCTATACAAAAATGAAAGACTTTTAGAGGCAGAAGGGAGTGGGACAAGGAAATTACTGGCAAAAAGGGCATTGTTTTGGGCAAGGTCACCTTCCCTTGGGGGACAGCAAGGGTTCTGTCAAGCAGATCACTTCACTAGTGCTGACCAGGTAATTCCAGATTGACTGGTTTAAGATTCCACTCCTGGGAGAGCTTGAAACTGTAATTTAGATATTAAGTCTCAGTTTGGTGAGTGGGCTTAGCACGAGTGACTCCATTCGGGGCCTTGTTACGCTTTGTCCAAGTCTCAGGCCCCCACGGTGGGTGGCCCCCAGGGGTGAGGAAGACTCAGCATCTGCCCACATGCCCCACCTGGTCTCTCTGCCCTCAGCCACCATGGTGACTCCTTGTAACTTCGGGGACAAGGATGATCTCCCCTTCTCAGTAATCACCTTGGGTTTTTGTTTCTTTAATTCTTTGGATAATTTTTGATTTAGCATTATTTGATTTTAACAAGCAGTCCCTTTCTGTTTATTCATTTTCCAGCCTTATTTTCTTTCAGGTCTTGCCCCTCTCCGCCTTCTCCTGCTGTGTCGCTGTGTGACGTTACTCGCCCTTCCTTCGCCTGCTTCGCTCCCATCTCAGCTCCGTGTCCAGCCGTAAATGGCCTGATGATGCCCCGGCCTTTTCACACGAAATCAACTTGCTTTGTTTTTGTTTTAATTTGGTTTTTGATTCTTTTTACTGTGGCAGAAACGATGTTAATTCATGGGCCTTTCTCTTGCTAAATTTTGGATGCCCTGGGGTGGGGGCTGCATCATGATCTGCTGAGGAATGCAGGGAGGATGGAGGCTGTCCCCCTTCCAGGTGGTGGTGGTTGCCTTCTGATCATGTCTGTGGCTTAGGAGAGGATGCCAGGCGATGAGCTGTGTGATTGCTGAGTGTGTCAACAGACCATGCAAGAGCCTCTGGTATGGGAGGCAGAGGGAAAGGACAGGCCTGGGGGAAGGGATGGCCCTTGGCCCTGAGCTGCTGCCAGCCCCTGCATGGCTTCCCCCTCCACGGTGATGGGACAGAGAGCTTGGGGAGGAGTGTCCGGTGAACCATCCCAGTGTGCCATGTGCACAGCCTACATGCCCTGCAAAACGGGAGGCCCAGGAAAGGCCAGGATGGACCAGGCATGGCAGTGTTGGCTGAAGGAACTCCTCTGTGACTCAAGACCAAGCCCACCTCAGGCTGTGGGGTGGGGGTGGGGGGCTGTCTCCCCCTCAGCAGCCTTGTGTCCTCTCTTGCAGGAGGTCCCAGGTCATTGAGAAATTTGAGGCCTTGGACATTGAGAAGGCAGAGCACATGGAGACTAACTCATCATCTGGGCCTTCACCATCCAGTGACACTCGCCAGGGCCGCAGTGAGAAGAGGGCGTTTCCTAGGAAACGGGTGAGCCTCTGGGGTCTGGGGCCAGCGCTGAGGCACAGGCGGTGCCACATGCGGCCACAGGGACCTGGTGGGCGTATGGCCTCACCCCTTCTCACAGCGCCCCCCTCCCCAAACACACACCTGGACCCACTGCCGCCGAGTTCCCCATTCTTGTTTCCTGGTTGTCTGCTCGTGCCTCTCCTCCCTTCCAGTGAGTGGCTTTCTTGAGGGCGAGGACTGTCTTCTGCATCTTCCTGTCGGAACTTCATCCATTTCTGCTAAAGGCTAGTCTGGCAAGCCTTAGATCCCAGGTTGTAGCTAGAGCTGCTCTCTTTCTCTCTGAGGCAGCCCAGCCACGAGGCTGAGCACCTTCCTTCCTCTTTCTTTCAAGTGGTGGCCATCACCCTCGCTCCTCTTAGTCCAGGGGAAGATCCCTCTTCTGAATCCTCCTCCTCCTCCCAGGCAGCCCCCTCACCTCTTGTGACCCTGCTGTGTTCGAATGTTGCATCTTCATCTCCCTCCCCACCTTCTCTCTGGACTCATGAGGTGCTCTGCTGCTGGCTGGCACAGAGCCCAGAGCTCTTCTGTCTGTGACCCCAAGAAGCCAGGGGGCAGGGGTAGGACCAGAGAGTGATGGTGAGAAATGCTTCTGAAAGAAAAGGCTGTTCCAACAACTAGAGTGTGTTTTTGAACTCGCCGCATGAAGCGAGAGGCGCTGGACGAGGAGTACCGGGATGCCAGCTCCTGTCCCAGTGTTGGCCCAGACTTGGCCATGGGAGCCCAGACAAAGTGCTCTTGTCCTCGCCCAGGAACAGTCTTGACCATCCCACAGCTCCAGGTGCTGGTCTCCCTGCTCCCCGCCTAAGTTCACTGGCTTGTACTGACTGGCGGCTGCTCTCTGCCACAGGATCTCCCCAACGAAGCCCCCACAGCTCCTCTCCCGGACACCTCGGCCACCCCCATGTCTCCACACCGAAGAGCCAAGTCACTGGATAGGAGGTCCACGGAGTCCTCCCTGACGGTGAGCCCAGGCGCCCGCGCACCGAAGCCTGGAGACGCTGCTCCTGCCGCTTCTGTCACTTGGGGTCACTGTCTGCTTATGTCCGTGCGTCTGTGCTGGCTGTCCCCTCTGCACCGGCCTTTGCGTCTGTGCGTGGGAAGCAGATGCTGTGTTTCTTTCCCCTTTTGGACTCTACGTGGGCATCCTGAGCTCTGAAGTCCCCAATAGAGGAAGCCATTTGGCCAAGGCAGCAAAATCCTGACTTTGAGGAGCCAGGTCCACAGCAGGGAACCTTTGTTCTTGTTTTGGGTGTTTGTGTCAGTGACATTTTGATCACTGGGCTCCTCTCTTGCTAGGAGCCCTTGCCTTGTTCATGGTGTTTCACTGCAAAAGGAGAAGGGCCTTTGCCCTTGGTCCTTTGAGCTGCAGTGGAGGTGCAGTCGGTGCATGGTGAGACAGGACCATTGCTCCCTCGGGGAGCTGAGAGTGGCAGGCCAAAGGCCCTGGGAGTGAAGGACAGCTACTCACATGGTGACCCAGGGCTCCTCTTTGTTCTGTCCTCAGCTTTCTGAGAAGCCCAAAGTCAGAGCCACTTCTACCCCTGGGATATGGAGCCACCAAACACACACTGACATGACCCTGAACAAGGATAGGTGGGCTTCTTACCTGGAGGAAATTTGATTTTTCCTTGAATCTGGATTTGGCTTGGAGGTTTGGAGCAGAGATTCCCAGAACGTGTGTGGCTGGAGGTGGTCCTGCCACCATATTCCTGTTCCCATAACTCCCTCCTGGTTTTCTAATATGGAAAGACATCACAGCCTGTTTCTGGTCAGGATAGCTATAGGAGAGTAGAGAGCAAGCACATGGGGTGAGGGGAAGGATGATCCACATTTCTGTAGGCACTGGCTTTGCAGGTGTCCAGGAGTGAAACACAAGCAAGGCCCCACTGGGCTGCAGGTGGTCCTCAAGTGCTTCCTCCCGCGACTCCTCAGACCCAGGTACCTTGGTGCAGGAGAGCCCGGTAGGGACAGCACCCCTGCTTTCCTGTCAGCTGTCCAGAGTTTGCATCTTGCAGGGAAATGGAGACTGAACCTCATCCTGTTTGATATGTGACCTCAGGGCCTCAGCAGGCTTGCTGCTGCATCTTTGCTCAACACCGTACGTGGGCCTTGCTCTTCAGTCTTCCTCTCTGTCTTCCATGGCTTCTGTGAGAACTTCTGATTTCTTCTTTTAGCACTCACCACAGATTTTCCCCTTCATGGCAAACACTAAATGCCTCTCCCTCTGGGCTGTTCTGTGCTCCTGGGCAGCCCCACTGCTGCTGCTCACGGGGCATTGGGGCCTTGCCTTCCTTCCCTATCAGCCCACCGAGCCTGGCATCTCCTCCCTCGAAGACACATAAGTCTGCGGAATATTTGTGGGCAGGTGGAGAAACCCCTTTTTCTGCTGCCCACCTCATCTGGACAGAGATGCCTGCCCCTCAGTCATACTTTTCCCACAACTGGGATATCAGTGTGCTTTCTTCTAATCTGTTCTTTTTTTCTCCCTTTCTTAGCCTGACCTGCTGAATTTCAAGAAAGGCTGGCTAACCAAGCAGTATGAGGACGGCCAGGTGAGCATGCAGGGCTGCTGTGGCAATGGGCAGCAGGTACAAAGTCTACCTGGCCTTGTCCCCAGTGGGTTTGGGAACACTGATTCAGTCCCCCACATCCAGCATGGCCTCTCCTCTGGTGGACCAGGACTGAGGCCGAGACCTCCGTCTCATCAGGGAACTGGAGGTGCACCGCCTCCCCCACCCTCAGTTCTACAGTGGGGAGTGGGGACCTCTGGAGAAGATTGTCCTCCTACACCCCGCAGGGATCTCAGCCTCAGGCCAGGGAAGCATCCTACAATGTTAACTTTCTACTTGGTACTCTTTCCTAAATGTTCCTGGGGAGCCCAGGATTCTCAGGGACAGGAGATGCCTCTGGTTGTATGATTGACTTATGGTTGCTCACAAGGCAGGCCAAGTGGACAGCAGCTGAGGGTTGCTAGACTATCAGAGACTCCAGCTCAGCCACAGTCCTGAGAGAAGCCAGTGTGGTACATTCTTGCCATCACACTCCAACAGGAAGAGCGATTTGCAGCTGAACTTACTAGCCCCACCTTGACCCTGCTTGGGGCTGGAAGGCCAGGCCTACAGGAAGGCACGGAGAGGAGCCTGCTAGTTCTTACTGAGAGGCCCCCAAACCCCACCCTCCTGAGCTCCTCCTGTTTCCTGACTGACTGTGCCGAAACATCCTCTTTTTCTCTCTCCTCCATATCAATCCCCTTGGCCTTTCCTGAAGACTCAAGTCTCCCTCCTTGCTACTCACAGTGAAGACTTGGGAATCTGGCTGGCTGGTTTGCTCCTGCTGGCTGCAGGTGGGCGCGCCTCTCTGGTTAGCCAGCCAGTGGCTGTGGCTCACAGGTAGCCACCTAAGGATAGAGATGCTGTTTTCACAGCCACCTTTCAGCTCGGAGGGCTCAGCCCCCTGTCTGCAGCCTCTGAAGTTGAGACTGAGGACTGCGAAGCACTTTTCACCAGCCACACCACTGTGGGTTACAGAGAGCTCATAGCCTGTGGCCCACCCCAGCTCTCCATGCTGCCTTGTCACGGGGGAGCCGCAGCTTTAGCAAGTGCCCTGAGGTCATGTGCGCATGGCTGCCTGTGGCCTGAGCAGAGTCCTGTGTGTGTCTGCCACTCGTGGGAGGGGCTGCCTGCCCTCTGCTTTTCCTGCGCTCTGGGAGGTGCCCCCAGGACTCTGGCTGTGGATTGCCTTAGAGCAGTAAATGTGCTGCATGGTCATTGAGTCTGCTTTCTCCTTTCCCTTTTAGTGGAAGAAACACTGGTTTGTCCTTGCTGATCAAAGTCTGAGATACTACAGGGATTCGGCAGCTGAGGAGGTGAGTGTCTTGTCTTCTTTCCTAATTGTGGAGATGGGTCCGGGTGGCCACAGGAGCCCCAGGCTCTCAGCCACTGCTTCTCCGGGCTCAAGTCCCCTTCTGTCTGTCAACTGGTGTCCAAGTTGCTGTCTTGGGTTTCCAGGTCTAGATTGGTGGGAAGTCTGAGCATAGTGTGACCAGTTTCTGATCTCGTGACTGATTCTTCCTGAAACGTTGGGCTATTTTGAGGCCCTACTTTAGGCGGGGTGTGTGTTTCAGTGGCTTCTCTTTTCTCCGTTCTTTGAAAAACACTGAAAGATGTCTTAATTTAAAAGGATGAGCAGTTTTGTTTTTTCAACAAAGATTTCATAGAGAATTGAGTCTCTTGAAGAAACGGAAGTAAATCTTGTCCTTTGTCTTTTGGACAAAGATGGGATGTGGCAAATGAATTTAGTTGGCCCAATTGACTATCTTGATTCCATGGTTGAAGACCAACCAGAAGGGGCTCTTTTTTCTTCACCTACAAAAATACCATCTCTTTTGAGCAATTTGGCAAGTCTGTGTTCCTACCTTTTCCCTTGCATTCCACTCCAGGAATCCTTCATATATATTTCCACATACAGGAAAAGATCTTTGCCCAAGGTTAGTCATTCCTCCGCTTTTGTAATAGCAGAAGATTGGCAAGAATCTAAATATTGGTCATTAAAGACTGGTTATATATATTTACATACCTGAACGTGAAAAAAGGGAAGTTCTGTAGGGACTTCAGTGGAAAGATGTTAGAGATTCAAGGTAGATGAGAATACTGTGGGCAGCAGGTCCCTGGTGCTGCCTGAAGTCAGGCAACACGGAGCGTGTGTGGTTGGTAGTGGGTGCGTAGACCAGCAGTTCTCCAAGTGTAGTCTGTGGATGCCTAGAGACCATTTCAGGGGGCTGGTACACTCAAAACTTGTTATACAATTAAAATGCCATTTAAAGTCTCAGTTCTTGAATACTCATCTTTCTATATTCTGTGATTCAAAATCAACAGTGAGCGTAAGTCACGTTTACTGTGTACCAGAGTATGATGGATGCCTCATGGGCAAGCACTTATGCCCCATCCACACTGCCAGCCGAACTGGTGGCTTCTCCTCATGCAATACTGTCTGCACTTAAAAGAGTAACACAGAGACAAACTGCTTGCTCACTTTGACTGTTTGGCAGACACTTTCTTAAAGAACCAAATGAGTCTGTCCCTTCAAAGAAAACAACAGACAGTTCATTGCCAATGATATAATTTGAGCTTTCAAGCAAAATTGGAGCTTTGAAATATTTGTATTCCCCATCAGAAATTTGACAGTTTCCCTTTACTTACAGACTGTCCTGATGACTAGGTGCTAATACTAACATGTTTTGAGCTCATGTAATGAAATATGTCAACTTGTAGAGGATAACGCATAACCTCATGTCTTCCAAATGACCGGTACATAGTTAGAAGGTCACGCATGGGTACAGGTCCATTCAGAGGGCA
This sequence comes from Canis lupus baileyi, assembly GCF_048164855.1. Classification (NCBI taxonomy): domain Eukaryota; kingdom Metazoa; phylum Chordata; class Mammalia; order Carnivora; family Canidae; genus Canis; species Canis lupus. The sequence goes on from NC_132840.1 coordinate 46,800,386, forward strand.
GTGAAAACCGTGCATTTTAATATAACAGTATAGAAAGTCCCTTGACAGGATTTCAGATTCCACTTTGCAGTTAACCTTTAAGAACGTACACCTTTTCCCAGTGTATGTAAATCAGACCTTCATTGCTGTACCCCTTCAACTTCTACAGTGACGTATGTCAGTTATTCCCCAATGAAACTGGATAAAAGAAAGAAATGACTACTAAAGTGTCTTCCTTTTCCAGTGTCGATCTATGTAAGGCTGGAATATCTTCATGTACAGTAACCCCTGACAAACAGAGATGCTAGAGGTGCCATCCCCTTGCGCAGATAAAAACCTGCATGTAACTTTTGACTCCCTCAAAACTGAACCAGGAGCCTACTGTTGATTACAAGCCTTAACAACAGCACAAACAGTTGATTAACACATTTGCATGTTACATGTATCGTATACTGTATTCTTACCATAAAGCAAGCTAGAGAAAAGAAAAGGCCATTAAGAAAATCATAAGGAAGAGAAAATACACTTACAGTACCATACTACATTAAAAAAAAAAAAACATGTACAACTGGACCCACACAATTCAAAACCATAGTATTCAAGGGTCAACCATACGTCATTCAAAATGACATACTAAACAAGTTGAATCTAGCAACAGATATGAGAATCCAACTGTCCTTGGAAGCCAAGCATTTAAAGATTTGTAAAAATCCCTTGCTGACTTTTAAAAATATTTTTTGGTTTATTTGTGTTCTTTTTTTTTTTTTTTTTTTTAGATTTTATTTATTTATTCATGAGAGAGAGAGAGAAAGGCAGAGACACAGGCAGAGGGAGAAGCAGGCTCCAGGCAGGGAGCCCAACGTGGGACTCGATCCCAGGTTTCCGGAGAGAGAGAGAGGCAGAGACACAGGCAGAGGGAGAAGCAGGCTCCATACAGGGAGCCCAATGTGGGACTCAATCCCGGTTTTCCAGGATCACACCCTGGGCTGAAGGTGGCGTTAAACCGCTGGACCACCAGGGCTGCCCTATTTGTGTTCTTAAATGAGCAAATATGTTTACTTTTTTCTAGTTTATTTCTGATATGCTAAATATCATGAATAGGTAAAACCCACATAAATGAAAACTCTTTGGAACCCTCAATTTTTAAGACTAAAAGAGTTCCACCATCACGTCTGCCAACCCCTGGCATGAGATATCTTTGGCAGGAAACACAGGGACATGGCATTGATGCTTCCAGGTAGCATAGGATAGGCAGCATCTTCACTTGTCAGTGTATATACCCACTAAAAATAAAGCTAACATGGAAATTCACTTGTCTAGGTGTTGACTTTTACTTTCTCAATCTCCTAAGATCCTCTCATTTCTCTCTGTAGGCGGCTGACTTGGACGGGGAAATTGACTTGTCTACGTGTTACGATGTCACAGAGTATCCAGTCCAGAGAAACTATGGCTTTCAGATACATGTGAGCCTGGGGTGGAGTTCGGAGACAGGCTTGGTGTGGAGGTGGGGGACATGGGCTTGACCCACGGGGACATTTTTCCAAAAACCTGACGTCCTGGTTCGGGGACACTTGTAGGCAAGCCTGACCTCTCTCACGGGCTTGGTCAGCACTTGGTCTTTGCTGTCATCGCTGGTACCTTGACCTGTGCCTTCCTCTGTCCCTAGCACCTCATCCCAACCCCAGTTTGTGATCTCAACAACAGAATGAGGCATTAGCATCTTTCTTCTCAATTCCATTTAGAAGTTTTCTATTACTGAAGGTCTTTGTCTTCCCTTTTTCTTTAAAGTGCTGGCAGTTGGGAAGGACATGGGATATAAGAAATAAGAATAGAAGTGTTAGTGAAGCCTCAAATACTAGGGTTTTACTCATTTATTCTTTCATTTGGGCGTGCGTTCATCCACATACAAGTCTTTTCCTCCCACAGTCTTGTGAGGGACTCAGGAGCGTAAGGCATTGCCCCCCCCCCCTGCCCCCGAAAAGAAGATGATCAGAAAAATGAAATGGTTCTCCTTGGCTGTTTCATTAAAGCTGGTGGCTCAAGCTACCTGGAGACAGGCAGGCTCAAGGTTAGGGCATAGTCCTCAACTGCTGCATCTATCATTCTGACACCCAACTGCAAGGTCAAGGGGTACCCAAAACTGCCCTTAGGGCTTAACAGGCCAGAGTGACTCACTGAACACAAAAAAGCACTAAACTTAACAATTATAGTTTCACTGTAGCAAAAGGATGCAAATCAGAACAAGGCAGAGGAACAGACAGGGAGAATTGTACTGGCAGGGCCCTAAACACAAACCTTCCAAGTCTCTGGGGTTGCATTACCCTCTTGGGAGATGTATGGCAGTACCCAGAGCTTCCAGCCCAAGAAGCTCACCCAAGCCAGTGTCCAGAGTTTTGGTTTTGGTTTTGGTTTTTTAAGGTTTTATTTATTTATTCATGAGAGACACAGAGAGGCAGAGACAGGGAGAGGGAGAAGCAGGCTCCCTGTAAGGAGCCTGACAGGGGCCTCAGTACCAGAAGCCCAAAGGCAGATGCTCCACCACTGAGCCACCCAGGTGTCCCATGTCCAGAGTTTTGTTGAAGCTTTGTGACTATTGATTGAGTTACTGTTCATGTAGTCAAATACAGTTTCCAGCCCTCTGCCAGAGCTCAGCTGATTTCACATATCCCAGAGCCCCCACCCTGAATAATAGGGATTCCCAGGTTACTTCCCAGGATCTGGGACAAAGGCCAAACCTCTCTTTGGGCAAAGCTAATTCTTCCCTCACAGGGGCCTTGGGAGTGCATGCTAATGATCAGCCTGACAGAACTGCCGCCTGGGACTCGTTTTCTCACAGGGAGCTAGGACTCCAGTTGGGTTGCCTTTAACAGGGTCTTACCTTTAGATCTTTGGGTCTAGAAACTCAGTATTTCTGGACTGAGAGTATATCAGACATGTTGGGACTAACTTGTAGTAACCAAGCCCAGAGGAGACCAAGGTTCAGACCCAAAGGCCAGTGAGTTTATTACAAGGAGAAATGCACGCAGCAGCCCAGCAGGCAACTGGTCATGGTATTCCCTCCATGCAGGGCAACTGCGTGGACACCAAGTCCTAGTTGGAGGTTGTACTGATGGCCTGGCATCAGGGCCAGGGCATGAACTGTGGATCTCGGTGGCCTGTGGTGCCCTGCTGTGATGCTCTTATGCCTTTGTGCCTGCAGGAGGAATAGACATGCTTGATAAGCCAACATGTCAGCTTTGGAGACAGTGGTGAATTCTGGTTTTGCAGGCCCATGCTGAGCCCCACACCTTCACCCCTGCCTCTCCATTTTAAAGAGCAGATCTCCCTGAGTAGGGCATCCTGGGGGTAACAAGTGTTTTATCATTAACTCAGTACCTGTCACAGAGCATATTACAACTTCATTGTTCTAGGGCTGCTTTCTGTGTGATGAGGCCGTGGCCAGAACCACGCAGGTGCTGGTTTCTCTCTAAGAACTCACTTGCTCTCTTGGTCACAAAGTCATTTCTGAGTCACCTATGCTCCCTAGCTGATCTCAGCTGCCAGTCGGACCCCTCTTCACTTTACCCTGGGCAGGGCACTGTGAGCTTCTCTCTAGTTCTAATGCTTTTCCATGAGCCCCATGGACTCAGAGTTGTAAGCCAGAAGAGACTGATTTCACTGCGGGAGAGTGGGTCCCAGGAGGGGCTCAGCCTGGACCACTAAGGAGCTTTAGGATCTTGTGAGGCAAGGCTGGAGGACTGAGTTTGCGGTGTCCTTGTCTAGCACCCACAAGATAGCCGAGTGCAGAAGCCAGTAGAAGGTGGCAAAATGGGAGCCTTGCATGCCGGGTCCGTAATTGGTCTTGTCCTGAGGTTGGTGGAGGCACTGCCATGTGCTGGATGACACGAGACAGCTGTGCCTTAGTAAGACACATCCAGAAGGACCCACAGTACACTTAGAAAGGAGGGGAAGGTAGAGGCAGAAGGCCAAGCAATGAGGGGCAAAGAAACTGGTGAGAGCTGCCATGCTGGAAGAGCACCTGGGATGTGGCTCTGGCCAGGTGAGGGAGAAGCCAGGTGTGAAGTCTCACACCCCAGAGCATGGTGAGCTTGTGCTGAAGTGGGGCAGCAGAGGCAGCTTCTGACAGGAGGGGAGCCTCTGGAGCTCTGGCCTGTGGTGTGTTTGAGGCTCCAGTAGACTCCCTGGGAACATTAGACACACAGTCACAAGCATGGAGTCTGTTGGGAAAGAGCTCTCTGCAGGTGAGAGATGAGCTCATGGGAAAGAATGTACAGGTTGCTGAGGTCAGACTACAGAAATACCCACAGTGGAGTGGGGGGAAGCAGAGGACCCAGGGACATGGGGAGGGCCAGGGCACAAGGGGCTGGTGCTTCAGAGAGCCCTAGGGCAGTACCCCTGCCCCTGGCTTGCACAGAGGGGAAAGCGATGATGGAGAGATGAGCTGGGAAGTGGGCTGTGGACCAACTCGACTGGGAGTGCCGGCGGGGGCCTGAGGCAGATGATGAGGTCCGGTCCAAGCTGCACTTTGCATCATGCTTGGCCAGCACATGGTCTCTTATATTTTACCCCTGGCCGTGCCAGGGCCCATCCCAAGACCATTTTGGTGATTTTGTCTTCCCGTCAGCTGACTAGCCGACATGTCTTACAGGTCCATTGGTCAGTAGCTGGGGCAGCCTAAAGAACAGTAGTGACACCTTACTTCTGTGACACCTGAGTGTCATGCCCCTCCCCGTCTTGGGAGGTGCCTGGCAGCATGCCTCAGCAACACAAGGATTGCATTCCAGAGGCCTTTCTGCTCATTGGCCTTGCTGCCCATCTCAGCCCCCATATGGCTCCCCTCTCCTCTTGTCCACCTGGTGTCATCACATAGCGAGACTCCTCTCCCTCAGCCACCACCAGCATGCTCCTCCATCTCACTCGTCCCACCAGGTCACCTAGGTCAGGGGTAGGGGGCCCAGGGATTATCCTAGAAGCACCCCCCCCCACCTTGGCTCCCATATCCTATTAATGAGGGACTGCATACCACCTCCTTCACTGCCCCAGAACCTCCTTATTCTCTGTCACTGTGCTAAGTCTAACTACACCTGCCCTGGCAGGTCTCCCTGCCTCTTCTGAGCCCAGCAGATGCAGCCCCCATTGGGCCCAGCCTGCCTGCCAGGTCCCGTGCCTGCCACTCTTCTCTCCCTGTCACCCTGTGCACCTGATGTGCATGGGTTGCATGGCACTGAGTCTGGGATGGTGCTGTCCCTGGTCTGGGGGGCCCCTTCCCACTGCTCCCCACATGCTGGCCTTGTGGTCAAGTCACGCACCCTCCTTCCCCCCAGTCTGTGAGGCCCTGAAAGATGAGCCATCTGGGTGCCAGGGACATGTAGGCACACAGGAAACAGAGAGGTGGGTGGTTGAATCAGCCATGAAAGCAGATCCGATTTCCTTTGCTCTCCAGCTCTTATTTGAGGGGGACACACACAGTGTCCTAGGACAGCCCCCTACCTGGCAGCAGTTCTCCCTACATGATGTCCTTTGAGGGCAAGGAGTTGGCAGTCCCTAATGACAGCTTGTCTTTTGTGTAGACAAAGGAGGGCGAATTCACTCTCTCTGCTATGACATCTGGAATCCGGCGGAATTGGATCCAGACCATCATGAAGCACGTGCACCCGACCTCTGCCCCAGATGTGACGAGGTGAGACAAACAGAATGCCTGAGGGTCACCTCCCCTGCTGGCCACCGCCTCACTCCTACATGGATCTGCAGTTATTTTGGGATGTGTGCTCGTGCCTGTCCCAGCCCAGTCTTCTGCCTTCCCTCCTCTGTCCCACCATCGGCTGGCCTCGCTTAGTCTCCCCTTGCCTTCCTGCTTTTTCTGCCTCGGGTTACCTTTTCTGCCTTTAGGCCTGGCCGGTGTGGCTGCCTGTGCCAGGAGCATTTGTGCTCCTATCGGGACTGAACCTAGTCCTGGGTGTTGGGCCTCTCTGGCAGTGGAGTAAGAGCAGCCCTGAATGTCACATTCACAGACTACCAGAGCATTTCTTTTTCTTGATCTTTTTGCTCCACACCTGTATGTGTTGGTTTTCTGTGCAACCAGGAAAAACTTCTTTGAAATTCAGTGCTGGAACTGAGATGGAAATCTTATTCTTTCCTCATGTTAAGTCTCTGGTTTGTATACCTCACAATGTGCCACGTGCCTTCCTCCTTCTGCCCTGAAGGTTAGAAACCTGGTATTTTCAGTTTAAAAGAAAGAGAAGATTCTGGTGTATGGGGCTGGTTCCACGATGCCTAGAATTCTACTGTTCTCAGCTGAAGGCCTCAGAGCGTTTACCTGTTTTGAGAACCTCTTATTGACACTTTTCAGATCATATATTTTACATGATTCTTCCAATGTATTTATTTTGTTGCTGCTCACACCTGGGGCAGCGGCCTCGGGCAGCTGTGGCCATGTCAAATCTTTGTCTTTCCTAGTGACACTGCATCTCTTTGAAAAAAAGGTAGGAATAAAATCATCTCTCCTGTGTTTATTGGCATTGTTTGTTCATTCCCTCATTTACTAAGTTAACAGATTATTTGGTGGTTCTGTCAGTAAGACCAGGTGTTGGTGGCCAGGACAAGTTCTCAAGTATCCTGTTGGGAGCTCTGGCTTATCTGTTAGTGGAATGCCTCCTGACTATATGGAGGTGAATGGGGCACTCTTGTCCTCATGGGCAGCCTCAGTGGCTGCCCTCTGGCTTTTTCCCAGCCAGGAGTAGAGAGCTTTATAAGGCCAGCACTCAGCACCTTGATGATGCCCCCCTCCCCAGCAAAGCAAGAAAGGCAGCTCAGGGTTCTTCAGCAAGGCTGCTGCCACAGGGCATAGGGTGGTGGACATGAGAGGGCCTGAGGTCCTGTCCTGGCCGCCAGGATTCCCCTGCCTGCCGTGTCCCAGCTGGAAGAAGTCTGCTTTGGGATGTCCCAGGGCAGGCCTGTGGCTTTGGCCTCAGAGCAGAAATGAAGGACACACTTGAGCATATGCATGTGCACATGTGTCTCAGGCCAACATTCACAGTTCCCTGCCACACTCAGACATGGGCTTCATGTGGGAACTCAGCACCTTGATGAACTACAGGCCATGGGGACCAGGTGTTTGGTTTGTGTGGAAAGATTGACTTAGTGATTGTCTTCTGACTAGACTTTACTTCAGATTTACTGTATCTCAAACTCAGGGGGTCCTCACCTTCCCCCAATTTGTCTTCAGCCTTTCTGCTTGTTTTATGTGGGCTTTTATAGCTTGAGGAAAATTTGGATTTTCTTAGTGCCTATAGGAAAGTCTCAAGAAAGCATTAGAAACAGGGCAGCCCGGGTGGCTCAGCAGTTTAGCGCCACCTTCAGCCCAGGGCCTGATCCTGGAGACCCGGGATCGAGTCCCACGTCAGGCTCCCTGCATGCAGCCTGCTTCTCCCTCTGCTTGTATCTCTGCCTCTCCCTATCTCTCTCTCTCTCTCAAATAAATAAATAAATACTTAGAAAAAAAAGAAACAGATACAAACTTCAGAGGTATAGGTCTAAGCGATGTACTGTGTTCCCCCGGCAACTACAGTAGGGAGTGGCAGGGACTTCCTGCCTGGGGGCTGGAGGGGCTTCCTCTCATGGAGCCATGACTGCTGTTCCCAGCTCTCTATGTGGCTGCAATGCCCTACACAGTTGTAAGCCTGGGTCAGCTCTCAGTTTAGTGGCATTGAAAGATCCCTTCTGGAGAGCTTTTATTCAGATGCACATGTGGTCTTAAATTGGCAGCTTGCAGGTCCCACCGCCCTGAAGCACTTGGGGACAAATGGCCCAGAGCATGATGACAACCACATTTTCTGTCCCTTGGGTGGCTTAGCCAGTTAAGTGTCCCAACTCTTGATTTCAGCTCAGGTCTTAATCTCAGAGTCATGAGTTCAAAGCCCTGTGGTAGGCTCCACGCTAGGCATAGAGCCTACTAAAAAAAAAAAAAAAAAAGAAATTAAAAGCAGGTCCCCCTACCACCTCCCACACCTCTCTCGCTGGCCCTCAAGACCCTTGATGGCTTCCAACTCTGTTCTGTCGCCTTGGACAGGACCAGAGGCCACTCTGCTCAGGCCAGGGGCCTCAAACCACAACTGTTGCTCTCACCTACCCCTGCTCTGAGGGGCATCATTTTTAGAAATCTGCTTTAGGGCAAATTGGACAAAGACATGGACTCCTTACTGGACAAGCAGAGGTGCCCTTGAATCCCCTCCCTTCTCACCTCCTGCACATGGTGAGCCACATTAGTGCCACCTGGGCCATCTCTCTTAACCTGAGTACAGTGGTCTCAGACCTTTTACTCTGTGATCCATTTGTCACACCAGCCACCATGGTGGTTTTCTTAAAATGCAGACTTGATTGGGTTATTTACCACTTGCTTAAAAACTTCGAGCCTTTTGAGAGAAGTGGTTGGTCTCATTCATTCTGTCAGCCCTGCCTGGTGCACACAGGCTACAGGGTTGGCTTCTCTCATGACCTCATTTAGATGGTGGCTGTGCACGGTGCAACCTGGGTGTGTATCTCCATCAGGACACTCCCTTAGGGCATCTCCTCTGTCAGGGGTTCCTCTGAGGTCCGAGACTGGAAACCTCTGAGCCATCTGTGGTTCTTACTTTCTCATCCCTACTCAGAACCAGTTTGATTCTCCCTATGAGAGACACAAGTAAAGGCAAAGTATTCTTTTCTCCTCTCTCCTGTGGGAACCATAGCTGCATAGGGACTGTGGTGGAGCCAGGCCCCCCACCAGGTTGGGTGGCTGCCACCAGGAGCCACACCTGACAGGCTCTCTGCCCCTTGCCCTTAGCTCACTGCCAGAGGAAAAGAACCGGAGCAGCTCCTCCTTTGAGACCTGCCCGAGGCCGAGTGAGAAGCCCGATATGGAGCGTGGAGAGCCAGACCCCGAGCAGAAGAGGAGCCGGGCTCGGGAGCGGAGGCGGGAGGGGCGCTCTAAGACCTTTGACTGGGCCGAGTTCCGCCCTATCCAGCAGGCCCTGGCTCAGGAGAGGGCCAGCACCACAGGGATTTCTGACACCCACCCTGAGGCTGAGGCCGGTGAGCTAGAGCGGGAGCGTGCACGGCGGCGGGAAGAACGCCGTAAGCGCTTCGGGATGCTTGATGCCACGGATGGGCCTGGTGCCGATGATACAGCCCTGCGAATGGAGGTTGACCGGAGCCCAGGGCTGCCAGTGACCACTGACCTCAAGACCCAGAACGTCCACGTGGAGATCGAGCAGCGGTGGCATCAGGTGGAGACAACTCCTCTCCGAGAAGAAAAGCAGGTGCCCATTGCCCCCTTGCACCTGTCCTCCGAAGATGGAGGTGACCGGCTCTCCACTCACGAGTTGACCTCTCTGCTGGAGAAGGAGGTAACAGGTTCTGGGCAACAACCTTCCCCAGCACCCACTGTACCTGCTGCTGGCCACATGATACTGAGGGATATGTGGTCCTGAGAGCTCTGGTAGACAAACAGCTTATTAGAGTACAGTGCAGGCACCGAGAGGTATAAGAGGGTGCCACATCGGCAGGGTGGCAGGGAGGGGGCTCCAGGCTTTTCGAGAAGGAAAGGCTTTGCCATGCGGTTGGGACATTGCCATATAGAGCTGAGGGTGGCCAGAAACTAGGCTGATGAGATGCAGGACCCAGGTGGGGACCCTGTCCTACCCTGTTACAGGCATAAACTAGAGATTTGAGACAGGAGAGGGGCATGAGCAGAATTAGTGGTCAGGCCTGGGTCAAAGGGGCCGGGCTGAAGCTGGAGGCAGAGACAAGCCTCCAGGCTTTTTGCAACAGCCAGGTAACCATTAATGGGATCAGAGGGGGATGCAAGGCAGGCAGATGCTGGATTCTGGATGTTGAATTCAAGATGTGAAACAGAGGCCTACGGGCAGGAGGTGGTGAGCCTGGCAGGCTGGGCAGAGGATTGTCACCATGCCACTGACTTGAAGGATACCCTGTAAGTCACTGGGCACCAGAGAGGGTCCCTCTGGGATGCAGAGCTGAGTAAGCCAGTCCCTGCATTTGTAACATATCCAGAAATCAAATCTGGGAAACTTGGTAGTGGATTTATAAGCCTGAACAGTGAGTTTCCTAGATGAGGTACAGCATTATGCCTGCCTTTTAAGAACATTCAGCAACATGTTTCAAATGTGTTTTTTTCCAGGAGTAGCTAATTGAAGTGGAAGATTTGCCACTTTGGGCAACCTCCGCTTACCTTTTTCCTATTAAATTTATGAGGCTGACATTTATCACTAACACCAACATTCTATTTTTTTCCCTTTTCTACATATATTAATATAATAATAAACCAAGATGCAATAAAAGTTCAAACTCACATGGGTCTAAACTGTCAAAATGAGCCCACTGGCCTACAGGTCACATGCTGGACCATGAATCTATCATAGACAGCAGAGTCTAAAAACCAGGCATCTCTGTGCGGCCCACAGCAGAGCCTGGCAGCACCCTGCCCACCTGCTGCATTACACAGCCCCTCCAGTAGGGTGGGCAGCCCCCATAACCCAACATCTAGTAGGTACCTGAGAGAGTTCAGGGAAGAGGTGGGTAGACGGATAGATAAATTCAAAGTCACTGAAAGCAAGAGGAGTGTGCAGTCGCTTGCCCACTTTACACATCTTATGGAGCCCTTCCTGCAAACAGAATTTTATATGGAATCTATTATATAAAAGTGTTAAAAAAAAAAAAAGGAGCTATTTCAGTGGAAGCTATGGCAGGGCCTGGAGCGAGGGCTGCCCCAGGTCAGCAGTGGCCTTTTGACCACACTGAGGAAATTGGAAGGACCCAGCAGGATGGTCTCCTGACACAAGCAGAAAGCCCCCATTTCCTGGTCAGGTCTGCACGTCACATCCTTATGGGCATGTGGGAATTATGTGGGTGCCCAGGGTAACAAGTATGCTGCTGTTATGTATGGCTTGAGCTGGAACCTTCAGTTCCAGATGCTGCAGATAAAGACCAGATCGGCACATGCACTGAAATGTGGCCATGGGGAAGGCCAACCACAGAGTCCCTGTGTGCTCCAGCCGAGCAAGAGTCAGAAATGCCACTGTACCACCACCTCTAGTCATTATCATCACTTTGTTACAAAATGTGTGTCTCTTTGCCCACAGTTGGAGCAGAGCCAGAAGGAGGCCTCAGACCTTCTGGAGCAGAACCGGCTCCTACAGGACCAGCTGAGGGTGGCTCTGGGCCGGGAACAGAGCGCCCGGGAGGGCTACGTGCTGCAGGTAGGGCTGCAGGGCTGCTGTGGCCCTTGTTCATTTGGGCATCAGTGTGAGGGCCCAGGCAGGCTAGGAATGTGCAAAACCTGGCTGAGCAGGAGCAGCCTGTCCCAAGTGCTGCAGCATCAGGGCTCTCAGGCTCCTGGGTCATTTGTAGCTTCACCCCTAGTAAGATGCTTTAGACAGTCTGCCTGAAACCTCTATAGCTAAGGGTTTTTCTTTGTTTCATCCTGATCATTTTTCCTCTCGGTTCTCAGAGTACTTAGTATATATTTATCATAAATATCACATATTTACATGTCGTTTCTACTTGCTTTCACAAATAGTCATATTAGATCCATTTTCCCGATTGAAGAAATTGAACAACAGCCAGCCAAGTGCCTCCTTACCACCAAGTTGGTGACAAAGCTAAAACTGGTTCCCTATCCTTGACCTTGTATGTACCACACCTATAGGACAACCTGGGGCCATTAGCATTCTCCTAGTGGTGCCTCTTCTTATTTTCTGCCTAGCCAACCCCCCAGCCTAATGGGAAGCCCAGTGAGAAGAGCAGCAACATGAGTCCAAACCCATGCCTTCCATCAGAGAGCTCTGGGCCCACATGCTGGCTAGCAAGGAGTGGTGCTGCCCTGCTGTCTCACCAGGCAGGAGAGCACCTGGACAGGGCGCTCATCAGTGGGAGCCTATTGTCCTGTAGCATTCTAGGCCCTGTTTGAATTTTAGGGTACAAAACAACACACTCCTGCCCCATCGTGCTGATGTGCTAGTAGGGAGAGGTAGTAGGTGAGGGAGTGCTGGGGAGATGCAAAATGGGGTGATGGAACAGGGAAAACTGGAGCTCTCAGCCAAGGCTGAGAACAGAGCACTCCAGTCAGGGTCCTGCCACTGACCGATGGAAGCCAGTGCCATCCCCTGCAACCTTGGCCTTCTTGTCCATGTAGACTTAGAACTTGACCCTAAGGGCCTTTCCAGCTCTCAGTGACCCAGAGTTTCTGTGATAAGTGTCTGTGTCGACATTTCCAGACCACAGCATACCGGCTACCTTGGTCCAAGTCATCCCAGGCCATACGTGAGCCTCTGGACAGTTTACCTTCCCTCCTGTCTCCGTGCCATTGTTTGTCGTGCGCTCCCTCTGCCTTCTCTTTCGACCCCAATTTTGACCGTGGCACTGGGTGCCTTGTGTGCCCTGGTCCTCCCCAGCCCCTTCAGCCAAGTTACAGCCATGCCCAGATCAGATTCTCAGGCCCCAGGAACTGGTAATGGTGGGCAGCCTTTTTTCTTGTATGTGCTTCCTGGGTCATTTTGTGCAGACTTTCCAGGTTTGGGGAGCATCTTTTTTTAAATGTGCACCGATTTCACTTCACATCATGTGGTAGAGATACTAGCAGCAGATTTTGCACATTGCTAACCTAAGAACCTGCCTCCATGTCTAACCTGGATGATTGCATGAGCCTGCACCAAAGCCCCTGGCAAAGCTGGGCAGAGCTGGTTTCTTAAAACCTTCCTGCTAGGTCTAACAACAGGTGACTTTTAACCTCCCTTTGTGCTTTGAAATGCTTATAACCGAGTCATCTGGAATGACCAAGGGCCTCTGGGACTAAGGGTCAGGAGGAGCCAGCCACTCAGGGTGGGCACTGCATAACGGTGCTGGGAGGAGGAGCGTGCATGGTTTGGACATCAAGTGTAACTTTAACCTGAGTGTCACATCTGTGGCTTCCCTGCCAGCAGAGCAGAGCTAGAGCGAGCCATAGGTAGGCTAGATTCTTAGGCTGGGCTCTTCTCTCTCTTGTTTACTTTTGTTTTTGCCCCTGCAGTAGTTAGCTCTGTCTGTTCTGCATGCCTTTCAGTTTGGGGAGTTTTGCTTCATTTGTGTTTTGTTTCTTGCGTGCTTCACTTTCTTATTTTGAATTCCACAAAGGTTTGTTTGTTTTGTTGATTATCATGTTTTACTCCATGGTTTCCGTTTTTCCCCTCGTTTTGTCTTCTTGCAGGTAGAGATTAGTTCTTCCTGTTACTGTAGAGGACGGGCTCCACTTCCCCAAGGAAAATGTTTCAGATGTCACCTCACTGGCATCCGGAGCAGTTGCCTCCCTTCCTTCTCTCCCCGTCCTAGAAGGAAGTAGCATCACACCACCCGCACCACCCCGGGTCCTGGCTTTTGTAGGGTTTGTTGCCTAGAGCCGCCTACCTTTTGTTTTGCAAAACAAACAAATAAATCCTGAAGCTCTGCTCCTCCCCCTGTCCTTCTTCCCAGCGTTCTCCTGTCCTCCAGTCTTCCTGTTTGCTCATCAGTGTGCTCCATTATTCACTTTTGTTTGGTTTAGTTCTCCTAGAAGCTGCTTGGTTAGAGCCGTGTGATGTTACTGTCCATGTTTTTTCTGTTTACCTAGAAGCAGCTACTTGCCAAAAAAAAATTTAAGATGATTTGTTGAATTTGTTTTTTAATTGAAAAAAAAAAAATGATGCCGAGGATAAAAGGCAGCCCCATCAAGGAGCTTTTCTGTGGTTGACCCTGGCCAGAGGTGTGACACTCAGAACCGGGAGTCCCGAGTGTTACTAACCAGTGTTTAATCGGTTTTTTTAAGACTGAAGTGGCCACCTCCCCATCCGGTGCCTGGCAGAGGCTCCATAGAGTCAACCAGGATCTCCAAAGCGAGCTGGAGGCCCAGTGCCAGCGCCAGGAGCTGGTCACGCAGCAGATCCAGTCCCTGAAACGCAGCTATGGGGAGGCCAAGGACGCAATCCGGCACCATGAGGCCGAGATCCGGAGCCTCCAGGCGCGGCTCAGCAATGCCGCCGCCGAGCTCACCATCAAGGAGCAGGCACTGGCCAAGCTCAAGGGGGACTTGAAGCTGGAGAGGGACAAGGTCCGTGAGCAGCTGGAGGAGCGGCAGCACCGTGAGGCCGCACTCAGCGGGCAACTGCAGGCCAGTGAGCAGAAGCTTAAGAGCGCTGAGGCCCTGCTGTTGGAGAAGACACAGGAGCTGCGGGACTTGGAGATGCAGCAGGCACTGCAGAGGGACCGGCAGAAGGAAGTGCAGCGGCTGCAGGACCGCATTGCTGACCTCAGCCGGCAACTAGGTGCTAGCGAGCGGGCCCAGAGGCTGATGGAGGAGAAGCTGCAGGCCAACTACGAGCTGCTGCTGGAGAGCTGTGAGAAGGAAAAGCAGGTGCTTCTGCGGAACCTCAAGGAGATGGAGGACAAGGCCAGCGCCTACGAGGACCAGCTCCAGGACCGAGAGCAGCAGATGGAGGTCCTCCAAAAGGAGAAGCTGAGCGCCAAGTTCGAGGGCAGTGAGGTAGTCCACCGGCTGGAGGAACAGCTGCAGATGAAGGAGGCCAGCATCCAGAAGCTGGCTGAGCATGTCCAGAGCCTCAGAGACGAGCGGGACCTGATCAGGCAGCGGTTCCAGGAGCTGATGGATCGTGTCACCCTGTCTGATGGGGACATGGCTGAGCTTCAGGAGAAGCTGAGTGTGAGGGAGGCCGACTACCAGAGCCTGGAGCACTCCTACAGGAGGGTGGCTGGCCAGCTCCAGAGTATGCACATGCTGCTGAAGGAGAAGGAGGAAGAGCTGAAGCACATCAAGGAGATGCATGAGAAAGTTCTGGAAAAGAAAGAGCAGGACCTCAATGAGGCTTTGGTTAAAATGGTTGCTTTGGGGAGCAGCTTAGAGGAAACAGAAACAAAGCTCCAGGCAAAGGAAGAGATTTTAAGGAGATTGGGAAAGGAATTCTCAGAGGATGCGGAGGAGCCACAGAGCTGCCTAGAAGAGGCAGGGGATGGCACAGTGCTGTCGGGCCCACGGCTCCAAGCTGCTGGCTCACCCCCAGCCTCCCAACATTCCAGGCTTGAGGATGAGGATCCTGGGGCTGTCCTGGTGGAGGAGCGTGGCGATAGCAGCCCCAAGAGAGAAGAGAGCATGGCGTCTCTGAAGTCAGAGGTGCCAGACAGGGAGGGGCCCCCTCAGAGCACAGCAAAACCTGACCAGGGAGGATCTGGTGTTAAAAGGCAAAGAATCCGGTTCTCCACGATTCAGTGCCAAAAATACACACACCCTGATGGGTCTGAGAAGACCTGGACCAGCAGCACATCCTCCGACACCAGCCAGGACCGGTCACCCTCAGAGGAGAGCATGTCATCAGAGGCCACCCCCAGCTCTCTCCCTGCAACCAGTGACTCCGATACTTATCTCTCCATAATACACTCCCTAGAGACCAAGCTCTACATAACGGAGGAGAAGCTCAAAGATGTGACGGTGAAGTTGGAGAGCCAGCAGGGCCAAAGCCAGGAGGCCCTACTTGCTTTGCACCAGCAGTGGGCCAGCACGGAGGCACGGCTCCGTGAGCAGCTCCGGGCCAGCCTGCTCCAGGTCGGGGCACTGGCCTCCCAGCTAGAGCAGGAAAGACAGGCAAGGGCGAAGATAGTTGAAAATCACGTTGGGGAGCTTGGCGACTTCCAGATGAAAAACAGTCAGGCTCTGGCTTGCTTAGAGAACTGCCGAGAACAACTACGATCCCTGCCAGCAGCCAGCCAGGAGGAAGCACAAGACACAGGAGCAGGCCCCCTGGCCAGCACAGAGGGCACACTCATCAGCACCCACCCGGCCATGCGCCACTGGTCCACTCCTTCAGACAGTGCAGCCCAGGCTCAGCCTGAGGACTCGAGTTTCTTGGAGATCAGGAAAGCACTTTCACAGCCACCACACCGGCCTGAGCTGACCGAGCAGGAGCAGCTGAAACTCCTTTCTGATCAAATAGCTCTGGAGGCCTCGCTGATAAACCAAATAGCAGAGTCTTTAAAAAACACAACATCAGATATCTCGCGAGTTCTCCATGAGATCTCCCAGTCAGGAAACTTGCCCCTGGAACCTGAAAGTGTGGCTCTCTGCCCTGGGGCCACAGCAGACACCTGGGCGAAGAAGTTGCTAGTGGATGGTGAATTCTGGAGCCAGGTAGAGTCCCTGAGTAAGCGCCTGGGAACGCAGAGAGGAGAGGCAGCTGATGCATCCAGAGGAGAGCCACAGAGTGTCCCAGCAGCCCTGGTCCCTGCCCTGGCGGATGCCACGTGGGTGAGGGCAGAGCTCAACTTTGCCCTGCAGTCAGTAAGGGAATCATTCCAACGGAGGTTGCAGAGCATCCAGGAGACCCTCCAGGGGACCCAGGTGGCCCTGCAGCAGCACAAGCGCGTGTTAGGGGACATCTTGGGAGCCTACCGAACCCCCGACTTTGAGAGAGTGATGCAGCAGGTCTCAGAAGCCCTCAAGCTTCCCTCAGGCATCGAAGACAATGTACAGGCATCCTGGGACCTGAGCCCATTAGGAGAAGTACTAAGTCATCAAAAAGCAGCCGGCTCCCAGGAGCCCTTTTTCGTGGCCCACCAGAGCTCTGGGGCCCTTGTTGCTATTCAGGAAGAACTCGCCCTGCAACTTAAAGATAAGGCCAGCCTCTTAGGGGAGATATCTGCCGCTTTAACCTCACTTCCCCCTGTGGAATCAGTAAGAGATTGTCAGAAGCTTCTCCAGGCATCCCAGAATCTCTCCTGGAACACTTATCTGGGAGGCCTCGGTCAGTATTCTTCATTATTAGTTCAGGATGCAATTATTCAGGCTCAGGTGTGTTATGCAGCCTGCAGAATCCGGCTGGAGTATGAAAAGGAGCTGCAGTGCTACAAAGAGTCCTGGCAGAGCAGGGGAGCCTCCTGCCAGGAACACGAGCAAGCCGTTGGGGCTCTGAGGGAGGAGTACGAGGAACTTCTCCGGAAGCAAAAGAGCGAGTACCTGGAAGTGATTGCCATCGTTGAGAGGGAAAATGCGGATCTCAAGGCCAGGGTCACCCAGCTGGACCGTCAGCAGAGGTGTCTGGAGGAAGTGGAAAGCAAGCACAGTGAGAACATGTTTGCCCTGCAAGGAAGGTACGAGGAGGAGATGAGGTGCGTGGTGGAACAGTTGAACAGAGCAGGGGACACACTACAGGCAGAGCACAGCAGAGTCCTGAGCCAGCTAGACGCCTCTGTCCGAGACCGACAGGACATGGAGAGGCAGCACGTGGAGCAGATGCAGAGCCTGGAAGACAGGTTCCAGCTGAAGATCAGAGAGCTGCAGAGCATCCACGAGGAGGAGCTGAGGACCCTGCAGGAACACTACTCACGGAGCCTGCAGTGCCTACAGGAGGCCCTGCACCACTACCAAAGGCGGCACCCGGAGGCCCTGCCAGCCCCCAGCTCCCCACCCAGCTGGCCCACAAGCCAGCCCAGGGACACTCTGCAGGCCGCCAGCGGAGAGGCTGAGTCCATGACAGGGCTGAGAGAGCGCATCCAGGAGCTGGAGGCCCAGATGGACACCATGCGGGAGGAGCTGGGACAGAAGGACCTGGAGGGCAGCGCGGCCACACTGCGGGAGAAGTACCAGAAAGACTTCGAGAACCTTAAGGTTCTGAAGTGTCCCTTAACTTGCAAGGCAGGGGAGGGGCAGGCCTTATTCTGCTTGTCAGGGGGTGGTGTCCCGTAAACAAGGCTCTCAGGGTGGAGCTGAGGACAAGCAGGACAAGTTGATATTCTCTCTCCCCTGAGTCCTCACTGGCATGATGTGGTCTCAGGCCAGGGCCTGGGCAAGGGTCTAGCCTCCTGTTCAGCATCCACCCTACCCCCACCCCCAAGGAGGGTTGGCAGAAGACGACTGGGAGCACCGTAAGAGAAGGAGTATGGTCCCCCCATCACCCCTTGGCCTGGTAACTCCGCATGATCCCAGCAGGTGGAAGCCTTTCTTGTCCCCATCCCAGCCTTGCCCTCTCTTCCACCCCCACAGAACCCACTCTAGGCCAGTACAGATGTAAACCTGTGGAGAAGAACCCACGAGAGATGGGCCAGAGCCTCTCTTAGAGGGCTGTCTTCTACTGACTGCCCCAGGAGAGCAGAGTTAGAGTTCCCAGAAGGATATTTGCAAGGCAGTGTCAAGGGTCACTCTCCTGTCCCCAACTGTCTGTGGGGAACTGGCATTTAATGGGCACTCTGTGGAAGAAGGGCTTTTCTACTGAGCACGCTTCTCGGTCACTGGGGTTCCTTCTCTGGAGGCTGCAACCTGTCCTCCACATCCTCACTCCATCTCACACTCTGCCTCATGAGGCAGGATACCCAGGCCCTGTCAGGTGTAGGTGACATTCCCAGGCTCCTCGGGGCCTTGGGCTGTGTGGGCCGGTCCAGGTTCTCACCTATCCCATTTGTAGGTAGAGATGCCTGCCTGCCTGCATGCGGGGAGCATGACTGCCCAGAACTTCCCCTAAGCTTCTCAGCATTACCCTCCCAAGCCTTGCACCATCCCTTGGGTGGAGCTGCATGCAATAAATGGCCAGACTCCTCAAAAGCCCTCCGTCCCCAGTCATACCCGGCTATGAGATGGCAGCGTGGGCTCCCAGGCTGCAGGCAGCTGCTTTACTGCTCCTGCCAAACCCAGTGCTAACGCTGCTATTTCCCAGCTGCTTGTTCCTAGAACTCTGAAAGTAGAAGACAAATGTGGCAACAGTGTATTCTTTACCTCTGTGTGATGACACAGCTCACTGACCAAAGACAAGCACATGTGGTCATCAGCAAGCTCTTGGATGGCCAAGAGGCCATTTTCTCCGTTCTTTTTACAAGAACCTTTTGAAAACTTCTGAATCGTGAGAAAGCTTTAAGAGTTGTTTTCCAAAAATGTGCAGACCGTGCCTCCAGGGTGGTCAGCACAAGTGAGCACAGCATTCGAGTGGGCCAGCTACACCTTTACCAGTAATTTGCATAAACATTGGTCTTAGTGCTCTGCTGCAGAGCACTCAGCTCCTTCCTGCGACGCCCTCAGGTCCGTGTCGCTGGGTCCCTGGGCATGTACATACCTTGTGTTCACTGGGAGCCAGGTACTCCCATCCCAGCAGTGAACGGTTTCCTCTCTGTTCCGACAGAGCCCCTGCGCAGTGCGGCATTGTCAGCCCCCGTGTCAGTCATCTGGGCGGTGACAGCATATCATTAGTTAGCAACAGATCGTGTTTGAGGGCTTCTGGTAGCATGTCTCTAGGGGCTGAGATGCTACTCATTCCGTGCATTCTGTCGTGCGCCTGTGAACATCCAGCCCATCCATGGAGTTCTCACTGCCCCCCTGGAGGGGCAGGAATTACAACAAAATAGCACTCTCGAGGGCCTCCGACTAATAGCTGTTCTTTTGTGCAGAGTTTTGCCCAGATCAGGGAGACCAGGGTCTTGGCCTGACAGCCTCCCTTCTGGCCACTGCAGGCTGACACCTTCCCTCACAGCTCTGCACAGTAGCCATTGAGGAACTGGGATTGATCCCAGGGATTACTGGCTTAAAAATTCAAATTTGTTTATTTTTCAACACATACACTGTCCAAGGAAGCAACGGGTCTTTATAGCTAATTCAGTGTTTCTGTAGGAAGAATTTTCACCCTTTAAGTATTCTAAAGCAGTCCAATCAAGCAAAACCCTAAAAGATTTACTAGCTATCTGCTCCTTGTGAATCAAAGCACACAGGAGGGAAGATGAGGGGCTTGGAAGCCACAGCCCCTGGGCTCTTCCAGCTATGCCATGATGTGAGGGCAGTGAGACGAGGACACTGGCCTTCAGATAGGAGCCACGTGGGAGAAGGAATTCCCAGTTGATGGTGGACAACGGTTAAGACCCATTTGACCAGTGCAGCCAGTCTGTTGCAGGGAAGTCTAAACTGTTGGAAGATACTGAGTGGAGTATCTCAGAAAGGCCTCTCCATTACTGTGGGGGCCCAGACAGAGACACCCAAGTGTAGTGATTTGATTTCTTATCCTTTCTTGAATCCAGGTGCAAGAAGATCCATCAAATAGTATAGGTTGAGAGGGAGGAACCCTCCTATATTCTGCATTTGGAACATAACATGGCCATATTCTGGTTTTTTAAAAAATCACTGAAAGGCCTAATCCTTACTCTGAAAGAGATCTTGCAGGGGATTTATTTAAAAGATGTACCTCCATGCACAGAATGGCTGCACTGAGCACAGCCTCATGGCTATGTGGCACATTCACCTGCCCCTTTGGTAAGAGCACTGTCATAAGCCAGGTTTGGGCATCTCTGAGTGGATGTGTGGGATGGTTGGACCCATCCTAGGGTGTACCTGTGTCCTTCCCCCAAACCTATGTCCAGGTAATAAACCAGCCTCATTCTAACCAGGCACGGACAAGTTCAGAGAGCAGTGCTGTTGTGTGTCTCATTTCACCTACAATTAGTGCCCCTCTTTGTACTCCTTGGGAAGGGAAGGAAGAAGATGCAGGCTGAAAGAGAAGAGATCATGTAGTCTAGTCTGATTCCCCTCATTGAACACCAGGTGAGGGTGGACAGCTGCTTAGTGGCCGGGCCAGACCCCCTGGCTCTGCGTACCTCCCACCCAACCCTCACCAGGATACCTGTCATTGGGGGGATGGTCTTGGCTCCCTTCAGCTGACAAAGACTCATTGCTGTTTGTGACTATGAAATGCCCTATCTGGTGCTGAAAGCTTCCTGCTGTAGAACTCCAAGCAGACACAGCCAACCTCCATACATTTGCTCTCTTCTCCCTCCCTCTGGTCAATCTTGCCCAGCAGTGATTCTGTAAAGGTTCAGGATCAGCTGTTTTAAATTCCACTGCAGCCTCTTCCCACTCACAGCACTGACTTTCCACAGAGAAGGAGGCTTCAGAATAATCTCCCAAATAAGAGAATTTATGTAAACTCTCTTTCCTAAATGCACTGATAGCGTAAAATGCCCAGTTGTATCAGTGAGCATCTGCAGACAGCCGTCCAATGGCTCTGCTGGCTCCATGCTCAGTGTCAGGGAGCATGTTGTCTGGACCAGGGAGCCTAGAGAGACCAGGCTGCTGGCTTCGTGATAAACACAACACCCAGCACAGTGGTCAAGGAAAACCTCCACGGAGTCCTTTTTACGTCTTACAGGCCACGTGCGAGCGAGGGTTTGCAGCCATGGAAGAAACGCACCAGAAGAAGATTGAGGACCTGCAGAGGCAGCACCAGCGGGAGCTGGAGAAGCTGCGGGAGGAGAAGGATCGCCTCCTGGCCGAGGAGACAGCAGCCACTATCTCAGGTGGGAGCTGAGCCTGGGAGACACTTGCACCCCTAGGACAGGGCATGCGGCAGGCTTCCTGAGCTGACTGCACAGCTGGGCAGTGAGCGGCCTTCACACTGTCTTCTAGCTGAGGTTTCAGCTTCGTTTTCCAAAACAAGCCTTTGATGGTTTCCTCCCAGGAAGAGGCTGGTTTGGGGAGCCCAGTGAGTGCTTGCAAGCCCCAGCCCAGCACCCCGAGCTTCACCCAAGGGGCGGTCCCCGGCCTCTCCAGTCCCCTCACTGACTTTGTGCTCCAACAGCATAAGACCGCCTCTGCCTACAGTGGCCAAGAACATCAGAGCACAGAGTTGCTGCAGCTTTTGCCTGGTGACAGACTTCGGCACAGAGCCTTCTGATATTTAAAAAAACCAAAAAACAACACCTGCGTCCCTTTTCTGGTGGGAGTTCCCTGGGAATTCCTTGGTTTGGGTGAGGCCAGCCTGACCACTCATGGACGCTGCATGAACAGCAGGCAGACACAGTGCTGTCCTGTCCACCTTGCCCCCGAGCCTCTCATGCTGATGGCTGTGTCCCTGCCTGCAGCCATTGAAGCCATGAAGAATGCCCACCGGGAGGAGATGGAGCGCGAGTTGGAGAAGAGCCAGCGGTCCCAGATCAGTAGCATCAACTCGGACATTGAGGCCCTACGACGACAGTACCTGTGAGTCCCTTCCTGCCCCCAGGAGGTGGCCCTCGTAGGTGGAGCTAGAGGGATTTCTGCTCTTCAGGTGGGGAGAGGCACCCTGCTGAGTCTTTCTGAGAGCCACAAGGACCTGGGTCTCAAGGGTGGGCATGGGCAGAGGCCCAACGGCTCCAGGGAAGTTCCAAGCCACCCTTCCTGAGGGGCTGAGCACCTGGGTTCCACTAACGGAAGAAGCAGCTCTGTGCCTCGGATCCAGGATGACAGAAGAGTGTCACAGGGCTTTGATTTTCGAGTGTGGAGAGAGCCTGGTCCTGGGTTATCAGACACAGAGCACCTCAAAAGTTAGTGTCGAAAACAAATCACAAGTGTGACTTCTCTCAGAAACAGGACATTTGTTTTGGCATGAATGAGTTCTGTCCTGACATCACAGGAGAGCTTTGTGTGGGGGGCCATTAAGCTCCTTGAAAAAGGAGCAGGGAGGAACACAGGAAAGATTCTGTAGGTCTGCAGCACTTTCTAGGCTGTCCTCTTTTGAGCTGGGTAAGAATCTGTTGAGACCACAGAAAGCATGGGACCTGCTCTCTGCTTAGCTCTTTGTGTCATGTCTCATCACTCCTCACTTGTCGTGACAGGGACTCAGAGCCTTTTAGACCTTTTTTTTTTTTTTTAATTTATTTATTTATTTATTTATGATAGTCACACACACAGAGAGAGAGAGAGAGGCAGAGACATAGGCAGAGGGAGAAGCAGGCTCCATGCACCGGGAGCCCGACGTGGGATTCGATCCCGGGTCTCCAGGATCGCGCCCTGGGCCAAAGGCAGGCGCCAAACCGCTGCACCACCCAGGGATCCCGACTCAGAGCCTTTTAGAGGCCTGGCCCAGGGGTGAGGGCAGAGCTAAGCCATGCCCTGTCCCTAGGGAGGAGCTGCAGTCGGTACAGCGGGAGCTGGAGGTCCTGTCGGAGCAGTACTCCCAGAAGTGCCTGGAGAATGCCCACCTGGCCCAGGCACTAGAGGCTGAGCGCCAGGCCCTGCGGCAGTGCCAGCGTGAGAACCAGGAGCTCAACGCCCACAATCAGGTGAGCCTGCCACTGCCTCAGCCCACACTGGAATTGGGAGCCAGGCCTCACCTGAGGTGACCCTGAGTTCCTGAGCCACAGTGGCTGCCCCATCTGCAGGCAGCTCCCTGATGTCTGCCATTCCCCAGCATGTTGACAGAAATTCTGCAGATGGTAGAGCTGGGGCGATTTTCTGCATGAACCACCTCTTTAAATTTGGGTTCACATGGGCTCTAGCCCTTTTGGGACCTCTGAGATGTCCCAGTTTCTCCTGAGCGTCTGTGGATTTCTGCTTCATTATTGGTGGGCACGGCCTGTGAGGGAGGGTCATTGTACCTGATCCAGGTCTCCTGTCCTCAAGGCTAGGACCATGTGTAAAGATCCCTCAGTCAAGGCCATACATGGTTCACATTTTTGGAGGTCAGATTATTGTCTTAGAATTTGCTTGTTCTTCAGAAAATTGGGGTGCATTTAAAACTCTGCTAATGGAAAGACTTGAGGTAGGTTCAGTTTGATAAAAGCTTCTACAAGATACTGAACCGGACCACTGTGTGCAGAGGCTCATCGTCCTTACTGTGTAGACAGATCAAGGTCCCTATGGGCCAAGACTCACCCCATATGAGGGTGCTCTGGCTGGACTGATTCCCCCTAGTCACTGCAGTGGCCTAACATAACCACTTATCAGTTGGAAAAAAAGTACAGAGGTTGACCGGGGAGAGTGAGAGGGCCTAACCCTACAGAAACTCAAATTGGACAAGCCGTAAGCCGTTGGACAAGCGTTGTGACAAAGTATTGAGTATTATGGAATCCTGTGTACACAATTCTGCACACACTTAGAGCCACATAAATGGCCTTTCCAGGGATGTAAGTCACATGCAGTGACAATCTCACATGTTAAATCTGAAATGCCACAGTGTGCATAAGGCTTTGTCTGTGGCCCCGTCTGCTCACACATCTCAGCCTCTTGTGAGGAGACAACCTCTCCCGGTTGTGCTGTGTGAGTGCTGCCCCAGGCAGCTCTGTGAAGCCTCCCTCCTTGCTGTTGCTGTCCCACAGGAACTGAACAACCGCCTGGCTGCGGAGATCGCACGGTTACGGACACTGCTGACCGGGGATGCGGGTGGGGAGGCCACTGGCTCCCCTCTCACACAGGGGAAGGATGCCTATGAGTTAGAGGTACTGCTTGGAGCCCCTTCACCCTGCTTTGCAGCACACAAGCCCCAAGCAGGAACCAAGAGGTGGCCCTCAGCTTATGGGCAGGGATGAGAGCTGGAGACCGCAAGAAGAACATGGAAGGATCCAGATCACCCCAGGCAGCAAATGAGAATAGCTGCCAGGCAGTGTGGGATCCAGAGCAGGAGTGGGGACCCCTGGTGAGGAGGCCACAGGGACCTTCCACCCCATTGCTTGCAGTTTCTGCCACACCACAAACTCTGAGCACCTGGAGTGAAACAGTGACTAGCTCTGTGAACCCCACAGTTGCTCACCATTCTGTAACACCGTATTACTTGGGGTCAGGGAAGTTTATTTTAAGTCAGAATGATTGATTCTTATATCTTTTTATAAAAGTACTTAGATTACTCCCCAGTCAGTTAACATTTCATCATGAACCTGTGCATGCTCAGTGATGTGGGAGAGGCTGAGTGAGGTCAACAGTTTCAGTAGGATGCTGTCACGGGCTCCGTCCCCAGTGCCCACCGTGACCCTTTGGGCTCAGGAACAGGGTTGTTGGGTCCAGGAGGAATTGCAGTGACTTCTGTTTCAGTAGATATTGTGCCAGCTGTTAGCAATGGCTAAGTGTATTTGCTGGCATTTTGGGGGTGCATGTCGATGAGGAAGCAGGGGAGGAGGGGCTCCCTGCTCAGTCATTTTTGCTTTCAAGAATCTGCAAGTTCCTTTGTTGCTCAGTGTCAGTCCCTAATTTCTCTGTTATTCTAGGTCTTACTGCGGGTCAAAGAGTCAGAAATCCAGTACCTGAAGCAGGAGATCAGCTCTCTCAAGGATGAGCTACAGACCGCGTTGCGGGTAATGGTGCCTCCCTGCAGGAGACAGGCCTGAGGATGGGCCTGGGGTGGAGCAGGGACACATGTCTCCAAGAGCTCACAGAGGCCCTCGTGCACTCGAATTGTAGGCTTTTCTAGAGTACATTTCATCCTTAAGGGGAATGTGCTTTCAAAATTGAGTTCTCTTAAAACACCAGCCTATAAGCAGGTGTAGTAAAAATGAGGTGTCACTGTGTCCCTGTCCTCCATGCTTCCCGTGTGCTTTGGCGGGGACAGTGAGACCAGAGACAAATGTCATCCTGGAAAATGAGAGCTTGGTGAAGCCCACCCATCTCCACCAGGGCCCTTTTGGAATCAGAGAGGAGATGACAAAAATTGTGGTAGCCATTCAGTCACTTAGGAAATCCTAGACAGAGAGGGAGTTTCCAGGAGCTGTGCCTGTGTCTGCCAGAGCCCCTGGGGATGCTCCTTCCATGCTCATACAGACTCTCAGCTCTGCCTGTTTCACCTCGCATTGAGTGTCCACCTCTGAAAGATGGGTCCACCTGCCTCCCCAACTGCTGGAGACACTCCTATCATTGCACCAGAAGCCTTGCAGTCCTGAGGAGATGGAGATGGACTGCCTAGCCTGGCCCTAACCACCACTTGATTCTGCCCTTCTTATCTCCAAGGACAAGAAGTACGCTAGTGACAAGTACAAAGACATCTACACGGAGCTCAGCATCGTGAGGGCAAAGGCCGACTGTGACATCAGCAGGTTGAAAGAGCAACTGAAAGCAGCAACGGAAGCACTGGGTGAAAAATCCCCAGAAAACACCCCTGTGTCAGGATACGGTGAGTTCCCCAGGCTTTGGGCTAGAACCCCATCACTTGTGGTCACTCCGGTGAAGGCATAGGAGCCCATTCTGTATTTAGACCTGTGTTTCATCATCAGGAACCACTGCAGGGCACTGGGCCCAAACCTAGTAGGCACCCTGCTACCATGGAGGAGCTATCGTCCTCTCGGCACGCTGCTGGGCGCACTTACTGATCACCTTGAGGGGAAGTCATGCCGTTGGCATGTATTTTCATAAGAATCACAGGTTGCATTTTTGCATTTTTCTATCTTCCTAAAGAACCCAATGGTTCAGTGATAGTAGCTGTTAGTAGCTAGTTGCTTGATCATGGGGCTTGACCATAAAAACCTCCAAGAGACCATGGGGGTCGGGAAGAGGCTACTCAAAACATGTTTTAACTCACTGGTATCCAGAAAATGACACTGGGTTTCCTCAGCCAGCCAAGAGTTAACAATCGTGGCAACGCTGGCAGACAGGTTGAAGCAAGATCACTTGCGTTGCTGCGGGAGGACGAGTTGGTGGTCTTTCTGGAATCAGTCGGATGATACCTGAGCACCACTCAAAATCAAGCTATAGGCTAACTCTGGAAGGGTAACAAAATGACAACAGCGGCTACTTCTGAGGAGGAGCTTGGGGTGGCAGAGGCCATGGACGGAGGAAGGTTTAGAATTTGGGGGAGAATGCATAGATCCTATGACCTGCCAGTTGAACTTCTGAAGGACGAGTGCATGCAAATGCGCGAACAGGAGCTTGTTGCATTTGCAGCAGATGGAGGCCCGTGGCTTCACTACACAGTGAAATACCGTGCCTTTCTTAAAAGAGACCAGGTAGAGGTTTTTGTTTTGATCTGGGAAGAGATCCATAAGTACACTAAGTTTAACCCCCTGCCCGGACACACGGTGTGGGGTGACCCAATGTACATTTCTTTTAGCCATCTTTTAGAAGTGTGAAGGACTGTACCCCAAACTGCGGATGGCAGGCGTGTGGGGGTGGATTGTGATTCTTGCTCTTTTGCTGTATCACAGCCCTGGGTTGCTAGGAAGAAAGTGGGAATAAAGAAATAATGGGACAGTGGGTCTGTCCACGGGCCCGGAGGGAGCATCCTAGGACCACCTCCACCACCCCCCACAGAGCTCAGCTGCAGTCAGCAGCAGGCAAGGGGAGGCTAGCCCAGGGCCACACAGACACCCTCAGGCCGTTCCAGTGCTTTCAGTTGTTTCAGGAAGAAGCTTAGTGTGTGTTTTTATGATCATTGGCTTGATTTTCTCTTAAAGATGTTTAAGGAAATGCCACAGGCGTGTGGCAGTAACAGGAAGCTTGGGAGATTTTTGCACATTCAGTCTTGTTCCACAGAGTTTTTTAAAACAAATGTAATGGGTCCGTTTGTTCCTTTAGATATAATGAAATCTAAAAGCAACCCTGACTTCTTAAAGAAAGATAGATCCTGTGTCAGCCGGCAACTCAGAAACATCAGGTCCAAGGTGAGTCTGGGGTACAGCCCCAGGGTGTGTGGGCCTATGGGACGTTAGAGAGGAGCCAGAGTCAGAGCCCACCTCGGACCGAAGCAGGGGGTCCCCAGGGTCCCACAACTTCTCCGGCTCCACATGCCTCCCTGCTGGGCCAGTTCTGGTGGCTTCGAGTGCCGGGTCTCCTTCCTGCTGAAGTAGAACCAACTTCTGACAGTGACAGTACAAGAAACAGAACTTGGAGTGAATTTGACACTGGACCTCCAAGGCCAGATTTCCCCTCAGACACCCCTGGGCCAGCCCTACTCTGTCTTCACACATCCCTAATTTAACACTGATGCTGCCTGCCTTCAAGAGAGGAAGCTGCCTATACCTCTTCCCCCGACCACACCGTAGCACATGCCCAGTGTGTGTCCCCCACCCTGCTGTGTGCCTCTCCACAGGAAGGACGGGCGGAGGGTGGGAGTAATAAGCTTGTTGCATTTAGGATTTATTGTGTGTGTGTCTTATTTTTTGCTCTTTCCTCTGACAGTCCGTAATTGAGCAGGTCTCATGGGATAACTGAAACGAGCCCGCTTCCAGGTCCCCTGTCATGTAGGTAAACCACCTCTCACCACCCACCCACCTGCCACCCTCCAGGGGGTGGCTACCTGCATGCACTGCTCACACCTCCATAGCAAGCTCCTTGTTTTTTATTGTTACTTTATCTGCTCCAGCAAGCACATACACAATCCTGGTCAAGTTTCTTTAACCTGTTCTGGGAAATTAACTGGCCCTGTAACTTCTTACCAAAGTTGACCTTTTGCTAGGGGAGCTCCCCTCCAGTTTGGCAGGCAAGCCATAGAGGCAGCATCTCGGGTGGGTGTGGGCCTGTGAGTGGCCCCCAGCACTGGTCAGTGTGCATGTCAACTAATCTGTGCATTCCAGGTTCTCTGGGAAACCCATCTTGCCCTCTGTCAAGAGGGGCCCTGACAGAGACCCAGCAGCCCCTGACAAGCAGAGTATCCCATCACCAAGAACCCCTCCCCACCAAGTTAGTTAATAGGCCAAGGCAGGGCGGAACCCGGGTTTCAGGGAGCCGGTACCTTGTGGGCAGGGCCAGGAAAATGGCTCAGCAGAGCAAGAGGACAAGGGAGGAGTTGGGACTGAAGATTTACCAGCACTTTTTTTGGTTTTGGTGTTCTTTTAAACAAAAGAAAAGCTTCTGTGTGTGCCATTGAAGGCAGTAGTATAAAGAAAGAAGGTAAGGACACAGAAGTGCTGGCTGAGAAACATCAGCCTGTTTGAAAACAAACAGAAGGACAGTGGGCCTGGCCATTCCCGGTCTCCACACCAGGCTGTGCATCCCAGTTACATGGCAGCTCACTTCAAAGTGTGCTTCCAGCTGAGCTGACTTGATCTCATTAATTCTCTGATGAGAAGGTTAAGAACAGCAGGAAGAACACCAGCTCTGGGCCATGGTCCTGGCAGAGGGGACACTGATATGGCGCAGGTCCGCCCAACACTGGCTCCTTTTGCTTGTGTGCCTACAGCTCGCTCTCCAGCTGGATCCACCATCCAGAATCCTGTGGCTAAGGGGCTTTAGCCCAATGGCTTGGGTGAAATGGGTTTGCTTTAGGAAGACATTTAAGAAAATCCCTAGTATTTTAAACCGATCAGTTTGGTTTTATTTATTCTACTATACAGTCCCAAATCACTTGTAACCAAATATGGTTTATGCTTCACTGAAAACTTAGTGTGGGGTCTTTCTGTAACCATGAAAAACATTCTGTTTAGCAAAAATAGAACTTGTTCTTTGGTTTAGGGTTTTCTTATTAAAGAATCTACTTCGTATTTGAGGTTGAACTGTATCTGCTGTAAATTCACTGTTAATGATTTAGGCCTTTTGCCCATGCCAGTAAATGTAACTGTAAATGACAGTCAGTGAAAAACTTCTGGAAAGCCTTGTTACAGTGTGTCCACCCTGTCAAGATAGATTATGTGTCCCAGGTGGCATGTCAAAGTCCCTGCAGGGGAATAAAAGTACATAGGACTCTGGACAAAAGACCAGAAAATCTGCAAGAAGACCTTTATCAAGAAGGGTTTTTGTAGTGGGTGCACTGGGAAGACCTTTTACACCAGCTGGGAAGGAACTACAGCAAAGGTAAAAAGTGAGAAAACTGACTGGACCTCCAGGGCAGCCTCAGCCTCTCCGAGGTGCCAGGACCCAGGCAGGAGTGGTAAGGAGCCCAGGAATGGGGCTTTCCCAGATGTCTTTGAGTCCATGGTTGGCTTGGACAAGTCTCTATTGTCCTGATATGCAGGCACAGTCCCTCTGGTGTAAGTAGAAAGACAGGGACCCTGCAGATGTCCTCAGGGACACGTGTTGTGATGCCAAGGGCTCGGGCCTGTTTGCGATGTCAGTAGGCACTCACACTGGGATGTGTGCTGTCCTTTGCCTGACTGTATTTGGAGATTCCCCATTCCACACACCCCCCAACCCCCACCATGGGAAGACCAGGGGACGAAGTTGCCCAGAAACCAAACCTGTTGTCAGTGCTCTGTGATATGGGATCTGATACGTACTGACTTATGTCCTTTATCGGTGTTCTGTTTCTGTATCCTGCCTCACTGAAAAGGATAGAAAGTCTCAGCACCCATAAAATCAAGGCAAGCTCAGTGCTTAAGAGCATCATGGCTTTTCTGGTATTAGAACGGAGCAAATCTTTCCCATGAGATCCTCATGGAGGCCCCTTTCTGGTAGTCTGAGTATGGGCTCACAGAGATACTTGGTGGAGAGATCGGCTGTGTGGGAGGAATGAGCCCCAGGGGAGCTACTCTGCACCCCAAGGACCCTTCTCTGGGCACGCAGAGTCAGTGTAGGGGTTGTGCACATTCTTCCCTTCCAGTTCTAGTGTACAGCTATGTGTGGCACACAGCCTTGGGCTCCCCCTCGTCGCCCTGCTCCCCTGCTACAGTCCTGAGCACAGCAGGGACTCTGACCTTTCATGGAAGGAGCACACCCCCAGGCAGGACATTTGCTAGCCCTTGAAAGTCCCCAGCTAGAACAAAGCGGTATGACATGTGACAGGCCTGCCTGTGGGCCTGGCACTTAGCTGTGGGGCCTCCCACAACTGGTCATGCATACCTAGCACCTGTCCAAGACTGACCCTGTGCACATGGCAGCCCCTTGGCCTGAAGCACTTGGGAGAAGACCTGAGAGCATCTGAGGCGATTATGTATGTTAAGGGAATTTCTGGTTCAGAATGGAACATGGATTTTCCCCCATCCTCCAACCAACTGGGTAGCAAGCTTCAATAGTGACCCCCTAACCAACAGCTTATATTGAGGTCCATCTGGACCAGTGGGTTTCAGAAAGGTTAGCCATAGAACCCTTTATTTAAAAAGGGGGAGGGCAGTTATCTTTATTCATCTACACACATACAGCTCCACAGTATAGAAGAGAAGCAGAGCTGTTCTACATAACCAGAGGGGAACACCAGGGCCGACCCCCCTGGCCTCAAACCTTGCAGGTGGCCCAGTCACACAGTCCTCACTTGCGAATATGTGCTCCAAAGCATCTGGCTGAGCCACATCAGGACCTCCTGAGACTGTGTCACAGCTGGAAACAGCAGGCTGGGCTCTTTAGGCCAGCAGACTAGCATGGTGCTGGGCACCAGCATTTTATTTCATGGTGCTCAGGTTTGGGGCTAAAACTGGTGTAGCTGTCTGGAGCCTGTACCCAGGGCCAGCCTCAAGTCCTATATATCTTAGGGGATCCTGTACCTTTGTCAGCTCTAGCACATGCCAGCCAGCCCAGGGACCTGGCAATCTGAGGCTAGTGTCCAGCTGCTAAGAAGCCAGCCCTGTCCGAACTGATACTGGAGTATCCTCAGCCGTACTCTGAAGTGATACTCCTTTCCTCATTGAGAAAGTAGATCTTTGGGAAAAGCCTCCAGCAGTAAAGTGAGAAATAATTTGTCCCCCAGTTAGGAAAATATCACTCATCCTGGATCACACGGGTTTAAACTGCTGAGGTCACACATTAGAGTATTGGTTTCACAGTCTGAAAATCTTAGTAAATATGTTAACATGTTCCCAGGTCCCCAGTAACAGCAAATCCAGCAGGGCTGCTGCTCAGGGAGTGCCATGAGCAGGCCCAAGGGAAGCAGGCGCTGCCAGGGTGCACCAGGGAGGAGGGGTCCCTGGCCACACTGCCAGCAAAGCCCTGCGAACTCTGCAGCCCTCCTCATAATGCTCAGTATCCTGGTCACAGAGGAACTAGATGTGGACAGACACACACACACAGAGAAGGACATGGATGGGCGGATTTCTAGTTCTTGGCACAGCTTTTTCTCCTGGCTGAATTGATCTGGTCGCTGCTTGTCTGAAGAGCCTTAAGCTCAGAATTCAGCTTCTTACACACATGGTCTGTTTCTCTGGTTTTTGCTTTTTCATCCAGATAACACCATTTCACAGGGGACGTCTCTCTCCTTAGCATGCCCCACTAATCTCTCGAGGAGCCCTTCCTGCCCTGCCCTCCACCCCAGCACCCGCACCTCTGCCTGCCTGCAGCCACACGCACGCACAGCACCAGGCCTCGTAGTTAACAGTCTCCTTCTTTCTCTCCTGCTCTCATCTCCACCCAGAGTCTGAAAGAAGGCCTGACGGTGCAAGAACGCTTGAAGCTCTTTGAATCCAGGGACTTGAAGAAAGACTAGCCGTGTCCCGTTCAACTTGAACACACACACCCCTCCCAGCCTGCGGCAGCACTACCCCAGCGCTGCTTTTTGTCTGTACCTTTATTTTTTATTATTATTATTGTTGTTACTGTTGTCATCATTAACTGTAGGTATGGATGCATGAAAGACCGATTTAAGGGTTGTTCACACCGTTCCCTGCTGTGTTGATTCCAGCTTCCTATGTGTTTGTCAAAGCTTTTTTTCCATGGTATTCTCAAATCAGCCAAGCAGCGGGGCCGGGAGAGCTGTGTGCTCCTGGCCGGGATCTGCACAGCGCCCCTGCCCACTGCATCCACCGCACTCACCGTCAGTATTAAGGCCCAGCAGCCTGTCGATAAGCTAGCTCGTCCGCTGAGGGCACTGTGCAGAGTCGGGGCCTCCAGCGGCTCTCGCTTTGCTACGTGTGGGCGCCAGGGGGGCAGCACTGACAACTCACTGGCCTGCGGGAGGAGCTGGAGGAGCAGGTGGGGAGGCGTGGCTTATAACCTCCACTCACCACCTTTGGTTTGGGAGAAGAACAGTGTTTTGTACTTGTCCCACTAATTCAGCTTAGAGCCACAGCCCAGATAATCGTGGGGAACCTTTCACAACCTGGAAAATGTTGAAAGCAGCCATTCCTATTTTTGTTTGTTTTTTATTAAATCTTGCACAAAACCCCGGCCCCTCTCATTCCTTCCTACGCTCGTTCTTTTCTTGGTCACTAGTAGTCCTGGTCTTTTCATAAAGACTCACAGTGTTGAGCTGCAGCCCGGGGCTTCACACTGCTTGCCAGTCGTGATGAATTCCCTTGGGTAGTCCTTTGAGGGGAAGGACTGTTCATGTCTTGAACCTTCCTGAAAGAAGCCTCTACATTGCTTTTGAGAAGGTTGAGCGAAGACCCCTATGTTAAGTCAAGAAGAAAGTACAGAGGATGTCGGATGAAACTTGCTGTTATATGTTTTGAGCTCTGATTTGAGCTCTGAAAAGTTCTTTTGCAGCGGAGAGCCAGAAGTAAAACTATACTAACAATTTTGATTTTTCTTAGAGAGTGAGACCTTTTTAACTGCCAGGAAACACCACAGTAATCCTTGAGAATCTGCTACATGGGGCTTCTGTCATGGCTGGGTGAGAACTATTGATCGTGTAAAGACAAGGAGTGCAAACCAGCCCAGCCCAGCGGGCCGCCATTCAGTGGCCTTCAGAGCAGGCCGGAAGCTTTGCCTTGGAGGGTTTGGAGGAGCCCGCTCTGGTCTCGCTGCTTCTGTTGCCCCTTTTTTTTTTACTGCCGGGAGCATGCGTGCGCTCTGTGTCAATGCTCCCGTTAGGTTGGCAGTCCCTGGGTACGTGGGGACTTTGCAGGTAAAAATGTAGAAGTGCCCTTGCTTGGTCTCTAGATTTAGTTCAGAACAGGCTCATCCAAGGAAAGGCCTGGAAGGGTCTGGGGCGTGCCAGCTTCTCATGGGAATAAACTCTGAGTTCTCCACTGGCATTGAGCCTTTCCTTCATCAGCTTCCAGAATCTCAACCCACACCCATCACTCCTTTGCTGCTATTTTTGCACGTTTTCAAAAGCAAGAGAATATCAGGTCTGGTGTTTTAATTCTACTTCTCAGACACCGTTCCCCGCACCCCACTCCACCCCCCCGTAGGTTGGCAGCATTTTTAGAAAGGTCCACGATTTTGTGTGTGTGCCGCTCCGAACAGGAGCGTACAGAAGGGATGTTGGGCCCTGGGGACCCTTCCGTCTCTAGAACACTGTTTAATGGGTGTGTCGTCCAAGGCAGAGAGTGATGTGCTGTCCAGCAGGATCTGATGGGCCAAGGGCCTTGCGCCGCGCCTCTGCTCAAGCTGTCTCGGCACCGTGATTTCACGGCACCCCTCGGAAAACCTCCCTCATGTAGTGCAGTTTTCTGTGTGGCTGCCCCTGCTGCCTCTGGGCAGTCTGGCCCTCCTCCAGGCAGCCCCCTGCCTCTAGCCCTCCCAGCTTACCTGGCAGCATCCCCGCATGCATTCAGGTGCCACCTGCCTTCAGACTGTGCCGAGTCCGAAATCTGCAGTGCTTTGTAGAGGTCGAAGAGCACCTTACATACTTGTCTTCATCATTTACCCCTTGAGGTTAGACCTCCGGAATCCTTGAACTCGTGTGCTGAGTGTAGCATGTGGAAGTCGAAGGCAGAGACAGGGAAAGACCTATCACTGCCGCCTCTGAAGGCTCCTCCTCACCACAGAGACCACAACTCCCTGCCCTGGGGCTGCCTCAGTCAGGGGGTTACCAGGAAGCCGGCTAGAAACGGGGGCACTCCGGCTTCCACCTCCCAAAAATGCCCCGAGCCTGGCCTGGTCTTGCCCAGCATCGCACAGTGATAACTACTGTCAGGCCAAGAACCAGTATGAGCCGCCTGCTGCTGAGCCCCATCCTCCAGCTGGAGGGAGTGGGCAGGACAGAAGAAAGGGGCTGCACTGGCCACCTATGTGTTGCACCCCAGCCCCCACTGTGCAGTCTCCGTACGCGCCCTGCAAGCCCCCAAGCCCCCAGGGGAGGGATGTAGCCACCAAGTTCCGGAGGAGAGAAGACAGTTGTGGAGGTGGAGTTGGCCTCTGCTGGTAGAGACGGGTCCTTCAGGGGCTGCGGATGGGCTAACACAGGTGAAGGTCAGCTCACGGCGCTCCAACTTCCCCGGGGAAGGGTGTGGCGATAACACGGATCGAGTCTCTACTAACCCACAGTTGTAACCGCTTTCCTGTGAATGGTCACTAGTTCCTCTGTAACCCGCCAGCTCCTGCAAGCAAGCACGCCCACCGAGAGTGGGGAAACTAGCGACAGTTCTCGTGAGCGCGAGCTTGGGTCCCAGCATGTGCACAGCTGCGCACAAGCACAGACGCACACCGAGGAGCCGCTTTCTGCTGGTCGGGCTCCGTGTTTAGCACGTGGGTGTGAGAGCTAGCATTCCTGCTAAGTGTGGCTGGTGGCGGCTCCCCTGGTGGGTGGCCACGGTGTGGCAGATGGAGCGCTTTGCCGTTGGAAATGGAAGCTTGTGCCAGAAGGCATCGAAGTGGGTCTGAATTTAAGGGAGGAAGTTAGGGCCATGGTGGGGACGTGTGGGTTTGGCAAGAGCTGAGACCAAAGGCGCCTCCCTGTGAATCCAGCAAGTGGAAAGGCTGAGAGTGAGGGAAGGCCCTGGGCTCTGGCTAGTTACGTGCACTCTGTTGCTAGCGCCCTGACCTGACCGCTAGGCTTTGGGGCCTCACCAGGGCCAGGGGAGGAAAGAGACGGAACTGCGGTTTTTAAAAACCCTGGGAGTCGGCCAGTACGGGATTCTGACAGGTAAGGCCAGGAGACCAAATGGATGGTGTACAAAACATCATTAGAGATGTATTTAATATTCTTTATTTCACCGCGGAGGGAGACAGACGGAATGTGGCCCTCTTTGTTACTGCTGCCTGGCGGTCCCCTGGGCAAGTCCGTTTTTAAGGCCTCTGGGGCAGAAGGTAGCAGGTGGCCACCCCGCCCCTGCCGCTGACCCTGTGAGCGCTTGACTCAGGCTAGAAAGGGGCGCGGCTGGGCTCCCCACTCGGTGAGCCAGCAGGCAGTGTATCTCTCCTTTAGAAGGTTTCTCCCCCGCACGCCTGCTAGTAACTCCCTGGACGCTGGGGTGGGGGGCTGCGCCCTCCCCGGCCTCGGTGCCGCGTGCTAGCTTCACGGCTAAGCACGCCCCACTCCTTCCCGCCGCTCCTGCCCCAGGGTGTCTCCTGAGGCGCTTCTCCAGGGGCTCAGAGCTGTTCTCCGCTAGAGTGGGAAGGACGTCTTGTCTTCTTGAACGGAGGAGAATTCCTGAAAGGAAGTTTCCTCATCTTTGTTCTAAAGAAGCTTGAGATTTTAACACTTTCCATCCCAGATACAATTTCAGAAAGCCGGAAAACTAAAGCAGAATTCAGTGACTCCCCCCACTTTTACTACCAAAAAAGCCTGGATGGTCGGGGGGCCGTGTTCAGAGGTTTACCAGGGCCGGGAGGTATGTAGCCTCCCACTTAAGAGGAATCGCAGTAAAAGGAATTCCAGCTTGGCGTGCTGATTGGAAGCTTCACTTCTCCAGAAACTTCACTTCGGTCCTTTTGAACACCCCCCCCCCAGTCCTCACGGGGGCTATCCATGTTTGCTGTTAGGCGTTTGCTGTGTAAACCGATCTGAAGTGCCCGGTCCTGTGTCCCCACGGCGCCGCACCCCGCCGGCCCTTCACAGGGGCTTGGGAAGGGGCCGCTGCCAACTGGCTGGTGCTGGAGCTTCGGGAAGTTGGGTACCGGCGCGCGGCTTTTCCCCTCTGGCGTCTCGGGTCCTTCTCGAGCGGGGAGCCCCGGGCGCTCAGCCGGGAGTGCGGGGGAGCGGCCGCGGGGGTCCCGCATGCTTCGCACTCGGGGCTTTCTCAGGGCACACGGCGCCCCTCCGGCTTGCCCGTGCCGCCGGGCGCTACCGACTGAGCCTCGGAAAGGTGTTCTTACTCAGCTGAGAGCGGGGCAGAAGGTAACGTCGTCCGCCGGCCGCGGCGCCGAGTACGCGCAGTGGACACGCCCCTCCTCCCGCAGCGCTCCCAGGGAGGGGGCCCGCGCACACCCGAGCGAGCACGTCTAGCCAGCCCGTACCTCCCACAGTTGAGGATTTAAGCGACAATCAGCCTCAAGGGAGTCACGTAAGACCACCGGTTTGGGGATCCTTTGATAGGAAGACATGACAAGAGCGCAGTCTGGACGCGAACACTCACTTCGTCTGAAGGGCCGTCTGCGGGGAAGGACCCGGCCGCATCCACGTGCCCTGTGGAGAACGCGTTTCGAGTCCTCGTTTCTTTATACAGGGAAGCGGTCTCCCTTCTCGGTGTTTCAACGGGAGGTGCTCAGGGGCAGGCGGTCGTCAGCGCCCCTCCCCGCGTAGGGAGCGGGACCACCTGCGCCCCCGAGCCTGGCCCTGCCCCGGTATTGAAAAGCAACCATGTTGGTTTTCCTCAGAATAACCTGTAGGTCGTTCAGAGGGAGCAGTGTAAATAGTCCTCGGAAGCTACTGCAGGGATTTGTGCGTGTGTGTGACAGAGTTTGTGTGGGTTTAAAAAAAAAATCTCAACGGCCCTCCCTGTGTAAGAAGGGGAGGAGCGCTTTGGGTACAAGGCTGAACTCCACCCAGCGTCCCAAGGAAATGTTTTTCGTGACTGGTGTATCTTTTTAAAAAGCTGCGGCCACTTCACAGGCGGTTTTAAAGAGTGTACGACGGTATCTGAGATGACAGCAGGCCTGCCTTCGTGCGCTTTGCCCGTAGAAGACCTCGATCGTGCTTGCTGCTGTCACAGCCACGTCGAAACCTCCAAAAAGTGGACAGAGAGGAACATGGTGGGTCCCTCTTCCTGTCTTCCCCACGCCCTTGACATGCTAATGGAACACCTGGAGGGAGGCTTCGTTCAAAGCACAGGTGTGGCGTGAGTGGCCCAAATGGGTGACCTGTGCACACTTGCCAGGCTGGACATCTGCATCTCCTCAGCGACTGGGTTCTGTGGGGGGACAGCGTCGAGGGCACCAATGTGGCCACCCTGCCGCGTGTGTCCACGTTCATGTGACGAGGAAACGTACAGTCATACCACCTCAGAACTGGATCGTCCGGTCCTTAGGCCGACCCTGGAGGGCGTGCAGGTCTCGAGGTGGAAGCACACGGCCCGTGGGTGGTCGTCGCGGGCCTTCCCAGGAGGCAGTCCGAGCACCACAGAGAGGCGGAGTTCTGGAAGCACGGCGGTTGCCAGACGCAGCGTGCCTGCTGCCTGTCGCCTGTCCCGGGCCCTCTGTTCTTTGCCCTTTGCAGCTAGTAGTACACATTTCAGTTTTGTTTTGTAGGAAACTCGGCCTGGATTATATAACGAACACTAAAGTCATTATCATGTCACGTTTCTATCACAGAACCAATTAAAGTGGATTTTAGGATTTACCTTTAGTATTAATGACTTCTCTACTGACATTGTTAGAACTTAAGACCAGTTAAGTGATAAGAATTCATGTGGTTTTCCTAAGTAATATTTATAAAATGTAAAGTTTCTAATCACTCCTCAACAACTGTAATTCTTACTAACTTTTCTCACTAATACTGTTCTGCTAGAGTGAGTGTCTCAGGTCAGCTACTAGGGACAGCACTCAGCCGAGCTGCTGGGGGAGCTGACGCACGAACAAGGTGGGAAATAACCCACAGCAGTGACGGCTGCCACAGCTAATGCCTTCACCCCTCGGGTGTATGATTCTAACTGGGGTTTCCTTTCTGTACTAACGTTAGATGATGATGTTCACCAAACCCAAAGTCCTGTGCGGGAGCGAGCAGAGGCCTGGAGAGCGCGGGCGAGTCCTGTGCACCAGCCTGTAGGTGCAGCAGGAGCCCCTGAGTGGGGCAGGGGGACCCCGTCAGGCTACGCCGTCCTCCCGAACAGATGAGCCTGGCCAGCTAAGCCGCTCGCCCTTTATGACAATTCAAGATCGTGATGGTGTCATTGAAGATTTTTATTAACAAAGTTTCTGAACAACTGTTCACTACAGTTTGAAGTGTTACTTCCTCAGAATATTTATTCCTTTGCGTGACATGCTAGATTCCCATGGATGTAGCTTATCATTTCTATTTTGTAAATAATTACCTAACTTTACATAAACTATATCATAATAAACTATTTTTGCATCACCCTTTGCATGCTGTGAATGAGATTTTGTGTAGTGGAGAGACATGCAAAATATGCATTTAGGTCAACATTCCAAAGCTGGTCAGTAGCCTAATGATTTCTACTGGAGTTTTTTTCCACTTTTAATAATCTGCCTATTTTTAAATAATGTTTTCAGAGTTGAGGATTAGTTGTCAGCATTTTAAAATCAAAAGATTTCCCGTAAGAATCTGTATTGCACATGTTCACAGACAACACATAAATATTTTACACCATGAATCTAATGAAGAAACATGGCTCTGTTACAGAAACCTCCAAGGGAGGCTAAGAGCACAGTAAGAAGTGCTGAGGAGAAAGAGCTATATAACTGGCACTCAAGGAACTATATAATCCTTCATTACTGGGTTTATCTACAGTAAAGTATTGCTTTTTGCTTAAAAAAGAAAATACATCTTACCTCATGACCATACACACACACACACATCCCAACCACAGCCCAACATTTCACAAAACAATGCACTCTTATTAGAATATGCTGTGATGTCTACATTCTATTTAATTTTTTAAGATTCTGGTTGTGACCTATTGAATAAATTTAAAATAAGAAACTGGAGTTTTCCAATATTGCCACAACCTTTGGAATGAAGTATGTGGAAATCCAAACTTTTATTCAAATAAACACAGAAAAATCACATGCAGACTCTATTTGCTGGAAATCAATTTACAGAATTCACAAAACTTAGAAAACTGAGTACAGACATATAAAAGATAGATCCAGTGTGCCATTCCAGTTGTTTCAGGATGTTTCATTAACTTTTTGTCCATTAAAACATTTAGGGGGAACGCCTGAGGTGGCTTGGCGGTTGGGCGTCTGCCTCTGGCTCAGGATGTGGTCCCAGAGTCTCAGATCGAGTCCCACATCAGGCTCCTGCATGGAGCCTGCTTCTCCTTCTGCCTGTGTCTCTGCCTCTCTCTGTGTCTCTCATGAATGAATGGATAAGGTCTTTAAAAAAAAATTCTAGACACTGGTCTGATGTAATGGTATTCTGATAGCTTTAGCATCCTTTTTTTTTTTTTTTTTAAGCTCTGTAAGTGCAATTTTGAAAACCAGTTGGCATTTGGAAAATCCAACATCCTTTGATGATGAAAACACTCAGCAAACTAGAAATAGAAGGAAACTTATTAAATATGACAAAGATTGTCTATAAAAAAAACCCGTAACTGGGCAGGCCGGGTGGCTCAGCGGTTTAGTGCCACCTTTGGCCCAGGGCCTGATCCTGGAGACACGGGATCAAGTCTCATGCCAGGCTCCCTGCATGGAGCCTGCTTCTCTCTCTGCCTGTGTCTCTGCCTCTCTCTGTGTCTCTCATGAATAAATAAAATCTTAAAAAAAAAAAAAAACCCACAGCTAACTTGATACTTAATGGTAAAAAACTGCTCCCCTCCCCCTGTCCCGCTAAGGTCAGCAATAAAACTGGTATCTGTTCTCACCATGTCTATTCAACACTGCCCTGGAAGTTCTAGCCACTCATGAAAAAGGAAAAATATCCATACTGGAAAGGAAGAAGTAAAACTGTATTTGTTGATGACATGATCTTGTATATGGGAAATCCTAAGGAATCCACCCCCCCAAAAAAATCTATTAGAACTGATAGTTCTGCAATTTTGCAGGATACAAGATTTGTATACAAAAATAGATTGTAGGGGATCCCTGGGTGGCTCAGCGCTTTGGAGCCTGCCTTTGGCCCAGGGCGTGATCCTGGAGTCCCAGGATAGAGTCCTGTGTTGGGCTCCCTGCATGGAGCCTGCTTCTCCCTCTGCCTGTGTCTCTGCCTCTCTGTCTGTGTCTCTTGTGAATAAATAAATAAAATCTTAAAAAAAAAAATAGATTGTATTTACTAACAATCTGAAACACATTACGAAAACAATTCCATTTGCAGTAATATAAAGAAGAATAAAATATCATTTAAAAGAAGTATAAGGCTTATTAACTGAAACTACAAAAGATTATTTGAAGATTTAAGTAAATGGAAAGGAATCTGACATCCGTGGGTTAGAAATGTGATATTGTTAGAATGATAATATTTCCCAACCTTGATCTATAGTTCAATACAATCCCTGTCAAAACCTCAGCTGCCTTTGCAAAAGTTGTTGTTGTTGTTGTTGTTTTTGTTTTATAAGATTGCATTTATTTATTCATGAGAGACACAGGCAGAGGCAGAAGCAGGCTCCATGCAGGAAGCCCAATGCGGTCGGTACTCGATCCCGGGTCTCCAGGATCAGGCCCTGGGCCGAAGGCAGTGCTAAACCGCTGAGCCACCTGGGCTGCCCTGCTTTTGCAAAAGTTGATAGGCTGATTCTAAGATTCATATAGAAATATAACGGGATCCAGAATAGCCAAAACAATGTTGGAACGAACAAAGTTAAAGGACTTGTTTCCTGGGTTTTAAAACAGCTACAAACACTATGTATGCAAGGCAGTGTGCATAGGGAGTGATCAATGGACCATTATTAAGAACCCAGAAGTGGGCAGCCCGGGTGGCTCAGCGGTTTAGTGCCCACTTTCAGCCCAGGGCGTGATCCTGGAGACCGGGGATTGAGTCCCACGTCGGGCTCCCTGCATGGAGCCTGCTTCTCTCTCTCTCTGTCCCTCATGAGTAAATAAATAAAATCTTTAAAAAAAAAAAAAAAAAAAAAAGAACCCAGAAGTAAGTGATTACATTTATGTAAGCAATTGATTTTTGACAACAGTGCCGAATAAATGGTGCTGGGACAACTAGCTATTGACATGCAAAAGAATGCCCTTGGACCCCCTTCCTCACACCAAACACAAAAGTTAACTCAAAATGGTTCACAGACCTGACCCAAAAGTGGGCGGGCCCACTAGAGGTCAGGAATGAGAACAAGCAACAGGAGGAGGTGGCAGGTGCAGCCATGGTGAGACCTCACTTTTCCATTATGCTGCTTTTCCTGCCACCACTGACCTCCAAAGATCATCTACCCTTTGGTGCAGATTAAAAAAAAAAAAAAAAGTAGCAATTGGACAGGAGAAGAATGGCATTGAAATATTTCCAGCAACAAGTGCTTTGGAGGCGTTCAGAAAGGTTTTGAACCCGAGAGTTAACTACAAGGGCAGCCCTGGTGGTTCAGCGGTTTAGCGCCGCCTGCAGCCCAGGGCATGATCCTGGAGACCTGGGATCGAGTCCCACGTTGGGCTCCCTGCATGGAGCCTGCTTCTCCCTCTGCCTGTGTCTCTGCCTCTCTCTGTGTATCTCTCATGAATAAATAAATAAAATATTTTTAAAAATAATAAACTGAACTGCAAAATGAAACTTGCTGTCTACTTACCACCAAACGCATAAACTGGAAAATGCCCTAGTTTAACTCAGAACAAAATTTTAAAGTCTGATTATCGGGACACCTGGGTGGCTCAGCGGTTGAGTGTCTGTCTTTGGCTCAGGCCGTGATCCCTGGGGTCCCGGGATCAAGTTCCACATTGCACTCCCTGCAAGGAGCCTGCTTCTCCCTCTGCCTGTGTCTCTGCCCCTCTGTGTCTCTCATGAATACATAAAATATTTTTTTTTAAAGTCTGGTGGGGTTTGTGTGTGTGTGTGTGTGTTTTGTTTTTTTAAATCAAGCTGCTTCTGAACGTGGCCTTGTTGTCCTTGTCCCAGATGCCAGCCATTGTGGCTACAGTAAGGAAGCAAAGGAGAGGGCTGGGACTCTGGCCCTGGTGCTGGGTTTTAAGTGAACGCTACTGAAGAACCTTGGAAAACTAACAGAATGTACTATTCTGTAACTGAGGAGCTACCCCAACTCATAAATGCCAATTTTCCAGTGGGCCCCAAAGGATGTCTATTTTTGGCCACTCCATGGGAGGCCATGGAGCTCTGATTTGTGCTTGGAGGAATCCTGGAAAGTCTAAATCTGTGTCAGCAGTTGCTCCAGTTTGCAACACAGTGCTCTGTCCTTGGGGTAAAAAAGCCTTTACTGGATGTTTGGGAACAGGTCACAGTAAATGGAAGGCTGATGGTACCACCCATCTGGTGAAGTCCTATCCAGGTTCACAGGTTCACAGCTGCCTGTATAGAAAGTCTCTGTTGTTTTTAGATTACAAGAGGGTTCTGACCATAGTTACTTCGCCGCCCATCAGATATCTTGCAAAATATATGAATACGGGGATCTCTGGGTGGCTCAGTGGTTTAGCACCTGCCTTCGACCCAGGGCGTGATTCTGGAGTCCCGGGACTCGAGTCCTGTG
Source organism: Canis lupus baileyi (assembly GCF_048164855.1). NCBI lineage: Eukaryota > Metazoa > Chordata > Mammalia > Carnivora > Canidae > Canis > Canis lupus. The sequence continues at coordinate 46,843,361 of NC_132840.1, forward strand.
TCAGGCTTTTTTTTTTTTAATTGGGGGGGAAGGTTTCCCACATTTGGGGAACTTGCTGGGGTCAGCACACCCCGAGTGTGATGGATAAGCCTCAGCCCTGGAAAACCACCTTCATTACCTTTGGAAAAGACTTCACAAGGTGCCCCAAGTAACACATTCAGGTCTTGCTCCTGTTTGCAGCACCCATCCTGACCAGTGGTTTCTCAACAGCTGTATGTTGTCCACTCCCCGCAAATGGCATTTAATAAACCGCACCCACTATTCAGATGAGCAAAAGACAAAGAATCAGCGCTAGCATTCCAGAATAAGAACATATTTATTTAAACGTGCCAGAAGTCCAGGACAACCCAGCTTCATAATTCAGGACACATTCTGTAACTCCTGTTCTCTCCTCAGAGCAGACTGCTGGAACACACACGCAGTTGAGAAAATACATCTAGTGTAAAAGCAGGTCTTATTTCCAAACTATATATTATACTTTATAGCCTCAATAAGTCAGAAAAACTAACTTTGGGTTTACTTGTGTAACACAGTAAGTCAAAGGTGACTTTAAGCAGAAAAAACATGCAACACGGAATGGTCTCTGCAGGTGGCTCCGTGGGTGTGATGGGGAAAGTGTACATGCCCAGACCTCAGGACCAGTCACACAGCATATTACACAAGTATGACAAGATGGCACAATGAGCATTCGGATGTCATCTGAACTAAAGATATGTGTTATGAAAAGATAATCTGTAACATCTCACAAGCATATGTGAGACAGCTATTCTTGTAGCTATCAGTGAGAGCAAATCCCCTAGCTGACAGTAAAAATAGACCTGGGAGGTGCCACAGCCCCAAATCAGGCTCTCTCCTGGCTGACTCCCCTGGATGGTCAGGTAATTCAGGATGCCTTGTGCTGAGCCAAACCTGCCAATGAGCCAAGTTCACCGGTGCTAACAGTGAAGGTCACCTCTAAGCGCACAAAATCACCTTGAATGTGAGAATGTTAACAATTAAAGGCATAACACAGGAAACAGAAGCAGCTTCTGGCCGCTTACCGGCCTTGCTGACAGAAGCTGGGGGGGACGAACGTCTCCAGGTGTATTTGTTGTAAAGGGTCATCGTGCAAGGAGACCCGGTAAGAGCATGACCTGCCCGCTGCAGGGGCAAGCAATGCTCACCAGGGGCCTGGAGGGCAGCTCCCCACTCCTGCCGTGCCTGGCACCCCTCCCTCCTCCTGCCCCTTCTCCTCCCTGACTTCTCCCGGTTCCCTCTGTGGACTCAAACCCGCCAAGAAGCCACCAAGGAGCTTGTGACAGCAGACACGAAGGACTGCTGCCTCTACCAACACCAGGTATCAGCTGTGCTGCTGGGAGCGGCCAGGCCAACAGAAGAGGACACAAGTCAGGAGCCACTGCCACGGGGCTGATGGAGTAGGCCACATGAGAGACCCCAGATCCGGGGGGGGGGGGGGGGGGGACGAGGACGGGAGGGGTCAGCTTGTCTAAGGCAGGAGAAGCCCATCCACCATGGGCCCAGGAGCCGGCAGCCCTGGGAAGCACACTTGTGAGAGGTGGTGGCTGCATTTACTGTGGCAAGAAACAAGCTGTCCGAAACAACTGACTTGGGGTGGTAGGGATGTCCCTGTCTTCCATAACCCCAAACACTGTTTAGTTGGCTTTCATCCTGTACCGAACGAGAACAGACTTTGCAAGAATGTGTTCCTAAATTTCGCTTATGTACCATGCATGTCACACCCAAACCGGCAGCAGCTCTGGGTAAGGCCCAGGCCGGCCTGGAGTCCCATTCTTTGTAGGTTTGCTCTGGCTTTAACTCTGGGTACCAAAAGTTCTGTGACATTAAACACCACTCTCCCCTCCAACTCTGCAGACAGCGGAGAGAGCACAGCTTCAGTGACTTCGCTTCTTCTGCGGGAAAAAGGTGTACTTGGTAGGATTAAACTCTTCCCAGATACGTTCAAATTCTTCCAGAAAAAGCCTCACATACTCCTCATCCTCCATAATCAAAACATTTTCTCTGTTGTTCTGGATGGCTTGTGTGGTCCAGTTGAGGGAGCCCGTGATCAGCACCTTCTTGTCCACGATGGCGAACTTGTGATGCATGTAGCCAAGGTCCTGATCATGTCGCACCTGGATGCCTGCAAAAGGAACAAGTCAGCCTTCGCCACCCCCTCCGGCCACACTGTGGTGTGAGCACCTGAGCTCCTCCTCAAGCGTGGGCCACTTTCTAGCAGCCGCGACTGTGGCTTTGGTTCCAGTTCAGTAGGAAGCGGGAAGCCTGTCCCGCTGGGGCAGGTGTGGGTGGCAGCCCCGGAAGGGACCAGCTCTGCACTCCGGGTGAGGTCTGCCCACCCACACTTCTCGGGATGACCCGACTAGCACGGGCCCGTCAGTGGTCCCGGGAGGAGCCAGCCATGAATCTGGCTGGGGCGACCGCAAGTGGGGTTTCCCTGCCTTCCAGCTCTCGCTCTGCCCACCCTGGAAACACCCCAATTGCCCGGGGGAGGGGGTGCACCTGGGGCAGGAAGACCGCCGGAGAAGCCAGGCCCTGCGGCTTGGGGTGAAGGAGTTCAGCCCTCTTCACTCCCAGAAGGACCCCCGTCTGCTACAGAAAGGAATTCGCCCTGGCTGCGCCTCCTCGGCTCAACGAAAAGCCTGCTGTCGGCAAGCTCCCCGAGGGCAGGACCCTGGAGTCCTGCCCAGCTCACCAACCACCTATCTGCTCAGTGAACAAGCCCGTGAGAAATGTGATTTAAAAGAACAGTTTAGGAACACCCAGGTGGCCCAGCGGTTTAGCGCCGACTTCAGCCCAGGGCGTGATGCTGGAGAACCAGGATCGAGCATGGAGCCTGCTTCTCCCTCTCCCTCTGCCTGTGTCTCTGCCTGTCTCTCTCGTAAATAAATAAATAAAATCTAAAAAAAAAAAAAAAAAAAGCGAAATACTGTTGTCCTCCTCTACCCTCTGCGTCAGCCCGACCTTGGCCTCGTGCAGACGCCTGCTCCTATGGCACACTGCCCGGAGTCGGCCAGCAAGTGGGCTGGCAGGTTTGGTTTTTGAGTTGGCTCTTGATTTCCTGGGTGCTGACTGGGCCGCTGTCATTTCAGTCTGCGGTCGTCAAAAATTCAACTGGCCGGGCTACGTTCCCTGCTCTACCCGCCACAGGCTTTCCCCACAGTGTCCCAAGGCCAACACGGGTCATGAAAATGTGGGTAACGACAAGGGCTCGTGGCTTCCCCGGGGTCACCGGGCAGGCCCCCAGATCTCTCTCCACTAGCTGGGAAGACACAGCCTACTCACTCCCCGGGGCTCACATCCGGGTATCCAGCATAAGAAACCCCTGCACAGAAGCCCAGCCCCCGGGGGAGGCAGCTGTTCTTTACAGATGGCCCCGGGGTCTCTCCGGGGTAAAACTCTCCCGACCTCACAAGGCCACGTGGGCCATACGCGGGGTCTCCCCCATCCTCAGGCCCCTGCAGTATCCGCCCTTGGCATCCCCACCACAGCCTAAGGCCCCGGGGTCAGAGCAGGCGCCGGGCTGGGGGCCCGACGCCGCTCCCCCGAGGGCTCCCCGGCCCTGAGCCCCGAGCCTGGGCTCCGGCCTCCGCGGCCCCGCTTACCTGCCTTGCGGAGCAGGCCGATCTGCGAGCCGTTGAGGGCCATGTAGTCGCAGTCGGTGATGACCCGGACGCGCACCCCGCGCTGGTGCAGCAGCTGCACCGCGCGGCCCAGCTGCGGGCTGGAGAAGGCAAAGAGGCAGAGCTCGAGGCTGGCGCGGGCGGCCAGCAGGGCGCGCAGCAGGCGGCTGAGCGAGCTCTCGCCGTGGGGCAGGCTGCACCGGCAGCCGGCTGGGGGCCCCGACGGCGCCTCCCCCGGGGCCTGCAGCAGGGCCTCGGTGCAGGTCACCTGCGACGGGAAGAAGAGCACCTGGCGCCGCGGCGGCCTCTGCTGCTGCCGGCGCCCGGCCCGCAGCCAGCACAGCACGGAGGGCAGCGCCTCCAGGGCCAGCGCGAGGCCCACGGCCGCCACGGCCGCCACCTGCCATCGGAACCGCTCCATGCCGCCTCGGCCCGACGACGACCCGCGGCCCCGCCGCCCACTGCGCCTGCGCGGCCGACGGCCACGTACTCCTCCCCCTACCACCGCTCCGACGGCGCGTCCGACGCCCTCCTACACACACAGACACACACAGAGACACACACACACACACACACACACCCCGCCCATCACGCATGCGCGCCGCCAGCCCTGGACATCGCCCCTGCCAACTGCGCCTGCGCAGCCCCTGGCACGTGAGCCCGCCCTTCCCCCTCCGCCCACCGCGCCTGCGCCCCCGCAGCCACGTGCGCCCAACCTTTCCCCACCCCCTCCCCCCGCCCTGCGTGCGCTCCTGCCTCCCGCGCCGCTCGCGCCTCCGCCGGCCTCCCCGTGGCGTCTGCGCAGCCGCCGGCCGCGTGGGGAGGCCCGTGCTCGCGTGGCCAACCTGAGGTCCGCGCACCGCCCGCCGACGCCGACGCCGACGCCGCCGCCTCCCGCTCCCCGCGGGGCCGCGAGAGCCCGGGCCGTCCTCCCTCCGAGGGCGGGAGAGGCTGCTGACCTCGGCGCACGCCTTCCCTTCGGCCCGGGCTGCGGCCTGAGACGCACACGGTGTTCCAGGAGCCCGTCGCTGGAGGAGGGCCTCAGGCCGCCGTGTCGCAGACCGTGGGACGGCCACGCCCGGCATTGGGCCCCGGTATTTCTGCCGCCTCTCCCAGTACCAGCTTGGCATCGGAGGACGCCTGTTCTGCTTGGAGCACAGACCTAGTGAAAACCGGGAAGCCCTTGGTCCTACCTTAGCGAGCCCCAGCCCCGCTGTGCACCGCTTGGGAGGAGAGAGGGAGAGACGACAGTGTAAGAATTTCTTGTCTATTTTTTTCTTTCCTGAATCCTGGGCAGGACTTTGCATGGTTAATTTGAAGTGTATCTGTGGTCTCGAGAAGGAAGTGATAACTCCCCTACAGTCTCCTCCTTGTACCAGCTGACGGTCTTTGCATGACTTGGCAGCTGTTAAAAAACATACCCCCAAATTGGGGAGAAGGAGCTGATGTGAGTAACCTTGGAAAATCATGTAAGGCAAACACAAAAGGAACTGCCCATAAACACTGCACTCTGGTTGGTCCATTGATTTCCCGACGGCGGGACTGCCTATAGCACCCGGGGACTGAATGGATCAAGAAACGGTTGGCAGCTGGTAGTCTGAGCCAGGGTTCTCTCTGTTGCATAGGGTAGGAGATGAGATGCCTGCGGTACTGGAGTGGAGTCAGAGATACCACAGTGAAGTCATGTTTAGCTCAGTATGTATATTAACATACATCGCATGTCAGGTTTGACATACATGTGCCACATACCTCAGTCCCCTCAGAGGCCCAGAGGCCAAGACACCCCAGCAGCAATGAGCATACCTAGCTCCCAGATCATTTCTTTTTTTTTTTAAGATTTTTAAAAATTTATTTATTCATAGAGACACACACAGAGAGAGAGAGGCAGATCCACAGGCAGAGGGAGAAGCAGACTCCATGCAGGAAGCCTGACGTGGGATTCGATCCTGGGACTCCAGGATCACACCCCGCGCTGCAGGCAGCGCTAAACCGCTGAGCCACTGGGGCTGCCCCAGGTCTTCATTTCTAAACACCATTCTCCAACCAAAGGAACCAGGACTCCTTGAAGAAACAACTGGTTTTAGGGTTGGGCAGGGAAACGGTAAGATGTGTTTCAGGCATCTTCTATTACCAGAAAGTGAGGATGAGGCATGGCGGCATGACCGCAGGACACAGGGGTAACGGAAAAGAACTCTCAGTGGCCAAAACTGGAGCAAGTTGAGAAATAAAGTAAATAATGCAGTATTGGTTATAACCCAAGTACAAGACAAACATGCACGACTCCATGCTGATATAAGTAAATGACATTTGAATAAAGAAACGAGAGATTTGAGTCTTATTTACAGAAGAATTCCAAATAATATAAGTAGATGTTCCCTGTCACAGGAGGTAGACCTAAATCTCCCCCGCCCCTTTGGAGGCTAGACTTAGTGATTATAGTAGGGAAAGGGGAAAAATAAGAGTTTACATGGAGAAACTTGGTAAACACTGCCTCAACCACTAACATAGCCAGAGATGTGTGAATGTTACATACCCCCAATATGAAATTTTTTTGTTTTTTTTTTTTGGGGGGGGGGAGTTGTTTTGTTTTGTTTTGTTTTTTATGGAGAGAGAGCGAGCATGGGGAGAAGGAATGGAAGAGCAGAATCTCAAGCAGACTCCCTGGTGAGGGTGGAGCCTGAAGTGGGGTCGATCTCACCACTCCAAGATCATGACCTGAGCTGAAATCAAGAGACACTTAATGGACTGAGCCACCCAGTTGCCCCTCCCGTGATATGACTGATGAGAAGGGCACTTCAACTCTGTGGTGGTCCTTCCCAAAGCTCATGAGCCCAGATCAATCACGAGGAAAAAACATCAGAAATCCAGATTGAAGGACATGCTATCACATTGTGCAGGATATCTGGCCAAGGACATGAAAAAAGGGAACAACTTAGAAACTGTAACAGACCAGCAAAGACTGGGGAGACCTGACAACTGAATGCAATGTGGTGCCCTGGCCTGGGTCCTGAAACAGAAAGATAAGGCTACTGGGAAAAGTGGTGAAATCTGAATAAAGTCAAATTTAATTAATAGTAATATACCGATGTCAGTTTCTTCACTTTGACAACTGTATGATAGTGATGTAAGGGAAACCAGATAAGCAGTATATGCAAAGTATATGCAAACTCTCTGTGTCCCTTTGAAACTTTTCAGTAAATCCCAAAGTCTTCCAATTAAAGTTTATTAAAAATATCAAACTTCGAGAGCACCTGGGTAGCTTAATGGTTGAGCATCTGCTTTCGGCTTAGGTCGTGATCCTAGGGTCCTGCAATCAACTCCCACATCAGGCTCCCCCCAGGGAGCCTGCTTCTCCCTCTGCCTATGTCTCTCCCTCTCTCTGTGTGCCTCTCATGAATAAATAACATCTTTAAAAATAAAAAAATTGGGCAGCATGGGTGGTTCAAGTGGTTTAGTCCCACCTTCAGCCCAGGGCGTGATCCTGGAGACCCGGGATGGAGTCCCACATTGGGCTCCCTGTATGGAGTCTGCTTCTCCCTCTGCCTGTGTCTCTGCCTCTCTCTGTCTCTCTGTGTGTCTCTCATGAATAAATAAGTAAAATATTTTTTTAAAAAAAGATAAAAGGCTGAGTGAAAAAGACAAAAATTAAAAATTAAAATATCAAACTTCCATCTTCCATCTCATCAAGCTATCCCACTCCTAAATATCACCCAAGAGAAAGAAAGCCTAAGTCTATGTATCTACACAAAAGACTTGTACATAAATAGTCACAGCAGGTTTATTCATAATAAACCAAACCTTGATACAACACAAATGTCCATCACCAGGTAAATAACCAAAACTTCACCTATCTATACAATGGAATACTATTAAGCAATAAAAAGACATAAACTACTGGTATATATACTACAACATTGATGAATTTCAGGAAGGCTGAGTGAGGGCAGCCCCGGTGGCTCAGCGGTTTAGCGCCGCCTGCAGCCCAGGGTGTGATCCTGGAGTCCGGGGATCGAGTCCCACATCAGGCTCCCTGCATGGAGTCTGCTTCTCCCTCTGCCTCTCTCTTTCTCTTTCTCTCTCTCTCTCTCTCTCTCTCTCTCTCTCTCTCTCTCCACGTCTCCATGAATAAATAAATAAAATCTTAAAAAAAAACATTAACTTTAGCAGGAGTTAAAAGAGGCATTAAATACCACTAGTATTGAACAGGACATCCTTAAGAGTTACAATTGGAGGAATTTAGGAAGGATGCTTAAGTAATCATGCAATACTCTGAACAAATGCTCCAGACAGTCTGTTCTTGGAAAAGTGTTAAGTATTGAAACCCTCGCCTCTCTTCAAACACAAGGAGAAGGCTCAAGACCCAGAATGTTTTCTCTCTCCCCGTCAGTGTACAAAACTGCAAAAACGCAAAAGCAGACTGAGTCAGCAAGCCTGCACACGCTCCGCTGCCTTCCATGTCCTCTGCGCCCTCATGGGAGTCAGTCTTCAAAAGCGGCACTGTTCTCAGGTGAAAAAGCCCACAACTGTCCCTAAAAACGAATCAAAAAGTTTCTTATCAAAATAAGTTTCAGTATGTGTTTGAAATTCAAGTTACAGATTCCTAGGAAATGAAGACTAACACTTCTGCTGGGTTCCACCTGCCAAGGGGCCAGTCAGTAGTCCAGCGGACAACTGGTAAACTTCCCTTTTGAACAGGACAGCAGTTTTCCCAGGGAATGTCAGTCCCCAGAAAATAACGTCATCCTCAAGATGAGGCGCACAGTGGAGAGTCCTCTTTGCCCCACATTTTGCCCCACATTTATCCTTGACCCGTGTGAACTTGGAGTCCCCTCCTACTCTGAGAGGATGACCAGAACACAAGGCTGGCAGTTTAAGGGCTCCACTGTCATCCAGGGAATTCTTCCTGCCACCTTCCTTTCAAACAGATTTACCTTTAATTTTGTTTTTTGTTTTTTGTTTTTTGTTTTTTTTTTTAGGGACGCCTGGATGGCTCAGCAGTTGAGCACCTGCCTTTGGCTCTGAGCATGATCCCGGGTTCAAGGATCGAGTCCCACATCGGGCTTCTTGTGGGGCGCCTACTTCTCCCTCAGCCTATGTCTCTGCCTCTCCCTCTGTGTCTCTCATGAATAAATAAATAAATAAAAATCTTCATGAGAGACAGACAGAGAGAGAGAGAGGCAGAGACACACACAGGCAGAGGGAGAAGCAGCCTCCATGCAGGGAGCCCAATGTGGGACTTGATCCTGGGATTCCGGAATCACGTCCTGAGCAGAAGGTCAACGCTCAACTACTGAGCCACCCAGGTGTCCCATCCTTTAAATATTTTTAATGGATGAGCTATTCCCCAAAGTTGAACAAGTTGTGAAGCACACATGTGTAGACACTCAAGAGATGTCTTTGGAATAAATGAGTGGGTTCTCATCAACTCCAAACACTACCTTTGAGAGGAGCATCAAAAATCACTAAAGCACCTGAAACTTTCACACCACGAAAACTGGCCTCACTGGTGTCATTTTTTTAAAATATTTATTTATTTATTTATTTATTTATTTATTTATTTATTTATTTATTTATGATAGACACACACACACACAGAGGCAGAGACACAGGAGGAGGGAGAAGCAGGCTCCATGCCAGAAGCCAGATGTGGGACTTGATCCCGGGACTCCAGGATCGCACCCTGGGCCAAAGGCAGGCATTAAACTGCTGAGCCAACCAGGGATCCCCACTGGTGTCATTTTTTAAAATTTAGGTTAAAATACACATAAAATAGGGGCATCTGCCTGGCTCCATCAGTGATGTGTGCAACTCACTGGGTGGAGAGTTTATTTTAAAATAAAACCTTAACAAAATACATAAAATCTACTATCCCAACTATTTTTAAGTGTACAGTTCAGTGGGATTAAAGGTGTTCACACTGTTGTGCATCCATCACCAGCATCCATCCCCATAACTCTTTCCATCTTGGAAAACTGAAATTCCATGCCTATTAAACATTAACTCTCCATTCTCTCCTTCTCCCAGCCCTGGCAACCACCATCCCACTTTTTGCCTCTATGATTTTGACTACTTGAAGTACATCGTATAATTGGAATCCTACAGGATTTTTCTTTTTGTGATTAACTCATTTCATTTAAAATAATGTCCTCAAATTCATCCATGTTATATTACAGAATTTCCCTCCTTTTTATGGTGAATAATATTCCATTGCATGGATATGACATATTTTGCTTAGCCATTCATCAGTCGATGGACAGTTGGGTTGCTTCCATGCTTTAGTTGTTACATAATGCTGCTCGGAAGATGAATGTACAAATATCTCTTTGGCACTCTGCTTTCCACTCCTTTTGGTATATACCCATAAGTGGAATTGCTGGGTCCTAAGGTAATCCTATTTTTAATTTATGGAGGAACCTCCATACTGTTTTCCACAGTGGCTTCACCATTTTACACTCTCACCAATGGTCCACAAGGGCTCCAATCTTCCCATATCCTCATTGACACTTATATTCTGTTTTCTTCATAGTAGCCATCCTGATGGTGTGAGATGATATTTCATTGTACTATTGATTTGTATTTCCCTAGTGATTAGTGATGTTGGTATCTTTTCATGTGCTTGTTGGTTACTTATATATCTTCTCTGGAGGAATGTGTAGCCAAATATTTTGCCCATTTTTGAATTGGGTTGTTTCACTGTTGTTGAATTTTATGGTTCTATATATACTCTGGATATTAATCCCTTATCAGATATTTTTCCCATTCTGTGGCTTGCCTTTTTACTCTGTGGATAGAATCTTTTGATGTAGAAAATTATAAAATTTTGATGAAGTCCAGTTTGTCTCTTTTTTTTCTGTTACCTGCAACATTGGTGTCATATCCAAGAAATCATCACCAAATTCAAAATCAAGAAGCTTTTGCCCTGTGTTTTCTTCTAAGAATTTCTCTGTTTTAGCTCTTACATTTAGGTCCTTGATTCATTTTGAATTAATTTTTTAATTATTATTCGTACGGGACGGAAAAAGAGGCAGAGACATAGGCAGAGGGAGAAATAGGCTCCCTGCAGGGAGCCCAATGCAGGACTCGATCCCAGGACCCTGAAATCAAGACTTGAACCAAAGGCAGATAGATACTCAACCACGGAGCCACCCAAGTGCCCCTGAGTTAATTTTTTTATGTGGTGTTATGTAAGGGTTCAATTTTGTTCTTTTGCATGTGGATATCCAGTTTCCCCAGAACCATTTGTTGAATAGAACGTGCTTTCCCCCGCTGAATGGTATTGGCACACTTATCAAAAATTTGTGAGAATTGACCATATTTGTGAGAATTTTGGGGGGGCTCTCTATTCTATTCCACTAGTCTATTCCACTAGTCTATCTTCATGCCAATACCATACTTCTGATTATGTTTTTTTTAACCTCTGTCTTTTTTTTTCATTTTATTTATTTATGATAGTCATCACAGAGAGAGAAAGAGAGAGAGGCAGAGACATAGGCAGAAGAAGAAGCAGGCTCCAGCCTGACGTGGGATTCGATCCTGGGTCTCCAGGATCGCGCCCTGGGCCAAAGGCAGGCGCTAAACTGCTGCGCCACCCAGGGATCCCCTGATTATGTATTTTTGTAGTAAGTTTCAAAATCAGAAAGTGTGAGTACTCCAGTTGTGCTCTTTTTCAGGGTTGTTTTGGCTATTTGAAGTCCCTTGAGATGCCATATGATTTTTTTTATGGGTTTTCCTATTTCTGGGGGAAAAAAAGCCCCCACATTTTTGGGATTTTGATGTGGATTGCATTGAATCTGTAGATTGCTTTGCGTAATACTGATATTTTAACAATATTAAGTCTTCCAATCCATGAACATGGAATGTTTCCACTTATTTATGTCTTCTTTAATTTCTTTCAGCCATGTTTTGTAGCTTTCGTTATATAGGTTGTCACTCCCTCAGTTAATTATTTTATTCTTTATGATGTTATTATAAATAAAATTGTTTTTGTAATTCCGTTTTCAGATTGTTCATTGTGTATAGAAATGCAATTGCTTTTTGTGTGATTTTTGTATCCTATAACTTTGCTGAATTCCTTTATTAGATCTAACAGCTTTTTAGTGAAGTCTTTAGGGTTTTCTATATATAAGAGCACTTTACCTGCAAACAGAAATAATTTTACTACTTCTTTTCCAATTTGAATGTCTTTTCTTTTTCTTGCTTAATTGCTCTGGCAAAACCTTCTAGTACTGTGTTGAAGATAATTGGTCAAAGTGGGTATCCTTGCCTTGTTCCTAAACTTAGAGGAAAAGCTTTCAATCTTTTACAACTGAGTACTGTTTGCCACAGGATTTTCATAAATAGGTTTTTAAATACATATTATTTATAATAATTGTATATTATTTTATATTTACTAATTTTATTACTTTCATTTTTATTTTAGAGTTTTTTAAATCATGTAAGAGTGTTAAATTTTGTCAAGTACTTTTTCTGCATCAATTGAGATGACCATGTGGTTTTTCCTTCATTTTATTGACACAGCATATTACACTAATTGTCTTATGTTGAACCATCCTTGTATCCCAGAATAAATCCCATTTGGCCATGATGTATAGTCCTTTTAATATGCTATTTGTACTTTGTTGGGGATTTTTGCATCAATGTGTGTAAGGGATATTGGTCTGTAGTTTTCTTGTAGAGTCTTTTCTGGCTTTGGTGTCAGGGTTATGATGGCTCATAGAATGTGTTAGGAAGTATTCTTTCCTCTTCAAGCTTTTGGAAAGTTTGAAAAGATGTGGTATTAGTTCTTTCAATGTTTTGTGGAAGTCACTAGTAAAGCCATCATCTCCAGGAGTTTTCTTTCTTAGGAATTTTTTTTTTATTATTATTACCCATTCAATCTCCTCATAGGTCCATTCAGATTTTCTATTCTTCATTATTTTGTCTTAGTAGCCTTGTGTTTCTAGGAATTTGTCCATTTCATCTAGGTTATCCAATTTGTTGGCACACAGTTGTTCATAGTACTCTCTTATAATCCTTTTTATTTATGTAGACTAGGGAGTAATGTCACTTTCATTTCTGATTTTAGTAATTTGAATCTTCTCTCTTTATAGTCCATCTAGCTAAATGTTCGACAATTTTGTTAATCTTTTTAAAGAAATAATTTTTGGTTTCATTGATTTTCTCTATTGTCTTTCTATGCCATATTTCATTTACCTCAGCTTTTTTTTTTTTTTTTAAATCCATGGGCTACAGTGAAGGAAAAAGGAAAGACACAACAAGGAAGGAACAGCTTGATCTCTCTTGTTCAGCTCTGAGCTTCCCTGTGAAGTGAGGGGCCTTCCTGCACTCTCCAAATCAACATTGCACTTTGACCTCTCACTACTCTCTCTCATTTTAGTCATAGTAAATAGTCTCACTTGTCTAAGTTTATTGTTCAACTTTCTCACAAGATGGTAAATTTCAAAAGAGCGCAGGGAGCTGTATATCTAGACCCCCAGAATAATATGTAGTATATCTTAGGCACTCAAAAATATTAATGAAAGAATTAAATCAACAAGAAAAAAGAAAGGAAAATAAGGAGGAAGTAAACAGTGGCCCAAATGAAAAAGGACAGAAGAGAGAACAATAAGTGACTGACTCAGATGTCACTCAAGTCACCAAACCCTCAGGTGCCCCAGAAATCATTCCCTACTAAAAAGTTCAAAAGGATGTTTTGAAAGAACTATGCTTACTATGTATTCCACATACTGCAAAACCTTGTTAGATTGAAAGTCAGAACATCAATTGCATTTTACACATATTGCTATTTCAACTGAAAAGTGGGTAAGGGGGGAATCTCTGGGTGGCTCAGTAGTTTGGCGCCTGCCTTCAGCCCAGGGCGTGATCCTGGAGTCCAGGGATCGAGTCCCACATCGGGCTCCCTGCATGGAGCCTGCTTCTCCCTCTGCCTGTGTCTCTGCCTCTCTCTGTGTGTGTGTCTCTCATAAATAGATAAAATCTTAAAAAAAAAAAAAGTGGGGAAGAAAAAATAACATTCTCATGGGGGGAATATTGTAATTGAAAACTTATTCAAATAAGTAGATTTGTCAACATAAAACATTAATATATTATTTTTTTATTTTTATTTTTAAAAGGATTTTATTTATTCATTAGAGACAGAGAGGCAGAGAAACAGGCAGAGAGAGAAGCAGGCTCCTCATAGGGAGCCTGATGCAGGACTTGATCCCAGGACCCCAGGATCACACCCTGAGCCAAAGGCAGATGCTCAACCTCCTGAGCCACCCAGGCATCCCAAAACATTAATATTTTAAATCTGCTTTTATCTATATTCTTTCCTTCTGCCAGCTTTGGGTTTAACTTGTACTTTTTCAGTTCCTTATGTTGCAAAGTTAGATTTTTGATCTGAGATCTTTGTTTTTGAGTTCTTCTTTTTAAATATAAGCATTTATATCTACAAATTTCCCGAATACTGCCTTTTGCTGTATCCCATGTTTTGGTATATTGTGTCTTGGTTTTCATTCACCTCTAAGTATTTTATAATTTCCCTTGTGAGTCCTCCTTTGATCCACTGTTGTTTAAGGGCACCTGAGTGAGTGGCTCAGTTACGTGTCTGACTCTTCTCAGTTCAGATCTTGATTTCAGGGTCATAAATTCAAGCCCCATGTTGGGCTCCACACTGGATGTGAAGCCTACTTAAAAAAATTTTTTTTTGATTGAAAGCAGGATGCCTTGGGATCCCTGGGTGGTTCAGCGGTTTCGCGCCTGCCTTTGGCCCAGGGCGCGATCCTGGAGTCCCTCTGCCTGTGTTTCTGCCTCTCTCTCTATGTCTATCATAAATAAATAAAAATAAAATTTAAAAAAAGAAAAGAAAGAAAGCAGGGTGTCTGAGTGGCTCATTCAGTTGAATGCCTGATTCTTGGCTTCAGCTCAGGTCATGTTTTCATGGGATATGAGATCGAACCCTACATCAGGCTCCATGCTTAGTGGGAGTCTGCTTGAGGATTCTCTCTGTCCCTTCCCCCACTCAAGTGCTCTCTAAAATAAATCTTTAAAAAATTAAAAGCATGTTGTTTAACTTCTACAATTTTGTGAATTTTCCAGTTTTATGCTAACTTTATCCCATTGTGATCAGAGAAGATACTTGTATCTTAAAATCTGAGATCTAAAAAATAAAAAAATCTTCAAAAAAAATCTGAGATTAAAAAATCTGAGATTTAATTTGTGGCCTCACATATGGCTTATCATGGCAAATGATCCAAGTGCACTTGAGAAAAGGATATGGGCCACTATTGTTGAGTCGAGTGCCCAGGATCTACGTTTATTGAGATCTTTATATCTCCACAGGGCTTTGAGGTGCTGATGGTGTCATTTCACCTTGCAGGACTCCCATTAGCACTTTGTGCAGATAAAGTCTAGTGGTCACAAACTGCCCCCTCTTTTATCTGAGAATGTCTTGATTTCTCCCCAACTTTTGAACAGTTTTGCTGGATACAGGGCTCTTGGTTGACAGGGTTTATTTCTTGGATTTTTATTTTATTTTTGCTTTAGCGCTTTAAGTATATATGGCATACTGTCTTCTAGCCTCTGACAAATTTTTTTTTTTAAGATTTTATTTATTCCTCAGAGAGAGAGAGAGAGAGGCAGAGACAGAGGGAGAAGCAGGCTCCCTGTGGGGAGCCCGATGCAGGACTCGATCCCAGGACTGGGATCATGCCCTGAGCCAAAGGCAGGTGCTCAACCACTGAGCCACGCAAGCATCCCTAGCCTCTGACATTTCTGATGAGAAATCTGTATTCTTAGTGAAGATCTGTGATTTGTTTCACTTTTGTTGCTTTCAAGGTTTGCTCTTCGTCTTTTGGAAGTTCAATTAGAATGGGTTTCAGGGTGGTTGAGTTCATCTTACTTGGGAGTTTTTGA
Source organism: Canis lupus baileyi (assembly GCF_048164855.1). Lineage (NCBI taxonomy): Eukaryota > Metazoa > Chordata > Mammalia > Carnivora > Canidae > Canis > Canis lupus. The sequence goes on from NC_132840.1 coordinate 46,858,894, forward strand.
GCTTGTGTATTTATGTTCCTGTCTTTCATTAAATTTGGTTAGTTTTCAGCCATTCTTTCTTTCAATGTTCTCAGGCCCTTCCTTTCCTGGGACTCACATGATGTGCATGTTGATCCTTTTGTTGGTGTCCCATAGTTCTCTTAAGAGTTCTGTCCACTGCTCTTCAAATTCTCTGTTCCTTAGCCTCGATGATGTCCACTGTTCTATCTTCAGGTCCACAAATTCTTTCTGCCTGCTCAAATCGGCCTCTTATAAATTCATTTCAGTTGTAGTTTTTTCTTTTTTTTTTTTTTAATTGTAGTTTTCAACTCTGAAACTTTTTTAGGTCTTCTTTATATTTTCATTTTGCTCACACATTTTCTTGGCTTTCTTCACATCTCCCTGTAATTGTGATTTTAAGACAGTTATTTTAAAGTCTTTGTTTAGGGACACCCGGGTGGCTCAGTGGCTGAGCATCTGCCTTCAGCTCAGGGCGTGATCCTGGAGTTCCAGGATGGAGTCCCACATCAGGCTCCTGCATGAAGCCTTCTTATCCCTCTGCCTATGTCTCTGCCTCTCTCTTTCGGTGTCTCTCATGAATAAATAAATAAAATCTTAAAAAAAAAAAAGTCTTTGTGTAGTATATCTGCCATTAAGTCCTTTTCAGGGGCAGATTGTTTTCTCCCCTTTGGGACATAACTTCCCTGTTTCTTTGTATGCCTCGTGATATTTGTTGAATGATGGACATTTAAATCTAGTAACGTGATAACTGAAAATTAGATACACCCCCTTCCCCAAGATTCTCCATGGTCTTCTTGTTGGCTTTTTCTTTGCCGAGGATCAGGCTGAGGTATAAACTTATATTTTTCTCAGGTCTTTTCTAAGCCCTTCCTTGGACATGCACAGCTTCTAATTTCCTCTGTATATGCAGTTGTTTTTTAATGTCCTAGAGTTTTATGTTCTGGACTTCCTGAAATGGGGAACACACATACATCCACACACATGCACACACAGCTGAAAGAGGAGGGGAAGGGCATTGAACCATGAAGTCTCCTAGCAGCCAGAGGGGGAGGGGCTTACAACAGTGAGGGAAGGTGCAACAATGGCTGCCTGGCTCTGCACCACTCTGATCAGAAGCAGCAACCAGTGATCAGACCTCGGATTCCCTAACAGTTGTAGTCTAGGGTCCTTTTTACCCACCACAGCTCCTATATGGTATGTGTAGCCTATTCCAGAACACCTGCACAGCTGCTGTGTGGCTCCCCGCAGGGGGATGGGTAGTGCTACTATGCTCTGAGCTGAAATTGATCGAAATTAACCACAATGTACAGTCCAAGTCTTCTCCTAGAATCTGCAAGCCTTTAACAGACTGGAGTCTCAAAATAGTTCTACCACAGGTGTTATTTTAGCCATAATATTCTGTGTGACTGATCCCATGAAAAATCTAGGTATCAAACCAACAAAACCATGTAGCCAACAGTTTATAAAAATATATCTTTATTATGTTTCAAGTTCTTGCATGATAGATACCTACTCATACAAACTTAGTCTCCATGTTAAATATAAATTAAGCAAACACAAAAAACTATAAACAAAATCAGCAAAATTGCTGGAAAATCCAAGCCATCCAAATAATAAAATCCTTATTAAAAGTGTACACTGGGATGATGAAACTATCTTAAATCACCATACTCTGAAAATTGTTACCTGTAGCCAAATCTAAATGTTTAAGAAGCAATAAAGGGCAAAGTAATATGGAATAAAACTATGGTAGGTTTCTCAATGCCACATCTAGTAGATTAGGCAAGTCAAATGGTTCCATCTGACATTTCAGCAAAGTATCATCTTTGTGTAAAAAACGGTCAGGGGCCTGTCCTCGAGCTATAGGGAAATGTCAAAACCACCAAAGGAGAGCATGGCTAGAAGACTTTGTAGTCACAGGGTTCCAGAACATGAATCCCAGAAGGCTTAAAGATGAGAAAACATCCGTCCCATGCCAAAAGCCATTTCCAGAGCTCAAAACCAGATTACTAACAATGACTATGGATCACACATGTCCTAAAAACTCAAAACTGTAGCAAAACATACACGCAATCATATATAAAACTTGGAAAAGTCTTGAATTTCAGAATGGAAAGGTTCAAACATTAACCTTGAGAGATCTGTTACTGAGGCCAAAATACCCAAGTTGGGACTGGCCTGACATACCTTCCTTATGAATTTTGAGATCTAAATCCTTGAGAGGCATAAGATGCATGTTCTTAGTCTTCTCTCACAGGGGTACACAAACACAGGGGACCCACTGTCCCAAGTCTCCCACTGCCCTCATTCAGGGCCAGAGCAATTCAAACAGCTTTTGGAATGGTGCCGAAAACTACACCAAGTCGGGATCCCACACAGAGGGCAAAGTTCAGCCCCAAGTTTCCATTCCTTGCTAGGACACAGCTCCATGCTGGCAGTTCAGAAACACAAGCAATCTATGACTGCCATCAGAGACTGAGCTCAGTGGTGAAGATGGCAATCACCACACTCCTCAGAAGGCAAACATGGGGTCAGATTCCTGTGGCAGGGTCAATTACGAGGCTCTGAGGCTGTGGGGCTGCGCACTGTGGACATGAGGTGTGACTTGTAGGTTTTGCTCAGGCCCGTCATCCAGAACTTGAGGAGTTTGACATTGTCCTCCTCAGATGCTCCAAGGATACTCAGGAGCTTCTGTGTGTCCTCTTTGGGTCGACTGTCCACTTTGGTGAATTTGAAAAGGACCTTCACTTTGCTGAAGAAAACCAAAAACAAAACACTCAGATGCCACAGTAAAATCACACCACAGTTTGGTCCCAAGGCCTAATGGCTTCAAGACCAGCACAAGGTCTATAGGTGCCGGCACAGAGCAGCAGCTCCCACCTGCACGCTCCAGGACCTCTTGCTAGCCCAGTGGTTCTAACCCTGGGTAATAAAGTTGGTGCCGCAAAATGGGGGTAAAACCTATTTTCTTTAAATTCATAAAGGAACTTGTTGCTCCTAAGCTTCATTTTACTATTGGAAATCAGGACATCTAATTGAATTTGACCCAAAATTACTAAGAGGAACTTAAGGAAATCAAATAACTAATTAGCCTTAACAGAAAGGGAACATCTGTTATCTAGCTTTCAGATTTTTAAAGTTAATTAAGCAGCAAAAATAACTGCTTCTCTTGGAGGCAGGTGTCACCCCGTCTCCCAGAGGAGCAGAGTGAGGACTTGGGGCGCTGACTGCTCAAGGTCACTAGCTCGGACTAACTGGCGCAGATGCTTTTTGAGCACATGCTCCTAACCTCTATTCTCCCTGACTTCCCTTCTCAGGGAGGCCAAGGCTTCTTTTTCTGGAAATAGCTCCTGATTCTTGCCAGCAGAAGAGAATCGCTACTGGCTGCCCAGCACCCCCAGGAGGAAGCCGACTCCAGGGGCCAAGGTGGAGTGTGCTTACTTCATCCACTCTTCCTTGAGGCAGACGAGGCACTGGTCCACCACACCCACGGACAGATTCTGGTTGGTCAAAGCCGCTTCCATCTTATTCAGGATGGTGGGGCCAACTGGGAACAAGGGCAGGGTCGTCAGCATGGGGAGCGAGAGGCAGCAGCAGTGCTCTTGCTCCCGCTCACCGTGGGAAAAGGCAGGCTGGCCTGGCAGCACGCACCTCGGTCCGCAGCTACAGGGCTTCCGCTGGTCACAACAAATTCGTACTTGCTCAGAGACTGGTCATCCTCGCATCCGGCTGGGTGGAGGCTGGGGCGGGGGGCTGTATGGGCCTCCACAATGACAGCAAATTCTACAGCAACACAAAATGCACTACTGCAGGAGGCGTGCGTCTGCCCCCTTCGGGAGCCTTCCTCCTGCTGCCTCCACGCCAGGTCATGTCAGATCAGAGAGCGGAAACTAGCCTCCCAACTAATGCTTGGGCGTTGGAAACCCTTTGCAGTGTATTTAAGAATAGAGTTAAGGGTTAACTCTTGCCTTAGTTCATGTATTATATTCCAGTAACTACTGGAATTCTATATCTCACTTCACTTAATGCCCAGCAGCCCGGTGACGGTACCACTGTTAAGTCCCATTTTATGACAGAAACAAATTAAAAGAAGCTAAATGGTTTGGCTGAAGGTTGCACAGTTAGTCTGTAGTGGTTAAAAACTTCAAGCCCATTTTTGAAACCAAGAGCCTATGTTCCAAAAAAAGTGCTGCCTCGCAGGGCCTCAGGACTCAGTCTGGGATGCTGAATGGAGTGGTGGCTCCGGACTGCTGAACGCCAGATGCTCTGCCGAAGTGCAGCAAGCCCCACTGTACTAATGAATGTCAAGGCTGGATTTAAGGCATATTAAAGAAAAGAGTTGCCTCCTGAATTTCGCTGGCATCACCAACTCAGCACAATGACATGACAACCTCTGACACCCATTCCCTGACCAGACCCTGCCCTCCACCAAGAACCCTATCCAGCAAGCCACCCTCACTCAGCTTGCCTTGTCCATCCCTCAACCATTGTAAAGGGAAAAAGAGGCCCAAAGCCATTGGAAAGCTGGTTGTCCTGTTTCCAAGCAGGCACCATCTTCAGGTCCGCAGCTAAGATGCAGTTCTGCTCCTGAGCCCTGAGATACAGTGCCTGGGGTGGGCCAGGGGAGGTGTGTACCTGAGGACAGCACGTGGGATGGGATCTGCACGTGCGGGCTGAGCCCCAGGAAGTTGCACCGGTAGGCCTCCTCGTACTGGTTGCTGTAAGGGATGATGCGTACACAGCCCACTGGCAGCATAGTCTAGAGGGGACACAGTGACTCAGGACCATCCCCAGCTGAAACAGCGCCTGCCGATCTCCATCACCCACACCCCACGTGCCCGCCCCAGCTCGGCCCAAGCCTCTCTCCTCCCAGAAAGCATCCTCGGTCACACAGCCCCACTGGGGTTTCTCCCGCATGACCCCCACTCCTACCCTGGCTATCAGGCATATGGGACTTGTGCTATCTCTTTGTGGTGTTAATCTTCCTATTATGCTTTGACTTCTCAGATTCTTGTCTCTTCCCTCATCCCACAAAGAGAGTATAAGCTCTTTGAGAGATTGTGTCATATTCATTTGTGCTCTCACAGGCCTAGGCCAATGTTAGATATACACGAGGTTTCTGAGGACTTAAATATCATGAACCAGACCTGGGCCTTGGCACCCACTACACCCGCGAGGTGCAGGCAGCACAGCAGACCCACATCCCACCGGACTCATTGGGAATGTTCTGTGTGCAGGGACATGTGATGACCCAAACCTGCCTCTAAGACAGCTGTGAACCACACCAATGGCTTCTTTGAGGAATATTGGGTTGAAGATGGGGTAGTTAATTATCACTCTATTAGGATAGCACAGGCTCCTTCCACTGGAAATAATAACCATCAGTGACTGCCATTTTCAACAATGGACAAAAAGCACAGACCTCAGATTCAGGCATGAACCTTTGCACTGAGCCATCCCTGCATCCTAACATTCACAGCTAAAATCAGGATTTAAAACAAGAACCCACTAAGCCAAATACCATCCTGCTATTAAAGACTTAAGAGAAAAGATATGCTTACCCGAAGAACTTCAAAAGCTGAATGGACAAGGTCTGCATCTCTACTTTTCCAAATCACTTGGTTGCCCATGAGAACATGCCAGGCCAACATACGAAAAGATGGGGCACCCAGGACCTAGAAAATACAGTTCAGTGTGTTCTGCCCTTTTATGCAACCAAAGTTATTTGTGTGTTCTCCACATAGTGAGGGAAGACGGGTCAGGAGAGGGAAGGGCTGGCTGACTTGCCCACAGTGAGGTGGAGGCAGGTGCAAGGCTCTGGATATGCACCCGAAGCCTGATACCAAAGCCCTTGCACACTTTAAGATCTTTTCCTCAATCTTATTTTTAAAAACTTGAAGCAAAAAACGTGTTAGCTTTTTACAACATTCACTCTCTCTCTCTGCGATTTTGCCGAACCATTTCAAAGTAAGGGACAGGCAGCATGACACTTTAGCACCCAGGAAGCATAAGGGCTCTTCTACACAGCTCCAAAACACAACACACACAGAAATGCTACCCGGATGTCCACTGACCCAGTATCTGGGTTTAGAGCCCCAAATCTCTAACGGTGTCCCTTGTAGCTATTATCCTTTCAACCCAGGAGTCACTTAAGGATCATGCCTGTTTCATTTATTCTGAGTTCTTTATTCTGTTTTATGCTAGATTAGTCCCTCTCTCTTTTATAATTCCCCTGACGCTGACATTTTTATAGAGTTTAGGCTGTTACCTTATAACAGCCTTATAACAGGCTTATAACGTGGCCTTTTTTTTTTTTTTAAAAGGAAGTTAGAAATATTCCTTTTTACAAAATTCCTATAGCTTCAAAATATTCCCACCTCCCATGAAATTGGAAGATTCCTTCTAACTTTAATCCACATAAGCAACAAACAAGAATAATTTTAGCCAAATATGTGGTTTTCATGGGTGATTCTTCCTCATCAAGAAGCCCCACAGAGCATCTGACATTAAATCAATCTTTACTTCATTTTCCAAAACAGAAATAACTATCTTTTGTTAAAATTCATGCTCATAGCAAAAAAAAAAAAAAAAAAAAAAATCACAGGAAAATATAAAAAGGGCCTGCCCTTGTAATCCTGTGATCTCTTCTTCCCATCTGACTGAATATAACCATGGTCAACACTGTTGTGTGACTTTTCTGTCGTCTCTGGTACGCATATGTACAGACACACATACCACCCTGTACTATACACTGGATGCTTTCCTTTCTGTATTTAAGGACATTCCATTGTTTGGATGCAATTCTTATGACTGGACATCCACATTCTTTCCAATTTTCTGTAAGGGCAGCCATCATTTCCACTTTGCAGTACTGTTCAATTCCTTTAAAAGGTTCTGGCAGGACATGATGAGAGGACCATGAGAAGCCAACCACGCAGGACTTTCTTTAAAAAAGACACCTACGTCCTCACTAAAAGGGGAGCACAGTGCTCCTGTGGCTAAGTTATGCCAGACGGCCCCAGCTATCTTCAGCCTGCCATGGAGGTTTTTTGGTCACTCCTAACCAACCAGTCCCCATGGGGTCTCAAGATGATGGCCTAAGAACAAAGTGTGCTGGATGAGAAGGAGGGCATGGGGCCGTTCTCTGGAGCTTCTGAATGCAGGACTACCCCTCTGCCGCCTACCTGCCTCATGTGCCGAAGGGACTTAAAGACAGACAACTTTCGGGGCTGCCAGTTTCCACAGTCTGAGAGCAAGGAAGAATCCGTCGGGCACTTGGTCAGCTCCTGCCCTTCTGCACCCTCTGGCAAGACGGGGGCTTTCTCCTCCTCTTCAGCCTCAGAGTTGTCCCAGCTTTCTGATTCCTCTTCCAGGTCTGCAAGATGGACAACAGAGACATTTATGAAACCTGCTGTCCTTGGATTCCTTCACTCCCTGGATGCGACAGTGCTACTGTGTCCATGTCAGCCCAAGGTGTTCTGATTTCTGGTTCCGGCCAGCTACCTACATCACTTGTTGCCCCTGGAGCTCTGAGATGAGCAGGGTTCAGTCCACTGGTCTATTTACTTGGCTCAAAGCCTCACACTGCATCATGAAGCAGGCACCTGCAAGACTATGAGTGTTCATGGCTGTGGGATAATTCCAAGCAAAGATGAGAATGACGATAGCTTGGTCACTCAACACTTCCTCAGTCAGGCACTATTCTCAATGCTTCCATACATTTCACTTTATCCTTTCAACTGTCCTGAGGTCAGAACTCTTCACCATATTTTACAGATAAGGAAGTTATTTGTTACTTCCATTAATCTCTGTGACAACCATCACAAATAAGGACATCTTCCCTCTATGTTCCCAATGAGAACCATAGGGAAGAGGTCTTGTGTGGTCATACAGAATGCACAAGGAGCGGAGCCAGGATCTGAAGTCAGTTCTGTCCAAATCCAAAGTGTGTGTTCCAAAGTAAAATACAGCCTAAGACATGACAGAAAGCCCTGTGTGCCTGCCACTTGGCTCTCTGTATACTCCCACCAACAGACTACCCTTGCCATCTTTACTAATCTAGAAATTTGAATCACAATAATAAATAGTTCTGATGCATGAGGGCATGAAGGTGGATTACCAAGGTCTTGTCATGCTCTGGTCTCGCTGAAATTCTACTCCTTTTCTCCCACTTAGGAAAGCATGTTGGAATCTAAGTGTGCAAAGTCACCTGACTATAGGAATAACCTTGAAACAGCTCCAATTTATTAAGAAGGCCATTTGCAACCTGAACCATGTCAAATGTTACCAGTAACACATCACACACAACATACACTGCAAGTCTGGTTTACCCAACCCCAAAGCTGGGGCTGCTGTCGTAGGTCACTAAGAATCACATCATCTCCAAACGAAAAGCATATGTGCTTTCCTCGTCTCTGGATTGAGACCAGAGGTTCCTTGGCTGGTACACACCACAGCAGAATCCCTCACGAAGTTACTTCAAACACACAGGACCCTAAGCCCTAGACGTAGATTTCTGATCAAAAACCTGGGAAGGAGTCCCCATACATTAGTAAGGCTTGAGAAGCCTTACCCTGATGGAAACTCTGGGTCCAACTGAAGCTTAACATTTTATTATTCAAGTGTCTACAGAGGGCAGGCACCTGGGGATCATAAGACAGAGACAAGAAAACCTTTCACGTATCTTCTCCACAGCCTCACCGCGCTAAATAGCACTTTCCCAGACTGCCCAGGATGGTAAACTCCTTCATGTGACTGTCAAGGAAAGGGAAACAGGAAACCACAGTAAAAACACAGTAAAAAAAAGACTACAGGTTGAGCTCTTGCAGATGCTCCTCCTGGGTTATTCCTCCTAGGGTCCCCTTAAATCAGGATGGAGGGCTAGGTGGTTGTGAGATGGCCCCCAACAGCGACTGCCAGCACAGGCTTCCAGCACAAGCACTCCCTGCTCACCCGCGAGCTTCTCCATCTGGACCAATGTGTCCTCTGTGGGTGCACCCTCTAGGAGTTTCTCAGTCAGCCGGCTGCCACATGCTTTCAGGAGCCTGCAGAACAAAGCGCCATCTGTGAAGTGTTCTTGCCAGAAAAAAAGTGGAACCTGAAGCCAATCAAGCCTTTTGATCTCACTAGTAGCTTACAGAAAATATGGGTACAAAAGATTGCGTTGCACACATCACAAAGTCACAATCAGCCAAACCCAAAAGAAGAATTCTGCAGGACAAATGACCCAGGTCCTCCGACAAAAGGCATGGGAAAATCCATGGCAGAGGCGCAGGAGAAACTGCTTTGGACTAAGAGAACAATGTGTACAGTCTGTAGTGGTGATCTGATCCCCATTTCAAAAAACAGTCCTGAGGCCATACAAGAAAACTGAACATGTATCGGGCTAGATGATGCTAAGCAATGGGTCGATTTTGTTGGATGATTTTGTGTTTGAAATGATACAACTAAGATTTGCTTTAAAAAAATATTCCAGGGATGCCTGGGTGGCTCAGTGGTTGAGCGTCTGCCTTTGGCTCAGGGTGTGATCCTGGGGTCCTAGGATTGAGTCCTGCACTGGGCTTCCTGCAGGGAGCCTGCTTCTCCCCTGCCTATGTCTCTGTCTCTCTCTGTGTCTCTCATGAACGAATAAATATAATCTAAAAAATACATATTCCAGAAAGAAGGGAGGGGAGAGATAAAGCAGGAAAATGTTGACAATACTACAGCTGGAAAACGAGAGTGTACAGTTGATTGTACTATTTATTCTAGTTTGGATCTCTTTGAAAATCTCTAAATGATTTTACATTGAGCACAGGAGACAGATACTCTCTCCTTAGTTCTCAAGCCCTCAGAGCTACTCGCAAAGATCTTTGTTCAAGGCACCTCTTCCACACCTTAGATGATGAGGCCCCAGACTTGGAAGCCACCGTTGCACAAGGGTGAGGATTTGAGGGCATCTTTGGGAAAGGTCCATCTTGGTCTATCTTGCAATGGAAAGAACAGAAACAATCTGTGGCCAGACCGCGGTGATTTTAAAAAGACAGAGATCATCCTTTCTTCCTGACCAGGGAGGCCTGAGTGCCACCACACTCTTATTAGACAGCCTGTGCCAGAAGTGCTTCCAAAAGCCTGCACCAAATGGCCAGGGACCACTGTAGCCCCAACTGATGAACTCCTGAGAATCAGCCAGAGCTGTCCAGTCCGGGCACTCTCAAATTCCTGACCCACAGACCTGTGTGAGATAAAGGTTTGTTGCTATAGACAGAAAGAGAGGTCAATGCTCTGGTGTAGGGGCATCTTAAGCATATGGGGATGTGGGATCCCTGGGTGGCGCAGCGGTTTGGCGCCTGCCTTTGGCCCGGGGCGCGATCCTGGAGACCTGGGATCGAATCCCACATCGGGCTCCCTGCATGGAGCCTGCTTCTCCCTCTGCCTGTGTCTCTGCCTCTCTGTCTCTCTCTGTGTAACTATCATGAATAAATAAATAAAATCTTTAAAAAAAAAAAAAAAAGCATATGGGGATGTGAGTGCCACCTAAGTCCTTTTTCCATGTGCCCAAGGGAAGAAGCCTAGAAAAAAGGGAGATGCAGGTCAGCGCCTGCCAACAAGTACACAGCACAGAGCTCCCTAGGGGAACTCACCCAACAACTGTCCTCCCCAGATTCATGCATAATCTAACCAGTATACCATGTCTACTCTCAATGGCTAGAAGACTGAAAAATCTCGTTACCAAGCAAAGGAGGTATGAAGGCATGCCCACAAGTTGTCATCGCTTGTCAAGGAGGTCAGTGAACGAGCTGCGTTCCCATTGCGTTGGTGCAGGAATGGTGTGAAGGCCGTGTTCATTCTCTGGGCACGCTGTGGGCAACCAAATTGCTCTGCCTCAAATACCTAAAACATGAAAGGAAGGGGTGACCTTTTAATGAAACAAAACCCGCCAAGGAGTCCAAAGCCAGCTCATTCACAGCCAACTTCCTGGATCCTATTCCTGAAGACTGTCTCATTCTGCTGTTCTGATATAGGGTGCAGAAAGTGCTGCCAGTCTCATCATTCCCAATGGTTTTTGCCTCACAGCTTGACAAAAAGCTATCTAAGGAAGAGGAATCGGTTATGAATTTCCCCTGTACCCACTTCCGCTCCCACAACCAACTTATCAAGCACTTGTTGGGTACTCAGGTCGCATACATGCCTGCGTGATCATTAGTGCTGTTCTCCACATATTTCCAGTCCCCCCCTCCCCCTTCCTATTCTGGACACATGGAGGTTTTCACTGAGTGACCTCGTGTGGGTGGGACATGTGCTGAATTCTGGCAATGAGGTGAGAGAGAAACAAGGCCCTCCAGCACCATCTATGCCCTCTTGCGGAGAAATGAGCAATCTTCCAATATGGCTGCTGTTCCACCTGCTCGGCTGACTGCAGCAAGTATATCCCTCCCATTTCCTGCATGGACACAGAACATCAACAACTACAATAAAAAAAAAAAAAAAAAAAACCTGTCGGACACCTGGGTGGCTCAGTTGATTGAGTGCCAGGCTCTTGATTTTGGCTCAGGTCATGATCTCAGGATCATGGGATCAAGCCCTGCATTAGGGCCCACACTTGGTGTGGAGGCTGCTTGAGATTCTCTCCCCCTGTCCCTCTGCTCTCAACCTGCTCTCTCAAAACAAAAAAGAAGAAAACTTCTCCTCCCAACCCCTAAACAAAACAAAGGAAGCAACCCCCAAAACTATGGGGCTTTATGCCTCTGAGGTTTGAGGGCTGTTCAGCACAATGGCCTATTCTGAGAAACAATACTACAAGAGCTAGAAGTCTATAGTATTGATGAGTCTACAACACGATTTGTGGACAGGTTCCAAATGAAGGTCAGAGGAAGCACAGACACTGGGGAGAAACCAGGGCATGTGACCACAATCAAGCAGCCAGAATTGAAGGAAAACTGGACAATGTACTCAAGAGAGCCCAGTAAAGCAAGCAGGACTGACTCTACAGTCAGAAGACCATGATTCGGAGTGAGCAACAGCTGCAGGACCTAGAGATGATAAAAACCAGCTGTGCTCTGATCCCCATCAGTGCAAAGTTCCTCCCCCACTGCCACCCATTTTCCCTTTATGTGGGGTCACCTTGAGTGCCTTGCCCTGAAGTTCATCAATGATCCCTCGAATCTTCCCAAGCAGGAAGGGCCAGGAGTTGATGAGATAAATTCGGTCCATCATGATGGCAATGATGCTGTACCAGCGCTGGAAGCCCCTGGCCAGGCTGTCTTTGATGAAGAAAGTGTGGCTGAACACAAAACCGTGCTGCTCATCCCCAAAGAAGATAGGGCCTTCACGACCAGGGCAGACCTGTGAAAATCCACAGCCATTGCAGGAGACAGTTCTGTGCACAATCAAATCCTCCTCCCACTTACCTTTCTGTACTAATTAACCCGCATTAGTTATAGGAATAGGGAGAAAGGTGGGGACGAGAGGAAAACTGCTTTCTTCTGCTCCTGGGACTAGACTTTAAAAGAAAACATCCGGGATGTTTGGGTGGCTCAGCAGTTGAGCGTCTGCCTTTGGCCAAGGGTGTGATCTTGGAGACCCAGGACTGAGTCTCGCATCAGGCTCCCTGGATGGAGCCTGCTTCTCCCTCTGCTTGTGTCTCTGCCTCTCTCCATCTTTCATAAATAAATAAAATCTTAAAAAAAAAAAAAAAGAAAAGAAAACATCTGTAATCATACATTGCAAGGATGAGTAAAGTAGGTTCATGACTTTTTTCTACCCTGAACCATAAATAACTCCTGTTCAAATATTATATCTATTCCAGACTCAAATCTGCCAACATCACTCATCTGAAATATACTGGAGAAGGTCAAAATAATCACTGTAGAGTCCAAACAATAAAATGTGTATACTTTATTTACAGCCAAGAAGTTAGGTCCCCCTTGTAACACATTCACTCTTACTTTACACAGAATTCAACTAGGCATGATCACCTGCTTCTAGCAGATTAGCAGTAGGAAATCAAAACAGCTGAAGGTAGGCACACTGCAACCATAAGTGAAAACTGAGATGGGGCCTCAGTCAGATCAAGTGGGCATGGAGAATGGAAGTTTTATAACTGGATTATGAATTCTTTGTGACAGATAAAGTTATGAGAGCTAAGGGGCACCTACGCTGGTCAGTCGAGCATCCAACTGTTGGTTTCAGCTCAGGTTATGATCTCAGGGTCTTGAGATCAATCCCAAAGTCAGGCTCTATGTGGGCTGTAAGACCTAGAGATGATAAAACCAACTGTGCTCTGACCCCCATTAGATATCTCTCAGTCTGCGGAGATTTTTCTCTCTCTCTCCCTTCCCGCTCATACGCGAGCATGTGCATGTGCACATGCACGCACAAATACTAATAAACATTTTTTTTTCAAAAAAAAAGTAAAAAACCAAAAACCATAAGGGTTAAGACTTGAACTCAACAATAGGAGCCAGGTAGTTTAGGAACAAACTGATTCAACCTTCAAGAGGTTCTGAGAGCACACAGTGACCACTAAGGCTTGTATTGATGATTGAGACAATAAAAAAGGTGGTATTTGGAAAAAAAAAAAAAAAAAAAGGTATTTGATAGAGTAAGCCACATAACCTAGAAATGTTTAATGTCTTAGGAATACATTCATCAAGAATCAACAGATAACAGGGATGCCTGGGTGGCTCAACGGTTGAGCATCTGCCTTCGGCTCAGGGCATGATCCTGGTCTGGGGATCCAGTCCTACGTCGGGCTCCCTGTGAGGAGTGTATTTCTCCCTCTGTCTTGGTCTCTGCCTCTCTCTCTCTGTCTCTCTCATGAATAAATAAATCAATAAGTCTTTTTTAAAAAAAGGAATAGATTAAGTTTGGTGCTTGAAATGATAAGCTAGAAACCATTTAGAACACTGCAGTCCAACTCAACGTATTTTGGAGCTTTATTTTATTTTTTTTTTTTAAATCTTTTTTTTTTTAATTTTATTTTATATTTATGATAGGCACACAGTGAGTGAGAGAGAGGCAGAGACATAGGCAGAGGGAGAAGCAGGCTCCATGCACCGGGAGCCCGAAGTGGGATTCGATCCCGGGTCTCCAGGATCACGCCCTGGGCCAAAGGCAGGCGCTAAACCGCTGCGCCACCCAGGGATCCCTATTTTGGAGCTTTAAAGAACTGCAGCTGCTCCCTGCTCACTGATCCACCTATCCTCTTCCCAGAAGCAATGACCTGTCTTCCTTTCTGTAACCAGTACTGAACCTGTTCAGGGCACCTTGGAGTATCTGTGATATTCCCACAGAGTACCCCCCAGAGTCACAGTGCTCACCTCACAGCTCAGACTCCGCACACAGGCCTGGCGGACAATGCTGAAGAGCTGGGGGTGGTTGGGGTGCTGGTGACTGACGTATTTAATCGAGGTCTCTTTATCATGGCTGATATACCCGGGATGCCCTGCAGCAAGGGACCGGCAGCCCTGCCCCCGAGAAAGAGAAGAAAACCAATTAGTGAGGAAGCAGGCAACAAACTTTCTTATGTACATCTGAATGAGAAAACTCAAGTCTATTTTCAAATAAAGATAACTGGCATCTAGAGTTATACCCATGTGAAGATTTTAACGTGTCCTGAATAGGAAAACCAGAACACAGAGATCACAAAGATCATCAGAGTATAAATAAGAGATCTAATCTTCTGAGCACTTATGTGGCAGGTATTCTGAAGAGCTCTGCATACACCTCATTTAATCCACTGAACCCTAGGAGATAATTACACTGAGAATCCTCATTTTACAGAAGCAGGTCAGGGGTGCAAAGAGGCCCACATAGAATAAGGGGCTAGCCTCTGTCCTTGGTCCTGACACAACCACTCAGCAGGGGCCCCAGGAGGCTGCCAGACTTCCACGCTGCTGTGGTACCCTGACAACACGAGCTCAGAGCCAGTGCTATGGAGTGGAAGGGACTGGTGGTCCTGGCTGCTGCCCCTCTAGAGCCACCACCACGTCGGCACTGAGGTCAGGTCCCAGACGCTATCCCCACCCAGACTGCACAAGAATGTACGGAGGCAAGCCCCTCTGTGGGAGATGCAGGACCCTTCCCATGGCAATTCCAGCTCAATGACTCTCTTTTCTAGCACCCTTTCCTTCCTTCCTCTCCTTCACAGCTGTCAGATTTGTTCATGGTGGCAATGCTTTTCCCCACCTTCTGCTTCCTCACAGGTGTTTCCAGCAATGAAAAGATCAATCTCGTGCATGCTGTCAGCTTCTCAGTGGAACCAAACTAATGCAGCTGGATTCCTGTCCACCCTGTAGCGGCAGGTCTAATACCACTCCTGATTTCAGATCTCGACCCAGGTCTGTCATATAAAGCAGCAACTTGCTAAGGGAACTTAAACCTCATTCCCTAGAGCTCATAAATGACACCAAGAGTAAAAGCAAGACCCCATGAGGAGGAAACTTCCCAAGATACTGGGCTGAGGCAAGTGGAGCCAAGGATGGGCCTGTGTGCAGACACGAGCATACAGAGGGGACGGCTGAAAAGCAAATGTCAACTGGTGTCAGGTGTCTGCTGGCACAGGGTCGGCCGATAAAACGACAGCTGGGATGAAAGGAAAGAACTGGACGGACATAAAAAGAAGTGAACACACTGCACAGGGCCCACAAGAATGGCCTGTACCCATCACCTGAAGCTCCCACTTTTCTGTGAGATCACAGCCACTGCTGAGTCCCACAGGGTCTCCTGCCCACCCTCCAGGTCAAATACTCAGCATAAGCACAAGTTCCTGACAAGGAAAAAACATCTCCAACACTCCCAGAGCACTTGCCTCGCACATGTCTGACTTTTTGGGCCCCGGGCTGCTGGACTCTGCACTGGCCCCTTCAGCTGGACTGTGAGCGCGGATCCGACTGCTCATCTGAATGCCACCTTCCTCCTCCTCGGCCTGTTCGCCCTGGCCAGGGCTGTCCCCATTCCCAGCCCCTTGCGGAAGCGGGGCGTGCAGAACTTCTGTGCAAAAGAGAGTGCGGGGGCCGTGGAGCTCACAGAAGTGACAGAGAGCAACGATGGCATTCATGGTGTCCTGGAGACAGCAGAGGGCCTGCAGGGGGCGGATGAGAGGAGACACCATCAGCCAGGCAGCCTATGTTCACACCAGAGAACCTGGAGGCTGCTCTAGAGCACAGGAACTGGGAAGGTGTCATCAATAGGCTTTCTGGCCAGCAACGCAGTTCAGCCAGCCAGCACCGCATCAGCTGTAGCAGAAACTCAGCAGACAAAACACAGTCCCTGCCAATCAGGAGTTACAATGGAGAAGAGAGAACGTGATTCAAGGACCCCACGGAAAATCCTTCAGTTAGGGTTGTGACGGGGCTGAGAGGCAGACAGCATAGAGAACACATGCGCGGGTGACAATATGGCAAATGTGACACCAATCAATGCCATAGGGGTCTGGAGAAGAGACTTGTATATTCTATCAACAGCTGCCATGCTGGGTGACATGATGCTGCCCTCGTGGAGCTTACCCTCGAGGAGGGGAGGGACATACGACACACTGCTTGCTCTCTTGTGGTGACAGCCTCGGGAAGAGGACAGCAGGTCCAGGGCAGAGACTCACTGGAGGAGGTGCCATGTGGTTTGGGACATCAGGGGCTCCCTGAGTGAGAGCTGATGGGAGGAAAGGCCAGGGGTATGGGGGGGCATGACTAGGGCTCTACAGAGCTGGGGAATGATGGCAGAAGACTAGAAGGAGGTGGATTTTAGGGACCCTTCTAGGCCACAGTGAAGGCCTGAATTTTCTTCAGACTGGAAATTCTTTGATAGGTTTTGATGAAAAATATGGTAAATTTGAGTAGCGGACAGGGGTTAGGATCCAAACCTCCTCTTTTGGGGATCCCCTCCCCTATTATGCAGCCAAAGCCTCTGTCCTCATCCTCCTCCATGGGCATGACCAAGGCTTGACCAGTTAGAGGCATCTGCCCAGGAAGCTGAACCCAGTGCAAACACATATGTGGGGTGTGGGGAGCAAGTCCTGGGTGATGGCATCCTCAAAACCCCTGTGGTCTGTCCGTCACGGCATCCTCCGCAGCAGCCTCCCTTCTCCAGCCTGCTCACTAACTCTGCCACCCACCTGGCATCTTGCACGCAACCTCTTAGCTGACACAACTACTACTGCTCTCGTTCTTGTACCTGAGGCACAGGTTAGAGCTTGAGTGACAGTGGGAATGGCAGAGGCCAACACAAAACACAAGTAAGCTGGGCTGATCAGGCATGGGGATCAGATGGGGATTTGCAGGTGCCTGGCAAGTAGGGAGATCTGGGGCACAGGATGTTCCTGGGGAGAGGGGTACAGCAGGAGAGGAGACAGAGTTCAAGAGACAGCAGGATATTTAGCTGGAAAACCCTGAGAGTTCCATGGAGATTCTGGACCGTAGTAACAGAGAGGGCTGGGCAGAGGGTGAAAGTCCAAGACACTCCACAGACCTTTGCCTGACTCACCTTCTTCCTTGCATGTCCCTACTGAGAGGCCTCCCAAACCAGCCCCCACAACATCCACTCCCTTCTACTACATCACTCTCTCCCCTCTTCCGCTTTATTTTAGGTCTCCTGGAAGCTGCATTGTTTGTGTTTCCCACAAATGAATGTTTCCCAAGGTGGAGGCGGGAGCAGGGAGTGAGCCTGTCTTATCTACAACAGTTCCTGACACACACAGGAGGCACCACATTAAAGTACTGGATAGATGAGTGGATTCAGGAGCTGCCCATGGAGAGAGAGCAGTTGTTGCCACAGAAAGCAGAGAGCTCACTGAGGATATCTAGGGCCAGGAGAGGTTCAAGAGCATAAGCATGGGGGAGAACCAGAGTCTGAAAGCCTAGTGTCATGAGACCACAATAAGCCAAATTTAAAAAGAGGTTCCATCAGGCTCGCTCTGGTGAGATCAAAGAAAATGATGCTTTAAGAATCTATTATGGGGGACAGATTGGTGGCTGGGTGGCTCAGCAATTGAGCATCTGCCTTCAGCCCAGGGAGTGATCCCGGAGTCCTGGGATCCACTCTGCCATCAGGCTACTTGCAGGAAGCCTGCTTCTCCCTCTGCCTGTGTCTCTACCTCTTTCTCTGTGTCTCTCATGAATAAATAAAATCTTAAAAAAAAAAAAAAAAAAAAAGAATCTATTATGGAAGAGGGGGGTGAAGCGACCATCAATGGAGTAAGAATCCCACAGGAAGAAGCACTAAGACATAAAGGCAGAGGCATTAACCCTGGAGAAAGAGACTACATCTTCCTTTAAGAGGAATAAAAGAGAAATAAGGTTCCTTCCAGCAAAATATCTGCAAGAAAGCAGCACTTGGCTAAGGCTCACCCAGTTTGTAGAGCATCCATACTAACCGTTATATTCAGCAAAATCACGCGTGCACCATTCCACCTAGACAAGAGCAGGCAAGGCCATTTCCAAATGAGTCGGGCAGGGCAGCGGTGGCCATACTGCAGCTCTAAGGCTTGAAGTTTTCTAGATAAGGAAAAAAAAATTTAAGCAGATCATAAAAGCAATGCACTTGGTGATACACACGCAACAATCAAGCAGCTTACTGCCAACTTAAAATGAGAACATCACAAAAAAAGAGCCAGAGATTCCCATGGTTCTAAATGGCTTAGTAGGCTTTTTGCCTTTTGAGCAGTGGCTGACAGCAAGTTGACATTGCAGCCAAACTTTGAGCTGAACTTTTGCACGCCTACACCGTATTTCATAAAGGACTTCTCTAAATATAAATATACTTACGTCTTTTAAAAATACAAAACATTTACAAATACAAGGTTCTCATCCCTCCTATTCTTGGTTACAAGGGGACTGCCTTGGCAGCACCCACACCATGCCTATGAAATCCTTCAGATCCTAGGCCTACAAGTTTCTCTCCTCCTCCAATGGGAAGGAGACACCAGAGGTGACGTTGCCAAGCTACTTCCCAGCATCCCTGGTCAACATGGGAGACTCTTACTAGTAGTTTTGTTTTGGTTTTTTTAAAAAGCAGTCCTGATCAGGAGTACAAGAGCCCCAGACAGCCATCAGAAGACAAGGAGATACCACTTAGCTCCAGAAAATCCAGAAAGAAAACCTGTCTCCAGCCTTTACCTGACAGGTGATGTCAAGTATCTTCCTATCCTGAGAATCACCTAAAGCTGAGACACAAAGGCCAACCCCAGCTCTCAGGTTAACCACTACACGTGGAATCAGAATTCTGAGTGGCAGGAAGTCAGTTTTTCTTTTTTTTTTTTAAGACTATTTATTCATGAGCGACAGAGAGAGAGAAGCAGAGACACAGGCAGAGGGAGAAGCAGGCTCCATGCAGGGAGCCCGATGTGGGACTCAATCCCGAGTCTCCAGGATCACACGCCCTGGGCGGAAGGCAGGCACCAAACTGCTGAGCCAACCCAGGTGTCCCAAGAAGTCAGTTTTCTATTTACCCCCAATTCCAATCTGAACCAGATGTTTACCGAAGAAACTAAACTGGCTTGAATATACCTAACAGTTCTCAACGAGCTTTCCAGAACCCAAGGAAGAAGCAGAAATCTGTCCCCCTCCCCTAGTCTCTTCAACTCAAAGAAAGAATCCAAATAACTCAAAAAAGTAGGGCCCTTTCCATGGCCCTGGGTCTATTTCATTTCCACTTCCTGGGGTCTTCTCATAGGACCACAGAGGCTCAAAAACCACCTTGAAAATAAACACAGCATCATAATGGTTCTTAACTAATAAGGAGCAGCAGGGTCCCCTGCAGCTTCTTTACCTAGTCTTCCACTGGGGAGTCTCATTCAGTCAGCAGCTGGACCCCAGCAAGTCCAAGGTGGAACGTTCCACGGGGAATTACTTCCAGCTCAAACCCGTTCAACACCTTGGTGGCTCTACTATTTCCACCTTCACCTGGATTTCTGTTTACCAAGTTCCCGCGGGTGACACTACCAGGGCAAACACAGCCACGTGCTGTTCCTCAATCTCCAAGGCCTCCAGCGCTTTCTCCGCTGTGACAGGAGCCCCTACAGCCACCCCGGTGGACGCCGCGGGTGCCGGGTGCCTCCTCCCATGGCTGCTGAGGCTCACCTGGGCCTCGATCCGCAGCGAGCCTACCCTTGGGTAAATAAGGATTCCAGGTGACCAGGCTGCGCCCAGCGATATCCAGCAACCCGGAGAGGAAAGCGTCTTCCAGCCGCCTTGGAGGGCGCTGAGGTAGGCCTACCCTTCCCGAGGACGGCGGCCTGGGAGAGGAGACACCCGCACACGCACCCTCCCCCGGGCAGCGGGGGCACGGCCGGACGCGCGGGCCCCGGGCAACACTCGAGGAGAACCCATCAGCGACGCCGGCCGGGTCGGAACCGAGCTCACGGTCCTCGGCCCTTTACGGTCCGGGAATCTGCCGCCCACCCCGTCAGCGGCTCCGCACAGCCGCTCCGGGGGCGCCGCACCGCCAACCCGGGCGCCCTCGGCCCCGGCACGTTCCCGGCCGGTCCTCGCCCCCCGCCGCCCGCCGCCCGCCCCTCCCCGAGCCCTCCCCCCGAACCAGGCTCCCTTCGACCTCCACGAAGCAGCCCGCCAGCCCGGGTTCCAACGGCTGCACGAGCCGGCCGGCCGCTCCGGGACTGGCTCCGCACGGACTCCGTCCGACCCCCGCGGGCGAGGAGAGCCTCGGGGCCGGAGCGGCGCTCGGGCCGCGGCGCACCTGACAGGACTCGCCCTGCGCTCCTGGAGCCCGCCGGGACGCCCGCCTGCGCTCGCGAGGCCCCGCACCTGCCCTCAGGAGGCTCGGTCCGGCCACCTCCCCACTCACCCGGGGCGGCGGCGGCGGCGGCGCCCAGCCCGAGGCGCGTGACTTGGCCGGGCCGTACCATCCGCGCACCCCGCGGGGGGGCACGGGCTGGCTGAACGCGCCTCTGCACCGCCAAGCGAGCGGGCCCAAGCCCAGCCCGCACACCCGAGAAAACCGCGCGAGCCAGGCGGCTCTGAGCTCGCGGAAAACCTGAAGCCGCTTCCCGCCGCCTGCCTCTTCCGCCGCCCGACTTCCGCGCCTCCCCCCACCAGAAGTGAGGAATGGTTCCGGCCGCACCGGCCCGGCTGGTGGAGGAAACCATTTCAAGGCGGGGGATACTTAAAATTGAAAAATATTTTTAAAAGAGATTTGAGGGAATACAGAGCCAACCTAGTACTCCTGGTCCACAAGGAAGAGTGAAGTAGAGAAAGTCTCGATGTGATCACGAGCAGGGTAACGGCTTACGGTTTCACCATCGGCTTTGATTACACGGCATGGAACCGGTCTTCGGTGGGACGTGCCGGCAGGTGGCCCGGAGGGGGCCGTCCCGTGACGTGGGGAAGCGCGCAGCGCGGCGGGGAGGCTCGGTCGGAAACTGGAGGTGGGGTGCGGCGGAGTGCGCATGTGCCTGGCACCCTCGCCTCCCGGGGCGAGAAGGCCGGCGTCCGAGGTCTTCACTACCATGAGTCAGTTATTAAGTAATATGTATGTTTAAAACCTGGGCGCCTGTCTACTTAGAGGTTAATTCTAAAGGCTTCCGTGCACGATGTGCCGTGGACCCTTAGAGGGAAGAGCTGGAGAGATGTGGATCACACCCCGGGCCGGAGGGAGTGCGGTTGGGCCTGCGAGGCGGTGCTGCCACCTTGCGGCCGGTCGGGTCAGAGGCCGCTGGTCTCCGCGCCTCGCCCGCGTGGCTGTGGCAGGGAGTGTCGCGAGGGGGCAGGTGCGGGGGTTGGGCGGGGAAGCCTCGGCCTTTATCAAGTAGAAATTCATAACGAATTTCCGCGTTATGCTGAGGAGAGGAAAGAACGAAATTGCAATTCATTTCGTCTTCTTTAGTGGTGTGACAAAAGGTTGAGTATGGGAGTTGCGAGGTCAGGCAGTGCCTTTCTGTGTTTACTGAGTCTCCAGTTCCTCGTGATAGTGGACATCACAGACTTAATGTATTGGCTCGTAAGTCACAAGATAACTTCTGAAGCAAACAATAGAAAACCCATAAGGATAAACAGATTTGGAGGTTTTTTTTTAATTTTTATTTTAGACTTCAGATGCTTGAATTTTACTGAGTCTGCAAAATTCTTTGAAAGCCTTAGTGGGAAGGTGCAAGGAATATTTGCAGCCTCCTTATGTGACTGTGCCTCTTCCAATTTTAAAAGAAAACGTCATTTCAACATTTGTCAGAATGAACAGGGTTCACCCAGAAAATGGCCACAGCAGCAATGCTAAATACAAACTGCCTGATTTCCACAGTAATGTTATTTACATGACTTTACAAAAATTTCAATTACTATGGCTATTATTTAACAAGAAGATGAGTATATGTATTTAAAAATCTGCATATCGTTTCAATCAAGAAGGCAGGAGGATGTTTCTGGTTTGGGTTTTTTCGTTTCTCTTTTTTTTTTTTTTTTTGGTAATTTTCCCCCCATTTTTCTCTTAGTGGCAGCTGTTCTTAAAACTAACATTGGTTAAACAGGTGTTATGGCAAGAAAAAAAATTGTTCCTGTTTTGTAACTGATTTATGGAATTAACTTCTTCAGTTTGTTAGTGGAGGACAGGACCTTATTACCAGGAAGAAAGGCTAATGAAGGTCCCCCAAGTGGAGGACAGTTTATTCAACCACTGCTATTTTCAATAAAACTCATTGTGCATTCGGCTACATTTGGACTCCATCTATGTCATTAAATACTCTTCCCAGCACCCTTGGCTTCAGTGTTCTTTTGGAAGTGCTTTCTCAACCCTATAAATCTGTTTAAAAGTAACTACTACATGCCAGTTCATTGCCTCAGTGAATTGTGCCAACAGTGAATTAATCTGGGTTCTCACAGTGTAAACGTTCAAGGACATTCAATGACAGAGACCTCTAAGAAGTCAGAAAATGTAGCCCATATCATCAGTGAGGAAGCAAAATTGGCAATAATGCCGAACAATGCTCAACCATGCTAATTCAAAGCTTGTGTCCTGTAGTAAGAATTTTATGAAGAGTTACCAAAAGCATTGTAGGTACCACTGCCTAGCATTCAGTCTAGAACATGTGTTTTTTTTTTTTTTTAAACCAGTGAAATAGGGAGCCCCGGTGGCGCAGCGGTTTAGCGCCGCCTGCAGCCCAGGGCGTGATCTGGAGACCCTGGATCGAGTCCCACGTCAGGCTCTCTGCATGGAGCCTGCTTCTCCCTCTGCTTGTGTCTCTGCCTCTCTCTCTCTCTCTCTGCATCTCTATGAATAAATAAATAAAATCTTAAAAAAAAACACTTTAAAAAAATAAACCAGTGAAATAGGCCCAATCAGAATTAAAGATTTCTTGATGCTTGTCTGCCTTCCTACTACTAACCAAAAGGCTTGTTTGCTTAGGTGTTGACAGCTTATCATCCAGACTGATGAAGTGCTTCAGGGACACTAGTTGCCAAGACCATGGCACCAACCCAAGTCTCACTGGGAAATCCCTCAGAGAGGCTTTTAGGTGTATCTTTACCAATGGGTGGTCTTACATAACTGAGGAATACAAATGGGCTCTGAGTCAAATCACTATGTCCCTACATCAGTTTTCAGTTTCAGAAGGAAGAGGTATGTTTCATTTGTGAAAAATTGCATCTAATATATTTAATCACATCTCATTATTCTAAGGGTACTACAGTAGGTTCCTGATTACAGAAATAATTAATAATCTAAGCTTTCTTTTCTTCCAGCATCCAAAATAATCTTGTGTTTTCAGAGGTGTTTAAGCTTGGGGGTCTGTCTGGCTGTTGAAAGGCACCAAACAGTGGGTTCAGAAGGTAGAACTCATGCACAACCTCTCAGTTGGTTTGAAGTTTTAGGTTATTAGACAACTCTGTATATAAGGTGTCCAGTTAGTTGCAAACTATTAGTAGTCTAATATCTTCTCTTAAAGAAAAGTCACAAGTGGGGCACCCAACTGGCTCAGTTGGTAGAGCATGTGACTCGACCTCGGGGTCGTGAGCTCGAGCCCCATGTTGGGTATGGAGCTTACTTAAAAAAAGGAAAGAAAAGTCACTAGTGTTAATTTAGCAATTTTAACCGTTGCATGTTCAGAAAGCTTTTAAAAATAATCCCCCTCCCCCCAGTTAGAATTCAACTAATAGGCTTTTTGTGTTTTAATACTAGCTGCATGTTAAATATTAAATTCCAAGTGCTTTCTTTACATCTAATAATAAACTTTACCACATCATTATGGATCCAGGCTTGTTAAATGCCTTTTAAAATTAGCAAAAGTTCTCTGGTCTCAAATTTTGAATTTAGGAAAGGATGCAGATAGGATTTTGTCTTTGTTTACCATCATTAATTCAAGTGCCTAAAAAAGGGTAGTATTGATTTTTCCTATTCACAATAATCTGATTTACCTAGACATTTATTTTCTCTGGGCCTTTTGTAACTGCTCAGACTTCTGTGCGTATGATGTTTTCTTCTACAAATTGCTTACCATTTCAAGTTGCAACCCAGAAACCTAGAACTTAGAAAGCCCACACTACATCTCTGAAAGCAAGCATGGGGGAGAGAATTAGAATACCACTGACCTCAGCTGGCATAACTTGAGGAAGGAACTTAACAAGGTAGGCCCACCAATGAACACCAAGCATCTAAAAACCCAAGACTTGGGCAGCCCTGGTGGTGCAGCGGTTTAGCGCCGCCTGCAGCCCACGGCATGATCTGGAGACCCTGGATCGAGTCCCAGGTCAGGCTCTCTGCATGGAGCCTGCTTCTCCCTCTGCTTGTGTCTCTGCCTCTCTCTCTCTCTGCATCTCTATGAATAGATAAATGAAATTTAAAAAAAAAAAAAAAGACTTATGTTTCCCCTCTGCCAAATTGTTTGTTAGAAAAGTATTTGTCCCTGATTAGATTACAAGGCATTACTCTGTTATTAAGCATCTTTTACAGTACTGTTGTATAACCTCACTTCGTTTAGGATTTTAATTTACTAAACAGAGGAGGTGCCATCCATACAAAGCAGAAAAATCCCACTGCTTTATTGCCCATTAGTACTCTTGAGCTTGGAAAACATTTACCACTTCAAAAACATAAATGCAGGCATTTCTCTAAATAATAATTTATACTAGTAAATCCCAAATTGGAGATCACTCAGATCAAGTGTACACATTTAATATAGAAAGTCTATATTAAAAGTTAAACATTGTCCCTTTGGGTGGCTTACTTGGTACCAACACAAACAGAAATATATAAAGTACTGAGGGCAATTGCTCTCATTAATCCAGAGTATTTATTAACATTTGATATTACCATGAAAAATGAACTTGAAAAGTCCTCAGAAAACTGGTAGGTCCACTAATGAACACCAACCCAAGGCTACATCCCTGGACTTCAGAAACTGCCTTACTTCCCTAGGCACAAACTCACCATCTTCTAGTGCCATCAAAATGCAATAGGTATTCATAAGTAAACATGTTCACAAGGTAATTTGCTGCTGAGAACTAACTCAAAGGAACAGCTAAGGGTATCTTAACCATTCATGCAAACAGATTCAGCAAGCAGATTATTCAGCAGATTCTGATAAATATTCCAAAACAAGACACAAGCATAGCCAAGCAACAAATTTTTCAGAGGCAGCATGTGTGAGTCTTCTATTAGTAATAAATGAGGTTACTCGTCTCCTTGATCCAAGATTTTCAGAAGTAACACCTGTCAAGAGAGAGAAACCACTCACCAGTTTAACAGAAATAATAAGTACATTAAGCAGGTGTTGGGGAAGGGGGAAAAATGTCTCACCAAGGTAGTAACTGCAGGAAGTAGATACCAGAGGTGTCTGGGTGGCTCAGTGGTTGGGTGTCTGCCTTCAGCTCAGGTCATGATCCCGGAACCTCGGAATTGAGTCATTCATCAGGCTCCCTGCAGGGAGCCCGCTTCTGCCTCTGCCTCTCTCTCTCTGTGTCCCTCATAAACAAATAAAATCTTTAAAAAAAACAAAAAAAAAAAAACAAAAAAAAAAAACAAGGGAGTAGATACCACCCTTAGGGCCTGGGGGACAAATGGAAGAGTTATTAACAGAATTTAGAAGGTTGAAGGTGCCAGTAGAACTGGGTCCCCAGGCTGTGCATGTGAGGGAGGCCCGCCTTTTGAGTGTGGAATCTCTCAACAATTAAGAGAAGGCTAATTCTAGGAGCATGGGAAATGCAACCAGGCCTCACTGCTGCTGCATTGAACCATAATGTTAAGGCAGAGAGCTGTTGCTGGGGTTTTACTCTTCAATGGGAAGCAGACAGTGGGGAGGCCTGGCTTCTTTTTTTCCTCCCTAGCCTTCCAGTCTGCCTCTAGTTGGTAAAAAAACAAAATGTGATGTGCAAAGATCAGAAAGATCTTTCTAGCCATAGATCAGAAAGGTAGGTGTGAAGGTGAGAGACAACAGACACAGGAGGGGCAAGGATGTGTGGGCAAACGGGGTTTTAATGAATTCATTTTAGGAAAAAATGAATAGTGTCCAATTCATGAGAAGCCCACAATAGAATTATTCTTAAAATAGTCATGACTGGGGATCCCTGGGTGGCGCAGCGGTTTGGCGCCTGCCTTTGGCCCAGGGCGCAATCCTGGAGACCCGGGATCGAATCCCACATCGGGCTCCCGGTGCATGGAGCCTGCTTCTCCCTCTGCCTGTGTCTCTGCCTCTCTCTCTCACTGTGTGCCTATCATAAATAAATAAAAGTTTAAAAAAAAAAAAAAAGTCATGACTGGCAGCTAATAGAATTCTCAAATACATTTTAGGTAATTTTTTTTTTTTTAAGAATTTTTAAAAGATTTTATTTATCTGACACAGAGAGTCTGGTGTGTGCAGAAGTAGGCAAAGCAGCAGGGAGGGGGCAGAGGGAGAAGCACATTCCCCGCTGAGCAGAAAGCCCACCCAGCAGCTGGATCCCAGGACCCTGAGACCATGACCTGAACTAAAGGCAGATGGCTTAACTGACTGAGCCACCCAAGTGCCCCACATTTCAGGTGATTTTAATTTAGATGTAGGAAAATCAGAAAGTTGTCCAATTTGTTTTTTAAAACTCTGTAATTTACTGTGCTGATAAAAGGAAAATTTCCATGAAATATTTTTTCTTTCCTTAGCATAGGTACATGTAAACGTAAGTGAAAATAGTGCAGCCCACAAGCAGTACTAATTTGAGCTAGAAAATTTGAGAATTTTGATAAAGGGTCAAATCCAGCCCTCTGCCAATTTTTGTATCTGTTTTCTTGGAACTCATTGTCTGTGGCTGCTTTCCTGAAGCATAGCGGAGGTACCAATATAGACCATCTGACCCCCAAAGTCGATTAGGGGCAACTTTTTACATGAGGTGTAAGTTTTCTTTTTGTAAATAATGAAAATGTGACTGACTATACAAGTTGACACATTTTAAAAAGTGAATGTTGCTAGCAAGAGAGAGACATTTTTAAGGACTAAATTCTTATCACACTTTACTAAGACCACACACCATTTCCCGGCTTAATCGGTGAGCCCTCATTAGACAACATTTCAGAGTTCTATACTAGACTCTGAACACAGTAATCAAGATGCAGCCATGTAGCTTAACTGAAAATGCTTCTGGAACAAAATGCAGGAAAATCTGGCGCTGGTCTCATAAAAAATGCCATTTCCAAGACTACACGAGTGTAGCACATACCACAGGTTAGAAAGCACACAACAGCATCTCCTGAATTCACAGTTCATACTGTCACTAAAATGCATATTAATTCTATTGATAAAAAATTAGCTTCTGCATTATAAACTCTCCTAGGCTTTTTTTCCTCTGTAAAGGCCACCAATATCGAACTTTAGATTAAAATCTTCCAAAAATTCCTGAAGTTTTAACTATTCCTGTTCACACAATGAATATATCCTTTAAAAACTTTTTAGAGGGGGAAAAAAGCGATACAGAAGACACATGAATGTTCAAGTAATTTAAAACAAAAATGTAGATTTAATGCAACAACATTAATCTCAGGATAAATAAATCCACAACAGACTTTAAAGTTTGAATTTTTTTTCCTTTCTTTGCAGAGAGAATGGTTTTCTTAAAGCACATAGGACTGAAGATGTCAAAACAAAATGTAATTTCTTAATGTCCAGGTCACACAGGCTTGGTCCTCCCTGCTGCCCTCCTAACACTTGCCACTGGCCAAGGTGATAAATTCCATCTAACTCAGGATGGATGTTAGTTTCAAGAGTAACTAGATGGTTTGTTTCCAGAATCATCTTCTTGTGATCCCATGCTCTGTAAAGAGGAAAATAAGACAATCTATGTTTGTTCTCGTCAAAGGTTTCCCTTCAGCCCCAAACAAGCACCCGTCCCCTCCCCAACAACCGTCAGCCACCCTGTGTACACACAGAAAGGCTATTATAGTTTGAAAATGCCCTCCGTGACTCTCTGTGAACTTAGTGACAAGGATTTTTTAGGAACTTGGGGCAACTAAACATTTAACCTCAAATCAAGGTCACAGTTCTGATGAGGAAATACCCCTCCTTTTCTACCCAGGCCATTTCTAGTTAACAAAGGGAACCTTAATCACCTTCTGTACGAACTGGGGGTTCACTGTGATCTCCTGGTCCATGGCCTTCAGTCGCTCATCCAGCTCTATGCACTTCAGCATCTGGTGACAGACATGTTTGAAGGTGGTTAGTAAGCGAGTTTAGGTCAATCTACCTCCTTTATATATATATATATATATATATATATATATATATATATATATATATATATAATATTTATTTATGAAAGAGAGAGAGAGAGAGAGAGAGGCAGGCAGAGACATAGGCAGAGGGAGAAGCAGGCTCCATGCAGGGAGCCCAACGTGGGACTCGATCCCAGATCTCCAGGATCACACCCTGGGCCGAAGGCAGCGCTAAACCGCTTGAGCCACCGGGGCTGCCCAATTTACCTCCTTTTTTAACCTAAATTATCAATATAGGGAGCTATAGGTTCATACTCCCATGATCTGAAATGCCTGAGGCTACATAGGTTTTGGAATCAGAATTTTTTGAATGCGGAAAGTTAACAGGAAAAATACTGTATATTACCTAACATCCCAATAAGATCTAGGGAAGCACCCATAATCAGACACATTAATATCTTTTGCACTGAAACCTAAAAATAATGCACAATAAGTGGGATAAAGGCTATACATCATTTCAGGTGAAATTCGTCATCACATTAAGTTACCAAAACCCTCCAGTTTTCATGGGTTTTCCGATTTTAAATTGCAAAAAAAGGACTGTGGAAGTTATATACTATGTTACTCTGGATTGCTTTTAGGTTTCTGAGAGGTTTTTTTTTTTTTAAGATTTTATTTATTTATACATGAGAGACACAGAGAGAGAGAGGCAGAGACATAGGCAGAGGGAGAAGCAGGCTCCATGCAGGGAGCCCGATGCGGGACTTGATCCTGCAACTCTGGGATCATGCCCCAAGCCAAAGGCAGACGCTCAACTGCTGACCTAACCAGGCGTCCCAGGTTTCTGAGATTTGATGTCTGAGGTAAGAAACACAGACTGTCCACACAATCCTAACTCATATCTAGACCCCAGAGTGGCACTCAGAGCAGCATGACCTCAGAAGATGCAAAGGGGACTGCTCTGGCTCTTGGCTGCTGCCTAATAGGAAACTGCAGGACGGCTTACCCCTCCAGCCACCCTGACACTGATGTTTCTGACTTTCCCACCTGGAATTCTGAGTGCACTTTCTCACAGAAATGAGGCTCTACATTATAAATGATGTTTGGGTGTACATAACATTGTACTGATTGTAAGACCCTAAAGTGTTTCAATAGCTAAACTAGGCTTTGGTGAAATCCAACCCACCATTTATTTACTTATAACCATACAATCTGGGAGAGGTTGAAGCAATGCCCATTTTTAAAATAACTTCCCAGGAACTAAGATGTTCCTAGAAACTAGTTGGGAATTACCTGTATCTAAAACTAAAATTGTCCTAGAGCATAGAGACAGTATTTCAAATACAGAATCTCGAACATCACTTAAAACAAATCAAAACCTGACATTTGTATTTACCTCTTGATCGATGTTATGAAGCATGGCTGGGTTATTATATTTTTCAGGGTTATCATGGAAACTGACCATTCCATCCTTCTGATTAATACTTGCAAAAATTTCACCATCCTCTATCTGTAAAAAAAGAAATCAGGAGTAGTTTAGACCTGGACACTATGTAGATATATACTGTTTCAACATAATTGGGGGAAAGGACAAAAAGCAGTAAGCTTGTATGTGTATTTTTAAGCACCATCTGTTTATTCAACAAGTACTTACTGAACACCTATCATTTGTTAGGCACCATTATATATGCTAAGGGGTGCAAAACACACACTACATACACACACTGGCCCTTGCAAGTTTTTACTGAACTAAGTTTCACATGATGTAAATTAATCATTTTAAAGTGAAAAATTCAGGTGCGCCTGGGTGGCTCAGTTAAGTGTCTGCCTCCGGCTCAGGTCATGATCCCAGGGTCCTGGGACTGAGCCCTGCATTGGGCTCCCTACTCAGCGAGGAGTCTGCTTCTCTCTTTCCCTCTGCCCCTTCCCCTGCTTGTGCTTTCTCTTGCTCTCTCTCAATAAAAAAAATAAATAATCTTAAGAAAAAAATAAAGTGAACAAATCAGTGTAATTTGTAATGTGTAGCCACCACTTCTATCTAGTTCCAAAATATTTTCATTACCCGAAAGGAAACCCTGTACCCATTTGAGCACTGACTCCTTTTCCCATTATCTCAGCTCCTGGCAACCACCAATCAACTTCCTACTCTACAGAGATTTCATAACATCTCTACAATCTCTTTCAGAGGATATAAGTGGAGGGAATGCTTCCCAATTCATTCTATGAGGCCAGGTTTGCCCTAATATTAAAACCAGACAAATACAAAAAAAGAGAACTATAGACCAGTACCTCACATGAACATACATGCAAAAATCCTCAACAAAATATAAGCAAATCCAATGACCCCCCCCCCCCCCCAAAATAAAAGGATGATTTTGGCTCAGATCATGATCAGGGTGGTGAGATCTGGCCCCACATCAGGCTCTACACTCAGCAGGATCTGCTTGAGATTCTCCCTCTCCTCCCTCTCTCCCTCCCCTGCTCTTGCACACACACGCTCGCGCATGCGCGCGTACTCTCTCTCTAAAAATAAAATAAAAAGTACATACACCACAACCAAACAGGATTTATCCCAAGTATGCAAGGCTGGATGAACATTCAAGAATCAATTAAAGTAATTCATCACATGAGCAGACCAAAGAGATCATGATCATATCAACAGATGCAGAAAAAATATCTCATAAACTCTAATAACCATTCATGATAAAAAAAACTTTCAGTAAAGTAAGAATATAGGGGGGAATGCCTTCAATTTCATAAAGAATATCTACAAAAACCCTACACCTAACATCAAACTTAATGGTGAGAAATTCAAAGCTTCCCCACAAAGATGAGGAGCCGGGCAAGGATATCCTCTCATACCACTCCTTCCAACATCATACTGGAAGTTTAATAAGACTAAAAAGGAAATTAAAGAGTTGGGAAAGAAGAAATAAAGCTGTCTTTGTTTACAGATAAGGAAGGCTGTCTATATAGAAAATCTGAAAGTATCAACAGAAAAACCCTCCTGGAACTATAGGCAATTATAGCAAGGTTGCAGGATACAAGGTTAATGTGGAAAAGTCAATCATTTTCCTGTAAACCAGCAACAAATGAGTGGGAACTTCAAATTAAAAACAATACAATTTACATTAGCATTATCCCCACCCCAAATGAAACACTTAAGAATAAATCTAACAAAATATGTACAAGACCTATGAGCAAAATCAAAGAATAAGGAAGGAAATAAAAAAAGGGCTAAATAAATGGAGAGATATTCCATGTGCACAAATAAGAAGACTATTATCAAGATGTCCGTTCCTCCCAATTTATAGATTCAACACAATCCCAGTCAAAATCCCAGCAAGTTATTTTACGGATATCAACAAACTGATTGTTGTTTATGTGAAGAGACAGAAGACCCAGAATAGCCAACACAGTATTAAGGAAGAACAAAGTTGGAGGGCTGGTACTACCTGACCTTAAAACTTACCATAAAGCTACAATAATCAAGGCAACATGGTGTTTGTAGAAGAAACACATCCATGGAATAGAAAACCCAGAAATAGGCCTACATAAATAGTCAACAGATCTTTGACAAAGGAGCAAAGGCAATACAATGGAGCAAGATAGTCTTTTCAATAAACAGTACTGGAACAACTGGTCATCTACATGCAAAAAAAATGAATCTAGACACAGACCTTACATCCTTAAGAAAAATTAATTCAAATGGGTCACAGATCTAAATGTAAAACGCAGAACTATAAAAAATCCCAGAAGATAATGTAGGAGAAAATCTAGATGATCTTGGGTGTGATAACTTTTTAGGTATTACACTAACGACATAATCTGTGAAAGAAATAATTGATAAGCTGGGCTCCTATTAAAATTAAAAGCCTCTCCCTGCAAAACACAATGTCAAGATGAGAAGACAAGCCACAGACTGGGAGAAAATATTTAAAAAACACGTCTGACAAAGAATTGTTATCCAAAATATACAAAGAATTGGCTTATCTGGCTCAGTCAGTGGAGTATGTGACTCCTGATCTTGGGTTTGGGAGTTTGAGCCCCATGTTGGGCAATGAGATTTTAAAAAAAGAGAAAAATATATGCAAAGAACTCTTAAACTCAACAAGAAAACAAACATTAAAAAATGGGCCAAATATACCTGAACAGATACTTCACCAAAGATGACATACAGATGGCAAATAAGCATATGAAAAGATGCTTTACATCCTATGTCATCAGGGAAGTGCAAATTAACATGTGATACCACTACATGCCTATTAGAGCGGCCAAAATCTGGAACACTGACAACATCAAATGCTGGTAAGGATGTGGGCCAATCGGACCTCTCTTTCATTGCTGGTGGGAATGCAAAATGGTGCTGCCACTTTAAAAGACAGTTTGGCAGCTTCTTACAAAACTAAACATAGTCTTATATGAGCCAGCAATCACACTCCTTAGTATTTATCCAAGGGAGCTGAAAACTTACATCCACACAAAACCTGACATGGATGTTTATAGTAACTTTACTCATAATTGCCAAACTTTGAAAGCAACTAAGATATCCTTCAGGAGGTGAATGGATAACCTGTCCCACATCCAGGCAATGGAACATTACTCAGCATGAAAAATAAATGAGCACTAAGCCATGAAAAGACATTGAGGAACCATAAATTTTGATTACTAAAAGAAGCCAATGTGAAAAGGCTACATTCTGTGGGATTCCAACTACATGACATTCTGGAAAAAAAACTATGGAGACAATAAAAAATATCACTGGTTGACAGGGGTAAGATGAAAAGGCAGAGCACAGAGCATTTTTAGGGCAGTAAAAATAACTCTGTATACCATAATGATGGACACATGTCATTATCCATGTCAAAACTGGAATGTACAATACCAAGAGTGAACCTTCGTGTAAACTATAGATTTCGAATGACCACCTGTCAGGGTAGGCCACCAAATGTAGCACATGTGTCACTTTGGTGAGGGTTGTTGATCATGGAGAAAGCTATGGATGTACAGGGGCAGGGGGCATATGGGAAATGTCTGTAACTTCCCCTCAATTTTGCTGTGAACCTCAAACTGTTCTTACAAACAACAACATTCCCCATCCCCAAAGACCGGATACTCTAGAGCAAGTCTTGAGCTTACACTCAAGGTTGGCAGTATGGATATCCTGGGCAGGATAACTGTCTGCTGTGGGAGTGGTCCTCTGCATTGTAGGACGTATAGCAGCATCCCTGGCTTCTATCCAGTAGATGTTAGGACCCCTAGCTGTGACAACCAAAAATATCTTCAAATATTGCCAAATGTCCCATGGTAGAAAAAACACTGCTGGTTGATCTAGAGCCTGTTACGGTCTGTCTGGGTTGTTCATAAACTGTTCAAAATGCACCACCACCACCCCCGCCCCCATTTTGCTCCCTTAAAGCATTTCCCTAGCTCATGTGTCCTTACAGGTGTCATAAACACATTTCTTCTCACCCACCAAATAGTGAGTTTCCTGGGGTTACCATGTAGCTTACTCGGTCTGTGTAACCCCTGTAGAGTTTACACTCTTGAAAGGCACTCCAAAGCTGATCAAGTCAGATTTTGTTTCTTTGGAAAGGGTGCGTGTGTTTTGAGAATTAGGTCGAAGGAGAAAAACCTCAAAACATTTGTAAATTGCTCAATGGAAATAAAGTACTCCATTATCATAATGGAAAATAGTTTTATTACTCCTAATCCTGATATGGCAGTGCTCCTGAAATCAGAGGGGAGATCATTAGCAGAAAAATGTAATGCTGACTTTCTATGTAACCTAAGATTTGCCTGACCTGGGCTGAGGACATGTTTAGTTTGACAGATCAGATCAGAGCCATGTATTTACATAACTGAATAGGTAAGTAGATTACAATGTATCATTCAGTGGGTTACTATGTACTCATTTTAAAATTTATTTTTAAAAGATTTTATTGGGACACCTGGGTGACTCAATGGTAACCATCTGCCTTTGGCTCAGGTGGTGATCCTGGGGTCCTGGGATCGAGTCCCACATCAGGCTCCCTGAATGGAGCCTGCTTCTCCTCTGCCTATGTCTCTGCCTCTGTCTCTCTTATGAATAAATAAATATTTTTTAAAAAGATTATATTTATTTGAGAGAGAGTATGCATGCATGAGTAAAGGGGGGGGGCAAGGGAGGAAGGGAAGCAGACTCCTGCTGAGCAGAGAGCCCGATGTGGGCTTGATTCCAGGACCCCAAGATCACCACCTGAACCAAAGGCAGATGCTTAACTGACTGAACCACCCAGGCACCCCTACCATGTGCTCACTTAAATGATGCTTATCCAAATTTGGGAGTGGAGAGATGTAACTGGGACATTACCAGAAGGGGTATTGGTAATACCTGATTTCTGAAGATGGGTACTGAGATGGTGCCCCCTTTATTGTCCATACTGCTGTAAGCGTGGTCGGGAACGGACAATGGCCCGTGAGGAGGTAAGGGGCTCAAGTCCGATCCCAGTCAACAACTGTTCTCTCTCTAGCTGAGCAGGACATCCTTGGTGTGGGCAGCAGTGCCCTGACCTACATATGAGCACAAGTTCATGACTTCATCATGGACCAGCACATTGAGTAGCACTGCTTTATGACTCTTGGTACATCTGAATAATTTCACAAGTGTTTTAAAAATGTATGGGATGCCTGGGTGGCTCAGTGGTTGGGTGCCTGCCTTCAGCTCAGGTCATGATCTGAGATCCAGATCCAGGATCGAGTCCCACATCAGGCTCCCTGTGAGGAGCCTGCTTTTCTCTCTGCCTATGCCTCTGTCTCTCTCTTTCAGTCTGTGTCTCTCATGAATAAATAGATAAATCTTTAAGAAAAAAACGTAAATAAGGAGGACAAACAGGACACACCATGTACATCATATGAGTACCTATGACTGGAAAACCCCATAGGTTGTAAGGAAACAAAATCCAAAATATCCAAAGGCTGACTTTGGATGTCCCTCCTTTTTTATTTATTTTTTAAAAAGATTTTGTTTATTTATTCATGAGAGACAGAGAGAGAGGCAGAGACACAGGCAGAAAGAGAAGCAGGCTCCATGCAGGGAGCCCCACGCAGAACTAGATAGATAGCGGTCCTCCAGGATCACGCACCTGGCCGAAGGCAGGTGACAAACCACTGAGCCAGCCAGGCGTCCCTCCCTCCTCTTTAAAAATATTATCTATAATGAACACCTATGACTTTTACAAGGACAAAAATCCACTAATTAACTTTTTAAAAGTGAAAACACACTTACCATGTGTAGGACATATTTCTCTGCCTCCTGAGGTCCAGATAACTGCACACGACTTGCCATATCTTGTAACGATAATGTTAAAAAGGTCTGAAATTCAGAAGTAGAATTAATCATAGGTAGAAACGACTGAGGACATACATTTTATTCAATGCGTACAGAGCTCTACTGAATTACTGAAAATTTGCTTTCCATTACTGTGCAAAGTAATTATTTGTTGTGAAGATGATTTGAAGTTGATAAAACCTGTGGCTTTAGTCATCAGTTTCCTAGAGGAGTAATGACTTCTAGAAATGTTTTCTGGCACATACATTCCTACGGGTCTGAGTGACGTATGCAGGCACTAGGTTATTTATGCAGCACTGTCTGTGAGAGCAAAGGACTGGAACCACTTAAATGTCCACCACAGAGGGCAGGTTAGTGCGGTCTGGTACAATTGCATCAACAGACTCCTATGCAGTTGTAAAAAACAAAACAAAACAAAACAAACCCCAAAAATCCAGATACTTCTCACGGACTGAAATAAGATCTGAGATAATAATGTACACCATTAAATATAAAAAAAGGAGAATGAAGAAGTGTGCATGGCATGCTGTGTAAACCAAAGTGTATATATACCTGTGAGGAGGGGTGCTTTTATTTATGCATGCATATACATGCATAGACAACCTCTAGAAGGCCAAGAAACTGGTTGCCTCTGAAGAAGAGGTGGCTAGGGTATAGGAACTGGATGGAGATTTTTGTATCTTTTGAATTTTGTATTATAAATGTATTACCTATTAAAAATAATTAACATTATCACATTCATTCTTCAAAATTCAAAGCTAAAATATGTAAACACATGGGGGTTTAGAAGGAAGTCAGTGTTTTCCACTGCTCTGCTGGGGACCTGAAAATGAAAAGAGCTCTTTGAAAGGAAAGTTGGCAATACTTAGAGCAATGGCCTTTTCAGAGCAAGGCATGTTAAAATCCAAATGTGAATTTTTAATAAGCCAATGACCAAAGAATCTACATATACTTTAGTTAAAAGAGTAGCATCCAAGAAAATGAAATTATTGTTAATTTTTAAAGTACATAAGCACTTTAACACAAGTGAAGACTTAAAAAGTCAACATTTCTAAATACACAGAACTATCATTTTTCCTATCTCAAAACAAATAGAAACTTCCACTTGAATGTCCACCAGGAGAAGACAGATTGAATCAATTGTGATCCATCCATCAGATTACTACATAGGGTAACTGTGATATATGCTTACATTGCCACAGAAAGAGGTTTAAGATATACTGAACCAAAAAAAGCAGGGTAGAGAACAGTATGTAGAATATAATCCCAATCACATTTAATTGCATCTCCATATACATAGAGAACAGAGAGAAGAATATAGAAAAATGTCCACTAAAACATGCATAAGAAGTAGCAGAT
This sequence comes from Canis lupus baileyi, assembly GCF_048164855.1. Classification (NCBI taxonomy): domain Eukaryota; kingdom Metazoa; phylum Chordata; class Mammalia; order Carnivora; family Canidae; genus Canis; species Canis lupus. Next base: position 46,896,176 of record NC_132840.1, read on the forward strand.
TTAGTCTCCATGTGATAACCCCTTGGCCCCAGCAATGCCATGAATACCACCCCCGTCACTGACACTGACAATCTACTTAAGATTTTATGAAAAACTTCTGATTTTCTGATTTTGGAACGAGAAAGAGACTGACGTGGTTAGAAAATCCTTGGGTTATTCCCACTTCTAGTGTTCTGGCTCTAGGACATGATGGTAAAAAGTATATAACAGCCGCCTGCAAAGATTTCACCTTTTTCATTTAACGTTTATTTGCCACTCTGCAATTTAACATTTTCTGAAAGGCGCTGACTTTTATCCATGTTAACATTTTGATTCTTCCATCTAAAGTGCAAGCACCAGTCACAGACAGGGTGCAACTACTTTTACTTCAAGTGGTTCTGTTGGCACTTGGACCAAATAAAAAAATTTCGTGGGGAAAATCAGGCTGCTGGTTACCCTGATCTCTTAGATCCTGGCCTTTTTTGCCTGGTCAACTTGGCTTTTCTCTGGCTGACAGCAACATTCATTTTTGATATTTCTTGAGCTACTTTCTCTTTCTTGTTCTTCATTTTCTTTCTACAAATTAACTTTTTACAAATCCCCTGATTTCCTTCTGTGAGTTAGGCAGCCAGGGTCGCTCTCTCTCGAGTACTGGAAGGGGTTCCCCTTCTTGTTCACTGGCCATCTCCTCACTTTCCCCTCCTCCTCTCCTTGCAAGGACTACTTGCCTCCACAACTGTCCCCTCCTCACCACTCTCTGGCTTCTTCAGGCCCTCTCACTGTCAGATCCTCCACCCAGAGCCTTCCATCACTAGGTCACCTAGCCACAGACATCCCCTATCCTGGCTCTCTGCCTCTTCACCCTCTACTCCGCTGCTGCCCGGGAACAGACTGATCCATGTTTTCGCCCACTGTGAACTGCTACCTCTGACTAGACTCCTTTTCAGGAGGAAAAAACAATCCTGGTGGTTTAAGCTGCTCTTAGCATCCTGCTACCCGTAGCACGTGCCTTTGGAGGTCACCTGAGATTTCATTTTTCTTTCATACATTTTTGTAGTGTTTGAACACTTAATAATAAGCACATTTCCTGCAATCCAGAACCATCAGGTTACTTTCATTTTGAAAATAAAAATCACGTAATTGGCTTACCTCCTACAGTTGACCTGCACATAGCTCATTCAACTCTGGCCTAGGTGGCAATGTCAGGGTCGTGCTGTGTCAAGTAAGAAGTTCAAACAGAGACCAGCACCATCCAAGAGGTTCTACAGCTTGTCACAATTGTCACAAAAGATTCGTGCCTGCATGATGAATCCCACCCCGACTGCCCATGGCACTGTTTACCTCTCTCAGGCTACCTTTCTCTGCCTCCCCATGGAGCCGTTATCTCCTACCTGTCTTCCTCTTCACCTGTTCCTCTTCTCAAATACCCTGCTCTAGCCCTGAAAAGACCAAAAGGTATAAATCAAACTCTTTCTAAGTCATCAGTAGTGAGAGTTGTTGCTTAGTAAAGAAATCCTGCCACACTGTATCCCTGGATCTGCTTCTGAGCACTGAGGAGGAAGAGAGAAGAGGAGGCCCTGGGAGAATCAGAAGATGTTATCTGAGAGTGGCACTTGCCTCACCTTGGTTAGCCTCTGAATATTCTTCTTATAAAGAGAAGACAGGCATTGCTTCACCAGCCCCATGTTGTTATCGCGAGTAAAAGTTTCACTGTGCTTGTTGACCAGGTTGCGGAGTTCTGAGGGATTATTGGTTGAATAAACTTGTGCTAACTCATGGTACGCGTTGCTAAGAGGCTGAAGGATTAAAGGTGGGAAAAATCAGATTAAAGCATTAGAGATACAAACTTCTTAGAGGCAGCCAAAAAAACAAAAACAACAACAGATCGACCATGCTACTAGGTTTTGAACAAGTACATTCAATACTCTTTATTGTTACCTAGCAACTTATAATTTCCCCAAAGTGAATGCTTAGTTTTTAGGACCAAAGATAGACATTCAATGGGATTTATTATAAAAAAAAAACTTTGTATTTCAGAGCAAATAACTGCATAGCAGGTGAAAGCATACTGCATTTAATAAATGCATGCATGCCTTTTTTTTTTCCTGATGAATTGCATTGGGGGGGGCAAATTCTCCATCATTCTCAACTGTCTTGCACACTTTCTCACATATATACACACACCTTCCCAAATGCACCAGGCTCATCTGTTATTTTTTGACAAGAAAAAAACACAATAGGGGTCTTCAGCAAAAAACACTTGGCAATCTTCAACAAGATAGCATAAAAATCTCATGGGGAAGATTTTCAAATTGATATCCTGAAATTTTCAGTTCTATACAAAGAACAAGGTTAAAATTGTTATCCAAATGATTGTAACCTCAGATTTTGAATTGCCGAATTTTATTCTATTTTTTTAAAGATTTTATTTATTTGAGAGAGAGAACAAGCAAGCATGCGCAATCACAAGCAGGGGGAGAGGGAGAAGCAGGCTTCCTACCAAGCAGGGAGCCCAACATGGGACCTGATTCCTGAGGACCCCAGAATCATGACCTGAGCCGAGGTATACACTTAACCAACTGAGCCACATAGGTGACCCTGCCCTAAATTTTATTCTAAACCATGAGCAGGGCAGCCCGGGTGGCTCAGTGGTTTAGCGCCACCTTTAGCCCAGGGCCTGATCCTGGAGACCCAGGATCGAGTCCCCCGTCAGGCTCCCTGCATGGAGCCTGCTTCTCCCTCTGCCTGTCTCTGTGCCTGCCTCTTTCTCTCTCTCTCTCTCTCTCTCTCTCTCCCCTCTAATAAATAAATAAAATCTTTAAATAAATAAATAAACTATGAGCATGTTTTTAAAAAAAAAATTTTAATGATTTATTTTTTTATGTGATCCCAAAGCTGGGTCCTCAGTGAAAACAACAGTTCAGTGAGCAGAACTTGTGGTTTTCACATGGGGGCTTTAAGATTTCCCAACACTTGGACAGATTGAGCTCAATAAAATCAACACTGCTAGGATGCCTGGGTGGCTCAGTGGTTTAGCATCTGCCTTTGGCTCAGGGTGTGATCCCAGGGTCCTGGGATCAAGTCCCCCATCGGGCTCCCTATAGGGAGCCTGCTTCTCCCTCTGCCTGTGTCTCTCCCTCTCTGTGTGTCTCTCCTGAATAAATAAGATCTTAAAAAAAAAAAAAAAAATCGGGCAGCCCCGGTGGCGCAGCAGTTTAGCGCCGTCTGCAGCCCGGGGTGTGATCCTGGAGACCCAGGATCGAGTCCCGCGTTGGGCTTCCTGCGTGGAGCCTGCTTCTCCCTCTGCCTGTGTCTCTGCCTCTCTCCTGCTCTCTCTGAATGAATAAATAAATAAATCTTTAAAAAAAAAAAAAAATCAACACTGCCTTTCCAGTATTTCTGCTAAATTGTAATGAAGGATAACAATAACCACAACAAATCAACCTTTTTAGGAGCCTAAACATCTATGGCAATTATTACTCAGACCAAAAGTTTGAAAACAAAATTTTTTTTTCTTTAAGGATTTTACTTATTTATCCATGAGAGACACAGATAGAGAGGCAGAGACACAGGCAGAGGGAGAAGCAGGCTCCATGCAGGGGAGCCTGATATGGGACTTGATCCCAGGACTCCAGGATCACGCCTTGGGCTGAAGGCAGGCGCTCAACCCGAGCCACCTGGGGGCCCCCTGAAAACAAATTTCTAAGAAACATTCCAGCTCAACCAGGTGATCAGAGGGTGTGTGGAATGGAATAGAGATTCTGTTAAAACTGCAGCTCCCAGACCACAAGTGTCTGCTATTAAATGTATTAAGTGTCTGCTAACTGGAAGCTGCTGGGAGAGCCAAGTCATTATAAAATAAAATTACAGAACTAGGTATCATTACAATTTCTCTATGGACTTAACATGTCACCTAGGACATCAATTTAAAAAACTCACCTTAATGAATCTACCCACAATTTGAGACGTGTATTTCGGTAGCTGTTGTACTTTTCCAAGTAATATCAAAGAAACTAGAATATACTTTTTATATGATTCCAACATGATGTGACTGACCGCCATGGCAGGAGTAGTTATAGCCTGAGCAAGAGGAGAGAGAGCACACCACAGCAGAAAGGGCAATCAGCCACGTGTATCACTTTAATTAAATAACAATTCTGGCATTACACGTCGTATCAGTATTTTTAATAGTGTCTTTATTGAGAGAGGATTCTCGTGCTGTGAAGTGACCCTTTTCAAGAATACTACTCAGTGGCTCTCAGTATACTCACCAAGCTATCCAACTATTTATGACCATTACCTTATTTCACAACACTTCCATCCCTCCAAAGAGAAACTCTATACCCATTAGCAGTCATTCCCCATTCTCTCCTCCCTCCAACCCTAGGCAACCATTGTTCTACATTGTCTCCATGGATTTGCCTATTCTGGACATTTTATATAAATGGCATCATAATAAAGACATGGGCTTTCGTGACTGGCTTCTTTGACTTGTTTTCAAGGCTCATCCATGTTGTAGCAGATACTTTGTGCCTCATTCTACTTTCTGGCTGAATGATATTCTACTGTATGGGTAGACCACATTTCATTTATTCATCCTCAGTTAATGGGCATTTGGGTTGTCTCACCTCCTGGCTACTATGAATAAAGTGGCCATGAACATCAGTGTACGTATTCTGGGGTAGACATTTGTCTTCATTTCCCTCAGGTATATTCCTAAGAGTGGAATTGCTGGGTCATGGTGGTAACTCTAGGTTTAACATTTTGAGGAATCCCAGACTGTTTACCACAGTGGCCACACCATTTTACATTCCCATGGGCAGTTACGAGGATCCCAAATTCTCCACCTGCTCCTCAATGTTGGTTATTGTTGGCTGTCTCTTCCTAATTCTAGCCATTCCACTGGGTGTGAATTGGTATATTGTGGATTTGATTTGCATTTCCTTGATGTTTAACGATGATGAGTATCTTTTCATGTATTTATTGGCCATTGGTGTGTCTTCTCTGGAGAAATGTCTATTCAAATCCATTGACCATTTTTAAATTTTAGTTTTTTTACTGTTGAGTTGTAAGAAGTCTTTGTACATTCTGGCTGGAAGTCTCTTATCAGAAATATGATCTGCAGATATTTTCTCCCATTCTGTGGCTGCCTTTCCACTTTATTTTACCAGATTTATAAAGGTCAGGGAGAAGTAAAAACTATCATACCCAAGTCAGCTCAAATATTCCAAATCCAAACCCATCACTGAAACTTTGAGGTACTTGAGATTCTACAGAAACACAGAAATGCATGTGGATACAAATACGATTCCTACCCACAACACTGCTTTAATACATCACAATCAACTTACATTTCCACCCATCAAGGACTTAGTAAATCAAGAAGGTCAACATGTGGAGTGATATGAGAAGATGAAGCTGCTTTCACTTTTTGCTTTATATAATACTGTATGATCTAATTTTTTTCCAGTAAGTGTATCTTTCTTTTGGAATTTTTTTTTAAGCCATAAGAAATCTGTATCCCCTTCTGAAATGAAGGTACCAGTGCCATCTATAGCTGCCTGTGTAATTATTCAAACAGTCACATGAAGTAGACAAACACAAGACAATGCTTGTCGTTAGGGCAAAATCAGGGGATATATGCACTTTCAGCGAAAAGAATCCTATTATCTGTATCAAAAATGTTTTGTTTTTAAAATTTTAACTACTTGTGATAGAAATATTTTTTCTAAGTGCATTACATACTTTTCTGCCTTTTTAATGTCCTCATCATCTTGATATTTCTGGCTCATCAGTATGTTATCAGCTATCATATTGGGCTATAAAATGATCGTCTGTTCAGTGGCTGTGAAGTGTTTATCATTTTCTGAAGAACTATGTACTCTTAAAGAGAAGTCACCTTGAAGATTTTGCTTGACTAGACACATCATTGTTTTGAGTAAGCTCTACACCCAGAAAAGAGCTTGACCTCAAGACCCCAAGATCAAGAGGTGCATGTTCTACTGACTGAGCCAGCCAGGGACCCCTGACTAGACACATCCTTTAATGACACTATCTCTGCCCAAGAGCACCTTCTGTTGACCCTTCCCTTGGTCCCCTTAGCAGTGCCTATCAACCCCCTGACGCAATGAGGCAATGTTCTGTCAGAGAAACATGCCATGCATGTGTATTTATGTGTTATCACTTCCACTAAATTGTGAGCTCCTTCAAGGCTTAGAATATGAATATCCTTTATTACCTTAATACGTGCTATGAATATAATAAGAAATATAAATATCTAATAAAATTTTAAAATACTAGTATTAGCCAATATTATATCTCTTTCTCAGACTTTAAAAAATTTTTTCCAAATTATGTAATATATCTCATTACATAGACCAGTGGTCATTACATGGACACAAAACACAAAGAATGTTTTACTTATTAAAGTAAATAAAATTTAACAAAATACCACAGATGGTTTCAGAACAAAAAGACATTTCAAAGATCATTCAATTCAATCTCATCCCTTTCTGCAAAGGAAGCTATAAAGGTCAAGAGACATACAGAACTTAACCTGAATCAGACAGGGTGTGAGTGGCAAGGCCTAAATTAGACCCCACTCTGTACTGTTCTTCCCTCCAGTGCCACTGCCCTTCAACTTAAGCAACAGTTTACCACTATTTACATGATCACAGAGAAACAGCCTTTGAAAGGACCTCCACTCAAAACTCAGAGGCCTGAGATCAATCCATTCCAGCTGTGCACTTCTTTGATCACACAAGTTCAACACAACCTCAGGGGCATTTAGAGAGATGATTACCTGTTCATAAAAGTACAGCGCTCTTTCAAAGTTCTTCAGCCCGGTATAGATCATCCCTCCATAATAATAGTAACATAAAAAGTGCTTTGCATCATAGGCTCCATTCTCTTTACAGATATCCATCATGTCTACATCAAGATACGGGAGGGCAGGCTTAAAGCATTTTGCCAGCAAACAAAGCTGTGAAAAATTTTATATGAAGTCATCATTTTCATTGTACTTGGAAGGCTTTAGAAGCAGGAGCAAATTCACAGATTTTCAGAAAGTTCAAGACAATATTTTAAACCATTTTATTAAAAAATGTTCTAAATGTTGCCACATTACCCCCATCTTCCTAAGCATTCAAAATAAAATAGCATTTCTTTATAAAAGACTAAATGCAGCCATGAGATAAAGTACTCCACAGATGAATTAAAACTCCTTACTAGCCCACCTAGCACCCATTCTGTTTACAGATACCCAGACAAGTGAGTCCTTTATCTCTTTGAATTAGTGGAACAGAAACAGACCAGTATGGTATGATTAAAAATGGAAATTTCTCTTCAATTATTTCTTTTCAATTGCTGAACCTTTATGTAAATGTAGAGAACTGCTCAACTCAAACTCAAAACCAAACATGTGGTAGCATTCTGTAACTGTACAATGCTGGCACAGGTGTAGATATAGGTACAAACTCAGAGGTAGATGTTTAATTTTTATTTTTTTTATTTATTTGTGATAGTCACAGAGAGAGAGAGAGAATGAGGCAGAGACACAGGCAGAGGGAGAAGCAGGCTCCATGCACCGGGAGCCCGACGTGGGACTCGATCCCGGGTCTCCAGGATCGCGCCCTGGGCCAAAGGCAGGCGCCAAACCGCTGCGCCACCCAGGGATCCCAGAGGTAGATGTTTAAGACCAGTGCACTGTCCCTGGTTTGTTTGTTTCCCTAAAGTTTGTTATACTTCAGTTACAAAAGTTTTTTTAAAAAGAAAAAAGAAAGCACCTTTCTGTGATACTAGGACATGTATTTGGAATAATCCAGGTACCATGTTATTAATTAAAGACACAGTCCCCGTGGGGCTGGTTGAACCCCAGAGTATTATGGAATACTCTGTAGCTGTAACTCATGGATGTAGAGTCCTCTCCGAGATATATTAAGTAGAAAAAAGTGGGACGCCTGGGTGGCTCAGTGGCTGAGTATCTGCCTTTGGCCCAGGACGTGATTCTGGAGTCCTGGGATCAAGTCCCGCATCAGGCTCCCTGCATGGAGCCTGCTTCTCTCTCTGCCTGTGTCTCTGCCTCTCTCTGGGTCTCTCATGAATAAATAAAATCTTTTTTAAAAAAAAGAAAAGAAAAAAGCAGGTATGTAAGAGCTCATGCAGATCATTGCTGTTTGTGTAAAAAAAAAGGTGGGGGGGAATGCACGCATTTGCGTATATGTGCACAAAATTCCTTTTGGAAGGATACACAAAAAACTAACAGATATCCTCTGGAGAGAAGAGATGAGTGAGACTAGTGAGCAGGGTGGTAGAGAGACTTCATTACATATCTTCCCTTTTGCCTTCTGGATTTTGAACCATGTAAAATAAAACAAATGAGTAACACTTTAAGTTGTAAGAAGTTACCTGTATTTATTCTCAGGCTCTAGAATTCCTTAAAAAGAAAATGACCTGGGACATTTTTAACACCGCACGCATTATTACTGTTTCCTCACATCACAAACCTACCACCTGAGCCCCCCATTCTAGAGTTTGCATTCAGTAGCAGCCAGCTGAAAATTCCCTGGCTAACAATGTACCTACTTCTATTTCAACTTCTAGAATGTATCACACTCTCCACCAAATTGTTTTCCTTTATTAAGCAAACACAGGACCAACCTTCTACCTCTGACTCAGGGAGACACACTCTTCGGTAGCTTACCTGGCAGAGATCGGCATGTATTGAGGTCAGCTGGTTTGTATTCATCTGCATCTTGTCTATGGCTTGCTTAAGGATGCTGATTCCTCGCAGGGGCTGTCAGAAATGACATCTCTTTCAGATAAGTTCTCAAAGATGGCAGCACATTGGATCTTAGGTTGTCACTTACAAATAAAAAATAACACTAATTGATAGGTTCCTTTAAATAACAATATGAGGTATCCATACTCTTTCAGGAAATTTCTGTCCCTACTCAGTCAGAAAATGTTTTCTTAAGTTGTTTGTTATGTTAGAGTAATTCAGCATCATTTTTTACATCATAAAGCTTTTTTTTTCACCGAAGATCAATAATCAAAAGCAATAATACTTTCTCAACAGTTCATTATATTTATATCAAAACAAAAAATTTCCAAATCAGGGGCAGCCCAGTGGCTCGGCGGTTTAGCGCCACCTTCAGTCCAGGGCCTGATCCTGGAGACCCGGGATTGAGTCCCACATTGGGCTCCCTGCATAGAGCCTGCTTCTCCCTCTGCCTGTATCTCTGACTCTCCCTCCCTCTCTCTGTGTCCTCACGAATAAATAAATAAAATCTTAAAAAAAAAAAACAAACCAAAAACTTTTCAAATCATTTGTAATAAAGAACCTGATTAGTTGGCATTTTCCCACAGGGCAGTCTATGGATCAGCCATAAATTCTCTCCAACACCACCCTCTCTCACCTGATAATAGATTCCTATTGAAACTGATACCAAAAAACTTATAAACAGACTGTTTCCTGCCTTGATTATAAATACCAAACCGAGTTTCAAGTGAAGGGTAATCAGTTTCTGGACAGGAGATGTGACTCTAAAATTGCTAAATAACTTACATGGTTTTTTCAATAAGGACTTTTTTTTTAACCATCTCTTTCAAACTACAATTTAATATTCCTATAAAATACCAAATGGTTCTTTCGGTTTTGTCTCCTTCCAAGTACTATCTCAAAGTTCGATTTCAAATAATAATTTAAAAAGAAGCCAAAAAATAAAAATAAATAAATAAATAAAAAGAAACCCAATTATAACCTATGTCAGTACCACAAAAGTTAAAGACCAAAGAACTGTTTCAGATTAAAGGAAATAAAAGAGACATGACAACCCAATGCAATTCATGATCTGAGATTTTTGTTTAAAGAACATTAGTGAAACCAGTGGCAAAATCTGAATAAGGTCATTAGATTTGTTTAAAAGATTCTATCAACATTCATCTCCTGATATTGATCATTTTACTATGGTTATGTAAGAGAATGTCCTAATTTTTAGGAACATTCATTGAAGTATCTAGGGTAAATGGCAACATATCTGCAATTTTTTTTCCAATGGCTCAGAAAAAAAAAAAAGAAAGAAAGATAAGGTAAGTAAGTGTGGTAAAACGTTAACATCTGAAGAATCTGGGTGAAGGGTACGTGGGGATTCTTCATATGGTCTTTTTGTAGGCTAAAACGTCATAGTCAAAAGTTAAAAGTTCTAGCAAATAAACAAAATCCCCATATATTACAACATAACAGGCACTAGGATAGTCATTCCAAAAACATCCACCAGCAGCAGTAGACTGCCTTGAGGCACTATTGCTCTCTCCCCTGATGTAGGAGCCAGCTGTCCCTACGGCCAATGCATGGCCGCCACATTTATTTGTCAGGGTGCTCAGTACTAACCCAGAACCTTAACAAATCAGTACTTTGTGTAACTTGGATAGTTCTTAAAACATAACCATAAATACTTAAATAACATTGCTTACCTGTTTCCTTTCCACAAGCGCGTTTGTCAGCTGATGGCAAAGCCCAGCAACTAGAGATGGCAATGACAGAATGTTGACAATATCATTGACTAGATGGGCAAAATGCATTCAGTGAGAAATAAACAAAGGGTTATTTGGCTTACAAGTGTCTGTTGCGTATCGGATGTGCTCCCCATTACAAGTGCTGATGAAAAGCTGAACCTGTGAGAATAATGTTTCGAAGTCAGGAACGCTAGGCATGGAAAACTTCACAAACCTGGAATAAAGAGAAAAGAATCAATTCATCCTGATATTTTGCAGGGGAAAACAAAAAAGGAACTGAGGTCAGAAGGCCTGCCTATCTCTAGTGCTCTATGAAAATAAATGAGGGGATGCGTGGCCCAGTGATTGAGCATCTGCCTTTGGCTCAGGGCATGATCCCAGGGTTCTGGGATGGAGTCCCACATCGGGTTCCCTGCAGGCAGCCTGCTTCTCCCTCTGCCTGTGTCTCTACTTCTTTCTCTGTGTCTCTCATGAATAATAAATAAAATCGTAAAAAAAAAAAAAAAAAAAGAAGGTAAATGAGTCACGATATTTTCAAAAACTAAGAGAGTCTATGAGACCGGCCTGGTTCTTGGCACGATCAAGACACAGAACAAGACACAAAGGTTGAAGAAAATATGTTTTAAAAGGAACTTTCACAAAAGAAAACTCTATTAAATGAGGCCAAATATCATGCTAATATTCATGAATGAACAATATAAACTTCTAACCAGAAGTTTACAAAACCATTGTTCTTTTGAGCTCCAATGTGCTTAGGGCTATTTACTCATTTAAAAACCACTTGTTGGGATCCCTGGGTGGCGCAGCGGTTTGGCGCCTGCCTTTGGCCCAGGGCGCGATCCTGGAGACCCTGGATCGAATCCCACGTTGGGCTCCCGGTGCATGGAGCCTGCTTCTCCCTCTGCCTGTGTCTCTGCCTCTCTCTCTCTCTCACTGTGTGCCTATCATAAATAAAATCCCAATTTGTAAATCTAAAACATAAAGAGAAAAAGAATTCTGTCAAGCACACGTAATTACAAGGAACCCCAAATGAAATAAGATCTATTTAATTTGGTCTTGAACAGCCTGAGCTTCTTTGAAGGGAATCTGAAGCAATGTTGCTTTGGATCATTGGTAATCTGACTTCACATTTTCCACTGTGCCCTGTGCCATCACTCTTCCCTATTTCCTTTCCAAGGTAGAAAATGCGGACAATCCGATGGATTACATGAAGAAAAGTATTCAGATAAACTCAAACCATAGTGCCCACAACTGAGATAGCCATTTGATTTTTTAAACTAAATTTCAAAATGTGTATAAACATAAACAAGAGTTAATGATAAAACTGGAAAACATGCCATGATTAGCTAGGATGAGTAAAATGTAACTCCTATGACTTGACTTTATAATTGTGCAAAAGAACTCAATGTTGTTTACATGGTTTATTTTTCTACACACACACACACACACACACACACACTCACACACACACACAAATACAGCCAGAAAGCGTTCAGGTTTAGCAAGCACAAGACTATAAAAGAAGATGCCCCTTACAAAACAGCAAGGACGCCTAAGGAATGCTCTTGTACATCCAGAGCCCCCAGCACGGTGTCCAGATGGGATAAGTTCTTTGCAAGGAGTTCCCCACTCTTGTTGATCAGTTCACAAAGCTGAGTCATTTGCCCTGGAAAACAGGAATAACACTATCATTCAGTTACAGCACTAACCAAACTAAAGAAACTCTAACCACAGACTTCATACCTCAGAGCAAGAAATGACTTAAAGATGATTTCTTGTATCTCCTTCATTTCAGATGAGGACTCAAAAGGGCCAGAGAATTGAAATAGCCTTGACTATGACCTCAAAACCAGACCTCCCATTTCCCTCTGGCCCCTGAAAGTTTGTACGTTTCCTCTGTTCTCTCTTCCATCGCCCAAGCCAGAAATGCACACATTACTATTACTATTACCACCAGTATCATCTCCCTCTCTATAACAGAACATTACCAAATACGATTTTACTTTTAATTTTTACTTCCTAAGTCTCCATTCCTTTTTCTCTCGCCTGCCGTAATTCAGACCTTTCTCATTTCTTGCCTGGACTACATCATAAATCTTTGAAAACAGTCCCCCTACTTCACTCTTTCTCTCCTCCAACCCATTCTCCATATTGGTACCTTTGTGATATTCCCAAAATGTAAAATTCAAACTACTCCAATGGCTTTAAGAAGCCCAAATGCAAGACGCCTGGGTAGCTCAGCAGTTGAGTGTCTCCCTTTGGCTCAGGGCATCATCCCAAGGTTCAGGGATCCCGAGGTCCAGGGATCGAGTCCTGCATCGGGCTCCCTATGAGGAGCCTGCTTCTTCCTCTGCTTATGTCTCTGCCTCTTTCTCTGTATCTCTCATGAATAAATAAATAAAAAAAGATTTTATTTATTTATTCATGATAGTCACAGAGAGAGAGAGAGAGGCAGAGACACAGGCAGAGCGAGAAGCAGGCTCCATGCAGGGAGCCCGACGTGGGATTCAATCCCGGGGCCCCAGGATCGCGCCCTGGGCCAAAGGCAGGCGCTAAACTGCTGCGCCACCCAGTGATCCCAATAAATAAAATCTTAATTTAAAAAAAAAAAAAAAAAAAAAGGAAAAAGTCCAAATGCCTCAGGCAAGTAACAGGGCTCTGAACCGCCCCAGCCTTACCTCCTGCTACCTGCCCCCTTCCAACACACACACCTACTCTGGTCACACAAAGCTCAGAAAATTCAAGCAACATGCCATGTTCTCTTACCTTTGACTCTACACATCCTGTTCTCCATGTTTGGTGTTCCCTCCTTCGCTCTGTTCCCCTGAGTCCTCCACTACCAATTCATACACTTCATTTAACAATCAGCTTGAGTCTTCTTCGGACCCTCATCTCACCCGCCTTCCCTTACCTAACCTGAAAATATGTTGTGCATCACCTGGGGTTGTGGTGGTTAGGTAATTCAACACAAACTCAGATGGACAGGCTGTGTCATTTCTCCAGTATCACAATACAGTGCTTATTTACCACCCAATCAATCAACAGCCTGTTAATTAATCTCCTAATTGATCCACTGATTTTTCTCACATACCACAATGTTATAACAACTAAGGTAAAGAATTTAGTTAGGCCTGAGTTAGCACTCTAAAGTAGACTCACTCTAATTTTGATGGGTTATACTGATAAAAGATACCATGGCCACACTACACTTGCCAAGGCTACTCAGCCATTCTCCTGGGGGTAATGGTGGTGCTGTGTATGGGGTTTATATAAGTCCATGGGCAACAACCACTTGTCTTCTCCTTTAGAGTTCTCTTTTGCATTTTGAACTTCAAACTATAAATATCAGCTATTTTTATTTAGTAGCTGAGGGATTTTTCTTCTTACCAAAAAAAAAAAAAAAAACCACTTAAATAGTAGAATACTTAAAAACCAAGTGACTGGGGATCTCTGGGCTCAGGGGTTTAGCGCCTGCCTTTGGCCCAGGGCGTGATCCTGGAGTCCCGGGATCGAGTCCTACGTCAGGCTCCCTGCATGGAGCCTGTTTCTCCTTCTGCCTGTGTCTCTGCTTCTCTCTCTCTCTCTCTCTCTCTCTCTCTCTGTGTCTCATGAATAAAATTAATAAAATCTTAAAAAAAAAAGTGACTGTAGCTAGGAACTTTGGTAATTTCGTTTCTCGGCCTTCTATACTATTAAATTTTTATCAAATATAAAGAAATATATTATCATCACATAACAGCACTGCAAAATAAGAATAAAAAAATCTGTGATCTGATTAGGCATCATCTTTCAGAGATAACACAAGTTGAATGGGGAAATACCACCATTTTATTATAAATCTCACTGCTAAATGTGAAATCTTCTACACAATTTGCCTCCTTTTTACTTGCTACTCTAAATACATTTACAATGATATGAAACACAGAAATAAATATTTCAGTCTATTATTTTTCCCCAATTAAGTAATCAATGCAGAGTTGAGACTTAAAATAAAAGCTAGGTCACTATGAAATTATAAGAATTATAATTAATGTAGGTCAAGGGGAGAGTTAACAATAAGTTCAGTGCCACAGGGCGCATCTGACACGAACCCAATCAGACATGTGGCCTAAGAAATTTCCTCTAATCAAAGAAAGCTGGACATTATGAAACTCCCTTCACTTAAGGTCCACATTAGAAAATTCTGAGTAAGAGGGGGCATCTGGGTGGCTCAGTGACTGAGTGTATGCCTTCTGCTCAGGTCATGATCCCGGGGTCCTAGGATCGAGTCCCACATCGGGCTCCATACAGGGAACCTGCTTCTCCCTCTGCCTATGTCTCTCCCTCTCTTCTCTGTGTCTCTCAGGAATAAATAAATAAAATCTCAAAAAAGAGAAAATTCTGAGTAAGAGCAGAAAAAACAGAAGCCTCAAAAACATTTACTAGGCAGTGACCATGAGGCACAGAAGCCACAGGCAGCGAAAGTATCAATTTTATCTCTGCCTGGCAGACTGTTCCTAAAGCAGTGACTTGCACAGCATCCATGCAAAGCTTTCAGATAAATCTCACTTGATGCTAAATAGTCCCTGCTTCATTTTGTGAGAAAACTGGCCCAGGGAAAATTAAGTGGCTCACACATGTAGTGATTGACAAGATTCTAACCCAAATCTAAATTAAATACCCATACTACATCCTAGGAAGTAGAAATCAAACAGTTTGTGGCATAAATGAATGAATGTTTTCTTCATTCATAGAGACTGCAAGTCTGTGCCTTACCTGTGAACCTCGTTTCTTTAATAAGGGTAAGGAGAAGTACTTCATTAAGTATAGCTTCATATCCGATCAGTTAACTCATAACAACAGTGAGGGACATAGCACTCCTCTATTTTTACAAATGGAGATTGAGACTCAAGAGATTAAAGGTGACTTGTCCACGCAGCTCCTAGAACCTTACAGATTAATAGCTGCTAGCAATAATTTTTAACTGCATCTACTGCACTCCAAATATGAGGTAGTGTTTCAAGTGCTTTTACAAAGTTCCTCTCATTCAAGCCCAACACCTCTGAAGCAGGGGCTTATTTTTACCTTAGAGATAAAGAGACAGGGTAGTTAAAGGGACCTTCGCAGCCTGCAGCTGATTACTTGAATTCTGAGTCCAGCATCCTATATGCAGGTTGATGAGATTAATTGAATCAAAGAGCATGAAAATTTAAGTAACAACGGTCATCATTCCGCCCCTGGAAATGGAGCCCTTCGAGCGAGAGCTCCCTCTGCACTCTGCGGGACTAAAATAGGCGCGGAGGCTTCCCGAGGGCGCGCCGGCCGGCATCCGAGGGGCCGGCCAAGGCGAGCCTCCGAGCCAAGGCACCCAGAAAGGATTCATCTCGCGCCTGCTGCCCGCGGCCTAGCCCAGCGGCGGCCAAGCGCCAGGGTGACAGACGAGGCGGTGTACCAATCACCGCAGGCAAGGGAGGCCGAGGAGACCAATGGGCGCTCGGGAAGGCGTCCACCGGAAGTCACTGCCCCCAAAACTGTCAAGCGGAGCGCCCGGGTGGAAGGGGCCCGGGCCGGGGGGAGGAGGGTCCAGCCGGCCCCAGCGAGGGGAGGTGGCCAGGTCGCCAAGCGCACGGGCAGGCAGACGAGAGCAACGGAGACCTAGAGCGCAAGGGGGCTGCCCCAACTCAGCCGCGCCCGATCCCTCCCTGGTCTAAGCGCCGCAACCCCAAGCCCGGCCCCGAAGACGAGGCTCGGGACCAACAGGGAGGTCCCAGCCGTCCGCGCTGGCGGCTGGGGTTGCAAGCCCGTCCCCGCGGCCCGGAAGGCCCGCCCAGGCCCGGCCCGGCGGTCCAGGGCCTCACCTTGAGCCGAGAGCTGTCGGACACTGTTCACGAATTGCTCCAGGGCAGACGCCATATTTCCCCGCGGCGGCCCAAGCAGCAGAGGCAGCTCACGCGGGAAAAGGCGGCTGCTCTGGGAGGAGGGGCCGCGGCTATCCTCCACAGGGCCTCAACAGCGGCCCGACGTCACTTCCGCCGGCTCACGCACCGCGAGATCTCACCTACCTGGGAAGCAGTTACTGTTCCCATGGAAACAGTTCTACTGCTTAGCGCCGCCGGAAGTTCGATTTCTTTTCCTTCTCTCTTTATTCGGTGCACTTATGAAATTCCTCCTGCTATTTAATGGGGCTCCGGGCAAAGGAAGAAACGAAACTTGTAATTAGGCGCATATTTCCCGGATTTCGCTTGGAATGGCAGTCCTGTTTTCCACCTGGCCAGATCCTTCAAGCCTGGCTTAATTGCCGCCTCTTCCATGAGGCTTTTACCTGTCAGGAAGACTGGGGCCAGGCAGGTAGCCTGGATTCAAATCCCTTCCCTACTACTTAAGCGCTGTGTGGCTTTCTTTCTTTCTTTCTTTCTTTCTTTCTTTCTTTCTTTCTTTCTTCTTTCTTTCTTTCTTTTTTTTAATAAACATTTGGAATTTTATTTAAAAAAAAATCACAACCATGAACATTGTTACAGTTAGAGGCCCTCTTGGTTCTCCACAATGATACTGAGCATGCTCACAAGGGGTTCCCATTGTTTAGTCTTTAAACAACCATCTTTAAAAGAAGGAAAAAAAACTCGGCACACTACCATTTAACTTGTTTTAATGTTTCTTCACAAATGGTGAAAAATACTAAAGTACAGACAAGGAATAATCATAATGTTGTGGCCAACATTATAAATATGGAATTATAAATTTAAAACATTTTCTGGTTTAAAAAATAAATCTGGTAGTCATGGCAGCCCTGCGGGGTCTCTGCGTCTAGTAGGGCGGGTCCCTGCGCCCCTGACGGTGCTCGCCTTTATCCATTTTTCCAGGTCCTCCACGCCCGCCTCTTCTTCCTCCCATCTGTTCCATCAAAGGTTCAGGGGGCCCACCAGGACCGCCTCGTCTTCCTCCGCCAAAGCCACCTCGGTCCATGCCCCGGCCACCACGGAAGCCCCCTCTGTCTCCACCGCGGCCACCTCTGAACATCCCACCGGGACCACCGCGGTCCATGAGGCCACCTCTTCCTCCCCGCAGGCCACCAGGGCCGCCTCTGCCACGGTCACCGCCCGGGGGCGGGAAGGGTGGTGGAAGGAAGCCTTCGGGCTTCGGGGCCTTACACTGGTTGCATTATGTTCTCCAGGTGAAGTTCCGGTTTCCACACCCCGAATTGGGGCACTGCCAGTCCCCAGCTCGGAGCTGGACATTTCCTCCTCCGGATGGGTTCCCTCGGGAACCCCGGGGTCCTCTTGGCGGAAAGCCACCTCTGTCTCCTCCACGGCCTCCCATGCGACCCATGGGGCCCCCTGGACCTCCACGGAGTGGTGGTGGCATCCCTCTGCCCTCATGGGGAGGCATACCACCCCGCATGCTGTTCATCGGAGGTTTCTTCCGAGCAAGAGAAACCTTAAGTTTGCTTCCTTGAAAATCTTTCCCAGCAAACCACTCCACAGCAGCCTTAGCAGTTGGTGGGTGTTCATAGGATACTGTAGCATCACCTTTGGGCTTTTCTATTTCCTTGTCCAAGTAGGTATGGATCATGGGTTGTCCGATTCTCTTGTTCATCTTAACAACTCCACACTGCTTAAAGAAGTCAGCCAGATCATCTAGAGTCACATTGTCATTTAAGCCTTGCACATAAATTATACTGTTGTCAGAGTCTTCATCTGGATCTACAGGTGGGCCTAGATCAAGATCTGGTCCTTCATCCATGGGTCCACCAGGCTTATTGAAGCCACCTCAGCTCTCCAGTGCTGCCCATTCCACCGTGTCCTCCTCCCCGCCCACCTCTGCTCATGCCTCCAGATCAAATCCCCCTCTTCCCCTGCCCCGGTTATCAGGGCCACTCATGCTCCAGTTCTCTCCTGGTCCAGAAAATCTTCCAGACTCCTGCCCATAAACACCCATGCTACTGGGGTGGTCCTGTCGGAATGAACTCTGCTGCCCGTAGCTGCTGCTCTGTTGGCTATATTGACTTGGAGCCTGGCTGTAGTATCCAGTTTGGGGGGGATAACTAGTGGGCGGCTGCTGTCCATAGCTGCTTTGTTGACCATAGCTACTCTGCTGTCCATAGCTGCTCAGCTGCCCATAGGTGTTCTGCTGAGAGTAACTGCTCTGATCATAACTAGTCAGCTGTGTAGAGGAGTAGCTGGTAGGAGGATAAGATGGTGGTGCTGTGACTGGCTGCATGGGGTAGCTCCCAGGTACCTGGGGATAACTGTAGTTACTCTGTCTATATCCTAGGCTGGGCTGATTGTAACCCCCTGTGCTAGATTGAGGTTGACTAGTCTCAGCGGGTTTGTTACCATCCTGTGGTCTTGCAGGTGCAGTGGCTGCTGGCTGCTGCCCATAGGCTGGGTAAGCAGGCTGAGTGCCATATGCAGACTGAGCTGCATAGGAGGCCTGGGTGGTAGTGACCGTAGCAGTGGTGGTATCATAAGCACCAGTGCCATACCCCTGGACAGGCTGACTGTATGCCTGGGGGGGCAATTGGAGTAGTATAACCAGCGGGAGGCTGTCCATAAGAAGTTGCATAGGCGGTCTGCCCATAGGTCGCAGTGGTCTGAGCCTGGGTATAGCTGACATCAGTGGGCTGTCCATAGGTTCCATAACTCTGCTGCCCATATGCCTGGGTGGTCTGTGCATATCCTTGAGTTGGTTGGGCGGTGTATGCCCTGTAGCCCTGCTGGGCTGCAGCTTGGCTGTAGGTACTGTAATCCGTGGACACCATTTTCTCTCCTTCCCTCTCATTCTCTCAACATCCGTCTCCCTCTTGCTCGCTGTGTGACTTTCAATAAGTCCTCTGCCTGTTTTCCCCATCTGTAAGATTCCTACAATGACCTCAGCCACATAAAACACTTAGAACAGTACATAGGAATTGATATGTCCTTCCTCCAATTGACAACCAAAGCACTTTCATATAGACACTTCTCTCATATAGACACTTCCACTCTGTTGCAGAAAATTGTCTCCAAAATCCATACCATATCCATTGCTCTTAACTGGCATGGACCTCCTTAAATTCAAGCATTTGTCTTATCTCTGAATCCTCTAAGGGCCTACCATAGGACTTGGTGCATAGTAGGGGTTGAGCAAATAAGCATACATTTTAAATTACATCCAATATATTTATTTAGCATTTACAACGTGCTGTTAGTTGCTAGGAATACACTGGTAAGAACAGTTGTGATCCTTCTTCCCTGAAAATAATAAGTAAAGACCCTGAAAAAAAGGGGTAGTGCTGTGAAGGAATGGAACAAAGTTCTGTAGGATCATGCAACAGAAGAAACTGACCTAGCCTGGGAACAATAGGAAAGGCTTTCTTGAAGAAACGAGACAAGCTGAGCTCTGAAGAAGGAGTAGAGGTTAGTAAGGTAAGGGGGACAAAATTTTCCTGAGAGAACAGCATGTGGTAAGACCCTGTGGCGGGAGGGAATTTGCTATCTGACATTGAGGAAAGGAAAGGAGCTCATGATGGTTGGAGGGGAGTGGTATGAGGTAGGGCTACAAGGTAGACAGAGACCACATCAAGTCAGCTGTGTTAAAGATACTGAACTTTTGGGACACCTGGGTGGCTCAGCGATTGAGTGTCTGCCTTTGGCTCAGGGTGTAATCCCCGGGTCCTGGGATTGAGTCCCACATCAGGCTCCCTTCAAGGAGCCTGCTTCTCCCTCTGCCTGTGTCTCTGCCTCTCTCTTGGTGTCTTTAATGAATAAATAAATAAAATATTAAAGAAGATACTGGACTTTTCCTTGAAAAGACTGGAAAACTAATGAGAATTTTTATATAAGCAAGTAGCATCATTGGATTTGCATTTAGTAAAGGTTGCCTGGCTTCACATGGATGACCTTAGAGAACCATTTAGGAAGACATTGTAGTAATCTACATGATTGTATCTTAAAAGTATGGATATAAATAAATTGGTGAATTTGGGACATATTTAGATAATTGACTTTAACACTTGTACTCTAAGATGGAAATGCCCCTGAATGTTCTATGGCAGCATTTGGTCCTGAATCTTTG
This sequence comes from Canis lupus baileyi, assembly GCF_048164855.1. Classification (NCBI taxonomy): domain Eukaryota; kingdom Metazoa; phylum Chordata; class Mammalia; order Carnivora; family Canidae; genus Canis; species Canis lupus. Next base: position 46,916,699 of record NC_132840.1, read on the forward strand.
ATCTTTTGCAACACACAGATATTTTGACTTAAAGGATACACTTCTACGGATGTACTTGGATTTTAGTGAAAGCTAAAAATGTTGTGGAGGAGTAAAGCATTACAGTAATTCAAAATAGCCACAGGTACTAAATCCTGCTTTAAAATGTGTTGCCTTGGGCAGCCCTGGTGGCTCAGCAGTTTAGTGCAGCCTTCAGCCCAGGGCGTGATCCTGGAGACCCGGGATCGTTCCTTGTCGGGCTCCCTGCATGGAGCCTGCTTTCTCTCTCTCTCTCTCTCTCATAAATAAAAAATAAAATAAAATGTGTTGCCTATTTAAATTGTGACAGCTGTCTCCCAAGCAGTTCTACAACCAGTAGCATCAGCACTATCTGGAAAGTTCTTATAAGTGCAAATTCTTGAACCCCCACTCTAGATTTACTGCATCACCAACTCTGAGGTCGTGCTCTGTAATCTGAGATAAATAAGCAGGTAATTCTGATGCACGCTGAATTGGCACAGAGGAGCCATGAGACAAATTACACTCATTTCAAAACAGCTAAGACTCATTTTACCCTTCTCTCTTCCTCTCCAGGATGAAGTGACTGAAAGAGATAAGTTTACATGGATAACATTGAATATATTCTAATTTGTGTCTTTTTTTGCTAGTCATGTGTAAAATCTGAGAATTACTTGAGACACATCTTACAACAAACAATGGCACAGCAGTTGGTGGAGATGCTACATTTAATCATTTGTTCCTTCTCTCTTTGAATACACATCTACTTTGTGGCCAATATGTGTCAAGTCCTGTGCCAGATCCTGGGGATGTGTCTGAGAACAAGACAGAAAGTCCTTGCCTACTCAGAGTTTTCCTTTGAGGAGCAAGACAATAAGCAAGCAAATGAACAAAATCATTTCAGATAGTTAATACATGTTACAAAGGAAGTCACATGGTGATTGGGTACAGGAAGGTCAGGAAGTATTTCTGAGGTCTGAAGGATGAGAGGAGCCAGTTAAAAAGGATCCAGAGGAATAGAATTCAAGAGAGAGTAGTAAACATGGTATAAAAAGACCTTAAGACCCAAACAAACTTGGCATGCTTCTGGAAAAGAAAAAAATGCCAGTGTGGCTAAAATATGGTGAATGAGGAGGATCCTAATGTGTCTCAGTTGAGTACTGCTTGTCTATAACAATAGAAATAATCTCTTAGATTTGTCCAGCTTTTTCAATTTGCAAAGCATTTTCAGATCCAGTAGATATTTGCAAATTCATCACTGAAATAGCTTTTTAAGAAAGAGATTGTGTTTATTAATTTTTGTATTTATTAATTTGAGAGAGAGAGCAGGAGCAGGGGCAGAGGGGGAGGGAGAAGCAGACTCCCACTGAACAGAGAACCTGATGTGGGGGGCTTGATCCCAGGAACCTGAAATTATGACCTGAGCCAAAGGCAGACACTCTACCTATCGAGCCATCCTGGTGCCCCTGAAATAGCTTTTTTATTTTTATTTTTTATTTTTTAAAAAGATTTTATTATTCATGAGACGCAGAGAGAAAGAGAAGCAGAGACATGGGCAGAGGGAGAAGCAGGCTCCCTGTGGGAAACTCGATGTGGGACTCAATATCAGGACCCCAGGATCATGCCCTGAGCCAAAGGCAAACATTCTTCCACTGAGCCACCTAGGCGCCCAAGATTTTATTTTTTTTAAGTAATCCCTACACCCAACAGGGAGCTTGAACCCACAACTTCAAGATCAAGAATTGCACATTCCACCAACTGAGCCAGCTATCTGCCCCTCACTGAAATAGTTTTACCAAGTGAAGTGACTTAAAGGAATAGTAGAAAAATAATAATGGAAAAAAAAAAAGGAAAGGAATAGTAGATAATATTGAGAAAAAACAATGTTGGGCACTTGTGTAGGCATTATCCACACACTCCACTTCTATTTGGAGATCCATGTGGTTCTGGGGAAACTGACTTGGAGATCTGAGCAAGTGACCCAGGGAATGCCATCACTATTCCCTTCTAGACACGTCGGGCATATGACATAGGCTGAGCCAATTAGTGGAAAGCTCAGGACTCCTACTACCACTCTTCCTGCTGCGTTGATCAGGGAAGCTTATAGCTTCTGGGAATCACTATGGAATGCCGAGGGGCGCAAGGTTTAGGATGAAGCTGACATCTCAAAATATGGAGAAGAGAGTCAAAGAAATCAGTCATATGTATCTTTGAATTACTGAATCCAGTCTTACTTGCAATAATCCTGCCTCTAGACGTTTTGCCAAAAAGTATGAGCCAAAAAGTTCCCTTGATTGTTGCAACTTTTGTTTAAGTTCCCACAGTGTTTTCTCTGATATGTAGCTGCAAGCATCTGGATACAGCACTTTAACGGCTCCCACAAAAATCCTTCAAGGCAGATTTTATTGTGGGAAGTATAGGGACTATTCATAAATATCGCATTTATTTCCTTCCATCCTCTTTTGAAGTTAGGTGCGACTATGTGACTTCATTGGCCAATGAAACACAAGTAAAAGTGGCATGTTTTGCTCTTGGGGTGGGGATGTTAAGAGCCATTGTGCAATTCCTCCTCTGGCAGGGTGATCATGGAAGAGGTAATTGAGATGGAGCCTCTATCAGCATGAGTCCCTGACTTGAGTGGGCCAAGCACTCCTCTTGGACATGCAGCTATGTAACAATTGACTGTTTATTACCTCACAATTTCCATGGATCAGGAATTTTGTCGCAGCAGAACTGGGTAGGTCTACCTCAAGTCTTTCCACAAGACTGTAATCAAGATGTTGTACAGAGCTGTGGTCTCCTCTGAAGGCTTGACAGGCAGACAGTTGGCTTCCAAGCTCATTCATGTGGTTTTTGGAAGGATTCAGGACCTACTCATAGGCTTCAGGACCTCAGCACTTGCTGATTATCGGCTAGAGATCTCCCTCAGTTCCTTGCCATTGGGGCCTCTCCATAAGGCCACTGATACCATGCCAAATGGATTGAGAAAGAGAGAGAGAGAGAGAGAGAGAGAGAGAGAAGAAAAAATACTGAAATCCTAGTTTTTTGTAACCTAGGTCCAGCCCATACCCACAAGCAGGGATTTTCAAAAGTATGACTCCCAGAAGGCAGGGCTTGCTGGGAGCCATTTTAGAGGCTGCCTACCACAATAGTGAGAAATAAACTTTCGTTAGGCCACTGAGATTTGGGGGTTGATTATTGCCACAGCTTAACCTAGCCTACCCTTGTTTGACACAATTTCTATTATCCATTGTTCAGAAGAGGAAATTGATGCTCAGAGAGATGTAGGTGCTTGGCCAAAGATACTCAGCTAGTTATTGGCAGAACTAGGATTGAAATCTTTATCTGTTTGATTCCAGAGCCTGAACTTACATTCACTGTGTACACTGGGCAAGTGGGAAATGTGGGGACCAAAAAAGGCCTTCAATTTCCATCAGAAGGACAGTAACAACCCTCCATAGCAGCTGGGGTGTACTGAGCATGTGGGTGAAAGTGTGAGAAGAAAGAATCCAGACAAAATATACCCTACTACCTTGTAATCTGCTTTCCAACAGTTCTTTATTTCCTACAATATAGTGATCTGAGTTACTGGCTCCAATGCACCTTAGATTCCCAGATTTACCATCCTTCTTCCATCACTTTATCAGGCCCAAGTTTCTACCCATAGTGACATGCAGAATTGATTTGTTTGGTTGTTTGTTTGGAAGATGGACAGAATTTAAGATGATTTGTCTGAGACAATTTTGTCAACCCCTTCCTGTTACTGATGAGTCCATGAAGGCCAGAAAGGAGCTGTAACTTGCCCAAGGTCACATAGCACACTAGTGGCAGAGATAGGAATATGATCTCTATTGCCAGAATCCAGTTCAAGCTTCTTTTGATGCTAGTACATGCCAACATCATAAGAGATCCTACAAAGCAGAATGACCTTTATATGTTAACAGTGCAAGCTCATCCCAACAAGCTTCACATTGTATAGAGCTAGGTCAGTCAAGAGCTTTCCTAGCTGTCTTCTGGAGGATCTACTATCCTTTCCTTCCACTTCTACTTTTAAAGTTCCAAAAGGTTAATTGGTCCCTTTAATTCCTTGCACCCATACTCTATTTCCATTCTAGGGTGCATCTAATTCTTTTTTTTTTTTTATTTCGGTTAACATACAATGTTTTATTAGTTTCAGGTGTACAATATAGTAATTCAACAGTACCATATATCACCCTGTGTTCATCATGACAAGTGAACTCCTTAATCCTTATCAACTATTTAGCACATCCCCCACCCTACCCCCTCTGGTAACCATTAGATTGTTCTTTTTTTTTTTTAAGATTTTATTTGTTTATTTATTTATGAGAAACATACAGAGAGGCAGAGACACAGGAGGAGGGAGAAGCAGGCTCCCTTCAAAGAGCCCAATGGGGGACTCAGTCCCAGGACCCCAGGATCACGACTGGAGCCAAAGGCAGATGCTCAACCACTGAGCCACCCAGTAGCCCTGATTGTTCTCTATTATTATGTCTATTTCTTACTTTGCCTCTTCCCGCCCCATCTCTCTCTCACTCACTTAATCCCCTTTGCTTATCTGTTTTGTTTCTTAAATTCCACATGAGTGAAATCATATAGTATTTGTCTTTCTCTGCTGGCTTACTTTGTTTAGCATTATACTCTCTAGCTCCACCCAGGTCGTTGCAAATGGCAAGATTTCAGTCTTTATAATGGCTGAATAGTATTCATTGTTTATCTTCTTTATCCATTCATCAATCGATGGACACCTGGGTTGCTTCCATATCTTGGCTATTATAAATAATGCTGGGATCCCTGGGTGGCGCAGCAGTTTAGCGCCTGCCTTTGGCCCAGGGCGCGATCCTGGGGACCCGGGATCGAATCCCACGTAGGGCTCCCGGTGCATGGAGCCTGCTTCTCCCTCTGCCTATGTCTCTGCCTCTCTCTCTCTCTCTCTGTGACTATCATAAATAAATAAAAATTTTAAAAAATAATGCTGCTATAGACATCTGGGTGCCTGTATCCCTTTTGAATTAGTGTTCTTGTATTCTTTGGGTAAATATCCAGCAGTGTGATTGCTGGATTGTAAGGTAGTTCTATTTTTAATTTTTTGAGGAACCTCCATACTGTTTTCTACTATGACTGCACCAGTTTGTATTCCAACCAACAGGGCACAGGTTTACTTTTTCTCTGCATCCTTGCCAACACCTGTTGTTTCTTGTGTTGTTGATTTTAGCCTTTCTGATAGGTATGGTGATATCTTGTTGGAGTTTTGATTTGCATTTCCCTGATGATAAATGATGATGAGCATCTTTTCATATGTCTGTTGGCTTTCTGGATGTCTTCTTGGGAGAAAAGTCTGTTCATGTCCTCTGCCCATTTTTAAATTAGATTATTTGTTTGGGTGTTGAGTTGTATCAGTTGTTTTTTGTTGTTATTGTTGTTTTTTAAAGATTGATTTATTTGGTGGGGGTGGGGATAGAAGGAAAGAGAGAGAGAGAAGCCCTAGCAGACTCCTCACTGAGCTTGGAGCCCATCTTTGGGGCCCAGTCCCATGAACCAAGATCACAACCTGAGCAGAAACTGAGAGCCAGATGCCCAAACAACTGTACCACCCAGCAGTCCCAAGTTGTACCAGTTCTTTACATATTTTGTAGCCCTTTATTGGGTATGTCATTTGCAAATATCTTCTCCCATTCAGTAGGTTGTCTTTTAGTTTTGTTGATTGTTTCCTTGCTGTGCAGAGCTTTTTATTTTGGGGTAGTACCAATAATTTATTTTTGTTTTATTTCCCTTGCCTCAGAAGACATATCTTGAAAGAAGTTGCTACAGCTGATGTCAAAGAAGTTGCTGCCTGTATTCCCTTCTAGGATTTTTATGGTTTCAGGTCTTACATTTAGGTCTTTAATCCATGTTGACTTTATTTTTGTGTATGGTGTAAGAAAGTGGTCCAGTTTGATTCCTTTGCATGTTGCTGTCCAGTTTTCCCAACATCATTTGTTGAAGAGTGTGTTTTTCCCATTGGATATTCATTCTCCCTTTGTTGGAGATTAATTGACCATATAGTTGTGAGTTTATTTCTGGATTTTCTATTCTGTTCTGTTGATCTATGTGTCTATTTTTGTGCCAGTACCATGCTTTTTGATGACTATAGCTTTTAAATATAACTTGAAGTCCAGAACTGTGTTGCCTCCAGCTTTGGTTTTCTTTCTCTTTCTTTTAAAAAATATTTTATTTATTTATTCATGACACACACACACACACACACACACACACAGAGAGAGAGAGAGAGAAAGAGAAAGAGAGAGAGAGAGAGAGACAGGCAGAGGGAGAAGCAGGCTCCCTGTAAGGAGTCCGATGTGGGACTTGATCCTGGATTCCAGGATCACGCCCTGAGCCAACCACCAACCCACCCAGGCGTCCCAAAACTTTTGTTTTTAAATTGAGATATAATCCACAAAAAAATTCCACAAATTTAAAGTTTGATAGAAATTTGGTAAAACATTTTGACTTATGTACCCACCTATGGAATCATCACCTCAATGAAGAGAGAAAATCTATCAATTACCTTTTGTAATCTCTTTCCCCGCCCCACATCTCCCAATTCCCTGGCAACCACTAATTAGCTTCAATCACAATAGATTAGTTTGTATTTCCTAGAATTTTATATGAACATAATCATGCCATACATATTCTTTTTTGTCGAGTTAATTTTATTCACCATAATTACTTTAAGACTTATCCATGTTTTGGGATGCCTGGGTAGCTCAGCAGTTTAGTGCTTGCCTTGGACCCAGAGCATTGGTCCTGGAGTTCCAGGATCAAGTCCCACATCCGGCTCCTTGCATGGAGAAGCAGGCACCCTCTCCCTCTGCCTGTGTCTCTACCTCTCTCTCTGTGTCTCTCATGAATAAATAAATAAAATCTTAAAAAAAAAAGACTTAATCCATGTTTTATATTTGTCATTAGTTTGCTCATTTTTAATTGCTAAGCAATATTCTATTATATGGATGTACCACAATTTAGGTAGTACACAATGTAGTCACATGTTAGTGGATACATTTGGGTTATTTCCACTTTTGAGCTATTACAAATAAAGTTTTTATGAACATCCATGTGCAAATTTTCATATGAACATATTTCTTTCCTCCTGGTTGTGGAATGAATGGATAGTATGATAGTTGTATGTTTAACTTTTTAAGAAACTGCCAGAATATTTTCTAAAGTGTTTGTACAATTTTTCATCTCTACCAGCAGTGTATGAGAATTCCAGTTCCTCTACATCATGTCAACATTTGCTATGGCCAGTCTTCTTAATTTTAGCCAATTTAGTGGTTATAAAGTGATATCTAATTATGGATTTATTTTCCATCTCCCTGATGACTAATGATGTTTAGCATCTTTTCGTGTGCTTATTACCATCTATATATCTTCATGAATGAAATATCTGTTTCAATAATCACCATTGCTTTAATGGCCCCTGCACATTTTGATACGTTGTATTTCAATTTTCATTCATGTCAGAATATTTCTCATTTTTCTCTTGATTTATTCTTTGATCCATGGATTATTTAGAAGTGTTTTTTGGGGCAGCCCCGGTGGCGCAGCGGTTTAGTGCTGCCTGCAGCCTGGGGTGTGATCCTGGGGACCCGGGATCGAGTCCCACATCGGGCTTCCTGCATGGGGCCTGCTTCTCCCTCTGCCTGTGTCTCTGCCTCTCTCTCACTCTCTGAATGAATAAATAATAATATGTATTAATATTTAATATTATAATATTATTATATATAATATATTATATAATTATTTAATATTATAATTAATATTAATGTTTAATAATATTATTAATAATTAATAATAAATAAATCTTAAAAAAAAGAAGTGTCTTTTGGTTACAAACACCTGGAGATTTTTCAGAGTTCTTCCAGTCCTTGATTTCTAATTTAACTCCACTATGGTCAAAAACCATACTTTTTTATGACTTGAATTATTTTAAATGTGTTGAAGTTTATTTTATGGCCCAGAATATGGCCTATCTTGATAAATGTTCCAGGTGCACTGGAGAAGAATGCATACATTACTGCTGGTATGTAGAGTGTTATAAAAATATTAATGAGGTCAACTTGGTTGACAGTATTGTTCAAGTCTTTCATATCCTTAGTGGTTTTCTGTCTACTTATTCTATCAGTTTTTGATAGATATTTAAAAATCTCTGACAATGATTGTGAATTTCTCCTTGAAGCTTTATGTATTATAAATCTGTTTTCTTTTATTCTATTTTTTTTAATTTTATTTATTTATTTATTTATTTATTTATTTATTTATTTATGATAGTCACAGAGAGAGAGAGAGAGGCAGAGACACAGGCAGAGGGAGAAGCAGGCTCCATGCACCGGGAGCCTGATGTGGGATTCGATCCCGGGTCTCCAGGATCGCGCCCCGGGCCAAAGGCAGGCGCCAAACCGCTGCGCCACCCAGGGATCCCTCTTTTATTCTATTTTTACAGTCATTTAAAAAAATACATAATTCATTTAGTGAAATTCACCATTTTAAAGTGTATTTAGTGTATTCAGTGGATTTTAGTATGTTCACTGTGTTGCACAACCATCACCCCTATTTAATTCCAGAGTGTTTCTATCATCCCAAAAAGAAACCCCATATGTATTACCAATTGGTCCTAATTCTACCCTCCCCACAACTCCTGGCAGCCAGTAATTTACATTCTGTCTTTATAAGTTTGCCTATTTTCTGGATATTTCATGTAAATGGAATCTTATATTGAGTGACTTTTTGTGATTGGCTTATTTCACTCAGCATAATGTCTTCAAGATTTATCCATGTTGTAGCAAGTGTTAGAATTTCTTCCTTTTTAAAGGCTGAATAATACTCCATTGTCTGAATATACTACCTTTTGCCTATTCATTCATTCATTGAAGGACTTGTGGATTACTTCTACCTTTGGGCTATTATTAGTAATGCTGCTGAACATAGGTGTACAAATATCTGTTCAAGTCCTTGCTTTCAATTCTTTTGGATATATGCCCAGAAGTAGAATTGCTGGATTATATAGTAGTTCTATTTTTTAATTTTTTGAGGTATTTCTATACTATTTTCCCACTAGCAGTACACAGAATTTTTATTTCTTTATATCCTCACCAACATTTGTTATTTTCTTTTTTTTATTCATTTGTTATTTTCTATTTATTTATTTATTTATTTTTTTTTTAAAATTATTTATTTATTTATGATAGTCACAGAGAGAGAGAGAGAGAGAGAGAGAGAGAGGCAGAGACACAGGCAGAGGGAGAAGCAGGCTCCATGCACCGGGAGCCCGATGTGGGATTCGATCCTGGGTCTCCAGAATCGCGCCCTGGGCCAAAGGCAGGCGCCAAACCACTGCGCCACCCAGGGATCCCTGTTATTTTCTATTTAAAAAAAAAATTTTATAATAGCCTTCCCAATGGGTGTCAGATGGTATCTCATTGTGGTTTTGATTTGCATTTATCTAACAATCAGTGATATTGAGCATCCTTTCATATTCTTATTGGCTATCAATATATATTCTTTGGGAAAATCTATTCAAGTCATTTTTCCATTTTTAAATGTCCCTTACATTGTTTCTGACACAAAGTCTGCTGTCATCCTTATCTTTGTTCCTCTGTAGATAACGTGTCTTTATTTTCCTGAAGGCTTTTAAGATTTTTTCTTTTTTATTGTTTTTGAGCAATTTAGTTATGATGTGTCTTTGTTTTTCCAACCATAGGAACTCCAATCATACATAACATAGAGGCAATAATAGAATTTGCAGCATAGCATTGTGGTCAGGAAGCAGAAAAATATTTGAAGAAATAATGGCTGAAAACCTTCTAAATTTAATGAAAGCCATAATCCCACAGATTCAAGAAACTCAACAAACTCCAAACACAAAGAAATATGAAGTGAACTACACCAAGGCATATACCCGAGATTAGAAAGTATTAAGGAAATCATAGACACCAAAAAAGTGATCCCATAAAGTGGTGTATGAATTCATGATCTCATCTCCAAGTAATGAATGTGTGAATTGGACCCTAAACTGTACATCAAAGTCTTTGGAAACTTAACTATGGGGTAGACCACTTCCCAGGTCTGAGACTGACAACTAGGAGGTGCACATACAGGACAGATCTGAATAGCCCTGCAACAGCTTTGAAAATAGAACTAATGAAGTTGTAGTGCACAGAAGGTTGGTAAAAAATGGTGAATTAGAGCTAACATGATCAATGGCCTGCTAAAACAAAGCAAAACAAACAAACAAAAAAAATCAACATTTTCCACAGGATTTAAATAAGACCCAGTGTCTTAAAACACAATATTCAAAATGTTCAAGATACAATCCAAAATTGCTTGACATGTTAAGAACCATAAAAATGTCAAATTCCTTTTTAAAAAAAGATTTTATTTATTTATTTGAGAGAGAGAAAAAAGCATTAGTGGTAAGGAGGGGCAGAGGGAGAGGGAGAGGAAGACTCCCTGGGAGCCTGATGCATAGCTTAATCCCAGGACCTGGAGATCATGACCTGAGCAAAGGCAGACAGACGCTTAACCAACTGAACCACCCAGATACCCCAAAAAAGTCAAATTCTAACAGGAGAAGAGGCAGTCATCATGTCAACTCAGAGATGACACAGACGTTGGAATTATTAGACAGATTTTAATTCATTATAACCATGCTCCAAGAAATAAAGATGAGCACACTTGAAACAAATGGAAAGATAGGCAGTTACAGGAGAGAAATTGAAGATTTGAAAAAGAACCAAAAAGAAACTGTAGAATGGAAGAATAAAATAACTAAAAGAAAAAATGCTGCATGGGATGGATAACAGAATGAAGATGGGAGGGGAAAGGGTTTATGAATATGAAGATAGTTTAAGCTGAACAAAGAGAGAGAAAAGCCACCTAAATAAACAGAGCTACAAGGACCTGTAGAACAATCAGGTGTAACATTTATGTCATTAGAATTCCAGAAAAAGAGTAGGAAGAGTACAATGCAGAAAAAGTATTTGAAGAAATAATGGCCTAAAACTTTCCAGATTTGGCAAAAGATTTAAATTGAGAGATTGAAAAAAATTCATCAAAATCCAAACAAGATGAATTCAAACATCTATCCTCAGACCCGTCATAATTAAATAACTGAAAATAAAATACAAAAATAAATATTCTGGGATCCCTGGGTGGCTCAGCGGTTTAGCGCCTGCCTTTGGCCTAGGGCCTGATACTGGAGTTCCTGGATGGAGTCCCGCGTCGGGCTCCCGGCATGGAGCCTGCTTCTCCCTCCTCCTGTGTCTCTGCCTCTCTCTCTCTCTACGTCTATCATGAATAAATAAATAAATAAATAAATAAATAAATAAATAAATAAATCTTTGAAAAATAATAAATATTCTAAGCAGCCAAAGAGTAACAAAGCACAACATATAGGAAAAAAATGATTAGAGTGATTTCAAATTCCTCATCAAAAAACACAGAGGTCAGAAGACAGTGGTACAACATTTTTTAAGTGCTTAAAGAAAAGAACTGCCAGCACCTAATTCTACATCCCACAAAAATACCCTTCAAAAATGAAGCCAGAAAAAAGACATTCTCAGAAGAAAGAAAATGAAGAATTGGTCACATGCAAACCTGATCTAAAAGAAGTCCAAAGATAATTCTTTAGATGAAAGGGAAGGGTTACCAGAGGGAAACTTGTAACTTTAGGAATGAAGGAAGAGTAACAGAAATGGTGACTATCTAGGTAAAGCCAATAGACTAGTTTTTCCTCTTAAATTCTTTAAAGTATATATAATGCTCGAAAGCCAAATTTGTAATATGGTCTGTAAGTAGCCAAAGCAATTTTGAAAAAGAAAAACAACGCTGGAGGTATCACAACTCCAGACTTAGAGGCAGTGGTAATTAAAACAGTATGCTATAGGCATAAAAATAGACATATATGTCAGTGGAATAAAAAGGAAAACTCAGAGATAAATGCACAACTATTTGGTCAATTAATCTTCAACAAAGGGAGAATGAATATCCAATGGGGAAAATACAGACTCTTCAACAAGTAATGTTTGGAAAATTGGACAGCAACATACAAAAGAATGAAACTGGACCACTTTCTTACACCATACACAAAAATAAAATCAAAATAGATTAAAGACCTAAATGTGAGACCTGAAACCATAAAAATCCTAGAAGGGAACACAGGAATTAATTTCTTTGGCATTGGCCCTAGCAACATTTTTTTAGATATGTATACTGAGGCAAGAGAAACAAAAGCAAAAACAAACTATTGGTACTACATTAAAATAAAAAGCTCTGCACAGCAAGGGAACAACCACAAAACTAAAGGACAATTTACTGAATGGGAGATGATATTTGCAAATGACATATCCAATAAAGGGCTAGTATACAAAATATGTAAATAATGGATACAACTCAACATCCAAAAAACAAGTATTCCAATTAAAAAATGGGCAGAAGACATGAACAGACATTTCTCCAAAGAAGACATCTAAATGGCCAACAGACACATGAAAGGTGCTCAACATCACTCATCATCATCATCATCATTTTGAAATGCAAATCAAAACTCCAATGAGATATTACTGCACACCTATCAGCTGGGTTAAAATCCACAACAGAAGAAACAGCAAGTGTTGGTAAGGATGTGGAGAAAAAAGGAACCCTCTTGCACTGTTGGTTGGAATGCAAACTGGTGCAGCAACTGTGGAAAACAGTATGGGCGTTCCTCAAAAAAAATAGATAAAACTACCCTATGATCCAATTATCTCACTACTGGGTATTTACCCCCCAAATGCAAAAACGCTAATTCAAAGGGTTACATGCACCCCTATGCTTATTGAAGCATTATTTACAATAGCCAAACTATGGAAGTGGCCCAAGAATCCACTGAAAGATGAATGGATAAAGAAATATGTTATAGTTATAAAAAAGAATATTACTCATCCATAAAAAGAATGAAATCTTGCCATTTGCAGCAACACGGATAGAGCTAGAGAGTATAATGCTAAGCTAAGTAAGTCAATCGGAGAAAGACAAATACCATATCATCTCAATCATATGTGGAATTTAAGAAACAAATGAGCAGAGGAAAAAGAGAGAGAGATCAAGAAATAGACTCTTAACTGAGGGGAGATTGGTAGGGAGAGAGGGGAAATAGGTGATGGGGATTAAAGAGTGTACTTATGGTGATGTCAAAACATTTATAATAAGGTCTAATGGGGTTTTCAGTGTTTGTAGATGTAAAATGTAACAATTACAACAGAAAAGTGGAGGGTAAATGGACCTAATAGTGGTAAGGCTTGTATATTCTACTTGAAGTGGTAAAATATTTATTCCTAGTAGCATATGAAAAGTTAAATATATATTGTAATCCTTATGTATTGTAATGACTGATAAGTAAATAAAACACTCAATAGAAACATTAAAAATACTAAACAAATTCAAATACTCCAAAAGAGGGCAGGAAATAAAAAGCAGAGGATGGAAAAACAGAGGAAACAAACAAACAAAAAATGGTAGGCCTAAATCCAATCACATGTATAATTATATTAAATATAAATGGTTTAAACATACCGATGAGAGAATTGAGATTTTCAGGATGGATCAACAAGTAGATCCAAGTGACAAGAATCTCACCTAAAAGTTAATGCAAAGATAAAAAGTAAAAGGATGGGAAAAGATATGCCTTGAAAGCACTAATCAAAAGAAATTTGGAGGTGGCTGTATTAATATCAAACATAGTAAAATTATGTACAGAGTTGTTCATAGAATTCTCTTACTATTCTTACAGTGTTTGTAGATTCTGTAGTGATATATCCTACAAGGAAAATTAACAGAAATAAAAAGATAATACTGAAAGAGTCAATTCATCAAGAGGACCTAACAATCTTATGTATGTTTAAACTAAACCTCAAAATATACGAAGCAAAATTGATTTAAAGAGCTGAAATGGACAAATCCATAATTATAGTTGGAGACTTTATTTAATATTGCTCTATAAGTAATTGATAGAACAAGTAGACATAAAATCAGCAAGGAAATGGGAAAATTGAACAACACCATCAACTGTATCTAATTGATATTTAATACAACACTTCACCTGATAACAACACAATACACATTCTTTTCAAGTGCTCATGGGATATTCACCAAGACATGCCATATAGTGGGTCATAATACAGACCCTATCAAATTTAAAAGAATTGGAGTGATATAAAGCATGTTCTCTAAATAACGGAATTAAAGAAGAAATCAAGAGCGAAAAGATAACTGGAAACTTTCTACATACTTGGACATGGAGGAACATGCTTTTAAACAGTTTATGGGGACAGCCCAGGGTCTCAGCGGTTTAGCGCCGCCTCAGCGCAGGGCGTGATCCTGGAGACCCAGGACAGAGTCCCACGTTGGGCTCCCTGCATGGAGCCTGCTTCTCCCTCTGCCTGTGTCTCTGCCTCTCTCTCTCTCCATGTCTCTCATGAATAAATAAATTAATTAAAAAAACAGTTTATGGGTTGAAGTAGAAGTCTCAAGGGAAAATAGAAAACATTTTTAACTGTATGGAAATTAAAACACAGTATGTCAAAATTTATGAGATACAGCTAAAGCAGTGCTTAGAGGAAATAGTATAGCATTACACATTACATTATAAAAGAAGTTCTTAAGTCAACAATTTAAACTTTTGAGAAAATTACAGACTAGTATCCTTCATGAACATAAGCACGTAAAGCCTCCACAGAATATTATGAAACTGAATTCAGCAATAGATAAAAAAGTCATACCATGACTAAGTAGGGTTTATCTCAGGAATGCATGAGTTGTTCATTGTTTGAAAATCAATGTAATCCATCATATTGACAACTTGAAGAAGAGAAACTATATGATCATATAAACTGATGCATGCAGAGAAAGCATTTATCAATATTCAACATGCATTCATTATTTTAAAAAACTCAGTAGACTAGGCATAGAAAAGAACTTCTTAATCAGATTTTAACAAGTGTCTACAAAAAGCTTACAGCTAACATGATTCTTTTAAAAAAGATTTTGTTTGTTTGTTTGTTTGTTTGTTTATTTATTTATTTATTTATTTATGAGAGACACACAGAGAGAGCCAGAGACACAGGCAGAGGGAGAAGCAGGCCCCAACAGGGAGCCTGATGTGGAACTTCATCGTGGAACTCCGGGACCACGCCCTGAGCCGAAGACAGGTGCTCAGTTGCTGAGCCACCCAGGTGTCTCAACTAAAATGATTCTAAATGGTGAAAAATGAATTCTTTCCCCCAAGATGAGGAAAAAGGCAAAAATAACTTTTAAAATCCTAAAACAAAATATAATCTAATCAACACACTCAAATGTCTTAGTATTTAAAATCTTTGAGACTTTAATTTTTATGTAAAAACAGACTGGACTATAAATTTCATGGTATCTTCTATCTACTTTGTTTCTAAGGAAGTTATGAAACATACATACTCAGGGCATAGTATGCTTTTTCTTCTTTTTGACATATAACTCATATGCCATAATCTCTCACCCTTTTACAATTTAGTTGTATAATTCAGCTATTTCTCATATACACAAGATTGTGCATCCATCATCACTACTTAATTCTAGAACATTTTCTTCACACTAAAAAGAAATCACATTACCATTAACAGTTCCTCTTCATTCCTTCCTGCCTCTTTCTATCCCCTGGCAACCATTAATTTACTTTCTATCTCTATGGGTTTACCTAATCTGCACATTGCATATAAATGAAATTATGCAGTATGTGACTTTTTATGTCTGGCTTCTTTAACTTAGCATGTCTTCAAGGTTCATCTGTATTGTAGCATGTGTTATAATTTCCTTCCTTTTCAAGGCTGAATACTATTCTGTTGCATGGATATACCACATTTTGTTATCTGTTCATCAGTTGATAGATATTTGGGTTGTTACCATGTTTTGGTTATTGTGAATAATTCCCTTATGGATATTCCTGTGTAAGTTCTTATGTGGATATAGTTTTTCAATGTTCTTGGGTTTATACCAAGGAGTGGATATTCTGGGTCATATGGTAACTAAGTTTAACTTTTGAGGAACTGCCAAACTATTTCCCAAAGCTGTTGCATCATTTTATAAGCCTACTAGTAATGTGTGAGATTTATTGTTGTTTTATGTTCTTGCTGCATACAGAATTTTTCGTCTTTTCAATTTTAGCTGTTCTAGTAGGCATGTTGTGGTATCTGGATTGGTATTAGATAGGGAAGCAGTCAGATACTGGCTCTGGCTTCTTCTCATCCTGAATCAGAAGTCTCAAGGGTCAGGTCAGTTGGAAACCACAGCATTCCCAGAGCCCCCTGGCATCAACAGGGAAGAGATTAAGCCTCCTCTGAGACAGATCATCTTCACTCAGTGCAAGGTCAATGCCGCCCCTCACTGGGAGTCCTGCAATATCTGAGGGAGGTAATTAGCATTAAGTGGACCTGAGGTAGATTCTTGCATAGGCTATGCCGTGACTCATGAATCCCCAGTGCTGCAACCAGAGTGGTCAGAACATGGAGGCTGCAGTGTGGAGACTTTGTGAAGAGGCAAAAGGCCAGCACCACAGTCTTCAACAGTTAGGGCAAGCAGGCCACCGAAAAAGGCTAAGGGGGTCACATGTACCTCAGTGTAGACCAGCACAGGGGTCCGGACAAGTACAAGCAGCTATACCCTGTAGAGAGAGCAAGAACACTGAGTGGATCCAACCTTCTGCCCGCCTACCACTATGGAGATGTTGAGCTTTCTTCTTACGAGCACCAGGTTGGTGGAGAGGAATTGCCAGTAAACACTAGTCTGGGCAGTGGAAGAAGACACAGGCCCAAGTGGTAGGAGTGCCAGTCAAGAGATCCTTATCTATTTCATCTAAAGACAATATTTTTGGCATGTGAGGTCCACAACCAGTAGGGCAAAATAATCCTTTCTATCATAAAAATAAACTTTTGTACACTTTGGGCTATTTTTAATTCCACAAGAACTTTTTGTATGCCTTTTGTGTGCCAAGCATAGGGAGGAACCTGGGGAAATATGTAGTGAATCATTGCTTTGGTCTGTAAGTGGATGAGAGAACATATGGAAAGCCTTTGGCACAGTGCCTGGCACACAGTAAGCCCTCAATAAGTGTGAGTTCTTTTTTTCTCTTTAAAGATTTATTTGTTTATTTTAGTGAGAAAGAAGGTAGCGGTGCCGAGGGAGAGTGAGAAAGAGAATCTCAAGTAGACTCCTTGCTGAGCGTGGAGCCCCATGCAGGGTTTGATTCCATGACCCTGAGATCATGCATGATCTGAGCTGAAACCAAGAGTCAGACACTTAACTGTCTGAACCACCCAGGTGACCCTGGCAGTTCTTTGTCTACCCTAACCAATTAGTGGACAATCTAGGTTAATGCAGAGACTGGAAGATCATATGATGGGAAGGGTTGATTTGAAGTCATATGGGCTTGTCACAGGCCATCTGTGTTAGTTACTAGCTTTGTGACCTGGGAAAAGTTACTTCGCCCCTCTGAGGCTATGTACCTTGTAAAATGTTGATGCCTACCTCATAGGGTCATCGTGAAGATACAACAAGATAAAGTGCTTGCATGCTGTGTGTAGGTCACCATGATTGATAGGAAACAACTATCAGGTAACACAGTATCAACAGCTATCAAGGTAATACAACTGATATACATTGAGTGTCTACTATGTGCAAGACCCATTTCCAAACACTGTAAGTGTAAAAAGTCACATAATTCCACAAGAACACTATGAGGTGGGTGCTACTATTATTCCCATTTTGCAAATGAGGAAATCTAACCTAAGTGATATTTAAAGACATATCAGAGTGTCGTAACTGGTAAGTACCAGAGTCAGGATTAAAATCCAGGTGGTGGGGATCCCTGGGTAGCTCAGCGGTTTGGTGCCTGCCTTTGGCCCAGAGCATGATCCTGGAGTCCTGGGATCGAGTCCCATGTCAGGCTCCCCACAGGGAGTCTGCTTCTCCCTCTGCCTCTCTCCATGTCTCTCATGAATAAATAAATAAAATCTAAAAAAAAAAAAAAGCAACCCAGGTGGTTTGGGCCCCTGGGTGGCTCAGTTGGTTAAGTGTCTGCCTTCAGCTCAGGTCATGACCTTGGGGTCCTGGGATTGAGCCCTACGTCGGGCTCCCTACTCAGTGAGGAGTTTGCTTCTCTCTCTCTCTCTCTCTGTGCTTTCTCTCTCTCTCCTATCTCAAGTAAATACATTTTAAAAAATCCTTAAAAAATAAATAAATGAAATAAATAAAACCCAAGTAGTTGGACTCCAGAGCCCACACCCCCAGTCGCTGCATTACAGTGCAAAGATCAGGCACCAGACTCTAATCAAAGTTACTAATGCATGGAGACCATTTCACAGAGTCTGGAGCGTGAGAGACACTCATTTACAGATAAATATCATTATGCACATTGTTGCAGTTGGAGTCTAACTGGACAAAACTGAATCTCTGTTCTAACGTTTACTAGTGACTTAGTGTATTTGTGATCTATTTTGTGTGAAATTGCTCCCAAAGGGGGCATTTAGAGGCTTGAAATGACAAACGCTTATCTCACAATTTCTGAGTTACAAATCAGAGAGCAGCTGAGGTGCGAGGTTCTGAGCAGAGTCTCTCATGAGACTGTTGTCAAGATATTACTTGAGGCAGCCTCATCTGAAAGCTTGACTAGGGCAGAAGGGTCTGTTTCTAAGATGGCTCACTCACATGACTATGAGGGGTGTGTGGGGGTGTGGGTGTCTTAGTTCTTTTCTGGATGTTGGCAGGAGGCCTGAGTTCCTTAACATGGGGACCTCTCCATGGGGCTACATGAGTGTCCACAGACATAGCAGGGAGAGTAATAGGAGAGAGAGAAGGAGAGAGAGAGAGAGAGAGAAGCTACAATGCCTTTTATGACCTATTCTTGGAAGTCACAAGTCAGCATTTCCACCATGTTATTGATCAGAAATGCATAAGTAAATCCAGCCTACATCCAAGGGCACAGGAATTCAGCTCCATCTCGTGATGGGAGAAGTATCAAAATCATTTGTTTCAAATGACCACACCAAGGGGCAAGTTATTAATCTCTCAGTGCTTCAGTGCTTTTATCCATTAAGATGGCTTAAATTAGTATTCCTCATGGCAACTTTGTGGGGTTAAGTGAGACAATTCCCACAAAGAGCCTAGATAGTGCCTGACACAGAGTACATAGGCATCCATATATGTTAGCTCTGATTACCATTTATTATCAGCTATGTTGAACCTGGCTGTGCTTCTGGTCTCTTGATGCCAGTCTTCTCACCTGTCAAATGGGTTTAGTAATATCTGCTCTGTTCAAGGCACACAAAAACTATTTGTTGAATACATGCACAAATGAATTTATTGAATACATACTATATGCCAGGCCCTGTTCTAAGCACTAGGGACATATAACTAAACACACCAGATAAGGTTTTACCCCTATGCAACATACATTCCAAAGGGGGAAGGCAAAAAATAAAAACCCACAAATAAACAATAAAGTAAATCATTTTAAAGATTAAAAACAAAACATGGCGATGCATGCAAAATAGAATGCAATGGGATACCACCAACACTCCCATCAGAATAGCTAAAAAGACTGACAACATCAAATGTTGGGGAGTATGTGGAGCAAACAGAACTCTTTCTCTCTCTCTCTTTTTAAAGATTTTATTTATTTATTCATGAGAGACACACACACACAGAGGCAGAGACATAGGTAGAGAAAGAAGCAGGCTCCATGCTGGGAGTCCGATGGGAAACTCGATCCCGGGACTCCAGGATCACTCCCTAGGCTGAAGGCAGACACTCAACTGCTGAGCCACCAGGCGTCCCCAAACAGAACTCTCATATATTGCTTGTGGGTGTTTAAAATGGCACAGTTTGAAAAAATTTGGCTTTCTTTTTTTAAGATTTAAAATTTATTTTTATTTTTTAAATTTAAATTCAATTTGCCAACATATAGTATAATATCCAGTGCTCATCTCCTCAAGTGCCCTCCTCAGTGTCTGATAGTTTCTTATAAAACTAAATACATACCTTTTTCTAGAACTCAGTGATCCCACTTCTAGGTGTTTACTCAAGAGAAAAAAAAAATCCACACAAAGACTTGTATGAGTTCATAGTTGCTTTATTCATAATAGCCCCAAACTAGAAACAGCTCAATGTGCATCAATGGGAGAGTGGACAAACTGACATATATTCATGCAATTAAATAGAATTCAGCAATAAAAGAAACTTCTGATACGCAGTGGGAAGTCTTAGCTAAGGGTCAGAGAATAACCAGAAAACGTTCCTGCAGGGATCCCATTCATTCACTCAGGGCGCTGGGATGAATGAGACCTAGTCTGTTCCCTTGAATCCAGGAGGTGCCAGGAGAGTAACCAGTTCTGCGAGGGTGCTGAGGAGCTACTATGTGTTTCAGCTGGAGCGTGGGTCGGTGGGACGCCACAGCCCAAGTACTTTTCAACTGTGCCACACTGCTTCCTTGTGGCCCTATCTCTCTGGTCTAAGAGTGGACTACCCTACCCTTGCTTCACCATAATTTCAGACAGACCCAAAAATGTCCCTTCCACGAGGGTGGGGACTTTGTTCACTGCTTGATATCTGCCACCAAGCACATAGGAGACGTTCAGCAAGTCCGTGCCAAAGAAATATAAGAATGAAAATTTGTGGCTTCATTGGCCTCTCCACTCTCTGAGGCCTTTGAGCTTGCTGCTGGCTGTCTGGCCCATATGGTGTCTTTTTTTTTTTTTCCCATCTGGTGTCTTTGATTTTCGCACCCTCTATTCTCATCATTTCCGGTTCTGCTCCAGCATCACCTCCTGCAAGAGGCCTTCCCTGACCACCCTGTCAGTCTCCCCACCTCTCCATCATCACGTCATCCTGCTTTGTTTTTTTTTTTTTATTTTTCCTGTTTTTTATTTTTTAAAGCAATACCAGGGTACAAAGCAATATATATATGTATAGATTTATTTGAAAATCGCCAATATTAAGGCTTTCTGATGTTTGCAAGGTACTTATTTGTCCTATTAACATCAGCTTCTTCCCAGATGTTCACTATAAAGCAGGGAGGCTCTCCATCACCCTGTTTTGGTCTCTTCACACGATTGTCATTCTCTGAATTTTTTTTGGGGGGGAGGGGTGTGCGTGCCGGTTTTGTACGCTTGTTTGCTTTTCGTCAGTCTCCGCTTCTACAAGGTACATTCCAGGACGGCGGGAACCTTGTCAGGTTTGGTAAGCGCCCAGTGACACCGGCTTGCTCCACCTGCGGGGTGCGCGGCCGCTGCGGCCAGAGAGGTCCGGGGAGCCTGGACTGCGGGTTGGCCCCAAGGCCCCGCCCCCGAGCCCCGCCTCCGCCGCGGCGCGTGCCGCAGCCTCGCTCTGGGGCCGGAGCCTGCGCGCTCGCTCCCCGCGCCCCCCGCGCCCCCCGCGCCGCCCGCGCCGCCCGCGCTCCCCGCGCTCCCCGCGCTCCCGCGCACCCCGGCCGGCAGGGGTTTCTTTCCCGCTTCCCGCGGTCATGTCTCCCGGCCCGGCCCCGCGGGGTGGCGCTGCCCAGGCCCCGGCGCCTGCGGCGAGCGAGCGTCAGGGGCCATGATCCGGCTGGGCGGCTGGTGTGCGCGGCGGCCCCGCGGCGCGGCGTTCCCGGCGGGGAGGCGCTGGCGGTCGGGCGGGCCGGCGGGCCGGGGGGCCGGCCGCGCCCTGCGGGTGCTGGTGGACATGGACGGCGTGTTGGCCGACTTCGAGGGCGGCTTCCTCAGGAAGTTCCGCGCGCGCTTCCCCGACCAGCCCTTCATCGCGCTGGAGGACCGGCGCGGCTTCTGGTTGTCGGAGCAGTACGGCCTCCTGCAGCCCGGCCTGAGCGTGAGCATCCCCCGCCCCGGCCCAGCCGCGGGGCCCCGAGCCCCCCCGAGCCCGGCGGGACTGCGGCCCTCCTTCCCCAGCCCTGGGCCGGGAGCCCGCGCGACCTTGGGTGGGTCACCTCCGCGAGCCTCGGGGTGGTCCTCTCCCGAAACAGGGGCCCCGGCGCGCACAGGAGCGGTTGTTGGCTGTCACCGAGGGCTTCTCAAAAGTCAGGAGGATGTGATGCGCAAGATACGAACTCTCTCTTTGGCTGACTTTTTAGTTTTTGGTGCATTTGGCTGCAAGTCTTTAAGTTCTTTAAATGAAATAAACGTTGCAAGTAAAGTCCTCTTTGATCCCTGCGACAGGCACATGCTCATTTCTTCATCCTCACGAATTTGATGAGGGTCTGTACCATTCTTTGGTGTCCTTTTCCATGAATGCATAGCTCCCGATGATATTTGAGGCCCAGAGAAGTCGAGTGACTTTCTGGACATCACACGATGAGTCGGTGGTCAAGAAGGGGTGGGATCAGCCCCTTGGTTTATCCCCTTGCTTTGGTGGCCCACTGCATCCCCCTGACTCCTGCAGTGTTTTGGTCTCTGAGTCCATGATGCATGGAGGAGAAATATCCAGGCTTGTTTATAGACAGATGGCTTAGTTTGTCAGTTTAAACTATTTCGTGAAAGGAACAGCAGTTTTTTTTTTGCCTTGCACAAACTTTAAAGAGGCTGGATGTGTCCTGGCATCCCTTGATTGGCCACATAATAAGATCACCACCAGAAGTTTGATGATGATGATATTAGAGCTTAGAGCCTATTTTGATAATTTTTTAAAGATTTTTATTTATTTATGATAGTCATCACACACACACACACACAGAG
Organism: Canis lupus baileyi; assembly: GCF_048164855.1. Classification (NCBI taxonomy): domain Eukaryota; kingdom Metazoa; phylum Chordata; class Mammalia; order Carnivora; family Canidae; genus Canis; species Canis lupus. Next base: position 46,939,483 of record NC_132840.1, read on the forward strand.
AGGCAGAGACACAGGCAGAGGGAGGAGCAGGCTCCATGCACCGGGAGCCCGACGTGGGATTCGATCCCGGGTCTCCAGGATCGCGCCCTGGGCCAAAGACAGGCGCTAAACCGCTGTGCCACCCAGGGATCCCAGCCTATTTTGTATCTATAGGTTGGCTACCTTGTCTCCCACATGAGGTAGACATTATTATCTTCATTGTGCAGGTGAGGAAGTTTATCCCAAGTCCCATAGCTAGTAAGGGGCTCAGCTAGGATTTAAACTCAAGTCTGTCTGCCTTCCAACCATATTTAGCTTTCCTGACTCCAAAGTCCTCTTCTCTGTCCTGCTCTAACAAGTGACATTTCTTTTGACTAAAAAAAGGTAATTTGACAACGATCCATTTTGAGAGGCAGGTATTAAAAAGAAAATGAAGCACCAGTTCTCTTTATTTCTCCCAGCTCTAATATCTGATTGCCAATTTCAAATGGGAGAGAATACCCTAGTTATTTTTGCAGCCTCAGTAACAGACTCCGTAACAGACATTGATGTGGGTGTTCATTTATAGACAGTGCACAGTATTGGCAGTCTGGGTGCCTTATTTCCTCCCAGGAGTGTTTTGGGGTAAGGAAGTAAAGCCCATCCCAACTCTGAAAAGGACAGTGGTTCTTGCAAGTCCTTTTGTACTGATGTGCAGACTCTAGATCTAAGGAGGTAATTTTACCATTTTCTAAGGATGAGGCAAAGGAACAGAGCTCCTGGGACGCTAAGAAGGCAGTGCTCTGGAAGTGACTGCTGAATTTTGCTTCTGGGAACATTGCAGGAAATGGGATTTTAATAAATGAACACCTGCCTTGTGTCCCCAGCATAGCTCACAGCAGGACATCCCTGGGTCTCCCCTTGGCTGATCTTGCCCAGCACCTACAGTCAGAAAACAAATGATGAACCAACCCACCTTAATTATGTAGGCATTTTTGCTTTACAAAATACCACTCTATGTGTATCCCCTTTGATCTTTGCAGGACTCTGAGAGGTGATCATGGCAGAGGTGGAAGGCAAAGCTCATTTTAACCGATTTAGAATCCTACACTGTTAGGACAGTTGAGGAACTCAGCCCAGAGAGAGGAAGTGCCTTGACCAGAGTTTCAGGGCCAACCTTAGTGAAGGAGGGAGGGGATGCTGGGATGCTTATTACTGAGGTAAGGTGCTTAGTCCAATATCACACAGCCAAGGCCAGGACTTCTTACTCTTCCGTTAAGTGTGGTTTCCACCGGTCCATACTGCCTCTGTGATTCAAGTTCTGGCAATATCACCCATAAGTGGCCTTAAAAAAAATTCTTTGTAAGCCTGTTTCCTTATCAAACTGGGGATAGTAATTCTTACCCTCGTGGGATGATACTAGCAATCAGTACGCATTTGCTTCATCCCACACAGCGCACAAGAACAATGCCAGTGTGATCTCCGGGTATTCCACCTGTGAGTGTGACATGGTAGTGGCACTGGTTCTGGAGTATGCAGCTTCTAACCTGGCAGAGACACTTCTGTAACAGCGCACATAGGATTTAGGTTCTTGTTCCTTGGAGGGCGGAGTTTGTCTTCCCTCCCTTTGTTCTGGGCCTGGAAAAGTGTGGCATTCTGCAAACTTGATTTTAGCCCAGTGACATAAGGTAAAAACATGTAGCCTTGGAGTTAGGAGATGGTGTTTCGTTGTGTGATATTAAGTAAATCCCTTCCCCATTCAGAGCCTTGATCTTCTTATATGAAAAATGAAGGTCTGGATTTTTGGCTTTCAGACTTTAGAAGCAGGAGAATGCTTTTCAAACCAAGTACTTATTGACACACCAATGCATAAAACAGGTAAAAGAGCTGTCCTAGTTGATACAGGTCAGGAACCTGGAGTTCTATTCAATTGACCTTCCATCTGCCCTTCCTGACCCCCTTATCACACATGGCACAGCAGTACTCAATCACTGAGTTTAGGATGTCGGGATGGCTCAGTGGTTGAGCTTTTGGCTCAGGGTGTGATCCCAAGGTCCTGGGATCAAGTACCACTTGGGCTCCCTGCATGGAACCTGCTTCTCCCTCTGCCTGTGTTTCTTCCTCTTTGTGTCTTTCATGAATAAATAAATAAAATCTTAAAAAAAAAATCTCCGAGTTCCTTCAGCTCTTGAATTTAAATACTCTAGTGCCATGATAAAACCTGATCCAACCTCAGAGCCTCTACGATGCCTCTGGCTGTTAGAATCAAGCAAGCGCATGATTCATGATGACTTGCCTTTGGCCCTGATGGCTCTAGCTGGGCCTCAAGCAGAGCAGGCTTCAAAATCCATTGCCCCTCGCCCCTTAGCTGGTCTCTGCTGGATCCTTGCAGAAGTCAGATCTCCAGGAGAGGAGGGGAACACACGCATGCTCTGTGTGATCCTCTGGCTTCCCCAGGGTATGTCTTTGGGTATGTGAGGGGGGAAGGTGGGAAGCTCACATTCTTTTCAACAGCTCTTCCCACCTGCGCCATCATCCCTGTGGTAAGGCAAGGTGCTGAGTATTCTGGAAGTCACCCACTTCTCTCTCATCTTCTTAGGAGAAGGCCATTAGCATATGGGAATCAGAAAATTTCTTTCTTGACCTGGAGCCTCTACCAGGGGCTGTAGAAGCTGTGAAGCAGATGGCCAACCTAGAAAAGTAAGTTTGTCTTCCCACCTGAGCATTTGTCCTTCCTCCTGCCAGTACCTCTGCTACTCTTTTGCTTCTCTTCCTGCCCTCTGCCTCCCTCCCCTCTCCCTCCTCACCCCTGTACAGCCCGGTGCTTATTTCTTTGACATTCAACCTGGTAACACCCTGAGTGAAACAGACTCAGTTTGTAAGCTACTGATGGTGTTTTGATCTGGTAACAGGAGAAAATGTTGAGTCTACTTGGATCTGGTTGACTGGGTGGTAGACATGCACTTTTTTTTTTTTAAGATTTTATTTATTTATTCATGAGAGACACAGAGAGGCAGAGACACCGGCAGAAGGAGAAGCAGGCTCCCTGCGGGGAGCCCGATGTGGGACTCGATCCCAGGACCAGGATCACGACCTGAGCTAAAGGTAGATGCTCAACCACTGAGCCACCCAAGTGCCCTAGACATATATTTCTTCAGCAGATAGTTGAGAACTGACTCTATTAGGTGCTGCTGGACACCAGTAATACAGAGATGAACAAACATGGTCCTGCCCTCATGGAGCTCACAGCCCAGCCAGAGAGTAGACGTTAAAGAATCTCACAAGCAAAGATACCCCAGATTGTGGTAAGTGCTGAAAAGGAAGAGAGGAAGGAGTACAAAGAGGTCTAACAGGAGACCTAACAAGAAGTGCAGGAAGCAGCAGGAGTACTACTATGTGAGATATTTCTGGTTTGTTTGAGTGAAGTGGTTGCATCTGGGAGCTGAACCTCCGTAACTGTTCACTAAAATCCATTAGCAGTTACAGATGATGTGCTTCCCTGAGAACTTGAAAAACAACAGCCATATTGAGATAGAACTCACATACAGTCCACCCATTTAAAGTGTACAATCTGGTGGGTTTCAGTATGTCTGCAGAAGTGTGCATTCCCTACCATGGTCAATTTCTGAACACTTTCATCCTTCCAAACAGAAACCCTATACCGATTAGCAGTCATTACCCCTCCTTCTCCTTCCCCTGCAGCCTTAGGCAAGCACTGTCTACTTTAGGGCTTTGTAGATTTGCCTGTGCTGGACATTTACTGTTTATTTCATGTACATTTCATGTAGTACACTATGTGGTCTTTTGTGATTGGCTTCTTTTATGCAACATTGTGTTTTCAGGCTCATATCCATCCTAGTACCTCATTGTCTTTCATTGTTGAGTAATATTCCCCAGTATGGATATGCCATATTTTCTTTATCTGTTCATCAGTTGTAGACACTTGGGTTGTTTCAGTTTTTTAGGTATTAAGATTAATATTGCTTATGAGCAAATTTTTTTGTGGCTGTATGTTTTCATATGTAGATTGTATATACCTAGGAGCAGAATCGCTGTCATGTGGTAATAAATCCATGTTTAACATTTTGGGGACCGCCAAGCTGTTTTCCAAAGCAACAGTACCATCTAACATTCTCATTAGCAAGGTATGAGGGTTCCAACTTCACACCCTTGCCAACACTTGTGGTCTTTTGTATTCTAGCTGTCCTAGTGGGTATGAAGGGATGTCTCATCATGATTTTGATTTGCATTTCTCTGATGGCTAATGATTTGAGCATCTTCTTGGGTGCTTTTTAGCCATTTGTCATCTTTTTTTGGAGAAATACTTATTTAAATCCTTTGCTAATTTTTTTCAATTTGGTTATCTTTTTATTGCTAATTTTTAAGAGTTCTTAATATATTTTAGATCATAAGTCTCTTATCAGATACATGATTTCCAAATGTGTTTTGTCATCTTCTGGATTGTTGTTTTAGTCTCTTGGTGGTGTCCTTTGAAATCCAATGTTTTAATGTGGATATAGTTCAATTTATCTGTTTTTCTTTTGTCATTTGTGTTTTTGGTGTCATGTCTAAGGATCATTTGCCTAATCTGAGGTCACAAAGACTTGCTCCTGTGTCTTCTATGAGTTTTATAGTTTTAACTCTTAAATTTAGGGCTTTGATCCATCTTGAGCTAATTTTTGAATATAGTATGAGGGGAAGGCATCCCACCTCATTCTTTTGCATATGGACATAGACTTCTCAGAACCATTTGTTGAAGAGTCCCCCCACCATTGAATTGTCTTGGCTTCCTTGGCAAACATCAACAGACCATCAATGTTAGTATTTGTTTCCAGGGTTGTAAATGCTTTTATTGGTCACAGTTTTGCTAGAATCTACCAACCTGAAAGACCAATCAAACATACACTGTGAATTGGTCTTTATTGTGCCATATAAATGCCTCCAAAAATAATCAGCGTTCAAAGTTCTGACATGATAAATAGGCATCAGAGGAATGAAAAATGCTTAAGAGTTTGAGTTGAATTGTAGACAGACTCGTTTGGTAATTTATGTTTAGACTTGAGTCAGGTTGTACAGAGTAGTGTATTTCATTCTGGTTTATGATTTGAACTTGATTTATAGTGGAGTACTGTTGTATAACTCCTTGCATCTGCAAGAAGAGCCTAGAGAGGCAAAGCATATTTGTTTTTGCACTGCAACTTTTCAAAACTCTATTTGTGTCTGGATCAGTGTTTCTTGGACTACATTCCGCCAACTCTATTCTGGAGTGCTAGATCGCATAGTGGTGAAGATTGGGTCCTAACTGGAGTGAGACTGCCCAGGCTCAAACCCGGGCTTTTCTAGAATCTAACTCTCAGACATTGGACAAGTTATTAAGCTTTCTGGGTCTCAGTATCTTCAACTGTAAAATAAGGATAATGAGAAAGTATAGCGTGTGGCACATAGTAGGTACTCAGTAAATGTTAGCTGCTATTGTTATTATTCTGCAAGATTTAATAGGTATGCAACAGAAAAGCGTTCTTTAACCAAAACAGTGTGAGGAACATTGGATTAAGAAGGACTTTGAAGGGCTTCTGTTTTGCTAATATGCGTGGTGACTCTTCACTGGGGTAGCAGAGGATGAAGCTTTTTTTCATATGTATTCTAGTCTGGAACACTTTTTCCCACAGCTTCCCTGTTAATGCTTTTGTGAAAATGCAAGTCTAGACCATACCGTAGGTCTTTTGCCTCCATTTTGGCTCTTAACGGCGTAGATTCCCAAGGTCAGCCAATGCCCCAGTGTGGACAGAGAAAGGGGTCTAGTCAGTAACTAAGTGGATAGCTTTGTGTTTAGTGCTGAAGCATACAAAGGCCAAGATTTAAAATGTTACTTAAAGAATATTTGTGAGGCACCTGCTACATGCTAGGCCCTGTACCACATGCTGCAGATACAGAAGCAGATGAGAGACCGCTTGCCTTCAAGGAGTTCACTAGGAAACAAATGACTACAATGTCATTCTAAAAGTGACACGGTAGATGTTTGAATGGATCTAAGCAGGGCTAATACTCCCCAGGGAGGCAGTGACACTTGAGCTGTCATCCTGAAAAATGAAAAGGGATCTATGTGCCAGGTGGAGAAGGCAAAGGGGTTTCAGGTAGGAGGGGAACAGTGAGCAAACACCTCATCTGCCCTCTGTCCTGAAGCAGCCTCCCTGGCATGCTGTGTCCTGGCTGCAGTAGCACTGAGCAGGAGACTGTGCCTCCCTGGGAATCACATCACATCCTGAAGAGCCTCCTTGGAATATCTTCAGGGGCGACCACCCCTTATCCAGTAATACACAAGTATATTCTTAATGAAAAACTCTAATGGCGTGTGCACGTAAATGAAGAAATGTGAGTTGCCCATTTTGTCCCTTTGTCCCCATGTACGTCTCCCTCAATCCCACTCTTTGTGTACCAGTTAACAACTTGGGATGCAGGCTTCCAGACCTTTTAAAATACATTTACATACTTATTTGTATATAGTTTTGCAAGTTTATATGTTCTACCTGGCAGCCAGACTAATATTCCTTTTTTTAAAAAAAGATTTTATTTATTTATTCATGACAGAGAGAGAGAGAGAGAGAGAGACAGGCAGAGGGAGAAGCAGGCTCCGTGCAGGGAGCCCGATGTCTCCAGGATCACACCCCGGGCCGAAGGCGGCGCTAAACTGCTGGGCCACTGGAGCTGCCCCAGACTAATGTTCATAAAGCAAATTCTGCTAATGTTGGTCCCCTCCTGAAACTCTCTTTCGGCTTTTTATTGCTCAGAAACAAAACCCCAACTCAGCCAGGCCTGTGAGGTGGTCTGTGACCCAGCCGTGCCACCCTCTGATCTCTTTTCCAAGCACACTGACTTGTCTTCTGCCCTGTGGGTGCACCAAGCTTGCTTCTGATCTTATAGCCTTTGTTTCTTTTCTTTTTTTTTTTTTAAAGATTTATTTATTTATTTATGAGAGAGAGAGAGAGAGAGAGAGAGAGAGAGAGAGAGGCAGAGACACAGGAGGGGGGAGAATCAGGCTCCATACCGGGAGCCTGACCTGGGACTCGATCCCGGGACTCCACGATCGCGCCCTGGCCCAAAGGCAGGCGCTAAACCGCTGAGCCACCCAGGGATCCCCTAGCCTTTGTTTCTAATATACACTTTGGAAATGTTTCTCTGCTGGTACCTGGCGTGGCCACACTGTTTTGAGTCCTTCAACTCTGAGCACCTTGCATGTCACCTCCTCAGAGAGGCCATACTGCTGTAGCTAAGGAGGCCACTGTCCCCACCTAGTCATTTGGCCACATTCCTCTGGCTACAAGTCAGCTGAAGTCATGTGTCTGTGTTTGTCCCTTTCTCTTTGAAGTGTCAGCTCCCTGAGGTCAGGGATTGTCTGGGTTCCTACAATGCTGCCTGGCATACAGAACATATTCAGGCATCTGCTGAATAAACATTCACATGATAATTGTTATTTATAAAATAGGATTGTGGGGCAGCCCAGGTGGCTTAGTGGTTTGGCGCCACATTCGGCCCAGGGCCTGATCCTGGAGACCCGGGATCGAGTACCATTTTGGGCTCCCTGCATGGAGCCTGCTTCTCCCTCTGCCTGTGTCTCTGCCTCTCTCTCTCTCTCTATGCCTATCATGAATAAATAAATAAAATCTTAAAAAAAAAAGGGTTGTGGTCCTCTATATTCTGCTTTCTCTTTTTTACTTAGCAATATAATATACGTTAGCAATATAATATACGTTTCCATAACAACACCATCAAACTGTCTTTTATTATTTCTTTCAAACTGTCTTACTTTAACTACTGCATGGTATTTTATTGTATACTGTATACCATCATGTGTGTAATGATTTCCACACAGACACACTGGTTCTTATTTCTTCTTGTATATCCCAGCTAGTGAGTGTGGATGTACATGTGCAAATATTTCTGCACAGTAGTGGGCTAGCTGAATCCAAGCCATATGCATTTTAAAACAATTTTTATTAAGGTATAATTACGTAAGTGTTATGTTAGTTTCAAGTGAACCACATAATTATTCAACATTTTTAAAAATTATTCAACATTTGTATACAATATTTAGGGTCATTATGATAAATGTATTCTTTTGTTTTTTGAAGATTTATCTATTTATTTGAGAGAGCAAGAGAGTGCTTAGGCATAAGTGGGGGAAGGGGCAGAGGGAGAGAGACCCCAAGCTGACTCCCTGCAGAGTGCAGAGCCTGATGCAGGGCTTCACCTGACATCCCTGAAGTCATGACCCTGATCATGATCTGATGGGAAACCAAGAGAGTTGGATGTCCCCCCCCATAATTGTATTCTTAATCCCCTTTGTCCATTTCATCCATTCCACCCCCCCCCATCTGCCTCTCCTCTGGCAAACCCCAGTCTGTTCTCTGTATTTAAATTTGATAGATACTTAGTGATGGATACTTAGATAGTATCCTTTTTGCAGATGTTCCCCCCATAACAACTAGCTCAGTATATTTCATTTACAATACTCTCAGTCGACATGACTTATCCTTGAAAGGGGCATTTGACATGTAAAAATAGCCAAAACTGCTTGGAGTCAATGCCAGCAAATAAATGAGTCCTATCAGAATCTCCCTAGTGCTTAGAATATGATGGATTTTAATGTATGTTGAATAAAAGGAACTCATGATGTCTAAAGCAGTGAGTATTTTCTGATGGGACTGTACTTAGCTTCAGAAATCTGTCCCTAAGAGAAAGCAGAAAAATGCTTGCTTAAAAAAAAATAAAGCTCTTGGTTAATTTTGGAAAATTAAAATATAGGTCATTTATAATCTCATCATTGAAACCAACACTTTCTTATATTTTGGTGTCTTTGCTTGAGTTTTCTTTCATACAGATCTTTCCCCCATAGTTGTTATCTTATGTGTAACTCCAAAACGTGTATTAAGAGGTAGTGCTGTTTGCCAAAACAAGTATTCGACATCATAGGGGGATGACTTAACACCGCTCATTTAGAAGGATGAGTTTATATGTGCTTGCACCTGTGTTTACACATGACTTTCAATACCTACTGTTAGAAGGCGAAGGGGGAACAGTACAGCATCCTCCAAACTGAGAAGGTACTTCGAGACCAAGGACCCTGTACTCTTTACTAAGTTTTATTCAGGTGTCAGGCAGATGATGATGCAGAGCTGCACAGCTATTCTTTGCAAAGTCCCAATCCCAAGCCATAGATTTTTTTAGGCAAGGGGATGTACAGAGGGCACTATGGTAAGGTCAAAGGGTCTAACACTTTACAGACCTCATGGTGCCATCTGAGTGCCAGAAGAGGGGAGGAAACTATGTTATCTCTACTAGTTTTCTAAACAACTTTAGGGAAGCTCAGGACAGGCCTTCTCCCACTCTAGTCAGGGCATGTGTTAATCTCCTAGGGGCCTAGGAAGTGTACTCCCAAAGGGAGTCATTGCGTGGGCATGAACAAGATGGAGGGCCAAAGATGGAGTCAGTGTTGGTAGCATGCCTGTAGTTGAGGGGCCTGACATAGGAGGCAGTGTATCCATTCCTTCACTAAACAGATGTGTTATGTGTCACTTCATAGATACCTGGCACTGTGCTAGCACTGGGGATAGTTTTGTAAATAACAAATAAGGTCTCCAGTCTCCAAGAGTTTTTATTATGGTGGAGAGGAGGATCAGTAAAAAGAAAAATGATGTTAGCTTGCAGTGAGTTTGGTGAAGGAAATAACAGGCTATGTGTTTGAGACTAAATGGGGAAAGGGCTCCTTCAGGTGGGGTGGAAACCTTTCTCTGAGGAAAGGTTTCTCTGAGGACATTTGACTTCAGAGCTGCATGTGAAAAACAAACTAGTTAGTAAGAAGCCAGGGTGCAAAGGCCCTGAGGTAGGCAAGGATTTCGCTTAGTTAAGTAACATTTTGAAGGAGACCAGTAGGGCTAGAATTCAGAGAGTGTGATGGGGAAGGGAAAGATGATACTCTGGTGGAGGATCAGATTGAACAGAGAATGATATGATTTAACTTAGGTTTTAAAAACATGGGCTTGGGGTGACAAGTTTGGGCAGGCATTTCTCCAAAAAAAGATATGCAAATGGCCAATGAATGCATGAAAATTTGCTCCAATATCATTAGTCTGTGGTGAAATGCAAATCAAAACCACAATGAGGTACCACTTCACATCCACTAGAATGACTATCATAAAGAAAAAGAAAAAAGGACAAATTGTGTTACTGAGGATGTAGAGCATTTGGAACCCTTGTCACTGCTGGTGGGATTGGAAGATGGTGCAGCTGCTGTGGAAAACACTTGAGAAGACATTTCCTCAAAATGGTAAATGTGGAGTTACGGTATGACCCAGCAATTGCATTCCTGGGTATACTTGAGAGAGATGAAAATAGATGTCCACACAAAAACTTGTGCATGAATGTTCCCAGCAGAATGGTTCATGATAGCCAAAAGGTGGAGACAACCCCTATGTCCATCAGCTGCTAACATGGGCAAACAAATGAGGTCCATCCATCAACATCCAATGGAATATTACTCAGCAATTAAAAGGCATGAAGCATGGATACATTCTACAATGTGGGTGACCCTGGGAAACGCTTTGCTAAGTGAAGGAGGCCAGTAACAATAGACCGTGTGTTACAGGATTCCATTTATGTGAGATATCCAGAACAGGCAAATCCACAGATAGGAAGGAGGTTGGTGGCTTCCTAGGGCCACAGGCAGAATATAGAGTAATTATTGCTCATGGACACAAATTTCCTTTCGGGGGCATGAAAATGTTCTGGTGTTTGTTGTCAACCTCTGTAAATATAGTAACATTCAGTGGATTATAAGCTGAAGATGGGCAGCTGTTAATGGTTTAAGGATTCTATCTCAGTGAAGCTGTTTTTTTAAAAAATCAGCCTGCTCTAAAAAAAAAAAAAATAACATGAGTGAGTACCAGAAATAACTTTACTGGATGAAAGAAGCCAGACAAAAAAGAGTACATACTCTGTTTCCATTTACATAAAATTCTGGAAAATACATTCTAATCTGTGATGACAGAAAGCAGATCAGTGGTTGCCTAGGGCCCAGGGGTGGGGTAGGGACAAGGAGAGGCATGTGGAGAGATGATAGGGTACCAGGAAACTTTTTTGGGGGTAGTTATTAATTGTGATGATCTATGTTTCACATGTAATTTATCACATTGTACTTGTGTAGTTTATTACATATCAATTATACCTCAATGAAGCTGTTGAAAAATAATCAGTGCAGGGGTACCAGGTGGCTCAGTCAGTTAAGTGTCTGACTCCTGGTTCTGCTCAGGTCATGATCTCAGGGTCATGAGATCAAGCCCTGTGTCAGACGTGCTCAGTGCTAAGTCTATTTCAGATTCTCTCTCCTCCTCCCTCCCCCTCTGCCCCTTTCCCTGTTTACTCGGTCTTTCTCTCACTCTCAAGGAAATAAATAAAAATAAAATATTAAAAAAATAGTCTGGATGCTGGGTGCAGAAAGGCTTGGCAGTGGCAGAATTGGAAGTTGAGGAACCATCAGAGGTGGTTGTGGTGACACAGTTAAAAAGTGGAAGTGAGGGCAGCCCCGGTGGCCCAGGGGTTTAGCGCCGCCTTTGGCCCAGGATGTGATCCTGGAGGTCTGGGATTGAGTCGTGCATCGGGCTCCCTGGATGGAGCCTGCTTCTCCCTCTGCCTGTGCCTCTGCCTCTCTTTCTCTGTGTCTTTCATGAGTAAATAAATATAATCTTAAAAAAAAAAAAGTGGCAATGCTTGAGACCAGGGTGATGACTGAGGAGGGAAGTTGATGGAATGAGGCACACTTTGGAGGAAGAACCCATAGGCCTGGGGATGAATTTTGGGGTTTAGGGGAAGGGAAGGGAAATGGGTACCTTTCAGGTTTTTGGCTTGAGTGACTAGAGCTATATAGTAGTGCCATCAACGGGGGAAGGAACAGGTTCAGGGAGTGGAGAGAACCACATGTGCCATTGTGAAAAAACGGAGTTTGAGATGCTGGTGAGATGTCCACATGGAGATATTCAGGCCATGAAGGATGTAAGCTGGGCACTCGGGGGAGAGAGCTGGATGGTGGAGGCAAAGTTGGGGGCAACTGCATAAAGGTGGTGCATCAAACCCTGCATGACAGTCATTGAGCAGGGAGTGTAGGTGAAGAGCCTCTGAGGGTCTGGATCACAAGAGAGGCTGGGCGCTTGTGCTGGGTGGCCGATGACTGGCAGGCATGCCAGGACAGGCACTGTCACAGAGGAGGACAGGCCATTCGGGTGCTGGTGAGCAAGAGGAGGAGAGTGGGCGGTACATTGGACACGGTGACATGAGGGTCCTGGTTGATGACAGGCACTTTTTGGGGAGTGGAATGGATGGACTCCAGGTTGGGGTGGATTGAAGCATGCACAGGAGGTAAGGATGTGGGGTCTGTGGGTGCAGGCCACTTGTTAGATGTAGCGGGAGCAGAGAGATGGGAGGTCGTGGGAGTGGGTGTGAGGTCAAGGCCGTGTGTGTGTGTGTGTGTGTGTGTGTGTTTGTGTTTTAAGATGAGATGGAGCAGAACATGTTTGAATGAGGGTATGGAAGAGGAGTCCAGGAAAAGGGAATGTGGCAGGGTGATACCTCCTTGTGAAGATTAGGAGATGGAATCCGAGGAAAAATGCAGGGCTTGCCTGGAGAGGAGGGCAGGATGCCTGTTCCTCCCATGCATTTGAAACGGAGAAGGCAGTTTGAACACAGGCACCCTTCTAGATTCCATGATGAGAAGACGGAATCTCAGAGCGGAGAAGTCTGAGGACATGAGGTAGTGTGTGACCGCTGTCTCGGGGAGCAGTAACATGAGCATACCCAGGGCCCTGGGGAAAGGCTGCCTGGCAACCGCACCAGTGCCTTGGGGTTGTAGTTCTGAATTTAAGATGAAAATGGCCAAACCAATTATTTGAGTTGTGTTTTTTTTCCTCCAGCATTATCTGGTTGCTTGGGTGCTGGTGGAAGAAGCTGGAGATTCAGGTTCTTTCTGGGCCCAGGTGGAGGGAGAGAGAGACTGGCAGGGAAATGGCAGCAGGGCCAGAGGGGCCTCAGGGAGGAAGGTGGCCAGGGGTGACAAAAGCGTGTGGAGCATGAGGGGGGTAGCTGTCTTGCTGAGGCTGAAGGATTGAGCAAAGGGATGACACACTCCAAGGGTGTTGGAGGTGGGATGGAGGTGAGCTGGTTATAACTGGGACGGTGGGTCTGGGTCCGTATGTGTGTGTGTCTGTGTGTGTGTGTATGTGTTGTGGTCACTGAAGTTGATGATGGGGTGGGATGGAGGCCTGGTGGTGAGCCCTTGGGCTGGGGAGGGCATGAGGGACAGCACCTGGGCAGGCAGAAGGTGACAGCAGCAGAGCAGGACAGTAGGCGGGTGGCTGTCAGCCCCAGCTTCACTGAGTCACAGATTTTGAAGGAGTCACTGGGTGGACTGGGGAGACCTTGGGCCCTGAGGCCTCCACCTAGCCCGTCCAAATGATCTCTTGGTCTCCTTGAGGAGGAATTCAAGGACAGACACAACACAGCGCATGAGCAGTACACAGGCAGGAAAATTTGTTGAGGTGAAAGTGGACTCGGGAGATGTGAGAGCAGGCGAGCTTGAGGGAGATCTGTGCCCGGTGGGCTGTGGGTTCTGTCCTTTGTTGACAGTTGTTAACAAGGGGGTGGAATATTCACTACTTGAGGAGGGGATTTCTTGGAAGCAGTGTGGTCTCCCCTAGGAATGCGGGTTACGTGCTTTCTCTTCCTCATGTGGTTGGGGGTCTCCTGTCAGTATGGGGATGCGGCACGATGAAGGAGCAGTGCTCTGTCAGCCATCTTGGGCCTGTCTGGATTGATCGGCTTCTGGTGGTTTTGTTGTGGAGTGCTGCCCGGACGGCCCTTCTTTCCTCCTAGTTGACCATGACTTCCTCTCTGCCAGCCTCAAGGCATCCTGCTAGGGTCTAACTAACTGCCCCCTGTAACGGAGGAAAGGTCTGGAAGTGACAGTGGAGGGTGAGGAAGACCCTCCTCACCTTTTGTCTCTGTAGCAGGTGGGGTGTGAGGAAAAAACAGCTTTCACTCCCAGGCACACAGGGGAGGTGGAGTTCCCCTGTGAGGCCCTCTGGTGCAGGCAGGAGGCCAGAGGACACGGAGGAGAGGCTGAGGACCTTGGGGACTGACCCTGCACATGGGTGGGAGGGGTGAGGCTGGTGAGGCTGGCAGAGGCTGCGCCCAGAGGGCTGAGACCCGGGGTCACTAGAAGGCATGTGCTTTCTTCCCAGGGACCTGGCAGGTAGGTAGGTAGGACTCTCGGGACTAGTTTGCCAAAGAGCCAAGGAGCCAGGGAGATCTGATCCTCCACAGACTCGGGTTGATGAGGCTCAGAGGGCGGCCCTCTGTGGATGTTTGGGACCAGATAGATGGCTCTGTTGGTGAGGGTCTGGGGCCCCAGACTCTGGGAGGGAGTGGTCCTTGGCCGTTCTGAAGGGCCTCCCTCCCATGGTCAGGGAGCTCAGCCTGGCTGAGAGAACGGGGCTCCCCTCTCCCCCCTCTGCCAGAGGGCTTGGCAGGCTCACTTTACAGAAGGCTTCTCCCTCTGGGGTTCTTTACTTTGCATTGCATGAGGCCCTGATTTTCCCTCAAGTAACTTGCTCTGCACGTTTGAATGCCTCTCTCATTGCCAGTACTTCTTTTTCTCAGTATTTCTGTGTTCAAATTCCGGAGAGGACGAGTGATTTGCCCAGCTAAGCCTTGGGCTCTGGCCATGCAGAGTTGCCATCCGTGGGATGCTCATCCCTGAGCTGGTTGTTGGGCCAGAGGAGAGGTCACACATGGCTGCTCAGGGCTGTGGACAGGGTGGGTGTCTCTGGTTTGGAGAGCAGTGCGGGACAGTGGGTGCAGACTGGTGAAGGCCTGATGCCCGCTGAGCTGAGAGGCGGGGTGGTCAGGGGTGACAAAGGCCATGTGGATGTGAGGGCTCAGGCTGACTCTCCTTCCTCTTTCTCACAGCACCCATGTCTTCATCTGCACGAGCCCCATCAAGATGTACAAGTACTGTCCCTATGAGAAGGTAAGATATGCAGCCGGCCTGCAGCAAGCCTGGTGTTTGGCCCCTTCTCACCTTTATTCCTCATGTCGCGGGTAAGGGATGATGGCGCTCAGCACACCGGGGGGAGGGGCCGGGGATGCATGCGGACTCTCACCAGCAGGCTTTGGCAGCTGGGGTGGCCTTGTTTCAGCCTCTTCTTCCTCCTGCCTGGCTCTCCTCTCCCAAAGACCTTCTCTAGTACCAGTCTGACATTCCAGCACGTTCTCTGCACAGCGCCTGGTGAAGTTCTCTGGAAGGGTGACCACCCCATTGGTAGTGAAGCATCGTTTCTGAAGTGTGAGGCAAGGAGAGAAAATGTGTAGGAGGAGGCTCTGGAGGCAACCCAAGCCCAAATGTTAGGGTGGGTGAATTTATTTATACCAAAGTCTTAGGCAAAACAATTACATTGTGTTTTGCTGCATACTTGTGTCATCATCTTTATTATTTATTTTTTTAATATTTTATTTATTCATGAGAGAGAGAGAGAGAGAGAGAGGTAGAGACACAGGCAGAGGGAGAAGCAGGCTCCATGCAGGGTGCCGGATGTGGGACTCAATCCCAGGTCTCCAGGATCGCAACCTGGGCCGAAGGTGGTGCTAAACCGCTGAGCCACCCGGGCTGCCCATCTTTATTGATAAGAAATAGAATTACATAAAACAGAGGCTTTTCTGGGATTTGGGAACCTGTGGTTGCCAAACCCATAGGGAAGATGTGCTGCCCAGGATGTGGGCATTCGCACCAGAGGTGGGTTCAGGGGAGGTGGGAGCAGCCTCCCAAGTCCAGGAAGGTGGGATTGGGGACCCAGAACCCCCTGCTTAGGGGTGGGGAGACTCACTCAGCACAGAACTTCAGGTGTGAGTTCTCTCAAGTGTCTTCACATGATCTCTCCCTCTCCAACTCCATATGAGAAACAAAATGTACACAGTTCACCAACATTAAGTGCTTTCGGTGTGCATTAAATGGAACAGTAACTCACGCTGACTGTTTAAGTTAATGATGGTGTTGTATGAGACACTTGGCAGCCACCATTCATAGTATGTCCCTGCACCCATTCCCTGGTTGTCCCAGCTGAACTCAGGGGAGTTACTGACTTACCACCAGTTAGGACTGAAGGCTTGGTCTGCTGTGATCAGGAGAACAGCAATCTGAAGTCGGGTCCCCAGACCAGTGGGATCCACACCCCCAGACACTTGATAGAAGTGGATGTTTTCCAGCCTTCGTGGGACCTGCTGAGTCAGAAACCCAGGGAGCAGCCCAATGTGTTTTAACAAATCCACCAGGTGCACCCCTGAGTGTGAGGGACTATTGAACCAGAGCAGCTGTTTCAGCTATGGTTGTAGTGGGCAGTCAGGGTGACTGTCTAGTGCTTATCGGAGTGAGAGTGATAAGATGGCTGTTGTCCATGCATTCCTGCAAATTCGGGTTCCATCTGATGCCTGCCATCCCACCTGTAGAGGTTCAGCCCGAGACTGCCCTCTGAACTCCAGACAACTCAAACCGATGTGTCTGTCCCTGGGTACTGACATCCCCTCATCCCATGTCTGTCTCACCTCTTTCCGTAAACTGGCACTGTCCACCAGCCTCTGAGGCTGAAAGCCAGCGAGCCATCCTGGTGACACCTGTCACCCTTATACCTGGCACATTAGCAAGTTGTGTGTCCCATTCAGGGTATCTGACATCTGCCTGTTTCTCCCTCCATCATATCCCCAGCATTTCTTCCCAGAATTGCTACAAGAGCCTTTTACATGGCCTGATCATTTCAGTGCCACACAGATCCAGAGAAGGTCTTGTGTCGTGTTGGCCCCTGACTAAAAACCTAACAGTTTCCCACTGCACTTAAAATAGAATTTAAAAATGTATACGTAGACACACGTGAACTTCTCATTCTCAGCAAAACCTGCACGCCCCACGATGGCAGCGGCTGTGCCCGTCTTGTTTATTGTTAGTTCCTGTGCCTGGCATGCTGTAAGCACTCAGTATTTGTTGTCGGTTGAATAGATTCGTTTGTTCCACAAAGACTTATCAGCTATATCTCTGTAATAATAATGTTCGCCATTTATTTGATGCTTTTGATGCACTAGACACTATACTTTTTATATATATATATACTTTTATTATCAGTACAGCAGCTCCCTGTGAACCGGAGTACACCTCTGGTCTGACAGATGAAGAAGAAGGCAGGGCAGGGGCAGGGGAGGGGGCGCGCGGGGCAGCTTGTCTTCTGGGTCTAGTGATCACATAGGCAGTGGGGCTTGGTCCAGAGCCCTGCCCTGAGCTGTTTCCACAAGCAGCTCATGCTCACTGTTGAGGGTTTAGAGTCCAGTGAACACGTGGGAAGAAGATATTACTTGGGACTTGTCAGTTACAGCAGCATCAACGGTGTCCGGCTAACTTGAACAAAAATTAGGAGGCTGTTGGCTCAGAGAATCACGGGAGAATCTGAAGGAGCAGCCCCTTGAGAAGCCGGGTGGGAGCCAGAGCCGGCAGGCAGTCTCCCCAAACATCTGTGCTCACAGGAGACCACAGCCCCATTCATACTCCATCCATGGGTGTCTTTGCCAAGGATTCACATTCCCACGAGGGAGGCTTACCAGCGGAGCTCAGGTCACATTCTTGGCCCTTGGTCAGGGGAGGGTGAGCATCCTGGCTGACATCCCATTAAGAACAGAGGTCTTGGCACAGAAAAATCGAAGTGCCGATATCAGATGAAGGGGTGCAGAGATAGTGGATAGTGGATACCCTGACCAAACCAAACAGCAACAAAATCCTGGCTACGAACCTGCCACCTAGTGATAGAAATGCTGTTAACATTTTGTGGTTTCTAGTTTTTCTTTAATGCATATTAAATATAATAGGTGTATTTTTAATAAATTTTTTAAGATTTATTTATTTATTCAGAGAGAGAGAGAGAGAGAGGAAGAGACACAGGCAGAGGGAGAAGCAGGCTCCACGCAGGAAGCCCGACGTGGGACTCGATCCCGGGTCTCCAGGATCACACCCTGGGCTGCAGGAGGCGCCAAACTGCTGCACCACCGGGGCTGCCCTAATAGGTGTATTTTTAACAAAACTTGAATCTCATGTGGTTTAGTATCCTTTTTCTCCTTAATGTAGTTCTAGCATTTTTTCTGTCACCAAATATTCTTCAAAAATATGATTGCGAATAGCTGACGTCATCTTGTATATAAATCTTTGTATGATTACATCTGTAGGATAGATTCCAGGAGATGGAATTCCTGGCTCCCACGAGGAGGGTGCATTGTGACACACACTGCAGGGAAGAGCATACTGTCACTGCTGTTCTGGCAGCAGGCCCTCCCCACCCAGGGTCCAGGCTCGGCTGTGTAGGTTCGGTCAGTGGAGGAAGTGGGACACTGAACGAATACATGAAGACAACAAAATGGCATAGTATGTGTGAGGAACTTTAGATGAATTGTGATGGCTCGTGGACCTAGAGCCTGTGGGGTTGGGATCAGCCTCGGGTGCAAGCTTATCTCCTAGCCATATTGTCACCTTCTCTGCCATCCCCCAGAACAAGTCATTAGGGAAGGCAGACATGATATCTTGTGAAGAGATGAAAATAGCCCCAACCACCTCCTATCCTTCCATCCATGTGCCCTCCTATCCCTAGTAGCCAGACCTTATGTCCATGACTAGTTGAGGCCGGGGGCAGGCGAGTGCTGATGATTCTTCTGCCTAGTGCCTATGGTGAGGGAGTGCTGGGGCTGGTCTTGGAACATCAACTGAGGATGGATGTTTTGCCCTCACGGTCTCAGTGGGTGCTTAAGACCTAGAACTCTCAGAGAGCTCTTCCCTCTGCTCCCGCCCCCAGAGCAGCATCAGCCTTGGGCAAAGTGGGAGCTTTCTCTTTAGTTCATTCCTCTTTAGGCCCAGTCAAAGGAGGGAAATGTAATTGCTTAAGAGATCAACTTCTTTATCATACCTAGGGAGTCAGACTTAGGTGTCATTCAGGTTATTAGAGCCTTTCTGGCTGGAGCTTTCTGACGCGCTCAGTAGTAGCTAACTCATGAGTTAGTAGTATATGCAGGCAAGAGCTTCACCTGTAATGATCCATTAACCTTCATAAATAGCCCTTTGAAGTAGGTACTGTTATGATCCCCATTCTGCAGATGAGGGAACTGAGGCGCAGGGAGGTTAAGTCTCTGCTCAAGGTTGGCAGCAAGAACTGGTGAGTCAGGCTTGGGCAGTCTGACTCCAGACTGTGCTATGCTGACCCCTTCTCTAATTCCAGACTCAGAACTTAGCATGATATAACTAGTTTTTTTTTTTTCCCAAAGAGATTTTTTAAATCCATGGTAAATTCATGCTCAAGCATGACATTTTACTGTTACTTTTCCTCATTCAACAAGGTGAGTGATCACAAGTGGGATTAAGTGAGAAGCTTGGATGACACAGTGGGACATGTCCTTTTCATTTGAAGTCTGGTCCCCGGATAATAGGTCTACCAGATTCTGTTTGATTTTAAGAATAAATGTTAAACATTTCCACCCCATCATTGAGCCTCTTCATGAAACTCATTAAAAAATGTAGATAATGAATTAAATTTCTTTGTACATTTCACCCATATTGTCCGACTGCTCCCAGAACTTGAACCTCTTGTAAGACTTACATTAAAAGGTGCATCACTTTCTGTTGCCACCAAAATAAACTATAGGTTCTTTTAGAAGCAGTGAGAGCCATACTCCAGCATTTCAGGAACTTTCTCTGGTGGTACCTCCCATTTTGTTTGCTACCCAGTAGTCTAAAACTAGGGCTTATGGTATGTTTTGGCCCAAACTATTACTTATAAAACAGTTGGATGCTCTTGGTAATTGTCATAGGGATTTTGGGAGGATGATGTAAACTTTTGGGAATTAGATAGGCACTGGTTGTGCAAACATAGTGAATTATTTAAAAAACCACCAAAATGTATACTCTAAATGGCCATTTTATGGTATGTAAATTATATATAAAAATGACTATAAAGGGGAATAAAAGGGAACAGCCTTTTATGGTATAAAAAAGTGATACACCAAGAAAAAAAGAGAGGTCTTAAATAAAACAAAAGAAAGAGCTGGTACAACTGTGATTGATAGAAAAGAAATACAAAAGATTGTAAGACTAGAAAAAATAATTATATGCCAACAAATTGGACGATGCAGAAGAAATGGATAAATTCCTAGAAACATAACCTTCCAAGACCATATCATGGTGAAATAGAAAATTTGAATAGGCTAGTTACTACCAAGGAGATGGAACCAGTAATCAAAAACTTTGCAACGAACAAAAGCCCACAACCAACCAACCTATTTCAAGCTCTTCCAAAAAATAGAAGGGGGCTAGAGGGATTCTTCCAAACACATTTATGATGCTGGCATTACCCTGACACCCAAAGCAGACAAGAATGCCACAAAAAAGAAAAACTCAAGGCCAATATCCTTGATGAACATAGATGCAAAATTCCTGAACAAAATATTAGCAAACTGAATTCAACCATACGAAACGGATCATATACCATGGTCAAGTGAGATTTATTCCAAGAATGCAAGGATGACTCAACAATCTGCAAGTCAATTAAACTTTAGAAAAAAAAATTAATAGAACTTCAAAGGGAAATAGACAAATTCACAATTCTTATCAGAGGCTTTAATATCCCTGTTTTAATAGCTGATAGAGTAAGTAGACACTCTCCCCTGCCAAAATCAGGATATAGAAGCCTTGAACAAGCATTGCCAACCAGCTTGACCAAGTTGACATTTTTAAAAAATGTTTTATTTATTTATTCATGAGAGACACAGAGGGAGAGAGAGAGGCAGAGGGAGAAGCAGGCTCCATGCAGGGAGCTCAACATGGGACTTGATACCGGGTCTCCAGGGTCACACCCTGGGCCGAAGGCGGCACTAAACCGCTGAGCCACCTGGGCTGTCCCCAAGTTGACATTTATATAACACCTCACACAACAGCAGGTACCCGTTCTAGTCCAATGCACATTTAGTAACATAGGCTGTGTTTTGGTATGGCAGATATACTAAAAGTCACTGAATTGTGTACTTTAAATTGGTAGATTTTACAGTATTGAATTATATCTAAATATATTAAATTATATCTAAAAAACTTGGCTATTCAGATGGCTGATCCAAAACCAATTCTATTTTTCTACTTTGTTGTGGTTATTTTATCCTCTTAATTGGGTTTATGGACAGAAGTGCATGAAATTTGTACAGGGTCTTGGTTCAAGCCACTGTCCCTGAAAATTTTGGGCTTTATGGCACCATTTTTCACATCTTTCAGTAAATGAAGTAGATCAGTAATGATGACACTTGTCATTGGGTAATGGTATGTCCCCACCATCTCCTAGCACTTGCATCCCCTCCTTGATTTGAGATTTGTCCGAGGATCTGCTTGGCTGAGCAGACCAGGGCTTTTAGGGGGATTCCACCCCACATTTAAATAGCAAAGACCATGTCTAGCTCACAGATCTTCATTTCTGAGTGGTGTCTTTGCTTGTGGACCTACATGTCTCTCAGGGCTGTGAGGAGGTGTCAGGGAGCTGCTCCAGGCCGTGTCACTTCCTTGGATGTGCTGCCCCCTGTCCTTTCTCAGCACCATCCTCATCAGCACCCCCTCCCCATTCATCATCCTCACACTGACATCGTCCTACAGTGACTGGTTTTATGAACTTGCTGCTCATACCCTAGGTCTTGGGAAATCACCTCCCTTGAAAGTCCTTCTGGTGATTCTTTTGCTACATATAGCTTGGATTCAGTTTTAGTCATTTTGACAGATTCTGGTTTACGAATGGTAAGACCATTTTACACTTGGATAGCTCTACATTCATCTGGGCTGAATTATTTTATCCTTAAGTATTTTTAGGAACTGAAATTATAATCAGGTGAATAATGAGCAATGCCTCTCTTCCAAAACAGCAGTTAATAAAGGTATTGAAAGATGCTTGTCCAAGCCCTGACTTTTCCTTAGAGGTGTCTTTTCCTTAGAGGTGTCCCTCAGACACCTAACCCTGCTGAGCCCTGGCTAAACCTGAGAGCCACAGTTTCACCTTTGGATCTGCGACCCCACCTGTGAGCTTCTTTCTCTCTTTTTTTTTTAAGGATTTATTTATTTATTTATTTATTTATTTATTTATTTATTTATTAGAGAGAGAGAGAGAGAGGCAGAGAGAGGCAGAGACTAGAAAAAAGTAGGAGCTAGTAAATAATCTGGAATCAACAACTTTTTCAACAAAGCAGGGATGTGATGACCAGAATGTGGTAGGGAGAGTCAAAGTGGGCTTAGGGAACAGACTGCCCGGTTCCCTATCTTAGCTGGGTAACCTCAGGCAAGTTAGCAGACTTTTCTGTGTCCTGTAGTGTGGTAATGGTAAAGGAAAAGTCCCATATCTTAGTTTTTTTTTCTTTTTTTTTCTTTTATTTATTCATTCATGAGAGACACACAGAGAGAGAGGCAGAGACACAGGAGGAGGGAGAAGCAGGCTCCATGCCAGGAGCCTGACGTGGGACTCGATCCCGGGACTCCAGGATCATGCCCTGGGCCAAAGGCAGGCGCTAAGCTGCTGAGCCACCCAGGGATCCCCCACCTGTGAGCTTCTTGATTCACCTCTCAGGGACTTGGCTTCTTTATCAGTACAATTGTAGTAATACCTTTCATGGGTGTTATTAAAGAAAATTGACTAGTAATCATATTGCTGTATATAAATGTAGCAAGTCAATGCATTCATTATACACCTTGAACTCATACAGTGTTACATGCCAATTGTATCTCAGGAAATATAAATTAAAAAAATAAGGTTGAAGGAGAACTTTACATAAACCACCTAGCACTATACTTGCTAGCAGTAAGTGTCATCCTCTTGTTTCTATCTGTCCCCAAATTCTCTTGCCCAGCAGCAAAGAATGAACTTCATCAAACCTTTCTGAAACCAGAAAGCCTGGACAATTCTATGGTTGGTTAGTTTTTCTGCATTTTTAAATCCCAGAAAAAATAAGTTTTGTGTAAAGTTGCCTGTTGCCTACATACAGTTTGATTACAACCATGTTTAAAAAATAATATATAAAAAAGGGAAGGAAATACAGCCAACTCAGATATTTCTAATGTTCCTCAATTTTCCAAATTTTCTTTGATAAGCTATTACTTTTGCAATAAAAATGAAAATGCTTTTTGCTTAGCATTCAGTAAACATTTACAGAGCAATCTGCTACAAGCTTACAAAATGCCCCACCTCTATTTTCAGGAGCTGATGACAATGTGTAGAAAGATAGATGGTTGGTTATCACTTTGTCCCAGGCCTCTGTGGTCACACAGGAGGAAGCCAGGGTCAACTTCTTGGGGAAAGTAAGAATTGAGTTGAGACATTGGAGATGAGAAGGTAAAGAAATGGGAGAGCAAGTTCTGAGTGTAGGAATAGCATGGACAAAGGCAAAGAGGAATTCCAGGGTTCTCAGTTGGGTATGGGGTGTGTGTAGGGGGGGTAAGGACAGAGAAGCATGGGAAGGAGGTGGTGGTTGGCAGGTTGGGGTGAGATGGGAGAGGCAGGTGATCCTTTGGTGATCAGGAGTTTGTACTTCAGGCTATAGGCACTGAGAGGCTTTTGAAGGATTTTTAAGCAAGGCTGTCATAAATCCCATTGGTATTTTTTAATGCTCCCTGCAGCAGTATAGGGGATTCAGTGGAGGCCACACACAGCCTGCTTCAGTGATCTGGGTGGGCTATAAGGAACACCTAAACCAAGATGGTGACAGAAACCCAAATGGGCTTAACTGTTGCCATAGGGGTGACTTGAAAGACTTCTTACACCCGTGGGAAACAGTGAAGACCCTATGAAGCAGTACAGTGTTTATTTGAAAGTAGACTTGGGCTAGCTATAAATGTATATTGCAAATTCTGGAGCAACCACTTAGAAAAGGAAAAAAAAGGTATATGCTTCTTGATATGGTAAGAAAATACAGAAAGTGGAATCATATAAAATGCTCAATTAAAATGATAAGAGGTAGAAAAGTGTGGAAGACAGAAAAGAAATAGAACAGGGAACAAGGGCAGAGTTGAAAATGATAATGAATACAGCATATATTTATCCAACTATGTCAATAATCAATTTAAACATTAGTCGTCTAAGTGATCCAAATTAAAAGATTACTGTAGTGATTCAGAAAAACGAGACCCACATGTATGCTGTTTACAAGAAACACAGTTTAAATATAAAGACATAGATGGATGGAAAGTAAAGGGAAAGAGAAAGATATATCATGCTAGCACTGTGAAAGGAAAGTGAGAGTACCTATATTAACTTGAGACCGCAGATTTTAAGCCAAAGAAAGTTATCATGGATGAATAAAGGCATTATATAATAATAAAAGAGTTAGTTCTCCAAGAAGATATACTAATTCTTAACATGTATGCACCTAACAACAGTGTTAAAATAAGTAAGGCAAAAACTGATAGAACTTCAAGGAGAATTAGATGAATCCACTATTACAGTTGGAACCATCAGCATACCTCTATCAGAAATGGACAGATCTAGATGGCAGAAAATCAATAAAGATACAGTTGCATTCAACAGTACCATCAATCAACTAGATATAATTGACATTTATAGACTACTTTAACAACAGCATAATACGTATTCTTCTCAAGCTCACATGGAGCATTCATCAAAGCTGACCACATTCTGAGCTACAAAACACACCTTACAAATTTAAAGTAATAGAAATCATACATGTTCTCAAACTAGACACCAGTAAAGAAAGATAACTGGAAAATCCAAAATTTTTTGGAGATTAAACAAAACACTTCTAAATAACACATGATTCAAAGAAGGATCTCAATGGAAAATAAAAAAATAGAACTAAGTGAAAATGAAAACACAACTTTTCAAAATTTGTAGGATGCAGTAAAAGCAGTGCTTAGAGGACCATTTATAGCATGAATGCATACATTAGAAAAGAGTAAAGATTTCAAATTAATGATCTAAGCTTGTACCTTAGGAAACTAGAAAAAGAAGAGCAAATTAAATCCAATGTGAGCAGAAGAAAATTAATAATAAAAATTTAAACAAAACTCAATGAAATAAACAGGAAATCAATAGAGATAATCAATGAAACCAATAGCTGGTCCTTTGAAAAATGCAATAAAATCAATGAACACTAGGCAGGTTAACTAAGGAAAAAAAGAAAAATTACTAATATTAGAAATGAAAGAGGGGACAACATTCCAGATTGTATGGATATTAAAAGAATAATGAAGGAATACTATGGGGTTGGTGGGGGCTCAGGGAGGCAAATGTGTTATGTTATTGTGTCAATTAACTCATTTAAAGTTAAAAAAAATACTACAATTTTATGTCCATAACTTTGATAACCTAGATGTGAGAACAGTTCCTTGACACAATCTGCCAAACTATCACAAGAAGAAATAGACAATCTTTAAAAAACAATTAAATTCAATTTGCCAATGTGTAATATAACACCCAGTGCTCGTCTCGTCATGTGCCCTCCTAGAAACAGTCTGAAGAGACATGTACCTATTAGAGAAATTGAATCAATAATTTATAACCTTTCAAAAAGAAAGTACCAGGCCCAAGTGGGTTCACTGGTGAATTTTACCAAATATGTAAGAAAGAAATTTAAAGAAGAAATTATACCAATTTCTTACAGTCTCTCTCAGAAGATAGCAGAAGGAATATGCAGCTCATTCTATGAGGCCGGCATTACTCTAAGGTCAAAATCAGACAAAGACATCATAAGAAAAGAAGACCATAAACCAGTATCTCTGGGACACCTGGGTGGTTCAGGGGTTGAACATCTGCTTTTGGCTCAGGTAATGATCCCGGAGTCCTGGGATTGAGTCCCACATCAGGCTCCCAGCAAGGAGCCTGCCTTTCCCTCCGCCCGTGTCTCTACCTCTCTGTGTGTGTCTCTCATGAATAAATAAATAAAACCTTAAAAAAAAAAAGTATCTCCCATAAACATAGAAGGTAAAATCCTCAACAGAATAGCAAGTCAAATCTTACAGTATCTAAGGAGAATTATACACTAAGATCAAATGAAATTTATCCCAGATGTGCAAGGCTGCACATGTGATCATTCTAAAATCAATTAACATAATCCACCACATCATCTGGCTAAAGATGAAAATCACATGATCATATCAATAAATGCAGAAACAACATTTGATAAAATCTAGTACCCATTCATGATAAAAAAAAAAACAACCCTCAGCAAACTAAGAATAGAGAGCTTAGCCAACTTGTTAAAGAACATCTACCAATAATAACACACAGCTTCCATCATACCTAATGGTGAGTAACTCGAAGGTTTCTCACCAAGATCAGGAACAAGACCGAGATGTCCCCTCTCACTGCTTCTTTTTAACATTGTATTGGAAGTCCCGGCTAATGAAATAAGAAAAGGAAATAAAAGGTATACAGATTGAGAAAGAAGAAATAAAACTGCCTCTGTTCACTGATGACATGATCATCTATGTAGAAAATCTAAAAGAGCAAAACAAAGCAAACAACCCCCCCCACCTCCTAGAATTAATAGACAGTTATAACAAGGTTGCAGGATACAGGTTAATATGCAATACTCCAATCTCTTTTCTATATGCCAGAAATGAACAAATAGAATTGGAAATTTAAAAAATGCCATTTACAGTAACCTCCCTGACAGAAGTACTTAGATATGAACTAACAAAATACATGGAAGGGATCCCTGGGTGGCGCAGTGGTTTGGTGCCTGCCTTTGGCCCAGGGCGCGATCCTGGAGACCCGGGATCGAGTCCCACATCGGGCTCCCGGTGCATGGAGCCTACTTCTCCCTCTGCCTGTGTCTCTGCCTCTCTCTCTCTCTCTCTCTCTGTGACTATCATAAATAATAAATAAATTTAAAAAAATACATGGAAGATCTATATGAGGAAAACTACAAATCTCTGATGAAAGAAATCAAAGAACTAAATAAATGGAGAGTTATTTCTATATTCATGGATAGGAGGACTCCATATTGTCAGGATATCAACTTTTCCCAACTTGATCTATAGATTCGATGCAAACTAAATCAGAATCTAAGTCAGTTATTTTGTGGATATTGACAAACTGATTGTAAAGTTTGTATGGAGAGACAAAAGACGTAGAACAGCCAACATAATATTTAAGAAGAATGAAGTTAGTGGACTGATGTTACCCATTTTTAAGACTTACTATAAAGCTATAGGAGTCAAGACAAAATGGTATTGGTGGAAGAATAGATAGATCAATGGAGCAGAATAGAGAGCCCAGAACCAGACCAACATAAATGTAGTCAACTGATTTTTTGTCAGAGGAGCAAAGGCAATGAGATGGTGCTGGAACAACTGGACCTCCACATGCCAGAAAAAAAGAATCTAGACACAGACTTTCCACACTTCACAAAAATTAGAATAAATCAGAGTTCTAAATGTAGAACTTAAAACTATAAAACTCTTAGGATATAAATAATACAGGAGGAAATCTAGATGACCTTAGATATGATGACTTTTTAGATAGAACTCCAAAGGAACAATTCATGAAAGAAATAATTGAGAAGCTGAGCTTCATTAAAATGAAAAACTTCTGCTTTGCAAAATATGATGTCAAGAGAATGAAAAGACAAATCATAGACTGGGAGAAAATATTTGCAAAAGACAACTGATAGGGGACAGTTATATATGATATACAAAGCATCCTGAAAACTCAACAATAAGACAATGGACAGCCTGATGAAAAAATGATCTTAAGACCTAAACAGTCACCTTATCAAAGAGGATTTACAGATGGCAAATAAGCACATGAGAGGGTGTTCAATATCCTGTGTCATTAGGGAATTGAAATTAAAACAACGAGATACTACTCTGCACCTATTAGAATGGCCAAAATCCAATACACTGACAACAGCATATACTGGAGAGGATGTGGAACAATAGGAATTGCTGGTGAGAATATAAAATGGTACACCACTTGGGAAGATAGTTTGGTATATCCCCACAAAACTAAACCTACTCTTAACTGTATGATCTGCTAATCTCACTCCTTGGTATTTATCCAAATGAGTGGAAAATGTATGTCCACTCAAAACCCGGTACACAGATGTGTATAGAAGTGTTATCCATGATAGCCAAGATTTGGAAGCAACCAAGATAGCCTACATAGTTAAATAAACTGTGGTACACCCAGGTAGTGAAAAATTTTCAGTGCTAAAAAAGAAATGAACTATCAAGCCATTAAAACATAAAGGAACCTGTTTATTACTAAGTGATAGAAGCCAACCTGAAGAAGGTACAATACTGTATGATTCCAATTTTGTGACATTCTGGAAAAGGCAAAATTATGGAGGTAAAAAGATCAGTGGTTTCCAGAGATTAGTGGGGAGGGAGGGATGAATAAATGGAGAGCAAAGTATTTTCAGGTCCTTGAAGTTATTCATGGTAGATGCATGTCATACATCTGTCCAAACCCATAGAATTTACAATACCAAGAGTGAACCCTCATGTAAATTATGGACTTTGGGTGATTACGATGCGTTGATGTAGGTTCCTTGAGTGTAACAAGTGCCCCACTCTGTTGTTGGATGTCAATGATGGGGAAAGTTGTGCACATTTGGAGACAGGAATTATATGGGAACTCTCTGTACTTTGTTCTCAATTTTGCTGTGAACCTAAAAAATAAAGTAAATTTAAAAAATAGTGTTCCTTTGTGTCCCTTTCAGTCAACCCCTTTCCCTCTCCCCTCCCTCTCTAGGGGTTGTTGGTATCAGTGAACGACTGATGTGTTGTTTATTCCTACACTCTTGCTTTTTACACAATGTCATATAGTATGGTCTCATACAGTTTGTGTCTGGCTTTCATTTAGAGGCGTCATATATTCCTTGCTGAATATAATTCTGTATGGCTGTATCATCATGTTTATTCATTTGCCAGTTGATGGACATTTGGGGAGGTGTTTCCAGCTTTTGCCTTTTGTGAATAAAGTTCCTGTAGACATTCATGTCCACATCTTTGGGTGGACATGTGCTTTCATTTCTCTAGGGCAGATAGCAAGAGTGGGATTGACTGGTTTGTATGATGGGTGTATGTTTAACTTTTAAAGTAACTGTCAAGACGGTTTTTAAGAGTGGCTATCCCATCTTGCATTCCTACCAGCAATGTATGATATGCCCAATTGCTTCTCAGTCTTTTTTTTTTTAAGGATTTTATTTATTTATTCATGAGAGATACACGGAGAGAGGCAGAGACCCAGGCAGAGGGAGAAGCAGGTTCCCTCTGGGGAGCCCAATGTGGGACTTGATCCCGGGACTCTGGGATCACGACCTGAGCCAAAGGCAGACGCTCAACTGCTGAGCCACCCAGACGTCCCCAGTTGCTTCTCAGTCTTGTGTGCACTCAGTATTGTCAATCTTTTTAATTTCAGCTGTCTTAGTAGGTTCCTCGTGATAACTCATTGTGGTTTTGATTTGTGTTTCCCTAATGACTAATGATGCTGAGCATCTCTTATGTGCTTATTTGTCCTCTGTATGCCTTCTTTGAGAAAGCGTTCATGTTTTTGACTGATTTTTCATTGGGATATTTGTCTTTGAGTTGGGAAAAATCTTTATTCTAGATACAAGTCCGTTATCAGTTAATGCTCATTTTAACATTTTCTCCCAGTCTATGACTTGTCTTTTCATTTTCTTAACTGTAGTTTTTGAAGAGCAGCATTTATAATTTGGGGTTTTATATGTAGGTTATGATCCATTTTGAGTTCATTTTTATATGTGTAGGAGTTAAAAATAGAAGGCTTTTTTCTTTTTTCTTTTTCTTTCTTCTTCTTCTTCTTTTTTTAATCCATGGGTACCCAGATATTCCTCTGTTGAGAAGCCTACCCTTTCTATGTTGAATTACCTTGGTACCTTTGGGTATGTTTCCTAAATATACTCTGTTCCTTTGATCTAAACATCTGTCTTTATGTGAATACCACTCTGTCTCAGTTACTATAGTTGATAGTGCCTCTTGGAAACAGTGTGAATTCTCCAGCTTTATTCTTTATTTAGAAAATTGTCAGGGCACCTGAGTGGCTTAGTTGGCTAAGCATCTGACTTGGTTTCAGCTCAGGTCATGATCTCAGAGTTGTGGGATGGAGCCCCATGTGGGGCTCTGCACTCAAGGAGGATCTGCTGGAGATTATGTCCCTCTTCCTCTCCCTCTTCCTGTCCCTCTGCTCCTCCCCCTGCTCATGCTCTCTTTCTCTCTCTCAAATAAATAAAATCTTTTAAAAATAAATGTTTAATGGTGGTGAAGTGTGAATAACATAGAATTTATCATATGAGCTATTTGTAAATGTATAGCCAACCTGTTTCATATTCTTGGTGCTATTATAAAGCATTTCTTTCATTTCAACATCCAAGTGTATAGAAATGCAAGTGATTTTTATGTATTGACCTTGTATCCTGCTATTTTGCTACATTTATTTGTTCTAGTAGCTTTTTATATATAATTTGGGACCATTAAAGTTTAACTCTAATAACATTTATTGAGTACTTACTATGTGTCAGACATTACTCTGTGCTACATAGATTTATTGTAATCACATCAACAACACCATGAAGACAGTCTTAGAAGGTTGAGTGGTTTGTTTGAGGTCCTGCAGCTTGGACACACAGAGCCATAGGAGAGGAGAGATAAGACAAAGAGCTGGAAGTCTTTGTCCAGCTGTCTGTACTGAGCACTCTCTGTGTGCCAGGCACTGTGCTAAGGCTTTTATGTACATTTTCCCATTTGATCCCCAGAGGAGTCCCATGAGGTAATACTGTCACCCCATTTTACTGTGGATGGCCTGGGTAACTTGCTGAGGACCCTCCCTGAGCAGCGTGGCTTGTTTAGGGAAAGTGGCCACAGCTGGTCACGGCTTGCACTTGGGAGGGCCCATGGCAGCGGGCACAGCGTGTGGGCTCTGGAGGTGCAGACCCAGTGCCACTTGCTGAACCTCTCTGAGCCTCAGTTTGTCTGTCTGTATAGTCTGTTCGCCACCATGACCCTTTGAAATATGTGCATCTGCAGTCATTTTCCTACATAAAACCCACGTTTGGAGCTGCTCCACTTGTGGTCCACAGAAACACAGAAATTGGATATGAGTGGAAACTGTCATAGCCATTTGACATGGATGCAGCATTCAAACACGTGATTGGATTTTATATCTCTATGAAAGATTTTTAAATTTAAATTCAATTTAAGGGCAGCCCCGGTGGCGCAGCGGCTTAGCGCCGCCTGCAGCCCAGGGTGTGATCCTGGAGACCCCGGATCGAGTCCCACGTCAGGCTCCCTGCGTACAGCCTGCTTCTCTCTCTGCCTGTGTCTCCGCCTCTCTTTCGCTCTCTCTGAATAAATAAATAAATAAATCTTTAAAAAAAAAAAAAAAAAAAAAATAAATTCAATTTAATTAGCATATAGTATACTGTTAGTTTCAGAGGTAGAGTTTAGTGATTCATCGGTTGTATATAACACTTAGTGCTCATTACATCATGTGGCCTCCTTAATGCCCGTCACCCAGTCACCCCATCCCCTCACCCTCCTCCCCTCCAGTGACCCTCAGTTCCTTTCCTAGTGTTGAGTCTCTTATGAGTCTGTTTTTGTCTTATTTTATTTTTCCCTCCCATTCCCCCATGTTCATCTGTTTCGTATCTTAAATTCCACATATGAGTGAGATCATCTGGTATTTGTCTTTCTCTCACTGACTTATTTCACTTAGTATAATACCCTCTAGTTCCATCCATGTCGATGCAAATGGCAAGATTTCATTTTTTTGATGGCTGAGTAAAATTCTGTTGTGTGTGTATATATATATATATATATACACCACATCTTCTTTATCCATTCATGTCGATGGACATCTGGGCTCTTTCCATAGTCTGGCTATTGTGGACATTGCTGCTATAAACATTGGGATGCAGGTGCCCCTTTGAATCACTGTGTTTGTATCCTTTGGATAAATACCTAGTAGTGCAATTGCTGGGTCATAGGGGAGCTCTGTTTTTAGCTTTCTGAGGAAACTTCATACTGTTTTCCCGAGTGGCTGTACCAGTTTGCATTCCCACCAACAGTGCAGGAGGGTTCCTCTTTCTCCGCATCCTTGCCAACATCTCTTGTTTCCTGACTTGTTAATTTTAGCCACTGTGACTGGTGTGACGTGGTATGTCCTTGTAGTTTTCATTTGCATTTCCCTGATGCTGAGTGATATAGAGCATTTTTTTCATGTGTCTTTTGGCCATCTGTATGTCTTCTTTGCAGAAAAGAACTTATCAAACAACACCCCCAAAAAACAAAAATGCGGTCGAGAAATGGATAGAAGATATGGATTTCATATCTTACAGACAAAGGGGTCCACAATAAATTGGAAATTAAGAAAACAACCAGTCCTTTGCCATAGACAGTTTGTGAAACTAAGCTCTCCTGGATGCCTGGAGACTTAGAACAAATAGAATCTCTCCACCATGGCCTGTGAGGCCCGAGGGGACCTGGCCTGCCCCCTGCCTCTGTCTTTCCTCCTGCTCCCCTCTACTCTGCACTCCAGTCACTCAGATAAACACCAAAGTGTGTTCTTGCCCAACACAGCTTGCATTCATTGTTCCCTCTGTGTGGAGCCTTCTAGACCTTTAATATCCAGGCTCTGTGGTGTCATGCCGGGCCAGTTACAGACATCCCTTCTCAGAGAGGCTTTCCTTCCCTGCCCAATAGCAGAGCTCCTTACTACGGAACCCTTGATCCACATGAACGTGCTTGTCTCTCTGTGTGCTGTGTCTCCTCCATTTAGAATGTGGATTGCATGAGATTGTCTCTCCTACACATTCCTAGTGGATGATCAGTAGACACTAGCTGAATAACAGACTGAATGCAGAGAATATTGTCTGCTTCATCAGCTGTTTGAGGCTTAGATGAGGCGATGGGTGATGAGTGTCTGTGGAGTAGGTAAGCTGGGAACATTAGCCCCCCACCACTCCTGCCTTTGCACTACACAGCACCGCACAAAGGTCAGGGGCCCTGCAAACTTCTGCTCAGTGGCAGTTTCTCATGTGTCATCTAATTACTTGTTTCAATGCACCTTTGAGCTCTGTCCCCCCTCGCCTCTGTCCCTAGAGCCCAACAGAGTCATGCATGGAGGGGAAACATAGGAGACATTCCTGGCATGACTGTTGGGTTGTGTAGACCAGGCATGGACAAGTGGCGGGCTGTGCAGGATTGGAGCTGTGGGGGACATGGACACAACTGACTGTGTGTCTGACTATGTGTTTTCCCTGCTGCCAGTGGGATCATCACATCTTTTAGATGGCAACCCTTCTTCCTGGAGAAAGCCTGGCTGTGTGCCTGCTGTGTCTGTGCCCAGGTCTGATGGCACTCTCTTCTCCCTCTACCCGTGTGTGTTCCAGTATGCCTGGGTGGAGAAGCACTTTGGTCCTGACTTTCTGGATCAGATTGTACTGTCCACAGACAAGACCGTGGTCTCTGCCGACCTTCTTATAGACGACCGGCCAGACATCACAGGCAAGTGGCCTGCGGCAGGTGAGGAGCGAGTGTGGAGCTGTGAGCCCCCAGGACAAACCGCACATGGGGCTGGCCTCACGTCCCCTGTCCTGAGTGGTCCCCACTCAATCACTAGCAGTGTATTAGGCCTCCTCCAGCCCAGTGCCGAGCCTCTTCCCTACTGGGGAGACAAGGTTATTCTCAGCATCCAGGCTCAGAAGGGGTGCTGCTGGGAGTCAAGAGAAGCAGGTCCTAGCTCCTGGGGTAACTCACTGGGTGGCCTAGGATGACTCCTTTTATACCTTGAAGCCTTGCCTTGCTTATGTAAAATGAGGTCCAGACTGGTTTCCAGATGTTTGGTTTGAGCAGCAAAGCCATTTTTTCCCCAAGAGCAATTTGGAGTGAACCTACTATGCAAAACAAAAAAGCAAAGCATCATTTCTTTAGTTGAAGGTGGTTTGGGGACTGTATTTATCCCTTTTCCTTATAGGTGACTCCCTGCCAATAAACCCCAACGAACTTAAACTGGTTTATTTTTCATTTTAAGATGTTATTTTTATCTATTCATGAGAGACCCAGAGAGAGAGAGAGAGAGAGGCAGAGACACAGGCAGAGGGAGAAGCAGGCTCCATGCAGGGAGCCTGACGTGGGACTTGATCCTAGGTCTCCAGGATCACACCCCAGGCTGAAGGCGGCTCTAAACTGCAGAGCCACCCAGGCTGCCCTTAAACTGGTTTAGAAAGGAGAGGAGAAATTTATTAGCACACCCACCTGGGAAAGTGGGGTAGGAAAGCTTTGGGCACGGTGAGTCTAGGAGCTTGAACATCGGTCTAAATTCAGTTTATCTCCTGGCTCTGCCTTGGATTATCTCTGTTCACAGGCAGGCTCTGTCCTCTTGGTAGCCATCAGTGGTTTCAGGGTCAAATCCTGTTCCTGGGGATCCCCTGGGTGGCTCAGCGGTTTGGCGCCTGCCTTTGGTCCGGGGCGCGATCCTGGAGTCCCAGGATCGAGTCCCAGGTCGGGCTCCCGGAATGGAGCCTGCTTCTCCCTCCTCCTATGTCTCTGCCTCTCTCTCTCTCTCTGTGTCTATCATGAATAAATAAATAAATCTTAAAACAAAACAAAACAAAAACCAAATCCTGTTCCTTTGGACACCTCAGTGGGAGAATACAGAATATTGCTTCCCTAATGGCTTTTGGAGCTGCCTCGGGAAGCACACCCATCTCTGCACTAGTCACAGTGTCCACAGGGTAGAATTCGTGGGTGCGCCCACCCCTGACCTCCTAAACCACGTGGTTTCACAAGGAGAATCAGGGCACATGGACGGCCTGGTGCTCCGCTCAGCTCCTCTGACCAACCACGGGGATCAGGGAAGAGGCCTGTGCAGGAGGAGCCAGGGAGTCAGGCCATAAGGTGAGGGGCAGGAGCAGCACCGAGTGTGCGTGTGGACACATGGACAGGAAGGAGTCAAGTTTGGGGGGTTCCCGGGGCCCAGGGCCAACAAGCAGTAAGCTCAGGAAGGCAGAGCACGAGGAGGGGAAGGGACAGGGGGTCAGCAGGCTCAGCCTCTGCTGGTGGTCATGGTGATGATAAGTACAGAAGTCCCCATGTGCTATGCATCCGCCAGGTGCCACCCTGGGTGCTTCCTGTGCGTCATCTGCAGCAAGGTGTCCACCTCCCAGGAGACAGGCCCTTGTGTGGTCACGTCAAGTGAGCCTCTGCCTGAGGACACTCTGGGGCCTTGGGACTCGGGCTCAGGGCTGAAGAGCTGCTTTCCTGCCCACAGGGGCCGAGCCGAACCCCAGCTGGGAGCACATCCTCTTCACAGCCTGCCACAACCGGCACCTGCAGCTGCCGCGCCCCGGCCGCAGGCTGCACTCGTGGGCGGACGACTGGAAGGCCATTCTGGACAGCAAGCGGCCCCGCTGAGCTGGACTGCACTCTGGGCTTCCCCGCGGGGCCCCTGACCTCAGGGTGCCCGGCTCGGGGCCTGGGGGGCGGGGGGCTCCCTCTCAGATGGCCCAGGCCCCCTGCATGTCTCCCTGCTCTCCCAGCCCTGCCAGGCCTTAAACTGGTCTCGGGGCAGGGCTGGCCTGGGGCCCTGGACGAGACACACGGGTGGCCGGGCGGTGCGGGGTTAGGGCTCCAGACCCAAGACGCCGAGGGGCCGGCAGTCCAACTCCATCCCTCAGGGAAGTCCCGCTGTCTCCACCGGGTCTGTGACCCCTTGGCCAGGTGCTCCAGGGTGAGGGCTGCGAGCAGGAGCAGGTGGGAGCATGTGGGAGGAGTCCTCACATTCTGGGCTGTGCAGCCCCTTCCCCCCTGCACCCCGAGCGAACACTCCCCGAGCTCCACGGCCCCCCAGGCTCCGTGCAGGGTGCACAGCACGCCACCCTGCCTTGGGCCGGCTCGGAGGTGTCTCGTTCTCCTGTCCCTGGGGCCCTGCTCAGGGCCCCACACTTGGCAGCCTTGAACATTCGGTGAAGGCCTGCAAAATAAATGCAGTTCACGTGTCGCCCGAGGATGTGGCCCCTCTAGCCCCTGCCCGAGATCCTCTGGCGTCTGACCTCTGGGCACCCAGCTAGCAGCACATCTTGTAAGTACTTGGGTGGCCCCTGCACTGATGAGGGGGGCTGAGGCGGGTGTGGCCTCACTGCCCACTTCACCAAGGGTGCGGCGTGTCAAAGGAGGACTAGGCTGAGATAGGAGCTGGTGGCCAGGTGACCCCCCACCACATTGACCGATCCCCCTCACTGCATCCTTCCCACGCATGCCCCCCAGGCCTCCGGCCCCTCCTGCCCTACACAGTTCAGAGCAGGGGCCCCCATTCTCTGCTCCTCTCCCACACCGGGTTCCTAATGAGATCTCGGGAGCTGTGTAAAGGGGGCAGGGTGATGTTATTCTCTTGTATTATTTTTGGCTTCTGTTATCTTCAGCCCAGTGGGAAGCGGCAACGTGAACCCATCATTGCCTCCCTAGGTTTTCTTCAAGGCCCTCCCCCTCTCACTTGCTGTTCCCCCATCACTGCCCTGCAGGGAACCTCTAATAGTCCATTTCTGGGGGTGTCCTGGCTGCCTCTGTGACTGGCATGCTTGGGCTGCCCCAGAGGGTAGGGCCAAATGGGAGAAAAGGTGAGGGAAAAGTGCCTGAAGCTCAAGCTGGCTATCCAGATGAGCAAGGAAGGACTGTTTGCTTGGTCAAAGGCAGTTTTCCACGGCGCTGCCTGTGTCAGTTTCTGGATCCCTCCAGGTGGGGCCAGGGCTCTGCGGGTTCGTCCTATGAGGAGTGGATTTGTGGTTGCATCACCTGACCAGGGCAGTGTGGGGGCAAGGGGGGGATCCTGGCCATCCTAGCCTCTGGCTCTGGAGGGAAGTCAGAGCCTGGAGGGCGGGCTCCCCAGCTGCTCCCCAAAGACCCTCAGTCCCTCTATTGCTGCCCAGTCGAGGACACGGCCACTGTCTAAGGGCCAGAAGACCATGTCACCTGCATGGTGTGCTTTTCTTCCTAGGCCTATGTCTTGTGGCTTCCATACCTTGTGGTTGCCAGCCTGGGGTTGCTTGCCCCTGGGCCTTCACACCCTCTCTGAAGAGCCTCCCCTGCCTAGTGGTCATGCATAGATCCCCTAGGATCCCATAGCTTGGGACTGGCACGGCATCGCAGCCTTTGACTTGCTGAGAACCACTCTCCCTGGACTTGACCTTCTGGCTAGGAGCCTCCTCCTGCTGGAGCACCTGCTGCTCTGCTCATGCTGTTGGTGCTAGCTCAAGGCCATGGCAGTGAACCAGACCCAGCCTAGTGCCCTCAAAACAAAAAGCTGCTTCACTCATATCTATTTTGGGGCTTCTTTCTGCTGAGGATGGAAGGTTAATCCCATCAGGTTTTTCTCAGCCACATCTGGTTCCTCCCCAGAGGGGGTCCCAAGCATGGGGTAGGAGGGGGGTGGGGATGTGGGGTGTGTAGATGCAAGGGCGCTCTTCTTCGTGTAGTGATGACAGCGGTGAAGGGATTCCCCCCCTCATCCTCATGCTGGTGTCACTGGACCCATGGGTGCTGGCACCGCTGAGATAGCCTGTTCCCTCAACATTAGCTTTAGGGCCCCACGGATGGTGGACAGGCCACTTCAGCCACAGGAGATAGTTGCTCTGGACAGTGCCCTGCTGGGGGCAGTGAGACTCCTTTGCTCACCTCCTGCAGCCTTTTCCTCCCATGCTCCTGGCCCCTGGTGACCTGCATGGAGCTCTAGGGCCATGGGCATGAGGAGGGGCATGGGAGGGGAGGCCAGGGCACAGAGCACCCCCTCGGGGACTCCCTCCCTCTTGCATCTGCCAGCCCTTGCTGTCTGCTCCCCGCCCGTGGTGGGTCCTGATCCTACACCTGCCCCTCACAGAGCTATGGCAAGGGTGCTGTGCTCCCAGTCTTCCAAAACCTTTCCTTTTAAACTGATGGCCACTGGGAGTTTTAAAGGCCAGTTTAAAAACTCCAAAGCTACAAATTCCTGAATTCATTCTTTATTCATCGAAGATCACTCACCCTGAGGTATAGCACTCACTGCTTCAGCTGCCTAACACGTTTAAAGGAGAAAAAAATAATTGCGGGGGAAAGATTGCTTTAGTCAGTGCTTTGGAATGTGGCCCCACCAGACAAGCCATCCAGAGCTCACTGTAATTACAACCAGCTCTCCAGGATAGGTCTGAGGGCTGCACAAGGGTAAGTGGGGTGGGGCCCTGGCCAGCCTGATGTCCTGGAGAGGTCCCTTCCAGCAGGGGGCATTGACTGAGGTCTGGGTAGAAGAAGGTAGAGCCCTTTCAGCTGAGGGGAGGCAGTGCAAAGGCCCTGGGGCTAGAAGTTCTTGCCAAGAAGCAGCCAGTATAGGAGAGAAGAAGCCCCAGAACTGGAAGCTGAAGAGATGGGGGCGGGGGGAGCTGGGAGGTGGAGCCTGGGCAGGTAACCAGCAAGGAGAGGCTGCCTGCCTGCTGACACTCACTCTGCCGTGGGTGCTGTCAATGCCCTCACTGTGCCAGGAGGGAGGGACACCGCAGCAGCCGATGACAGGACAGCATGGCCTTATGATTTTGTGATGGTGGTGGTCGAAACGGAACACACACAATTGAAATGAAGGTGATTTTCTTCAAAGCCTGAGAAGCATGTTTTGCTTTAGACCCATTGAGTTGAACTACAGGGCAGGAAGTCCCCCTCCCGGTAGGAGAGCCTGCTTGTCCTGCCCTGAGATGAGGTGGCTCTTGGCAAGAGTGGAGATTTACCCCTTTGAAGATACCGGGAATGTTCTGGGTCCTAGGACCAGAACCCCTGGAAGGAGCCATGGGCTCCAGATTAGCTGCGGGTTTCAAGCAAAGAGACTCAGTGTAGTTTCTTTACTCTTTTGAGTCATGGTGTCCCCACTGGGACCCATTCCAATACCACAACCTTAGCAATGATAGTTTCCTTAGTGCTTACCGCATTCCAGGGGCTGATGGGCACGTTCTGTGGCCTCCTAACCACCCTCTTGCAGTCATTCCCACCTGGCTGATGGGGCTGTGGTCTCAGCAGAGTCCGGGGTCCCGACCAAGGCCTTGCCAGGTCAGTGGTGCCACCAGGATTATAGTCCAGGCCACCGTGCTCTGGGGCTTGTGACCAGAGCTCCAATCCAGAGCTTCCTAAGGGCTCAGAGGTCCATGGCTAAAGCTGAGTCAGTGCTCAAGGGATGGGCCTCCACGCGAAGGTGAGTGTCCAGGTACTCAGTCTGCGGCACAACTGAGGGCAGGTCAGAAAGGTTCAGGCCAGAACTGTACATTGCCTAGAAGTCAGAAGAGTTGGCTGAGCCCAAGGAGAGAGAAGGGGGTAGAAGAGGAGGAGGGGGCGACTGGGGGAGGATGAGGAAGCTCATGGACTCCCCTGTGACCAGGAAGAAGGGGGAACGTAGCAGAGAGCATGCACGACACTTGGTACACGAGCTGTTGCTCCTGACTCCTGGCAGACCTGCCATTGAGGCAAAGCCAGGGGTCCTACTGCCCCAGGGAAAGGCAGGCAGGTGTCTAGAATAAGAAGCCCATGGAGGTGATCAAGAAGGAGGCAATGGCCTGTGTAAGTCCCTGCTAGAGAGAAAGTGGCCTGCTGGCGCTGGGATGAGTGACCACAGCTAGAGCGAGGGGAGTGGGGTTCCTGGGAGGGGACCCCTCAAGTGTGTCAGGGGTGAGAGGGATGTTGGAAATTCCAGCAGCAAACCCAGCTGGTTGAGGAGGCCAGTTTCACAAGCAAGGAGCCTCCAAGCAGGTGAGGCCAAGGTGGTCCCCAAGATCCCGACTCTCCCTCTGTGGTCCCCAAGATCCTGACTCTCCCTCTGACAAATAAATGAATGAATTCAGCATCCCTGCATGCCACCTGTGCAGGGGGATGCAGAAGATGGAGGAGGACCCTGGCTAGGAACTCAGGTGGCCACTGAGGAGGGGCAAAGTGGCCCTTGGGCCGAGGGCTGCAGGGGACCACCCAGTCTGGCTGGGCCGAGAACAGAGCCACATTACCCCAAAGCAGGGGCTCGGTAGTACAAGCATGGCCTCAAGTCATGACCTGTGCCCCAAGCAGGAGGCAGCTCCTGGACTCAGATGTCGTCTTGGCAGGGATGGGAACGAGGGAGACCCTCTGAAGAGCAAGAGGTGATATCAGCCCCTCTAGGGAGGGAAGGCTTAGAGTTAAATGCTTCTTGAAAAAGCCTGAGTTGGAGACCAAAGACCATTTTAGGTGGAAAGAGGCTGAGTTAGTTTGTTGACAATTAAAAAAATAGTTATCCGTTAACAAACACATATCTGCATATCTGTAGAGTTTTAGCCTAGTATTTGGTTTTCCACAACCTGCCCAGGAAGTGGGGCTTAGAAAGGTTGACCAGCCCTGGGCCACCCAGTGGGCAGAGATGGGCTCTGAGCTCCGCCCCAGAGCCTGCAGGGAAGAGCCGGAGGGAGGCTGGCCATGCCTGGGAGGGCCTGGGAACCGGGAGTCTGGAGAGTGGCTTTGCCGCCAGCTTGTCGTGGGACCTCTGCGAAGCCGCTTCTCTCAGCCTGTTTGCAGAGTGGTCAGCTTCCGTGATTGCAGGAGATAGGGCTGCGGGAAATAAGGACATTTATTCCACGGTGTTGCTGCTCCCTGGAGGAAGCTGACTTGCTCTGTGAAACATGGTGGTGAAATCGGTGGTGGGGCACCTCCACTGGGATCCCACGGGTGGGCTCTGGAGGATCTGATGGGAACCAGGGGCACTTGTCCCGGCCTGGCCACCAGGTGGCAGCACAGCCCACTCTTGAAATTGTGTGTGTGGGGCAGGTGGGGTGCGGGTGGAGTCCGGGATGCAAGTGATGAGTGAGGGTACAGGCAGGCAGTTGCAGGGAAAGAAGAAAGGGCCAAATTCCCTAAGCTCCCTTCTGGCCCTCCTGGACCGGCTTTTCTTGCCCCTTCCTCCCAGGTTGTTGTGGACAAGGTGGGGCCCTGAGTGTCTGACAGGCCAA
Organism: Canis lupus baileyi; assembly: GCF_048164855.1. Lineage (NCBI taxonomy): Eukaryota > Metazoa > Chordata > Mammalia > Carnivora > Canidae > Canis > Canis lupus. The sequence goes on from NC_132840.1 coordinate 46,980,532, forward strand.
GGACCTGTGTGTGTCCAGCTTGCCCAGTGGGCAGGAAACCCTGTTTCTAGCCACAAACCTCAAACCAGCCACCCTCAACAACTTCAGAGGATCCAAAGGGAAAAGACCTCCTTCCGAGTCAGGAATTTGTGCAGGTCCCAGGGCAGCCTCGGCCTGTACTCAGCATGTCCCAGGCTCCCTGAGGGTAAGGTGGAGGGACTCCAGCCCTCAAGGAAGACCCTTCCTGACCTGCCCCTGCCCACATCCCTCGGATACCCTGGACTTTTTTGTGGCTCCTTGAATGCATCTTACCTGTGTCTTCACACGTTTCCTGCTCTTTTCCAGAGAGCTTTCCTGCCAACCCTGACTGCCAATCTCCTGGTGGGGAGGCAGGCTGCTGTCTTTCCAGGCCTTGCAGCATCTGTGGGAATGAAGGGCTGGTTCAAGGTGGCTGCAGTTGCAGTGTGTGTGTGTGTATGTGTGTGTGAGAGAGAGAGAGAGAGAGAGAGAGAGAGAAGAAGGTGTGAGCAGGGGACAGAGGGAGAGGGAGAGAGAATTTTAAGCAGGCTCATGCTCAGTGCAGAGCCCAAAGCAGGGCTTGATCCCACAGCCCAGAGACCATGACCTGAGTTGAAGTCAAGAGCCGGATGCTTAACTGAGCCCCTTAGGTGCCCTAAATTTGCAGGTTTTCATCCAGAGTTGCCCATGCCTGGTGGCCAGGCCTCAGAGATGAAGATGCCAGCCCAAGTTCCAGAATTACAACTCTCTAAAGAGTCTGGGGCCTCTGACAAAATGACTCTTATGGATACAAATGCATAGAAGTAGGAACCAAATCACCTGTCCAGTGAACACCTCAGTCTTGTTGGCAATTTGGATGAAATTCTTAAAATCCTGGGTTAGAGTCCATGAAGCTGGTTTGGAAGCAGAGGCGGGGACCTAAAAGAAGACCGAAATGATGTGGGTACTTAAGATGTAGAGGCTGGAAGAGAAGTGGGGCTGAGGAGGTGCAGCCTGTGATGTGAAGGGTGCTCCACTCGATTCTGCAGCATCCTCCCTGGCTGGGATCCTCTTTTGCAAGCGCAGGTAACAGGTGGATACAGGCTGTGGTGTGGGAGCTGCAGTTTACACAGATGACCACGGGATGGCGCCAGAGGACCAGGCCTGGCCGCTCGTGCCTCCCTGCTGCTACCCCCCCCCCAACCTCCCCCCCCATCGCCCTCCCCACTGGTCTGCCTCCTGGACCAGACCTGCCCCATATTCTGGTCCCATACTGGTATTCCCAGCTACCAGCGTCTCTTTCTGACCCCCTGTATGTTCGCAGGTGTGGTCAGTCTCCTTAGAGCCCGGGCTGGGCACAGAGGGGACCTCAGCTACTGATGACTGAGTAGATGGGTGAACAGCGTCAGCTGTGACCCTCACCTGAAGGAGCACAGTGCTGTGGGAGCAGTTCTAGCTCCTGGGAGAGAGTAGGAGGGAGGCCGTGGGCCCTGGTGGCTGGGCTAGGGGAGGATGCAGGCGCTGAAAGACATTATGGGCCGCTGTCCTCATGGAGATGCCACTGCTGTGGAGTCCCCTCTGTGCTTCCTGCCTTCCCTCCTTCACAAGGCACCCCATGCAAGCCAGAGGTGCAAGCTGGAGTCATGAGGCTGTTCCATTCGCTAACAGCATCTTTTCAGGGGAACTTTTACATCTGCCCACTCAAGTGCAGAGCAGAGCTTTTGGATGAACGTGCTCATTCCTGTGTGTGCTGGAGGATTTGTCTTCACTCCCTCCACAACCCAGGCCTGTCCACACATTGGAGTTATTTCCTGGCCACTAATGGCACTTGAGTCCCTGGCCTCTGGCTCTGAACATGGTTTATCATTGTTTGCTCATCATTCCCAGCCTTGACCTTGTCCTGTTCTCCCATCCCGCCCCACTCCCACAGCTTGCAATTCCCCCCCTTTCCTGTCCGTTCATTTCAGCCCTGCTCCCCACTGCCATCCCCCAGAAAGTTCTCACAGACTGCCCCAGGCCCCTGGGACACCTCCCTCTTCTGAGCTGCTTGGCACTAATGGCACTAACTGCCTGAACCAGGGCCTTCATGACTAAGCTCTAGGGAGGCCTTTCCCATCTAGTAGTAGTTGAAAGAGTTGGAAGGGGGAAGGATCCAGCACTTGCTGAGTGTATTCCAGACACTTTATCATGTCACTAATCTTCTCACATGACTATAAAGTAAGACAAGGATAAACTAGTTTTAATTTTGTGAAAATTGAAGCTGAGAAAGTGGAGCCTCAGTTCCATCCAGCTCGGTTCCATCCAGCTCCATGCCATTCCTGCCCCGCAGAGCTGCTGCTCAGAGTTGAAAACTCCCACAGCACACAAACGTGGAGGGTCAAGTGGCAGCTGACTCACAATGAAGCCTCTGTACAATGTCCCAAATCTCAACTACGTGAAAAATAGGAATGGGAATGGTGCTGCTGATGAACCAGAAACTGCCTAACACCTTAAGGGTGGAGGGTAGCTGGCCTCATGAGAGAGGGGTGGCCAGAGGCCCTGGAGGAGGGGTTCTAGGGACTCAAGAGGGCCTGGGCTTCTGGCAGAGCAACTGCTTATAGAGCACCTCAGTGGGAGCCAGCAGGTGAGCTGAACCCCCATCCCTGCCACCCATGTGTATGTGCCACTCACGCACACACGTGGGTCAAGCAGAGAACACAGGTACCTGTGTTTGGGGGGAGCGGGGAGGAGCAAGTGTGGGTGCTATAGTTGAAGAGGTAGGCAGTGTCTCCGAAAGCTGGCAACACCCAGGAAGAATGGAGAGCCCCGTGCACAGAGCACTAGGGATTGCACAGTGGTACATTCTATTCTATTCCCCCAAAATGAGTGAAGGCAGACTGTGGGAAACTGATTTGGTGCCTGTGGCTAGAATGAAACTCAGATACAAGGATGAACCCCATGAATCATGGCCTCAAACTCCAAGGGAGTTATGTCACCAGAACAATTTAGAATAGGTGTGGTCAATATCCTTAGAGAGCTGTAGTAGAATATTGGGCCCTCGAAAACATAAACTAGAGAATTTGGAAAACTAAAATCTAGTCATGGAAAAACAATAAATACGCTGAATAGTAGAGTGGACATAGCTGAAGAGCAAATAGTGAGTTAGAAGATTAAGTTGAGGACTGTTAGATTGCAACGCTAAAAGGATAAAGAGATGGAAGGGACAAGATAAAAGTGAGGAGATACAAAGAATGAAATTTTGCTTCCTAGCCCAAAAGAAGACAAATGTGGGGGAGAAATTGTCCAGGATTGAGGCTGTGTCCTAGAACTCTGAGTAAAATAGGTCACCAGTGCCAGGCAGGATGAATGGAAAGAGATACACTACTGGACAGAGTATTGACATTTTAGAAATTTGATAACAAATTCTAAATTCTAGACAGAAACCAGGCTACTTGCAAACTACATACTGCTAGAAGCAAGAAGAAAATGAAGTAATTGTCTTCAAAATCTAAGGGAAAACAATTTCAAACAATTCTATACCCAGCTAAATGTAAGAATAAAACCACATCCTGAAGACATGTGATTTCTTGTAATGTTTAGTGTTGAAAAAAATTCCCTTTTGAAAATAATGCTAACTGATATACTCTAGCAAGAAGAAAAAATAATCCAAGAAATGAAATACAAGAACCAATAAAATATATTAATTCTAAATAAGTGTTGGTTGTGTAACAATCTGGAGCTAAAATCACAGATATCAACAAGGGAGTTAAGGAGTTATGGAACGGAGGAGAGTAAAAGTATGTTAAAACTTTTGTTTTATATTTATATTTATATGTTATATTTATATATTTTAATATATATTATGTTTATATAAATTTATATTTATTAAAACTATATGTTTGGGGGGAGGGTGGATATAGATTCTGATTAATTCTAGTACTTGTATAATAAGACTTAAGTATGTGCATGAAAATATTGAGGGAAATCTCCACAAAAATAGAAATAGAATATATAACTTGTAAGCTATTAGAAGGAAAAACTGAAATGGAAAAAGTGAAATCCAAAAAATATGTGGAAAAAGGAAAAAACAAAACATAAATAGAATACAGAAGTAATATCAGGAGTAAGTCCAAAGATTTCAATAATTGCAATAGATGTGAATGGGTTAAAATGTGGAGAAAAATCTCCATAGATGAGACCCACAATCCTGTCTTTAAGGAACACACATAAATGGTAACAACTCAGGAAGGTTCTAAATAGAATAGAGGGACACTTGGGTGGCTCAGCGGTTGAGCATCTGCCTTCAGCTCAGGGTGTGATCCCGGAGTTCCAGGATCAAGTCCCGTATCCGGCTCCCTACATGGAGCCTGCTTATTCCTCTGCTAGTGTCTCTGCCTCTGTCTCTCTCTATGTCTCTCTTGAATAAATAAATAAAATCTTAAGAAAAGAAAAAAGAAAAGAGAAAAAGAGCAATGGCAAAGTTGTTGATTGTTAGACCAAGTTCAAGAGCCTTGCTCCCCAGTGGAAGTAAGGGGAATAGGAAAAAGCAGGATAGCTATGAGAGATGACATTTGGAAGGCAGGGCTAGGGGGCTGGGAGAGTGGGGACAAGATGGCAAAAGGAGGCCTCTTCTGGCTGAGGAGGTGAGAGCTGGGAGGGATTGTCTCCCAAGTGCAGGGAAGGCATGTATGTAGCGGGTGAGTCTGGGCTTGCCGACGGTTACCGAGTGCCAAGCATCTCCCAAGTGGTATATATGAATTATCTAATCCTTGAGGTGTGTGCTATCAATACATCCATTTTGCAGATGGAAAACCCAGGATGTACCCAGGGATAGTGAATCCTAGCAGGGTCGGGATTTGAACTTGGGTCCATCTGATGCCAATTCTGCTCTTAACCTCTAAACCATATGAAGAACATAAATCACCATAAACAGGTGCTCTTAACCCTGCTCTGGGTGCCCTACTAGGGAGATGGTCTGTCAGTTTTATCCGACTTTTTAAAAAAGATTTTATCTATTTAATCATGAGAGACACACACAGAGAGAGGCAGAGACACAGGCAGAGGGAGAAGCAGGCTCCACGCAGGGAGCCTGATATGGGACTTGATCCCGGGATTCCAGGATCACACCCTGGACTGAGGGCAGGTGCTAAACCGCTGAGCCATCCAGGGATCCCCTTATCTGACTTAAAGAAGTCTATGATCCAGGAAATATTAAGAATCCCCGACTCACATTGGGTTACCGTCCAGAATTAGAAAGGAGGGACTCTGAGAGCCTGGCGGGGGTGGGGTGGTGGTGGTGCTGGCCTCACAGCCCCTGGGGCCACCGGCAGCCTGGGCAAGAGGTCCTGGGATATAGACTGTGCCAGCCATTCTGACAGTCCCATGAGTCAGGACAGGAGGACATGTGGTTCCACCCAGGTTCTCAGAGAAAGAAGAGACAGACTCTCTGAGAACACCTCTGTAGTCCAACCCTGCCATCGCAGATAGGGCCTCTGAAGCCCCAGTCACCCATGGCCCTACAGCTGGTTGGTGGCCGATGGTCGCAGCCAGGGAGTGGTCAACACCCTCCCATCTCACTGCCCTGACCTCGATGACCCAGCCTCTCCTCCCACGGTGTGATGTCCAGGACTGAAGGAAGAGCCCAGTTCTACAGGGAACCTGTGAGGTGGCAAAGGGACCAGAAGAAGCTGTCCGCCTGTGGCCAAATGAATTGATTTTTTAAAATTGTGGTAACGTACATGTAAAACTTACCACTTTAACCATTAAAAATGCACAATTCAGTAGCCAGTAAGTACATTTGCCATGCTGTGCAACCAGCACCACCAGCTAGTTCCAGAACTTTCTCATCAGCCCAAAGCCATTTGCCGGCACTCTCCTCCCTCAGTCCCCAGAAACCACCAATCTACTTTCCGTCAGTGCATTTGCCAATTCTGGAGATTTCATGTGAATAGAATCCAACAATGGCATTCCATTGTTCCACAGCCAGCTTCTCTCCCTTAACGTGGTTCGTCCACGCGGTAGCATCCAGGTTCATTCCGTTTTATGACCTAATAATATTCCATTGTGTGGACGGATTACATTTTAATGTTTACCATTCAGCTGTTGAAGGACACCTGGGTTGTTTCCATCTTTCGGTGATTGTGAAGAGTGCTGCTATGCACACTGATGTACAAGTTTTTGTTTGAGCACCTGCTCTCAGTTCTTTTGGGTGCATACCTAGGAGTGAAGTTGCTGAGTCATCTGGCAATTCATGCTTAACTTGTAGAGGAACCTCCGAACTAATGTCCACAACAGACTGGATTGTTCCTGGCCTTAGCTTCTCTCAGCACCCTCTTTCTTGGGCAGCTTCCCGCCACCCCCTGCTGCCGCACCTGCTCTCCTGGGTTCCAGACCCATTGCCCGTGCCTGCATGACCCCTCACACCTCCCAATGCCTGTGCTTTGCCCCTGTTTTCTGCCATTCTCTGTCCCTGGAGCATGGGTCCCAGCGGGTGACAAGCCCCAGCCTCAGGCTGGCCCCTGGGCCACAGGTCACAAGGGTAGGGGTGCTACACCTACTGTGTGCTGCTGGTCTAACTATACCTGATGTCCCACTTCATCCACCGCAAGCCCTGAGGCAGATACTGGTATTGTCCCATTTGTGGATGTGGAAACCAAGGCTCAGAGAGGTTCAGCCACTTGCCCAAGACCACACAGCCGGTAAGTGGTGGAGTGTGGGCTTAAAACAGTCTGTCTCCTCAGGGGTTAAGACTTGAGGCTCCTGGGAAGAGCCCACGACCCCTCAGACTTTTGGAAAGGAAGTTCAGAGATGAGGTCATGGGCTCCAGCAGATAGATGTAGGAGAGATGGTGGCTCTGGGGAGAAGTGCCTCTCTCGGGGGGTGAGGTCAGAGTGAGGGTCCTCTCAGGGGGTGGCGGTCATCAGATCCCACATTTCCTGGCTGCTGTGGCCCTCAGGGGCCTGCTGAGTCCTGGGGGAGTTGACAGACAGTCGAGAGATGATGATTTTGCTCCAGTGGGACCAGAACCCAACATGCGGTTTCTCGGTGCCACGGCTTGTATCACCACTGGCAGGCTGCGAGGGAAGGGGACACCCCAAGGCAGAGTATAGTCCTCAGCCCATCAAGGACCCAGGCGGGTGGTCTCCCGGCTCTAGCCATCGGAAGCTCTTCCCCACTGGAGTCTCTGGAAAACAGTTTCTGGATCCAGGAAGCTGAAGATCAGCTCCCCGATGGTGGAGACCTGGATGAGTACCTGTTGCTTTGTGGAGTCCACAAGAGGGAGAGAGGAGGGTGGCGGCGGGGTGTTTAGCCTGGGACAGGAAGGAGGAGCAGGAGTTAGCGAGGCAGGGGAAGGGGAGGGCCCAGGGGGAAGGGATAATGTGTGAAGGCCCCAGGGCCGGAGGGGCATCACAGCCTGGGGGGGTGCTGAAGCCAGCCCACCTGATGGCTAGTGTAGACAGCACCCCAAGCACGTGGGGGAGGAGGCGGAGGCGGGCAGAGACTCTACCCCGCCCCTACCTGGTGGCCTTAGCTTGTTCTGACACCTTCGCCATCAGCCTCCTGTCACAGTGACCTGCCTACCCCCTACCCCCTGGGTGACTTTCAATGTCCTCTAGATCAGACTTTCTTAGCCTCATCTGTACCTGCCACAGGGACTGGTTGGCACCTGGTGAGTGTGCACAGGACCCATAAATAAATATATGTTCGAATTAACTGACCCATCTCACAGAGAGAGCAAAAACTAGGGTTAGGTGAGGGTGAGGAACCTGTGTCCCTGCTGAAACCCTGAATCCTGGGGAGGGGCAGGGCAGCCCCCTGGTGGGGCTTCCAGACGGCAAAGGGTGTCTTTAAAGGAGCCAGATGGGGAGGAAGAGAAAACAGGCCTCCACAGCTCTCCTGGGATGTGAAGCACCTTCTTGAAAACTTGGAAGGCTCCCTGGAAAAGTCGATCCCAAGGTAGCTGGCTCCTCTTGCCCCAATGGGCTTGTGACCCACTCTCTCTGGGACCCAGGTCATTCCCGTTCAGGCAGGGGCTCCTCTCCTCCGGTTTGCAGGCCTGGGAGGGAGCAACAGGAAGTGGGAAGAAGGCAACGGCCTTGCTCAGGGACACTGGTTAATTCATCGGGCTTTGCTGCTTTCCGCAGCTCTGCACCCTCTAGCTGAATATTCAGGCTGGCTCCTGGCTTAGCCCTGCCTGCGTCTGTGCAGCTCTATTTTTACAGCCCTGGTGATGGCTGATGAAAACATTTAAAAAGACACAAAAATTAAAAAATTTAAAAGTCGGGTGCCAGCTGTTCTGTTTAGAAAAGCAGCATGACATCTGCGTTCTGTCTCACGGAAGTGCATGGTATCCTCACCCCCAGCCCACACCCTGAGGCCCAGGGGCTTGGGACAGCTGGCTCAAGCCCCCATGTTTGCCACTCACCCTCTGCATGACCTTAGGCAAGCCCCTTCCTGTCCTGTGCCTCAGTTTCCACTATGTGATAAAGAGAAATCTGGACAAGTTGATCCTGGCTTGAATTTGGGTGATTCAAGAACAGTTTCCCTGCAGGAGCCAGGTGTGATGAGGAAGCAGCTCCTTTTCTGTTCCAACATCCCCTCCTTCTCCATCCCTTTGACTAATTCCCCTGAAAAAGTTCTACTTTTTAACCTGGAGGAAGGGTCCTGCCAGGATCCTTGCAGTGGGTTGGGAGGCTGTAGGAACAGGGGTTCTAGTCTTGACTGTGCAACTCACTTGCAGTGTGACACCTACACATGTAATCTTTTGGGTCTGTTTCCATATATGTCAAAAGGAGGAGGCGGGTAACAATGCCCACCCTGCTTGCCTCACACAGCAGTGGTCGGAATCCAATGTCACAAAAAGTGTATGTAGTTGATGATACTCAGGGTCCCTTCAATGTCACCAATTTTCATGTACTCCAGTCCAGATATTAACTGAGCGCTTCAGGTGCTGGAACATTCATAGTAGTTGACACACGGGGTGGGGGCAGCTACCGGGCGAGGTGATTTCTGAGCTAGCCTGGTGAGGAGCAGTATTGCCTCTCAGTTCCCCTGGGGGCAGAATGGCCAGGATGGGACGAGGATACACCCCCGTGACCTCCTCCCTGGCGGAATGTGGTGGCCACACCAAAATCTCTCTCCTATGTGGTCTCTGCAATGTGACCTCACCTCTCCCCTTGAATCTGGGTGAACGTGAACTCACCTCGGAGCAATAGAACGTGCAAAGAAGGCAACCTGAAGCTTAGGATAGCAAGGCAATGTGGTTTCCACTTCCTTCGTGGGAATGCCATGGAATCAGTGCTGCCGTCTGAGGCTCTTGCCATGCGGTATGGCAGCCCAGCCAGCCCTCTCCCCAAGCTCTGAGCTCACACCAAAAGAGGTGCCCAGGGTGCCCCCAACCCCTCAGGACTGCAACTGCATTCAGACTGCCCAGGAGAGGACTCCTGAAACTCCTCCCAGAAATCATGAGCAACAATAGTGTTGTTGTCTCTCTCATTCACTAACTCTCGGGGGACCATAGTAGCTGGTTCACAGGTGGTGAGTGCAGAGTGGACAGCAAGTTCTCCTTCAGAAATCTCAGGGAAAGACCATGGTCCAGAGCCGGAGTGGTGGCTTTGGCAAAGCATAGCTGTGGACCGTTTGCTGAGCTGGCTTCTCTGGGGGCTCCGAGAGCCTCTTCTGTCAAGTGAGTGATGGCAAGATGATAGCTGTGATCAGCTTTACTCATGCTCACCAGAACTTCCATTCCCCGCCCCACCCCACCGCCCCAGAGGAGGTGTGGCCTTGTAAATCGCTGTCCAGGGAAACCGAAGCAAAAGTGGTAGCTGAGCACATCCTGGAAGGAAAGCCCATATGTGGTTCTCCATGGTCTCTGACTTGGCCTCATGTCAAGATGGTGATGTCACAAGACACCAACACCTCTTACTCTGTGCTCCTGAAGGTCTGTGAAGAGAGAGACCCTTCCTGCTAAGCCCAACCTTTGTGATATGAAGCCACTGAGATGTGTGTGTGTGTGGGAGGGGAGTTTGTTACCGCAGCATAAAATAACTTTCTTGACTGATGCAATGATAAAAATAAAAAACAAAGATTTCTCATTTTATGGTTGAGAGTCTGGGTCATCTTTGACATTCAATTAAATGCTAGCTCTTATTGCAGTACCAGTTCTGGTAGCTTAGGTGGGTTTTCCCCAAAGCTCATGCTGAGACAAGATTTGTATGCAAGAAGTGTATCTGGAAAGTAATTCCAAGGAGCATGGATAGGGGAGTGGAAAGGAGGTGGTGAAGAAGAGGGGGTTCAGTCATAAGGTATAGGGACCAGCCAGTTACTGATATTCACAGCTGGGGTTCAGTCTGCCAGAGACCTCTGGGAGACTGCTCAACAGGCATCAGGTTGTCCCCACACAGAGGGGCAGGGAGCTGGGGATTTGCCTGGCTGTGCCCATTGGTCTTAGCTGAGGGTGGCTCCCGGGGGCTCAGGGCCCAGGGGCTCATGTGGAGGAGCAGGACCTGGGTGCGGGGTAGGCATCTGCCTTCACAGCCAGGAAATGGGGCTCAGAGGGCTAGGGCATGCAGACCCAAGTTCGACCCCAGCTCCCTGACTTCCAGGCTGGCCTGGATCACCTGACTGTGACATGTGAGAAGTGCACACTGGGATGGCCTGCGGGGTCAGACACCCAGCACCGCGTGGGAAGAGACTGCGTGGGTGCTGTGAGCAGCTGTGCTGCACCTGCCAGAGTCACCGTGACCGTGGCCATGACCGAGCGGGCTGCAAGTGAGCCGCGTGCGCACTGGCCAGGCCTCAGCCGCCGAGCCTCACTGCTGCTGGGTGCTCACGCCCACAGCACCGGGCTCAGAGAGGCAGTGACTCCCGTGTGACTGGGGGAAGGGCCACTTCTCATGTCCACCCCACACTTCGCCATCTCCTTTAGGCTCTTCAACAAACAGGAGATGAGACTGACACTGCTCATATGGGGGAGCATGGGTGCCCAGAAAGGGCTTTGGATCAGGGCTTGGGCAACTTCTAACCCTGGCTCTGCCTTCCTTAGCTGTGTGACCTTGGGAGGACACTTGACCACTAGGGTTTACCTCTCAAGTTCTCTTCTTTAAAAGGAGAGGAGGGATCCCTGGGTGGCGCAGCGGTTTAGCGCCTGCCTTTGGCCCAGGGCGCGATCCTGGAGACCCGGGATCGAATCCCACATCGGGCTCCCAGTGCATGGAGCCTGCTTCTCCCTCTGCCTGTGTCTCTGCCTCTCTCTCTTTCTCACTGTGTGCCTATCATAAATAAAATAAAATAATAAAATAAAATAAAATAAAATAAAAGGAGAGGAAAGTGTTGGGCTGCACTGAGGTAGAGGAGTCTTGTGTTAGGGGCTAGCATGGGAGTCAGTAAGACCTGGGTTCAAACCCTGACATTGCTGCTTACTAATTACCTGATCCTGGGCAGGAGACATCCTTTCTGCAAGCCTGGTTTCCTTTTCTGTTGTGAAGAGAGATCATGCATGCTGAAGGACCCAGTGCTGGGCCTGCCGCTCTGCATCACTTGGTATTTTCAGTGTCAGGGATGACTGAGAAGGTCATGGCCCTTCCACCCTTGCTGTATGACCCTGGGAAAAACACAAGACTTCTCTGGTTGTAATATCTGACCCTGCTTTGCCCAGATATGTACATAGATAGATGAGGTGCTGGGTATGATGTGAGGGATTAGCGCCAATGAGGAAAGAACAGGGATCAGCCATGAACATTACAATCCATAGGGAGAACCTGGAGGGGTGGTGGGACACAGTACATACAGACCCCATCCCACTGTGGGGTACACTTTTTTCTGTGTCCTCCGTCCCTAGAGGCACTCACTCCACCACTCCTACCCCTGTCTCTGATTTAAAAAAAAAAAATCAACTCCAGGCATCCATTGTTTATCCATCCGTCCTCTAGACACACTTATTTAGTAACTTAGAGGCCTACGGGGGAAGAGGATTCAAAACAAAGGTACACATAATTGAGTTGGTATGAAAAATATATAAACCAATAACCCAAGACCCCGAAGTTTATTTAAATTTCAGAGTGTAATGCCACACTGAGAAATTTATCCTGTGCTGTGTGATGCTGTAAAAGCCTCCCAAGGGAGAGAGGGCAGGTCCCTTGTCCAGAAGGGCCCCTGCCTCACCTGGGACAAGAGTCCGTATCCTTCTGACTCCCAGGTGCAGGAAAAGAGGCTGGAAAAGAACAGGTAAGGCTTCCAGGCACTTGGAAACATCACTGAACATTTGAGAAGGAGCAGGAGTGGAGGGCTGGGGTTTCCAAGACTGAACCAGACAGGGCCATTGGGCAGTTGGAGATGGGGAGAATCGGAGGCCACCAGGTATTCAGGGCGATCTGAGCAAGGGGTGATGCCAAGTGTGTGTCCTTTCAACTGAGAGTTAGGATCTGCCCATGTAGTCCTGGAGTAGCTAAGTTCTCGTTTGTTCTGCGGATCTGGGAGGGGAGAGATCCCAACATTAATTGGTTCTGACTTCTCCTCATCTATGGGCATGTGGCTGCTCAAATGGGATTTAAAATAACTTAAAAAAAAAGATTTTATTTATTCATGAGAGACACAAAGAGAGAGGCAGAGACATAGGCAGAGAGAGAAGCAGGCTCCTTGGAGGGAGCCCGATGTGGGACTCAATCACCGGACTGAGGATCACGACCTGAGCCAAAGGCAGGCTCTCAGCCACTGAGCCACACAGGTGCCCCAGTATTTAAAATGACTTTAAAGAGGTATGAATATAAACAAAAACACAACAGACCAAAACTTGTGGGATGCAGCAAAAGCAGTGTTAATAGGGAAGTTTATAGCTATAAATGACTACATTAAAAAAGAAGGAAGATCTCAAATCATCAACCAAACTTCACAATTTAAGGAACTAGAAAAAGAATAAACTAAGTCCAAAGCTAGCAGAAAGAAGGAAATGAGATTAGAGGAGAGATAAATAAAATAGAAAATAGAAAACATAAAAAAAGAAAGAAATAGGAAACAAGGGAGAAAGCTATAGACCAATATCCTTTATGGGTATTGATGCAAGAATCCACAGAAAAATACTAACAAACTGAATTCAGTAACACAGTGAAAGGCTTATACACCATGACCAAATGGGATTTATCTCAGGAATGCAAGGATGGTTCAATATATAAAAATCTATTAATATAATATACCACATTCACAGAACAAGAGGAAAAAAAACCCCCACAAGGATTGCATGCAAGCACTCAGAAAGGTTTTTGTGCACCCATGTTCACAGAGGCATTATTCACAATCGCCAAAAGGTGGGAATTATGCAAGTGCCCATTGATGGAGAAAGGGATAAACAAAAAAAGGTCTGTACATCCCGTGGAATATTATTCAGCCTTAAAAAGGGAAAGAATTCTGACACCTGCTACAACATGACTGAACCTTGAAGATATTATGCCAAGTGAAAAAAGCCAGTCTCAAAAAGACAAATACTGTGTGATTCCACTTACAGGAGACATCTGCAGTAGTGAAATTCATAAAGACAAATGTAAAACGGTGGTTGCCAGGAGCTGGAGGAAAGGGGATATATCGCATGTTAGTTTTTAATGGTGACAGAGTTTCAGTTTGGGAAAATGAAAAAGTTCTGTGATTAGATGATCAAGGATGGTTGCACAAAATTGTGAATATGCTTCATGCCACTGAACTGTATGCTTAAAAGTGGTTAAGCTACACAGTGCTACACATCTGTAGTCCCAGCAATTTGAAAGGCTTGAGCCCAGAAGCAACAGGTTGTGCAAGGAGAGCTGAATCTGTCCAGGTCAGAAATGGAGCAGGTAAAAAAATGGTTAAAATAGTGAAATTTTTGTTATGTGTATTTTACCATAGTAAAAACGTGTATGTAAAATGTATAAAATAAAAACAACAAGGTGACATATGAACCCATGGTGTTGTGGAAAAATTTACACCTGTGACAAGTTTATAATATAAGGTATCATTGAATGTGGTCTTAGGAAAGGTTGAACAAGATGCCCTGGGAAGCCCAAGTAAATGCTTGTGTACAGAGGTACTGAAAGCTGCTTTTGAGCCGGACCTCTCAGGAGGGCAGGGTGGAGAGGGGTTTACAGGCAGTGCACTGCATAGGCAAAGCCTGGAGGTGAGTGAGGGATGTCCTGGAGTGACTCATGGCAGGATTCAAGAGGGGAACAATCTAGGGGAAGGCAGGTCTCACCTGATGCAATCGGTCCTTAGGCTGCTCTGCTCACTCCTGGGCTTGGGGCCCTGTGAGCCTCTCTGAGCAGCTTGCTGGTGGGGAAGGGTTAATCCAGCCTTCCTATTTCATATGGGAGGAAACAGGAGTCTGGAGTGGGATGAAGGGCTGGGACATAGTCCAATAAGGAAACATAGGTGCTAAAACTCTACGGTGACCATAGCTAGGTATGACAGGTATTTATCCATACCAAAGAGGTTGGTGGAGCTGCTGTGTCTGTTATGTTACTCTTAAGTAACAAGAAAGGGAATTCATTGGCTCAAGTATCTGAAAAGAAAATCCCAAGCAGTGTTGTTTCAGGCAGGACTTGATCCAAGCTCAGTGAGGTCTCGGAGGTCTTGCTCTCCATCTCTCTGCCCTCCCTTCTGCAGGGGAGACTTGTCCTAGGGAGGAGGAGGAGCTCCTCCTGGGCCTATGATGGGTGCTGGCAGTTCCCAGGGATATGTGCTCCATGCTCAGGTTCAGAAGGAGTGTTCCCAGGAAAGAGTGACTCAAAGTGGACCAGCTTGACAGTGGCCAGGGTGGAATGTTCTAATTAGTGTAGACTAAGTCCTGTAATTAGTTTTACCCCAGGATTCAGCTGTGGAACCAGAACCACATGGATCCCAATTGGAATCAGGGAATACTGGGAAGGAAGGGGAGGGAAATGGATGTTGAGATCAATTCTGAGTGCTGAATTTTAAGAACTATCACAATAAATGAAAAAGAATGATGTAGATGTTTGAAGTGCTTTTGGCTGCACTTAACAGAAAATGTAACCAATGGTGAATAAAGCAAATAGAAGCCTGAGGTCCCACAGTGGCTGCCAGGATTAACCTGTCCAGAAACCTTCCCCAAAGGAGCCAGGCTCCATCTGTACTCTTGCTTCTCCACTCTTGGTATCCTCACTTTTATTCTTTCATTTCATGATGACTGCCATAGCCCCAGGAATAATACCCATGTTCAAGGTAGGGGGATGGGGGGCAGATTAAATCTCCAGGCTCCCTTCCCACATCATCCCTCTTACTGGGGTGCAGGATCTTTTCCAGATGCTTTTGAAGGGATTTCCATTCACATCGTCCAGATTTGGGTCATATGGCCACTCATACTTGCAGATAGGTTGACCAACCATCTTGGTTTGTCCGGGACTGAGGAAGATCCAGGGACTTTTGGTACTAAGACTGGACAAGTCTTGGGCAAGACAGATAACCTGGTTACCCTAACTGGAATAAAGACTGGGCAAGTGAATTTTGGGCTCTCAGGCTCTATTGTAGGAAGCTGCAAAGAAGGAAGGGCTGCTGTTGGGGTTTAGCATAACCATCAGCAGTGTCTACCACAAACAACTAGGTTGGGGAAGGAATTCAAAATCAAGACATATCTGAATAGGCAAAGGGACTAAAAAAATAGCTATATGATATATTCTGGATATATGTTGCAGTTTTTTTCCTAGTCCATGTGTCACCTTTTAAACTCTCTGAATAGTACCTTTGATGAACAAACATGCTTAACTTGGCGTAATTCAATTTATCACTTTTCTCTTTATGGTTAGCACTTTTATTGTCCTAAGAAACCACTATCGGGCAGCCCAGGTGGCTCAGCGGTTTAGTACTGCTTCAGCCCAGGGCGTGATCCTGGAGACCCGGGATCGAGTCCCATGTCAGGCTCCCTGAATGGAGCCTGCTTCTCCCTCTCTCTCTCTGTGTCTCTCATGAATAAATAAATAAAATCTTTTTTTTAAAAAAGAAACTACTACCTTCTCCAAGATCATGAAAATACTTTCCTTTTTTTAAGAATATGGTTTTATTGAGATATAATTCACATACCATATAATTCATCCGCCTAAAGTGTACAATTCTGGCTTGTAAGATATTCACAGAGTAATGCAACCATCACCACAGTTAATTTAAGATTTGTATCACCTCAAAAACATCTGCATCACCTCAAAAAGGAATCCTATATGAATTAGCTATCACACCCTTATCCTCATCCCTCCCTCACTCTCAGGACTAAGTGACCATTCTACATTCTGTCTCAATAGATCTCGCTATTTTGCGTGCTTCATATAAATGGAATCATACACTATATGGGTTTTTGCATCTGGCTTCTTTCACTTAGTATAATGTTTTCAAGGTTCATCCAGGTTGTAGCATGAGTCAGAATTTCATTCATTTTTATTGCCAAATAGTATTCCATTGCATGGCTTTGCCATATTTGGTTTATTCATTTATCCTTTAATGGACACTTGGGTTGCTTCTATCTTTTGTCTACTACAAATAGTGCTGCTATGGACATTTATGTAAAAATGTCTGCATGGACATATGTTTCCCATGGTTTCCTTTTAAAGCTTTAATGTTTTACTCTCTGTCTGTATCTACAGTCCATCTGGAAGCTGCATTTTGGATCTAGTATGAGGTCAGTCAAGATAGTATCTCTTCCATAAGGATAACCAAATGAGGGCAGCCTGAGGGCTTAGCGGTTTAGCGCCGCCTTCAGCCCAGGGTGTGATCCTGGAGACTGCAGATTGGGTCCCGCGTCAGGCTCCCTGCATGGAGCCTGCTTCTCCCTCTGCCTGTGTCTTTGCCTCTCTGCTTCTCACTCTCTGTGTCTCTCATGAATACATAAAATCTTAAAAAAAAAATAACCAAATGACTTAGCACCATGTACTTAAAAGACCTTCTTTTCCCATTGCACTTTATCATAAATTAAGTAACCTATATGTGTGCTTGTTTCTGGTTCAATTCTTCTTTTTGTTTGTTTTGGTTTGGGGGGGTGTTTCTGGTTTTTGTTTTTTTGGACTCAATTCTATTCTTTCAGTCTATTTGGCCATCCTGTGTCAACCCCACACCATCTCACTGAATAGAAATTTACAGCAAGTCTTGACTGATATTGGCTTACATAAGTCCTCCTGTTCTGTTCTTGCTTTTAATATTGCCTTGATTGTTCTTGGCTCTTTGTATTTTTATAAAAATGTATAATTGCCTTTCAATTTCTTTTTTTTCTTTTTTTTTTAAAGATTTTATTTATTTATTCATGCGAGACACAGAAGGAGAGAGAGGCAGAGACACAGGCAAAGGGAGAAGCAGACTCCATGCAGGGAGCCCGATGTGGGACTTGATCCCAGGTCTCCAGGATCACACCCCGGCTGAAGGCGGAGCTAAACCACTGAGCCACCAGGGCTCCCTGCCTTTCAATTTCTTTTTTTTTTTTTTTTAATTTTTATTTATTTATGATAGTCAGAGAGAGAGAGGCAGAGACACAGGCAGAGGGAGAAGCAGACTCCATGCAGGGAGCCCGATGTGGGACTCGATCTCCGGTCTCCAGGATCACACACCGGCTGAAGGCGGAGCTAAACCACTGAGCCACCAGGGCTCCCTGCCTTTCAATTTCTAAAAGAAAAAAACCCCAAAAACTTGTTGAGGTTTTGATTTGGTTTATGTTGAGATTACAAATCAATTTGAGTAGATCTGACATCTTTACAACATTGAATCTTCCATTCCAAGAATATAGTATGTTTCTCTATTTATTTAAAAAATTTCTCTCAATAGGGGCGCCTGGGTGGCTCAGTGGTTGAGCATCTGCCTTTGGCTCAGGTCATGACCCCAGGATCCTGGGATCGAGTCCCATATTGGGCTCCTCACAGGGAGTCTGCTTCTCTCTCTGCCTATGTCTCTGCCTCTCTCTGTGTCTCTCATGGATAAATAAATAACTAAAGTCTTTTAAAATATATCTCTCAATGATGTTTCATAATTTTTAGTGTAGAGGTCTTACATGTCTTTCATTAGATTTATTCACACAGGGTTTTGTTTTGTTTTTGATACTATTACAAATGATATAATTAAAATTTTTTCATTTGGATAATTGTCTTCAAATACCCGAAGGGCATTTATATGGAGCAGAGGGCTGGTCACTGATTTTTGCCTGGTATGTGCAGGTAGGCCCTGAGCCAGGTACTGTCTCTATTTTCCCATTTACTTCTCAGCATCCTTTGGATACAGGACTCATCCCCATTTTATACTGAACCTCAGAGGTGGAGGCCAGCTCTGAGGCTGGGGCTGATTGAGAACTGAGCTATGCCTCCTTTTGTGTTGATCCTGACTTGATGTGGGCAGACCTGTGCCTATTGGTGCAACCCTCTGAGGTTCTTTCCAGATGAGGAATTCTATGACTTGCAAATTCAGATTCAAGATTCAAATTTGCCAGCCCAATCTAAATGCAAATATTAGTGAATCTTGACATTTTTAAAAGTAAACAAGTTAATATATCAATTGGGGCACAATTGAAAACACAATTTTTTAAACCCGTAGAACCTGAGTATCAACAATATTTTTAAAACATAATCTGAATGAGGATTAAAACTCATCACACATGGGGATCCCTGGGTGGCGCAGTGGTTTAGCGCCTGCCTTTGGCCCAGGGCGCGATCCTGGAGACCCGGGGTCAAATCCCACATTGGGCTCCCGGTGCATGGAGCCTGCTTCTCCCTCTGCCTGTGTCTCTGCCTCTCTCGCTCTCTCTCTCTCTCTCTCTGATGACTATCATAAATAAATAAATTAATTTTAAAAATTAAAAAAAACTCATCACATAATTTATAAACAACACTTCAAGTTTGCTTAAAATCTCTAAGAGGAAAATAGTTTAAATGACATGGGAAAGACTGCTCCATGAGTTCCAGCCAGTATTTTTACCCAGAACTACCGATACCTCCGCTGCAGGTTTCACACGACCCAAAGAGAACTCATATCTGCCCGTGTCTGGTCAACACTGGTCATACTTTTTGGCTGACTAGCGCATTTGATATCCTTCCTAGGCTGGGGGAATTTCCCATGGTAAGACAGGAGCGTGCTTCCCAGAGTACCCTTGCAAACAGATATCTACACATGATCTGGGTTTGGCCAGTCAGCTGACACTCTCTGGGCACTACAGAAACTCCAGGAACCACTCTGGTGAGGGTGCCACCAGGATGCCCAGGGTCCAACTGTACCATCTGTAACATCCAGTACAAGCAATCCAGCTTTGGGCACTGGTGGTGTGTTCTGGGCCACAATCTGGACAGAGTTTCTGGCCCCTTTTGAAGAGCCTGTGAACTGGCTTTACCCTTTAATAAATCTATCCCTTTATAATCTTTAATAAACTACCTGGTGTGGATTTTATTGTTTGTAACTAAGAACCTTGCCTGGTGTGTACCCCTCCTCCAGCTTGCTCCCTGCCCTCCCTCTTTAATAGAAGGCAACAAGTTTTCACCACTTGTCCAAGCCTTGAATCCAAGAGCGACCCAGGCCCTGAGACAGAGGAGGAAGGAGGAGACCAGGATGGCTCTATGGATTCAAGGCTTGGACAAGTGGTGAAAATTCCAGTTGCCCCTTTCCTACTTAAAGAGGGCAGGTAGCAAGTGGAGTGATCTTCCTGGAATGCAGATTAGGTCAGGTGGCCCCTCACTGAAGCTCCCCGGTGCCTGTCCACCAAGTTCATGAATTTTGCTGGAGAGGCCTTTCCTGTGTGGCCTCCCTGAGCCATCCCACCTCAGTGCTGGCTCTGCCCCTCTCCTTCTCTTAGCAACCATCATTTCTCCCACCCCAGGGTTCTTGCACGTGCACTTCTTCTACGTATAGCTTTATTCCACCCTTTTCTTCCCCCTACCCCTAGTTTGCCTTTAGCTCTCAGCTCCTGGGTAAGTCATTTTTGACCTTTTTTTTTTCTCAGGGAGAGAGAGCCATCTCTTTCTTGGACCTTTACAGGCCCCTGTGCTTCTGGAGGCTCTGCATGGTGGTTACTTGGTCAGTCTTTGCCACTTAAGAGCTGTGTGACCTCAGGCACTTTACTGAATCTATCTGGGCCTTAGTTTGTCTGTTTCTTCATCTGCAAAATAAGGTTAATGATGTTTACTTCTCTCGGTTCAGCTTTTACCCTTCTCTGCTCTGTCTGTGGCCCTGGATGCTGACCCTTGAGGTAGTATTTCTGTGTCCTCTGGCTTCAGTGGGAGATGTCATCAGAGATCAGAGGGAGGGAGCGGTCAGAGGGGTCACTTCCTGGCCCCTTCCTTGCCTTGGGCCATGTGTCTCACAGGGTGGCAACAGCTTCTCACTGTGGCTGCCCTTTGGGGGCCTCTTGATTTCCCTTTAACTCTGTCTAAGACACTGTAGTCACCATGTCAATATGTGCCTTGGAGCCACAGTAAATGGTGAATTCTGGTTCTACAGCCCAAAGCTGTTGAGAGGATTAAACAAGAGTACTCATGATAATACCCTTAGCGCAGTGCCTGGCTGGCCTCGTTTTAACTCATTACTTTTCCCAAGCATTGCACTATCACCTTGTTTCGCAAGGGATGATTTTTTAGTCCATTTCTGTCAACAGACTGGATCTGAAACGCAAAGACCTTTCTCAACTGTAGCCCCAGAGCTTAGCACAGAGCTCAGCACATTTAATGAGGATTTGATGAGTTAATGGTCCCATTTGCCTGTGTGCAGTACTGTCCTGGGGCCAAGGGGAGAAGAGGCAGGAGTACCACAGCTTCCCTTGTGCAGTTGTTTAGGTTGTGCACTAAAAAAGTGGCCTAGCTCAGGAAACAAGGGTCAGATTTCCTGTGCTCCTCCCACCATGCTGGCTCCAATGGAGAGAGGTGTTTTTCCTAATTTGCTCCAAGGGGCTTGGGTCTCTACCCTTAAACCTGTTTTTTATTCATTCACACAGGAGACTCCACTCTTGCCTATGTCCTGCCTCCCAGCTCCCTGAGTACCTATCTCCCTTTTCATTAGTTCTTCTCTGCCTTCCAGGAAGCCAGCAGCAACCCCAAGAAAGTGGCCTAGCTTGAGAGAGGCCTGAAGAAACCAGCAGGGACAGAGCTTCCAAGAGTCTCTGGTAAGCCTGAGCACCAGACACACTGATCTTCCCAATAGATGGGGGGCAGGGAATGGCAAGCCGGTGGTCAGGCCCCGGGAGAAACCAGTCGTGGGCGGCTGCAGAAATAATGACCAAGAAATAATGACTCCAAGCGCATGAATAGGCAATTAGCACCGCAGTGCCTCCATCCAGCCCCCAGCCCACGAAACACAGGATGACTCTAACCAAATCCTGCCTTAAAGAGCTCTATTTAGAGGCAGCTTAATATAAATTGTTGCACTCAGAGGGGGAAAAACAAATCCCAATGATCCAGGCAAGGGAACAGTTCTTATTGAGAGTTTCTAATAAGTGGGTTGGAGAGGCAGCTAGGCCGTTGAAAAGCTCTGCAGGTAAGAGCCGCGGAGGCCGTCAGCTTCCAGTTCAGCCTGTGCACGGCACTGTTCCGCTCTGCGGGGGCCTCTGCCCCCCGCTCCCCGCCCCCCACCCCCGGCTCCTTCATGTCCGGAACCAGGAAGGCTGCCCTGGGCGCGAGCGGCACCTCGGCCTGTGCATAGGAGTCAGACCTGCTCACCCCTTGTCACTGGAAGTGGGCCGCCCAGGGTCCGGGCCTGGATGGAGCAGGAGTGTGACACCCTGGTCATGCCCCTGTGCCTTGGGGCCCTTTCCCTTTGCTCCCCCTCTGCAGTGGGGAGAGGGTACTGGTAATAGGGCCTCCCCTCCAGGCAGCACCTGAACAGTTCACCTCTGGCCGCCCCCAGGAACTGCCAGGTGAGTTTTCCAAATGCCGATACCCTGGCCACACCTTGAGACTCTGCTGTTCGTCTGGAGTGGCACCCCAGTGTGGGTAAGCCTCCCCAGGTGCCTCTGTATTCAGGGTGAGACCCACTGGTCCCTGAAGCCTGTCCCATACCTCCTGCTTGCATGGTTAGCCGCCCATATGGGGCTGGAAGACACGCAGGTACACCTTCCTAAACCCCAGAGCCGTGGTTTTCAAAGTGGGTTCCTTGAACCAGCAGCCTTGGTATCACTTGGCAATATGTTAGAAACTCATATTAGAGGCACCTGGGTGGCTCAGTCGGTTGGGTGTCTGCCTTCAGCTCAGGTCATGATCCTGGGGTCCTGGGATGGAGCCCTGTGTCAGGCTCCCTGCTCAGTGGGGAGTCTGCTTCTCTTTCTCCTCCCCACTCATGCCCTCTGTCACCATCTGGCTCTCTCTCAAATATATAAATAACATATTTGAAGAAGGAGAAAGAGAAGGAGAAGGAGAAGGAGAAAAGAAAAAAGAAGAAAGAAAGAAAGGAAGGAAGGAAGGAAGGAAGGAAGGAAGGAAGGAAGAAAGAAAGAAAGAAAGAAAGAAAGAAAGAAAGAAAGAAAGAAAGAAAGAAAGAAAGAAAGAAAGAAAGAAAGAAAGAAAGAAAGAAAGAAAGAAAGAAAGAAAGAAAGAAAGAAAGAAAGAAAGAAAGAAAGAAAGAAAGAAAGAAAGAAAGAAAGAAAGAAAGAAAGAAAGAAAGAAAGAAAGAAAGAAAGAAAGAAAGAAAGAAAGAAAGAAAGAAAGAAAGAAAGAAAGAAAGAAAGAA
Source organism: Canis lupus baileyi (assembly GCF_048164855.1). Lineage (NCBI taxonomy): Eukaryota > Metazoa > Chordata > Mammalia > Carnivora > Canidae > Canis > Canis lupus. The sequence goes on from NC_132840.1 coordinate 47,003,134, forward strand.
AGAAAGAAAGAAAGAAAGAAAGAAAGAAAGAAAGAAAGAAAGAAAGAAAGAAAGAAAGAAAGAAAGAAAGAAAAACTTGTATTCTCAGGCCCAGCCCTTGAGCTCTGAAATCAGAAACTCCTGGTGGGGCCCAGCAATCTGTGTTTTAACAAGCCCTCCGGGGGGTGCTGGTGTGCTCTCAAATTTCAGAATCCCTGCCCTAGAATAATGATAGGATTATCCTTGCAGTTCAGTGCTCCTCAAACTTCACCGTGCACAGGACTCAAATTGTGAATTCTGAGGCAGCCGAGGGAGGGCCGAGGTTCTGCGTTTTGGACACGGGCAGGTGGAGCAGCTAGCTTTGTAGATACATTGGCTGAGTGCTGACTGTGTGCCAGGCACTGTGCTGGGCTCCATTTTTGTGTCATCTTATTTCATCTTCCCGGAAATACTAAGAGGTAGATACTAATGATTGTTTCCTAGCAGCTCTATTGAGAGATAATTCACATTCCATAGAATTCATCCACTGGAAATGTACAAAGGCTTTTCGAGTTTTCAGAGTTGCTCCCCTATCACCACAGTCAATTTCAGAATATTCTCCTCCTCAAAGGAGATGGGGCTCCTAGCCATCACTCGCCCTGCCCTTGGCAACCTACCTTCTCTATAGATTTTCCCCTTTTGGACATTTCTTTCTTTTTTTGAAAATTTTTTGTTTAAATTCAAGTAATTTAAACAAATTTATCCTGTATTACTAGTTTCAGAGGTAGAGTTCAGGTATTTATCGGTTGTATGTAACACCCAGTGCTCATCCCATCATGTGCCCTCCTTCATGCTCATCACCTAGTCACCCCATCACCCCAACCCCCTGCCCCTCCAGCGACCCTCAGTTTGTTTCCTATGACTAAGAGTCTCTTATGGTTTGTCTCCCTTTCTGATTTTGTCTTGTTTTTTTTTCTCTCTTCCCCTATGATCCTGTTTTATTTCTTAAATTCCACATATGAGTGAGATCATATGATAGCTGTCTTTCTTTATTGACTTATTTCACTTAGCGTAATACCCTCTAGTTCCATTTACATCATTGCAAATGGCGAGATTTCATTTTTTTCATGGCTGAGTAGTAGTCCATTGTACATACATACCACATCTTTTTTACTCATTCATCTGTCAGTGGACATCTGGGGTTTTTCCATAGTTTGCTATTGTGGACATTGCTGCTATAAATATTGGTGCAGGTGCCCCTTTGAATCACTGTATCCTTTGGGTAAATACCAAGTAGTGCAATTGCCTACACCAGCAGTGTAAGAGGGTTCCTCTTTCTCTGCATCCTTGGCAACATCTTGGACACTACATTTAAAAGGATTCATACACCATGTAGCCTTCTGTGACTGGTTCCTTTCAGTCAGCGTAATGTTTTCAAGGTTGATCCTTGTCATAGTGTGTGTCACAACTTCAGGCCTTTCTTTGGCTGAATATATTCCATTGTTGGGTAGATCACATTTTGTGGATCCATTCAACTGTTGATGGACACTTGGGTTGTTTGGATTTAGGGGAGATCATGGTTTGTGCTGCTGTGGACACTGCTACACAAACAGTTCCATTTTACAGATGAAGACACCAAGGCTGATAGCCAGTGGGCGAGATCACTGACCTTTGAGTGGGCACTTTCTGCCTCCTCGCCTGCCATCTGTCTCAGAGGCTCGGATGGCAGCATTGCTCTAGGTGAGTGGGGGCGCATTTGTTTCTGGAGAAGGGGCAAGAGGCTTGAAGGCAGGGCTCCTGGGTCTGAATCTTGGCTTGAGTCCTTCCTGGAAGACCTTGGGCAACTTGTTTAAGCCTGAGCCTCAGTCTCCCCAGGAGACAAATGATGAATCTGCTGCTGTGAACCGTGTATGGAGGAGGGGATGAGGATGGGAAAAGCATTCCTGGTGTGGATGTGGGTCTCTGCAGTGCTGGCCAGGGTGGAGTTCCTAGATCAGGGGCCAGAGGGGCCTGTAGTGCCTCTTACTGAAGCCTGTAATGTAGGATCCAGGGAGGGGGGAACTGAGAGAGACAGAGAGAGAGAGAGGCAGGCAGCGAGGATGCCTGGTGGGGCGGGGTGGGACGGGCTGCCTGAGTCAGGGCAATGAAGCTTTTCACCTCCTCCCACAGCCATTTACCCAGCCCTGGGGGTAATTGCCATCATTTCAAGGCTGGGTAATGCCAGGCAGATTAGAGAGGGAAAGGCTCCCTTGGGTTGAGCAGGAACATTAGGCACAGTTATAAATGTCAGCTGCTGACAAGAGCCCAAGCTGGAGGGCCCAGGCTATCTGTTGGCCAGTCACATCCCTTCTCCCCATTTTGGGGCCAGGCCGAACCAGGCCCCTGGAGCTGCTGGGCCATTGCACACCCCACACCTTACCCACCACCCCTTCTGCCCTTCGGATCCCTTCAGCCTTTGTCACGGCCATGCCCTATTTTATCCTCCTGGCAGCACTGTGAGGGCAACACTTCCATTACCACTGTGTATCAGAAGAGGACACAGAGATGGGGCCCCACCGTGGGGCTCAGTTTCCCCATCTGCAGAACGTGCACGTTCTGCTGGTGCTCTCAGGCCTCACAGTTTCTGATTGTCCTGAGGATGGGGACAGAAATTCTGGGTATGAAGCAGGGCATCGGGAGGGATTGGGAGCAAGGCTGAGGGAAGGCCTTCTCCAACGTCAGTGGTCGTGCTTCCAGCTCGGAGCCCATGCTGCTTGAAGCCTGGGGTGGAGGAAGCCGGGTGACTGGGCTCCCAGAGCTGTGGCACCATCCTGGGTGATGGCAAGGAAGATGGGAGGCAAGGCACACGATAAGCAGGGAGGCCAGACGGGAGTAGGAAGCTCTCACTGGCGGCCGCAGCCTCCTCAGAGGTGGGGGACCGTGCTCACTGTCGCCGGTGAGACCAGCCGTGCGCTGCCGGGAGCATGTGTCAGGCCTATTTGTAGGCATGGTGGTGCCAGCACAGCTGAGGCCAGGGCCAAGAGGGTCACGTTTGGAAAGGGGAGAGACAGATGGAGGGGAAGAGGGAGAGGGGAACAGGGGTAGGTTTGGCAGTGGTGGTTTCTTCCCACTGGAAAAGCTCATGGGATCCCTTCCTCGAGGCCTCTGTCCCGATCAGGGAGGTGAAGTCAGTCCCGTCTGAGGCTCTAGGGTCGATGATTCCCAGGAACACAGGGGATCCTCTATGTGGGTGTGACAGAAGGTTTGGGGACCCTGGGGGGGGAACCAGACACAGGTCACCACCCTTCCTTCTCCCCACACTATTATATTTCAAACCTATAAAAATCTGGAAGAATTTCAGAGAACAGCCGTATCCCCACCAGCTGTAATTTTTGATGCTCTACTGCCCTCGTTCTATTATACACCAGTGTGTCTTTCCATCCCTCCAGCTGCTCATCTTATTTTTTGATGTATTTCTAGGGAAGCTGCAGACATTAAGATACTTCACCTCTGGACACTTTACACACCTGTCATTAACTAGAAGTCAATATTTGTTAACAGTTCTTTTATATTTTTATTTTTAAAAGATTTTATTAATTTATTTGAGAGAGCAAGAGATAGCACGAGCAGTGGGGAGGAGCAGAGGGAGCAGGAGACTCTCCGCTGGACTGACTCAAGGCTCGATCCCAGGACCCCGGGATCATGACCTGAGCTGAAGCAGATGCTTCACCGACCGAGCCACCCGGGCACCCCCAATAGTTCTTTACTATTATTATTTTTAATATATATGTATTTTTTAAAAAGGCTTTATTTATTCATGAGACTCAGTGAGCGAGGCAGAGACACAGACACAGGCAGAGGGAGACGCAGGCTCCCCACAGGGAGCCCAATGTGAGACTTGATCCTGGATCCTGGGATCACGTCCTGAGCCAAAGGCAGATGCTCAACCACTGAGCCACCCAGGGGTCCCAATAGTTCTTTTTTATTTTTATTTTTTATTTTTTTAAAAGATTTTATTTATTTATTTATGAGAGACAGAGAGAGAGAGATAGAGAGAGAGGCAGAGACACAGGCAGAGGGAGAAGCAGGCTCCACACAGAAGCCCGACATGGGACTCGATCCTGGAACTCCAGGATCATGCTCTGGACCAAAGGCAGGCACTAAGCCACTGAGCCACCCAGGGATTCCCTTTAAAGGTGACATTTACATACAGTGAAATGGACAAAGTTACAATTTACCTGTAAAGGGTATCCGTGAGGCTTGACAAATGCACACCCTCGCGTTGCTCGAACTCCTTCAGGACCTTCCAATTGCCTGGAAAGTCTGCCCTCCTTTCTTCCCGTTTCCCTCCCGCTTAGAAAACAGCCACCGTTCTGGTCTTTCCCACCATTGCCTAGTTTTATCTGTTCTAGAACTTCATGTCAGTGGAGTCATACAGCATGTGTCTTTTTTGTTGTTTTTGGGGGAAGGAGCTGCCTTCTTTTGCTGAGCACGTTTATTTTGAGATCCATGCATGTTGTTGCGTATATTCAGGGGTCATTCTTTTTATTGCTGAATAGTATGCCATTGTGCGAGATCCTCCATTTGCTGCTTACCCATTCATCTGTTGTTCCTTTGAGATGTTCTCAGTTTGGGGCGATTCTGAATAAAACTGCCGTGAACACTTGTGCACGAGTCTTTGTGTGGACATATGTTTGCATTTTCTCTTGAGTAAATATGAGTGGAATCACTGGTCATCTGTCTTTCAATCAAATAAAAAAGAAAAAGAAAGTGTGGGTAACTGAATCGCAGAAACTTTGCTCAATCACTATCCCCTTGTCAAAGAAGCTGCCTCCCTAGGACAGTCCTCTGTGGGCTGCCGACGAATGCTTGACATTAAATTAGACTTGGTTCCAATCCTGGCTCTGCCACTTGTAAGCTGTGTGACCTTAGGCAAGTTTTTAACCTTCGTTCCACCTCTGCAAACTGGGTACAATGATAGCAGTCTCCGGATGGATGTTGGGTGGCCCTACACCCCAAGACAAGAGCTATAAAATGCCCAGCCCAGGACTTAGTCCCACCATAGGTGACAGGTGACATGAGTCTCTTCTCTCCATCTATTTGTTCATTTATTTGTCTTTTTCAGAGACAGAGGGAGAGTAGAACTACGGGTAGTAGGGGTTGGGGGAGGGGCAGAAGAAGAAGGAGAGAGAGAATCCTAAGCAGACTCCATGCCCAGCACAAAGCCCGATGCAGGGCTCCATCTCCCAACCCTGAGATCATGATCTGAGCTGAAATCAAGAGTGGGATCCTTAACCCACTAAGCCACTCAGGTGCCCAACTCTCCCCACCTATTTAATTCCATTTGTCTTTCAAGATCCAGTGTCCTGTCATTGAAGCCTTTCCTGAGAGTCTGTATAAAATGAAACACTCAGAGAACACTTTCCATGAGCCACATGACTCTACACGCGGTGCAAATACTAGGTCATTACATTTTCTCCATCACACCATCATGCAGTTCAGCATCACGCCCATTTATAGGCACAGAGAGATTTCATGATTTGCCCAAAGTCACAGGGCAAGTGGATGGTCCAGGCAGAGCAACAGATCTCTATGGGTTTCCCTATTTTGGATATTTCGATATAAATGGACTCACAGTATGTGGCCTTTTGTGTCTGGCTTCTTCTTCATTGTGATGCTTTCTAGGTCTATGCACATTGCGGCATGCTTGTTCTTTATCACTTTTCAAGGTCGGGTCACAGTCCATTGCATGGATGGTCCACATTGTGTCCGTCCATGCATCTACCAATGCACATCTGGCTTGTTGCCACCTTTTCGCTCTGGCGATTAGCACCACTGTGAACATCTGTGTACAAGCTCTTCCCGGAACACCTGGTTTGAATTCTTTTGGATGTATACCTAGGAATGGAATTGCTGGCCATGTGGTAACTCTGCATCTCACTTCTTGAGGACCTGCCAAACTGTGAGCTCTTGTTGAGTGGCTCTGGGGTTGTAGTTGGAGACCCAGATGATGGAATAGAGGATGGTTTTGCAATGCTGTGGGCATCTTACTGAATGAGACATGGTAAAACCACGTCACTGGACTTTCACAATCATGCCTGTGCCCTGCCAAGTCCCTTCCCACACTGAGCATCTTGTCAGAGCCAGCTTGGGAAACCAAGCCTCCCTCCCCTTCCACTCCTGAGCCCCAGGACGAATCTTCCTCTCAGCAGGACTGTACCCTGGCTCTGCGGGGGGTTCCCTCCAGAGCCGGGTTGAGGAAGGCAGTACCCCTCTGGCTGACTCCCACACACAGCCAGGCCATGGTGTTTGGAAGTTGGTGAGGGTCCTCCTTGGTCCTGGGGCACTACTTTCCCTCGCACACTAAGGGTGTCAGGGTGCCCCCCACAGGTCTACACGCACCCCACCTCCCTTCCACTGTCAGACCTGGGAATGCACTGAAGCCTGCAGACTGTGCTCAGTAGAACTGGAGAAAAGAAGGCTGGGAGGTTTCTCACACGGGGAGCCTGAAGGTTCAGTCGTTCACTCAACCAACAGGGTATGTTTACTGCATGCAAGCATCCCGCACGTCAGGGAGACAGTGTTGGGCAAAACAGATTCAGTCCCTGTGTCAGTCCCTGGGGCCCAGGGCACAATGACCTGTGGGGTCCCTTGCTCAAGATGAGGGTGGCAGAGGCCCTTCTGATTGTACACAGGTCACAGGCCCTTTAGGCTGGCACTGGTCCCTGCCCCCACCACTGCCAGCAGGTGCATGTCTGCGGCCCCATAGCTACCCAGTGCACGGGGAGCAGGGGCATGAGGCCTGAATCAGGACTGCCCCTGGGAAGGGCAGCGAGAATGTGGGGCAAGAATAGACTTAGAGGGAAGCCTGGGTGGCTCAGAGGTTGAGTATCTGCCTTTGGCTCAGGGAGTGATCCCGGGGTCCTGGGATCAAATCCCACATCCAGCTTCCTGCAGGGAGTCTGCTTCTCCCTCTGCCTGTGTCTCTGCCTCTCTCTGTGTGTCTCTCATGAATAAATAAACAAAATCTTAAAAAAAAAAAAAAAAGGGAATAAAAGGAATTTCTGACACATGCTACCCAGTGGCTGAGCCTTGAATTTGTTATGCTCAGTGAAAGGAGTCGGCCACAGAAACCCAAGTACTGTATGATCCCATTCATATGAAATGTGCAGAATAGGCGAATCTGTAGAGACAGGAAATAGATTAGCGTTGCCAGCGGGTGGGGGACCGAGGCACGGGGCAGGGGCCGGGGCTTGGTGATTACTAATGTGAGCAAGGTTTCTTTCTGGGGTGATGAAAATGTTACAAGAGTGATGGTTGCACAACTCTGTGGATATCCTACAAATCACTAAATAGTATGCGTTAGGTGGGTGAATTGTATGGCATATGAATTATATCTTAATGCTGCTGTTTAGAAAATAAATCAAAGACTTGCTAATGACTCCGCCTCCCCACCCGCTCTATTCTCCACAGTGGGCTAGTTTACAGCCATCCCTTTGCCTTCCTCAATTACCCCCTTTGCCTATTGGCTCCACATAGACTTTCTTAGATGCCGGACCCTTGGTTGAGAGACCCCCCCACTAAGCACCATGCCCTCGCAAGGGTCCTGCACCCAGGCCACCCACCATACATGGCACTGGGTGACTTCCCACAGGCCTGGGTGGCAGTGTCCCAAGGATCCTGCCCAGTGGCCTGGCTGGTTCAGAGAAAGGGCTTTCACTCTGAGGCTTGTGTCCCAAACAATACAAGCAGACCCACATAAGAGCTCAAAGGGGTCTGACAACCCCATTTTACAGATGGAAAAGGCCAAGTGGTGCGGTGCCTGCAGTCACCCGGTAGCAGAGCTGGGCAAGTGGTGCCCGTTGACTCCAGAAGCGGACAGCCTCAGGGGGCTCCAGTCCGCCTTCCACCTCCCTCCACACCCCCACATCTCTGCTCCAGCTCTGAGCGGGATTCAATTCAAGAGTTAACTATTCACCCCTTTCTGGGGAGCAAAGTAGCGCTGCCACTCTTGTCCATTTCCTCCACTCAGTTAAAGAATCACCTCTCTTTGCGGCCATTTGTTTTTTTTAATAGGGAACACAAAGTGTTCTCTAAGAGTAGAGTTTTAGAATCTGACTAGCAGGGGGTCTAGCAAAGGTTGTGCATTGCAAGCACAATTACCTATAGCCACTTCTCCCAAATAAACAGTCATTTGATCGGGAAGGTGGGGAGAGTATATTAAAATCCTCTGCAGGTCTGCCTCAAATACTAAACTCACAGCCCCAAAACTAAGCTCCCCAAGGGATCTTTTGTTCCCAGAGCTCATGGCAGCTGGAGAAAAGGAACATTACCAGGTCCTCGGGGATCTTGGCCAAATGCCTTGTGGTGTCCTGGATGCAGAGGCGGTTTCTAGCCCAAGGATGTGGTGGTGGGTGGAGGGGTGGGCGGCTGGCACAGGTGTCAAAGCCGCAGCAGGGTGGGGAGTCTGTGGCTGAGCTGGGACCGAGTTCCGCTCAGGAGACTCGATGGCAAGTAGTGTGGGAGGGTCTTGAGAGCCGGGTGCCTCACTGTTGGAGGACAGAGTTAGGAATATGGAAAGGGAGAAACCCAGACGAATCCCGGGATGTGGGCTCGTGAGGGGTAGCACAACATGCCACCCCCAACATGCCACTTTGGCAGAAGGATTATTTTGAATCAAAGGCAGTTGAAAAGAAGCAGATATAAAAAAGCCCTCTGCCATCCATCCCTCTACTTGCTTAAAAGTAGTACACACATTTCTTAGGGTGCCCCCCCGCCCCCTCTATAAGGAAGGACAGAAGTTAATCACCAGAGACAACTCTAGATCCTTATCAGTCCAGAGAAGGCACCAGAGGAATCTACATAATAAACTTTACTATCTAGGCCTTATCTTCTGTTTGTTCCCCCAAATATTTACCTTCTCACAATTCACTGTCCTAGAAGTTTAAAGTCCTCCTCCTTTGTCTAGTCGCTTCCCTGAAAATTTATTGTCCTCTTGCTCACATGCCACATGAGCCCGAGTTCCACCCTTCTGTTTACTCATCTCGAGATGCTCCGTGTGTGCCGGACGTACCTGCTAATAAACTCCTGCTTTACATTTGTCTTTTCCCAGTCTAATTGATAGGGCCCCCCGCTGGAAAACCTGGAAGGGTAGAGGGGTAAAACGTTGATTTTTTTTTTCCTTTCACTTGAAAGGAAGGCTTCCGTGTAAACTCATGGTTTCCAATGTATCTCGGTAGTGATGGGAATAACAGAATAACTGTACACGTGTTACTGACAAAGAAGCAACAGACTCAAAATGGAGCCACTTGTGCTAAGCCCCACATTGGAAAACCATGTCTTAATATCTAACTTAAATGTACTTTCAGTCTAGACCAGGAATGTAACTTTGAACCAGTCCATCTGGAATTACTTATTGTGTTTGTGGGTCTATTTCTGGGCTCTCTAATCTGCTGAGTATTGTATGAAGCCACCAGGTTGGGACCATTGGTTATACAGCCGTAGATCAATGTGAGACTCATTAGTTCATTCTTCCCACGGCCTCAGCGGCTTCCGAGAGCACCTCCCACGCCAGAGGCCTGCCCCCAGCCCTCGACTCCTCTCCACCTTCGGAGGAAGCTCCAGCCAAGACAAACTGCTCAGCCAGCACTTCGGGACAACCCGACTGCTGTTGGGCAACATGGCAACATGGTCGTCCCACCGAACCCAACACGACAGCGAACGTGAAGAGCTATGACCGCCTCAGCCAACCCGGAGAGATGCCCCGCACCCAACGTGAACTGGAAGCAGCTACAGAAGGATAAATCCAGGGGGAAGCTCTTCATTAGATGTACGGAAGCACACAAAACGATACGAGGTAATGTTCATGGGCGTATAGACACGTAGCGGAGAAGCAGGAAAGCACTCAGGGGAGTAGCAAATGCTAGAATCCCAGCAGCAGTCACGTCCAGGTACAGAGGGAGGACGGATGAGGGCGGGAGGGCCCAGAGGGGCCGCCGCTGGACTTCACTTCTTTATGAAAATTGAAGCAAATATGAAAATAACACTTGTCGGTGAGTATGCGGGTGTTCATCACATTCTTTTCTGTCCTGAGCTGCGTGTTTGTTGTATATAAGGATAAAAATAAATGATTAATGTAACATGCAGAGGGACTGGGGCGTTCTGATACCATTTGAGGCACTGATTCTGGGGCCTTCCAGGGGGAGGCCTGACCTCATTCCTGCCCTTGTGTTCAGAACCACAAGACCTCTTGCATCTGAAAACGTCCCGTTTTGCTTCAACCACAGTGAATGGCTAACCCCCGGCTGAGCACAGAGCAGTACGGGGGTGGGGGGGGGTGGGGCTGACGCATTTGAGTCACTTTCCCCAGAAATGCTCCCAAGGCCTTTGACCAAGACACAGGAAACGAGACAAGAGGCTTCCAAGCACACATGCGATTGCTCTCTGCCCAGAGTCTAGTGCATCCCACTCGACACTTGCTATTTTTGCAGCCCTCCAAAGCCATTAGTTACAATGGCTCCCCTAAGTAGGTCACAGTGATTATCCCCCTTTTAGGGGAAATAACAATAATAATAAGAATAATTGTGCTGCCACAGGTTAGTATTTAGTGTTCTGCTGTTCTCCGAACTGCTTGAACACTTGACAGACCCATGTTGGTATGAAGCTGTTGAGAGAGGCAGGGGGTTGGTGTTCCACTTACTAATTTTCTAGAAGGATCAGAGGTTCAAAGAGGATAAGTGAATCCACCATTCTGCCTCAAAGTCACACTGGACTTCTGTGGGAGACACAGGTAGGGCACCCAGTGTGCCTCAGAGATAGAGGCCTCCCTTACCCTCCACCCTCATCCCCTACTCAACAGACTGTGAGGTGGGCTTCAGGTAGGGGGCGAGTTTCACTCAATGTTGTGTGGGCTGGTGTGTAGTTGTAGAAAGGCTTCCAGGCACGGCTCACCTGCTGCAGAGGTGAGCAGCCCATCGAAAGGGGAACAAAAGACACATTTCCCAAAAACCACATTAGAAGTTGTAAATTAAAAAAAAAAAATCCAAAAAAAAAAAAAGTTGTAAATCCAAAACAAAACAAAACAAAAAGTTGTAAATCCAGCCTGCAATTAGGAGCAGAAAAAAATCTGAGTGTCACAGTGGACCACAAGACCAACTTAAAGTCAGCAAGTACGCAGGCTCAAGTCAGGAACATAATGTTTGGGGACAAAGCTATTCAGATTATATTCCCCACAGCTGCAGGAGAGGGGCACTCATCATAAAGAGCCATGAAAGTGCCTGAGCCCTCGAAGGAAGATCTAGAGGAATTGTTAAGAGGTCAAAGGCTTGTGACCACGAGCAGAGAAAACCAGAGCCTCTGCCCAACCTGGACCTGCCCAGCCCTGAGAGTGAGCGCCTCGTTGCCCACCCACATCTGGCCCAGACTCCCCTCACCTTAAATTAGAATCAAACTTATGTACGTGAAATCATCATGACGTATCCTGTAAACATCTCACAATGTTGTCAATCATACCTCAGTAATGCTGCGGACAGAATCAGAATCAGACCCACAGATGTCTGCCCACCAGCTTCTGGGGGGGGCCGATACCGTGTCTTAGCGAACATTATTTACTTTTATGGGGACGGGAAGATAGAGACCCAGAAAGATACACAAGCTTGCCTACAGGTCTCACAGCTGGCTTGGGGACCTCATGGCAGTTGAACCCAGCGGGCTGATGCTGTGATGTGGACCCTGTGTCCCTCCCACCGCTCACCCTTTGCACCCTGCCTGCACTTCCTCGGGACCCTGAAATCTGGGTCCTGAAGCTGTGGGCACTGGATCTTAAAGCTGATAAGGCCTAAGTGGTCTCTCTGCTCGCACCCCTGCCCTGTCCCTGCAGCCTGCTCCCACGGCCAGAAGAGGACAGGGTCCAGATAAAAGCGAGTCCTTCCTCCCCTGCACAAATCCCTCCCAGAGTTCCTACCTCCTGCAGGATAGCCAGAGTCCTCACACGGACCGGATGCGCTGAGGGGCCCTGGCCCCATGCCTGTTCTGACTCACAGCCCCCTGGCCTGCGAGCTCACCGTCCTGCCTCAGGGCTTTTGCACTGACTGTTCCCTTCTCCACCATGCGGTTCCACCAGACGTCCGCAGAGCTTGCCCCTCACCTCCTGCAGGAAGGGAGGCAGCCAGCGTGGGGACTGCCATCAGGAGCCCTGTTCTCATCCTCCTTCCATGTGTGCACGGTCGGGGTATCCCCCCAGGGGCCCTCAGCCCCTGGAAGACCACCCAGCATAACCTCCTCACAGGAGACCGTGAACACCATGGTACCGAGAGGTGAGCAGGAAACATTTCTTTGCCTTTCCCATGAAATCAGGCCAGAGGAGCTTCCAGGGGGCTCTCTGCCCAAGCTTTTCTTCCTTCCCTGGTCTCCTGACTCACCATTGAGTTTCCCCCACCTTCCCTGAAACCCAGAGTTGCTGAGCCCCTGGCCTCAACCTGTCATGCTCAAGGGGACCCTAAGAGGCTCACAGTTTCTGGAACGCAGTGTCCACAAGGCAGATGCACCTGTGTTGCTGGGCCTCCCGGCTTGGTTGAGGTGTGTAATTATGCTCAGGGGTCTGTCTCGTAGTCAGATTTAACCACAGACAGCCCCCAGGCAGGTGCGAAGGGAAGGAAAGACTAGGCCCACGCGTGTGTATGTAATCTATGCACTGTGAGCATGTGGGTGTGTGTGTGTGTGAGGTCCAGATGGAGAGTGTTTACGCAGGAACCTCCGCCCCGTGACAGGGCACACGTGTGTGTACTGAGCGTGGTAGGGAGGCTGCAGGGGCCCATCCCAGGTAAACAGGACCCTGGGCGGAGCAGGGGTGGAGGTGGGAAGGGGCCTGGTGGGGTGTCTGAACTCCTAATCCTGGGTCTGGTGGGGAGAGGGGAGTTCTCAAGAGCCGGTGGAAGGTGTTGGTCCTCCAGAGAAGCTTGAGCAAAGAGGCTGGAACTCCTGAGGGCAGGGCAGGCTGGGTAAGGCCAGAAGCCGCGAGGTGGGGGGTCGAGTTGCTTACAGTGGGCTGCGACCCCTGGCAGGCAGGGGGGCGACTCATGATCACCGGTCGTGTTCCTGACTTTTGGAGCCTAGGTCAGAGGGGTAAGATCCACAGGGAGAAGGAAGGTCCAGGCGAATGTGGAAGAATGGCAGAGCTGATCTGTACCAGGGGAGTGAGTGTGGGCCACTCGGAGCCAGTGCCAGAGGCTGCTATTAACTCAGGTGCCCTCGTGCGAAGTAGGAAATGCATCCCCTGAAGGCAGATGCCATCCCTTGGGTGCAGGGCCTGGACAACAGCGAGCTCGATTTCAGCCACCACTGCCGTTGTTGGGCAAGGCACAACCTGCACAGCTGTACATGGCAGCACTGGGGGAGGCAGGACTCACGGAGGCACACAGTCCCAGATCAGCTCCGGGGGATGTGGGGGCACCTTGGAGAGGCCTGGAGACGCGCAGTCTGCTTCATCACAGTGGTCACACGTGCCTGGCAAGGCCCCAGATCGATACCCCTGCACTTGGTGGGGGAGGTTCCCATGCTCACTCTCACGGGGCCACCACAGCTCAGGAGCCTCTGGTCTGCATCCTGAGCTGGGAACGTGGTGTAACCACGCAACGGAACGTTAGTGGGCCGTGAAAAGAAGGGAGCCCTGAAGACCTTATACTAAGTGAGAAACAAGAACAAAGTCACAGAACAAGAAATATTGTGTGATTCTGTTTCCACAGGATGTTCCTAATAGAGAAATCTGCAGAACTAGATGGAGGAGCTGGTCACCCAACATTGAATGTGTGAAAAGTCACTGAGTTGTGCACTTTCAAATGGCTAGTTTTATCTCTATTTCTTTAAGATGTATTTATTTATTGGAGAGAGAGCATGAGAGAGAGCACACAAGTGGAAGAGAGGGAGAAGCAGGCTCCCTACCGAGCAGGGATCCTGATGTGGGGCTTGTTCCCAGGACCCTGGAATCATGGCCTGAGCCCAAGGCAGACACTTGCCCAACTGAGCCACCCAGGGGCACCAATTTTATCTCAATTTTACAAAATGATCAAGAAAGCAAATGACCAGTGACCCCAACAGGCTACAGAACTAGTGACAGACTAGGGCAGGGGCGATGTTCAGATGATTTCTGGGCTGGCGCTGCAAGAACACTGTCCACGCAGATCATTCCCTGATGGCTTGTGGCAAGCCCTGTGGCTCTGGATTCAGTTTGGGCTACGGATTCCTAAGTATGAACGTATTCCAGGGTTTACTCCCTGCTGAGCATCAGCCCTGGGTAAGGCCATGTGGGTGAGTCGAGGCAGGCTCCGGGAGGGGCTCTGGCAGCAGGAAAGCCTGGGAGCCTCAGGGTTCTGCAGGTCAAACCAGCAAGCAACGTGGGGTGGACACGTGACGAGCTGTGGTTCCAGCCAGGCCGACGATTTAGGCTCAGCTCCCCCACCTGTGGGCTGAATGAACGGATCTTCCAAGCTTCCCGCATGTCCATTCCCCCAGCAGCCAAAGGGAGCCAAGGATTCCCCCTCAGCAGAGGGCAAGTGAGGAAAGCATTCAGAACCCAGGCCCCAAGAGGCAGGCCGTGGAGGGCAGGTGTCTAGCTGGTGTGCCTGCCTTTGATTATTTAGCAGAAGCAGCCGGAAAAGAGGCTCCAGTGCCTAGAATAGCAACAGGCCATCCAAACAGAGGTTTTAAAAATATGCCCGGGAAAAATCAACTTCCTTGTGTCCACACTTAACTGCAGATGTATTCACGGGGAGACATCAGAAGCCTGGTCCAGGGAGGCCTGGGGGATGTTTGCAGCTGGTGAGCTGGCCCCCAGGCCCCAGGCTCCCGCCCACCCTGCGCTAAGTGGCCTCTCTGCACGCTCCCGCTCCCGCTCCCTCGGCCGCCCCCCAGCAGTGCACAAATTTTCTCCTCCTCTCTGCACTCTGAGGGCAATTTGGCAGCTGCTGCCTTTCAATTAACACTGCAGATTCGAAATAGGAGTTTAGGGGAAAGAGGCGGGTGGAGTGAGAAGAAAAACAAGCGGCACATTGGCAGCGGGATGAAGCCACCTGCTTCACTGGGGCGGTGAAATGAAAGGAGCCTGGGGCCAGGAGTGGGGTGGGGGCATGCTCTCCCTGTCCCCACCTCACCCCCTGTGTCCATCCGTGCGCGGTCCCCCTCCCTGCCCCAGGAGGGTGGCCTGCACAGACCCTCTGTGCTCTGGGTGCCCACGGGGTCTGACCAGTGAAAGAAAAGAGCGCAGGATGCACAGAGTTTGGAGTGCTTATCCACCCTCTCCCTGCCAGGCCGGGAGCTGGTAGGGGAGGCTGCATCATCTGCTGCTCTTTCTAGGTGCCAGGATCTGCTCCCTCTTCTTACCCTTCAGGCCTACGGGTGGTGGCAGCCCCCACTTTTACTGGCCCTGGGGCACAGTGGTTTCCTCTGGTGGTGCTTACCAGCACAGTCACATTAGACTCTCTGTGGTCACCTGTTGCGAGTGTGAGCTCCCCTGTTTCCTGCCAGGGCCCTGCCTGCTGGCCCAGTGGGTGCTGGAGTGGATAAGGATTGGCTCCCTAAGAAGAGTGGCTGCCCCTGGGCCCTACTGCCAGTGTCAGCAGGCTGTGCCTAGCCAACCCTCACCAGGCTGTCTTTCAGGAGGGTAACCAATGACCAAGGACTCTAAACCATCCAACAGCACAGGCGGGGCTGAAGTGTGTCCATGTAACCTGTTATGTATTTGGGCTTAATTTGCCCAGCTACCTGAGAAGTGGGTACACTGTCATTCCCGTTTTCTAGATGAAGAAAGAGACTGAGGGTCTGAGAGACTGTAGAACTTGTGCAAGGTCTGGAAGGTGGGCAGCGTCAAAATTGGGCTTGGAGCCACATCTCCATCTCCTAACCCCAGACCTCTCTGGTTGTCTCCCCTGCTGCCCTGGAGGAAATCCAGAGTTGGGGAGGAAGTGTTGGTGTTGGCATCATGCAAACTCTGTCCCACTCATCCACGGCAGCATGGTGAGTTGTGTCCCCTCTTTGGGCCTCAGCCAGGAAACAGAACATGTAGAGCCCCTCAGGGGTTATCGTGAGGGTAAAACAGAGGTAGCTGGTGCAGAACTGAATGTCTGGGACAAACTGAGCATTCAGTAAAGGGTAGTCTCTATCCCCTTCCCTCTCTCCCTCCTGCCTCCTGCTTGTTTTAAGGACCCATGAGACTGGACAGGGGGTGGGCTCCAGGACTCAGCTGGCAGCATCCAGGAAATGAGAAGTATTATAACACTTATGTCCGAGTTGGCAGGAGATTAAGGTTCAACACTGGAAGGGCTAGGGGTGCAGCTGCAGGACCCCTCTTACCTGTGTGGTGAAGTCAGCAGACGCAGCAGAAGCAGGGGTGCTTGCTCTGTTCTGGATATTTCTCCAGAACATGCAGGGAGGGGTGAATTAGGAAGCAGGTGTTCTGGATCTGGAAAGACAAGACTGGCAGTGCCGGGGAAGAGGAGGCCAGGTCTGCTGCTGCGGTGGCCCCGAGAAGTACTCCTGGACTCCCACAGACACTAGATGTTTCTGTCTGGCCCTCCCCATGACCTGGTTTCGGTTCTTGATGAGAGATGGTGCACAAAGTATAAGTGGCTTTAAACCACAGTCAGTCCTGACAAGCCAGCCAGGAGCGAGATGAGCCTGGTGGGTCATCCCCACGTGTATCTGCTCTTGGTGGGAGGAGAGTGTACGTGGGGGGCAGAAAGCCTACCTCCCCATGACCTTAGGCTACACTGCCCCGTCTCTGAGCTGCCTCCTATCCTATCCCAAGGAGCAATTCAATGGAGCCTGGATGGGTGGCCCCCCTCGCCTTAGAACTGTCTCTTCAAACAGGACATACGCAGACGCTCATAAGAGCTAGGAAAGCAGAGAGGCATGCTGGAGGCAGAGATGAGGTGTGCGGAGCCACAGCCTCCTCTGTGGGGGCACCTGGGACTCCCCAAAGTGTAGCAAATCCCCAGCAGTGGTGGATTTCCTGAGTGCCTCCCAGGCATGGTGCTGTCTTGGGGGCACCTGCCTGTCCCAGTGATGTCACTCCAGACGGTGTCATGGGAGGTCTCATGTCCAGCCAGCTCAGAGCTAACCCCACCCCACGTTTGTCTGGCGACCTTTGGCGTCCTAAGGGACACGCTGTGCTGAGACAGGGCTGGTGGGAGGATTATGGGGCTCATACACTGTTGCCAAACACATCTTGGGAAAAAGGAGACAAAAAGCAAAACAAACAGAGCTGCATTCACTCCCCACTGCTCTGATGTAGAAGCCTCTCCTAAAATAGCTGGTCACAGGTTCTGGTGGAAAATCCCCAAGGTGTGAAGGGGACACACTTAAACGTCTCCCAGGGAGAAAGTGCACTCCCTGCCTCCCACCCCCACTCCAGATCTCTGCAGGCATATAGGGAAATAACCAACTTGGCAGTAGATCCTCTGCCCCTCTGGGAATTGGGAGGGAGTTGGGTACAGACGAAAATGAGAGGGAGTTAGCCAACCTGGACGCACTGTCGTGAGAAAACCATGAAGGACATTGGACATCAGCTCTACACCTTACTTCCTGCCTGAATTTGGGGACTATCTCTTCAACTTGCCAGACTTGGTTTCGTCATCTTTAAAATGGACACACGATCTGCCTCACAGGGTTCCAATGAGGACAGATCTGTTACTCTCCGAGCGTGGTGTCTGACACACAGAAGAATGACTGAACATCTTTCTCTCTCCTATAGGTGATATCACAAGCAAGCAGCTTAGTAAGCCTCAATTTCCTCATCTGTAATTAGAGATGCAAGCCTTGTGGCCACCAAGGCCCCACTGCGAGCTCATGAGAGTCTCTGGGACCAAGTAGCCCTCAGTCGCTAATGAAGCATCGAGCATATCAGAGCTTAGAAGGGGCTGTAGGCCTCAAGTCTGGCTGGCTGGGAGGTGCAGAATGGTCAAGGCTGTGCCCGTGGTCAGAGCTAGAAATTGGGTCTCCTGCTCTCTGGATCCTTCCCTTGTAGCTCCTGGAAGCCAGATCTCTTAGCTCCTCATTTGTACCCATCCCTCATGTTCTGGAGAAATGTCCAGAACATAATCAGCATCCCCCATGCAGCTGCCCCTGCTGTCCATGCCATGCTTCACCATGGTTAAAGGAATAACCGGGCCACACCCATGTTTATCTCTACATTCGGCAACTATTAGTTGATATATATGCTCCTTCAGGGGACAGCAGAGCTGCTCAGGGACTCAAACACATGAGACCCCACATGAGGGGCAGTAGAGGAGGTGGTAGCCACCCCCACACCTGTGTCCTTCAGCCTACCTGAGGGCACCTGCTGCGCCAATACCTAGCATGTGGTCAGCTGCCCACCTGTGATGCTCACACCTTCACAACGGCCACACCTTGTTTCCCATTTGACATGCTCGCCTCACAAGGAGTCTTCACTACTCACCCCACAAAGAGGCAGGCTCTCTGTCCTCCCTTGAATCTGCGTGCCCTGGGACAGGAGCAGAAGTGATGTCGTGTGGCTTCTGGGGCCAGGTCACAAGGCAGCTCTGTCTGGCTCTCCTGGGACACTTGCTGTCGGATCCCAGCTACCCTGCTGTGAGGAACCCAAGCCTCAGCTAACAGCCGGCACCAACCACCAGACATGTTAGTAAGGAAGCCTTCAAGAGGCTCCAAGCCCCAGCCTCCACCTAACTATAACTGTAAGAGAGACCCCGAGCAAGACTGCCCAGCTGAGCCTACACAACCTCGAGTTATAAGAGATTATAGCAAAATAACTTGCCATTTTACACACTATTTTGGGAGATGCGTACTTTGTTGGCAGCAATAGAGAGAGCCAGAACCCTGAGCCAAGTGCTTGAGTCGCACTTCATTTCAGGAAACTCTCCCCCACCCCCACCCCCAATTTCTGAAAATCAAGACAATTAACACCCCTGGGAGCCACCCTCAGCATTAGGAATCAGTGTTGGTGAACCAGTGTCCCAGCCTCCCCACTGTGCAGAGACACAGTTCCCGGAGTGTCCTTAGCTGGAATGCACCCCAGTTGTTCGCAGCTGCTACTCTCTCATTAACACCGCTGTTATTGTCTTATCCCACTTCCCCATTCCCTTCCTTTCTTTCAAATAAACTCCTTGCACCCAGGGCCCTGTTGCAGGCTCTGCATTTGGAGAAACCTAAACAAAGATATGGTAAAGGGGTCGCATAGATATTGGAGGACAATGTATAATTTTGCACAAAGTGTTGGGAGAAAATGGTGTTCTTTATAGGCAAATAGTTATCAAGCAGTAATTACTGGGGCCAAACAACAAATAAGATGGTCTGTACCCTCACGTCACACATAGTCTAAGGGAGTTTTTTTCTAAAACAGAAAATCTCCTTACTTATTATCTGTGGCTGCACACACACATGCATAGGCATACACACACACACACACACACACACACACACAGACACAGAACGCATACTCATTAAGCCAGAGACTGTGGAAGTATGTAAAGCTGAGTTCGAATTCGGTCACAAAGCATCTTTAGTAAGGAGATTGAATCAGTAATCAAAAATCTCCCAACAACAACAACAAGAAGAAGCCTGGATCCAATGGCTTTACTGGGAATTCTACCCAACATTCAGAGAACACCGATCCTTCTCAAACTCTTGCAAAAACTTGAAGAGGAGAGAAGATTTCCTTATGCATTCTAAGAGGGCAAGTATTATCCTGATACCAAAGCCAGGCAAAGACACCACAAGAAAAGAAAGCTATCGCTCAATCTCCCCTGTGAACTTTGATGCAAAAACCCTCAACAAAATCCACTAGCAAACCAAATTCACCACCATATTAAAAGGATTATAAGGGTGCCTAGCTGGCTCAGTTAGTTAAGCATCTGGCTCTTGATTTTGGCTCAGGTCGTGATCTCAGGGTAGTGAGATTGAGCCCCATGTTGGAGCCCCATATCTCTGTCTCTATGAATAAATAAAATCTTTTTCTTTTAAGATTTTATTTGTTTATTCATGAGAGAGAGAGAGAGAGAGGCAGAGACACAGGCAGAGGGAGAAGCAGGCTCCATGCAGGAAGCCCGATGTGGAACTCGATCCCAGAACTCCAGGATCACACCCTGGGCTGAAGGCAGGTGCTAAACTGCTGAGCCACCCAGGGATCCGAATAAATAAAATCTTAAAAAAAAAAAAAGAATTTTATTTACTTATTCATGAGAGACACAGAGAGTGGGACAGAAACACAAGGCAGAGGGAGAAGCAGGCTCCCTGTGGAGAGCCCAATGTGGGACTGTATCCCAGGACCCTGGGATCACGACCTGAGCCAAAGGCAGATGCTTAACTGCTGAGCCACCCAGGCGTCCCCAGATGTTTGTTGTCTCAAGCCACCAAGCGTGTGGTAGTTTGCTCTGGAGACTAATGTGATCGTTGAGCATCTGTTTTCTCCTCCCCGCTCCCTCTGATGGATCCTCTGTGGCATGGAAATGATCGATCCAGCCACAGGTAATGTTGGCCAGGCCAACCCTGAGGTATTGTCTGCCTTAATAATCCCCCTCCAAGGCCCAGGCCTCAGTGGTCAGGCTATATCCCATGACCCTGGCCCCAGTCACCATGGCTGGGCCAGGGATGAACTCTGGCCTGGGATGGGCATCCAGATCTCGTCTCTGGGAGATGTCAAGTTGCGCCCAGTGGTGCCACTGGGGCATCATCTCTGTGGCTCCACCCTTCCCCAGGTTGACATGTGCAGTGTGTGGAGGGAGGGGTCCTGGGGGCGTCCAGAGGGAGGCAGAGGGATGAGGAGCCTCATGAAACAGGAGAGACACAGCAGACTTGGAAAGACACAGAGTAATGGAGTAATGGGGAGTACAGGACAACAATAGGGAGACACACAAGATGACATGTGAGGAGGCAGAGGGATTAGGGAGAGCCAGAGGCATAGGGACATACAGAGACACAGAGAAGATGGGACACACAGGAAGGCCGGGAGAAAGGCACCGATGCATACAGAGACCAGAAAAGTGGAAAAGTGAATGAAGAGACAAGGAGAGACCCAGAGAACCTGGAGAGACCTCGAAATACAGAGACACAAAGAAGGACACTCAAAGTATGGGCACACACACACACACACACACACAGGCTCTCACACTGGTACACACCACATGCAACCACATATCCCACACGGACCAGACTCTCAGTACCACACACACTCTCACACGGTGGCCATCCTGGTTCCAGGCTCCGGTGAAGCATAGCTCTACACCTGTGCCTTTATTTTATTTAAGATTTTATTTATTTATTCATAAGTGACACACAGAGACAGGCAGTGACACAGGCAGAGGGAGAAGCAGGCTCCTTGAGGGGAGCCTGATGTGGGGCCTGATCCCAGGATCCCAGGATCATGACTTGAGCCAAAGGCAGACGCTCAACCACTGAGCCACCCAGGTGCCCTACACCTGAGCCTTTAACTTCGAATGACATCCGCCTGTGCCACTTGCAACCCAAGCAAGTGACATAAGTCCCTCTTCCAACACCCACAGTGGCTCCCCAGAGCCGGCTTTGAGCCTGGCCTCCTTCACTCATGTATCTCTCCTGCCCAAGCATCTAGGCTATTTACTTTTCATAACAATTTTTTAATTTCTGAAATAATTTTAGATTTACAGAAGAGTTTCAAGGATAGTAGAGTTTCCGCATATTTTCATCCAGTTTTGCCTAACACACAATTCTCAAAACTAAGAAATCAACATGGTTAACATACTATTAACTAAACTATAGACCTTATTTGGATTTCATCAGCTTTTCCTCTAATGCAAGAGTCAGCTAACACTTTCAATAAGGACCAGATAGTTTTTTTCAGCTTTGTGAGCCCTGTGGTCTTTGTTGAGATCCCTCAGTGCTGCTGTTATAGAGTAAAAGTGGCCATAGACCACACAGATATGAATGGGATTGTCTGTGTGCCAATAAAACTTTATTTACAAGAGCAGGCAGGGGGCCACATTCAGCCTGTAGACTGTGGTTTGCTGACTCCTACATACTATGTTCTTTTCCTGTTCCAGATCCACACCACCTTTAGTTGTCATGTCTCCTTGGTCTCTTCCAATCTGTAACAGTTCCTCAGTCTTTCCTTGTGTGTCATGACCTTGACATTTTTAAAGACTTCTGGTCAGGTATTTCGTAAAATGTGGCTCAGGTTGTCTAATACTTTCTCATGATTAGATTGAGACTGTGCAATATTAGAAAAAGTGTCGCAGACACTATGATGTAGCTTTGGTGTGTCACATGAGGAATTACATGATATCAGGGTGTCCCCTTGCTGAGAATGTTAACCTTGACCACTTGGTTAAACTTGTGTCTGCCAAGACTTTCCCATTATAAAGTTATTATTCTTTTCCTTTGTAATTAATAAATATTTCAGAGGGACATACTTTCCAACTTTGCAAGTCTTGTTTCTCCTTAAACATTCTCCCACTAATTTTAGCATACACGAATGGAGCTCCTTCTTGGCCATTAATACTGCAAAATTCTCATGGTGAGAATTTTGCTGCTTCCTTCATTCCTTCTGCATTTATTAAGTAGAACTATTTTTGAAAGGAAAAATTATCCCTTCTTCCCCATTTCTTTATGTAGTCATCCATTTATATCAGTATGGACTCACGGATATTTATTTTATTTGATGAGTTAAAATCCAATGTTACTATTGATTTATTGCTCAAGTCTCAGAGCCAGAGTTGCTAAGGACCATTCATCTATTGGTGCCTGCTTGCATGGAAATCAACCAAACCTGTGTTCATTCATTCATTCATTCATTCATTCAGCAGGCATCTACTGTGCATCTTCTCTGTGCTGGCACATAGCCATGACTATAACAGATAGAAATTACCACCTCTTCTGAGAAAAGGCAAACAAAAAATAAAGTATGTGTGGTGATGTGGGTGGATGAGTGGTGGTGGGGGGAGCTGCTATTTCAAGCTGGTGATGGTGAGGGCCTAGATTTTTTTTTTTTAAATCAAAACAGCATTCACCAAACTGACAGTGTTGCCCACACAAAAGCTTTATACAGAGGGCAATGCTTCCATCCATTTGTTGAGGCTAAATCGGGGAGACTTGACATTTACTCTTTATTTAAAGCACAATGACTCCTCACTTGATTTTGAATGACCCAGTAACACATTTTTATCTACCCTTTCAATCCCTTTCAGTGGAAGCAGTATTATTAGAATCCCAGGGGTGTGTCGAGAGAGAGAGAGAGAGAGAGAGAGAGAGAGAGGACTTCCCAGTCACCTAGCTTAGTGATTTTCAAAATGGGTCCTAGGAATCCTCCTGGGTCCTGGGAAGGGATGCGCCACGAAGGAAGGGACCAGAGAGAGCAGAATGGCTTCTCAGGCTCAGGTCTTTACCAGAGCAGTCCCCTCTCATCTGTTTAACAAACTGGGCTTCCCATCAGGACTTTATTTGAAGAAAGGGGTTCTGGTGTTAACAGTCAAAGTGGGGTGACCTCTCATTTGTCTTTGGTGAGGCAAAGTAGCATCATGGTTGAGAGTCTGAGACCTGGGTTCAGGCCACTGGGTTCATCTTGGCTCTGCAACTTGGGGTTTCTGAGACTTTCTGGCTTTCAATTTCCGCTTCTGGAAAATGGGGCAGTGGTAATTCCTACTTCAGTAGGGCTTTGGGGAGGACTGGGGAGTGGAATCTGTAGTAAAGGTCTTAGCAGGCACTAACTTACTTCTATCTTAAATTTCTAAATTCAAAAAAAATGGCAAAAGTGACCCATGTTCCTAAAAAAATTCAAACAGATACTACAAAAGAACCCAAAAACTATCTAGAAAATTGTCAGTCTTATTCTAAGAGTAACTACTGTTAAAACAGCTTAGTATATCTTCTTCTAGGTCATGCCCCACGCACTTGCTAACACATAATATTTATATTTGGAAATACTTTTTATAAACATGGAATTGCAATGTATACCCTGTTTGCAATTGGCTTTTTTCACTTGCTGGTATGTCATGGGTGAGTTTTATCTACCAGGACCCACAACCTGACCATGTTCTTCCTTTTTTTTTTTTTAATATTTATTTATTTATGATAGTCACAGAGAGAGAGAGAGAGAGAGAGAGAGAGAGGCAGAGACACAGGCAGAGGGAGAAGCAGGCTCCATGCACCGGGAGCCCGACGTGGGATTCAATCCCGGGTCTCCAGGATCGCGCCCTGGCCAAAGGCAGGCGCTAAACTGCTGTGCCACCCAGGGATCCCGACCACGTTCTTCCTAATGGCAGTCTAGTGTCCCATCTCAGCAGTATTCTGCTGTTTTTATTTTATTTATTTATTTATTTATTTATTTATTTATTTATTTATTTTAGAGAAAGAGCATGTGAAAGTAAGGTGGTGGGAGGGACAGGCAACAGGCAGAGAGGGAGAGAGAGAATCTTAAGCAGGCTCCACATGGGGCTTGATCTCATGACCTTGAGGTCATGACCTGAGCCATAATCAGGGGTCGGCCACTCAACCGACTGAGCCCCCCAGGCGCCCCTGTTCTGTCATTTTTAACCAAACCCCCAACGGAAGGCCATTTAGGTTGTTCACAAGTTGCTGGTATCACAGTACTGAAGTTACATACTTGTACACATTTCTTTGCATTTTTGTGCAAATATTGCTGCAGGATAAATTCATAGAAGTGGAATTTCTGGGTCAAAGGGTTTTCCCATTTAACTTTTTTGTTTTTGTTTTGTTTTTTTTTAAAGAGGCACCACACTTAGCATGGAGCCTGACAAGGGGCTTGAACCCACAACCTCGAGATCAAGACCTGACCTGAGGTCAAGTGTCAGATGTTTAACCAACTGAGCCACCCAGGTGCCCCCATCACGTAACATTTTTATAGATACTGCCCAACCACATTCCCAAAATATTACACCCATTAATACTTCTATCTGTAGAGTAGGGCCCCCCTCTGCACACCCTGCCTAAATGGGCGAGAACACCCACTCTGATCCCTGCCTCTGACAGATGAAAAATGTTTTAATTTCTTGGATTACGACACTGTGCAATGTCCACGTGTTTCCTGGACATTGACAATAATTCCTTCTATAAACTGCTGGATTATGTCTTCTGGTTGTAATTGATGAAGCGAAGTCGAGAGAGGCTGGGGGTTCCTCCAAGTTTATAAAATCAAGTTCTCGCCACTATTCCTCTTGTCCCCTGTTGTGTTTCTGGCTCAGTCTCTGTTCACTCCTCTTCTGATAAGGTAGCCCCTGGACTCCGCCGGACACAGAGGCCGAGTGAAAGATGCGAAGGCTCCTAGGAGACACCTGGCCACAGAGTGAAAGAAGGGGAGGAAACCGAGGGTAAGATCTGGGGGGGAGTCCCTGCCTCAGCCCTACTCTGTGGCAGCTCTCAGGTGCAAATCACACCCCCCACTTTGTCCTGCCCCAAAGCAAGGAAGCTGAGGTTCCCCTTACCTCACCAAGGGTGAGGCCACAGGCTCCCCTGGGAAGGGGTGCAGGGACGGCTCTTCCTCAGGGCAGGAGGTGCTCCAGGAGCCCAAGTGGAGCCCTAGAGCACACAGCAGCTGGGGCAGGGGTGCAAAAGCTTGTTACCAGTCTGTGGTGGGGGCGTGGAGGGGCATCAATACTGCCCTCTATGGTGTCCCCCTCCTGGTTTCCTCTGGGGACCCACTGCTCCCCCACCCCCACCCCCCCACCCTCAGCCCAGCCTTTGAGTTTGGATGGGGCCTCAGAAGGGAGTCCTGCCTACCTTAAGCAATTAGCATATACTACCCCCACACCCCATCCCACCCCATCCATCCCCTCCCCTCCACCAAAATGATTGATTTAGGGTTGGGCCCACGTGCCCAGGATCTGTTTGGGGAGAGAAGTCCAGGCTCATTTCCTTGCTGCATTGGGTTCCAGGTGTGAGTAAACCTCCTCCCAGTGAACATGTGTGGTGTTTCCAGTGTCTACTATGGTGATTGGCGCTGCTGAGAACATTCTCGAGTGGGTTGCCTGAAGCACGTGAACACCCGGGAGTGGAATTGCTGGCTTAGGGGGAATGTGAACGTTCCACTTGACAACACATGCTACATTGCTCTTCAATGCGGCCCTAACAATTTACACCCACCGACTGTGGGTGAGCATTCCTGTTGTCCCAAAACTTTGCCAAACCATGGTATTGTCAGATTTCTGTCTTTGCCAATTTAGTGGGTGTAAGAAGATAGCTTCTAGCTTCCTCTGGTCTGCATTTGCATTTCCCTGATTCATGTGTTTATTCACCACTCATGTTTTCCAAGTAGTTATTTTCCTGGTTTCTCTCCCATGGCCATTTCTTTTTTTTTTTTTTTTTTTTTATGATAGTCACAGAGAGAGAGAGAGAGAGAGAGAGAGAGAGGCAGAGACATAGGCAGAGGGAGAAGCAGGCTCCACGCACCGGGAGCCCGACGTGGGATTCGATCCCGGGTCTCCAGGATCGTGCCCTGGGCCAAAGGCAGGCGCTAAACAGCTGTGCCACCCAGAGATCCCTCCCATGGCCATTTCTTAAGTGGAAGTTAGCCACTTGCTCCGGTCTAGGCTCTTTCCTCCTGCAATGCCCCTTGTGGAAACCTTCCTCACACCCTTCCAGACCACAACAGGGTGGCACCTCCTCCAGGAAGCCTTCCCACATTCCCCTATAAGGGACAACACCACCTCCTTAGCATTCTGGGGGTCCTCCCAGAGAGCCATATTTCCCAGCATCGGCACTGCAAGATCACGGGCCGTGGTGGGGGATGGGGAGGTACCACTAAGTCCTAGCCATCTCTCTCTCCTTCCCATCCCTGCCTTGTGGACCAGGAATATGCTTCTCACAGAATAAGCTCAAAATGGGTTCTTTTCTCCTGTCTCCCACTTTGGATTTGTGCCATGCCAGGGACAAGAAGAAAGGGAACCATAATGAATTAAGCTAGCAGTAGGAATCCACGGCCCCACACCACCCTGACAGTGACCTTCCAGGGAAATCCTCAGCTAGAGCTTTTCACCTCCAAAAGAAAGGACAAAGCAGCAGTCTGGGCTGATTGTAAGGAATGATGGAAATGCACATCCCACCGGTTTGTCTCAGGAGCATCCCAATAGGAGGACTATCTTGGCTTTTGTGCCTGCCTCTCTCCACCCCAACCCTGGCCCACCAAGGAGTGGGTGATTGTTCTTGGGCTCTGACTCAGTGCTGGTGTTTATCTGCCTGTGAAAAACCAGGAGTTAGGAAAAGGCAGAGAAGGCTGTACCTCTGCCAATTAAAGACAGTTCCATCATAAGGCACAGCAGTCCCTGGGGGCCCTCGGGGGGGAGGGGGATACTGCTTCCATGTTCCAAAGGTTTCAAGGGAACTGAACACCCTAGAACAATGCATGCTAATTTGCCAACCTCAGACTGAACCAAGAGTTTCGTTTTGTTCCCCCCACGAACTACAAAGCAAGTCCAAATTCTCTGCACGGCTCCCAGATGGACCAGAATGAACTGGAACGTAGGGAGTTACCTTCAGGGGGCCTGCACCAGCACTCGCCTCACTTGGTCGTCTCTGCGTGCCGGTCATGTGGATGGTGGAGGGGAGGGCAGTGCTCAGCTGCCTCAGCAGGAATAGAAGATTAAGCGGAAGTCCCTTTTTTTGCCACTCTGTCACTGATCTAGAAGTCCCTAGACCCCAAAGATTTTGATGAAATGGTAATTTCCAATGACTATGCAAGACATTTCAGAGACAGCAAAGTGGGGAGATGGGGGTGTTGAGGACTCACCAGGGACCTCAGGCAGATTATTCACTCGAATGGAGCCTGTCATTTGTAAAGTGGAGAGTTAGACATCCACTCTCCGTATTTTACAGTTTTCTTCTGAGTATCAAAATTAGACAGGCTTAAAGCACTCTGTGGTATGGGGTGATCCCCATTTTGGGGTTTTCTGGAATCACAAAGATAAAGAAACAAAAAAAAACATTTTGGGGACTGCCTTAAGGCTGCCAACTCTTTGCATCATCAAGTAAGGTGATTAAAAATCAAATTAGTACCTATCATGGTTCTCACTATAGGCTGGGAGAAAAAGGCTCTTTTTTTAAACAACCCCACCCCCCAAAAAAGCCCCAACTGTAGGATATAGTCTCAGACTGTAATGACATAGGTAAACAGCCATGCACAGTGCAGATCCTGTTGCCTTAACTGCGAGTCCCAGTGAGCCCTCATAAGGGACGACTCTAGGGAAGAACTGGACCGGAGTCCTAGTCCACAATGCTCCCCTCCATGAAAAGGATTCTCTGTAGAATCTGGTGTTCCAAACCTGGGGGCTGCTTCAAGAACCAAATGAAGTTCTGGGCACATGCTCCAGAGTGGGTGGCTGGGCCCTTCTCACTCCTAGCTGATGGAGAGGGAAGGGAAGCCCCCAAACAGTGGCCCCATTGCCTCCTTCCTGGGAAGAGCTTGGAATGTGCCTGCCCTCTTCTCCCATGGGCCCTGGGCCGCCTCAACCTACCACCATCTCCTTCCCTGAACACCTTCTCTCCCTCCTGCTCTTTTTTTTCACCTTCCTGCTTTATAAGAGGAGCTTTGGCCAGCTGAGGAGTACTCAGAGAGGGAGCTAGACATGTCCCTTGTGTCTTTTTTTTTTTAGATTTTTTAAAATTAGGGAGTGGAGGAGGGCCAGCAAGGAGGGAAAGAGAGAGACAGAGCGAGCGATAGAAAGAGAGAGAGAAACCCAAGTAGACTCCATGCTGAGGGTGGAGCCCAACCCAGGGCTGGATTTCATGACCCTGAGATCACGACCTGAGCCAAAACCAAGTGTTGGATGATTAACTGACTTAGCCACCCAGGTGCCCCTAATGTCTTTTTTTAAAAATGATGAGCTTAACCAGACTGGGAGCTGCAATTACAAAAGGCCACAGGTTCTGGGTGGGTACCTTATGGATGGAACTGGCTGGCTGGTTGGAAGAAAAGTACATGACTGTTGGCCTTTTGTTCAGATTTTATTAGACACCTGGATTCCAAAAAATACTCTTCTATAAGAAAACAGATGTGCAAGAGTGATGATAAATGCCCACCCACAGTCTCATGAGGGGAGACAGCTGGAAGGACTGGGAAGCTGCACCCCAGCTGTAGGGGGCGGGCTGATTCAACTCCCATCCAGTGAGCAACTGCCCATCAGGAGTGTCGGTCACTTGAATGGATCAACACAGTGTGGTACACCTGTTACTGGACCCCAAGACCAGGTTCTTGAGTCTCAATGCCATAGGAATGAATACTGAACTTGAGAAAAAGGAAGCAGGCAGTGTTTATCAGAGATAGCTTGGATACAAGGGACCCAACCAGAAAAAGGAATGTCGCCCTCCAAAGGGGTGGTATGCAAGGCTTATCAAGGCACTTCTCTAAAGAGTGAAGAGCTGGGAGTAAGGAAGTATCCTTCAGTCCCACGGTCATTATCTTGTGGTCAAGGGGACACAAGACAATCACAGGATTCCCTCCTTTGTGGTCAACATTCTCAGGGCTCTGGAAAAATAGAAAGACTTGTGCAAACGGGCTTAAAATTGTTATTTCTAATTTTGCTCAGACAACCGTTACTCCCTAATGATTGTTATCTCTCATTCATTGACTTTCCTTAAGGAGGTATTTGTCTCTAAGCTTATGGAAACTTTTAACCCCAGCCTCAGACCAGTGGCTTTGTAGGAGTTAAGTCCCTCCCACTTCCCCTACACTGTCTCATCCTCATGAGGTGGAATATTATCCAACTATCAAAAGGAATGAAATCCTGGCACATGCTATATGACACTGATGAGCCTTGAAAACACCATGCTCAGTGAAAGAAGTCATACGAACCACATATTGTATGACTCCATTTACATGAAATGTCCAGATAGACAAATCCACAAAGACAGAAGGTAGATTGATGGTGTGGGACTACGGTGGGGGTTAGAGGCATGATTGCTAGTGAGTATAGATTTTTGTTTTGCAATGATGAAAATGTTTTCGGGGTGATAAAAAGTAGATGGTGATGGATGGATGCATAACTCTGAATATTCTAGGAATCAGTGAATTGTACACTATGAGTAGGTGAATGGTTTGGTGTGTGAACTACATTTCAATGATGCTGTTATAGAGTATATATATCCAGATTACTAGATATTTTGATTTTTCAAGAGAAGCACTGTCTCAGGATTAGGTTGGCTTACAGAAAATCCACAATTAATTACAGTGCCTTATACAAGAAAGGTTTTCCTTGTTGTTTTTTTTTTGTTGTTGTTGTTGTTGTTGTTTTTACTCATTAAAAAGAAGTCAGGAGGCAGATAGTTTAAGGCTATTTTCTGGCTACTGAGAGTCACCAAAGAGACTCAAGACCTTTCTCTCTTCCTCCCCCAGTGTTCCAGCATATGGTTTCTATCCTCGAGGTCAATTCACAGTTCAAGATGGCTGCTGGAGTGCTAGCCACTCATCCCTCTTCCAGACAGCAGGAAAAAAGAAGAGAAGTGCAAAAGGAACCCACCACTTCCACCTTATTGGTTAAAACTGAGTCGCATGAAAAAAAAAAAAAAAGTGTCACACGATCTTGTCTTGCCACAAGGGAGGCTGGGAAATGTAGTCTTTCCTCTGGGCACATTGTTGCCCTGTTAAAATCAGGATTCATAGCCAAAGACAGGGAAAACAGATACTGGGTAGGTAAACATTAGTATCTGCTATCATTTTTTGGTGAAATTCTAACTTTTAAATAGTGACTCATTTTTTTAGAAAACACCTTACAGAACAAACTGAACATACCTGTGGGTTAGACCCACTGCCAATGGCTGCCCCTTTGCTGAGAATCCTAGTAAGAAATCTTGTGCAAGACAGCTTTTTAGGTGTCATTGGTTTGAAAACAGTGTTAAACTAAGGGCAGTACTGAGTCATGGTGAGGCAGTGAAGAGAAAGAACAAACACACAAATGATTTGCAAACATGGGAAGCAGAAACCACACGGAGGGGTCACAACGTGGCTCGACCACCACAGAGCTTCAGATAAAAGGGCTGGGTTCGGCACAAAGTCCCCCACATTCAGGCTGTGGGACAGATACACTAGGAGCACAGGCCACCTGAGTCATGGCACACTTCCTGTTGTGTTCTGTGTTTACATTTTCTTTGAATATAAAACCAAATGAATTATAAACTATGGATGAAATTTGGACACGAAGGAACAAGGATAAAAGCCAGTAATTAGTCACCGCAGTCATGACTGAGCCGCCTCCTCACCTTTACTTCAGCTCTGCATGAGCTATTCATGCTATTAATGACATCTCCAGGGAAAACTTGATAATAAGCCTTGGGCAGAAACTGCATTTTTTTGAGGCAGGAAACCCACAGAGCTTTAGTGCAATCTGCTCCAAAGACAGATCTGAGCTGGGTGAGAGAAGCAGGCCATTATGCAAGGTGTCAGTTGGTGTCTGATGCCTGGTGCCACACACATGGACAGGAAAGCTCAGGTGTGCACCCAGGGGAGTGGGGAGCAGGGAGCAGGCGGGGGCACTCGGCCCTGTGACAGGCCATCAAGGTAAGTGCCAGCACTGCCATGGGCGTTCTGATTTTTTAAAAGATGTGGCTGTTGCAAAGCTTCCTTTGGAGAGCCATCTTCCTCACTGTCAAACTGAACGTCTCAGCTCTGGGGAGTCAGGTTCTTGGTGGTCTTAGGACTTGGAATTAAATGAGCCAGGTCCAACTCCTGCTTTGGGCATGTACTATATCCCAAACACAGTGGCTTTAATCACTATTTGATTAGCTCTCATAATTTTGTGAGTCAGGAATTCAGACAAGGCTTCATTGGGTGACACTTGTGATGCCCATGGCTTTGGCTGGGGGTCATTCAGGAGTATTTAGCTAACCACTGGCATGGCCTAGAGGGTCCAGGAGAACTTTCCTCCCACACCTGGTGGCTTGAGAGAAGTGGCTGGATGGCTTGGCTCATCTGGATCTCTCCACCTGGGCTGTAGCCAGGTAGCTAGATTTCTGACCCACAGCTCAAAGCTCCAGGAAAGGAAATGGGCCCAGAAACTGGTCATGGGATTTATCTATGTATTTATTTACTTATTATTTGTCTCCTCTGTCTTCTCCTTAATGTAAATGGTAGATTGGAAACAGTGCAAACGATTGATACCAAAAATTGACCATATTTCTCTACCCTCCCAGTATCGACGTCTTTCGACAGTGACTTTGCAATTCCTCCCATCAGAAGTTGGAATCCACCCACCTTCTGACTCAGTTTGTCTTGTAGCCACAGGGTATTAATTCCCGGCTTGTCTTCTGGAGGCCTCGCAGTGTCCCTGGGCTAGCCTGCTGGGGGAGGAGTCGGGGGGGATGTGTGTGAATTTGGGGTGGTTTGTTGTACAGAACTATTGTGCCTGGTAGGAGCAGCCTTTACTGTCTTTGGGGACTGGAGTGCTGACATTGGAATATTTCTATTTGGAAGGAGAAGCACAGGGAGTGCGTTAAATCCCCAAGAGAGGGAGCTTCAGTGGAATTGGAAGCCTCAAGGCAACTGAATAAGAAGATATTTTAGAGGCAAGGGGCACCTCTCTGCCTCCAACTCCAAATGGCCCATTGCTGTGCTGGCTCCTCTCCGCTCTGCTCCATAAACCCCAGGCTGGGTCCAGCCAGAGGTTTCCCAGCCGGAAGTGATATCCAAATACTTAAGTAACTGGTGTGGCATGGGCCTCGAGTGTTCAGAGTGGATTGCCACCAGACCCTCATGGAGCACCTACTGAATGCCAAGCTCTGTTTCATGTGCTGAGCATATGCCCGTGAGAAAAGTCCAAATCCTTGCCATGTGAGCTCTGGCTCTAGTGGGAAGGAGTAGACAAAAAGGAGCTAAGTCAGTAAGATAGCTCTGTGGCAGATGGTGGTGAGAGCTCTGGAGGAAGCCAAAGCTGGGTAAGGGGACAGTGAGTACTGGGTTGATGGTGGTTGTATCTTGGAAAGTTCACAGAGAAGGGGACATTTAGGCTAAGAGATGGAGAGAGTGGAGCCACCAAATATCTGGAGGAACAATGTTCTGAGCCAAGGGAACTGCAAGGGCAAAGGCCCTGAGGCAGGAGAATGCCAAGCTTGTTCAAAGAATAGCAAGGAGGCTAGTGTGGTTAAAGTGGAGCAAGAGAGAGGGACAGGGGGAGGAGGTAGAGAGAAAAACGGGTGCAGGCAGGAATTTTTGGGGACTACAGGGACTTGGGCTTTG
This sequence comes from Canis lupus baileyi, assembly GCF_048164855.1. Taxonomy (NCBI): domain Eukaryota; kingdom Metazoa; phylum Chordata; class Mammalia; order Carnivora; family Canidae; genus Canis; species Canis lupus. The sequence goes on from NC_132840.1 coordinate 47,036,246, forward strand.
CTCCAGAGGACCCAGGATGTCACTGGGGGGCTCTGGGCCGAGGGACATGATCTGATCGCCCTGGCTGCCGTGTGCAGTGTGGCCTGTGGGGGCAAAGGAGGGGGCAAGGGGACCGGTGACGGTTCAGGGAGTGATGGTGGTGGCTTGTAGCAGGCTGGACAGGATGAGACATGCCCAGATTCTGGATAGAGCCAAGGAGATTTGAGTGATGTGTCTGAAGTCCTGTGATCCTCACAACAGCCCCATAGGAAGGCACATTTATTAGATGGGAAAACAGGCTCAGAGAGGTGATGTAGCTTGCCCTAGGACTGCCAGCAGCAGAGCGTGGCAGAAGGGGACGTGAGCCCAGCCCCCAGCATCCTGCTCATCACAGTGGAGCCAAATAGCCTGTTGTAGTGAGTCAGGGAAGGCTCCGAGAAGGTGAGGTTCACGCTGAAACTGACGGACCTAGAGACACAGACCCGGCTGTCCCCGACCCTCTAGAGATCACAATCTTCTAGAAATTCTTAGGCCCCTGCTCTTTCCACATGGTTTAGCCAGACATATGGCCAAAACATGACAAACATTACCTCGGTGAACAGGAAAGCATCTTCACTCAAGGGCTGAGGTGTAGGAACAGGGGAAGTAGAGGGGTCTGGAGGGGCCCGTCTTTGCCCGCGCAGTCCCTGAAAGTAGAGGTGGCTGAGACAGAAGTCTGGAGCTTCCTTCCTAGGGGTTAGGCCCAGGAGGGCCCTGCAGGATGTGTAGGAGCCCGCCAGTCAGTCCACGCTGTGTCCTAGACCCGCGCTCTGCCACGGTCCATCCTGCCAGCTTCCCGAGCGCTTGTACTGATCCTGCGGGGGGCTCTAGTCAGATATGCAGTTTGGAAGCAGGTGTCTTCGCTATTTCAACCCCTGCAGGCCTCATCTGCTCTGCCCCTCAAAGTCACCCTCCCCAGACTGGGTGAGTGCCCCGGTGCATGGCTCATGGTCGTCAGGGTGCCTCATAAACATGACCTTTCTGTTTTTGCCTCTATGCTCCCCGCCAAGGGATACCACTCTCTCCCGCAGCTCCTGTCGGGAGCTGGTCTGGAGGCCTCCGCACCTGCCCGTGGGCTGCTCAGGCCATCACTGGCCCGTGAAGTGACCTCTCTCTTCAGTGTCCTCGAGAAGACTTCCTCTTCTCTCCTCCCCGCAGCCACTACCTCAGGCTGGACCCAGAGGGCTCTCCCCTGCCTCCTCCCCCAAATCGTGAGGACGAGGTCAGGTGCGAGCTGTCCATAGCGTAGCCATGGGGAACCTTCAAAGTCCAGATCTGCCTGTGGCTCTCCTCTGTCTGGAACCTGCAGGCGCCGGGGTCTCAAAGGCTCACTGGTCTCAGCGCCGTGAAGAGGCAGCTGCACCGCGCACCCAGCAGGGCCGGGGCGTGCCCAGCACCAGCTCTGAAGTCATCTTGCAAAAGTAAAAAATTGGGGTGGTGGGGAAGGGAGATCTGGATTTTTTTTTTTTTGTTAAAGATTTTAATTTATTTATTCACAAAAGACACACAGAGAGGCAGAGACACAGGCAGAGGGAGAAGCAGGCTCCATGTAGGGAGCCCTATGTGGGACTCGATCCCGGTATCCTGGGATCACACCCTGAGCCAAAGGCAGATGCTCAACCGCCGAGCCATCCAGGTGTCCCTTCTTCTCTTTCTTTATGTTTTTTCTGATAGGTGACATTTCCACGGTTCAAGGACACAGTGTCACACGGCAACAGTTTACCCTCCTTTGCTCTGCCCCATGCATATCAAGGTTTCAGTTTCTTGTTTCTCCTTCCAGACTTTATGCATATACCGTGTGCAGAAACAGACACTCCTCATCTGCTTTTTACACCAAAAGTAGCAACAATAACATGTTCTGCACTTTGTCTTTTCACTTACCCCATTCTGGAGAGGCTTTCTGACCAGTACATCTTCATTTCTCAACACAGCCTCGTGACATCCCATTGTGTGACGCACTGTACTTAACCTGGCTGTGGTTGAGGACAGGTGGATTATAGCCAATCTCCTGCTCTTGCAAATAGCCCTGCAGCGAAGAAGCACATGCGTACATTAGTTCCAGCACTTTTTCTTGCCCTGCCTGCTGCCCTATGCCCCCTCCACCACAAATACCCCTCCCCACCTGCCTCGTCTCCCCTAGACTTTTGCCTGTCCAACTCCTACTCATCCCTCAACTCTGGGGTTAGATATCACCTTATCTGAGAAATGTTCTCAGAGGAGAGATAAATACGTGTTTATGAAGAACAAATAGTCCAGAGTCAGATTGGTTGGAGTTTGAATCGCCCCTCCTTCACTTAAGAGGAAAGTTACTTAACTTCTCTGTAGCTCTTTGATTTCTGCAAAATACACATGGTAATAATCTGTCTCTTAGTAGTTTGCTGGGAGGATTACATGAGATGATACATTACACCTGGTATTCATTCTTTCTGATGGCTGGGTAATATTCCATCTTGTGGATATATCATATCTTCTCTATCCATTCATCTGTCGAAGGACATCGTGGTCCTTCCAGAGTTTGGCTATTGTGGACATTACTGCTATGAATATTGAGGTGCAGGTGTCCCATTGTTTCACTGCATCTGTATCTTTGGGGTAAACACCCAGTAGTACAGTTCCTGGGTCGTAGGGTAGCTCTATTTTTAATTTCTTGAGGAACCTCCACACTGTTTTCCAGAATGGCTGTACCAGTTCACATTCCCACCAACAGTGCAAGAAGGTTCCCCTTTCTCCACATCCTCTCCAACATTTGTTGTTTTCTGTCTTGTTAATTTTAGCCATTCTCACGCCATTCTCACCGGTGTAAAGTGGTATCTCATTGTGATTTTGGTTTGTATTTCCCTGATGGCGAGTGATGTGGAGCATTTTTTTCATGTGTATGTCTTGTTTGGAGAAATGTCTGTTCATGTCTTCTGCCTATTTGTTGACTGGGTTGTTTGCTTCTTGGGTGTTGAGTTTGATAAGTTCTTTATAGATCTTGGATACTAGCCCTTTATCTGAGATGTCATCTGCAAATATCTTCTCCCATTCTGTAGGTTGCCTTTTAGTTTTACTGTTTTCTTTGCTGTGCAGAAGCTTTTTATCTTGATGAAATCCCAATAGTTCATTATTGTTTTTGTTTCCCTCGCCTTCATAGATGTGTCTTGCAAGACGTTGCTGTGGCCAAGTTCAAAAAGGTTGTCACCTGTGTTCTCCTCTAGAATTTTGATGGATTCTTGTCTCACATTTAGATCCTTTGACCATTTTGACAATGGTCATATGGTTTCACCCATATGTAGAATATAAGAAAGGGACCGTAACGGAAGGGGGGAAACTGAATGGGGAAAAATTAAAGAGGAAGACAAACCATGACAGACTCCTAATTCTGGGAAACAAACAAAGGGCTATGGAAAGGGAGGTGAGTGGGAGGATGGGGTAACTGGGTGATGGGCATTAACGAGGGCACTTGATGGGATGAGCGCTGGGTGTTATACTATGTGTTGGCAAAGTGAATTTAAATAAAATTAAAAAAAAATAGAATACCTCCTGGACCTTAGTAGAAACTAAATAAATGACACCATTATCAGATGTTTTTCTTCCAGCATGCCCTTTCTCCCGCCTCCCACATACAAATCATATTGTGAAGGCCTAAGTTACATGCCTTTCAACATTTTCCCCTGATCCATTCAACTGGAAATTAATCTCTCTTTCTTCCATACTCCCCCAGTATCCAAATGTACCAGTCAGGAATGCTTGCAGCTGCCAGGAACAGGAAACCCATCCAACAATGGTCTTGTAAAATATCTGGAGGTTACTATTCCCACACCTTGAGAAGTTGAGAAGTTGGCAACTACTTGGTGGAGTCATTAAAGATTCAGGCAAATCTCTTCTTCTTTCTTATTCATCATCCCCATAGTGTCACCTGTTAGTCTTAAAGTTGCCTCCTGGTTGCAGGATAGCCGCTGTGGCTTCAGCCCTCATACCACCTTCAAAGCCAGGAGGCAAGGATGGCTATAGTGATTCTTTCCCAGAATCCTTTGGGCACATTTCCATCATGCAGAACTGCGTCACGTGCCCACCTCCAGACAGGCACCACATTCTCTGAAATCTAGATACCTCTACTCCATCCCTGAACAAGATCAGGTTTCCATCAGTAGGAAGGGAAGAATGCTGGGAAGGTAACCATAGGGTCTGCCACACTTAGTAGGCACCTCTCTTTAGACAAGATCATTTTCTTCTTTTAGTGTGGTTCTACCTCTCTTGTTAGACCGTGGGCTTGCTAAAGGAGGATTCATTGCCAAGCCCCTTCATGTCCTCCATAGCGCCGTGCACAGCACCTGTGTGTAGTAAGAGCTCAGTCACCATCCATGGCTGAGGGATGGATGGAGCCCTGCCGAGCCACTGCCTGGTGATAGCCGACAAGGATTCTGATTTGAGAACCTCCCTGATTCAAGAACATTCTGCAAGACCTTTCTTATGCTGTTCCCTCATGCTCTCCTTAAGAACCCGAGGATTTATCACTCTGTTCCTGTGTGTGTTTGGGTTAACCTGGGTCATGAAGAATGAGTCACCCTGTCTGACATACTTGGAGAAAAGGAAATTTTGCCTGCAAAGGGCTGATGGTATCATAAGCATTCTGCCCAAGGAGGGGAGAGGCCGGGCTGTTTATTGCTTCTGGGAGGAATGGAGTCTCCAATCTGCGTGTGAGTGAGTCACTTTTTACCGGCTGGATCGGGGGCTGCTCCCTGATCCAGGCTGAGGACAAGCTCATCCCTCCCACCCCCGTCCCCACAGAGTGCAGCTGAGCTGTGAGCCAGTGGCCAAGTGACTGAAGGAGCCTCCAAAGCCAAGCTGGTTACCAAGTCTTTACCACATCAAATAATGCTTCTTCCCTTTGAGGTGGTAAAGGAGGCAGCCCTCGCTCTGTGTCTGTGTGTGAATTGGAAAGGACATGGTCCACAGAACAATGAAAGGAAGATATTGGATGGGTCCCACGCTTGGCTGTGGCTCATTTCCCCTTTGGCTGCAATTCTCTTAACTCCTTAGGTTCTGTCCCCCATGCCGCCCTCCTTCGTTCGTAAGAATCAGGAGATGGGGCGCTTTGGTGATGACACATCTGGAGGAGTGAAGTATCAGCTTACACACCACATTATAGGATGCCAGAATTCAAAAATTAAAAATACAATAAAATACAATAAGCCCTGGAAGTAAACTGGAGGTAATTTTATTTTTTCCTGATGTTTCAGAGGGCACATCTTGAGTTTCTGGTGAGTCCTGAAGCTCATCAGGATGAGTCCCCAGCAGCCAGGGAGGCACATGCCTCCAGGGGCTCTGGTTATTGGAGATTGGTGATCTGAAGTCTGAATAACCAGAGGTTAGGTCAAGAAGTAGGTCTTCTCTTAATTTTAAAAAATTAGCCCCACAGGATGGTATTTCTAAATGCCATGCTGGTTTGCTGCTGCTTTATCTAGAGTGTTCAACATACTTAAAACGTGACTGGTAAAGAAGATGTATCTTTGTGAACATTTAATTACACAGTAGCCTCGCAGATTTGGTGTCATCCCAAGTGTCTTGGTCCTCCTGCTGGCCAGATGCCCTAATTGCAAGCAAAATGGTAGGATTTCTTCTAAAGCCATAGGGTGAAAAAAAAAATAAAAAAATAAAAAAATAAAGCCATAGGGTGGGAATTTGGTGGGCCTAATTATACAGGCTGTGAAAGAATGCACAAGTATCTCATGGCAGGTGCATGACGTGGGGCTGCCACTTGTTGGTCAGCCTCAGTGGGTCCTGTGAAGTGAAGGAAATCTTTGCCTTGGCTCAGCTCAATTCCCAGCCCCTCCTCCCCCCTCCCCAGAGAAAGGGACTAGACCAGTTTCCACTACTTCTACAAAGCCCAGAAAAATCTGCTCCCCGAACCCACCGAGAGCCATATATTCTCTTTCGCTTCTGTCTGCAGGAGCAAAATAAACAGAAGCTTGGAGAAAATAAACACAAAAAGCGGGAAGGAGGTGGGGGTTGACTTGGACACTGATTTGCTTCTCGGCAAGAGGCCCATTTAGAGACAAAAATCGTCACCCTGCACTTTTCTCACTGGTCCTGAAATCACAAACAACCCCTTGGCTGGGGTCCTAACGAGCTTCTGACGAGTGTAGCCCGCCCTCTTGACACAGAAAACACAATTAGACATGCACAAATGGCCTCTGAAATACCAGGCGGGGCACTGAGCACTGGAGCTCTTCGAGAATTCCACCCTAGGCTTTCTCAGGAAAACATTGCTTGGGCTCGTTAGGGGTGATAATGGCTAATAACACCGAAAGAACATTGTGTTTTGGTTTCAAGCCCTTGGCCAGAGCCAGACCACCATGACAGTAAGAGAAGAGTGAGTGTGAGTGTGTGTGTCGATGTTTCAGAGGGAAGAAAGTGGAGTAAAACACATTAGTGTTAAGATCAAGTTTCCACCTCTAGCAGCCTGTGACATTGGGAAAGTTACTAATTCCTGGGCCCTCAGTCTTGGCGCCTGTAAAATGAGGATAATAATAGAAACTTCCCTCCCTCTGACGTGGTGATTAAATGAGATAGTGCAGGTAAAACACTTGGCGCAATGCCTGGAGCCTAGTTAGGACTCATTCAACATTGAGTATTATTAAAAGAACATGCTTTATGTGTTTTAGTCCATTTAAGAAACCATTTTCAAGGGTTTGTTTGTAAATGACCATGCAGAGCTGGCTGGGAACCCAGAAAGCACAGCCTTTGCCCTCGAAGAGCTTGAGAACAGCTGGGATGCCGAGAAAACCATTCTGGGCTGGGTTGGTTTGATGCTGGAGTGTTTGGTACAAACCAGGTGGCAGGTGTGGCTCGCTTGCAGGTGTTTATGCTCCTTCTAATTTTTGCTTGTTTCTTTCCTTAGGTGGTGGAGGATGGGCTGATGTGTTTGTGGGCTACAGACAGCAGGGGATGGGTCGTTGGCTCACTTAAGGTCCTATTAAAGAAATGAAATCTGCTGCATTTGCTTGTTATCTCTTCAAAACCCACTATTGTCTAGTTGTGATTTTGGAATTCCACACCATGTGAACTTGAGAAATTTTATCGTGTCACGTAATTGGAGAGAACAGAGATGGATCTCATCAGTTTCAGTCATAGCTGGATCCAAGTGCTCAAATAAAAAATCTCCTCTCTCTTTTTCTTCTTCCCTCTCTGGCAGTTTGCAGCTTACCCAGTAAGCCCTTAGCTCATGACTCAGATTAAGAGAGAGCTTCTCTCTCTTCCAGAATCCACATACTGAATTTTTTTTGGGGGAAGGATTCTGGTGGCCTTGCTTGGTCATTTGCCCTGTCCTTGGACCAATAACTCTGGGCAGGGAAATGGGGCACCACAGTTAGCCAGACCAGGGTCCCATGCTCATTCCTGCAGCCAGAGGATGATGGCCCAGTGGCCCCATGGGATGAACATGGACAGATGAGGATGTGTGGCAGACAAAACCACCTACACCAGTGACACTCTGTGGCTAGGAAGTGTAACAGATTCCAAGCACTTGGGGTGAGCAATTGGTATAAACTGTAAATTGGCCTTTCACCCAATTGTGTTTAAAATGGCTGGCCTGGGATCTGTGGGTGGCTCAGCGGTTTAGCGCCTGCCTTCGGCTGGGGGCATGATCCTGGAGTCCTGGGACTGAGTCCCACATCGGGCACCCTGCGTGGAGCCTGCTTCTCCCTCTGCCTGTGTCTCTGCCTCTCTCTCTCTCTCTCTCTCTCTCTCTCTCTGTGTGTGTGTGTGTGTGTGTTTGTATGTGTCTCTCATGAATAAGTGAATAAAATCTTTTTTAAAAAATAAAATAACAAATAAAATGGCTGGCCTGGCATGTGTTTGAAGAGTCAGCCCACTTCCCTGCATTCAAAAGTTGAGAAGTTTCTAACTATTCTTGAATCAAACCAGGTGAGTGAGGACCAAGTGTTCCCAACTGGGGACAAATGTACAATGCTGTGGTAGCCATTCCAAGACAGTGCCCTTGTACCCTGACTGATTTTATATCCTGGTGGAGTCCCCTTCCCATCAAGTAGAACTAACCTGGGAACCAATAAGATATTGCAGAAGTGAGTCCAAGGCTAGATCTTAAAAGGCATTGTGGCTTTGGCCCTGTTTCCGTTGGATCATTCTCTGGAGCAGTCAGCTCTATGGAGGAGTTCATGTGGCAAGAAACTGAGGAATCGCTCTTCCTCGGCGCCGCCTGTGGAGGTGGCAGCCATCGATTGCTGGGCATCATGGCTGCCCTCAGACCTCAGGTGAAGCCCAAGATCGTTTAAAAGAGGACCAAGAAGTTCATCCGGCACCAGTCAGACCGATATGTCAAAATTAAGTGCAACTGGCGGAAACCCAGAGGCTTGACAATAGGGTATGCAGAGGATTCAAGGGCCAGATCTTGATGCCCAACATTGGTTACAGGAGCAACAAGAAAACAAAGCACATGCTGCCCAGTGGCTTCCGGAAGTTCCTAGTTCACAATGTCAAGGAGCTTGAAGTGCCGCTGATGTGCAACAAATCTTATTGTGCAGAGATTGCTCACAATGTATCCTCCAAGAACTGCAAAGCCATTGTGGAAAGAGCAGCCCAGCTGGCCATCAGAGTCACCAATCCCAATGGCAGGCTGTGTAGCGAAGAAAATGAATAGACAGCTTATGTGCATGTCATGTTTATGTTAATAAAATCATAAAACTAAAAAACAAAAAAGAAACTGAGGAATCCCACCAATAACCAGCACCAACTAGCCAGGCACGTGCGCAAGCCACCTTGGAAGTGGCTCCTCCAGCCCCAGTCGAGCCTTCAGATGATGGAGCCCTGGCTAACACCCTGACTGCAGCCTCTTGAGGGACCCCAAGCCGGAACCACCCTGCTAAGCCTCTCCTGAATCCCTGACCCACAGAAACTGTATGAGATGGTAACTGTTTTTTTTTTTAAAGATTTTATTTATTTATTCATGAGAGACACAGAGAGAGAGAGAGGCCAGAGACACAGGCAGAGGGAGAAGCAGGCTCCATGCAAGGAGCCTGATGTGGGACTTGATCCTGGGTCTCCAGGATCACACCCCGGGCTGCAGGCGGCGCTAAACCGCTGCGCCACCGGGGCTGCCCCGAGATGGTAACTGTTAGTTATTGTTTTGAACCACTAAGTTTTAGGGTAATTTGTTACAGAGCAGAGGATAACAGATACAGGCAATGTTATGATATCCTCATCTCAATAGGAACAGAGTCATTTAGACAGTTTCCTCGGGTCATTTTCAAAGGACTTCTCAATGACCCTATTAGGGATTGCTACAAAATTGAAATTTCACAAGTGGAATTGTGCTGATAATACAGGGCTTCTCTGTCTCAACACTGTGAATTTGTGGGTTTAAAACATCAGGTTTATGCTTGTACTTCCCCCTCCAGTACTAGATAGTGCTGGGAAGGAGCCAAGTCTGAACAGCAAGGATGCCGTCAAAGATTTGCCAGGTGCCTTCTACGTTAAGAGCAGTTGTGGCTATCATGGAGCAATTGTGCGATTCCACTAGTGATGTGTAGCAGGAGTCCTTGGCTTCGGAACCCCAGTGGAATCCCCCCAGTGGGCTTCTGGCCGAAGCATCACCTGCCTCTCCTGGCAAGCAAGCTAGAATTCAAGGAAGCCTGACTGTGGGCCATTTGAATCAAGGGAGGTGAATCAAAAGTACATCCTGACCAGGCTCCTCAAAGCCCCACTCCACCGTGATGACTTAAGTATCTCCAGACTCAACTCCTCACCAGGTCCCTCAGTGTGGTTCTCCAAGTCTAGTCACCTCCACCGAGCTCTGCTTTTCCAAGTGAGTCTCTACTACTGTCCTACAAGCCCTCAACCCTCAATCACTTAGGTGCCAGGGCCCGGGCCCCATCCACAGAGAACCTTGCATCTGATCTCTTGTGTGCCCATTTCCTTTCCCTGATGATCCAGATGTTACCATTCATCATGGGCTTTTCTGGAAAACTTTCCAAAAGATTCCATTTCCCTCTCCCCCATTGCAGAACCCCAATAATTGAGAGAAATGACAATATTTAGTACTTCACCAGTGTGCAAGCCAGGACCCTGCAAGGCAATGGAATGCTTCCTCACACAGGGTCACACGACCTCCCCGGCTCTGGACTCAAGCAACTCATTTGGCTCTGGTTTCCTTGGAGCATCCCCCAGCAGCCCTGTGAGATGGGGCAGTCCCCCAGAGCCACATGGGCGATGAGAGACACTTTCCCAAAGGACATAGGGCTGCTGGAAAATCATTTGAAAACCAGCAAGTCCACTTGCTCAGCACATCCTTGATATTCACCCCCTTGTCAGGTCTCATTCTGCCTGTCTAGGGAGACGCTTCAGCTCCCCAGGCTCCGTTTCTTATGCTCTCATAGCAGAGAATAACTAAAAAGGATCCCTTCTTCGTGTCTCTGCTTGCATACTTTCTGTGGCAGGGAGCTCATCACTTCCAGAAATAATTCCTTTTATGGGATTGGTTTCCTCTCTGTGACTCTTACCCATTGGACCAGTTTGCCTAATATCAAAAGACACAAATCACCAATCACCATGTTCCTCCTCCCTCCCTTCCTTTCCTTTGACCATAAGTCACCAACAGATGGACTGGATACAAGGGTACTGCTGAGGGGAGATGCTGTGTTCTATCCTCCTAGCAAGGGGCAGAGCTTCTTCACCGTGAATCGGGCACAGCTGCCATTGGGGAAAATCCCGTCATCTCATTTTCCCTTAGCCTAAAATAGCCACTTCCTTATTGGGAGATGCAGGGTGGTGGGGAGCAGAGAAAGAGACGTAGAAAGCCACCCAGACATGCCTGGTTTGCAAACATTCCTGGAAAGGTCAACTTCGTCAACATCAGCCAAACACATCAGGCAAGGCACTTCCGGCTGGCCATTAACCCAGCGTAAACAGAACGGTGAGGAAAGTCTAAACAGGGTCCCTGAGCCACAAATAAATGTCATGAATGAATGTATCCTCTGTGGTGTATGACTTTCTCCTAAAGGAGTTTGGAGTTGTTTGCAGATAATATCAATGCCCACCTTCGTGTTTCGCATCAGGTTAAGGTGATGGACAGCTGGACGCTGTCAGGGTCACGGGGTCATATTAAGTGAGATGTTTGGCTCTTTTAAGATAATTAAGTAAGTCTTCCTGTGACGGTTGCAGGGGTGATCTCAAAGTTCAAAGAAAAGCAGTGGAGTTTTGAGGTGAGCGTCCTAATTTTCGGTTGTGTCATGGGGCTCCGGGCCTGGCCAGTCCGATATGTCCATGTCTGCCAGGTGGGACACTGCTGCCACCATCGGCAAGGCCACATCCTCCTTTAAACAAGGGGATGGCCGTCACACCTGCTCAGGTCACCCTGCTCTGGGCCACCTGCCCCACCCCCAGAAGGGAATCCAGGGCACAGTGGCCTCCTCTCCCCTGGGGGTTCTCTGCATTACTCTGCTCTGATGCTGCCCACCCGGAAGGGCAGCTCACATTGACCACACTGTGGAGGGCTCTCCGCTTGCTTCCTCAGCCAGGGAAATGACATAACTTTCTGGGAGCTCCTTAAAACACCCACCGATCTCTTCCCAGTCCTGTTGGTCTTGCTGTCCCTGTGCTTATCGCCCCGCTGCACCTCAGCTGGCTGGAGGGAGAGAGGCCATATATGCCGTTCCCTGGACCGTCCCTGCTGTGTGGGTGAGGGGGTAAGGGGGAGGGTATGGGTTTGTCTGAGCGCCCTTACTCAGAGGGTAGAAGAGAGAGAGGTTGGAAGGCAGGGGGTCAGAGGGTGGAGTTGGGAAAGGGCAGATTCTCCATGCAAGGCCACTGACTCTATTGGAATTCCTAACCAAGGTAGGAGCGCCCCTCCAGGATTCCGAAGGCCTCTTGGGAAGAGCAGACTGGTGGCTGGGCTCAGTCTGGGCCTTGTTCCTGAGCACGGAGGGGAGGATGCTGGACCAGTTTCCCCTGAACAGGATCAGAAGGCTGCCTGCATCCTTGTCGTCTAGACAGAATGGCTTCCTGTATCAGGTCTGTTGGAGGTGGCTGCTCAGTGTTGGCCCTGGGCCCTGGGCACCAACCTGGGAGCTTGTTAGAAATACACGCAGTCAGGCACCACCCTAGGCCTGCTCAACTGGAATCTGCATTTTAAATGACTTTAAATGGCACTTCCCTCCATCCTCCGATTTCAACCTTCCAGAAGCAGAGCACTATCCCTGGCTCAGTGGAGGCCATCTCTAAGAATGGCCATTTGGAAGCAGATAGATTGCCCAAACCTAGCATCCAGAGCTGGGTCATAACATACTTTTGGAGTCAGAAGCCTGAACCAATCTACGTTCACTGTAGAAAGGAACTTTGAACAAAGGCAGTGTAGTGAGTCCCCCAAAGATATGGGTGAGACCTATATGAGGTCCATCCCAGACCTATGAAGGTGGCTGCTGTATTTGGAAACAGGATCTTTGCAGATGAAAGGAAGGATCGTGGGTCATTGTGGATGACCCATGTGGATCCCAAGTTCAAAGATGGTATCCTTACGGGAGACAAGGGGGTGAGGCACACAGAAGCCATGCAGATGAAGGCAGAGACTAGAGGAGTACTGCCACATGCCAAGGACACCCAGAGCCACTGGAAGAGGCAAGGAAGAATCCTCACCTAGCGCTTCCAGAGGGAGTGCAGCCCTGCTGACACTTTGATTTCAGACTTCTGACCTCTAGAACAGTGAGAGAATACTTTAGTGTCGTTGTTATGGATTTATTATGGTGGCCTTGGGAACTAATACAGGTGGCATTTCCTGACTGTGGAAAGGAAAAAAATAGCCAAAAGTGACTCAAGAAAGGAGCAGTGACCTGGCCAATCCCCAGTTACAGCGATCTTAGCTTTGTTCCCAGAATTAGCCGACTTTTCTCCTCATTTCCTTATTTCTTTTTAATGCTCCATGAAACCCAAGTACAGTCGAGACCCAGGGCACCCAGTCTTGCATGGCCAGCTGATCACCAGACCATCAAAGTCTCCAGAACAGGTCCTTCATGCTCCCAAATGCAGAAATCTTATTTGTTCTTAACTCAACTTTGTTTAGAAATTATCTCCAGCAGTTATGACACAGCAAAATGGAGTCATATCTTAACTACCTAAGTACCACTTGAAAAATAGACTTTACCTAACAAGTCCTTTGGCAAATGATCCCCAGGGCTGGGTTTGCTAAGCTTCGATGATCACATAGTAGGTGAATTTAAAGTGAGGTATGCTAGTATGTGATTTGAGTGGACAGAAATTCTGGAGGCTCCGGGGCTATTAGACAATTCCGTCATTCCCCTTTAAAAAGTTTTGGGGGTGTCCCCGGGTAGCTCAGTCAGTTCAGCGTCTGACTCTTTTTTTTTTTTTTTTTTGACTCTTGATTTTGGCTCAGGGTCATCATTGCAGGGTCTTGAGGGAGGTCCTGTGCTCAGTGGGAGTCTGCTTGAGATGTTCTCCCCCCATCCCCTAGTCACTTTTGTGCTCTCTCTCTCTCTCTCAAAAAAATGTTTTTGGAATTCAAAGATTCAAGGCAGTATTTCTCAACTCTGACTCACATTGGAATCATCGGGGGGGAGTTTAAAAATAATAATGGCCATGTTTCAGCCTCTCCCCAGATCAGTGAATCAGAATCTTGGGGGGGGGGCATTAGAGAGTCACCCAGCTTATTGAGTAGAGCCCACTTTCTGGGGCTCTGTGGAAGGCCCCTGTGCCAGGCCCAGCTCCCAGGCTTCCCGTGCAGCCTGGGCATGGGCTTGTGCCAGGGCTAGCCAAGCAGACATGCTGACCCTGGCCTCTGAGTTGGAGGCTGTGATGTCAAGTAGTGAGATCCATTCAACAATGAGTGGCCAGGCTCCCAGGGCAGAGTCCAGTGTCGACAGTGATGCAGAGCAAGCTGAGGATCCTCACGCTCAGAGGCGTACAGTGACTTGTCCAGGGCCCCAGGACTAAGGACAAGCAGCCAGGATTTGAAGGTGGCCTGTCTGGCTCCAGAAGTTCACAGATCCTAACTCAATGCAACTCAGTGAATTCAGATAAAGTGAACACCCCGGAGAACCAGAACCCAGATGAAGAAACAGAACATGGCCAGTGCCCTAGAGGCTCCTCAGTTCCCCTCCTCCCAAACACAGTCATCATGGGATTTCTGGATTGACTCCACTTGTCTCTGAGCTTTACAAATGGAAGCATATGGGTTGCACTCTTTTCGTGTCTGATTTCTTCCACTCAGCATCATGTTGGTGAGATTCATTCATGCTGCTGTACATAGTTGGGGTTTCTGCATTCTCTTCACTGTATGGCGTTGACTGTACCACAGCGGGTTTACCCACACTACTGTGGGTGGGCACTTGGCGTTTCCAGTTTGGGACTATGACAGACAAACAGCACTGCCAGCAATAGTCTTGTGCCTGTCCTTTTGCTCCCAGGCACACATCAGTATCCTCTTAAGAATTACTTTTTCTGGGGGGATCCCTGGGTGGCTCAGCAGTTTAGTGCCTGCCTTCAGCCCAGGGCGTGATCCTGGAGACCCAGGATCAAGTCCCACATCAGGCTCCCTGCGTGAAGCCTGCTTTTCCCTCTGCCTGTGTCTCTGCCTCTCTCTGTGTGTGTCTCTCATGAATAAATAAATAAAATCTTAAAAAAATGAATGACCTTTTCTGCTTATATTATCAGGGTTGGTTCATGGGGCTTACAACAAGCACCTTGGCTGGTGCAGTGTAGAGACACTATTATTACCCCATTTTACAGAGGAGGAAAGTGAGGCTCAGAGAGGTTCAGCCCCTGCCTGAGGTTATGTGACTAATAGGCAGCAGAGTCGGGATTTGGACCAGCCTCGGCCCTCCAAACCACTGGTTCAGGGATGCGCGTGTACATCTCCAGCCCTCTTGCTACTGTCTCCTGCTGAGCAGCTATTTAATAGTTAACACTCATTCCTTTGATGAAGCTGCTGAGCCCCACTGTCCCAGGCTCGGTGGTGATGTCGCTAGTGCCCCAGCTTCTTGAGCAGAGGATCAGTCTGCTCCTGGAGGGATGCCTGGGGGAGGACAAGGCTTGCCCTCGCACAAGAGAACAGGCACTTCTGCCAAGAAGAGCAGCGCTGAAGTGGCCTGAGGAGAAAGGACATCCCAGACTGGAGATGAAACCCCTACCTCTCACGTGACTCCTAAGTATGGGAATGACATTTCCACGGCAGGTGCACATGTCTGGAGTGCCTGCCAGTTCTGTTCTCCATCTGGCAGCTCTGGACCAGGAGCTGTCCCCACCTACTTGCCGCTGCAAATAGCAGGACAACATATGTGGTGGCACAAGAGAGAGCCGAGAGGATACTGATTGCTGCCCAGTGACTGAAGTGATGGGCCACCCTGGGACTCATTGGAGCGGGGTCACTTCTTGCAGGTGGAGTATGCCAGAGGCCAGGCTCTTACAGAGGTCCTTCCTGGGGACAGGTCACAGGCCCTCCACTGCAGTGCTCTGTAAATAGCATTTGAATCAGGTTCGCCCCTCCAGGAATCGGGGGTCAGAGCCCCAGAGGCTCAGGGCAGACATAGAGGTGAGCGGTCACTGGTGGCATGTCTGACAGGATACTAAGACCAGATGTGCTGTCCTGGGGTGTGCAGTCTAGACCTCCCTTGTGTCCCTTCCTCGGGGGCTGCACAGATGGTGCTGTTGTTACAAAGTGCGATGTCTAGGCAGCAGCAGAAGCATCTGAAAATTTGCTAGAAATGCAAATTTTTGAGTTCTTACCGAGTCAGAAGCTTTGCAGGTAAGGCATGGCCCTTTTTTAATAACCTCCAGGTGATTCTGACGCACGCTCTAATTTGAAAGCCACTGACATGCAACTGTAGGAAGTAGGGAGACTCAGAAGGTTGGAGCCAGTTGTCCAAAGTTACATGGTTAGTAAGAGGCACTATATTAGTTAAGATTAGGGCAGCCCGGGTGGCTCAACGGTTTAGCGCTGCCTTCAGCCCAGGGCGTGATCCTGGAGTCCCGGGATCGAGTCCCACATCGGGCTCCCTGCATGGAGCCTGCTTCTCCCTCTCCCTCTCCCTCTGCCTGTGTCTCTGCCTCTCTCTCGCTCACTCTCTCTCTCTCTGTCGCTCTCTCTCTCTCTCTCTCTCTGTCGGTCATGAATAAATAAAGTAAAAAATATATATATAAGATTAGATTCAGCTGCAGGGCACCTGGGTGGCTCAGTGGTTGAGTGACTGTCTTTGGCTCAGGTCATGATCTCGGGGTCCTGGGATTGAGTCCCACATCAGGAGCCCCATAGGGAGCCTGCTTCTCCCTCTGCCTATGTGTCTGCCTCTCTCTCTGTGTCTCTCATGAATAAATAAACAAAATCTTGAAAAAAAAAGATTAGATTCAGCTGCAAATAGCAGAAATAAAAACCCTAAAAATCCAAGGCTTACCAAAATAGTTTCTTTTTCCTTCATGGTCTAAGGTAGCTGCTGGAGCTCCAGTCATTACATCCACATTCCGGGCAGCATAAAGGAGGCAAGGGAGGAAGGTCATGCCCTGTGCCTTTAAGGATACTTCCTAAAACTTTATTTTTTTAAAAAGATTTATTTATGATAGACAGAGAGAGAGAGGCAGAGAGAGAAGCAGGCTCCATGCTGGGAGCCCAACACGGGACTCTATCCCAGGACTCCAGGATTGTGCCCTGGGCCAAAGGCAGGCACCAAACCACTGAGCCACCCAGGGATCCCCTACTTCCTAAAACTTTATACGTGACTTCCGCTTACATCCAATT